>NW_026991710.1:19114154-20402904 GCF_029215605.1 Mirounga angustirostris | reverse complement strand
ATGTCATGAACAATTTTAAGCAAAGTAAAAATGTCAAAAATTAGCTCAAGAAGATGTAGCAAACCAGACCAGTAACCACAGGAGACTGAAAAGGTAGATAAAACACTACTCACTTGGAAGGGGGTAGGTAAGTCTAAACTGTTTTGTAAGTGAATACTACCCAACACATTAAAGTTAAATTCTACCCAAATATTAAAATAGATGATTCCCAATTTGTTAATATTTAAAAACTTATTCTAGAAGACTAACACAAGCCAAAAACCCAAAACCAGACCCAGTCATTCAAAGCTAAGCAAACAATACATGGCAAGGCCCACGCAATACACATTTCTGCATCCCCAGACTCTAGACCAGAGCCCTAATCAATGGTTATCCTTCACCCAGGTTTTCTTCTCCTTTTTTGATATCTGTAATTTTTGTTCCCTTCTTATTCTGGAAAAGGGTAATTACAGAATCTATAGGTGGTTCTAAATACTCACATGTTCTCCATTCATCAGGATGCTTAAAAGGAAATGCCAGACCATTATCAATTGCAGCTATTTTAATAAGTGATTCTTTATTATCAATCCATTGCGTTTCCTAAAGAAGAAAAAAATGGTCTGCCGATAAAAAATTTGTATGAATATTTCCAAAAGATCAAGTATTAAATAAATTTTTAAAAATTACTAAGGTTTAAAGACATTTTATTTGAAGAGTCTATAAAAATAAAAAATAGGTTGCCAGAAAATATAAATTTTTACCCTCAAAAGGAAGAAACTGTCTTATGAATCAGTAAGAATTTCATAATCACTGTTTATTTTTTTAATTTGTTATTATAAATTTAGATAGTAATGGTTTCATTTTTTTTCCTCTTTGGGGAAGAGGACCTGGAAATGCTAAGACTTAACAGTATGTTGTTCCAGGTAATTTATTGCTATATGCACTGCTTAAATGTATGACATTTGCAAAATACTGATATTTTTAAGAGAACAAAGCTAATTTATTAAAAATTTAGTCTTTCCTAGGATCCCCTAGGATTAATTAGTCCAAATACAAAATGTTTCTAAATAAAATTACCCAAAGACCAAATATAATAAGGTCCAGTAGAAGGAATCTCAAGATGCTATTCATGACAGAATGTAGGCCATTCCTAACTTCTACATTTTTCCATAGCTGAAACAAAGACCTTGAGAGCAAGAGGGTTTTCATGTTAAGGGGTATGTAAAGATAGATGGCTGCCAACATATTAAGTGGCCAACATAAAAACAAAAGGTGAAAAAGATAAAATTAAAAGTATTAGCATGAAGGTCTGTTTGATATATGTCTGGTTTGTTTCTTTTAGTTTATTTCAAATATCTGACCTCAATGAAAATGCACAAAATACTTAAAAGAATGAAGTTTTCAGTAAAATCTAATTGCTTAAGATATACCAATAAAATATATTTAGAAACTATTTTGAATGTGTATATTTATGTGTGTATTTTAAACCCATTTCTGCTACAATTGCCATTTCTTTTTTTTCTATTTACAATGTCACTGAGGTATAATTTACACACAATAAACTTCACATATTAAAGTATTCAATTTGATAAGCATTTGCAGATGTGAAACATTCACCGAAAGTTTCCTGGTGTCCTTTGCAGTCCCTCCCTCCCTCTGCCCCACCTGCAGGCAACCATGGTCTGCTTTCTGTCACCAGGGATTAGTTTGCAGTTTCTAGATTTTTATATAAGTGGAATCAGACAGTGTGTTCCCTTTGTGTGTAGCTTCTTTCACTCAGCAGGATTTTGAGATTCATCTGCATTATTGAGTAGTCTTAAGACTCAGAAAGAAACGAATTACTAAAATATAAACATGCTGACCAAAAATACCAGAAGCCTTTATTTTTATTACATAAAGGCAAAATAAATCTAGTGGTTCTACAACAAAGTTCACAAGTTCTAAAAAAAAGTTTTAAAAAAATACAACATAAAAGCTACATAGAGATTTAGAAAAATAGAATTTAAAAAATGCAATGTAAACAGAGGAAGAAAAGAAGATGAGAAAAACGGAAAAAGGAGATAAAATCAAGGATCTAAGTGAAGGAAATGAAGAATAACATAAAATTTAAGGAATCTTTTACAGAAATTGATTGTGTGTGTATGTGTATAATTTTGAAATTTCCTTACCTTAATTTCCTTTCCCTGTTTCTGCTTTTCATATTTGATTAACCAATTATCATTTCCCCTGTCTTTCAAGACAAAACAAATCTGTTACTTCATTTTTTATGGGTATCAGAGCTTAATAGAAAAAGGAATAATCTAGTCGCCTTTTGATTTTTAAGACCATGACTGGTTATCTGTGGCCTATGTTTACATATTAAAAGCTCTAATTTAACACATACAAACTAAAAAATACTTACAAATGTTAGCTAGCACTTTTTGAGAGTTTACTCTGTGCCAGGCATTGTTGTAAGTACTTAACATGTACTAATTCATTTAATCCTTACAACCACTTTGTGAGGTATGTATAATTATTATCAAGAACTATCAAATCAGGGTGCCTGGGTGGCTCAGTCGGTTAAGTGTCTGCCTTCTGCTCAGGTCATGATCTCAGGGCCCTGGGATGAGCCCCACATCGGGCTCTCAGCTCAGTGGAGAATCTGCTTCTCCCTCTCCCTCTGCTCCTCTCCCCTGCTCAGGGCCTGCTCTCTCTCCCTCTCAAATAAATAAATAAATCTTAAAAAAAAAAAAAAAAAAGAACTATTAAATCAAGTTTGTTAAAATCAAGGATAACTTCTCTTCATCTTAGGAAGAAAAAACATCTACCTCTATTGCCAGGCAAATTTCTGGGTAGATTCTCACCTAATGTCTATATAGAAGTTCTCTAGTCTCTACATCAATTTTAACATTAATCCAGGACCATATTAATTAAAAAGGTAACTCTGGAAAAGTATAATAATGCTTTTTCAGAAACCAATATAAATGAGCAAGCATTTTGAGCCAGGGGTTCTCAAACTTCAGAGTGCATCAGAATTATCTGGAGGACATGTTAAAACAGACCGGTGGCCGCCCTTTGCAGAGTTTCTGCTTTAGTAGGGCTGGGGTGCACTCCTCTGAGAAGATGTAAATGTAACAAGTCCCCATATAATGCTGACCCAGTCGGTCCAGGGAACCACATTTGGGAACCACTGTTTCAGATTATCTACATCATTGCTCCCTTCTAGAACAGAAAAAATTAAGAGTATAATGTATTTATAGACTATGCCAACAGTTCCCTAACATCAAAATAAGCATCTAAAGTAATTTACACAATCAAGTTTTAATTATTCATATTACACAGATAACGTTTCTGGCTTTGTCCTACTGCCCAGAAATCCCCCGGTAGGGACAGGAACTGACCTCTATCACGGGGGCAGGAGCCTGCTAGGAGTTAGGATCTCCAGTACAGGATTAACTTTTTGCCCAGGGGAGTTAGTACTACATCTCTGTTTTCCAAGGCAGGTAGAGAAAAAGTAGCCTCAAGACTTCTGCATCAAGAGTTGAATACGGGGACATCTGGCTGGCTTAGTCAGTTGGGCGGCTGCCTTCAGCTCAGGTCATGATTTCAAGTGTCCTGGGATCCGGCCCAGAATCAGGCTCCCTGCTCAGCGGGGGAGAGTGTGCTTCTCCCTCTCCCTCTGCCCTTTCCCCTGCTTTGCTCTTTCTCTCTCTCAAATAAATTAAAAAAAACAGAGTTGAATACAGTTTGCAAGCCAACAAGATTTGAGTGAACGAATAAGAGAACTTCAATACCTGTATTTCTGATGATGTAATCCAAAATAACTAATCTTTCAAATTGTGACTGAAATTCTTTTCTAATATTCTCAGGCAAAGGGTCAGCTTCAAATTTCCTAAGCCAATATTCAGCCTCCTTGTAACCTTCAACAAATAACTGAAAGGAACCAATCTATAATTTTAAGAACTATAGTTAGAAAAGAAAGTACAAGAAAAAAGGGATTACTTTTTCAATTTCTCAGTAGTATCATCATAAAATATGCTATATAAACATGGTAAGAAAAACAAAAGAGTTAACACTAATTTAGATAAGCCACATTTATCAAAACCATTTTTATACACTAATTTTAAATAATCACACAAAGAATACATAGCAAATTAAAAATGTTCAACCCTAGGCTTTTGAGGAGCATAGAGACTATTTTAGGATAATTAAAAAGGAAAATGCCTCTCAAGGTGATAATCTCAACTCAGAAAGCTGTTTTCTAAAAATATTCATTAAAATGACTTTAATTATGGAAACCAAATAGTACACCTCTCCTGGTCATTTTAATAACAGTGCAATTTTTTCTTACTGAAGAAATACTTCAGGATTTTTTCTTTACAACATAAAATACAGAATATAGCCTTATTTTAAAAAAGAATGCATTCTTTGCCTTTGCAGATTACAGATCCTGTCATAAATTTTAAATAACTAATCAATCATAAACTCTAGAGTGGTTTTTAAGAAAATCCTTTCCTTGAAAATATGTCCATTTTAAAATGCATTTCTGTCACTAAAATTACTACATGCATGTATGTACAGCACAGGACATACAGGTCACCTAGTTGGTCTCATAAATACAAACTACCACAAAGAAAATCTATTTCTTATCTTAATACTATGTTCTTGTTGTTGGCATGAGATTTTAACTATTTCTAAAAGGTTTTCTTTAAAGCACTTATAATTAAGTCCTAGTAGTCATAAATATGCAAATAATAATATCCTTCTTTAGTCACACTTAATTTCAGCATATCCAAGGAATAACAGGCCTTGTAAAAATTTTCAAACTTCCTGCTTACCTGGAGTACAATTTTAAAAACAATTTATGTTAGGCATGAATTTTTATTCAAATTCTTTTATCTAGACAAATGCATTGCAACCACAAAAGAAAATCACAAATATATTAAAAAAAAAAAAAAAGCCTAAAGTTTTTCTAGAATGCTTTCCCATTAATCCTCCCCACTCTTGCTTAGCTAGCTGCTAATCATTCCTGAGGTTTATTTAAAAGTGGTAAGAAAGAATAAAATCTAGTATGTAGCCAGTAACATAATTACTACCACTTACTACACTGTGTGCCGGGTACCATACCAAGGACTTGACATGAATTTCTTCATTTAATCTCACAGCCCCAGGAGGTAGTTTTTCTCACCCCTGTTTTATAGAGCCTAGGGCTTAGAGAGTAGGGGACTTGCTCAAGGTCTCAGAGCTAACTGGTAGAGAGGCTGGGAGGGAAACCCAGGTCTGGTTCTTGCCCTGTGCATTTAGCCTTTACTTTAAAAAGCCATAGGTGCAAACTCCTCTTGGAAACACTCCTTAGCCATCCAAACCGAGTGAGACAACCCCAAATCTCCGACCTTCCTGCATTTAACCATCCTAACAGCTTTATCATATTGCACTGAGATGGCTTATTCACTATAAGCTCTTTGAGTATGAAAAACCCATTTTATTTACTATTATATCTGCGCCTACAGCACACACTGCTCAGGTAATACATGCTGAATTGCCCCCCAAAATAAAACTTAGCACAGTAATTTACCTTAGGAGGGAGTCCTATCCGATGGAATTTTCTACCTACTTTTGGCACTTTCTCTAAAGCATACTTTTTGCCTCTAGATTTTGCACGGTCAATTGCACTGTAGTTAAATGTCTCACTGACAAGCCAAACCACCTGGAAACATACAGTTTTAGAAAAATGGTTATCAGAATTTGCATTATAGTATTTCTACTCATATACTACATGAAATGTACTCTAAAACTGTAAATTAGCAGAGTTTAACCCTATACTAAATGTCTCAGAGAATCTAAAACAGAAAGGCTTAAGGATTTTGCAAACTCAGTTAAATGGCATATATTTCTCGAAGGGACAGTCTAAAACTGGAAGCAAGAAGTAATCGTCCAGAGATGTAGAATTAGGAACGAATATTCTGAGGAAGTCTTCAAGTAAAAATTTATAAAGGCTAAAAAGAAAAAAAATAGTCTTTTGGCGCATTAGTTATCTCTACCTTCAAGAGAGTATCTAGAACCTCGATATTTTTCTGCTCTCTAAATGTTAGTTTTTTTCCCTCTTGTCAGCACCATCGAAGCTTGTATGAGCAAGGGATATTATTCCCCTTGGACACTTTGTGGATCTCCACTAGAATCAATTTATTAGTTACTCATGACTCTGGATTACCAAAACAAGGGCTCAACTTTAGGCTCTGTCGTTAGAAATATTACTAAAGTGTTCACAGAGAAGTAGACTACAAATTAGAAGTACATAATTAAAAACAATTTCTCCTTTACCTTTGTTTTAGGTACAATGCCCAGATGAAGCTTTTCATCCACAAGGGAGGCTCCAGCTTCAGAAAGGTATCCCTGATTAGGAAGCAGGCAGCCTCTACCAAAGCAGCAAGGGCAGCAGACCTTATGAACATATTTGGTCCATTTCGGATTCAGTTGGCCATAAGGCTCTTCTGATTTGGGTTTAAACACACCAATAATTTTCTATATAAAAAAGTAGAAATTTTGTTAGATTTTTAATATAGAGAGACAATAATCCATAAAATGCATTCTGAGAAATCTTTTTGTATTTCTTCCCACCAGATTTGGGCATTACCCTTATATATTAAGAGGTTCAGTTTTAATTATATTTTTATATTCATTCTCATCCAACAATCTAAAATCAATAATCCTTTGGGCTAGTAGTTTTCAAACTGTGCTCTGAGAAACACTAGGGAAGGTGAGAGTGGAGATGAGAGAGGGCTCTAAGACCCCATGCCACTTAACTAGATCAACTCTGACTTCATCTGTTTTGTTACTGGACTTCCAAGTTATAAAAGGGTTACACTGATTTACAATGTTTGAAAACCCACTGCTCTAGGTCAAATGATGTTATTATTATTTATTAAATATCAAAATTATATGTTTATTTGTTTATCATCTACTTTCTCATTAGATGTACATTCTAAAGGACAGAGACTTTCCTTGTTAGGGCTGTATCCCAAGTATTCAGAACAGTGCCTGGTACACAGTAGGAGTTCAAGCATTTGTCAAATGATTTAATAAATCCAATGATAAAAAGTAGTCTCTAAAATACAAAGGTAATGATAGCTATATGTGAACATCTATGCTGTGAGACTCTCCTACCCTAATCGTTCTCCATTTTTTTTATGAATCAATTTTAAATAAATTCTCTCCTCTTAAAAAAATTGCTCATGGATGTCTAAAGTCTATAATCTTTATTACTGGTCTGATAAAATATATTCATATTAAATTTAGAGGGTGAAGTATCCTTAGACAAGATTTAAAATTTTAAGTATATAATTGCTATATAATGTAATAAAGTCTAAGTCACTAGTAAAAAAGTCAACAAGAACAAATTACAAAATCATACTTGGAATTAGGCTGATAGATTGACATTACCTACATATACATTTAAAACTCAAAAAAGACTTTGTTTTTTAAAATATATCTTTGATATTTGCAAAAAATATTAGGATGAAATCATAATCTTTTTCCTCCTGAAAAAAGAACTGCTGGCTATGTAACATTCAGAAAGCTTTCAGAGATAATAATACAGATTTCTGAAAAATTCTAGACTAAGTGGAACAAAGTCCCATATCAACTTCTCTCTTCCGCCCTAGAATTATACTTTGGTTCATTTCACTATGTCACATTCCAGTGCCTTCAATCTTCAGACTGCCCAGGCTGCTCTGGCATAATGCATGAAAAAATACTCCTAGGGCAAAATAAGCCTTTGAAAAAGATCTGGAAAAGACATTAAATACGTTTTGAAAGTTTAAATTTCTACTTTGGTTGGCTAATATAGTTACTGTAAAGTAAGGACTTATGAATATAAACTCAACAAATCCTTTGCTGAATATGAGTATTCCATAAATGCTTGAAACCAAGTATTAAAATAGTAGGACAGCAAACTATGACTTAAAATGAAGAGCTTTATTTCTAAATAGTAGAGTGCTTTAGTTAAAAATAACAAAAACCTGATCTTTATTTTTGAAAAGGGTGCAATCAGATTTATTAGAAAAACATCTTCAGAACCTTACAGTGATTTCACATTCAAATTAGTGTTTTCCAAAATTTCTATTATGTACACTACAGATCTGTGAAATTCTCACCCTCTTAGGATCCTTCACAAAGTAACTTCCACTTGAACCTTGAGAGATTCTTTCTGGAAAAACTCCAAATTCTATTGCTTGCTCTGCTTTCAACACAATATCAGCAAATTCAGGATCATCCAAGAATGTATTCAATGCTGAAGAATCAACAATTATTGCATTAAAAAAAAATCAATGTTAATATAGAACATGAAGAAAAAAGAAAGGCCAGCTATGAGAATGCTCATGAGAGGGACCTGTAATACTGGGTTAGGTTATTAGCATTAGGATATTAAGGTACAGAAAAAAAATGTAATCAAGCATTGTATGGGTTGCTTGGATCCTTCCTTTTTTTCCCCTAACCCTACTTCCCTTTAAACTTCAAGTAATGACACATGAAAAACAAAATCCCTATTTGTTGAAATAATTACACTAATGAATATCTCACATTACTCTGAATTCCTCTCTTCCAGTGATTTTGTTCTCCAGCCTATCTCAACTTCCAACTGCACAGTCATACCTCAGATCTGTCATTACTAATACCTGCAACCTCTCCATACCTTTCAATTTCAAGCACCTTCTACCTCCTAGTTCATTCCCTCTGGTACCCTGAATCCAAAAATTCTTCCACCCCGCCTAGGGCTTACAAAGCACTGAGCTACCATGTTGTCAACTGATCTTTGTGTCCTTATGTCCCTCCTTGGCCAGCTTAAATTATGGTCAGTCATCACATAATCACTCTTCCTTTCCTCCCTCCCCTCATCATGGTCACCTGGAAAAATATCAGTCCTGGTTAAACTCAACTGTCTGCTAAGTATGCCTAGGCCCGGAGAGCTAAACTCGACTAGACAAACATACACAAACACAATGCCCGATGGCTCACTTTAATTTAAATTCATCACCAGAAATCTCAGGTGGGCCCTTCATGGTGCCTGGGAAGCATACCACATTCCTGTTATGGACAGACTGTCCTCCCAAAATATGTTGAAGCCCTAATTCCCAATGGAATTGCATTGGGAGACGGAGTCTTTGGGAGGTAATTATGTTTAGATGAGGTCATGAGGGTAGGGCCCCCACGACAGGATTAGTGCCAAGGGCATGCTCTCTCTCGCCCTGTGTCACATGAGGATACAGCGAGAAGGTGGCCATCTGCAAGCCAGGAAGCCAGCCCTGATCATGCCAGCACTCTCATCTTGGACTTCTCAGTCTCTGGAACTGTTAGAAATAAGTTGTTTAAACCACTTCGTCTATGATATTTTGTTCTAGCAGTCTGAACTAGCACAACTCCCGGTACATAGTCTCTCCCACTGTTCCGGGCAACTCTCACACCCTCCCCTCTTCTCAAATTTCCAACACCTCCTCTCTCTCAGATGAGCCTTATGATATGCAATCAGAAAAAACTATCATCAGCCCTCTGCACCACATCTGCCCATGACATCCTCTGCCTTCCACCTAGTACTATAGATGAACCACCTAAGCTCCAAGATTAGCTCATTCACTTTGTGTACCAGACCCTATCTCTTCCTGACGACTCCTGGGCATTTCTTCAGCAGTCCTTCCCTACATCAATATTTCCTTCTTTATTGGATCATTTCCATCACCATACAAACCATGCTGAATTCTTCTCATCCTAAATCTAACTCCCACAATACTCCTAGATGTTTCCTCACTTTCTTTGACCCTCTGTATAGCAGAAGGCCTCTATAGATATTTATATTTACCATCTCCAAATTTCTTCCCTGATTTTCTCTTAAACCCATTTAAATCAGGCTTCTGTCCCAACCATTCAATTGATAAAACTTTTGTTGGGGTATGTAGTCGTCCATATTGCTAAATCTAACCTTAGAACTTACCTTTCTTGCCCAACTCCAACATATGACCCTGTTGGTCACTCCCTCCTCCTTCACTTGGCTTCCAGGATCCCCCTTCTCCAGGTTTTCCCACTTCATTGGCTCCTCTTTTTCAGTCTCTTTGCTGGCTCATTTTTATCTCCCTGACAGGCTGACTTTGCAACGCCTCAGATTCAGTTCATGGTCCTCTTCTCTTCTTCATCAACACTGATGACTCCCAAATTTATATTTCAAGCCTGGACTTCTGCCCTGAACTCCAAACTACTATACTCAACATCTCTACTTGGACGTTTAATGGACAGCTCAAACTTTACTCCCCAAAATTCAATTCTTATCTTCGTCACCCCTCCTGACTGCTTCCCTCCCAGGTTTCCCTATTTCAGTTGTTGGCAACTCCAAATCTTTTAGCTGCTCAGGCCAAAAACCTTGGAATCATCCATGATCTTATACTCTCACCTCCAACATCCAAGCCATCAGCAGGTTGCCTGGCTCTACCTTACATAAACACCCAGAAACCAACCATCTCCATTCTTCTAATGTGATTCAAGTGACCATCAACTCTCACCTGGATAATTATAAGTTTAACCACTCTCCGTCTTTCACCCATGCCTTCTCTATACTCGACAGAGAAGCTATAGCAGTAATCCTTTTAAAACTTGTCAGATCTGGGGTGCCTGGGTGGCTCAGTTGGTTAAGCGCCTGCCTCCGCTCAGGTCATGATCTCAGGGTCCTGGCATTGAGACCCAGTTGGGCTCCCTGCTCAGCGGGGAGTCTGCTTCTCCCTCTCCCTTTGTTCCCCCACCCCCATCCCCTGGCTCATGCTCACTCTCTCAAATAAATAAAATCTTTTAAAAAAACCCCAATGTCAGATCGTGTCACTCTTTTGTATAAAACAGCCCAATGGTTTCCCATCTCATTAAAAGTCCAGGCCTTATAATGGCCCCAAGGCCCTATACAATCCTCCCCAACTTCCACTTTATTTTCCTGTTTAGCACTTATCACCTAATACATAATTTACTTTGTGAGTTATAAGAAGACAAGGATTTCTTTCACTGCTGTATGCCCAGAACTTTTATAGTTCTTGGAACATAAGAGGCACTCAATACACACTTGCAGAATGAATTAACAATTAATCATTTAAAGTGACAGACAAGGCAAAAATTATTCATACTTTGGAAGGTATTTAAAGGCTATTACATGCATTCAACATTATGAAAATTCAAAACATAAATTTACCTTAATTTAAAATTTGCCTTAATTTAGGCAGAAATAAAACGGTTATTTATTTTTAAAAGTATGTGCTAATGGGGCACCTGGGTGGCTCAGTCTTGAAGGTCTGCCTTCAGCTTGGGTCTGGGATCGAGCCCCGCGTCAGGCTCCCTGCTTGGTGAGAAGCCTGCTTCTCCCTCTCCCACTACCCCTGCTTGTGTTCCCTCTCTCGCTGTGTCTGTCAATTCAATAAATAAAATATTTTTTTAAAAAAAGTATGTGCTAAGAAAAATACTACAAAAAGGGCAATTGGGCATATTTAACTTACTTAAAAGAAGAATAAATAATCCAAGTATTGTAGTTATGTCAATACAATTGATATGCTAATTCCTAATCATTCTCATTTACCCCATGAAAGTAATTAAGAATGGAGGAACTTTATCTTTCTTTATTCACTGTATATCCCTGGCACCTGGATGAGGGATCAGCATTTAGTGGGTACTTAATATATATTTAATTGAATAAATGCAGTATTGTTTATGTACTCCCTTTTGGTCTCCTCTAAAATGTGATGATCTTCTACTCAAGTTCCAGTCCTATATGAGCTCCTCACTTTTCCTAAGATATCCAGCACATCCTCTCAACAGAGGATTTGCCTATGCTATTCCCCATGTATATTCCAAGCTTCCTCCCCAGGGCTAATACTTATTGATCCTTGAACTCCATCTCCTCACTTGTAACACTAAAAAAAAAAAAAAAGATCTAAGTTCCAGAAGGGCACAGATCTTTGTTTTGCTCTCTGGTATACTCCAAGTGCTTAAAAACAGTGCCTGGTACCTAGTGGGCCCTCGATAAATCTGACAATTATTTATTAACAAACTATCCCCTGGACCACACGTAAGGGTTATCACTGGTCCTTTAGTAACCAGACTTAAAAACGGAATAAGAGAATCCATTTTATAAACCTTTTATATAGGTATGTGTGATAATTATCAAGTTCTCATTTTAATAAATAAGCCAAAATGAGCCCCTACTCACTTACCCACTGACCGGAATATTCTCTAAAAAGAAAAGTGGTTAGCTCACTAGTTTGGTGATCGGAACCCTGCCCTTGCGAGTTCCAGGGCCAGCCATTTTTCAGGTATCAAATTGGATACTATTTCCTCTGCTAAGTGTTCCTTGGTCCCTAAATCCAGGGCACAGTTCAATGGAACCCTCAGTTTTCCCCATCCAAATATACCGGCTGTTGGAACGGTTTTAATTGACCATTTCCACCATTAGGCTATAAAGCTATGTGGGGACAAGGCTAGTGACTGAACATGCATCTGATACCTGGTCACTACTGTTTCCCCAAGGCCTCAATTTCCACGGGCACCCAGCAGGCACTCAAGCATTTGAGAATGATGTATCTCGGCAATAAATGGAAAACAAAGAGTAGGTATCTTCTCATTACTGGCTGAAGAATGACCTCTTGACAGGGAGAAGTGGCTGCTCACTCACTATCTTTCAAAAGCTCAGCTATGGAGAACTGTCAAGACACACAGGGCATCTACTCTTCTCATGTCTTCCTCTAAATTCAGCCAGCTTATCAGTGTCTAGAATACGGATCCAGCAATACTGATAGCACCACCCGTTAGAATTTTCTTCTATTAAAATGGGCTTCAGGGAAGTTACAAGAAATGTTCCTATGAAACTCATCACTTTTATTACAAAAATACTATTCATCATATAGTCTCTTCTCCAAAAGATATATGACAGGTTTTCCTTTGTCTGTTTTGATTCAAATCATTAGTTTAACTTTATGGGCACATTGATTGTGCTTCTCTCAAGTTGCCTCCTCAGGAACTTCAAAGAACAGATTTTTGGGCTGCCTGCATCAAGCGTCTAATGTGCATTTTGTGTACTCTTATTCCAACCTCCATCTTATTTATTTCATCACCTTATTTCCCACTCACCTCTCTCTTCCTTACTTTTAAGTGATGTTATTTTGTTCATACATTTATAAGGCACCATGAATCATTAAAAGGCTTATAAATACACACTTCCTTTTACTTTGGTAGTTCTTTGTGTATTCTAACACCATTCTCTAATTGTAGGTTCTCCAACAAAACTGTTAAGTGCTCCTGGTTTGTATTAACTGGGACCTTGAGAAGTCACTTCATTTCTCTGTGCTTCCTTAAAATGAGAATAACAAATAGTAGTCACTTCATGGGGTTAGTTATGAATCAATATAAGTGAAGCTCATAGAACTATGCCCTACACATATTGCTACGTAGGGTATTAACTATTATCATCTTTATTACTTTCCAGCTCACTGATTAAAATGACAACTAGAACAAGGAATGCCACTAATCTTTCTACTTTGATAATGACCCAACACCACTATGTTTATGCTGGGTCTAGACTTTGTCAGTGTCTTGCTCAAGTGAAGGTTACACACATTCTTCCACTGGTAGAGTACATAAAGCTCCTATTTACATAAACAAAATAGTTAAGCATAAATGCATTTGCATTAAGCATAAGATAAATGATGTTAATATCAATCTAAAGGTAGGAATTTCTTAGAACTAGAGAGGTGGCTTCATGGAAATTGGGTGGTAAAGGGCAAAGAAAGTTAATGGACTCATTAAAAAATAACTTAAAAATCTAGTTATATTATTCAAAAACTAACTTTTTGGAGACTGGCTTGAAATTTTTAAAATACTTTTTACAATTCAAAAACTATTTTTAAATCCATTAAAAATCCATTTTAAATCCATTAGTAACAAGTAACAGTTATTTTATAATACTTGGGATCTACAGCAAAATGGAAAAGTACAGGACATAAAAAGAAGAACTAGGCTCAGTTCTGGCTTTATCACTTCCTGTATACTTGACTTTGGCTCACCGCAGAAGTTCTATGACCGACTAGTCATTACAGTTTTATTCATTTTCAATCCTCACAACATGGATGAGGGTGAGTAACAACCTGTTGTGTTGCTGTGAGAATTAATGAACTATACAAAAAGAGATCTTAGCAAACTGTAAACTGTGATACAAATAAATTATTACCACTTAAAAAGGGAGGAATGCTCTTTAGTAACCCATTTGTATTCTGAGCACTATATTCTATTCCACTGTTACTTTTTCTAGCCTTAATACTTTTTTTTTTTTTTAACAAAACCTCACTTTCACAGAATAAACACACTCAAGGTTTTAGGGTCTTTTAAAATCTAGCTACACAGGTAACTTGAGGGTAGAAAAAAGCAAGCTAGCCACACAGATCTTCGTTACTTTACAGAAGCGATTCTAGGTAGTACAGAAACAAATTACGCAGCTAGGTGAATGTGGGTCCATTTGCGATCCTCATGTTTGTTCTGTTCAATGTTGTACTGTCCATGCACCTGTTAGCTAACATAATGGCATAATGCATGGCAGACCAGTCTGCTAAAGCTTTATTCATGAAACACTTGAAGGGGAAAGTTTGGTTCTCTGGGGCCTCTTCGATTTACCTGCCTGAGAGGATGTTTGAATGTAAGTTCAACTACGACTTGAATAATCTATTCTATCCCAAATTCCTTAAATTGTAGGAGCTCCATTACTGTACTGGTAGCAGGACATGTACAATCTAAAAACTCCAGGAAAACTAAGCAGCATTAATTAAAGTGACACTGTCTGTGGCTTTTCTTTAAGCCATCACATTTGGACTTCTACTACAGGCACAGCGCACACACCATCTCCCTTAAACCATCCCAACCGCCAACAAACAGATGTTATCCTAAGTTTACAGACTAGCCCGTCTCATCTCCAGCTAGGATTCATACAATTCCACCCTATTTTACTATCAAAGTAGCCTACCTCGACTCAACTTGCCAAAAAACTTACTTTATCAACAAATACCCACGCTTGCAAGAGCATGCCTACACTTTTACTAGTTTTCAACATCATATCGTATCAGTTACCCTCTTTTCCACCTGAGGCTACCAGTCCACCTCTTACAGTATAAGAATAGAAATGTCTCAAGAAAGAAAACTTCGCAACAGTTGGCAGCTAGAGAAATTCAACTGCCTCTGCCCCCTCTGGCTAACGTCACAATAACACTAACCAGAGAAAGTTTTGAAAACGCGTCCCAATGGCACCTAGATACTCTTGCTGGGCATCTCTCTGCTGTCACCCACCTGCCTTGCAAATTCACAACCCGGGGAACTTTCCTGATAGTTCAGGGTTCTTAATCCAAACCTCAAGTCCAAACTTGAGCAAACAACTGACGTCATTTTATCGTGCTAAGTTTTCCTCAGGGTCTGATTTCAACAGTTTAGGCTTACTCTTAGGGGAGGCCCCAAGGATCAGTTCCGTGACAACCACAGGCCTTGGGTGACGTGGCCAGTGCCCCCTGGAAAAGGTGCGAGGAAACCGGGGAGCAGAGAGAAAGGCAAGGGCTCCGAGGTTCGACCGGCGACGCGCCCCCTGGCCGGTGCTCTGGAGGGGAGGGTTGCCCGGCTGGCTGCCTTTCCTCCCAGGCAAGTGCTGGTGCGGGACAGAGATGGGACCCCGGAGGGGCTGGACTGCGGGGTGGTGGTAAGGGCCGGGTCGCACCTGCACCTCGGGGGCGTTTCCGTTTCGGGCGGGTGGGCGAGCTCCGGAGGCCACTCACGCTCCCGGAGGGCCCGCTGGGCGCGTCCCAGGACGGGAGCAGCAGTTCCTTGTCTCCAGCCTCGCGAGGGGAGGCCGCGCTCTCCTCGCCCGCAGCCTCCACGAGCCTGACGGCGCTCCCCGGGGCGCCCTTAGGTGGCTGGGCCCAGGCGATCCGAGGCAGCAGCGGTTCCCGCTCCTCGTCGTCCTCCTCTTCCAGGCTCCCGCCGCCGTCCGCCGACGCCAGCCGCCCGGGCTCGGAGGACTCCGCCATGGCCTGCCTCCCTCTGTGCCCTCGGCGTTGAGACCGGCTCAGAGAGGCGAGCTGCCCGCCTGTGGCCTCGGCATCGCGGGGGACCGCAGCCGCTGGGGCAGGTCGAGGACACCTCACAGGCGTACCACCCCGCTCCGCGCCAGCCGGGCGGTTGTCCCCGCGCAGCCGCCAGTCGCGCCCCACCTCGCGCCAACCCTGCGCCTGCGCGGAAGGGCGGGGGCGGTGGTGGGCGGGGCGCGGGGCGGGGCCGTCACCTGCGGCGGCGGGAGCGGGAAGACGCGCGGCGGGGTGGATGGCCAGGAGGAGCGCCTGCGTTAGCGTTAATTTACCTCAGCCCAGGAGCCGCCGTCCAATCTAAATCAGTTTCCCCTCCACCGCAGAATTCCTTCATGGAGTTTACCACAATTCATACCTACACATTTATTTCTGTGACTAACATTTGTTACCCCCACTATAAGCCCACGAGAGTAGAGACCTTGTCTTTTGTTCAGACATCCTGGACATTGGTTGGTTGTATACTCTTTTTTCCCCCGACTAATTTAGCGAGAAGTTTATCATTTAAAAATTTTTTTTTCAAAAAGCTGTCTTTTGGTTCCAATGATTTTGTTTTCTAGTTCATTGACTTTTGAGTTTTATTATTTCCTTCTTGCTACTTAATTTCTATTTGATTTCCTCTTCTTTTGCTAGCTGCTTAGAGTAGAAGAGTGTACTATTGATTTTGGACCTTTCTATTTTTAAAAAATGTAACTATTTAAAGCTATGCTGGGTTGCCTGGGTGGCTCAGTCATTAAGCGTCTGCCTTTGGCTCAGGTCGGGGTCACAGGGTCCTGGGATTGAGCCCCACATCGGGCTCCCTGCTCATCAGGAAGCCTGCTTCTCCCTCTCCCACTCCCCCTGCTTGTGTTCCTTTTCTCGCCATGTCTCTATCCATCAAATTAATAAATAAAATCTTAAAAAAAAAAAAAAGGCTATGCCTTGCCCTCTAAGCACTGCTTTATCTGCATTCACAATTTTTGCTATTGTGTTTTCGTTTTCATCATTTCAAAATACTTTTTTATTTCCCTTATGATTTCTTCTTAGACTCACTTCTTTGAAGTGCGTGTGTAATTTCCAAATATTTACGGGCTATTCTAGAAATTAGTATTTATTTCTAATTTAATTATGTTGTGACCAGAGAAGATACACCAAGATTTAAACTTTTTTCGAAATTTATTGAGACATTTCATAACCTAGCATATTACCTACATTAGTGAACATTCTATGTGCTCTTTAAAAAGAATGTGTATTCTGTGGCTGAGTCGTTCTATAACTATCAATTGTTTCTATAAATATCAATTCAGTATTGATAGTGTCATACCCATCAGCTATATCCTTATGGATTTTTTAAAAAAGATTTTATTTATTTATTTGAGAGAGACAGAGGGAGAGAAGGGGGAGGAGCAGAGGGAGAGGGACAGGCAGACTCCAGGCTGAGCACAAGCCCCACGTGGGGCTCAATCCCAGAACTCTGAGATCATGACCTGAGCCAAAATCAAGAGTCAGATGCTTAACTGACTGAGCCACCCAGGCGCCCCTATCCTTATGGATTTTTACATTTAGTTGTTCTGTCACTGACTGTGATAAGGGTTACACTTTATGATTGTAGATTTGTCTATTTCTTCTTTTAGTTTCATAAAGTTTTGCTTTATATATTTTTGAAGTTGTTATTAGGCGCATACACAGGATTTTTATGTCTTCAGTTGGGTTTTAATTTCTACCTGATGATTTGATTTGACCCTGTCCTTTCTTTCCTTCCTTCCTTCCTTTTATAATGAATGGTCCCTCCTTCTCTCTCCTAATACTCCTGCCTTGAAGTCTATATAGTCTGATAGTAATATAACCACTCCACTTTTCTTAGGCTTACTGTTTGCCTGATAAATCTTTTTCCATCCTTTTCAATCAGTTTGTGTCTTTATGTGTGCATGTTTGTAAATATGTATCTCCTCTAATAGCTTATAGTTGTTCTTGATTTTATTATTTACATTTAGTCTGATAATTTCTGCCTTTCAATTAGAGTTTTTAGTCTACTTACATTTAATGTAATACTAATGTGGTTGGATTTAGATTTACTGTCATTTGCAATCGTATTTTATATTTGTTTCATTCTTTTTTTGTTCTTCTGTTCCTCCTTTCTTGTTTTCTTTTGGGTTAATGAATATTTCTTCGTATTTCATCTTAAATCCTCTATTGACCTTCTGCTAAATCTCTTTACATTAATTTTGAGTGCTTATTCTAGCACTTACTGTATACAACCTTAAATTATCTCAGTGTACATAGAGTTTATATTGTTGTACCTGATGTAAAATATAAGAACCTTGCAAAAGTTTTGTTCTATTTACCCCCCATACTTTATGTTATTATTGTCACATATATTAGGTCCACATATGTTTAAATAAAGTGAATATTTTTTGTCTTAAACATTTACATGTCTTATAAAGAAATTAAGAAACCAATGTATAGTGTTTTATATTTACCCACATATTTACCATTTCCAGTGCTCTTTTTTTCATCCAGCGCTCTTCATTCTTTTCCGAAGATCTGAGTTTCCAACTAGTATAATTTCCCTTCCCTCTGAAGAATTTTTTTAAAGCATTTTTTGTAATAGAGATCTGCTGGTGATAAATTCTAAGTTTTCATTTATCTGAAATTATCTTTATTTCACCATCATTTAAAAAAATATACTTTCTCTAGATATAGAATTCTGGATTATGTTGTCCCCCTGCTCCCCCTCCAAGTTCAAGTCTAAACATGTAATTTCATTGTCCTCTACCCTTCATTATTTCTGAATTCTGTCCCTCCACCCACCCACCCAGTTTGCACTGTCATTTTCTCTAGTTCCCTTTAAGATTTTTTTCTTTATCCTTGCTTTTTCAATAGCTTGAGCATGATGCTCTTGATATAAATTTCTTTATATATATCCTGCTTGAGTTTTGCTTGGGTTTCTTGGATCTGTAAATGTATGTATTCCAACAAATGTGGAAACATTTCAGCCATTATTTTTTCAAACTTTTTCCTGTCCCATTCTGGGATTCCTATTATATATATGTTAGACTTTTTAATATTGTCCTAAAGGTAAATAGGACTCTGTTAATTTTTTTCAATAGGTTTATCTCTGTTTTTCAGATTATATAATTTCTCTTAATCTGTTTTAAATTTGCCAACCCTTCAGCCATTTCTTTTTTTTTTTTTTTAAGATTTTATTTATTTATTTGACAGAGACAGAGATAGCAAGAGCAGGAACACAAGCAGGGGGAGTGGGAAAGGGAGAAGCAGGCTTCCCACTGAGCAGGGAACCCAGTGTGGAGCTTGATCCCAGGACCCTAGGATCATGACCCAAACCGAAGGCAGATGCTTAATGACTGAGCCACACAGGCGCCCTCCTTCAGCCATTTCTAATTGACTGTTAAACCCATCCGGTGGGTGTATTTCAAATTTTGTACTTTTCAGTACTAGAATTTCCATTTGACTCTTCTTTAAGAGTTTCTATATATCTGTTAACATTTTCCATCTGTTAATTTATTATGACTGTATATAGTTTTAAGCCCTTGAATATATGTAAAGTGTTTGAAAATCTTTGCTAATTCTTGCATCTGAGTTATCTTAGAGTCAATTTCTATTGATTATTTTTTTTCTTGACTATGGGTCAAATTTTCCCATTTCTTTACATATTTGTTATTTTTTAAATTGTATATTGGATTTTGTGGATGATATATTGTAGAGCCTCTAGATTCAATTTTCCTCTGATGAGTGTTAATATATTCTAGTATGTAGTTAAGTAGTCTAGAGTCAAATTCCACCTGAAATTTTTGATGATTTCTTTCAGCAATCCTGATGTTCCCTTTTGCTGGGCTCCTTGGAGTCTCCTTCATGCAGAGTTCAGGAGTCAACCAAGAATTTGGGTAGGGTGTATGTGTAGATTTTGGAGCTCTTTCCCTCAGTTACTCCTTCCTTTTCAGGATTTCCCTTTTCAGTTTCTAGCTGTTCTGATAGCCAGACTCCATCCTTAAGCTATTAAGACTGTGGCTTTCTGATTGGCTTCCATGTACCTTCCACAGTACAGACTGAGTAATCTCCCCACATGAAAAGATGTATAAGCATAAATCATACTTGTTGTATTTCAATTCTTTGAAGAGTGGCCATCCTTTCAATTACTGCCTGCCTGATTTTGACTGCTTTCCAGTATCTTCAAATAATTGTTTTTTTATTTTCCCCAAAGTTTAGCATTTTTATCCATAAAGGGGTTAGTCTGATATAACCTCCTTTGACATATTTTATTGGAAATGTATCCTTTAATGAAATAAATGGTACTATATTTTTGTCAGTAGTTTACATGTTAGTACTGGACTATTACTTATTGCTTGATAAGGCAGGATTCAGCATCAGTTCTATTTGTAGTTTTAGTTTTTATAGACATAAATGCTGAGAAAATCTGTTCAAATTAATAGATGAATATGGGAAACATTTTATAATAACTATGTCACTCAAATCTTTGATCTTTCTTTCACCACTTTCATTCACATGAATATGGTAAAATATGTCCCTGTGTCAATATCTCAGTTTTGAAGACTCTGTTACCTTCAGTGTTTCTCACAGATATTTACTTTGTTTCCATGGCATATTCCCTTAGGGGGGTGCATTTTTTGATAGTATAAGGTCTAGAAGAAGCAAGATCTTTAAATGAAATTTGTCACCACTCCCACAATCTCATTCTACAATATCTATGTATTCAGAACATCCTAACACAGGCCTAAATGCACCATGTCTAATGTTGCCATCACCTTTAAAATGATGCTTCTTTAATAAGAAAATGCAGGAAGCATTGCTGCTACCTTATGGGGCCTTTGTTTAAGGAGGCTTTTCCAAAACCTGTATTTTAAATCTAATCTTTGTTGGGAGCCTCAGGTTTTTTATACCCTGAAGCAAGGAGGCTTTGGATGATTCAGGATAGACATTCCTACACCAACTGGTATACCACAGTTCAATTCTGGCACTAACCATCCACAGTTAGCACAGATTCCACAAGATAAGGGGTCAGTCCCCCACAAAACTGCCCTCACTTCAGATGCCAGCCACATTTCAGGCATTTATGACCAACTGTCTACAAATTTGGGGGATCCTATGACTCTCCCAGATTCTATAATTTGTAGAACAATACACAGAACTCTGCAAAGGGCTCAAGGTTCTTCCCCTCATGGAGATTATGAAGACATGGAACTTACAACGAAACAGGCAGTTACAATATAGTATGCTAAGTGCCATGTGGAGGCTACTATGAAGTCATGTAAGAGGGCCAAAGATCAGGAAAGGTGGTTAAGAAAGAGAATCCAGGAGTAGTGGAGAGACTTGGCTGGAGTAAAATCCCACCTGAAATTGTTGACATTTCTTTCAGCAATCCAACTGTTGCCTTTTGCTGGGCAAATAGATGACAGGGGAAGCCCTCAGGGCAGATGATATTTAGTTTTGTTGGGTTTTTTTTTAAGATTTTATTTATTTATTTGAGAGAGAGAGCATGAGTGGGGGAGAGGGGCAGAGGGAGGAGCAGACTCTCCACTGAGCTCTATATGGGACTCGATACCAGGACCCTGGGCTCATGACCTGAGCTGAAGGCAGATGCCCAATCGATTGAGCCACCCAGGTGCCCCAAGGGCGGATGACATTTAGAAGGAGACTTGGGGGCTGAAAAACAGCTGTTTGTGAAAAGAATGGGGGAAAGAGCAATCCTGGCATAAGAGGCAGCTTGAGCAAAGGCCCTGAGGAGTGCCTGTTGTGCATTAGGCACCAAAAAAGAGAACAGAGTGGAGGAGTGGTGGTCGTGAGAGAGAGAAGCATGACACTGGGTTCAGAAGGTAGTCTAGGGCTTCATTGTGTTGCCTTTCAATACAAGTCTCATGCCAACATTTTCACCCTTTTGCTGAAGGTCCTAACCACCCCTCCGCTCTCTGGCTAGAGCCCAAGGTGGAGAATAACAAAAGATGAGATTAGAGACTTAGGGCATTTATGAAGCTGGGCTTTGTGGGTCTGAATAGAGCTTGGATTGAATTGGAAATCCAGTGAGTCCATAGCCCTCTCAAAAAGGATAACAACTTTTGCTTAAAGGTATTTTAAGTATAGCTTAAAGGATTTTAAACAAAAGTTTGATTTTTCTAATAAGTGAACAGAACACATAATTCTAAAATACTGTTGAAGATTAATCTTAAGTACATATACATGCATTGAATGTTTTTGGAAATATACACAGAAGAGTGATAACCATGGTTGCCTCTGGAAAGGGAATGTGAGATTACAGTTTGGGGCGGGCAGAAGATCTGCTTTTCTCTCTATACACGTGACAGGACCATGGGGGGCTTGTTGCTACTGGTTGGGCTCCATCAGTAACCTTCTTTACTCCAAGGCACCCCAATCTAAGTAGAAAACCATACTTACTAAGCAAACGCAGATTCAAAACATCCTAGTTCCTCCATTCATTCATTCAGCAAAAACTTATTCCCCTACTGTGTGACAGGTGCTATTCTAGTGCTAGAGTGGGAGGAGTGAACCCATCTCTGGTCTCAAGAAGCTCCCATTCTCATGGGTGAGATAAACAATAACAAATAACGAAGAGGATTTAGCATATGAAATGATAACACATGCTATGAAAAAGGACAATGCAGGAAAGGGAATGCAGAATGATGGTGGTATGAATGGGTAGGTGCTATCTTACATAAGGTAGTTGTAGTGGGTTTAATGGTGGTTCCCCCAAAAGATATGTCCACATCAAATCCCTGGAACCTGTGAATATTATTTTATTTGGGAAAAGGGTTTTTGCAAATGTGATTAAGTTAAGAATCTTAGGATGAGATCATCACAACAAATGTGATTAAGTTAAGAATCTTGGGGTGAGATGATCTTGGTTGGCTTTAAATCTAATGACAAATGTATTATAAAAGAAAGGCAGAGGGAGGTTTGAGAGAGAAGACACATGGGAGCAGATGTGAAGATGAGGCACAGATTGGAGTGATGTGGCCACAAGCCAGGGAAGCCAAGGAATGCCAACAGCCACAATAAACAAGTACAGTAGTCAAGCACTCCAGGAGAATCTTGATGGAATTGAGTGTGATAGTGATAGCTATTAGGTTAGCTGGGAGAATGTTCCAAATACACTAAATTCTTTCTATATGAAAATTCTGAGAAAAAAAAAAAAAGGAAAAAATTCTGGAGCTTCTACTTTTGTATACCTTTTCACACTATTTGAATTTTTTTAACCAAAAAAATTACATTCAAAATGATTTTAGTGCATTACAAAGTTTTTATAGCAATGGGGGAAAAAAAACAAGACCTATTTGACTGAGGTGAAAGTTTTAATTAGATGTGATTTTAAAGGTCGTGGTTCAACTGCTGTGCAATCAGTAAGTACAGAAAACAGAGAACACTACTGTTTAAGTAAATCTGATAATAGCCACTAGATTGATAATCTGGTTTTGGCTTTGTTGATCTAGCTGCAGTGAACTTTTGCTTCATAGGGAATCTATTATTACGTTGAGAAAACACAGAGATCTTCTAGATGAGCCCTTCAATCTGTATTCTGCTTCACTTCAATATTTACATGTGTATGTTGTGATTTGAATACAGATATATTTAAGAAAAACTTAACTCCCAGTTTCCTGTCATTTCCAAAGTTTATCTTATACTAATATTAGATCTTGCTTTAAGCAGGATCTGTTCTCAAAAACTTATGTACAAATCAAATGCTGCTTTAGTACAGTTTTAATGAAGGCTACAGTTTATTGAAAATCAGCTACTGTTCCATGTACTTCTAATTTTTAGCATATGCACCCTCACAGCAACTTATAGAGGCAGGGGTTCTTATTATCCCCACTCTACCTGTGGAAAAACTAAGGCATAAAAAGTTTAAGTAATCTGTCCCAGATCACCCAGACATAAGTGACAGAATTAACACCAAATACAGGGGTCTGGCTTCATCTTCTTAAGCCACTCTATTATGCCGCCTCTCTTCACTTAGGATGCCAGTGGAAAGTTCCTTCAAAATCATAATTCTGATCACTGTCACTAATTTCTAATGCTATCCTGTTGCTTGTCAAAACACAAACACAAAAACAAACTAACAATGTACTATGGTATGTAATTCCTCCCAAAGACTGGGCTCTCTCTAATCTCTGACATAAGCTTTATGTTTTACCTCATCCCAGCTACAGCCATCCTGAACTTCTCCCTCTTTCTAGAATCAGTTATTTCATGTCTCTGTGTCTATCCTTGCTGTTAGGATATCCTTACCCTCTTCTTCACTTGATCCACATCTACCTGGCATCTAAATCCTAGTTGAATGTCAATTCCTTTGGAATACTGTCCCCAGTTTCCTAAACAGAGATCATCATGTCTCTGCCTTGTATTCTCCCCAAATCCTCGGTCTGACCTCTGATGGAGCCCTCTCCCACTGAAGTTGGATTATTTCCCTATTCAAAGGTGCCATGAAGATATGAGCCCCTTGAAAAGAGAGATACGTTGTTCTCTTCTCCATAGTTCTCTCTCTTCCTCTAGTTTCCAGTAGGAGAGTGACTAGAACATAGTGTGTGCTTGACAAAAGTTTTGGAAATTAATAAACAAATGAATGAATGAGTAAAATTATATTTAAATGAATTCTGTAAATGAATTTTGTAGTAGAAGCCATCACCCCCAACTCCTCTTTGGTGGCATTGATAGCCGCTCTCCAAATATCACCAAGACAATTTGTGTTGGAGGTTCCCAGGAGCACCCCCAGGTTTGATGATTCACTAGGAGGACTCACAGGGCTCAGTATATAATCATACTCATCATGACTTATTATAGTGAAAGGATACAAAGCAGAATCAAGAAAGGAAAAAGATACATGGGATGAAGTGCCGAGGAAAGCAGGCACTCATTTCCAAGAGCTCTCTCCTTGTGGTATCACACAGGACTCTCATACCTCCTCCAAACTATAAGTCATGACAACATTTGTGAAATATCGTCTCTGAGGGAACCTCATTAGAGACTCAGTACCCAGGGTTTTTATTGGGCCTGGTCATATAGGCACCCTCTGCCTAGCATCTATCAAAACTCCAGATCCCTAGAAGCAAAGCAAGTGTTCAGCATAAACCATATTGTTTCCGCAAGCAGTTTGGGTACAGTGAATCACTCTTACCAGGAATGGTTGGAACTCTCCCAAAATCCAAGTTCTCAGATGTCAGTTAAGGGCGATCATGACCTTTTCAGAGATGATCACAACTACCAAATGAGAAGAGGAGCTCCTGCAGGGAAGGATACAGCTCAGCAAGAAAAGAGGGAGGGGGTTGGTCAGCCCCGAGCTCCCGAATGAACAAAAAGGACACAAGCCTAGTTCCTCAGGGACAAACTCAGAAGGGAGTTAAGAAAAGAGTTGTCAGATTTGCTTTTCCAAAATCCTGGTTTGGGATAGGGATGGGGATTGGTTCATGGGATGCATAGCTGTGGTGGTTGTTAAAAATGCATGTACTTCATTAAAATGCACTGGTACTTCCTGTTTGTGCAACTTATATTAAGAAAAATTTAAAATATTTTATAACCGTATAGATGTAGACAACTCAAATTTTGTTTTTTCATTTCAGCAGAGAAAAAACTAAAATCCCCAAGTGCCAGTTTAATTGCAGGCGCTAGATAAATCCAGGAGCCAGAGAGCTGCACTATGGTTTAACAAGTTTTATAAACTTTCTCATTTCCCCAGGATCCTTATTTCTGTTGTTGCCTGTTTGTCTGTGGTAAAGAACAACAACAACAAAAAGCCACTGAAAACAAGGAGAGGGCTATGAACTTGTCAGCAGGAAAATGGGGAGCTGGGGAAACTGGGTACCACCCACTGCTGGGCTTGGGGGAGAGCAGATGAGTGGGTGACAACAGGTGCTGAAAGAAAAGGAAAATAGGTCAAATCCTTAAGTCCCGAACAGAGAGAAAGAAACAGGTGACAGGTTCGGGCCTCCAGAGAGTCTGCAGCTCAGCCTTTGAAGCCTGTATTCATTTCCTGGGGCTGTCCTTACAAATTATCCCAAACTGGGTGGTTTAAACAACAGAAATTTATTCTCCAACAGTGGGGGCCATAACTTGGAAATCAAGGTGTCAGTAGGGCCATGCTCCCTCCAAAGGCTCTTCCTTGCTTCTTGCATCTTCCAGGAGCTCCCACCATCCTTGGCCTGTAGACCCATCACTCCAATCTCTGCTCCAAAGTCACACAGCCTTCTCTCTGTGTATCTTTGTGTGTCTTCTCCTCTTCTTATAAGAATACCAGTCATTTGATTGAGGGCCTTGCCTAATCCAGTATGACCTTATCTTAACTAATTATATCCGCAAAGACCCTATTTCCAAATAAGGTCACATTCTGAGGTTTTGAGTGGACATGAATTTTGGGGATGGGAGGGTCGAGGGGAGCTATGGAATCCACTATAAACTGCCATCACAGTAACTTGCACCTGTTATCGGATGGAAGTTTCCCCCATCAAACCTTGGTATGTGTATTAGTACAGCTTTACAAAAAAGGAAAACATTAACCAATCTAAAAAGTAGTCACAAGACAGAACGAGCAAAAGCAAAACTGCTTCCGGCATGTGACCAGATTTATGTTTTTTTCCTTGGATGCAAAGACCATGATTCTAAACTTCACAATGAAAGCTCTTTGTTGAAGGAAACCTGCCAGAAAATTTGCCTACGAAACACTACGAGCTGAATGTGGTTCCATTCATTTGTTGGGACATCTCGAATGCTCTCCGAGCTTCCTCACACAGTACCCCCCTCACTGAGTGTGTGACAGGCCCACCTGCTGGGATCCAGGTGCAATCAAAGGCTAAGGAGGGAACAGGATGCATATGCTCATAAACATATCCAAACCTGTCCAAGCCATCCATGAAGATGTCCCACCTATGCTAAATGACCTCCAGCCACCCTCTTCTAGAAGCTGCTCCTCTGCTAGGCTTTCTCATTAAGCTGGCCTCAGAATAAAGGACAAGTTTATTTGTTTGAGAAAGCTCTGGCCATTTGGAAATGGTCACTCTCAGCTCTGAGGAAACCCTTGAGAGTGGCTGCGTAGTCATTTCTGCTCCCAGTTAGACTTCTTCTGGACACTGACTTCGATTAACAAAGAAAATTACGTGCTGATACTATTTTTAACTTTGACCTTAGAGTTGGTATTGTTGGCCATTGAATTAGATGCAAAAGAAGCTCAGAAGTACAATGCAATCATTTGTGTCCCGCAAGAAATTTTCAAATGATATATTAAGCTATTAAGAAATTAGCATAGGCTGGGCGCCTGGGTGGCTCAGATGGTTAAGCGTCTGCCTTTGGCTCAGGTCATGATCCCAGGGTCCTGGGATAGAGCCCCGCATTGGGCTCCTTGCTCAGCAGGGAGTCTGCTTCTCCCTCTCCCTCTGCCTCTCCCCCTGCTTGTTCTCTCTCTGTCTCTCTCGCAAATGAATAAATAAAATCTTAAAAAAAAAAAAAGAAATTAGCATAGGCTAAATATGTTCTGCCAAAATTCATATGGTGGTATCTAAACCCTAATGTGATGGGATTTGGAGGTGCGGCCTTTGAGAGGTAATTAGGTCATAAGGTGAAGCTCTCATGAAAGGATTTAGTATTCTTACAAAAAAAATATCCCTGAGAGCTCCGGTATCCCCTTTCACCACATGAGGACACAACAAAAGATGGCCGCCTATTGCCCCTTTCACCACATAAGGACAAAACAAAAAGATGGCCACCTATGAATTAGGAAGTGGGCTTTCACCACATGCCAAATCCACTAATTGGACTTCCCAGCCTCCTGAAGTGTGAGAAATAAATTTCTATTGTTTTTTTTTTTTAAAGATTTTTATTTATTTATTTGAGAGAGAGAGAATGAGAGAGAGCACATGAGAGGGGTTAGGGTCAGAGGGAGAAGCAGGCTCCCCGCCGAGCAGGGAGCCTGATGCGGGACTCGATCCCGGGACTCCAAGATCATGACCTGAGCCGAAGGCAGTCGCCCAACCAACTGAGCCACCCAGGTGCCCAATTTCTATTGTTTATAAGCCACCCAGCATATATTTCTGTTACAGCAGCCCAAATGGACTAGGACAGTCATTGTCAACATGGACGGCACTTTCCTAATGATTTAATCTATCCATCCCTCCATCCACCCACCCTTCACCCTGTTGATTCTACTCCTGAAATATCTCCTAAGTCATCAACTTCTCTTTCCCTTCATCACTCCCAGCCCCGTCCAAACCATCATCATCTCTGTCTTGACCACTCTAATAGTTTCTTAACTAGACTCTTACTTCTACTCTAGCCCCCCAAATAGTTAAGATGTCATAGAAAGCAAAAACAGAAATCCCAAAGCAAACTGGTTTAAAAGAAATTCATTATCTTGCAAAGGAGGAAGGCCACCAAGTGGGCAAGTTTGGGAGCTGGTTGACTCAGGGACTTATCACTGTCACCAGAGACCTGGGTTCTTTACCATTTTAGCTCATGCTTAGTTTGTTGGCTTTACTCTCAGCTTGCCACCCTTATGGGTGAAAATGGCTATGCAGCTGTTGTAAGCAGCTTCAAACCCAGACATGGCCATATCCAGAAGCAGGAAGAGACTGTCCCCTAGTGCATTCCTACAAGTGAAAATACCTTTCCTGTAAGTCTCCCATGATTGACCTCCCCTCAAAGCTCATTGCCAAGAACTGGTTCACATGCCTACAGTGGAACCAGTCTCTGACAAGGAGAATGAGACCATGGTACTGACTTGGACAATCATAATTTATCCTTGAAGTTGGGAATATGACCCCACTTTCCTGAGTCACCTTGAAGAGATGGACACCAGAGCAAAGGTAAGAGGTAAGGAAGGAAAAGATACCAGCCACAGGAAGTGTCAGCCAGACCTTCCATTCCATGTCTCTCTTCTCAATTTGCATTTGTAATTATGTTCCCCCTCTGCCTAAAGCTTCAGTGGCTTCACCTGATACTTAGAATGTAATCCAAGGGCGCCTGAGTGGCTCAGTTGGTTAAGCGACTGCCTTCGGCTCAGGTCATGATCCTGGAGTCCTGGGATCGAGTCCCGCATCAGGCTCCCTGCTCAGCGGGGAGTCTGCTTCTCCCTCTGACCCTCCCCCCTCTCATGCTCTCTCTCTTATTCTCTCTCTCAAATAAATAAATAAAAAATCTTTAAAAAAAAAAAAAAAAGAATGTAATCCAAAAACCTTATTTGGGTTGACAAAGCTTTGCAAGCTCTGGACACTTCCCTCTCCACTTCCTGTAGCCCATCCTTCTGGTTTCCTCTCTCAGGGCTTGCATCTGTACCTGCACATGGACTGTATCAGTCAGGGTTCTCCAAAGAAACAGAACCAAAGGGATAGAAAATATTTATTTTGAAGAACTGGCTCATGTGATTGTGGGGGTGGCAAGTTCAAAATTTGTAGGTCAGGCCGGCAGGCTAGAAACTCAGATAGGAGTTGATGCTGTAGTCTTGAATTTCCTTTCTGGGAAACTTCAGCATTTGCTCTCAGGCCTTTCAACTGATTGGATGAGACCCACCCACATAATGGAGAGTAATCTCTTTCACTTAAAATGAATTGATTATAGATGTGACCCATATCTCCAAAAAACCTTCATAGCCACACCTAGACTAGTATTTGATTAAATAACTGGGCACTGCAGTTTAACCAGGTTGACACATAAAAGTAACCATCACTTGACCATTCTTCTCCTCCTGTCTAGCCAGAACATGCCCACTCCCTCTTCCAGGTCTCAATTTCCTAGGGAAGACTTCTTTGCAGGCCTCCTTCCCCAATCCAAATAAACTCTCTAACTAGCACTAACATCATCCAATATTGTAATAAGCTGTTTGTCTGATTACCAACTAGAACATAAGCCTAAAGGGCAAAAACTGTGCTTAGTTCTCTGTCCTACCCCCATCAGCTAGTACAGAACTTGCCACATAGCAGGTGCTCAATAAATAGCTACCAAGGGAACACATCCGGTGCAACACCATTTTATGGTAAAGTAACAGGTTTTGAGATGAAAAACACCTTACTCGTGATTACCCCACAAATCAGTAGCAGAGCGGGTGCCTGGGTGGCTCAGTTGGTTAAGCGACTGCCTTCGGCTCAGGTCATGATCCTGGAGTCCCAGGATCGAGTCCCGCATCGGGCTCCCTGCTCAGCGGGGGGGTCTGCTTCTCCCTCTGACCCTCTTCCCTCTTGTGCTGTCTCTCATTCTCTCTCTCAAATAAATAAATAAAATCTTAAAAAAAAAAAATCAGTAGCCGAGCTTGATTAGACCTCATGGCTATAACTTCAGGTTCCTTTCCCCTTTGCTCCTCCTATTTGTGCAGGGAGGTTAAGGTCCACCAGATGTGACAAGGTTTAGTTTTTAAAGGAGTGTGTGTGTCTAGTTCTTTTGTATTAAAAAGGGGATTCACACTCAGGTTCCTGCAATAGGGCTTTGTGGGTTTGTTTGTTTGTTTATTTGTTTGTTTTTTAAGTGTATACATGATGATAGGAAGCTCATGTGACAGAAACTACAGTCTAGCTGAACTTGAGGGAATCCTGGCTAGGAAGTAGCTTCTCTCTCTGCCCCCCAGCACCAAGGGGTCACCAATTCCTGCCATCCTGCTGATTCAGCGATGTCCAATCTCATCTGTTCTTTTCCTGCTACCTGCCGACTCCTCATCTGGTCGTGCTTTCCTGACCTTGTGGCCCCTGCAAATGAGTACTATGGGCTCACTCATGCCTTCTCCTTACAAGTTTCCAGAGTCTCTTCCTGCCACCCAATTGACTCTCTCTTTGTGTTTTCTAAATCTAATTTCCAACAGGGCACTCTGGTTGGCTTCTTTGTTACTATCTTTCCTGTTTGGATAGAGTTTTTCATGCCTCATCACTTCAAAGTTTAGCCCATGAATGGGCTGCTTTTAGGTCCAGTCAGTTGTGGTGGAGGTGGTCTGGAGGCAGGCATATCACGTGGCATAGAACATTCTGGAGACTGCAAGGGGGCATTTTTTTTTTCTTTTCCAGTGACCGAGAGTGAGGCAGGTACCTTCACTGACCTTTCAAATACAGCAGAAAAGAGATGGCCAGAATTTTCGGATAATGGTCCAAAGTATTATCTCATGGCAAGGTATGGTAGTATTTTAAAGAGGCTCAGGTGCCTCATTTCTGGCACATGGTGGCTTTAGATTTTCCTTTTCAGGTTAAGAGGCTGGGAGTAAAACATGCTGGGGGTAGTGTGAAGAAAATGGGGAAAAAATGGAAAATGGAAAGAAGTAAAATAATCCTGAGATTATAACATTATTTGACTTGGACAATAACAAGTGAATTTAAATGAAGCTAGATCTCAAAGTGATTTCTATGAAAACAGACAATGACATTTTATTTTTCTTCCTTTCTTTTTTTTATAAAGATTTTAATGTAATCTGGTAGAGTAGAAGAAAATAACTCAATGTTCTGAAAATAAATTTCCCAGAGGAGGCCATTAAGGCAGGCCTTTTATTTCCTGTCATACTCTGAATCAGTTACAAGGACAAACTCTATTTGTTTGGGTACATTAATTTTTCTCAATGGCCTTTCTATAAAATGAGCATCAGATTGATGGGACTGGACCTCAGCAAAGAAGAAGTTCCAATTTTCTCTGGATGGATTATTCTGGACGTGCAGTGGAAAATTATTATTAATAGCGATTCATGTTTACTATCCAGTGAGCATGGGAGAAAAATAAGAGTTTAGAAATGCAGTTGTATCCAACAAAGCACTGAGCATCATAGGGCAAATTACTAGGGAGTGATGACCCCAATCTTTGGCTCCTGTGTGGCTGGTCTGTCTGGGCCACATTTGGTGTGTTGGATCATCGGTTTTCTCTGACTATGCCTTGGTTTGGAGACTTCAGGGAAGTAAGATAGGTTTTTGATAAGATCTAGTCATGTGAGTTGTCTTCTTGCAGGTTCCATGTGGTGCTTATGCTCTGGATGCATCCATGTGTTTATTTCAATCATTCAACTGAACTGAACAGACATGCTCCCTTCCCTCATGGAGTTGATATTTTAGTGATTCAATTTGGTTCCTAGGTCTTTCTGATTCTGATTCAGCCTTCAAAGATCAAACAACAGCAGAAGCATTTCATGGCTTTGGGTTTTCCTTTCCAGGTTAAGGGGTTGGGGGTAAACCATGTTGAAAGAGGGTGTGAAGAAGGAAATACAAAGAAGTAAAATAACTCCATCTTCTTGGGGCTTAATCAGAACCCAGCTAGTCTCTGTGGTCAGTGGGGTATGGAGAGTTGCTATCATGCTCATTTCTCATAAATGTATGCTTTTGTCACCTTTGTTATTTGCATTCTGTGCTAAGCTCTCTCCTGAGTTTATTTTTCTTTCTCTTCTGCAGAATAAATGAAGACAAACCAAATGAGAACAGGCAAGGTGTCTTTATTTAGAGCTTGCTATAGCAAAGGAGTCAGCCACCACCATTTGCGCTTTGGCAGAGACTGAAAGGCAGGCAGAGGAGCAGGAAAGTTTCATAGTGAAACAAAGGGAAGGCTTCAGGTATGTCCTGATTGGAGGCTGTTGGCATGGGGAAGCTGGAGGTAGGCTAACTAGAAGGGGGCATTCTATGTATTGGGCTGTCTTTGGCTAGTCCAAAGTTAAAAAATAGGGAAGTTCACTTACTAATCAAGTCCTGGCTGTTTTGGGTCAATTGTTACAGAGACTGTTGTCTAGCCTAATGGCTGGTTGACAGAAATAGTCATCTGACTTATAGATAGAAGGTTGGCTTCCTGGGCTAGTTACTATAGATAATAGGTTGGTTTCCCAGGCTGGTTGCTGCAAATTGTGGGTCAGAGTCTGTTTTTATATATGGTCTGGACATTGTCTGTTTGTATATTCAGTCTCTCATCCATTTGTTTTACTTAGGGTGCTTCATCTGTTTTAACTTTTAAATCCTTTAGTTTTTACATATTTATTAGTAGCCATCAATTCTGCAACCTTCATCGTACATTTTCAAGAACTTTTAATGAACAAAATAATGCATGTTCATTGAATAAAAGGTTTTAAAATAGAAATAAAAAAATGGAAAAATAATTTTATAAACTCGCACCAACCATGTTCCTACTGACAATTTGCTATATATTCTTCCTATGCATATATATCAGTATAATCTCATAGTACTTTGTACATTCATAACTCTCTTATAAAGAGTAGTTGGTGTGTATTTCTCCCACTGAGGTTTTGCAGAGATGGAGTGTATTTCTCATTCAACCGTTACTCCCCAAACCTTGCGTAGTGCATTGAATAATAGTATTACTATATTACAGTATATACACTATATACAACAAGTGTTAATTGAATATTTTATATTGAACCACATAAAGTTGTCTCTTTTTTAAGTAAAAAAAAAGGATCAAATAATGGCAACTCAATGTGGTTAAACCTATTGGATGGATGATTCAATGGACGGACAGATAGACAATGGATGGATGAATTATAATGCCTTGTCAATTTTATTCCGCATCAAAATTCTGGATGAATGTGTTGTGGCCTCTTGACAATGATCGGGAAAATTCTGACTTCTGCTCTCAACTTAGTTATTTCTTCCCTTTGTTTATGACTGTTATTTAGCCAATTACCAAATGGCAGTGTCAGTCCTTTTCAGCCATATATGCATTCAACTTTTTTTTTTATAAGACTTCAATCTCCTTGTCCTGAGTAGATGGATCATTTCATTTTTCAATTATTTGAGCTTCCGTTTAGGATTTTGACTAATGGGTTTGCAAGACGTTGATTAGAAAGGTCTTTTCTTTCCTGATTAAAAGCATATATGAAATCCTTTCTCCAGCTCTCTTTTATTTGTATCTAGTAATTGTGGATATAAATATACGGACTCTGGTGATCTGTCACATATTATATTACGTGAATTTTTCGGGAAGCAAAAATTTTTTTTTTAATCATTTCAGAAGATTGTCATTAGTCAGACTAAGGATTCTGGAAGTAAATCTTAAGTAAAATAAATTGTTTTCAATAAAACAGTATAATAGCAAATCACTGCTGCCAACTCCTATTTAATATTCCTCCTATTATAATATCTGTGTATAATATCTGGAGTAGAGTTGCCATTAAATTATCTTTAAAGCTGTGATCTTTAGGGCTTGGTGTTTAAAAACTACAACCAGTTGGTGATTGAGTATAGTGGGTAAAAGTACAAGGTTGGGGGACGCCTGTGTGGCTCAGTCGGTTAAACATCTGCCTTCGGTAGAGGTCATGATCCCAGTGTCCTGGGATTGAGTCCCGCATTGGGCTCTCTGCTCCAGAGGGGAGCCTGCTTGTGATCTCTCTCTGACAAATAAATAAATAAAATCTTAAAAAAAAAAAAAAAAAAGCACAAGGTTGGCTGTCCTTAGTTCTCTTTTCTTCCATGTCCGTCTCTTACAAGTCCTGCTACCTCAGGCATGTTACTGTTCCTCTTGGAGTCTCAAGTTACCTTCTCTGTAAAATGGTGCTGCGGTTCAAAACCAGCATGTTGTAGTTGGAGGAAAGAGTACTTGGGTCCAAGTCTGTTATTAGATCTTGGGAAACTTCTTTTTTTTTTTTTTTAAAGATTTTTATTTATTTATTTGAGAGAGAGAGAATGAGAGAGAGCAAGCACATGAGAGGGGGGAGGGTCAGAGGGAGAAGCAGACTCTCCACTGAGCAGGGAGCCCGATGCGGGACTCGATCCCGGGACTCCAGGATCATGACCTGAGCCAAAGGCAGTCGCTCAACCAACCGAGCCACCCAGGCACCCAGATCTTGGGAAACTTCTGAGCTCTTTCCACTCAGTTCCCTCCTGGGCAAAAGGTAGATAATGGCTTCAGCCGCTCTCACCTCCCAGGATTGTTGAGGCAGTTACTTACACCTGTTAGCAGTTTACATATGTTATCAGATCATCAAACGAGATTAATTCTTTGAATGCCCTTTATAAACTGTCAATGTAGTAGTGGGGATTAAGAATCTTAAAAAAAATCAAACTCAGGTTGGTTTGAAGAAAGCAACGTTTTTTCTGGTTTTTTGGTTAGAGCGTTAAACATTCCCAGAGGAGTTTTGGAACTCTTTCCTTCACCTGAGGAGAAAAACGTATCCACAGCATTTCTGGAAGGCATCACTCTCCACTCTGCTTATTAATATTAATTGGAATACATCTTAAAAATACCTGTACCTGGGTTTCTCACCCCAAGCAATTGCATTGCAGCCCCTGGGGATAGGATGTTTAAAACAGTTAAAAATCACTTCCAGGTGGTTCTACTGCGCAGCCTGGGCCGGGAAGCACAGCCCCAGGAGATGTTCTTCTGCATTCACTTCTGCCTGTTGTTTTGCACATTACAATTGTGCCTCGGGGGCGGGTGCTGGTTTGCTCAGCCTCCCTGCACCTTCGAAGGGGGCAGCTATGGCAACGCTTGAGTGCTTGGGCGGTAGGACAGGGGACCTGCCCTCTGCTCTTACAAACGGCATCGCCAGCATTTCATACGCTTTACAGTAGTTCTAAAATCACCCATAATTGAATTGCTTCACACATTACAGAGTGCTTTCAAATGCATCATCTCATTGAAATAAATTTATTTTTTTTTTCAGATACAAGGAAACATATGCTCATCAGAGGAATTTTACAAAGTATAGAAAAGTGAAAAAAAAAAAGGCATTAAAAATCTCTCCGGTCCCATTATCCAAAGACAACCATTGTTAATATTTTACAAATTTCCTGCCAGCTCTTTCTAATGAGTTACAATCTTATCATAAAATTATGCATATTCATTGTGAAAAGTCAAATGCAGGGTTTATAAAGCAAAAAAAAAAACAAAGTCCCTGTCCTCCCCTAACCCCCAACCACCCAACTCCAACAACCACCTTGCCAAATCACATTCTTTTTTTTTTTAATTTTATTATGTTATGTTAGTCACCATACAATACATCATTAGTTTTTGATGTAGTGATCCACGATCCATTGTTTTCGTATAACATCCAGTGCCCCATGCAGTACGTGCCCTCCTTAATACCCATCACCGGGCTAACCTATCCCCCCACCCCCTCCCCTCTAAAACCCTGTTTGTTTCTCAGAGTCCATAGTCTCTCATGGTTCATCTCTCCCGCCAAATCACATTCTTTAGAGGCAGACATTGCTAATGTTCTTTAAATGCAAACACTTTCAGGCTTTTTCTTTCTATAGGCCTAAGTTAAAAAATTTTTGCTTTTCATGGTTGTATTCTTTTTTTTTTTTAAGATTTTATTTATTTATTTGAGAGAGAGAATGAGAGAGAGAGAGAGAGAGCACATGAGAGGGAGGAGGGTCAGAGGGAGACGCAGACTCCCCGCTGAGGAGGGAGCCCAATGCGGGACTCGATCCTGGAACTCCAGGATCATGACCTGAGCCGAAGGCAGTCGCTTAACCAGCTGAGCCACCCAGGCACCCTCATGGTAGTATTCTTAAACCAAATTCAATTTCATTCCATTTCAGCCCATTGAAAATTACATCATAAGCTTTCTTGAGTATAATTTCTAATGGCTGCCTAATATTCTACTGAATATATGTATTATCGTTTGCTTAATTATATGCTGTTGGATAATTAGGTTGTTTCCAGTTTTTCACTATTATAAATTCTGCAATGACTCTCTTTGTACATAAAGACTTTTCTGTTCTACTTAGGCAATTTCTATAGAAAAATCCACATTCTGGGAGAGTACATTTTGTAGTAACACAGAGAAAGCATCATGGGCTTTGGGATCAGATACACTTGTATTCAAATACCATTTTTGACATTGATTAGCTGTGTGACCTTGGAAAGTAACTTAATCTCTCTGAGTCTCATATCTGCATCTGTAGTATGTAGATAGCAATGCCTACTCGATAGTGTTACTAGAGGTTATTTTGTAAGGCACTTTAATAGCTTCCCTAAATAAATACTGAGTAAAAAAGTGTTTCGGGGCACCTGGGTGGCTCAGCCAGTTGGGGGTCTGCCTTCAGCTCGGGTCGTGATCTCTTGGTCCTGGGATCGAGCTCTGCGTCAGGCTCCCGGCTCAGCCAGATTGGGGGGGTTCTGCTTCTGCCTCTCCCCCTGCTTGTGCTCTCTCTGTCTGTCTGTCTCTCAAAAGAATAAATTAAGAAAAAATCTTTTAAAAAAATGTTTCCTGTACCTCCTTTAAAAGAAAAACAAAACTTTTTTTGGCCTTAGGAAAAATTGAGGCATAACATATACAGTAAGGGGCACACCTGTGAAATAGCTTGACAATGTTTTATGTGTGTATAAACCTACCTAATCACAATTCAGATCAAAATGTAGAACATTTTTATCACCATAGGCGATTCTCTCATGCTCTGTACCCCTCAATAACCATCCCCACCTCCCAGAGGTAACCACTGACTTCTATCACCATGGATTCGTTTTTCCTGCTCTTCAACTTTATTTAGTTGAGTCATGTAATATGTACTCTCATGTGTACAGTGGTTTTTGCTCAATATTATGTCTGTGAGAGTCATCCATGCTATTGTATTAATAGTTTGTTCTTTTATATTGTTGTATAGTATCCCAAAGCATGAATATTCCAACATTTACTTATCCATTCTCCTGTGGATGGACATTTGAATTGTTTCCAGTGTGAAGATGTTATGAACCCTTTTCCACATGTCTATTATAGACACATAACACTTATTTCTTTTGGATACATACCTAGAATTGCTGAGTCACAGAGTAGATGAAGATTTAGTTTGAGTGGATATTTCTTTTATCTTCTTTGAAGACAAATTTTGAAAAGTTAAAACCATTCATTTATTCATTCAATAGAGCTTTGTTAAGTGCCTAATCAGCATCAGGCACTGTTCTAAATCCTAAGGTAGAGGGGTGCCAGGGTTAGTTAAATAAGAGCTTCAAAGATGTCATTAAAAACCACTCTTCCTTTTCACCACCTTAGAGGGTTTTAGAGTATTCAACAACGGGTTTATACCCTCAGTCTCAAGAAGGCTGCTGCAGCTCCAGTATCACATCATTACAAGATCTCATCCACAAACAAGTAGGGAGAAGAAGGGTGCTTCTTGTGTGTATGAATTTTATTTATTATTTTTTATTTTTGTGAATTTTATTTTATTTTTTAAGATTTTATTTACTTATTTGAGAGAGAGAGTATGAGCGGGGCGGGGGGGGAGGGGAGCGGGTAGGGGCAGAGGGAGAAGCAGACTCCCCGCTGAGCAGGGAGCCCAACATGGGGCTTGATCCCAGGACCCTGATATCATGGCCTGAGCTAAAGGCAGATGCCTAACCGACCGAACCACCCAGGCGCCCCTGTGAATTTTATTCTTTAATAAGGGAGAAAACTTTCCTCTAAACCCCCAGCAGACTCTCCTTCAGGCCCTATTGGCTAGATTGTCATATATTCATGCCCTAGCAGGAAAGAACTCTGAAATAAAGTGTATTCAGAAGTTTCAACTTTTTAAACGAGAAGCATGTTCAACGTGCAAAAAAAAAGGGAACTAGCTGTTGGTGAGCAATAACAATGTCTGCTATAGCTATTTTACATCTGTTCAAACTTGGGTCAATGACTTGCAGTCTTTGAGGCTTGCCCATCAGAAAAATGGGGGCAGTAACACCTGCTCTAAAGTCCGGACCAGTATTAAGTGAAATAAAAGAACATGCGATGTGATGGGCAAATAATAGGCGCCAAATAAATGTTAATACTCTCCCTTTAGGCTGTTCTTATGCCTATGCCCATGTCACTCGATGTTTGTGGGGGATTTCAAAAAGAACTGTTAAAACGAAAGATCGGTTGAGAAAAGTGAAGAGGAGAAAGGCAGGGGATGCATTTCATGTGGTGATATAAGTCTATGTAATTTAGAAATTATATGGCTAGGGAAATTGTAGCTTATTATTTTAGGATGCAAAAGAGAATGTGGAAAGCTAAATCAGTTACAAGGAGATGTAGTGCAGTTAGCCAAATTTTGTTGCTTCACAAATACATGAAAAAATATGATCACGTGAAGGCTATTGGATACCAAATGGGTTTTATTTTTTTTTTCTTTTTGGGCTTTATTTTTAACTGTTTGTTTTAATAGCTCATGAAAATATGGTGGTGCTTTTTATGGCTGTAATGAATTTTAAGGATATGAGACTTCACTTCAGCTTTCTAGTACTAAATTTTTTTAGTAGAGAGATAAGATACTCAGTATGCTGGTATCTCTCCATGCTCCTGGTGGCCAATTCCTCCTTCTGTCGCTATTCATGCTTTTCTAAAAATTGCAGGCTGTGAGTATGCATAGACATGATGATAATTTCGCTTGCAGTTGGTGCCTAGGAAATTGGTCTCATCCTCTGTGAGCTGCATTTGCCTTCTTCAGGTTTATTCTCATTTCTTAATTTTTTTATTTTTAAGATTTTTTTTTTTTTTTTTTGAGACAGAGAGAATGAGAGAGAGAGAGCACATGAGAGGGGGGAGGGGCAGAGGGAGAAGCAGGCTCCCTGCCGAGCAGGGAGCCCGATGCGGGACTTGATCCTGGGACTCCAGGATCATGACCTGAGCCGAAGGCAGTCGCTTAACCAACTGAGCCACCCAGGCGCCCCTTAATTTTTTTATTTTTAAATATTTTATTTATCTATTTGAGAGAGACAGAGGGAGCAACAGAGATAGTGAGAGATAGCACGAGCCGGAGAGGAGAGGGGAGAAGCCGGCTCCCCACTGAGTAGGGAGTCTGACTCGGGACTCGATCCCAGGACTCCAGGATCTTGATCTGAGCTGAAGGCAGATGCTTAACCGACTGAGCCATCCAGGTGCCCTGGTTTATTCTGATTTCTTAAATAGGAACCTTTCTCCTTCCCTCTGTAGTTTTCTTAAAGAGCACGAGCTATGGAACTGAAGTGCCTGGGCTTAAAACCAGGCATTTCTAGCCCTGGCATTACTGGCTGTGTGACTTGGGGCATGTCACTTAACCTCACTATGGCTCAGTTTCTTTATTTGAAAAATGGAGATAATAATAGGAATTGTTGAGAGAATTAAGTGAATAATGCACATAAAAATACTTACCTGATAGACTGGATCTCTAATCACCTATATCTTAATCATCTAGGGGAAGAATGTATCTCCCCAATCTCCTTTGAAGTTGTGGGGCTTGGCCTTGTGACTTGATTTAGCAAAAAAAAATATGAGAGGAAGTGACACATGTTCCTTCTGAGTGGAAGCTTTAAAGGCTAGTGTGTGTTTTGACATATGCTGTGTAGCACAGAATTTGGCCTTGCCCAAAGAAAGGACTGGCCTTTGCCCTCAGCTTCAAGCAGGTGCTCAATGTCCTACTTGATAGAAGTGTCTTTGGTGAGGGCGGGGCTTGGCCATACCAGAGAGACCAACCATGTGATTTAGGATGGGGACTTTGGGTTACATGTTATGAGTCAATGATTCAATCAATCCTTAAATCATTCAATTAATCACACCTCTCTAACCTCAATAACAACTCTGGACACAGAATCTCGGATGAGCTGCCTTGGTCGGTAATATTCTGAGTGTATCATCGAACATCGATGCTGGGAGGGTAATGCATCCTGAAGACTGCATAGCTTTGTGTCTGGTAACTTCTCAGGTTCTCTCCTATGTGTCTCTTCCCTGAGCTGATTTTGATTAGTATCCTCTCCCCATAGAAAACTGTAACTGTGAGCATAAAAGCTTTCAGTGAGTTCTCTGTGTCCTTGTAGTGAATTATTGAACCTAAAGGTATTTGGGGGAACCTCTGAACTTGCAGTTGGTATCAGAAGTGAGGATAATCTTGGGGACTGTGCCCTCCAATTTTTCAGTTTGGTTAACTCTGGGTATATGCTTTTGTTTTTTTTCTTTTGATAGGGCACTGGCAATGTTCCAGATGTTGGCAGCTCTATCAGCCCGGCTCTTAGGATAAAGATGATATGCTGGAACACAGTCCTTGGGCCAACCTGTGTACCATGAGTGAGGAATAAACTCTAATTAATTTTAAATAAAATTGCACTTATTTTGGGATTGGTTGTAGTCAGAGTGTAACCTAACCCATTCTAACGGATGAAGCATGGCACAGGGCCATGCTCAATATTAGCTACTAGAAATTAGTACTATAACATAAACACTTTTTTGAAACATAAGCATATATACAGATCAGCTTTAAATTACAAAAAAGCTTCCTACTAGTGTCCGTTCTTTAAATCTTGGGAGGTAAAAATGTATAATTTCTGAACAATGTTCCATAAATAACAAGTCCCCTTTAAGTTCTTTGTACAATGAAGACAATTGATCTTTGGGAGCGCTGAGAATTTAGCATTACCAGCAGAGTAGCTGTTTTTCCAAGATCCAGAGCCTCCAACCTCCACCCAGGAAAAAATCTGGAGCAGGTTTTTTTTTTTTTTAATTGTGGGAAAATACACATATCATAAAATTTGCTTTTTTTCTTTTGAGAGAGAGAGAGCACACGCATGTTGGGGGGAGGGGTAGAGGGAGGGAGAGAGAGAGAATCCCAAGCAGGCTCCACACTCAATGCAGAGCCCAATGTGGGGCTCCATCTCATGACCCTGAGATCATGACCTGAGCTGAAGTCAAGAGTTGGATGCTTAACTGACGGAGCCACCCAGGCGCCCCATAAAATTTGCCATTTTAACCACTTTTAAGTGTTCAGTTCAGTAGTGTTAAACATATTCCCGATATACCCCTCACCCTGGCCTCTGGCAACCACCATTTTACTCTCTGTTTCTATTAATCTGATACTCTACCTACCTCATATAAGTGGAATTAAGTGGTATTTGTCTTTTTGTGACTGGCTTATTTCACTTAGCATAATGCCTTAAGGCTCATCCGTGTTGTAGCATGTGTCAGAATCTCCTTCCCTTTTATTTATTTATTTTTTTTAAAGATTTTATTTATTTATTTGAGAGTTATGAGAGAGCACATGAGAGGGGGGAGTGTCAGAGGGAGAAGCAGACCCCCTGCTGAGCAAGGAGCCCGATATGGGACTCGATCCCGGGACTCCAGGATCATGACCTGAGCCGAAGGCAGTCGCTTAACCAACTGAGCCACCCAGGCGCCCGAATCTCCTTCCCTTTTAAAGCTGAATAATTTCCCGTCATGTGTATGTAGCACATTTGTTTATCCATTCATCCATCAGTGGACACCTGGGTTATTTCCACCTTTTGACTGTTGTGAAGAATGTTGCTAATGAGTGTGGGTATTCAGACACCTCTTTGAGACCCCGCTTTTGGGTCTTTGGTATATATACATAGAAGTAGAATTGCTGCATCATATAATAATTCCATGCTTGATTTTTTGAGGACCCACCATACTGTTTTCCATAGCAGCTGCATCTTTATATTTCCACCAACAGCCAAAGCAGTTTTAAAGTAGATTCTGCATTGAAAGCAAGCAAGGTGCACTTTAGAATTAGCCCAAGTCTACGCTTCCTAGGATCTGTTCCATCCTAGAAATATGGGGACTAAAAAGAATTTTCTTCCTAGATAATATACGGGGGAGGAGAATTCAGGGAGATTAACCAAAGGAAGGAAGTAAGCCACCACCTTAATTTGACTTCCTCAAAGCCTCGCCTTTTTTATACATGTCTACCTCCCATGTAGTCTTAATCTCTCATCCAGAATCTGCAAAGAGGACAAGAGCTTGACAGAGCTTCCATTTTTTATTTGCAACCATTATTTTTCCTCCTCTTTTCAAAAGGGAAATGTTTTCTTTAAAGGATTACATGCTTCTTTTTTTTCTCCATCTATCTTACCAGTGTGTGGGTGGCTAATACCCCACGCTAACTGCTGGTTATTTATCACTGTGTAACAAATTACTGCCAAACTCAAAACAATGACCATTTAATTATATGTCATGAATTTGTGGGTTATGAATCCAGGCAAGATTAGTTGGATGATTCTTCTACATGATGATTGTCAACTCAGGTCACTTGGTGGCTTTAGCTTGTGGATGACTGCTTTGAAAGGCTTCATTCACTTGTCTGGCTTCTTGGAAGATGACTGGCAGGCTGGGACCACCTCCCCCCCTGCTGTTGGGGGCTCCCACACAGAGCATGGTAGTCTCAGGGTGGTCAGACTTCTAACATGGCAGCTTAGGGCTCTCAGAGAATGTTCCAGGGACCAAGAAGTGTATGTTTCCAGTCTTTTAATGCCTACACCCAGGCACAGAGTGAGCTTTGGTCGTATTTTATTGATGAAAACAGTTACAGAGCCCACCTAAATTGAAGGGGAGGGCACATAGACCTTATTTCTTGATGGGAGGCGTGGCAAATAATTTTTGGCCATTTTTATCTTTTGCACTATTTACATAAGAAGAAGCTAACAAGACCATGACTCAGGTAGAGTCTGAGTTTCATAGTGATCAAGGATGGGAGGATTAAAGGACGAGCTTAGGTTCAGCAGAGCAAAGACTGACGTTCCAAAAGGTTAGCTATAGCCAAATCCCAAAACAGTGAATGAAAGATTAATAGATTAAGCTAATTAAATATTAAAATTACTGAAGAGAAAAAAAATATACAAGAAAAATAATATATTTAATAAAAGGTTACTATCAACATAGAAAAAACTTTACAGATTAATGGTAGAAAATACATATGGAGAGATGCCTGGGTAGCTCAGTCAGTTGGGTGTCTACCTTCAGCTCAGGTCATGATCCCTGACTCCCAGGATTGAGCCCTTCATCGGGTTCCCTGCTCAGTGGGGAGTCTGCTTCTCCATATGCCCCTCACCCCCGCTCGTGCTCTCTCTCTCTCTCTCAAATAAATAAAATCTTATAAAAAAATACATATAGAAATGCAAGGGGCCCAGAATATACAAACAATCCTAAAAAACAAAAAGAACAAACTTGAAGGACATACTCTTTCTGATTTCAAAAATTACTACAAAACTATTGTAATTAAGACTATGTGGTACTGGCATAGGATAGAATATAGATCAATAGAATAGAATTGAGAATTCAGAAATAAACCAATTTATGGTCAATTAATTTTTGAAAAAGGTGCCCAGAACAATTCAGTGGGGAAAAGATTAGTCTTCAACAAATAGTGCTGAAATGACTGGATATCCACATGCAAAAGAATGAAGTTGGATCCCTACCTCCTACTATATACAAAAAAACAACTCAAAATGAGCCAAAGACCTAAATGTAAGAGTTTAAGCTATAAGACTTGCAGGGGTAAATGCTCTTGTCCTTGGATTGGGCGATGGTTTCTTTTTTTTTTTTTTTTTATGTTATGTTAATCACCATACATTACATTATTAGTTTTTGATGTAGTGTTCCATGATTCATTGTTTGCATATAACACCCAGTGCTCCATGCAGAACGTGCCCTCTTTAATACCCATCACCAGGCTAACCCATCCTCCCACGCCCCTCCCCTCTAGAACCCTCAGTTTGTTTTTCAGAGTCCATAGTCTCTGGGCGATGGTTTCTTAAGATGTGAAACCTGAAGCGTAGCAACCAAGGAAAACATAAATTAATTTGGTTTCATTAAGATTTAAAAACTTTTTTTCTTTAAAGAACACTATCAAGAAAGGGCAAAGACAACACATGGAATGGGAGAAATATTTTCAAGTCATATATTTAATAAGGAATTAGTTTTCAGAATATATAAGGAACTCCTAACTCTACGATAAAAAGACAGATTACTCATTTGATAAATGGGCACAGGATCTGAATAGAGATTTTTTAAAGTAGATATACAAATGACCAATGAGCACATGAGCACATCATTCATCATTAGGGAACAGCAAATCAAAACCACAATGAGATAGCCCATCACACCTACTAGTATAGCTATAGTAAAAGACAGATAATAACAAGTGTTGATGAGGATCTAGAGAAATCAGAGCGCTCATACATTGTAGATGGGATATAAAATGGCAGAGCTGCTCTGGAAAACCATCTGATAGTTACTCTAAAAGTTAAACATACGTATACCAAATGATTCTCAATTTTACTTCAAGGTATATACCCAAGATAACTGAAATGATATAAACTGCTATAACATTTCTAGAGAGCAGATTAGAAATAGGTATCATGACTTTATTTTATTTTACTTTATTTTTGTTTTTATTATTTTTTTTAAGGTTTTATTTATTTATTTATTTGACAGAGAGAGACACAGCGAGAGAGGGAACACAAGCAGGGGAGTGGGAGAGAGAGAGAAGCAGGCTTCCCGCTGAGCAGGGTGCCCGATGTGGGGCTCGACCCCAGGACCCTGGGATCATGACCTGAGCCGAAGGCAGACGCTTAATGACTGAGCCACCCAGGTGCCCTTTTATTTTATTTTTTTAAGTAGGCTCTACACTGGGTGTGGAGCCCAATGTGGAGCTTGAACTCACAACACTGAGATCATGAAAGACCTGAGCTGAGATCAAGAGTCTGACGCTTAATTGACTAAGCCACCCACGCACCCCGGAAATAGTTATCATGACTTTAAATGTGTATACCTTTCAACCCATAAATTTCACTTCTAAGAATATATTCTAATGAAATATATTAAGGCATGAGTGCAAAATACATGTCTAAGACATTCCCTGAAGTGTCATTTAATAGATTTGGAAATAAGGTAAAATATCTAGAAATAGAAAGTCAGTTATGACATAATTTCTATTAGTGGGACATTTAGCACTTCTTTAAGAGGATATGGTGTTGCTGAGCTTTTTTTCCTGTAGTTTTCCCTATCTTGTGGAGATGAAATGAACAGACCAGGGCAAACATCTTTTTCTTTTGTAACCGTAGGCCCAATTCCCAGAAGATGGACTGTGTATTTGAAGCAAAGGAGGAGAATGTGTGATGTTTGCAAATTCCTTTTTGACAGTTCTCCTAGGTTGGGGGGTGATGCTGAGTTGCTTTTTATGTGTCTGTTTGAGAGCTGGGGGAAGACAGATGCCCCTCGGTGTCCTAAATGAGAGCAGAGGACTGTGATCGGGAATGGACAAGTTTCACAATTTCATCCTGGAGAAAGTTCAATAGAAGAGGTGAGGGCAGCTCCCGCCTGGGAGAGGGAGTCCCCATAAGCCTGCAGGATACCAGAGGTTGCTTGCTGTCTGCTCCCAAATCACGAGACAGCTTCCCTGACTTGAGGCCCAGCATCCCTTGGCAATCTCTGCATCTCACCTTTAGGGAGATGCTTGGAACCGTATGGGCTATTGCCTAGACTTGGCTTCACACTGAGCGGGACTTTGCCCCTTTTGGCCCTGAAAATTCCACTTCATTGCAAGGAGTCTAAGTAAAACTTAGCTCTGGGTGGAGGCAGCGTTGGCCAGCCTGAATTTTAACAGGTCCTATGATATCTATTTACAAAATAATTATATCCATAATATATTAAGTAGGAAAAACAAAGCTGAAAAATTATGTATGTTGTGATTTCTATTTTTTTATATTAAAAAGCATACAAGTATTGGTATAGGCAAAATATTTTTTTAAAGATTTATTTATTTTATTTTAGAGAGAGAGAGCACACGTGTGTGCAATGGGGTGAGGGGGAGCAGAAGGAGAGGGAGACAGAGACTCTCAAGCAGACTCCTTGATGAGTGGGGAGCCCGATGTGGGGCTCAATGTCACAACCCTGAGATCATGACCTGCCTGAGCCAAAATCAAGAGTCAGAGGCTTAACCAACTAAGCCACTCAGGTGTCCCTAAGACAAAATATTTTGATAGGCATACAACTAATATGGTAACTGGCTACCACTGGGTGGTGTGTTTTCAGAGGTGATCCTTATCTTCTTATTATATACTTTATTTTCTTATTATACTTCACCAGTGTTTGATCTTTTTTTTTTTTTTTCCTGTGAGCATATATTACTTTATAAAAGGAAGAAACAAAACTTTTTTTTTTTTTTTAGGTATGTCAGTGTGAAAGGGTTAGGTAAATATTACTGGTCTGAATAGGTGGACTTTGGAGCCTGGCCGGTCCATGATGACACGTGGAAAAGCACACAACACAATCTGACTGCCGATTGCAGGGCAGAGGGCATTTACTTTCTGGTCCACTTAATACCCCTCTCTAGATGCTAGCGGTCATGTTTCCTTGTGTGTCACATGGCAGTAAAAGGGATGTCAGAAACTGGTTCTGCTAAAGGAAGAGTGTTATGAGCTGAACTATTTTACCCTAAAATTCATATGTGGAAGCCCTAAATCCTAGCACCTCTGAATGCGACTGTATGAGATAGGGTCTTTAAAGAGGTAATTAGGCCAAGACGAGGCCATTAGGGTGGGCTTTAGTCCCATCTGATTGGCGTTCATATAAGAAGAGGAAATTAGACACACGGAGAGACACCAGGGTGTGTAAGCACAGAGAACAGACCATGTAAGGACACAGCCAGAAGGCAGCCAAGGAGAGAGGCCTCAAGAAAACAAACTTGTTGATGCCTTGATCTTCCAGAGCTTCCAGAACTCTAAGAAAATGTCTGCTTATGCTGTGTTATTACAGTAGCCCTAGGAAATGAATGCAAGGATATTCATGATTTTAAGTTTTTGCATGTTGCAATGTGTAAATTTTTCAGCCCAAATATTTTCACAAACACTGACTTTTTTGCCTTCACTGAGAGTACTTTTCTTGGACAAATATTTTATAAGAAAAACCTCATCAAAGAAGTTGTCTCTATTTATGATGTTGCATAATTATAGGCCTCCTACATTTCATTTCATTCCTGTTCAGTACATAAATTGGCCCAATTAAAAATAGGTGCTTTAGGGGCCCCTGGGTGGCTCAGTCAGTTAAGCGGCTGCCTTTGGCTCAGGTCATGATCCCAGGGTGCTGGGATTGAGCCTCACGTCTGGCTCCCTGCTCAGCGGGGAGCCTGCTTCTCCCTCTCCCTCTGCCTGCCTCTCTGCTTACTTGTGCTCTCTCTCTATCTCTCTGTCAAATAAATAAATAAAATCTTTTAAAAAAATAGGTGCTTTAGTAAATGATTTATCTTACAAGTTGAGATATTTCAAAATGCAATTACAGAATTTCAGTATCAATATTGTACACTCGTTGAAGGCTCATTGTTTAATTTGTTCAGAACCTCCTGTGCTTAGGAAAGGATAAATTTCCAGGCTCTCTGTTTACAAGTCATGCTTCCAATAACAATTTTGGAACTTGATTTGATAAATACTTTGATCAGAAATGTTCATAAGCACATAAGATGTCCAATTTTATTGATCATCAGAGAAAAGTCCATTAAAATCACAATGAGATACCACTATATCCTAGGCTGGATAAAATAAAAAAGACAGACACTACCAAGTGTTGTCAAGGATATGGTGCAATTGGAACTCTTATACACTGCTGGTGGGACTACAGTCTCTTTGGCAAACAGTATGGCATTACCTTACAAAGTTAAAGATTCATTACCATACAAGCATGCAAGCAGAAATTTACTTCTGGCTATTTACCCAAAAGAGATGAAAACATACATCCTAACAAAACACGTACATGAATGTAGCAACATTATTCATAATAGCCCCAAACTGGAAACAAGCCAATGGTCCATCACTGTTGAATGGATGAACAAAATACGGTGTATCCATAGCATGGAAAACTACACAGCAATAAAAAGGAAGGAACTTTTTTTTTTTTGGAGAGAGTAAGAAAGAAAGAGAGAGACAGAGAACAGAGGGAGGGGCTAGAGGGCGAGGGAGAGAGAGAATCTCAAGCAAACTCCCTGCTGAGCCCGAAGCCGAATGTGGGGCTCGATCTCATGACCCTGAGATCATGAGCTGAGCTGAAGTGAAGAGTCAGACATTCAACCAACTGAGCCACTCAGGCACCCCAGAAGGAAATATTAATACAGACAATAACATGGATACATCTCAAAATATTAGACTAAGTAAAGTCAAACACAAAGATTCCAAACTGTATGACTCTATTTATATGAAATTCTGTAATACGCAAAACTATAATGATAGGGACATCAACGGTTGCCTGGGGCCAGGGTAAGGGGAGATAAATGAATACAAAAGGGTCTAAGAAAACTTTTTAGGGTGGGAGAACTGTTCTACTTTCTTGAGTGTGGTAGCGGTTAAATGATTGTACAAAATTACAAACATTCATCAAACCGGCCACTTAAAATTACTGTATTACCTTGATTAACAAAAAAGAGGAAAAAATTTCCAATTAGTTTTGAACGACATACAATCAAAATTTAGAGGACTTGTTTACAAAAAAATGTTTGACACACTGGTATCAGGACAAGCAGATTTGATATCAGATTTAGTGGCAGATCACTTGGTTGTTGGTTTGCAGCCTCAAGGGCTCCCTGGGTGAAATTCAAAACTGGCCTCCATTTGCAAAGGGCAAGCAGAGACTGAAGAAAGAGGCATGCCACTGCAGATGGGTAGGTGGCCGTTTTAATAAACAAAGGAACTAAACAGACAAAACTTGTCTTGGGCAACGGGAAAATGAGTAGATCTCTGCACCTGCTCACCAGAATCTCAGGAGTTTATATAGACACCTTAGTGGGGTTCAGTCATATGTAGAGTCCAGATGGTCTCAACAACACCTACTCTCTCAAGGCTACATTCTTGAAGTGGCTCTTGCTGTGGGAACAGTGGGCAGAACGTACATTCCAAGCACAGGGGAAGGAGTGAGGAGCCTCCAATGGCCCATGTCCACCTGTGCCCGGGTCACTCAGGTCACGTCCCCTTGATGACCTCTTCCAGCATGAAGCCATTCCACCAACTCTGAGAAAACATGATCTTCATTTTGAAGATGATAAAGCAGAGGTGCGTTAACATGAGTAACTTGCCCAAGGACATAGCTACTAAGTGGTGAGGCTGGGATTCAATTACGTCTGAGTTCAGAGCTCACTTCCATCTACTACAAACCTTTGACTTCTTAATTGGACCTGACATTAGTGTTTAACATGATCTTTTGGGGCCACTTGAACATGCTGTGAATAGTATTTAATGAGAAACCTCCTTTTTAGCCTGTTTTAGATGTTGTTTTCCTATCCCATCCTCTACTACAGCACTATGCTCTATCAGCGGTCCCAGAATGAGTCTCAGGGGTCCCTCCTTCACATCTGGATCTCCTTCGCTTCATTTTTTAAAAGAAGATTTATTTATTTATTTATCTGAGAGAGAGAGCCCTCACAGAGGCAGAGGGAGAAGCAGGCTCCCTGCTGAATAGGGAGCCTGAGGCGGGCTGGACCCCAAGACCCCCAAATCATGACCTGAGCCAAAGGCAGACACTTAACCGACTGAGCCCTCCAGGCTCCCCTGTATCTCCTTCATTTCAATCAATCTCTCACATCCCTTCGCTACCCATCAGAGGTTCACACTCCAGGAAAGTCCAGTCCTCTAAGAGGTACTTGAAAACGTGTGTGTGTCAGGGAGCATTTTGGACCTACTGGTACTTAGTGGGCAGAAGCTGGGGATGGTGAGCATTATGCCAGGCATGGCCCATGAATGAATCATCCAGCCCAAACTGCCAATAGCACTCCCCCACCCAAAACTTGGGCTAAATCCTGTCTTTAGAGACCTAATCAAGGTATCTCTGCAAGGCTTTCTCTGCCCAACCTGGCCCCAAGTCACCTTCCCCTCTCGAATGACTCTCTGCTGTTGTAACCTCTGCTCTTCTGCATAGCTTTTCGTCCTACCTTTTCTATTTATTTCTCTTCTTGCCGTAAAAACCGGTCAAAGCACATTGGAGGCACTGTGGCTTCAGGAAGCGAGTCTGCCATCCAGTTGTGTCCAGCACTTCGGGGCTGCCGTGCTTCGCTGGCTCGGTCACCCAATCACAGAATGATTTAAAAAGGCTTCCACGGCAGTGTCGTAGGAATTTCTCTAGGTATCTGTAGCTAGAGAGACAAGAACAGGGGGCCCTTCTATAGAATGAGTAAGATATGTGTGCTACGGATGCCTGTGAGAGACCCGGGGCTGGGGGAGGCTGGGTGGTGTGGGGGGCTCCAGCCGTGTCTGGGCTTTGCTGGGGCAGCATCGGAGATGGTTCTCCCAAACCCTCCTGTTAGCACTTAATCCTGCAAAGGCAGTCACTGTGATTCATGCACCAGGCCATTAATCCAGGAAGAAGCCGCTAAATGGGCAGACGAACAAAAACAGGAGGCCCTTCTGAGAGCTGTAAATTATATCTCATAACAGCTTTATATACTTGAAAGTGAAGGGTATTCCAGGAGCGTGGTGGAAAGTACCTGGAACTTCAGCTTCTAATAGAAACCTAGGAAATCCGGTTCAACCATGAACACATTGAAGACTTATTTTGTACCAGTGGCTGGTCCGGCACAGAGATGAATAAAAAGACAGTACTTAATCTCTTAGGAGTTCAAAAACTCCACAGAGTGACTCACAGCACTAATCTTCCCTCCCCTGCCCCCCATATCTAGTCCTAAGACCAAGCCCCTTCATACGCTGTCTGGACCTTCTCTTCCTCTCCGCCCCTACTGCTGTTGCTAGGTTTTCTGGAAGTCTGGACAAATGGCAGCCTGGCCTCTTCACCTGGTTTCCCTGGCTACCCCTGCCCCATGTGACCCAGCGTCCACACACCAGCCCAGGTGAACGTTTCAGAAAAGCAATCTGATCATAACGCCCAGTAAAGGGCGTAAACCCAGTGCAGAACTCTTTAAAGGCGCTCTATTGTTTTAAGGATGAAATTCGAACCCTTCACCCAGGCCTTTCACCACTGCGGCTGTTTGCACACCTGGCCTTTCTGTGATATAGTTCCTCCATCCCGACTTGGCAACCCTCTGGCAGTTTCCCAGAATTCTATGCTCCTACTCTTGCTTGCTTACACATCACGTGTCTCAGCCCCCCAGTCTGGCTCACCAACCTTTCAAGATTCAGCCCAGGTTCCATGTCCTCCTCCTCCTGCCCTCTGGGTGAGGGGTGCCCCTCTTTGTGCTCCTGCACTTTCTCCCTCATCACATGCTCCGTATCTGACTCCTTACGGCTCTCTCAGTCGACTTTGATTTTCTCAGCTAAACCACAAGAACTATACCTGATTGGTCTCTGACGGCTCAGCACCTTGCCAGGGGCACTGTAAATGTTTGCTGAGCGTATCTGAAGGAGGGCCTAGGCAAGGTCATAATACATAAGACAAGAATAGCTAATTCAGAGCTGCCCTAATGCATGTTTATCTGCATGTGCTCCCTGCTTCATTCCTAACGCTGCACTTGGCAAAGTTGTCGTGGACAATCGAATGCTTCATGGTTCCCGGATGATGTATGGGAGTGCTAAGATGTTAGAAGAGACAGCTTTGTTATCTTTGGAGAAGTCGGAACACAAGTCTCCAATGTAATTCTGTCTTACAAATGATATAAACATTCATATTCACAGGGATATCTGCACAGAAGATCATAGAACGTTCAGTAGGTTGAACATTTTGGTTAAGTAGTTGAGTTTGAAACTTCATGATTTTATTAAACATTCTGCCTTGCTTTTGACTCGGTTTTATTTAGTTAGGCCTACTCTAACAAATTACTACAAACCTGGTGGCTTGAAACAACAGATAATTCTTCTCTCACGGTTCTGGAAGCCGGAAGTCCAAAACCGTGTGTTGGCAAGCTGCACTCCCCCCACCGAGGACTCTAGGGGAGAATCCTTCCTTGCTTCTTCCAGCCCCTGGTTGCTCCTGGTGTTCCATGGCCTGTGGCTGCACCTGTGGATCCATGCCTCCATCTCACATGGCCTTCTCCTCTTCTCCCTGCATCTCTCTTTTTTTGTGTCTTTGAAGGACACTTGTCATTGGATTTAGGTAATTACCCAGGTCATCGTGATGATCTTGTCTTGTTATACTTAACGTGATTAAGTCTGCAAAGACTCTTTTTCCAAGTAAGCTCATATTCACAAATTCCAGAGATTAGGGCACAAACATATCTATTTTTTTTTTTTTTTGAGGAGGCATAATTCAATCTACTACTGTAGACTGTAAGGAGTAATTTTAAATACATTTATAAAAGCCATTCATGACATAACATAATAAAAAAAGGCTGTATGTAGATGGCTCTGAAATAAATAATAAAAAAAATTAAAATAGAACTGTAAAGTAAAAAAAAAAAAAGCCATTCAGATGAAATTCTAGGGAACATGATTATTTTACCTTAATTATAAATAAATAACTATTTTGAAATGTTTGTGTGTGTGCGGGGGGGGGGTCTTACTTCCTCAAGTTGGAAGGAGCTGCAATTGAATGAGCATTTAGTATTTTTTTGTTTTTGTTTTTGAGCATTCAGTATTGATATCAAATGGGAATGCCACCTATTGGCTGCAAAGATTTACAGGCTGGCAGAACTTGGATCTAGCACTGAATGTAGCGTGACGTGTGGTTGCACAGATAATAAACCTAATTACATGGTACCTGTTAGCACATTTGAAAATGTAAGATGGCTCTTCAAACACATTGGATATGTTGAGTCCAGTAAAGACACTTGTCAAATTTAGTTTTCTCTAGGGTTTTGAAGCCGTGAGCTTGAACAGAGTCCACTTTTCCCCCTTCAAGTTGATGATACTTTATGTTCATTAAGAAACAAGAAGAGGCAGATGAACTCCCTTGGAATCCTTGAGCATCAACCCTAGAGTTTACAATAAAAAGGATGGGAAAGTATGGCATTTATAGTACTATGGTGCCATGAAATCAGTCCGTTCATCCAGGCCAGGAGATGGCAAGCTATGTCACAGGCCAAATCTAGTCCACTGCCTGACTTTGTAAATAAAGTTTTATTGGAACACAGCTATGCCCATTCATTTATACAGTATTTGTGGTTACTTCTACACTACACTACGGAGTTGAATAGCTGGGACAGAGATATAACCCTCAAAGCCAAAAAATATTTACAATCTGGCCCTTTACAGAAAAAGCTGGCCAACCCCTGATTCCACTCAATCAATAATATTTAACATTTGGAACATACATTATGGATTAGATGCTGTGTTGTTTCATGTAATTTTATTTCATCCTCCTAACTATGCTATGAATTGACTATTATTATTATTATTTTTAAAGATTTTATTTATTTATTTGACAGAGAGAGCGAGAGCAGGAACACAAGCAGGGGGAGTGGGAGAGGGAGAAGCAGGCTTCCTGCCCAGCAGGGAGCCCGATGTGGGACTCGATCCCAGGACCCTGGGATCATGACCTGAGCTGAAGGCAGACACCCAGTGACTGAGCTACCCAGGAGCCCCTGAATTGACTATTATTATTATTATTATTATTATTGACATTTTATAGGTGACAAAGCTGAGGCTTAGAGGACCCGGACCTGGATCACAAAACTACTGAGTTAGTAGGTGGGGCTTGAACGGATGTCTGTTTGATTACTAAACACGAGTTTTCATTTATCAAACTATATGCAAGCTTTTTGGTCTCCTAATTACCTAAATTAGCACAGAGAGTCTTACACACCAAGGACCGTGAGGAAAATAGTATATATTAGCATATATTTCTTATTTCTTTTTGAAAAACACAAAAATGCTTTTTAAGCCTTATTGGAACAATACTGAAAAATAAACTTTAGCTTATTTTATTTAGTTAATATTTGGTTACTGAAACTGAATCATATGCAGAGAGGCAATGAACTTGCCTGTGAAGCGTACCCTTCTCTCTTGGTTATAAACATGATTAAAGGGAGGTCACTTTCCAAAGCTGCACATGGGATGGAACCTTGGACAACAGACTTCATATAATATTATGGTTCTATTGACAAGACCATCTTTGCTGTAGGGAAGAATGTCTCAAACCATGTTATCTGATGCCCACTTCTAAACTCTCCACATCTGACTTTCCTCACCCTGATTGCATGTTCAACAATCAACCTATTGGTTATTCAGAGCTGGTGCACTGCACAATTTTGTGTGTGAGGGACATTACAGTCCACGTGAATGGCGGTCCCTAGGGTTCTGCATTGTACAGCCTGGGAAGCTGTATGTAGATGGCTCTGGAAAGAATGGGCAATTCTTGCTGATGCCTATCGTTTTAATGAAAGTTACATCACTCGTTGTAAAATAAATTGGCATCCAGTTGTATGCATTGCTATCTCTGAACCTTAGTTAATGTGAGTATATTACTAAGACTAGTCCATATTTTATGTGCTGACACTGTCAGAGCTCACATCAGTTTTGGATGAGGCAGACCAAGAACCAGTCCCCGGAGAGTTTTAATGTTTCGAATAGATGCCACATTATGAGGTCTTTAGGTAAAGAGCCATAAACTTCCTTGGCATTACCATGGTTCAACCATGTTTTCTCGTTTGCAGAAGATGTTTTGCTGTGCCACTCAGAAGTGAGGGACTAATTCCCCAGCCATTGGGAATGCCCCTGGCCCCTAGCCCGCAGCTGTCCAAATGCACTGTATTAGCTATAGAGGGCCGCCTTGTCCCCTTGTTCCAAGTTGAGACAGCCTCAAAGGTCAGCCTATCTTCAGAATTCCCTGTAGGTTTACTGGGGGCTCCTACTAAGACTGTGTCAAAACTCGACTTCTCCCACTGCCCAAGCCTGCTTTCTTCTCTTCCTCGCCCAGACGCTGATGAACTTCCTGCCTGTCAAGTTCCATCTCAGAGTCTGCTTCCTGGAGACCCTAACCAGTCCCACTCAAGCCTCAAAATCAGAGACCTCTAACCTTAGGGCCTGGCAATCTATGGAAATGACAAGGAAGAAATCTCCACTTACTCATCCAACAATTATTTACTGAACACTAATGATGAGCCAAGTTCCTTCTAGGAATTAGGAATAGAGCAGCGAATAAGAAAAGTATCTGCCTTCCTGGAGAACTTTCTAGTGTAGGAGGCAGACAAAACTGGATAACAATTTACTATGTCAGGCAGAGTTATATACTTGAAGAAAAACAAATCATGGTTGAACCATGGTAATGCCAAGGAAGAGTTTTGAGATGAGATGGGCGGCGACATGGAGCAGAAACCCGAAGGAAGTCAGTAAATGCAAGGATTCAGGAAAAGAGCATTCTCAGCAGTCAGCTAAAACAAAAAGGCCTGAGGTGGGAAGGAACATTGGTTTTTTAAGGAATAGTAGGAAGGCCAGAATGGTGGAGTGGAGTGAGCAAGGCATGTTGTGAGGGGTAAGATCAGAGGCCCAGACAGGTGCCTTTTATTTTGAGCCCAGTAGGAAGCATTCAAGGTTGTGAGCTGGAAAGCAACAAGATCTGACTTAGGTTTAAAGAGATCACCCTGACTGCAGTGGGGCAAAGAGTAGAAGCAGGAGACCAGTGAAGAGGTATCGTAATAGTCTTGGAGAGGGATTATGGTACTTAGATCAGTGTGGATGGGTTAAGTAGCTGCATCTGGGGATGTATTTTCAAGTTGGAACCTTAGGACCTGCTGATTGTTATAAACTGAATGCTTGTGTCCCCCACCCCCATCCATATGTCGAAGCCCTAAGCCCCACTATGATGGAATTAGGAGGTGAGGCCTTTGGGAGGTAATTGGATCAGATGAGGTAATGAGGTTAGAACCCCCATGATGGGATCAGTGTCCTTACAAGAAGAGGAAGAGCTTCTCACTACCATTTGAGGACACAGCAAGAAGGGAGCCATCTATCTCTAAGCCAGGAAGAGGGTCATCACCCTAACTGACCCTGCTGGCACCCAATCTTGGATTTCTATCTCCTGGACTGTGGGAAATAGATTTCAGTTCTTTAAGCCACCCAGTCTGCAGTGTATATATATATGTATATATGAGGGGCTAGGGATGGGGACAGAATCAAAATGGCTCATTGGTTTCTTGGCCTGAGCACATAGATCAATGGTGGTACCATTTACTGAAATGCACATTCTCCCCATTTACAGACTTCTAGAATTTCTTGTGCACAAGGCAGAGGTCTTGTATAATAACATGGTTTCGTGGGGGAATCCTTCACTGTATGTCTGAGAAGAAAGTAGAGGAGATAGTATTTTAGTTAATACAAATATGCACTTACTGTTTTATAAGAAATATTCCTGGTGGGGAGGGGAGGGGTAAGGGAGGTTGCAGTCAGGGGCATTCTGCTTTTATTCTTACTAGGAGAGTTGTCAGCAGAACAGATGTAGGGATGATAAATAAGCTTTAAAACCAGAGCAGTGCTGAATGCAATTAGGCCTCTCTGGTCAGTTCTGCTATCTATTCATTTAATTACAGTTTTCTTTTTTAACTTGATGTAATAAATTTTACTGGTGTATTTCATGATGTTGAACCATCCTAGCAGTACTGAAATAAAATCCATATGGAAATGATATACAATCCTTTCAATAGACTATTGGGTTTGATTCGCTAATAATTAATTATCCAGCTAACTTGTTTATTAATATTCAATGTTCTTCCAAAAATAAGTTAAGGGTATTTTATGTCTATTGTCTTTGATTTTCTATTTTATTAAATTTAGCTTTTATCTTTATTCATTACCTTCTCCTACTTTCTTTATTTTGTTCTCTTCCTATTTTTTTACATACTTATTTATTTATTTAAAGATTTATTTATTTATTTATTTAAGAGGGAGAATGTGTGTACGAGAGAGCAGAGGGAGGGGCAGACGGATAGAGAGAGAATCCCCCAAGCCGACTCGCCGCTGAGCATGGAGCCTCACAGCCCTGAGATCATGACCTGAGCAGAAATCAAGAGTTGGACACTTAACCGACTGAGCCACCCAGGTGCCCCTCTTTACAGTTTCTTAACTTGGCCATCTATTTCATTTGTTTTCAGATTTTTTTTTCAAATAATGAAAGCATGTAACCATTAACCCAAATTCAAATTGCCATTTGAGTATCACGCTACCTGTACGTATAGGCTTAGGTACGAAATCATTTCCTTATTGTTTCCTTGTTTAATTTTGCTTTGTTTTTAAAATTCAGTTTTAACATTCCCAAATTGCTTTAGGTTGTTTTTTTTTTCTCTAGAAACAATATATTTCAGAACTTATTGAGGTTGTCTTTCTGATCAAGTATATGACCAATTTTTGTAAATATGCCTTAAATATAAGAGTAGAAGGTATGTAGGAAACGAAATTTCAGTTACTTGTGGGGTTTCCATGAAATCTTGCGATTCCCTGCGGAGCACCCGTGATGTGTTTGACTCCGTTAGCTCTTACTGGTGCTTCCATCTTAAGCCAAGTCTGTACCATTTCCTTCATTAGGATATCTCGCTTGATCTCGTTCCTTCCACCCGGACAAGCTTAGTCATGTCTCTACGCTCGGAACTGCCTCTGCGAATGGACGGGCTGTCTGTCATTTCTCAGGGACTCAGCGTGTCTTCCAAGTCATGACCTTGGCATGTTTGAGGAAACAAGTCTTATGCAGAAGATACAAATAATCTTAAATAGGCACCAGAATATTAGGTTATCATTTAAGTCCCCTTGTTATACAACAAAACCACATCTTCTCTTCAGGGATGAAGTGAGGGAAAGAGACCAGTGGGCTTCTACAGAAGGCCGAACCGGGTTCACGCTGCAGCTTTGCCTCTGACCGGCTGTGCCCTTGGGGCAAGTTTCTTTCCCCCCCGGGCCTCACTTTATTTTTTTTTTTTAAGATTCTATTTATTTATTTGACAGAGAGAGACACAGTGGGAGAGGGAACACAAACAGGGGGAGTGGGAGAGGCAGAAGTAGGCTCCCCGCTGAGCAGGAACCCCCAATGCGGGGCTCGATCCCAGGATGCTGGGATCATGACCTGAGCCTCACTTTGTTCACTTGCAAAGGTGGAGTTTCACTCACTCGACATGTCCCTTATTGAAGCATTATTATTTGGGCATTCAAATACCTAGTAGTGGCTGGGGATGCAATGATGAGCAAGCACAAACACAGTCCCTTACCGATACGAATTTCTGTTTTACAGTATTGTTGTGTGAATTAAATGGGGGTAATTCAAATAAAGGGTCTGGTACAGAATACATTGGTATTGTTACTATTAACCTTAAATTGTATGTGATTCAAATGCCTAACTGAAGCAGCCAGACTAGGGACTTGGTCTTTTTTGTTGAAGACGTCCAGCTTTAGGAGGAGCGCTTGTTGGTTCTTTGCACGGTTCCCTCTGGCCTACAGAAGTCCCACCACCATCTCATTTAGCTCGGTTAACTCTGCACATCTGAGCAAATTATTAGCAGAAAGAAGGAAGGGGCCAGGAGGTACTCTCCCCACCCATTCCAGATTCCCCTTGGTTAGCGCATTCTAGGAGACATCTTTCATTCTTTCAAAATTATCGAATATCTCTTGTACATTGGATCATGTACTAAATGCAGAATAAACAAAACAAATGAATTGTGGCCTTTGTCTTTGAGAAGCCAAGAATGTTTGAGACCCAAATTCTAAAAATGCACCAGACCTCAGAATATCTAAGAGTGTAATAAGGAGGCTGTTCTTCAACGAATGTCCCGGATAGTGTTTGGAAAAACCTAGGTCTCATAATTCTTACAAATTCAAATGCAGCTCAGTGTCGCTTGGGGATAGAATTTCCCCTGATGTCTTAACCATCTGCTAACCAACTTTCTGCCTCCGTTTGCATCCACTTTTATTTCAGCTGGACATCTCCTAACATCCTGAGAAGGAAATGCTTCTAAGCTATAAAGAACTTGGAATGTGTTTTTTCAAAAGTACGTTTTTCAACATTCAAGGAATTTCAAGAAATGTACCCTTTGCCTAAGAGCAGATGATTTAAAACATCTCTCTGGTGATGGCTTCCGATAAGTTAGTGATTGGAAAGCTGATGCCTGAATATAAGGCATTATTATTCCACCCTGATGCTTCAGGGGAGGGAACTAGTTAGGGGAATATTGTCCTCCCGAACATTCCTCCCTGCTGAAATAAGTCAAAATACCCAATGTTCTTTGTATTCAGAGGTGACACTGATAGCCACACGACTCTCAGTTGCTGTCCATCCCGGGCTTCTGGAAGCAATGTCACGGTGCTTTAGCTTGCTTTTCAGTTTGCTCAGCATGTCTTTGAAGCATTGCCTCTATTCGTCTCTTCCACAGCTCACTGTTCAGCCAAACTGTACTATTTCAGCAGGAACTCAACTAAATACTTAAAAGCTAGTGGGCAAGCCTTCTTCTTGTTGAGGATTTAAGCCTGTGTGTTTTCAAACAGTGATCCTCAGACAGGCAGGCACCAGCCACATGGCCTGGGGTGCTAGTTACATGGCATACTCTTGGACCTCATCCCCAGACCAAGGCCTTCTGAAATTCTAAATGGGAGATCAGGTAACCTGTGTTTTAAACAAACACCCCGGTGATGCACCAATGGTTAAGATCTATGAGTTGAGGGCTTTTGCAATCACCAACTCTGTTCTGGTTGAAGCTCGTGTATTTCTTTACACACAGGGACATCAACAATCTGCGGAAGCCTATTCCCAGAAATACACCTGAACATCACCAAGAGTAAGTCTGTTCATACGATTCAAATCTTCCCAGAAAACTCTCTATCCTTTAAATATACTATGGCTTATATTTTGAAAATATCTCACATGCAATCAAGTATGTCTTTCTCAATGGCTAGATAGACAGCAAACAAATCAAGTTCAAAACATTAACATACTCTGAAGGAGGAGGAGCTTGAATAGTGGGAGTAGAATTAAACTTCCGCAGGAAGGGAAAAAGCCCTCTTGGCTGATACACAGGCAAGAGCTCTTTTGGGCATTTGCTAAGAAAATTAAAAGTGTAGCACCTTCCAAGACAGGTATACCTCTGGCCCTGCTTAGGGCAGGTTACCCTCTTTCCTCTGGCCGCCTGGATGCGATCCCACTAGCTCGGAACTCCATTTCCATCTATATTGTTTCTACAAGCACAGACAGCATTTCTGCATATTTTTTTTAAACTTTTGCTTTTGACATTGTAGATTTGTAGGAAACTGCACAAAAACAAATATACGGGGAGATTCCATATACCCAGTCCTCAGTCTCTCCGAAGATAACATCTTGTACAACAGAATATCAAAGCCAGGAAAACAGGGTTGGTCATCTGCACATTCCACAGAGCTGATTCAGATTTCACCGGTTTCACTTCTATAATTTCCCACAATGTGACAAGGTCACATTGCATTTTATTTTTAGCCTTGAGGCAACCTCCAACCACGCTGAACTTCTTGCCTGGACTGTCCAAGTTGTCTCTCAAGGTCCCAATGACTGTTTTTGTTAGTGCCCTGGTTACAAAGTTACATAAATGCTTAGTGGTCTGACCATAATTCTAATATTCCTAAAAGCATTATTTTGAATGGACAATTTTGCTGAATGTGTGTTTTTCAGCAATAGCTATTTCATGTCATAGCAAAAATATCTGGCTCCAACATAATAGTTTATTTTTTACCTATAGGAGAGCAGAAGGAAGGTGTTCTGTCTGGCAAGCGCTTCTCTTCCAATTGGCAATCAAAGTCACCCAGACTCTTTTCATCTTGTCACTCTGCCACTTTGATGGTTAATTTTCTGTGTCAACTGGACCAGTGCCCAGATATGTGGTAAGACATTATTTCTGAGTGTGTCTGTGAGGGTTGTTCCTGGGTGAGGTTAACATTCGAAGAAGTACACTGGGTAAAGCAGATTACCCTCCCCTAGTGGGGAAGCCTTATCCAATCTCTCACAGGCCTGAATAAAATAAAAGGCTGAGTAAGAAAGAATTCTTTCTGCCCGACTGTCTTTGCGTTGGAACATGGGTCTTCTCCTTTCTTTGGGCTTGGACTTGGACCAGAGCCACATCATCAGCTTCCTGGTTCGTAGGTCTTTGGACTTGGGCTGGCACCCCACCACTCGCTTGCCAGGCCTCTAGCTGGCTAACAGCAGACCTTGGACTTCTCAGCCGCCATAATCACGTGAGCCGATTCCTCATAGTAAATCTCTTTCTCTCTCTACATCCTATGAGTTCTGTTTCTCGGGAGAACCCTGCCTAATACAGTCACCCTCTAGGGCCACGATGTAGTTGCAGTTTCAATTCTCTAGTAGCTGGGGACAGAGGGAACAGAAGACACAGCTTCTTCTTCTGGCTTGGACTAGAAAATGGCACATTTCATGTTCACTTATGTTCCGTGGGCTAGAACTCAGTCCTATGGCCACACCCGACTGCAACAGGGGCTGAGAAAAGCTGTCTAGACCAAAGGTTCTCTCTCCTTAGCTCCCAAAAAGGGAGGTTTTCTTAAGGGGAAGAGAGGGGAGAGGGAATGGCTTTGGAGTAGGCAAAACCTAGTGTCTGAAATAAGGATGAGTGCCTAGATAAGGCTACAAACTTTCATCGTAGAATCGTTTGTAAGAAAAAAATGTTTCAACCACCTAAATAAGCTATAACAGAAGACTGGCTAAATACATGATAATGGATTTATACAACAGAAAAAAAATGTGATGTTGAAAATGGTATTTTAGGGGCGCCTGGGTGGCTCAGTCTTTAAGCTTCTGCCTTGGGCTCAGGTCATGGTCCCAGGGTCCTGGGATCGAGCCCCGCATCGGGTTCCTTGCTCCGCGGGAAGCCTGCCTCTCCCTCTCCCACTCCCCCTGCTTGTGTTCTCTCTCTCGCTGTCTCTCTTTGTCAAATAAATAAATAAAATCTAAAAAAAAAAGAAAATGCTATTTTAGAAGAATACATGGTTTAGAAGTACATTGAAAACATTTATAATGCATTGTTAAGTGTCAAAAGCAGGGAACAGAACATATATATGACATATTCCCTTTTCTGGAAAACAACAAAACTGGTAAATACATGCACAGAAGAGAGGCTGGATGAACATACACCACGATTTTAACAAGTGGTTATCCCTCTGTGGGAAATTACAGCTGATTCTTGTTTTTGTCTCTTTTTTAATCTGTATTTTCTAAATTTTTTGAAATATAACAAAAATGCGTGTCATACTTTTTTAAATATTTTTTTTATTTTTTAAAAGATTTTATTTATTTATTTGAGAGAAAGAGAGCACAGAGGGAGAGTGAGAGGGAGAAGCCGACTCCCCACTGAGCAGAGAGCCCGATGTGGGGCTCCATCCCAGGACCCTGAGATCACAACCCGAGCCGAAGGCAGATGCCTAACCCACTGAGCCATCCAGGCACCCCAAAATGTGTCATACCTGAAATAATAATTATAAAAAGTTATTTTTTTAAAAAAGGGAATTGATATAGGTGACCATAAAACAAGGATAAAAAGAACAAGGTCACAGAACTGAACTGGTGACCTGGGTTTGAATCTTTGCTCTACCACTTACCAGTTTGTGACCTTGGAGGAGTTATCAACCTTTCTACATCTTGATTTCATCCATAAAATGAGAATACTGGTGATGAAAATATGCCCTCCCTGGCTTTCTGTGATGCTTAAATAAAATATTGTTCTTGTAGTTCAGTACTTGGCACACAGTAAGTGCTTGCAAGCCTTCACCACTGTTACTATGACCATTATTAGTAGTAATAGTAGAGTGTCTTGGGGCAACTTAAGGTCCTGGGATAACATGATGGTGTTTGAATGTTCTCTCCACTCCAGAGCCAAATATCAATCTTCGTAAAGAAAGCCCTGCTTCTCCCACATCAACATTGCTCTGGTTTCATCTCAGTTTCAGCACTATTCTTGTTCATGAACTTTCAAAGAAGTTCTTTGTTATTACCATCCAACCTAAACTCGGATCTCATTAAAAAAATTGCAAATTACCATCTTCATTATTTCATCTTACTAGAAGATCATACCATCAATCAGTCATCATTAAAGATCACTTCTAAAGAATTGGGGTTTTAAGCAGGTGCATTGACCACATTTTGCGGAACATCTCTCTCTCACCACCAGCACACACATACATAACACCATTCCCAGTGTTTCCTTTTATGTAGGAGTAAGTCTCCTGGTTTTCTCCAGTCCCTCCCTCCCTCCTCTCCCTCCTCCCAAACAGGCCTTTCTTCTTCCTTCTCTATGGGGAGACTGCCCTGGGCTGGGACTGGTTGTGGATAAATCTGGCTAATTTTGGATGCTGTATAGGAAGCCCATTTGGTGATGTCTCTGATATAGACTTTATCAGTAATAAAAATGATATTTTGGCCTCTATCTGCCTTATCATTTGTCTTATTTCTTTTTTTTTTTAAAGATTTTATTTATTTATTCATGAGAGACAGAGACAGAGACAGAGGCAGAGGGAGAAGCAGGCTCCCTGTGGAGCAGGGAGCCCGATGCGGGACTTGATCCCAGGACCCTGGGATCATGACCTGAGCCGAAGGCAGACGCTTAACCGACTGAGCCACCCAGGCGTCCCTCATTTGTCTTATTTCTTAATTGGTTCAAAGCCTGGATGGAGAAAGCAGTTTTATTTATTGGGCCGTACTCAAAGTTCCCAAGAAAAACACACACACGTGAGTTTCTTGATAATATAACTTAGTAATAATAAAGGTGGTTTTTTGTTTGACTTTCTTCATTTTTTACTAAAGCTATGGTAGGAAGCAGGTAAGGAAGAGGGTGCACTGAAATATCTAAAGAAGTAAAACAATCTGACTAGAATAGGAAAGATTAGGTGAGTGCTCAGTGTGGGTTCAGTTTGCATTTTTAGGATAGGATAGTTGCTTCTCAAACTTTAATAGTGCCAAAGAATCACTTGGGGATGTTGCTGAAATTCATATGCTGATTCAACAGGTCTGGGGTGGAGCCCAAATTCCATATTTCCAGTAAGCTCCAGGTGATGCTCCTGCCTCTGGCCTGTAGACAACACTTAAACAGCAAGGGTGTAGGATATTATGAATTGCTACCTTCCATACTCAATAATCACTTATCAACTTACTTATTTTGAGGCCTATTTACATTAATAATTATTCTGCCTAATCTAATATTTATGACGGGCCTCCAATTTCCCAAGTGCACTTCTATCCGGAAAGCAAATCCTATTTCTCACCTGCCCCTACCTTTTAATGGTTCCACATTATCAGCAAAATTTTGCCACATTAACAAACCACCCTAAAATGCAGTGGCTTAAAACAACAACCATTTACTTTTGCTCACAGTCTTGTGGGTTATAATTTGGGTTGAGCCCACCTGAGGATTCTTTTGCTGGTCTTCACTGGGCTGGGGCTTGCATCTAGGGCCACCTGCAGGGCACTAGGTCGCTGTTCCCCCAGCAGTGCTGACTGTTGACTGGGGCAACGCAGAGGAACTGGACCAGGTGTTTGTCCTCATCATCCAACTAGATAGAGCAGGCTTGTTCACATGGTGGCAGAAAGATTCCATGTGCAGCATCAGGGTAAGTCCAAATGTGCGAGGCCTTTTCATACCTCTACCTGAATCACATTTGCTACCATCCACCCTACTGGTCAAAGCAAATTGCATGACCAATTTCAGCACCAGTATGACAGTTACCTAAGGGGATGGAGGTGGGAGGCAGAGGCATTTGTGGTTGCTTTTGCAATCCAACTATTCAAGTTCAAATTGGCCTTGAAGTTGGATTTTGCAATCCAACTATTCAAGTTCAAATTGGTATTCTGGTAACTCTGACTCTTATATTCCCTTACCAGGCTTGTTTTTGTCTCCACACTATTGCTCTTTCCTTTCTCTTCTCCTGGAGCACTCTTCCTATTTTTGGACAGAGCTTTAATCCACTTTCCAATGCTACCTCCCACTTAAGGTTGATGTCTAAATTGAATGGGGTCTTCAACCATATAGCACATCTCATTCAGACTATTATAGTTACCTATATACAGATGGCATCCTCCTCTACTAGATCAGATATTTCTAAAGAGTTTTTGATTGTGGCTTGCCCATGTTTGTATTCCTGCAACATTCAGCAAATAATATCAATTGCTACAATTTATTGAGTGCTACTATTTATTGAGTGTAGTCCTTTTGTATATCTGTCATCTCGTACAAAGGAGGTATTCACATTGACTCCTTTCTACAGATTAGGAAAGTGAAACAGAAAAGTAAAATAATTTGTCTAAGAGCACAGAGCCAGGAAGCTGTAGAGTCAGGATTTGAACCTATATCCCTTAAGTCCAAGAGCTTGGTCTTTTCAGTTAGTCTCCTAATTGAATGAAAAGCATGGTTTTGAATAGGCCACATGCAGATAATTAAGAATTGACCAAAGAGTGTATGTTTGTCTTCTTGGGAATGCAAGTCAGGCTTTGAGGACAGAAGACAGTCCCGGAGTTAATGGGCTTTCATAGAGTCAAGCTCAGATTCTGACTCAGGTCTATAGGTTCACAAATGGTTCTCAGTTCTCTGTAGAAATGGTTCTCAGGCTCTGTAGAACTGAGTCATTGCTACGATGATTTCAGACTCACAAGGCTTGAAGAAAGTCTCGAATGCTAACTTATTAGTGTTTGGGGAGATAGAGAAGGGATAACCACACCAGCATAAGTGTCAGATGGTCAGCACGATCTTTTATCAATAGGGAAACTAAGGTGAGAAGGTTGCAGACTGTGTTTGGTTCCTGCCCCTTTCCAAAAACAATCTGAGCCCATTGCAAAGGGAGTGGCTATTTTTTTTTTAAGGATTTTATTTATTTATCCATGAGAGACAGAGACAGAGAGAGAGAGAGAGAAGCAGAGGGAGAAGCAGTCTCCCAAGGAGCAGGGAGCCCGATGCGGGACTCAATCCCAGGACCCCGGGATCATGACCTGAGCCGAAGGCAGACGCTTAACCATCTGAGCCACCGAGGCACCCCGGGAGCGGCTATTTTTAAGTAATACAGTCACCAGTGAGGCATGATGAGTCATTCGTGATGAAAAGGCTGAATCTGCCAAGCCAATGGGAAGACTCATATTGAGTCGTCAGTGCTCCATCTTTCTCGGGCAATACCGGACAAATTCTTTTCTCTCAACGTCTCTGTTTTCAGCATTCCATAGGAAAGTCAGTATTGAATGGGCTTCACTTCCTTGGTTTAGGATTGTGAAGCTGACTGTATTCTGGTAACTCTGACTCTTATATTCCCTTCCCAGAATTATGATTGCAGTTTGGGCTGCTGTCATAGGGGATGACAATGCCTTCGGCTTAGTTACTCAGGGATAGGGCATTTCGTCAGTCTTTCTGTAGGTGTGAATAACACAGGCAAAATAATTATTTATTTTTGGTGAAGTGAATGGACGCTTTAAATTTGTTTTTCACTTGTAAAAAATGTGGTACATAAGTGAGATTCTGAAGGAAAGAAATGCAAACTCCTAGAGTAGCAGTTAGGATTGAGTGCAGGAAACAGACAAGACTCTAGATATTTTAACTATGAAGGGACTTTGCGTAGGGAGTAAGACGTTTACAAAATCTTTAGGAGGTCTAGAGATGTGGACTCTAGACTGGGCTTCTAGAACTGCCTCCCAGAATACTGCAGAACTGACCTACCGAGGGAACTACCACCTCTCAGACCACCGTGGGGGCAATGGGGCCAAGAAGCCATCCCTGAGACCGTTCTTGTGTCAGGAAGCCACACTGCCTCTGGACACCCAGAGGACAGACCCTAAAAACCCTCATGTCTCTGCTGCCTTGCTTGCCAATGACAACACAGTGGAAAGAAGCAAGAAAATGCCCTCCACCTTCCAAGTCTCATGCATGTATATCTAATGGGCTACACTTAATTTGCTTCTAGAATGCTCGTTGGGAAGGAGTTTGGAGAATGTAGTTTGTAGTTATCCAGCCTCAAGTAAGGTCCTCGAGAAGGAAGCGGAGTGAGCCAGTCCACATGCGGGTCCAGTGGCTTCCTCACTACCATGACCACGACTTGTTGTAATAGCAGAGATCATGGTGTCACATTTTCTGAGCGCTCCTCTGGGCCACATGCTGGGCTGAGCCCCTGCCATCCCTCATTGCCTTCCCCTCACTATTATGATGCCCCTCTTGCAGAGATGCAAGCTGGGGCCTAGAGAGATTGGGTAATTCGCACGAACTTGTGGGGAGGATAAAAAGAGCCAGTTATGGACTCCATCTGTCTGATTCCAGAGCCGCTGTCCCCAACGCTGCTTGACCACTCACCATTATCCTGGCTCTACCACCTGCCCTCTCTCTGTGTCAAAGGCCTGGGAAACTCGTCCTCACTCTCTTTCAAGTGTCAGCAAGCCCCAGGCTCTGGGCCAGTTCACAGACCCCTGACAAGTTTCCTGCAGCTTTTCTCTTGCTCCTGCTTTTACAGGGGATTATCTCCATCTCCGCAGTTTTAGAGCTCAGAGGCAGCTTTCTCTACCTACCTCTCCACCCTCTGGAGAGAGAACTGCTTTACTCATCCCAGGGAAGGTCTTAAATTACCTTCTGCTACATCCACATCGACTTTTATTTCATCTCTCTCCATCTGAAATAGAGAAGATGAAGGCGAGACCAAGCTTTCTGAATTCTGAGTCTCAGCAAAATGTAATTACTACTTTTTTCCCCCCCTAATCACAGGAGACTTCTCTGAGCAACCTAGTTACTGATTCTGCTCTTCCCCCATTCCCTCCCTCCTTCCAACTGCTCTTTGAAGCTTGATGTTGGCGTGAAAGTTATTTTGCTTCGAATTGCTTAAAAGGCCTCATTAATGAGGTTGATGACAGCCAGATCCTGCCATGCTTCTCAAGACACTTGTCATTTCCCTTACCCCAAACATTCTGGAACACATGTGAATGGAATGACAAAATGGCACGGTCCTTATTTATCTGCATCTGCCAATGGAAAATATCTCCTCCACAATTCAAAATGCCCTCATAATCTGAGATGTCACCGATTTGTTCCCCGGTGTCTGCCTTCTGTCCTCTCTCCTCACCTGGGTTCATTCAGCAACCACCAAATGATAAACAATCTTTGGAACCCATTCTTATCGTTTCTCCATTGAAAAATGTTTGTGAATGCATCCCATGTGCCAGGCACTGCGCTAAGTGCTAGGAAGAGTAGGTGAATAAATAGAAGCTTCCATCTAGACATTACATAAGCAATCAATTCATAAAAGAATTTTAAGTGAATATATATAGCATTTACTTCAAATTAAGTTCCCGCTTAGATAAGACGTTCAGGGAAGGCTTCTCAGATGAGGTGACATCTATACTGAAGGGGAACTGGAAGCCAGCCATGCAAAATGAAGAGGGCAAAACCACTGAGGGCTGCAGGCAGAGCATGTGGATAGGTCCTGAGGTGAGAAAGGAAACAGGTGTGTTTCAGGGTCTGTAGGGAGGTCAGTGAGGTGGGAGCTCACCAGTTGAGGGAGGACAGTGCTTGGTGTCAGTGGGGGACCAGACCTTGCAGGGCCTTACAGGTCAAGATCAGGAGTCTGGACTGCATGCTCAGTGTGATGGGAAAACTTTAAAGGGGAAGCATGTGATTTGATATATAGTTAAAAGGTACTTCTCGCTGCTGAGTGGGGACTGGAGTGGGATCAGGGGTGATAAGCCAAAGTGGAAGCGGAGAGACCACTGCATTTGTCCAACGAGAGATGGCAGAGGCCTGGTCCAGGTGGTGGCATGGGACGTGGGGAGAAATGGGTGGGGTGAGGCATGATGACATTGCTGATGGATGAGGTGTGAGTGATGCTGGAGCAGAGGCGTCTATGATGCCCTCCGCACTTTCAGCCTCAAGGAATTCCGGCACCACTATGGTGGGGTGCTCTTCTGTTCACGCAGTTTAATGGGCTTTGTGACTCAGTACACTTCTGGGCAGCTTGCCCTCTCTCCCGTTCTGGTTCTGCTCTTGTTATTCCATCCACATCGCAGTGGACAGAGCCCTGATACTACGTACTGACAGGGTGGGGGAGTGGGAGAGAGTACAGGCTCTGGAGTCAGAAGCCTGCTCACAGTGTTATTTCCCTTGACCAGAGGTGCCATCCTGCCTGGCTTTTCTGACACTCAGCTTCCTAGCTGTAAAATGGAGAGAGGATACCCATACCTGCATTGTAGTGTTGCTGGGAGGACTGGATGAACCACTGCAGGTAAAGTTAGAGCTGCGCCTAGCAGAGGGGCTCTGTACGAATGCTTATTAGTGTAAATCCAAGGACCAAGTGCTTTTGAACTGCCTGTATTTCACTCTGGGACCGCCCTGACAGCAGGATTTAGCGCTTCAAGGCATCCCCCAAATAGACCCAAACCTAGAGTGGATTAACAAGAAAAGACTATTTTACTAAGCATTTCGCAGGGAGATGGAAGATGGGGATTTCCTCTAGAACGTACAGCATTTCACTTCAAATCCCTCATTGAAAATCTGGCCCCTGCTCTCCCTCCCTGGCCCTTCGCTGCCCAGCAACCTCCCCCCCCCCCCCCCCCCCGCCTTCTTGCAGCTCCCCTGGCCTTTGGACCTGGACTCTCCTCACTTTACCTGTAGCTTTTTTTTTTTCACCACTAATGGTTTTGCTAATCTTCTCTTTGTTTTCTATTTCTCTGATTTCTGGTCTTTCTTATTTCTTTCCTTCCATATTCTTGGGTTTATTTTCTGTTCTTTTACTAGATTTTGAGATAAAATCTTAGCTCTTTGTTTTAAGCCTTTTTTTTTCCTACTATATGCTTCCCCCCCCGACTTACCCCACTCCCTTACTGTATACTTTTAAAGTTTCCTTCTGAGTGTGGTTTTAGCTATTTCCTGTAAATCTTGATACGTGGTGTTTTTTATTACCGTTCAGTTCAAAAGTCTTTTTAATTTTTACTATAAATTTTCTTTGATATATGGGTTACATTTAATTTCCAAATAAGCCTTATTTTTGTTATGGATCCTTAGCTAAGTTGCATTGTGTCAGAGAGTGTGTTTTGCCTGATTTCACAGCTTTGAAATTTGTTGTGACTTGAATGACCCAGGATATATAGTCAATTCTGGTAAATGTTTCATGTGAGCTTGAAAAGAATGTATGCTTTGCAGTTTGATATAGTGTTCTATGAGTGTACATTAGGTCAAGGTACTAAACATGGTGTTTCCGTATCTTTACTAATTTTGGGGTTAACTTTTACTGTCAGTTCAATATCCCAGTATGACTGTAAATTTGTCTATTTTTCCTTTTGTCAGCTTTGACTTTATGTATTTTAAAACTATGTTATTATGTATATGCAAATTTAGAAATATTCTATCTTCCTGGTGAATTGAATCTTTTATCATTATGAAGTTTCCTCTTTATGTTTAATAACAGATACAACTTGATTACGAATAGAGGAGTCCTCTGGAACCTTAATAGTTCCTCTGTTGAGCATTTAATATTACAATTCCATTTGCAGAGTAAGTCTCTCCTTATTAAATTTGCAGGGGTGCTATCACAGAGCAAAAGGTAATGTTTTTCATTCAAGGGTGCAAGCGCTACAGTTAAGGGCTAGGAGGTAGAAAAAATCTGGGGGTTGAAAGACCTATTGTGTATGTTTATTCTGAGGAAGACGTTGAGCAAGGCAAGGGGTTTAATGTAGTAAGAGTAGCAGCCTTATCTACTAGGAATTGATTAGGTTGACCATCTATATTTATCCATCTTGAGTGTTTAAGGGTAAGTCAGGATATTGGGAGCTGTTTCCTTCTTCCGAGTACCCTCTTTGATCAGAATTGAGGGTTTTTCTTTGTGCCTGGTTTTTCTTTTGTAAGACGGGACATTCTTTTTGCCAGTGTCCCTTCTTTTACAACACCTACAATATCCTTGTCAAAAATAGTTGCTTGGGAGCTGTGCCCCCTAGCTGTTTGACCTGCAAGATCATAATTTTAGATTCTGTCTCATTTTTATTCTAAACCCTTCTTTTTTCCCCAAATTTTGATTGAAATCCTAGTTAGTTAACATAATATTGGTTTCAGGAGTAGAATTTAGTGATTCATCACTTACATACAACACCCAGTGCTCATCACAAGAAGTGCCCTCCTTAATACCCATCACCCATTTATTCTAAACCCTTCTTAAAATGTTCTAACAAGTGTTCAGCAAAGGTGCTATTTCCTTTTCTATTTTTGAATCAGGCTTCAGCTTCAGGTTTAACTCCATTGACAGATTGAGATGAAAGGGCTGTTTTTACACTGACACCTCTGTGAACTCCCGAATGTTGTCAGAGGGATTTTCTAGTCTAGCACAAAAATCTCTTATATATATATATATTATATATATATAATATATATATATATTTTACCATTTTTCTGTTTTCATGATTAAATTATGGTCCAATCAATTTTTGTTGGAAATGTTTAGGGATACTACTGGTGAGAGACTTTGCCCTACTTTTCAGGCCTTTTTTTTTTTTTTTTTTTTTTTTTTTGACCCTAGCTTCATTATGGACAACGAGATCCTATAGATCCCTCTCTGGGTCAATCCAATCAGCTTTTGCTATTCAAGATTTAGCATCTGTGGTCCTGACCAACATATGTATAAGCTGATGTAGGTTAGGTAACCCTGAATCATATGCACCCAAAAGAATTGTTCTAGGAATAGTTGCTGGTCTTGTTGGGGGTCTTGTAGGGAGGTCCTTAACTATAGCTCTTAATTCATCTTGGGTCGAAAGTTTAAATTCTACAGTTACCTGCATATCTGGCTCATAAGAGAGATGGATCATTAAGCAACTGACATTTTATGGTGTTAGGAGGTCCTTGGGAAAACATACAGGGTCTGCTCAAGAGGAAGAGACAGACGTAGTTGACAGAAGCGATGAAAGACAGAGATGGGAAGGATAAAGAGGAAGAGGGAAATTGGATATAGGGAGGCAAGTGGAGGACAAGGAGAGGGAGGATTTACTAGGAAATGAGTCTAGTTCCTTGTTGCTTAGGCTTGTCAAATTGCTTACTAGCTTTGGCCAAAGTATCTTTTAATGAAATAATTTTTGAACCAGAATTTCTATTGGAGGCTTCTGTATACCAATTAAAAACTGCTGTCCATTGACCTAAGAAATCCTAATTCCCCTTCTTTTCTAGGGTACCTATTAAATACAAAATTTATTCAAGTCAAATGTTCCACAGACTGGCCACAGCTGAAGTTATGCCACTGAGAGAGCTAGCCACCAGAACTGGGATTGTAATGACAAAACATATAAGAAGCAGCAGTTTTTCCTGGAGGAGGAGCGGATTTAGGCCTGGACAACCCCAGGAGAGCCGGCAAAGCTTGGTTGAAAGTGATGCTTGTATTCATTGTGTGTCAGCCCCCCCCCCCACCTGAGGGCTGGCCCCCTCCAAACACTGACCCCTTGGCAGGTAGAATAGTGGAGTGAGCCCTCTCTCTGAATTAAAGGCAAATTCTCAGGACAAAAAAAAAAAAAAATCAAGGTGGAAGGAGTGCCTCACCCAGTTTTATTAGTGACCGATGGTGAAGTTTGTCCAAATGGATGCCCATCTGGTGAGAACTGCAAACTCACTGTCTGTGAGGCTGGCTCGAACAACAGGCTTATAGGGCCTATGTCTGTGTTCTACCCTATCATTCTCCTTCTTATGACAAATAGTACTTTCAGATAACACAATACAAAATAAAAGTACAAAAGAGAGCCCCCCAAAAAGGATGAAAAAGAATAGCCTGATTCCACCCAGGATAGCGTAAGTAGAATAAATAGCTGAGGAACTCAATGCAAAGATAGCAGAGTTCAGACCCAGCTCTGATGATGTTGGCACAGACGTGACAAGCCACATGCAGCAAGGTACAAGGGTCCTCTGTGGGGACCGCATCGGGTCAGAGGCTGGGGTCCATGGTGATGGACAGTGCAGACCGTGTCTCAGTGGAGTCTCCAGGAAAGCTGTGGCAAGAAACAAAGACCACCCAAGTAATAAACAGAGACTATTCATTCAGAGCTTGCTAGGGGAAGGGAGTTAGTCACCATCACTTGGATTTGGCAGACTCAAGGGCAGCCAGGGAAGTGGAAAAGCTTTATGGTGAAAAAATGGGAAGGGTTCAGATGTGCTCTGATTGGGGGTTGTTGGCAAGGGGAAGATGGAGGTAGGCTAATTAGAAAAGAGCATCTTAGATCATTGGTTTAGGGAGAGCATATTTGGCTTTCTCTGCTTGGTCCTGAGTTGGAAGCGAGTGAAAAAATTGGGAAGCTGGCAGGCATCAGCTGAGTCCTAACTGTTCCGGCAAGATTGCTGCAGGGGTTTTGGTTTGGCTTCCTGGGCTACTTGCTGCAGAGATTATGGATGGGGGGTACTTATCCTCTCAGGCAGGTCTGGTCCTTGTCCAGTCTATCAAGGGAAGATGGCATTGTGCAATTACATCTCATTTAATCATTGTAACGATCTCCTCCATGTCTCTGTTTTACAAGTGAGGAAAGCAAAGCTCAGGGAATATGAGTAATGTATCCAAAGTCACACAACTAGTTAACACAAGCAAAATTCATACCTATGAATGTTGGATCTATTTTTAACCATGTTACGTCTTATAAGGGCAATGAAATTATTCTGATGTTGCCCTATTAAAGATATTAGATGCTCACTAAGTACTCCTTGGGTGAGAGAATGGATGAAAATAATTTCAGAACACTTCTTTCACAATTGCCTCCAGAGCCTGTATTTTTTTTTTTAAATAACTTATATGAGGGCAGAGCTTGCTGATGGATTTAGTTTCTAGAAACAAAGATTTTTCCAAATTAAGACCAGTAAAGAAGGTGAGAGAAACTGCTGGCTCAGAAACCTAGTGTGTCCACTCAGTAATGAGATGGATCTTGTGATTTTTGCACATTTGCCTATGATCGCCAAATCAGCTTTGAAGGCTTTCCCAAAGGAGAAGTTGCAAGAATAGTTGTATTTGGGGAGTAAGAACTCTTCACAAGTTTAATGGTTGATGCTTACTTAAAAAAATAAGCTAAATTCTCATTATTTTTGTGGTTTATCTTTCTGTGTAATTTTACAAAGTTCTCAAATGGTCTATCATTCAATAAATATTTGTCAAGTATCTATTATGTGTTTAGTTCTGTGCTTTGAACACAGATATCAAATACTGCCTTTGTCAAACCGGCTCACAGTCTAGTTGAGGAAAACAGAAAATTAACATCTGGAATGCAGTTTGACAAGTGCCAGGCTGACAAATGGTGGGTATCGATACCCTGGGAACATGTAGCTAAACATTCCTGGGAGTGGCAGGGAGGTCAGAGCCTGATCTGCAGCATTTGTTGATTTCCACGGTGTAAATACTCCCACCATGGCCAATTTCAAACTTCCAACATGATGCCACTAAAAAGGGAGCTGGAAAGACATATGCAGCAGTACACCATTTTGCTGTATTTCCACTGTCCAGATACAAGAGATGTAAACGATCTCAAAAGTGCAGGTAACAGTAAAGTGTAGAAAACATAAGTAGGAAGTGGTAAGTTTGTGTATTTACCACGTTTGCCTTTCACATAGTTTACTGTAAACTTACATAATCTATTGTTAAAAAGCAGCTGTATTTTTTTTTTTTTTAAGATTTTATTTCTTTATTTGAGAGAGAGAGAAAGCATGAGGGAGAGAGGGTCAGAGGGACAAGCAGACTCCTCGCTGAGCAGGTAGCCCGATGCGGGACTCGATCCCGGGACTCCAGGATCATGACCTGAGCCGAAGGCAGTCGCCTAACCAACTGAGCCACCCAGGCGCCCAAAAAGCAGCTGTATTTTAAAACCAGCTCACAAAATTCCTGAACATTTAACAATCAGCTCTTGCAAAGCAAGTATGAACCAGTTCGAGTGGACTCCAGCACACCACTGAACACGAACAAGGTCCGGAATTACTGTAGGCTCACCTAAGCAGAAGAGTGCAAGGAAATTGGAGGCAGGGATCCTACCTTTTCATTTCTGTATCTCCCATACCGAGCGCTAGGTTGTTCAATGGTCAGAGCTGTTTATTAATTCAGTATGGAAATTTTTTTTTAGCCCCTACTATATTCTGGGCACCGTTCTAGGCGCTTGGCGGGGGGGGGGGGGGGGGGGGGACAGCAGCGAAAACCAAGTCCGTATCTTTCGGAAGTTTACATCCATAGGTGTGTGGGTGTGGGGTACAAAAAATGTAAAGTCAGGTGGTGGGTGGTAAGTGCTGGGGCTACAAATTCTGTAGTGCAGAGGACGAAAGGAGTGAGGCTCTGCTATTTCATAGCGGGCTGTCAGGCAATAGAACATGTTGAGACCTACGAAAGTAAGGATGGAAGATTCTAGAATATGAGAGATACGGCGTAAGACTGAAGCACAGACTGCGCAAATCTCACCATTCAACGGGGCTGGAACACAGAGTAAGCTACGGAAGTTTTTCTGCAGAGAAGCCCACACAGTTCCCCTTTACTTTCCCCAGCCCCTCTGCACAAATGCAAAATCTTCCTTCAAGTCCGTCTCAGGAACACTCTCGGACACGGGCTAAACGCAACGGACACCCCCGCGCAAGATCAAGTCCACGGTTTCCGGCGCACAAGGTAGGGCGGTTTGCGCATGTGCAGAAGCGAGACAAGATTTTTGTCCCAAGGCCTTGCCGTACCGTCCGGGCGGCGAGTTGCATCCTGGGTTCAGTAAGCGCGTACGGCGTGTGTCGAGTGTTCCCTCGCCGCTGTCGCCACCGCCGAAATGAACCGCGAGAGCTTCGCGGCGGGCGAGCGGCTGGTGTCGCCGGCTTATGTGCGACAGGGCTGGGAGGCCCGCCGCTCGCATGAGCACCTCATACGGCTGCTTCTGGAGAAGGTACCGAGCTGTCGGGTCCCTCCCCAGCTGCCGCGCCCCCCACAGCCTCTGGCTCCGCCCAGCGCCCTTTTAGTCCTGCGTCCTGCCCACCGGCTCCCGTCTGTCGGTTGAGACCTGTCCCCGGAGTCTCTCGCAGCTTGGCGTGCGTGGTGCTGACTTGCGCTCGGCTCCTCAGCCTCACCATAAACCAGCAAAACCCAGAGAGTGTTGTTAGGGAGCTTGTGGGAGTCCGGATTTTGAGTCCTGTTTTTCCCGAACTTCGGGGTGTGGAAGGGAGGGGAAGTCCCAGTTGCTTTACTGTTTTGTTTGCGAGAAGGGCAAAGTTCGCATCTTCCGTCTTTCACTACTTCCAAGGGGGACGCTTTGTGTTTGTAAACCAGGATATAGAAACTCGAACCAAGAACTGCTGCAGAACCTCGCAGGTCTCGTTCCTGCCAGTACCCCGAATTTTAATTGCGCTCAAGTTTGACAAGCCGTAGTCTTAGCAGTCCGGTTTGAAGAATCGTCATTGAAGATACGGTTTTTGGTTTTCAGTTACCTTAACTGCAACTTCAACCTGAGTAAATGTCATCGTATTCATTTATTATCCCTTCTGAGAATCTGTAGATAATTGTAATGCAGTGTAACAAATGTTTTGCCTCTTTGAGGTTTCTTCGTTGTGCTGAATTGATGTCTGAAGTTGAGAAAGCAAGAAGCATGGCAAAATACACATTGCAGAGTTTAAAAAAATTCATTGAAGTACGGTTCTAGGGGATGGTTTTCTGAAATAAAAGTTTTTGTTTGTTGGTTTTTGCTTTTGTTTTTTTTTTTCAGGGCAAGTGTCCAGAGGATGGTTGGGATGAAAGTACACTTGAACTTTTTTTACATGAACTTGCAATCATGGATAGCAACAATTTCCTGGGCAATTGTGGTGTGGGAGAAAGGGAAGGGAGAGTGGCATCTGCCTTAGTTGCTCGGCGTCATTACAGGTATATTTTTAAAGTAGAAAGCCTTTCTTTCTTTCTTTCTTTCTTTCTTTTTTTTGTTAAAAACCATGGTGTTAATACTAATCATATTAAATTATAAAATATCTGTTGGTGACCTACTTCTTCCCTATTCAAATGGGCGTATAAACCAGATGCAACAGGGAGATGGAAACAGTTTGAGTAGTTGCTTTTTCAAGACAGTCCGGTGAAGGTTCTAGTTATCCTGTCATGTCTGAGTGTTTAATAACAATACTGCCTATACACTTAACATAATAAGCCTGTTTGGTTGTAAGAGTTTAAAATATGTTAAGGTTGTTTATAGTTTGCCGTATTTCTTTTCTGACATTGCAAGTTTTTTTAGAGAATGATACGTAGGTAGAACTTTAAAATGTTCATCAGTATCTAAACTGAATCCTATTTTATAAATAGCTTTCTTTGTTGCAGTAGATGCAGGAAAGGTATGCTAAACTTGATTTAAGATTATTAAGTCACTTTTTTCTTTTGCAATATTTTAGAAAGCTTTTCATCAATCTGCTAACCATTTAATTGGTAGTGTTTCCAAATATCATTTCTCTGTTCTTCCAGTTTTATGTGAAATATAGGTAAACTTTTAAAAACTCCTGTCTTGAAATTTTCAGTGGTGAAATTTTCCTGTGGATAGTAGAATTTTATTTCAACAAAACCATTGCAGTCAGAACTAATGATAATGAATCTAGAACTTGGATGAAAAATTCGTGGTTAAAATGGGCTGATAACATGATTTATAATATTTGTAAAAAAATGCTTTGTACATTAGGTTTCAGTGGTGATGAAATATGACACTAGTGTTCTCTGATAATCGCAGAGTGACGGATTTCTGATCTAACTATAAAGTACAAACAAACTTTTAATTTTGAAAAATATTCAGAGGTATCTTGCAAGTGTATAATGTCATCTAATTTAAAATGAATGGATTTGCACACTGATTTTCAAGGAGTATATACAGTTGACCCTTGAACAATATGGGTTTGAACTTTGCAGGTCCATTTACAAGTGGATATTTTTCAATGAATGCAGGACAGTATTGTAAATGTATTTGCTCTTCCTTATGATCTTCTTAATAACATTTTCTTTAACTTGTTTTCTTGTAAGAAAACAGTATATAATACATATACAAAATATGTGTTAATCAACTATTTATGCTATTGGTAAGGCTTCCGGTCAACAGTAGGCTATGAGTAGTTAAGTTTTGGGGGGAATCAGTTATACATAGATTTTTGACTGTGCAGGCCTCCCCTAGCCTCCCCATTCAAGGGTCACCTGTAATATATATATATTTTTTTAAGATTTTATTTATTTGACAGAGACACAGCAAGAGAGGGAGCACAAGCAGGGGGAGTGAGAGAGGGAGAAGCGGGCTTCCCACGGAGCAGGGAACCTGATGCGGGGCTTGATCCCAGGACCCTGGGATCATGACCCGAGCCGAAGGCAGACGCTTAACAACTGAGCCACCCAGGTGCCCCACACCTGTAATATTTTTTAAATTAAGGCTGTATTTGAAATAGCAGCTCATCCCCATTGGAACTTAATCCACTGCTCTGGTTAAGGAAATGGAAAGAAAGAAGGGAATCTAATGTTGCATATATTCTGGTTTTCCATTCCTGCTAACAAACCACCTCAAAACTTAGTGGCTTAAAACAGTAATTTAGTATTATCTCTCACAGTTCTGTGGGTTAACTGGGCTAAGCAGGATAATTAGTGCTTCCAGTCTCTCATGCAGTTGTAGTCAGATGTTGGCTGAGAGTTTAGTCATTAGGTTCAACTGGGCAGTTTATCCAGGTTGACTCACTTAGACCGCTGGGAGCTCAGATGGCCTCCGCAGGTGGGATCTGGCATGGCATCTGGATTATAGGCGGGAGCTCCCACAAGAGCAAGCCCTTCAAGAGGCCAGGTGAAGCTTTAAGGCTTCTTTGACCTAAATCAGAAATTCCAGAACATCACTTCCACTAGATTCTTCCTGGCCAAGCAAGTCACTAAAGCCAGTGCACATCCAAGTGAAGAGGAATTTGATTCCATCTCTTGATGTTGGCAGTAGTGTGTGGGCATAGGGAGAAAAGGAATTGATGGTGGCCATCTTTGGAGACTAGCTACCACAATGTAATTGATGAATTTGTTTCAATTTAGGGTATTTTTACATTATTAATAGTTTATGAAGTGTATCTGTAATAGTCAAGTGTTGCTTCTGCTGTTTTTTTGATTATTGTATCTGTATACTTATACAGTGGATTACTTAGAACACCGAATATTTTTGTTCAGTTGTTGGCCCATTTTTTGCTTAGGTTCATTCATGGAATTGGACGATCGGGTGATATTTCTGCTGTGCAGCCAAAAGCTGCAGGTTCTAGCCTTTTGAACAGAATTACCAATTCTTTGGTCCTGGACATCATAAAGTTGGCTGGTATGTATTATATTAATCATAATACTTTTGGGTGACCAGCCACACACACCTTTGCTTAATATCTTTTATTAATGCCTCTTTCCAAACAGGTTCTAAATGGCTCTTGAAAAGACATATTTTTAAAAACCCTTTAGAAAAAGATAGAAAATCAGAGCCATAAGCCTGGAGGATGAATTTGGCAGTGAGTTTCCTGAGGTCGAGTACAGAGGAAGCACTGTCTATAACTCTTATATTTGATTGAAGAATTCTATCATTTCTTCAAGAAGGATGCTGTTTTTTCAGTGGAATAACTAATTTCTCCTTTACTTCTTATTTTTAGGTGTCCCTACAGTGACCAACTGCTTTGTAGTTCCCATGGCAACTGGTATGAGTCTAACCTTGTGTTTCTTAACATTACGACATAAAAGACCAAAGGCAAAGTATATTATATGGCCGAGAATAGACCAGAAGTCCTGCTTTAAATCCATGATCACTGCAGGTAAAAGAAGAGAAATGACATATATAATGTAGAAAATTCACCCTTTTTATATAGAGGTAGATTAATGAAAAAGAAACTGTGTTCCTATTCCACCTTTTTATTATAATAAAATACACATAATAAGATTTACTATTTTAATAAGTTTTAATTAATTAATTTATTTAAAAAAATTATTTATTTATTTATTTATTTATTTGAGAGAGAGAGAGAGCAAGCATGAACAGGGGGAGGGGGAAGAGGCAGAAGGAGCAGGAGAAGCAGATTCCCTGCTTAGCAGGGAGCCCAATGCTAGCTTAGTCCCAGGACCCTGAGATCATGACCTGAGCTGAAGGCAGACGCTTAACTGACTGAGCCACCCAGGCGCCCCAATTTTAATAATTTTTAAATGTATGGTTCTATGACATTAAATACATTCACAAGGTTGTACAGTCATTAGGTAACACCATCTCCAGAACTTTTTCATCCTCTTAAACTGGATCTCTACCCATTAAACAATAACTCCTCCCTCCCCACTACCGCCAGTTCCTAGCAATCACCATTTTACTTTCTGTCTCTATGAACTTGACTACTCTGGGTCCTTCATGTAAGTGGACTATAGAGTATTTGTCCTTTTGAGACTGGCTGATTTCATAGAGCACAATATCTTTAAAGTTCATCCATGTTATAGCATGTATCAGAATTTCTTTCCTTTTTTTTTTTTTTTAAGATTTTATTTATTTATTTGACAGAGAGAGAGAGAGCGAGAGCAGGAACACAAGCAGGGGGAGTGGGAGAGGGAGAAGCAGGCTTCCTGCCGAGCAGGGAGCCTGATGTGGGACTCGATCCCAGGACCCTGGGATCATGACCTGAGCCGAAGGCAGACGCTTAACGACTGAGCCACCCAGTCGCCCAAGAATTTCTTTCCTTTTTAAGGTTAATACTCCACTGTATATATTTATATCTCACATTTTGTTCTTTCTTTCATTCATTGATGGACACCTGGGTTGCTTTCACCTTTTGGTTCTTGTGAATAATGCTGATGTGAATATGGGTGCACAAATAACTGTTTGAGTCCCTGCTTTGAATTCTTTGGGATATATACTCCGAAGTGGGATGGCTGTATCGTATGTCCCTATTCTTTGAAATGGGGATGTGATTACCTGTCATAAAATTGTTTTGATATTAAGCAGGATGACATATGAAATACCCAGCAGTAATCCCTGGAGCATAAAGGGTGCTAAGGGGCTTCAGGAATGGTGATTGTATATACATAAGTAGAATACATATAAATTATTACCATAAATCAGAGTGTAAGGACCCAGGCATCATTACATAGAGGTGAGACAAAAACTTTACGTTGGTATTTTAGTATTTAGCTTGCTTAAGTCAAGGTGAATTTGGGAATTTAAGGTTAATTTTGAATAGCTTCAGTATGTTATATGAAGTGAACTATATTGGCCTGTAATTAAACCACATAAATAATCCTAAAGAAATTCATGTAAAGGGATTCATAGTTATGACATATAGTAGAAACTGATAGACTTTCAAAAGATATACTCATTTACTTTAAGTGGTATAAAGTTGTCAAGTCTGTTTATTTACATCCTGTTAACCAAAGAACTACTACCAAACTTATGGGAAAGATTGCCATATTGAAAAATTGGAAAATTTTCCAAAAGATCTTAGGATTTGTACTAAATTTACAGTTTATCCTTTCTTAGGATAGCCTATATTCTTAGGAAGCAAGATAGTTGTATTCTCAAAAAAACCTTGCATTATAAATGTTTGAAAGAAAAAATAGGGTTGGGTCTAGAGAATTTGAAAAATAATAGAAAATTAGCTGTCATTAGGAAGCACTACTTATTTAAGTTTTGTTTGTTTTAAAAGCTATGAAGGTATAGATATAAAACCTGGACATCTCTGAACCAACATAATTGATCATTTTATAGTGGCCAGGTTTTTATATTTCTATAGATAGAATGCAGACAACTTGACATGGGTTATAAAACATAGAAGAAAACTACTTGCTCATAACTGTGCTTTAATTTGCTGTGTGACCTTGGGGAAACCACTTAATTTTCCTGAACTTTGGCTCCCTTATCTTTGAAATGAGTTAGTTGAGCTAAATGGTTTCTAAATCTCGTATAGCACCTAAATGTATGAGTCCAGCCTGCTATAGATTTGCTATTTGGGAAGACTGAAGATGTGACTACATAATAACATTACATGTAAAATTTCCCAAGTTTATTTTCTATCCAGTTTGTAAGACTCAAGCAATTAGATTTTACTTTTACCCTAAGTACTTACTAGCATTATGAAATATTTAGTTATCTAAGTGCTTTGGGCATTGTTTAGTCTATATATTGCACAGGAAACTCTTGAAGTTTATGGACACCTAAATATTCACCATACAAGATTACATAGTTATTATTTGGGCAGACCTTTGATCAGGTGCTAGTTTGATCATGTGCTAATTCAACTGAAAATTGAGAAATAGTGTTTATATTTAAATTATATAGAAGGCCCTTGTGAACTATGGGATGGGTCAGTAATCATTAGGCTACTAAAATTCATTACTTTTTCTTTAGGAGTAAAATATTAAGTTGATGATTGTGATTGGTTTTAATACTTGAATTATATTTTTATTCTTGTCCATCTCTGAAATAAAGTGAACTTAAAAATGAAATGTTGCCAGAGAAATGAGTAGATTTACTTTTCTGTGGTCTGAAATTGAATTGTACCAAATGATCCTTTTTGTCATCAGTGACTGTGTTATTACTTTTATAGGTCTCTATTTGACATTTGTTTTCCTTCCCAGAATTAGTCTTTCTAGTCATATCTAAGTGTTAAATAGATTTGTGGTCCTAGTTGTGGTCTACTAGTCCTTCACATTATTTTGGCCTGCTTTTGACTCCTACCAGTATTGAGCCAGGTCTTTATTACTTGGGGAGGGTTCACTGACCAGATTTGGAGTTCTTGTGTGGAATAGCACTGCTTTGTAGAGTTCCAGGATCTTCCCTTATTTTAGTTTATCTAACATTTTGATTTCTGATTGGCTTGGTTAGGTTTTGAGCCTGTGGTGATAGAGAATGTTTTAGAAGGTGACGAGCTGCGCACAGACCTGAAAGCAGTGGAGGCTAAAGTTCGGGAACTTGGGCCTGATTCCATTCTGTGTGTTCATTCCACTACATCCTGTTTTGCTCCAAGGGTGCCTGATAGGTAAATCATTTGCAAATATTGTCCTTTAGGTGTTCATCGGGTCTTTTAAATGAAATGCAGATATACTCATTCTCAAAGATGCTTAAGTAACATTGGGCAGTAAATAGGTGAATGGACTAGTGGAGAAACAGCATGGTGGTTTGGGAAAATAAAAATTTAATATGGAAGAAGGAAAAAAACTAATACCAAGTGGAGATCCCTTTATAACCTGTGTAGACACAGAGCATCTCTATTTTCTTGCTTTTTTCTATTTCTGATCTCTTTGCATCTTTTCCTCATTATTTAAGTAGAAGTTTCTAAGCATAATGTTGGATTTACTTGTTTTCATTGCTGTCTCCATTTCTTTGATTTTACAGTTAGTTTTCCTGTGTAAGATTAACAGATTTTTTGAATAGGAAATTTTAGGATTATTTATTGCCTTTTGAATTTTTTAATTGGAAGATTAACTCACATGTACACTTAAACGTACACAGTGGCTATCTTTGCATTTTGAGAAAAATGCATATATTTAAGAAAATAAAAGCAAAAAGAAAAAAAGCAAATGTTTACTTTTCTAAAGGATATCCGCAAATTTTATTCTGAAATTGTAATAGGTTTGGGTATAGTAATACAGATTTCTAGTTTTGACAGCAGCTCTTTGTTTGATTTTAACATTTTGAACGTAAGTGCTAATAATTTGTAAAAACTATATTGACTTTGGGCTATTTTTTAAGATCAAGTTATACTTTAGTTTTAATTCATGGAATCACACAATTTGGCATTAATGAATGTATGTTACTGTTTATTATTTTATAGGCATGTTTTAAGAGACAGTTTTAAGACCATGCTCTTGAAAATTTACCTTGTTTCATTTGTGACTCTGAATTCCATTTTAAGATTATATTGCGTATGCTTTCCTTGTTTATTCATTACTTACCAATCAGTTTTTAAATTTGCATTGAAATATTATATAAGCATCTCTGTTCATTCTTCATTGATGATTTTGCTATCTCAAAAAATTTTAATGTGATAGAAATAAGTCACATTTCCAAAAACAGCATATGGGTATTGTGTTAGATTGTTTATGCTTGAGGATAGTTTTTGTTTCATTTTGTTTTTTTTTTTTTAGATGTCAGTATACTTGGTATAGGGTTAAGTCTTTTACATGTATTATCTCTCCTTTGGGAAAAAATCACAAAGGTTTTTATCAGCAAAATTCTCATATGCCACTTTTTCGTTGTGTTATATAATGAATGTTTCTGATAAAAGTGAACTTTAGGAAAATAGCGATGCACAGTTATTAGTAATATGTTTGAATTTCTGATTTTATTAAACTTAAAATATATTTTGATTTCTTTGCATTAAGCTTATTCTTTATAGTCTTAACTTGAATAGGTATATGTATATATATGTTGTCTTTATCAGTTAATTAATTGGACAGAGTATTGTGGGGCAAAATCAGTCAAAGGATATTTAAAAAAAAAAAAAAGGTTACCATTTCTACCTGACAAACATCTTAAATTGGCTGCTAAGTTACAATACAGTTTGATCCACATAGAAAATATTTTTTGTCTTTCCTTGCCTTTCATTAAATACCTTTATACATCCTCTAAATATTAGCAGATTTGGTAAATTCTGAATATTTAAAACAACTCACAAGTGATTTTTTTTTCTTTTAAAAATAGTACTTTATGTTATCATAGCATCTTCCTTTCGAGGAGCTTTGTTATTAAGAAATGCTTTTATTAGTACACAAACGTATAAAAGTGACTTCTATGAAGAAAATACTTGTTTGTATCCCAGAAAGTCTATTTTTTAAAAACAATATCTGATTAATTTGAGTAATAGAAACGTTTCTCTGTCAATTTGTAAGGTTTATGAAAATGAATGATAAAATGACTTTTTAGTTCATAATACTTTAAGGAAGTAAATTGAAAACTTCTGACAGATGAATAATGTCATTCCTATCTGTACTTTAAAAACATAATGTGCATCTAAAAAAGAAAATGTATTTTGCAAAAACAAATAATAAAACTATATAATATATATTTGAAATACATCCTTATGGGAAAGAACTTTTATTGCTTTGCTTCCAAATTCTTTATATTGTAGAAAGAACATTTTTTAAAAAATTCAACTTTATTAAATCATAGGATTTAGTTTTAGCTTCATAGCATGTGAAGACATTTCTATTAGAAATGGCCTCAGTCACAAGTAGTATTTGATTTTGCAAAGGAACGTCATTTATTACACTCCAATTGAAATTTATTACCTTACTTTGCATAGAATTAGACTCTCAAATTGTTTTAATATAAGGAGTGTCAAATGAAAAATAAGAGTGAATTTAAAACCAGCAGCTATTTAAAAGATTCTTTAGTTGCAAGTTGTTGGAAAATGTTATTTTGGTACTGAAACATTTTAATGTTCTGTATTTTTTAATACATTAAAGTCTACTTGAAAATGTATTTTTTACTTTATGAGATGTTAAATGTAAGATTTCTTAAGATTTCAAGACATGCTAATTATTTTGCAGCTATTAGCTTTAGTATGATAAGCAACCAAAAGCATTTAAAAATGACATACCACCTTGTGAAGGGGTCATTATAATCTGCTTCTTGCTTTTTATATAGGAAATTTTAAAGTGATTTAAAAGCTACCATCTATACAGATTTTTATAAATACCCGTTTTCCCATTTATTGGTAACATTAATTTAAAAGCTTTTTTAGGTTTATCCTAAAGTGCCTGCTGCTGAATTTTATGCTAAACTACTGCTGTAGAAATTTCAGTTTTCCCATTTTTTTCCTAGTGTACATTAAGAATAACTATTGAATTAAAAAAGTTCTCACACTGTAATTTATAAAAGCACAGAAGGAATATGTCTTTCTGTTGAATATTTATGTTTGTAGATTAGAAGAACTGGCTGTGATTTGTGCTAATTACGGCATTCCCCATATAGTCAACAATGCTTATGGAGTGCAGTCTTCAAAGTGTATGCACCTCATCCAGCAGGTAAGAGATTTTAAAAAGATATGTCAAGAAAAAATGATTTTAACACACTACAAGATTATTCCTTTTGTTTTTCTTACTACTTAATAGAGTAAAATCAACTTTCTGGCATCTTCAACTTCATGGAGCGTTAGAAATTGGCATCTAATATCAGTATAGTAGAAGCCACTCTTCTTTGCTGGTAATTGGACTGGTAGCTTTGGTCAGGACCAACATAGAAATACTTAGTAGCTTATTTGTTTAGCTTTCTGAGATTATTTCATTACCAGTGTTCTCACTTTTCTAATATACTGGGTTATTGTATTTTTAAAACTATATTGATGATTTTATTCCATATTTAAGGAATCACTTAACCTTATTATCCTAGGCTGGAAATGGCTTCATTTATAAACATTTTAGTGTTTAACTGTGGAGTTGGCAGGTTTTAAAAAAATGTTATGATTTTGTTTTTATAAGCATCAACCAGATCCTAGTCATCTGTTTTAGATTCTTTTTTTTAAAGAAATTTTTATTTATTTATTTTGAGGGAGCGAGAGAGAGAGAGCAGGAGTGGGGTGAGGGGCAGAGGCAGAGGGAGAAGGAGAAGCAGACTCCCTGCTGAGCAGGGATCCCGACTAGGGGCTCCATCCCAGGACCCTGGGATCATGACCTGAGCTGAAGGCAGACGCTTAACCAACTGAGTCACCCAGGCACCCCACAGATTCTTTTTTTTTTTTTAAAGATTTATTTATTTATTTTAGTGAGAGAGAGAGAGAGAGAGAGAGAGCACGCGCGCGCATGCGTGTTGGGGGAAGGGGCAGAGGGAGAGAGAATCTCCAGCAGACTCTGTGCTGAGCATGGAGCCTGACGCAGGGCTCGATCCCACAACCCTGAGATCACTCCCTGAGCCGATACCAAGAGTCAGACACTTAACAGACTGTGCCATCCAGGCACCCCTGTTTTAGATTCTTATTTTGAAAATACGTCTAGGCATCCTATCCTGCTCAGAATAAGAGTCATAGCCATGGCCTGCAAGCCTTTGTGTATTCAGGCCTCTGCAGCTTCTCCAGTTTCATTTACTACTGCCTTCTCTCTCACCTGCTGTCTCTGGGCACATTTTTTCTGTTCCTCCATTGTGTCATGGGTGTGCCCACTGCCCTGGTTTTGCTCTTGTTCCTTCCTCACAGTGAAACTCTCTTCTGGAGAGCTGCATGGCTTCTTACCTCTCTCAGACACCTATCTAAAATTACAGGTTCCTTTTTCTTGCCTGCATTTTCTGTCTCCCTTTTCCTATTTTATATCATACTCCTTTATTTTAAGGTACATATTTTTCCACATTATAATATCTCTAAAACTGGGGTGTCTTAGATTCAGTTGTATCTTATAATGTTAATTGACAATGTTTTTTCTTACCTAGTGGTGTGGAAAATTTGGCTGCTTCTTAAAATTGATGTTGATCTTGTTTCTTTTCTCCATAACACGTCTCACCATTTGATATGATGTTTATTTTTTTATTGTCTAGTTATTGATAGTAACTAGAATTAAGATTCTGTTAGGGAAAGGACTTTGTTTTGTTCACTCTTGTGTCTTCAATACTTAAGACAGAGTCTGGTACATAATTGATACTCAGTAACTGGTTCCTGAAAAAAATTGGATGAATAAATGGAATATTATATCTACTTACAGTGATTATTTATACTGTGTTAAGATGTGGATAGATATTATCCATGTATGAGTTACATAATTTATGTGCATAATGGTGTTAATCACATACTCAGTTTGGATACACATGTGGTCTGTGTTATGTGGGCAAGACTTTTTCACAGATTATCTGTGGCCTTCTCCAGTGCAATGGTGAATGCTTCTTATTCCAGTAGATCCTAGCTGGTAAAAAAATTTTTTTTGGAGTGTACTAGTATCATTTCTCATATAAATGTAGTTTATATGATAGTATTAACTGATTTGCTTAACTTCTTTACTCAAAGGTTGTACCAGTTAGGATGCAGTTGGCTGCAGGTAACAGAAACCCAACACAAATTAGCCTAACCAATGTGGAAGTAGATTACATAACATAAGAAGTCCAGGGGTAGAGTGGCTGGGTAGGCATGTTATGTCAGAGGAAGACTATTTATCATTTCTTTTGTATCCTTTTCCATTATTCCTTAACTTTTTAAGGAACTTTTTCATTGTAATTCTAGACTAGATTTTCTCCAATGAGAATGATAGCTGAGAAAGGTTGTATAATTCTCTAGACCGGAAATCTTTTTTTTAAAGATTTTATTTATTTATTTGAGAGAGGGAGAGTGGGAGAGCGAGAGCACGGGATGGGGGAGGGTTAGAGGGAGAAGCAGACTCCTCACTGGGCTGAGTGGGGAGCCCGATACGGTGCTTGATCCCGGGACCCCCGCCTAACCAACTGAGCCACCCAGGCGCCCTCTATACTGGGAATCTTGAAAAACATTTTATTTCAGTGATTTGTTTTTATTTCTCCTCTCCCTTTCCCCCCTTTCCTCTTTAATTTTTAGCAGCCTCAATTCTTTTGAAAGTTAAGTATATCAGCATTACTAAAAGTTCAGAAAGTGAGGAAGGAGTAGATCACGCATGATCCTATACCCTAACAAATACCCTTAATAATTTAGGTGTTCACTCTTTTCTCTTTTTTTATATGTGTATTGCTTTTTACATAGTGAAAGTCATTGTGTACATTTAGTGTTACTTTTTTTAAACTTTGTGCAAAAAATATATTTAATTTTTATAGATTATATGTCTGTACTCCCCACATGCCTATAAAATCTTCATAATGATCTTTTCTGTGGCTCCAAAACATTTGCTCAAATATTACATATTTAACCCAGAAGTCCTTAGTGGTGTTGTGCTCGCAGTATAATTTTGAATACTAGAAACTCTGGCAGCATAACTGGAGAGATGAAGACACGGACAGTGAGCCCCAGGATCTGACGTAAAAGGTGCTGTTGGAGTTGTACGTCACGAATGTCCTACTTGGTCATCGCTTCTCTTCATTTGTGAGGTGGTTTTACTAACATTTTAGCCAGAAAATAACACTTTAAGGTGGGTGAGTGATACTTAAATAGTTACTGTATTGTTGCAGATACTGTATTACCTTCCAAAATGAGCATTTCTTAAAAGAAGAAAAGCAGTACTTAAATGTTTTAATTTTACCAAATTGGCCCTGAAGAGACGAGGTAGTAGCACTGTTGCTTTGAACCAAAGAAATACTTGGGTCTTATTGAGTGCTAGTTGCTGTTCATGACATTCTAAAAAATTACAGTTAGATTTAATTCATCTCAATAGTTCTTCTTAGTAGGGGCGCCTGGGTGGCTCAATCATTAAGCGTCTGCCTTTGGCTCAGGTCATGGTCCCAGGGTCCTGGGATCAAGCCCCGCAGCGGGCTCCCTGCTCGACGGGAAGCCTGCTTCTCCCTCTCCCACTCCCCCTGCTTGTGTTTCCTCTCTTGCTGTGTCTCTGTCAAATAAATAAATATAATCTTTAAAAAAAAAAAAAAAGATGTTCATAGGGAACCTGGTACTAAACCAATTTTTAAAAAAATAGTTCTTCTTAGTAATATATGCCATTTATTGAGTACCCACCATTTGTCAGGCATCCTGCTTAGACCTTTAAAGTTTATTAGCTTAATCCTAACAATTTAAGGTGTACTTATTATTTCCTTTCTACAAATGAAGAAACAAACTCAGAAGGATTAAGTGACTAGCCCGAGGTCCCATAGCTACAAAATGACCCATTTAGTTCAGTGTGACTTCAGAGCCTCATATTTTCTCTTAAAAAACAAAGTGCTGAAATTACAAATACTTTCTTGAGAAGATAGTGTTGTAGTAATCAAACAATTAGTGGAGAAAGAGCTATAACTAAAATGTTTCAGCTTTACACATTTTATTTTTATGTTTTTGAAAGATTTTATTTATTAGAGAGAGAGAAAGAGCACGAGAGTAGGATGAGGGGCAGAGGGAGAAGCAGACTCCCCGCTGAGCAAGGAGCCCGATGCAGGACTCAATCCCGGGACTCCGGGATCATGACCTGAGCCAAAGGGAGATGCTTAACTGACTGAGCCACCCAGGCACTGCCCCCTGTTTTTTTTATTTTAAAGGTGACACCCAGAATGTTTTAATGAAGAGCATATAAAACATTCTGGTATGCACGTGTCATCCCCAGGAAGGTGGCTTTGAAGAACCAATACTTCTGATTATATACTAAACTGACTAATTTAGGAGACTGATGGAATATGGATGGTAGGACAGATTAATGGAGAGGGATGTTGTAGAGTCACAGAAATACTTGGATTGATTATTTTAGAGTCAGAATGGATTGCAAAGCTCCCAAAGTGTGGGAAGCATCAGCTTCGCTTACTAAGAATTTGGGAAAAGTAGGTGTTATACTACTTATTCACAGACCTACTTGTCAGTTCATTCAACAGATATTTACAGGGTTCCCCCTCATGTGCCAGGCATCAGGTTAGGCAGTGGGGATACAGTAGTGAATACAGCAGAATCCTTATCTTCATGGAGCAGAAGCAGACAGTAAACAATAAGTATGACAGGTCTTGATAAATGCTCTGGATTGGGGAGGGGGTGTCAGATTAGATGGAGTGATCCATGAAGTCCTCTCCCAGGAATAACATGTGAGCAGAACCCTGAGTGATAGGAAGGAGTGAGCCCTGCAGCTTTCTAGAGTCCAGACAGAAGGTAACAGCAAGTGCCAAGACCGAGGCAGGAGTGTGCTCGGAGGATGTAAGGAAGGAAGGAGGCCAGTATGGCTGGATCAGGACAAATGAGGACAGCAATGGTAGTAAAGAGATTTGAGGTGTGCTAGGGATTGGGGAATTTATCCTTGGTATGGTCGTCAACCACGGGAAGGTTTTGAGCAGGAGAGTGACATGTCATTTACGTTTTTCAGCCCTCATTCTGGCTGCTATGTGGGTAACAGACTATAGGAAGGCAAGAGTGGAAGGCTGTTGCAGAGCCCACGTGAAATGTGTCGGTGGCCCGGGCCAGGGTGATGGCCGTTAAGGGTTAAGACATGGTTGGATTCAGATGTATTTTGAGAGTGGATCTTACAGGGTGTGCTGATGAATCAGACGTGAGGTATGAGGAAATGAGAATTCAGGGACTCCAGGGCTTTGGCTTGGGTAGCTGGAAGAATGGAAATGCCACAGGAATAATATTTTATTTTATAAACATGGGCTCTTCCTCCAGATTACCTAGCTTTTAGTTCCTGCTGTGTCTTTGATTTCCTGGGTGACTTTCAGTAAGGTGCTTTAACTGCCTGGATTTGAGTCCCAGCTGTGCTATTAAGTACATTTCTGACCTTGGGCAGGCCACTTTAATTTTATTGTGCCTTAATTTTCTCATCTGTAAAATAGCTATTATAGTAGCATCTACCTCGTATGGTTATTATGAGGGCTAAATGGGTTAAGAATGTAGAGTGCTTAGAACAGTGCCTGGTGCTAAGTAAGTTCTCAGTAAATTCTGACAGAAGTTATTATTATATGAACAGTTATCTGTTTTATTAATGCTACCACTATCCCTAGAACCTTAAGCAATGTTTGGCAGCTGATAGGTGCCCAGATATTTCTTTTGTGAGTAAACAAGGAGACGAATGAACTGATAAATGGCAGCCCTTCCCTTCATAGCACATGCCCCTATGTTCCCTATTTTATTTAAGCCCCTTCAGCCTTCTGGGGTTTTTTTCCTCTGACTTTAGTGAGAGTGGGTCCAGCTTGCTGTTTTTTTTTGTTTTTCTTTTTCGCTAAGCAGTTAACTTATTAAGCCATACTTGATGGATATTGACTAAACTTACGGTGGTAATCCATTCATTATATATGCATATATCAAATCATCATATCATACACCTCAAACTTATACATAATGTGTCAATTATATCAATAAAACTGGCAAAAAATGTGTTTTCATTTAAAAAAATGAAAAAAAAAAAACCAACTCCATACTTCACTTCCACATTTATTTGCAATTTTATTTTTCTTTTAAAACATATGTAGGTACATATTGGGGCTTATTCACTCTGTTTCTTTGATAAAACCGTTTGTTTTTTGTGAGACTGTTTGTTTTCTTGCCACGGAGTATGCTGCCCTTTATGCTTTCTGTGTTTTAGTGATGAAGGGTTCTAGCAAAGTCTGGCAGTGATTGTTCTCTTAATACTCCTCCTCCTGATCGAGGCTCACATTTCTCTCAGGAAGCCTTGGACAGTACTTAAATGTTAATAAAAGACAATTCTAAGAATTCCTCTTTATTTTTACGTTCTACTACTTTGTGTGCTGTTTGGTTATTTATTCTACTAGTTATTATATGCTTCTTTCTGTTTTCCTGTGATATGGTGAGAGTTTCTTTGATCATAGTTTATGAGGAAATTAGAAGAGTAACAGGGAAAGGTTAAGATTTAAACAATCATGCGGTAGCTTCCAAAGTAGTCGGCTTCCCTTTCCTGCTTTTGTGCTTCTCCCTATTGCCTGGATCTGGTCTCTCAGATTAGGCCAGCTATCTGCTCTTTCTATTCTCCCTGAGATACAGATGTGGAGGGAAAGTGTGAAGATGAAGGTCAAATGTGGTTATAATATTAATAGGAATGTAGATTGTGAATACAGATTGAAAGTCTGTTGCTACAGATAAAGAAAAAACGATCTTAGTTGAAATTTAGATAGTATCTCTGTCTTTAAGAGGAGAAAATTGAAGCGCATTGGATAGAAGGTCACAGCCTATGTTGGATGGGGACTAGAACTTAGTTTTTACATTTCTGGTAAGTATTCAGTTTTTCACTGGAATATTAGATTTTCACTTGGAGTTCATTTGCAGTGGACTGAGATCATCTAAGATTATAACATTAGGAAACGTGAGTTATATAGAAACATTGCCAAGAGTATACAAAAAAATTCCATTAGTTGATGTTAAAAATAAACTTTTTTTTCCTCTTTTGTGATCTGAGTGGTGGTGGGAACAGAGCTTGTTGCTTAAAGTAGTCATGCAGGTAGTAGATTATCCCAGCATCAAAGAGAAGGACTTAAATGTGTAACTGATTGGCAACATGAGTGGCTACTGTCCCTTAGATTACGGTGGCCACTCTTGAACTCACAGAGGGTGTTTAAAATTATTTAAGAGTTGCAGGACCCACTGTTGGCATTTATTGTCAAATAGAAGATCACAGATGAGAGGCGTGGGGAGGCATCTACTCTCCTAGCCAACTTTAAGGTGAAAAGCTGAGTTCCCACCTGAACTAATACTGAAACTCTGCCTTCCTCCCAAGGTTGTTGTGAGGATTTAGTGATTTTTTTTTTTTTTTTGGTATGAAAACAGTTTGCAAATAAAGTGCTCTTTCACATAAGAGGAGCAGCATTTAAAAACTCATTTTCATACTTAAAAATCCTTTATTGGCACTGTTACAAAGAAAATAAGATATTTGATCTATTTCCGATTTTTCATGCATTGTTTGATGGTATTTATTTCTTAATAGCAGTTGTTTCTTTTCCTAGAAGCCAATATGTAACATTACATGTTATTTCATTCTAGGGGGCTCGGGTTGGCAGAATAGATGCTTTTGTTCAGAGCTTGGACAAAAATTTTATGGTTCCGGTAGGTGGCGCTATAATTGCTGGCTTTAATGATTCCTTCATTCAGGAAATCAGCAAGATGTATCCAGGTAAATAAATCAGTTGCTCTACAGAAAAAATAACTAACAAACAAAAATCCATTTGTACTAGGCTACTATAATAAATCTTATTTTCTAAAGGTGTTTTACCCCCTTCCTGAATGTTAACTTTATCTTATTTCAGGAAGAGCTTCAGCTTCACCTTCTTTAGATGTCCTTATTACTTTATTATCACTTGGATCAAATGGCTATAAGAAGCTATTAAAAGAAAGAAAGGTAAGCTTTCCCTTCAGGTGTAAAATAATACCCTTGACTAAAATTATTCCAAATTATTGGTGTTTTTGCCTTTTGGTTTGCCACTTTGAGAGTATAGATAGCTAGTGTGGTCCTAGGGGATTTACTTTGATCTGGAATCACTCCAGTTGGTTTTCAATTAATCATTGTCTCCTGTGTGTTCAGATATTGTGAGGGATCTTGGGCAGGTGAGTTTGCCTTTTTTTTTTTTTTTTTTTTGAGAAACTTCTACATAGAGATTCATATTAGTTTAGTAAGATTCAGGTCATATGTCACTTAAAGATAGAGGGTCTTGAGAGACAAACGGACAAGTTTTTCTTTCTGTTTTTGGAAGTCTGAAGACTTGTATAGGTGTGAGATGTCAGTCACAGGAGGAAGAACGGTCAGAAGTTGGTCAGCTTCTCATTCTAAAATAATAAATTCATCCCTTGTCATTACTGGAATGCTGAACTCATTGATTATGTTGGCTGTGAAAAGAAATGAAAACTGGACTTTGTCTCCAACACTAAAAACTGGCTTAATTAATTCAGGACAACTCCAAAATTGTAGACAGAGACAGTGTTGGCAGGGTGGGTCAGACTAAAATGTTTTATTTATCTCCCATCTGGGAGAGCTAGAGGCTCCTGGTACAGTTTTTGTATCTGTGTAAGTTTCTAACATTTAGTAGCAATTAAAGTCCCTTAGATTTATAATAGTACTTTATGTATTTTAAGATATTTTACATGTATTATCTGATAGATCCTCTCAACAGCTTTATGAATATGTAACAGAAGTTGAAAAATTTTGTTCCCTAGTTTCCTCTAGTCACCCCTCTCCCTCCACCAGTTCAGTCCATAGGAAAGTAATTGCTTACTTTGTGTTATGAGGACATCTCTTAAGATTTACGTGATGTAGGAAAAGAGGCTGAACATCAGTCTTTAGGAAATGCACCTGAAAACCAGGGAGATACCACTACACACCTAGTAGAAGGGCTAATATAAAGAAAACTGACAGTACTGAATGCTGGCAAAGGTCTCAAGCGAGTAGAGAACTCTCAGACATTGCTGGTAAGAACACAAATGGTATAGTAACTTTGGAAAACACTTTTGCAGTTTTCATAAAGTTAAACATATGCTCACCATATAAACTAGCCATTCCACTCCTGGCTGTTTACTCAAGGGAAATGAAAATTTATGTCTGTACAAAAACCTATACATGAATGTTTATAGTGATTTTATTCATAACTGCCAAACCCTGGAAACAACTCAAATGCCCAGCATCTGGTGTATAAACAAACTGTGGTACATATATACTCAGCAATAAAAAGGAACAAATTACTGATATAAGCAACAAAACAGCGGCTCTCAAATGCATTATACTAAATGAAATAAGCCAGACTCAAAGGGCTACATATTGTATGGTTTCATTTATATGCCACCCCGGAAAAGGCAAAAAATATCAGGACAGAGAAAAGATCAGTGGTTTCCAGAGTCACGGGTTGAGGGAGGGGACTCATGGGATGGGAAAATGGTCTATATCTTGATAGTGGGAGTAGTTTCATAACTGTATGTTTGTCCAAATTCATGGAAGTGGGCCCCTAAAAACTGGGCCTCTGAAATTTTGCTATATGTAAATTATGCCCCAATAAACCTAACAAAGATTTTCAAATGATTAAAACTCCAGTTTGATAAACTCCCAAAGGTAATCATCGTGGTCATAGATTATTGTAGCTAAGAGAAGACCTCAATAAATCCTCCAAGGAACCTTTTTTCCATATGACAGATGAAGCCTGATTATAGATGAGCAAAACTATCATGGGTTTATATTGTTTATATGAGAGTTTAGTTGTATTAGATGTCAGTGGACCTTAGCTCTCCTATAGCTGGTTGTTTCACTGTGGAAAAGATACTTGAACTCACAGATTTTTTTGTCAGGTGTTTCCGTTATCCTCATTTTTACAGGGAATGGAAGGATAGAGAAGTAACATATATGAGGTAAATTGTGGGACATGGGTTTAAAGCTAGGCAATTGGGCCTCTAATCCTCTGTCTTAACCTCTAAACTCTTCTGCTTTTTTCTTACATGGATAAATAGTCTAGCCTGGTAGCTATGTAGTTATCTTATATAGCTATAAATCTGAAGACTTAGGTCTACTAATACCCAAAGGCGGCAAAAACAATGAATAAATTTAGTGGTCTTGGCCAAAAAAGCTCAGTTATATTTTAGAAAGGATATAAGCCATTTGCTTGTGCAGAATCACTATTGTTGGGAACGGCCCCTCCCTGACTCCAGGTGATCCTACTGAGACTATCAATCACAGCCTCCCTTCCTGCTTTGCTCAGAGGAGTGGGCATGTGATCTGGCTAGCGTGGTTCACAGGTGGGCATGTGGAGGTGGAGTCCTTCCAGCAGGTCTGATAGATCCTTTAGAGAGCGAGAGGGTTTGCTGCTTTGCAGATAGTAAACTACTCAGCTGCCATATTTCTGGCCATGCCAAGAAAGCCTTCCTGGGACTCGAGAATATGAGAGGGAAAATGGAACTAAGAGTCATTTGAGTCTCTGGATCCAGCCATGTCTGCTTGTAGACTTGGCTGTGAGATGAACCAACACATTCCCTTTTCCGTTTTAAACTAGAGTATCTGGGGCACTTGGGTGGCTCAGTTGGTTAAGCGTCTGCCTTCGGCTCAGGTCATGATCCCAGGGTCCTGGGACCCAGCCCCACGTCGGGCTCCCTGCTCAGCGGGGAGTCTGCTTCTCCCTCTCCCACTCCCCCTGCTTGTGTTCCCTCTCTCACTGTGTCGCTCTCTGTCAAATAAATAAAATCTTTAAAAAAAAAAATAAACTAGATTTCTAACACTGATACTTTTGATTTCTCTTATACCCTTGAGTCCTTTGTAATGTTTCCCAACATTCATTTCCTCCTTTCCACTTCTGCTGCTACCACCCTAACTCCGGCCCTTAACATATCACAGCTGGATGCTTACAGTAATTGACCAATTCTTCTCCCGAGCCCCAGTCTTAGTCTACTCTAATTTGCTATGTTACAGCAGAGTGCCAGATTAATATTTTAAAGTTCTTCAAGTTATTCTGCTTTGGGTTCTGATTGCCTGCAAGACAAAGTCCATATTCCTTAGCCTGCCATCATGATCCTTTATAGTCTGGTCTCACATTACTTTGGCAGTATTGGACCTTGCTCTGCTCGTTCATTTATTCAGACAAAGAAATGTTTATGCATAGGCCCTAAAGTAAATTCACAAATGAGACTCACATAGTCTCTACCATCATGGAAATTATAGTCAGGGGAAATCTAGATATTAAATAAACAATTATAAATCTGTTTGGCATTATGAAAGGACAAGCAGAATGTATGGGAGCGTGTAGCACCTAAGCCAGCCAGTTCTGGCAGGGTTGAGGAAGGCCGCCCTGAGGAAGCGACATCTGTTCTACAGAAGTACAACTCGTCCATTTATTAGACTCCTATGGTGTCATCATAAACTAGAAGGGATGGCCAAAATAACTGTCGAACTCTTAAAGGGTATTTTAGACTGAGTCTAGAAAGCAAAGTACTATGCCAGTTATTGGAGAGTCTGTTCCAGATCATTTCATCAGATTGGCTTTCCTTTAGCTAAATTCAGAGTCAGGAAGTCTGGAGTGGGGTTCAAACAACTGCATTTGTGACAAACTTCCCTGATGAATCTGATGCACATCCTAGTTTGAAACCCATTGTTTTGTGGGCACACAGGTCACTTGTATGTGTAACAGAAACTTAGAGAAGAAACAACAATGTCCTAGCATTTTAACACATAGGTAGATAATATTTTTTGGAGTTTGAAACAGACTGCATAAATATCCCAAATATCAAAGCTTAATAATATAACTTGTTAAAAAAATAATATAACTTGTTATCTGATCTTTTAAATTATCCTAGTTATAGTCTTTTCTTATATTGTTGCTGCTCTTTACCTTTCAATGATCCCTCTGCAGATTTTTGGAATATATAATAGCTCTGATAAGACTATGACATAAAGTTTTAAGTTAGACATTTAAAGATTATTCTTTATAATGTAGATAGAAACTTTAAAACTTTTTATATGCTGTTATTATCATACCAAGCAAGTGTACTATTCAGTATTTCCTATTTCTGTTCTTCTTGAATTGAAACTATATATGATAACTAATAATAGTGTATATTTGCTCTAATAAACTACTATAGGTCTTGAGAGTGGTTTTGTAGTTAAATTTATTTAACTAGCAAATTAAGCTGATTATCTGAATGCATGCCCCTCAAAATCACCATCAGGTGTCTGAAATGAAACTTGGTCCTTGCTTATGGGTAGTCTGGGAGACTAGTGTCTTGGAGTGCAACCTTGGAGTTTGCATTCATACCTCTGTTCTTCGTGTCCTTTGCTTGATATAGTAGGTGCTCATCAGATGTTTGTTGAATGAACTAATGGAAGGTATTTGGGAACACCTAGGTTTAGTTTTGTATAGTCATCTCTTATTTTACACAGAATAAGTATCTTTCTGGAAAATTAGAAAGCAAATTAACTTTTTGATACTGACTTACATTATGAATTAGATGTTCTCATAGAAATATTTCTCTATATGGTTATAGTTGGAAATTTGTGAAAAGAAGTGAGTTAAAATGGTGATGACCTGTTGTGTGTAACAGGTACTTCTGGGAGTAGGTCTTCCTCTCTAGCAGGTAGTCCTCTTCCAAAATAATTTCCTTACCTTAGGATTTAGGACTTGTTGATTTTAGGCGTGCTCTGTTGGAATCTAAGAATTTCCGTGATGCCATAGTTCTTCTGATTTTTTATATTTAGGTTTTGACTTTAAATTTTTCAGCTACTTTTAGAGGATTTCAGGCTTCATGCATGTGTACATTTTGCTTAGCATGAAAAAGAAAATCCACCTGCTTTGGGAATGACCTGTAGGAATATGTAGCTTAACTGGTAAATAGATCCAGCAGGTAGCCTAGCTTTGCTTCTCATTGGGACTTTGTTCATCATTGTATAAATATTTTATGGGCCAGATTTTATGTTCTAGTGATATTTATGAATTGGATGGCTCCATCTCAGATGTCAAGAGGTAACCTCTCTTTGCAACATCCAGAACTTTGTTCTTTTCCTTTTATCTAGATGGAGTAGAGTAGAATTCACAGGGATAGGACAAGAATAGGATTATAGCTACAGGGTATTAACATGTGTCTGTAAGAGTCCTGCCAGCTAATGTTAGTTATTATTTTTTAGTTATTTTTTTAAAAGGTTTATTTATTTATTAGAGAGCGTGCAAGTGTGAGGTGGGGGGCAGAGGACAGGGAGAGAGAATCCAAGCAGACTGTGCACTGAGCGCAGAGCCCTATGTGGGGCTCGATCTCATGGCCCTGAGATCATGACCTGAGCCAAAACCAAGAGTTGGACGCTCCACCGACTGCGCCACCCGGCCACCCCACTAATGTTAGTTATTTTAACCTGAAAACTCTTTTTTTTTTTAAGATTTTATTTATTTATTTGACAGAGAGAGAGAGAGAGCAGGAACACAAGCAGGGGGAGTGGGAGAGGGAGAAGCAGGCTTCCCGCTGAGCAGGGAGCCCGATGCGGGACTCGATCCCAGGACCCTGGGATCATGACCTGAGCCGAAGGCAGATGCTTAACGACTGAGCCACCCAGGCGCCCCACCTGAAAACTCTTTTAGGACGGAACAGTAGGTGGGTGGAAAGTGAGCATTTTTATGAATGTTTGTTGTGTGCCAGGAGCTCTGTGGGGGTTATTACACTCATTATTTCATGTACAACTTAAAGCAAGTTTATGAGGTAGGTATTATCCCCATTTTACAGATGAAATTGAGGCTCAGAGGTGTTAAGTACTTATCCAGAGAGCACAAAAAGTGCCAGAGCTGCCACTGTCTGATTAGGTCTGTGTGATTCTAAAGCCTCTGTGCTTCATGTCTCACCACTGTCTTCTCGCTGCTTCCAGTCACTCATCCAGCATTGAGGGAGTGCTTTCCCGCTCTGGGCTGGGCACTGGAGCCATAAAAATGCTGATCTCATGACCCTCTATTCTTAGCTACTGGAGGTATGTAAAACCCCAAAGGCTCTAATATATTAATTGGTTTTATTTAAAATTCGTTGCATAGACTTTACTTAGAGACTACCTGAGTAGTAAAGTGCTCCTTTGAGAACTCTGTCATTGTAAGTGAATAAAAGTTTACTCTTTAACAACTTCATTCACCAGGCAGATCTTTTCATTGGAAAATGTGGATGTCCTCGATAAACCGTAATTGCATATATGTGGCATAAATATTGTTTTTTTATTGGATTTGTTGCAGAAGTAAGGGCCTCTTTTGTTTAAGTGGACTTGCTCTTGAACTGTGAAAATTTAATCGTGATAGTTTATCGGTTCAGCTCTGGAGAAGCTGACGTAAAGCTCTTTTGCTTCAGCCAGAGCTATTTCTATACCATCACTGAGAGCTCCTTTTTATATTATCGGTGTTATTGTGTACCAAAAAAGGAGTGTTAAGAGAAAACTTAGGATTTTTTTTTTTATAATGCTGTGCCCTTATTCATCACAATATTTTTAGAGGGTATTTCATCTAGTATATCTCTTCAGAAAAGGCTTTATCTTTTCACAGTAGAGGCAGACAAGAACTCAGCTTGAAGCCATTCCTTCTCAAGCCTTCTTCTTTGAAGGGTGAAAGGATCAGAGAGAGTGGAACTGTGTGTGTGGATTGAACCTCTGCCCTCAGCCCCTTCCCGATCCACACATCTTCACCGAGGGGAGAAATGGCCATGGATTTAACTGAAGAGGGCTTTAAGAAAAGGGGTTAAAATTTAAGACACCATCTCTATGAGTTTCTCTCTGCAAAAAGAAAGATCGCTCTTAGAAGTTTCTCCTCACTTCTCTCTGCTTCTGGAGAAGGCCATCATTCTGCTTAGCTTTCCTTCTAGAAGAGTGCTTTGCTGAACAGGGCAAGCAGGTAATCATTCCTTGTTGCAAATAGCTGCTGAATTGGACAAGTGCAGAAGAGGAATGACAGCGGATGGCTGCTCCAGCGGCTAGCATCTGTTAGCTGAGGCTCTGGGAGACAAGCTAAGTTCTAGAAGAACATCAGACATACAGCCTCAAACACTGTCCTATGACAAAGCTAAGTTTGGAAACATGAGGAGATTTGCCGCCCTAAAAGTGGAGTTGTTGAATCTCAACAAAAGCGTGGCATTTCAGGCCTGGCTGTGGGGCCTCGACAGAAGGGTTTTTGGAGGCCGTGCTTTAGCCTGAGATGCCCGGCCTGCTGAGGATGCCTGGGTCCTGTCAGCTGGTCACAGGCAGAGCCACGTGTCTGCGCATATGGGCCTCTGTCTGTGTGGAGCTGTACCCACAGTCTCCTGTCCGTCTGCCCTTTCATGCCATTGTGGACATGTTAGACCACTTGGTCTGTTTCCCTTTTGATTTATTACTGACCCTCCAAGACGTATTGTGATAATTTGCGAAGTTCTCTTTTCATCTGCTCTTGTAACATGCAACAGTATGTTTCAGAAAACATGATACATAAGACATTTTCCCTTAAAATTTAGTGAATTATGCACATTTGGGGGTTATGGGGAAGGAGAGACTAAATGTTTATGACTGCAGATCAGTTTGTGAAAGGTAATGCTTCATGTAATTCAGCTTCCCTTCCGTTAACATCTTGAACTATGGCGTAAAGTTTTGTATTTTTATTCTAGAAATACAGCTGACATTAGCATTCAGGTATGCAGTTCAGTTTATCTCTGGTGAAGAATCTTTTAAAATTAAGTTAAATACAGCACAAAAGATAGAAAATCGATACTATTTCATTTCTTTTAAGTAAGATCTTTCTATATACATTTGCTTTGGGTGCTTATAAATTTCTCCCTTTACAGAAGTATTTTATAATAAATGTCAGTTATAGATTTAACTGTGGCAAAAAAATAGTGCAGGTTTTGTAGTATCTTTAATATATCAGGAAAAAACTGCTTAGCTAAGTAGTAGTGTACAGTCTCCTAAATGATATTTTTTAAATGTAGTGATATTAATGGGGGAGCATTTAGGACCTTAAGCTGTCAAATATCGTAGGATTCAGTATATTGTGCATTAAGATGTTTAAGCTTCTTTGCTTACTGGATTACCTCTCATAACCCTTCACACAGAGTATTTGCAGAAGGATGTGAACTTGACTCACAAGTATTTTCTTTTTTGTCTAATTACTCCCATACTAGTGATATGTAAGATTTAGTTACCTTAGCATTATGTTTGTAGTCTAAAGCTATTAGCTGCAGTTAAAACTGAATTCTAGTGGCATTAGGAAGTGATTGCTAGAACCGGTTAAAACTGATTTGTTATTAGAAATGGAATATTAGGAAAATCTCAGTTTTTTAATAGCCATGTGTGCATCAGTAAGTTTAAAAGCACCCTCTAGGGGTGTTACTAAGGAAACATTTCCTCTTTTTTTGGAAATAGCTAACTATATATTATATAACTGGTATAACTACATATTTTTTCAGACCAGAGTATAAAATATACCATGTTGACAAGGGTAAAAATGTTTGTGATCTTAAGTAGACTCATTAATAATTAACAAACTTGGTAGGCTTTTCTTCTTCTTGATCTTAACAAAAGAAGGATTTAGTAGGATCAGACTTTCTAACCTTTACCTTAGAGAAAATGGAAGCAGTTTTTGTGGCCTTTGAAGTAGAAATATCATTTCCTACTGTCTTTACTTGGGTCCAACTCTGTTGGCCATTGGCTCTTTGGTGTATCTTTAGAGTTTTATGTGTTTTGACTATGACTTGGAGGAGGTCAGTGCAAATGGGCTTCTTCAGGAAAGACTTATTTGGGCAGATTTTTATTTTAACACTTTATAAAGAGCTTACTAGAAGAAAGTATAATTTTAGGTCAAACAGTTGCCAATTTAATATTTATAATATCTTGTAAACTTTGTTAAACTGCTTACGTACATGTGCACATGTATGTAATATTTTTATTGTATTTTCTACTATTAGATATGCATTATTTTCCAGAGTAGGACCAAGAATACAACTTTTCATTTTTAGTTCCTGTATTCTTTTGAGTTGAGGGAATTGTTAATTTTGAGTTTGTGCAATTTAAAGGAAATGCATTTTAAACTACTTTTTCCTAAGTTACTTACATATGAAAAGTCTGGCACATTTTTTCTTGGTGTTTGGAAAACAGTAGTGAAGAACACCAAGTCCCTGCTTTCAAGTTTTCCTTTGAGTAGGTAGTCACAGTGAGTACTCATTTAAGCAAGTAAATGAGGTAATTTCAGATTGTGGTAAGTATAGTGGAGAACCCAGAATATGTAGTGGTTGGAGGGAGATTGGGAGTACATTAATAGGGAAGTCATGAAGGGAGGTCCCATGGAATGTTGGCTGGAGAAGAGCTGTCTGAGTTCAGGGGAAGCAGGCATGAAGGTTCTGGCGCTAGAAGGAGCTTGGCATGTTCAGCAGTTGGAAAGGAGGCTGATGTGGCCAGTGCTGTCCTAAATGTGGGGGTGACAGTTGCCCAGTTGGCTGTGTTGGCCACGCTATTCATTTGGGGCCTTCTAGGTAATCCTTACAGAAGGGAGTCAGTCATCGGGAGGGACATGGTCTGCATTATGCTTTTCAGAGACTACACAGGGCCTCTGCATGTAGAACAGATTGTAGAGGGGCAGGAAGGCTAGTAGAGAAATCGTTTAGAATCTTGGCCGTGGTCCAGGGAACAGGTTGATGGCTGCTTGGACTAGAATGGTCACCCTGGAGGTTCTGAAAAGAGGATGGATTTGTGATAGATACATAATAGCCCCCAGGCAGGAAATGTGCTATTCCTTTGCCTTCTTTACCTAAATCCTGTGGTTTCTGATAGTTGTGGCAGCTTTGAATCTCACTGTGTTGTGTCGTCAAAGGAAAGAATTGCTCCTAGAGCACGTAGATGTGTTAATTTACAGCACAGACATCACACCAGACGGATTTTGTCTTATTTAATCTGGCAGGTTGCAGTAAGCATTTATTTGATTTCCTTTAAATGTAACATTTTGTTGTTGCAGGAGATGTTTTCATACTTGTCCAGCCAACTAAAGAAGCTGTCAGAAAACTACAGTGAAAGGCTGTTGCACACACCTCACAATCCCGTATCTTTAGGTAATATATTCTTTTTTTTTTTTTTTTTTTTAAAGATTTTATTTTTATTTATTTGACAGAGAGAGACACAGCGAGAGAGGGAACACAAGCAGGGGGAGCGGGAGAGGGAGAAGCAGGCTTCCCGCCGAGCAGGGAGCCCGATGCGGGGCTCGATCCCAGGACCCTGGGATCATGACCTGAGCTGAAGGCAGACGCTTAACGACTGAGCCACCCAGGTGCCTCGGTAATATATTCTTCTTAAGGAAAAAAAATCAGTGCTTCTTAACCCTCCCCAGGGAGCTGGTATTTCTGGAAAGAGTATGGATTCTTTCTGGTTACAAGGATGTTTCTAAATTCATTACAGTATTAATCTGGAAATTGAAAAAGTTTAGCCTTTAAGGATGCTTTAATGTATTTCTGAGATAAAAAGTATACACTGAAAAGAATCCAAATCAATATTAAGTATTATAATGCATATACAGAAAATTATACTTTAACTCCTGCTTCTAACCAAAATAATAATAATTTAGTCACTAGTAAAGAACCCTGTAAAAATTTTAAAAAATTTCTACCAGTTAGCAAAACACCATATTAGAAATTAGATCTATATTGTTTTTAATGCTATGATTGTTTTCCTGAGTGCCTTTATGTTAGAGAACTCTGTATTTATGATAATTTCCTTTGTATAAGGACTATATATTTTTGTCACATAGTACAAGGCCTACTAAACAGGTTAATATGAATGTTGACTTTTATGCACTTAACTTTTTTTTTTTTTAAAGATTTTATTTATTTGACAGAGCGAGAGAGCACAAGCAGGGAAACAGCAGAGGGAGAGGGAGAAGCAGGCTCCCTGCCAAGCAGGGAGCCGGATGCAGGGCTTGATCCCAGGACCCTGGGATTATGACCTGAGCCGAAGGCAGACGCTTAGCCATCTGAGCCACCCAGGTGCCCCTATGCATTTAACTTTTAAGTTTCATGATTATCCCTTTTGTGAATACATACAGTATAACATGTTTCATATTTCATGTATATCTAAGGAAAGTAAGGAATCAATCACTTGTAACTGAAGCCTTTTTTAGGAATCGGCTTCCATGGAAAATCATTTACCACTGATATATAATAAAGCCCACCCTAGTTAGTCCTTTGCTGGTTTATAATCTATGTAGATGTTGTAGAAGATGATATGGTATGGTTTGACTCCCAATTCTGCCATGTACTAACCTCTCATCTCCTTTCCCCCATCTATAAAATGGAGATAATGATCCCTCACATAGTTACAGAATGGTTGAGGGACACCTGGGTGGCTCAGTTGGTTAAGCGTTCGACTCTTGATTTCGGCGCAGGTCATGATATCAGGGTTGTGAGATCAAGCCCCCCAGGTCCGGTTCTGTACTCAGTGCAAAATCTTAAAAAAAAAAAAAAAAAAAAAAGAACAGTTGAGATTGTAAAGTACCTAGTATGGTAAGTCAATCCTCAGGAGATGGTAGCTAGTGGTGGTGGTGAGAATATAGTTTACCCACATGACCTCAGAAAGATAATTCTCATTTTCATGTGCAGAAGTTGATCTTACTTAGTCTTACATATATACTGAAAATATCCCACATTTTCATTTTATAAGGTCTTAAAACATGGTTGAATTTTAATAAACTGCCATATTGATCGTGTCAGTGTTCCATCTTTAATTGGAAAGTTCACTCTTGAGAAAGGTGAGAGGGAAATTCTGTTCTGGTTCTGAGTAGGTTACTTTGTATTAACATCTTTTTGTCTGATATGCAAACAGATCCTTACTATAATGTATTAAGTACATTAAAATGAAATCATGCCACTTGACAATGAATAAAAAGTAATGTCTCCATGCCAGTTACAAAAAGTATATGATTCCTTTTGTCTGAGGTACTTAGAGTAGTCAGAATCTTAGAGACGGAAACTAGAATGGTTGTTGCCAGGGGGTCGGGGTAGGGGAGAGGAGAATGGAGAGTTATTGTTGAGTAGGTACAGTGTTTCAGTCTTGCAAGATGAAAAGAGTTACGGGGATGGATGGTGGTAATGGTTGCACAACAGTGTGAATGTGTTTAACATCACTGAGCTGTACACCTAAAAATGGTTAAGATGGTAAATTTATGTTACGCGTATTTTAACACACACACAAAAGTAGGGTCTCCATCATTAAGTATTTTTTGAGTGATTTTGTGCTGGTGAACCAAGGTGCATTGGGATCCTTTTTTCTTTTTCAGCTGTGACACTTAAGACACTAGGTGAACACCAAGACAGAGCCATCACTCAGCTTGGCTCAATGCTTTTTACCAGACAGGTTTCTGGAGCCAGGTAGGTATGTGGGAAAGAGGCCTGGATTTATTTGGCTTTTCCAAAAAGTTAACTGTAATAAAGTGTTTTTTCCTGAACAGTTGCCCCCCAGGTATATGCTGAGCTTGAGAGTTCATCATGGGTGAGGAACGATGAGGTGGAGAGTGTGTAAGGCTGTGATGGCCCACCTGTGGAAGGCCCGCGCTTTAAGCAGTCTCAGAAGGATAGGGACCTTGTCTGTTTTCATGGACATACAGAAACCAAGTTTCATCACCTCTCTGTACAGATTTTCATCGTTATTTTCCTTTGTTCGATCATCTTCAGTGGTGTCACGTTGTGGTGCTAGAAATGAGTCGTCTTCATTACTAAATTCAGATGAAAACATTTTTAAGGAAAAGCCCATTCCCTGAACCAAAAAGTTGTGCAATTCTTGTCTAAGTACTGCCTTTGAAAAATGTACTTTTTGCTCTCATATGTACATGGCTTAAAAATGAATTTCATTTTTCATTTTATATTTGATGAGGTCAGAGAAAAATGACTTGAAGAGAAATATCTTGCTCTAAGTACTCTTCTTTACGTGCCTCTATTAAAGAATTTCTCTCTGACTACCAGAGATTAGAGATATCACATCAAGGACAATTTTTTAAAAGAAAAAAAATCTTAGATTAATTCAGCTTTTACCTTGATGAACTATATCCATATACAGCATAGTTTTGACGCTTCTAAAATGGTTTTCTTGGCCTTGCTTTTAGCGTTGCCACTATTTGTCTTTTTGTTTAGGTTGATCTTATTTTTTTTTAAGTACTGTTAGAAATCTGCTTATATCAAGTATGCCAAAGAAATCAAGCTTAAAAAAATGCACGTGCCATTGCCGGGTATCACTGCTTACTGACCACCACACCACTGTAAGCAGTCACGGAATTTTTGCTGGATCCTTGCTTTTAAAACCCTCCATTGCACAGCACAGATCAGATAGGTGTAATTTCAGCTTGTTGATTATTGGAGGTGATACACGGCAGTTAGTCAACGTGGTTTGACTTAAGAAATTTCAGTATCCCATTGAAGGATATATGTGTGAAGTCAGATTCCATATATGTGAAGTCAGATTCCATATTTAGTACAAAAACAAGTAATTTTCTTCTTTTTTCTCTGAAGAAGGTGCAAAAGTATTTGTGATTCCTAGAAGTTACAGCTCTTTAATGGAAGATAGTAAATGGTCACCTCCAGGCAGCACTCTTCTACGGAGAATAGCCGTGTATTGTGTAATTTTATTTTAAGGCTGCCACCATCTGTTTTCATAGGCCATGATTTATGGACTGTTTTTAAACTTCTTTATCAGTAGATCTAAAGCTTAGGAACACAGATAATCTGTTGTCTATGGGTGATATTCTGTTAACATCACCAGACATAGTAAATCTTTTCTCTTTCAGGGTTGTGCCTCTTGGGTCTGTGCAAACCGTGAGTGGCCACACTTTCCGAGGCTTTATGTCACATGCAGATCATTACCCTTGCGCTTACCTCAATGCTGCAGCGGCCATCGGAATGAAGACACAGGATGTGGACTTGTTCATGAAGAGACTTGACAAGTGTTTAAAGACAGTAAGGAAAGAACAAAAGAAAGAGAGTAATGCATCTGGAGTTGACAATTACGACAAAACTAAAGATGTGGATATTGAAGAAATGGCTTTAAAACTAGATAATGTGCTTCTTGACACGTACCAGAATTCTTCATGACATGTGAACGGTTTCTTTTTGATCATTTGAGAGAAGTGATGAGGCTGCAGTACAAATAAGCAGTTTAAAGATAAGGCTTGCGGTTTCTGAATTGAGGATGTCATGGAGAATATTTGGTCAAGATACAGAATGTGGTCTGAGCTAGCCATTGATGACTGTTACGTTTTTTTTTTTCTTAGACTGCCTCAATCATTATGATCCTTAACAGATAAAATACAATTAGGATTTTTCTATTTGTTAGAATATTTGTCAATTAAGCATTATGATTCAGATAATTCTTACTAATGTGACCGTAAAATTACTTCTGATTCTTTTTGAAATGTGTAAACTGCTTCCTCCTAACCATTCTCTACCATTCACAAATTACTTATGTTTCTGGTCACAGAGAATTTAGAATGATCTAGTGCTACTATTTACAAGAGGTTGATGTGTGTAAGTCACGGTCTGCCTGTGAAATGGACATTCCCCAGGGAAGCAGAGTCCAGGCGTAAGCTTTAGTTTTCACTCAGTAGCAGTGCTTCTCAACTGGGGATGATTTGCTTATATCGAAGCAACATCTGGGGACATTTTTGGTGGTCACAACTTGTGGAATGCTATTGACATCCAGGGGTGGAAGCCAGGGGTGCTACTGCTCAACATCCTACAGTGGACGGGACACTTCCCAGAACAAAGCCCCAAATCTCAATAATACTGAGGTCGAGGAAGTACTACTCTGAACCAACTCCTCAAGTGAAGTTTCCCACAGCAACAGTAGTGCTTCAAAGAAGAGAGCTCTGTAAATGTTATCAAACTGTACAGTGTTAGATTCTTAAGTGATAACCAGGGTTACCCGTTCTAAACATGAGATTCTGTGGCCCTGGCGCATTTTTCCACTTGGGCCAGTGAAAACTTTATTCTACTGTTTTTGCTTTAAGCAGGCTCTGCCTATCGGTTTGTTTAGATGTTGTGCACAGCCGTTATCAAGAGTGGTTAACCTGGGTATTTTTGAACATATTTTTGCTAGGGAGGTGAAAATGATGTAGTAGGCTAAACAGGTGTATTCCCGTCCTCCCCCCTCCCACATGCTCACTTTCTTAGTCTGGTATTCCAGACTTACTGGCTATAACAATTTTTGTTGCTTATTTTTAAGAAATAGACTAATATCTCAAAGCCTGAGGAATTAGTGAGGCTTTTGAGTACACCAAAATGCCAAAGCCATATTTCTCAAGACGTGCTCGGTGGAGCGGTATTCCTATGAGATGCTCAGGGGATAAAGTGTTCCATGGGCAGATCATTTTGGGCCTTCGTAAACCTGCCTGTTGGCATATTAAAGGCTCTGAGAATTCCTTGGAAGCCTACTTAAATGTGTCCTTATCCAAAGGTGGAACCCTTCTTTCAATTAAATACTTACTGTGACATCCCACTGAGCATGATTTTGAAAACACTGCAGTTGAGAATGCAGCCTTGGTTTCTGGGTTGTGTTTTTCCCTGTCGATTTGGTCGCGTAAACCATCTCACACATGAACTCAGACAGATAGCACTCCCATCAGTGTGTAAGTTAAAATACTCTGACACTAGCTTGACCACCTTGGACGTCGAGACTGTTGAGATAAAGTACTTAATTATCAATATTGTAAAAGTTACTTTTAAACTATTGTATCTTTGGGGTTCCAGTATTTTAGATATCTTTTTCTAATAGCTATAACAACACATTCCAGAGGAGGAAATCCTGGATTAAAAGGTGGTGTGGGGTTTTCTATGTGAATTTGGGACCGAGTTGTAGACCCGAGTCTGCCGGAGGGAACGGAGCGATGTTGCAGATGCTCAGTGCTGGTGGCGCAGCTTCCTGGACGCGGGGGCCAGGCCGGGTTTCTGGAACAAGTGATCTATACCGTGTGATCATCATTTAGCTTGAGAAGGCTGGAGCCGAGAGACCAGCAAATGTTTTCTCATCTGTAGTGTATCAGCAGTTCTTGGGCTTCAGCTGCTGAATAGATAATAATTCTAATTGAAGATAAATTACATGAACCCACATGTGAATGATGGATGTGTTGTAACATTTCATTCCTGGCGCATAAAATCAGCTGCAGTTTTTATTATTCTTTCTTTTCAGGGGTTTTGGAATAACAGTGCTATTCCTGATGGTTTAAATTTGACCTTGAGGTCCTGGAATTCCTGAGTTTTTGAAGGGGTGCTGTAGATTCTGCACATTCAGGCTTGCCTTCGCTCCCACCCCAGGGTCGTTTTTGCTCACTCTCGCCCACTTCCACATGTAAGTGTAAAAAAGTATATATGTACAATTATTCATTTTAAATTGCTAGTACCGATCGGTAAACCTCATAATTGGCCTTCGTTACCCTTGAACTATGGCAGAGGGGCAATGGGGCGATCCGGTTTCCAATCACGACTAAGATGACCTGTCTTTATGATCCAACTGCCCTTATTAAGGCTCTCAGGTAGAGTTTTGGAGTTTGGTTTTTAAAGTCATTGGACTGTGGTAGCCTTCCCAGAAAAGAAAATTGAGTAACACAAAATATTCTTTAGGTCACTACACAGTGTGTTACTTATACGCACAGCAGGGAAAGGTATTTTAAAATCCAGCTCTCAGTTTGGCTCTTATGTCCTCTGTTGATGAATTCTCACTCTTATCAGGGAATGATATGTGATACCAGCCTCAGGAGCTCAGTGTTCAACCATAAATCTTTCTATTTAGCTTTTTGTATTAGTTGAATGAAGTTACAGAATATGAATTATTGAATACAGTTTCTGTTCAGCTAATAGGCACTTGATATACAGAATGGTAAATTTAAATATAAATGAAGTTTTTTCTGATATTTCTCCCCAGCACATAACTTCCCTGTGGTTCTATTTCTGTAAGCACCCCATCATGACTGTCATCGGGCCTGAGCTATAGGCTGTGTTTTCATTTGTAGACTATATGCCTATGAGAGGCTTTAGCAAAATTTGAATGAAATAAAGACAGTTTTTTTAAACCAGTGATATTACTTTAATCTTGAAATTAATAGGTCATTGTGAGAGTAAAATTCTTGTGTCCTTTCAAAGAGGAGAATAGCCAACACTTGACGACAACTACAGCAAACTGGTGAGTCTCGTTCGTGTAACACTCAGAGAAAGGTTTTTGCGTACGTACGTGTTTGCTGCACACAAAGCTTGGGGTTTCTCCTCCCATCTCCTAAGATGTCCTCATTTCTCCCAAGCCCTTAAATGATTTTGTTAGGTTTTACGTTCATGAGGTTGACCTTATATTGGAACGAAAAAATAATCTGTCTTGTCCTGGTCGTCTCAGAAGTTAGGTACCCTCTGAATAATTTGATAAAAACTGTATATATGCTGTTAGCAGTTAAAAAAAATTCCCGGAAGCAGCTTTTCCTCTCCTGTCACGTTGTGTTGATTCTGCAGCCGCACTCAGCGTACAGGTCTTAGGCGTCCCCACTGCGTCCCTCTGTGCCTTTCATCTTGCTTTCCTGCTCCTTCGGCCGTATGGTGTGTACATGTGTCAGGTGATGAGTTCAGGGCTAATGAATATATCTTTATAATATCCCGTCTACTATTCAGGTCAATCTAAGGCCTCAGGCAAAATCTGGAAGTGTTCATACTGTTTTGTTTTTATCAAGCGGTGTCAGCTTGATCTTTTAGAGAAATGTGAAGAACAGCTATGTTTCACTGTGTAATTGTGAGGGGACTCTACCTACTAGAATTGAAGCTGATGTCAGCCGGCTACTCTGTACGTTTTACCAAAAGAAAAAGATGTTTCAAAAAATATTTTTGGTGTAGACTGTTTAAAAATAAAAATGAATTATATAATTTATTACGTGAAATAAATTTTTAATAAATCATTGACAGTGCGTTTCCTTATTTTACCTAATCATTGCTGCAGATAAAATCTGAAAGTACAGATAACGAACACCAAATTACTTGCTCATTTTTTGATTCAGTCATCAGTACCAATCAGCAAGAAAAGTCCTATTTACAATGGGAATCATGAACCACGGGGTTGGGGGCTAGTTTGTTGTTGTTGTTTAAAGGTGAAGGAGATGACATTCCAGCAATGTTTTGCAAAGGATCTGTTGACTATAGAAAGTTGGATGCATAGAAACATTTCATCTTTTCTAAAAGAAACACTTTATCTTTTATTTGAAAATAAAATAATGTTACTTCAGATTTCATTTTTAAATTGTGCTGTTTGAATTTTGCAAGTAGTTCTCATTTGATTTGGAGCTGGATCTCTGCACGGGTACTTATTAAGCATGTGAGCTCACATATTTAACCTCTGAATATCGGTCCCATCATATGTGAAATGGGTACAATCTTAACAGAATTGAGGATTAAATAAGGTGATAATATATGTAAAGATTTAGCTCGGTATAGCACTTTCTGTTAATAACTGCTATGATGCTCTACATAAAGTTAATTTGTACCAGATTTAAATAAAAATATATTCATTTTCTAGTTAATTTAGTAGAACTCTTTGAGGCGGTGTCATCAATTTATTTTGTCCCTTCTCCAGTGGAAATTAAAAAGTATGTGGTTGATTTTAGATGACCATCTTTTTTTTTATTTTCAGAGTTTCTATTCTGGTTTCTATTTGCTACTTTGGTTTCTATGAGTTTCTTTCTGTTTTGCATTTACACTTAAGAACTATTTTTAAGAAACATATTTAAAATGCATTCACTATTTTATGCCCCTGAACTTGGATCACAACTCAGGAGAGATGTACAGAAATAGTTCGTGCCACAGTGACTTCCAAATCAGCTGTATTATGGACTAAAGTTTTTGGGATAGCCAGCAGACCCACAAGCATAGCAGTTCATTATATTTAGTCCTATTCTTAGATGACTTTCCACATTCAGTAGAATGACTAACAGCTCCCAAATTTACTTCTCTAGTAGACCTCTTTCCTCAACTCCACACTCACGGAACTGCCTGATCATCTCTTGGATGTGCTAGACGTTCATCTCCCTCATGCCAAGGGTGATTCTTTGATCTTTTCCCCAGAAAACCTGTTCCACCCACAGCCTTCCTCTTCTCAGTTGAATAGACTTCTGCTCTTTCAATTACTAGTCCAAAAACCTTGGAGTTGTCCTCTGCTCCTCTCTTTCTCACAGTCTGTGTCTCCCTCATCAAAAAATTATATTGGAGCTACCTTAAAAAATTATCCAGGATCTAACCCCTCCTCACCTCCTCCGCTGCTCCCAGCCAAATCTGAACTGTCAGTGTTTCTGGTCTGGATTATTGCAGTACCCCCCCCTTCCCGTGTCCCCCAAAGAGCCTCCCTGTCTTCTATCCATGCCCCTTTGCAGTCTATTGGGAATACAATATCCAGGGTGATCCTTTGAAGACATGGATCCTATCAGTTGTCTGCTCAGGCTCTTGCAGTGGCTCTGCATGCTGCTGAACAGGAGCCCAAGTCCTTGCTGTCCCCAGAGGTTCGGCAGCATGTGGCCATCCTACCCCTACCTCCTTTATCTTTCTAACTCTTCTTCCAACGCTCTACCTTTGCCTCGTCCACTCCAGCCCAGTTGGCCATCTTGCTGTTCCTCAAACACTGCAGGCACACATTGCTTCGAGCCTTGGTTCCAGATATCTCTGCCCCCTGCCTGGGAATACCTCACCCAGATGCTTGGCTAAAGGCCTCCCCTGCGTCGTGTTTTTAATCAAAATTTTCCTTTTCAGTGATGTCTACCTAGACTATCCTTTTTATTTTTTAAATTTTTATTTATTTTTTAAAAAGATTTTATTTATTTGAGAGAGAGAGAGCACATGAGCGGCGGGGGAGGGGCAGAGGCAGAGGGAGAAGCAAGCTTCCCACTGAGCAGGGAGCCCGATGCAGGGCTCTATCCCAGGACCCCGGGATCACGACCTGAGCCGAAGGCAGACACTTAATGACTGAGCCACCCAGGCGCCCCTAAAAATGGTCTTAAAATTGAGAGTGGAGCCTCAGTTTTACTGTGCCTAAGAATCTCCTGAGGTTCTCGTTAAAATGCAGATTTGGAATCAGTAGGTCTGGGGTGAAGCCAGCGTTTCTAGCAAATCCCTAGGTGATACTGATCCCACGGAGCATGCACAGGAGCAGAGGTCCGCCTACTATGTAGTTACATATTTATTGTGTCCTGTTGTTTGTTCGTCCGCTTAGAACATAAGCTCCACTAGAGCGGGATCTTTGTTTCGTCCACTCACGCATCCCAGGCACCCAAAGAGCACTGGCACGTGACAGACCCTCAGATATTTGTGGTCAGAATGATTCGGTAGGCACTACTAAATATAGAACTATATATGAAATCCCATCACATCTGACCGAAACTCTTCTATGGCTTTCTACTACTTCTAGAACAGAGGCCCCAAACTCCTACTCGTTGTGGCCCTGCTCGGACCTCCCTTCAAGAAAGGACTAGCTACCCAGCTGCAGGGAGGGCGCTTAGCTGACTGCCTCCCTGCCACGAGGGAGGGTAAGGTCGAGGTTAGCTCAAACATCAGTTTTTGAGCCAAAGTCACACCTTTGGCCCATTTCCGAGCAAGGCAGTGTGTACAACGGCCTGACTCCATCTGATGTAGGATTCCTCGAAGGGGCTGTCTTTGCTTCAGAGCCCCCCGAAGGGCGGGCTGAACTTGGTGGGGTCTGCGTCGCAGTCTGCCGGCTCTCCCTGCCAAAGCCTGCCTCCCCCGCTCGTCTTTGACGGGCCTTACTCCCCATCAGCCTCTTGGACTCAAGTACAAAAGGCAGGGACTTGTCTCAGCCTCTGCTTCCTTGATCTTTATTAAATCCTACTTGGTCAGATGGAAACCAGAACATTGAGACCAACTGCACTCCGAGTTCTTGGTTCACATGGCCTTTTCCCTCGTGGCCTGCTCCCTCCCCGCCCTGCTCTTTGCTTTCTGCCGGACTTGCCATCGTTGTAGTCATTGTTCTGTCTTAAGTCTGTTTTCTCCTGTTAAAATGCAGACATATCAGGGCGCTTGGGCGGCTCAGTTGGTTGGGCATCCGACTCTCGATTTCCACTCAGGTCATGATCTCAGGGTCGTGAGATCGAGCCCCATATCGGGCTCTGCACCCAGAGTCTCCTTGAGATTCTCTCCCTCTGCTCCTCACTCTGCGCATGCACTCTCTCTCTCAAAATAAATAAATAAAATCTTAACAAAATGCAGATGCATCAAGAAATAGCTGCCATCTGTCCTTATCAGTTAGCAACATCTTAGTGCAGATGAGTTTATCACATGTTTCCTAGGAGTGGGTTATTTATTTATTTATTTTATTTTTAAAGATTTTATTTACTTGACAGAGAGAGCATGAGCGGGGCGGGGCGGGGTGGTGGGGAGAGGCAGAGGCAGAGGGAGAAGCAGACTCCCTGCTGAGCAGGCAGCCTGATGCGGGACTCCATCCCCAGGACTCTGAGCTCATGACCTGAGCTGAAGGCAGACACTTAACAGACTGAGCCATCCAGGCACCCCAGGGAGCGGGTTATTTAAAACAAAAACAAAGAAACCTTTTATTATAGAAAATTTCAGGCATATATAAAAGCAGAGAAAACCATATATGAAGCCTCGTATCCATCACTCAGCTTTGACACTTACCAACTCACTTCTAATTTTGTGTCCCCAACACCACCTTATTTTAATTAAATCTCAGGCATCATTTCACAGATAGCTCATTTCAATATTTATTTCCAAAGTAAAGGACTCTTTTTTTTTTAAAGTTACAATACTATTATCACACTTTTAAAAAATTAAGAACAATATCTTGATATCATCAAATATGCAGTCAGTGTCCCATTTTTCTAATTACCTTTCTTTTTACACTTGAGTCAGGATCCAAATAAGATTTCCTGGGGCTAGATTTTAGCGGAAAAGGGCGAAGAGGTGGGAAGCAGCTCGAGGAACCAGTGAAAATGTGACCAACGCAGATAGAAGAGATGCAAAACACTTGAGATGGTGTTTTTCTAACAACTTTTTCATGGACACATGATACTGGAGTCATGGAGGAGATTCGTGCTCCGCATGAGCTCCTAAAGACGCCCCAGGACGCTGGAGAAGTTATGATTGGATCTGCTCCCAGTTATGCTGGTTCACCTAAGAAACGGACTTCCGTCCATACACGTGTACAAGTTCAACGCCAGCTTCCTTAGCATAAGGCTGTGAATTAGAACCCCAACTGCATTAGGCCTACAGGGCAGTGGGGGTAGTTGTTCTAGATATATAGAGGGAAGCCTTATTCTAAAGAAATGTATTGAAGGCTAAGTGAGGCATTATGTTGGCTCCAGCCGGCCAGGCTCAATGAGCAGTGGGAACTAGAGTGCCATCCAAAACCAGCGTTCAGAGGAAAGGGGAGGCAGACAAGCCCCCGGGGATTGATCAGAGGAGTGAGGGTGATGCTCTGGTGGTGAGAGTTGGCCTGGGTTTCATGTGCCTCCTGCATCACATCAGAAAGACAAAGGAACTCTTAGGAAGTACTTGGAGTTTTTGACCAGGCAAGAAGCTGAGAGAGTGCTGCTCTTCAACACTCCCCCCTCCAAAAATTTGGGTCCTAGGCAATAAATGGGTCCTTTATACCACAAATGCAGAAAGTACTTTCAGCTAGGAAGCTGTTGGCAGGGGGAACCCCCCAAAACAGAACAAAGCAAAACAAAGCCAACCAAACAAACAAAAAATCCCTCTCCTTGGAGAAGTTTACCTGGAAAGGTGAGATCCAAAGGTCCCCGGGAACGCACTGGTCGAATGGAACAACCCCACACCAGCCCCTTCAGCTGTCCCCAGTAAGAACACAGGTTTCCAGGATGTGACCCAAAATCACGCAGCTAATTAAGGTCAGAACTGTGGCTGAAGTCACTGATGGACCCATGACTGGGCAGGGGCGGGTCTGAAGGAGGTGGAGAAATCGTTTGCAAGATACAAAGATCCAGAGAACATTTGCACAACTTTGGGGTAAACTTTCCTTTCCCTGTAAAATGCATCAAGTTCTCTTTGTTCCTTCAATTTCCAATGCCTGCCCTCACTGTGTCCAATGTATGCCCCATTGGCCATTGCCTAGTGACTCAAACCTTCCGGGGTGGGGGTGGGTGTGGGTGGGGGTGAGTTGGGAGGGTCGGTGGGAGGGCGGGAGACAGGAGCCTTTTGCCCAGCGACCCCTGGGACTTTTCTTGAAAGCCAGTAAAAATACTCTCTAGTTTTAATTTACTAATTACAAGCAAATGGACCTTTTAACATTAGGAAATTCAGCCGTTTATTTTATTTTATTTTATTTTATTTTTTTGGTTTACATTTATGATCGCTGTCTATTTTCCATTTATTCCCATCTATTTGCAATAAGAGTATTTTGGGGCCAACTTGGTTTATGCTGTTCCCCGGGAAAAAAAGAAAAACAGAACAACTCACAACCAACCAAGCTGCATATACAGCCGTCCCCCGGGCCCGGCACTTCCTAGGCATGAAATTGACTGACGCACACAAAGGCAGCAGGTGCGGGGGCCACGTGCCCCTTGCTGCCTTTTTTTTAGTGTGTGTTTATAATCAGTAAATGGCTGTGGATGTTTAAACGGTCCCCTAATACTGATGGAGAGCGGATGCCATTACAACTTGAACTTGTATTGCCACGCAGATGGTGCAAATAAACATCCAATTCTGCACACAGTTTTGTTTGTCTCTCACTTTTAAAAGATCGGCTGAGTGTCAGGCATGCACAGTGCCGGGGAGGGGATTCAGGCCGGGGCCGGGGCCCGATCGGAGAGCAGGGCTGCTGTTGGGCTCCAGCCTGGCCTTTGTGTGGGAGCCTCCAAGGCAGCAGGTTTCCTGTACGTGGGCGGGGGTTCCCTGCAGCCGCGGACCCCACCGCGGCGTTACCAGGCAGGAGCCCCAAATAGCCCTTCGCACTCAAGATGTGGCTCATGCCCTCGCCCTTCTGTATTACAAAACTATTCGAGCCTAACCCTACCTCCTGAGACTCCTGCTGCACTTTCTTCTCCGCCTTTCACTTGCTCAGAAACCTTGAGAAATGGGGTCGATTCAGCACACACTGGTGCTGCCCCAGATTCGATTTCGCCCTCCCAGCGTCCCCTGCCCGTACCCCGGATTGCCTCCTTTTGGCGGGGGGTCATTGATCTATCTCGGACATTTTCCTCCTTTTCCTTGGCACATGGGAGGGCTTTGGTAAATATCTGTTGAACAGATGATCAACTGACTTGCTCACACTAGAGCAATAACCAGTAGGGTTGACTGTTAGCCTGTTCAACGTTTTAACACGTTTGGAATAAAGATAGGAGTGAATTTCTGTGAAATCTGGCAAACCAGTGAGCAGAAAGAACAGGGCATCTTTGGGGGCAGGGATGTCTTCCTAGCACCTTAAGACCCCCCGGGGAGGAAGCCCACTCCTTGGGGAGTAGGCCCGACCTGGGAAGGCCCCCCAAAGCCACTTCAGGACAGGGGTACTGGCCTCAGATATGAATGCCGGAGGGTGGATTCCACTGGGCAAGGCCCAACAAGCCACTGTGTGAGCCAGGGGCATGCGCTTTAGGACAAAGCCCGTTTCTAGCAGGTTTGGTCTGTTTTATTAATGAATCATGCAAAAGCAAAGTAGATTTCCCTCCACCCCCATCCCTCCGCCCCACGGGCTTATTTCCCTCATACCAACCGCCTTTCTCTGAATCCAATAATGCAGTAATCCCTCCCATTTCTCGAGAGTGCTTCCAGATTACAAAATACTTCCACATACATTATCGAATTTTCGTCTTCTGACAGTCTTCAGAGCCAGGCAGGCGTGGCGATGATCCTTATTTATTTTTTATTTTAGTTTTTTGAGAGAGAGAGAGAGTGTGCTTGTGAGCGAGGAGAGGGGCAGAGGGAGAGGGAGAGAGAATCTTAAGCAGGCTCCAGCCCAGCTCAGAGCCAGACCGGGATTCGATCTCACAACCCTGAGAACATGACCTGAGACAAAATCAAGAGTTGGATGCTTAGCCGACTGAGCCACCCCGGCGCCCTGTGATGATCCTTATTTTGCTGCGAAGCCCCCGAGAAGTTTGACGACTTAGATGTCTTGTGTGGCCTCATTCTGAGGGGCAGGGTCTTAGAAACCCTAGCGCTCAGGACTGTGACCCCAGCCTCAGAGCTTTCTTGGACACTTTGGAACAGGGGTTTCAAACAGGGTCATGCAATAGGGACAGGCAAACTTTTCCTGTCAAGCAGCGGGTAGTAAATATTTTAGGCTTTGCAGGCCATACGGCCTCTGCGGTAATTACTCGAAAGCAGCCACAGACAATATGTAAATGATGTGCGTGGCTGTGTTCCAATAACACTTTATTTATGGACACCGAAATTTGAATTTCAAATAATTTTCATGAGTTGTGAAATATTCGTCTTCTTTGGATTTTTTTTTCAATCATTTAAAAGTGTAAAAACTATTCTTAGCTCGTGAGCTGCACAAAAATAAGGAGGCTGCTCGGCTCTCGCTCTGGGCCACGGTGTGCCAATGCCCATTTAGAGCTGGTTCTGCCGTTTATGAAGTGTGTCATCTGGGCCAGATGATCTAGATAAGCCTCCGTGTCCTCAACTACAAGGCAGGAAAGGTGAGGATTTCTCCCTGCAGCGGCTGGACGACGAAACATCATGACTGTGAAGCTTTCAGAATGTTCGTTACAAGTCTGCCCTTGGTGGGTGCGAGGTACCAGAACTCGATGATGCTACATTCTGGGGAATTGTTTGTCCTCCCCAAATCTACTTGTCTCTTTCACACCACCTCAGCCTTTTCTGCACCTGGTGCTAATGAAAGATTGTGTATTTTTTTTTTTTTAAAGATTTTATTTATTTATTTGAGACAGAGAGAATGAGAGAGATAGAGCACATGAGAGGGGGGGAGAGTCAGAGGGAGAAGCAGACTCCCTGCCGAGCAGGGAGCCCGATGCGGGACTCGATCCAGGGACTCCAGGATCATGACCTGAGCCGAAGGCAGTCGCTTAACCAACTGAGCCACCCAGGCGCCCAAAGATTGTGTATTGAAGAGAAATCCAGACATACCCACAGGGCAGAAATTCTTTCTTTCTTTCTTTCTTTTTCTTTCTTTCTTTTTCTTTCTTTCTTTCTTTCTTTCTTTCTTTCTTTCTTTCTTTCTTTCTTTCTTTCTTTCTTTTCTTTCTTTCTTTCTTTTCTTTCTTTCTTTCTTTCTTTCTTTCTTCTTTCTTCTTTCTTTCTTTCTTCTTTCTTTCTTTCTTTCTTTCTTCTTTCTTTCTTTCTTTCTTTCTTCCTTCCTTCCTTCCTTCCTTTCTTTCTTTTTCTTTCTTTCGTTCTTTCGTTCTTTCTTTCTTTCTTTCTTTCTTCCTTCCTTCCTTCCTTCCTTCCTTCCTTCCTTCCTTCCTTCCTTCCTTCCTTCCTTTCTTTCTTTTTCTTTCTTTCTTTCTTTCTTTCTTTCTTTCTTTCTTTCTTTCTTTCTTTCTTTCTTTCTTTCTTTCTTTCTTTCTTCCTTCCTTCCTTCCTTCCTTCCTTTCTTTTCTTTTCTTTCTTTCTTCTTTTTTTTAACCAAAGATACACCCTTAAAAATAAACTCTCATCAGTGACAAGAAAGGCCCAAAGTAAATGAGTACAGGCTGCCTGTGGGGTCTCCTGACCCGAAACCGGGGATAAGGGATTTCTGTGTTCTGGCCTTACTGTCCTCATCTGTAAGATGGGGATAATAACGATAGTCTTTAGCTCCTAGGCTCCAGGAGAAGATCAAATGGGATAATAGGTGTCCAGTGCATACGCTGGTGCTTTGCATGGGGTCAGCCCTCTTCCAGAGCAGGTGAACTCCCTGTTCTGTGCCTCATCAGTACCCACCTCCAAGCTTAGGTTCCAAAGAGACCAGGGTTGGTGTTGATGGTGTGTGGGGGGTGGATTGTCTATTAGCCAAATATGCACCTCTGATTCCTGAGGACGGAGAGGGTGTGAACTTTGGGAATAGCGTTCTGATCTTATCACCCAGAGAATTCAGACCCAGGCCAGGAGTCATCGTCTACGGGGCTCTGGCGTCCCCAGACGAGACCGGGATAGAGGGCGGCAGAAGACGCTTGTGAGCACAGAAAGCTGCTGAGGAGCTGAATCCAGGAAAATGTCCCGCGTCTGTCTGCTCAGCATGTGGCCGACTGGCCTAGATCTGCCTAGATCTGCCCAAAGCCCGCTCCCCGCTCTCCCCTTTCAGAAGCAGAGAGGCTTGTGTCTTGGCACCCATTTCTGGAATCCTCTAGAGACCAACCTGCTCAGATGATTCTACACCTCTGAGCCGGGGAGGATGCAGTTCCAGAGGTGAAAGCAGGGATCTCGGGACCCAAGAGACTCAATAGAGTGTCTGCCCGCTTGGGCCTGAAGCTCCCTGTTCGTCCGCTGGAACGTCTGCATGTGCCCAGGGGACCCCCGACACACCATGCTGCACGGTGACAATTTGCCTCCTGGGGTGGTGGATGGTGAGAACCATCGGTTGCCGAGCAGATGAAGTCCCAGGGTGAAGAGAAAGTGAGGAAGGTCAGCTCGTGGCCATGCCCACTCCAGCAGACAGCCTCTTGCCAGTCAGTCAGCTCCTCTGTGCCCAGAGAGGCAGTGATCGGGGGGGACCTTACTTATGGGGAGGAGGGGGTGTGCTACAGCATCCTCTCTCCTGAGCCTGCTTCCGACCTTCTGACTCGGACTCAGACCATAGTCATACCCTGTGCAATTGACAGGTCAATGGGCCTTCAGGTCGGTGGGCCTCCCAAGGGCATGGCTGGAAAGGGCTACACCACTTACCCATCTGTCTAAGATTTACTGAGCATTGGCCAGAGACTGCTAGTTTCTTTTCAATATTCCCACCTATCCCTTAAAATCCCAATTTTAACTGGGAATCATGGCACCCTTCCAATGCGTGCTCTGGAGTTCGGTGTAGCCACATAGGAAGGTCAGGTCAATGAGAGGTAAGCAGAGCTATTGTGTGGGACCGCTGGAAAGTTTCCTTGGAAGGGAAGCAATACACATTTTTGTGCTTCTTTATTCCTAACACAGAATTCGGATGTGATGGCTGGAGCTCAAGCAACCATCTTGAGCCATGAAGTGGACACACGAAGCCTGGTGGAGTAGCTAGGTAGGAGTTTGGCCCTCTGATGATGACAGCTTCACAAGACTTTCCCTGGGTTATACACTTCCAGGCATTTTTCATAAGAGGCAGGTACACTGCTACCTTTTAAAACTACTGTTGTCATGAATTCGTTTGTTACATATAGCCAAACCTGATCTAAACTGATACAGGAGCGAAGGGCACAGCACAGACAAGAGGGGCATGTGTGGTCAGTCTTTCCAGAACCTAACCGAACATGGATTGGAAGCTGAGGAGGCCTTTGTGCTATCCTGGGCATCCATCCCAGTGTTCAGTGTTGGCTGAGTCCCCTCCCTGATGCTGATGGACCTGAGAACTGTCAACCATTGCACCAGCTGACTTGGTAGGAACAGAGGGGCTGTGCCCTGCCCAGATGTGCCCAGGCTTGCGGGGTGTCTGCACTGGGGCAGGGCCAGCTGTAGAGGTCTACCAGCCTCAGAGAGCCAAGATCACCCGAAGATGTGCTGGTGGGAGCATCAGTGACTGCTTCCAAACACTGACCTAGGAACCAGACCTAAACCCAGGACAACCTTCTAAGGAGAGTCCCTGGAGGGTCCCCAAAGCTGGGGGATTGCCTGAGTTTTGGGGAGTATGGACCGGTGCAGGAGAAGCTAGGGGCCTTTCTCCAAACGTTTTCCAAGCCCGCCACCCCCATCACCCCACCTCCCACACACCACCTAGGCAACAGTGGGTCACTGGTTCCAAGAATATCCCTGGGTGGTTCACGGAGCAGCAAATGTAGGAATAGCTGCTATAAACTAAGGGCCTAGGCTTTTCCTATATTATCATATGCCATCTGGTCTCATCATCACAGCAATCCTACAAGAGAAATCATTATTCCCCTTCTACAGAGGGGGATACTGAAATTTAGAAAGATTAAGTCCCATGCCGAAGGTCACAAAGCAAGTGGCACAGTCAAGCCTGAGGGCCAAACCTGCCTGGCCTTGAATCTTATGTTCTTCCCTCTGCCCTGTCCTAACCCTCACCCCTTGATGAGGGAGAGGAAGTTGAGCTTGGACCAGCTTTGTGATCCTTGAGTGACAGCAGATCTATGTGGACAGCTGCCTCAGTCATGCAAGAATAAGCTCAGCCAGGTTCAAGGGCAAATCCTCTAGGAGGGGAGCATTCTCAATGCTTAGCAGGGCCCGGGAGTTGCCCTGCGGGCTCCCCAGTGCTCCACTCAGATACTGCCCAGACCATCTGCAGCTTGGGACAGCGGGGCTCTGCAGAGCTGGGAAGAGGTCTGTAGAACGTTTTCCCAGGGAAATGAGGTTTATTAGGGAGGGAAAGATGGAGTTTGGAACTAAAGGAAAGATTTGAGTTTCACTGAGAAGACTTCTGTTCCTGCCTCTCATCTTTTGATTGAGAACAAAGCACTGTCTTTTTTATCAGTGAACAAATGGTTTGTCTTCAATAGGTGCTTCCGGGAACCCCACCCCAAGCACACCTTGACTGTGACCTTAGAACACAGAGACAAGGGAAAGGCTCTCTGCCCGAGTGCTCCCTCTTCTTTGAAATGAGAAGCGAGCAGAGATCTGTGTCTTGGCTTGGCTTTTGCTCCACAAGAGTGCCACACTCCATTAACATCAGCCCAGACCCGAAACCTCTGAAAACCCTAAATTTAAAAAAGTTTAAATGACTGACTTGCGGCGCCAGGGTGGCTCAGTCGGTCATGTGTCTGCCTTCGGCTCAGGTCACTATCTCAGGGTCCTGGGATCGAGCCCCGCATCGGGCTCTCTGCTCAGCGGAGAGCCTGCTTTTCCTTCTCCCTCTGCCCTTCCCCCTGTTTGTGCTTTCTTTCTCTCTCAAATAAATAAATAAACAAACAAATAAATAAAATCTTTAAAAAAAATCTGACTTGACTTGAATGTAGGGCTCTTTTTAGTCTTCATTTATTCCACTTTGTGTGAATACTCATCCATTTTTGCTCCAGAGATATCCGTATGTTTGCATACAGGATGCTACCCCACATAAACTATGCCCCCTACTATCTTTTTTTACATTTTTTTCTTCAGCTAAGACAACAGAATCCATGATTTATTATACACCCATTACATGTAGCCACAGATGAATAGAGAATTAATCCCAAAAGTCACAGGTCCAGGGGAAAGGACCGAAACGGACTGCTTTGGTCTGAGCAAGGTGAGTTTCTCAAAGGTGGTCACTGTGATCAGATGGTGATGGATGCTCTAAAACCACTGAATCAAGTTCTAGAAAGTAGGTGAGCAGTCCCTGGCCTCAGACTTTCCGTATTTCTGCTCCTGTGGCTTCCATGGCCACACAAGCCAGCCTTTTACTTGGACCTCTGCATCCCCTTCTTTTCTGCTTCAGCCTGGGCATTTGATTCTTCCTCAGTTTTGTTCTTATGGTTTCCAAGAAGATGGCACTAAAGGCGGAGAGAGCCGTTGTATCTTTCTTAAAACCCCACAGTTCTGAATATGGAAAACATCTGGTTCTAATAGTATCAGATAAAGAACTGTGGATCCCCATCAGGAAAATGGCTGAACATTATTCTTCTGACCCTTCTCTCCTTCCCTCTTTGTCCTCCTCCTTCTTTTCTCCCCCTTCTTACCCCTTACCTTTTAAAAATATCTTGTTTCGGGCGCCTGGGTGGCTCAGTTGGTTAAGCGACTGCCTTCGGCTCAGGTCATGATCCTGGAGTCCCTGGATCGAGTCCCGCATCGGGCTCTCTGCTCGGCAGGGAGTCTGCTTCTCCCTCTGACCCTCCCCCCTCTCATGTGCTCTCTCTCTCTCATTCTCTCTGTCTCAAATAAATAAATAAAATCTTTAAAAAAAATATCTTGTTTCTTCTTTCCTCCACTTTCTACTTTTCCATATTCTTATTTTATGGCTCTTTTTCCCTCCCTATGCACACCAGCACCACTCACCCACCTTCGAGGTCCACACTGTGGGCCAGGCATGTGGTTGGCCATGCAGGTCACGGTGACTGTGTGGGTATGGGCCTGACTTCAGCCAAAAAGCAAATATGGGGGTGATATGGGAGCGTGTGGGAGGAGTACCTCCCCCAGTCTGGGGGGGGATGGAGCCCACATGGGAAGCTCATAGGTGATTCACTCCCCACCCCTATCTTCGCATCCTTCCACCCAAGGTCACCACAAATAAACATGCTAGCACGTTACCCTTTGCAACCCCACCTCCACACCATCCCCTGGCCTTCTCTTCTGCCAGGGAGCTACCCCCAGCCCACCTCTTCTGTAGACCATTCTCAGGACCTTGGGAAGGCTTCCTGAGAGAGGGGGCATCTAAGTGGGGAGTCAGAGCATTTCATTCACTGGGATATCCTTCGTCCCTCTTTACTGTTTGATATTCAGTGTAGTAGTTGGCTAGGGGTCCTGTACCAAAATGCCACAAAGTGGGGGGCTTAAACCACAGAACTGTATTGTCTCCCAGTTCTGGAGGCTGGAAGTCCAAGATCAAGGTGTCGGCTGTGTGGGTTCCTTCTGAGGCTGTGAGGGAGAATCTGTTCCGTGACTCTCTCCCAGTTTCTGGTGGCTTGCTGGCAACTCTTCATATTCCTTGGTTCCTGAATCATCACCCTGATCCCTGTCTTCCTCTTTATGCCTCCTCCTGGTGTTTTCCCTGTGTGTGTCTGTGTCCAAATTTCCTCTTTTTATAAGCACACCAGTCATATCGGATTAGGGCCCACATTACTCAGCACTGACCTCATCTTAACTAATTACATCCAAACAAGGTCAGTCGCCTTGTGAAATACTGAGGGTTAGGACTTCAACATAAGAATTTTAGAGGGACACAATTCAACCCATAACATCAAGTCTTTGCTTGTGGCTGATGCTTCCAGAGAAGAGATTTCTGTCCCTGCCACCATCTTCGTCTGGGGCTGTGGTTTCTGAAAGGGCTGATGGGGAATGAGGCAGAAGGCAGAAGAGGAGCCTGATGGGTCAGGCTTCCATAAAGGCGGGGCCGTTCAGTGATACTAGAGTCACCTAAACAGACTTTATAAACTATTCATCAGATATAAAAAAATTTAACAGAAAACTGAAAATCATCTCCCATAATCTCATCATATCATAAAGGGTTTTTAAAGCTAAGTTCAGAAAAGGTGACAAAGAATGGACAGTTCAGTGTAGCACAGGGGGTAAGGACAAGGGTTTGGATAGCAGCTCTGCCACTGAGCTGTGTGACCTTGGAGAAATTACTCACCTTCTCTGTGCTTCAGTTTCTTCATCTGCATGACAAGGTTAATAACTGTACCTTCTTCATTGAGTTGTTGAAAGACTCACTTGTGAGCCTGTAAGTAAAGCCCCTGGGACAATGTCCAACACGTTGCATGTTTCTCAGCAGATGTAGCTGTTATTATACAGAATGTGAGCATGTGGGGAAGCCCATGACCATACTTAGTTTGTTTCTAGCTTCTTCAGAGAGGCTTACCTTTAAACAATTGTCCAGGGAATGACAAAACTGATTCTAAAGACCAGGAAGAGTGTGAAAGCATATGGAGTTACTTTAGTGCCACTCCCAAGACTCAGCTAAATTGTCCCCTAGGACCCTGAAAAACTTGCTGATGTAGCCATAGAGCTGCTGTCGGGATCCTGTGAGGAATCAAAAGATATGGGAGTGGTGAGAGAGAGCCAGGAATGGAAAGGGTTTTTCTGGTTCTTTTTTTTTTAAGGAGAAAAGGGTAAATTGTAGAAACTCCAGACTGGTATGATTACAATCCCTTGTAAAAATATTATACACTTTGGGCATCCCTGGATTAGAAGAAAGAAGTGATCATCTGGTACTCTCATGGGTTCACTACAAACAAGTCATGCCAAACCCGCTCCAAGGCTTTTGGGGCTGGGGTTAATATGGATCTGGGAAATGCTGAAGACTTGGTAGACCTTGATCTTGTGAGATATTTATCAGAGACCCTAACGACAGCTTTTTGGACAAGAAGGAGAAATGTGGTCTTGCTATATAGCACAGATAGGTCGATTCATCTTTGGTTGTAGCCAAAGAATGTTGAATAATGACCAGTTTGAGAGGAAGGTCTTAAGAGCTGAGTCCTGGGTCCAAACACCTCTCTATTCCATTTAGAAATAGATACCATGCTCTCCAGCACTACTCCTATTATTCTGGGGTTTTTTTTCCCCCTTTGAACATTGTTTTAGAGTTTGTTTGTAAAATCATGTTAAAATAGTATTAACAAACATAGGATAATTTTGCATTTGCATTTTTCTTAAAATTTCCCCCAATGGTGAAATGTTTCATTAAAATTCAGTTTGGCAATAATTTCACATTTCATGTGATACTGAAGTCCCTGAGGCAACTTGCTGATGAAGACAAAAGCCAGTTGGTCAATAAGCATTCTTTTCTGCTCTTGTTCTTTGAAAAAAAAAAAAAAAAATTTGCTTAATACCAACCCTGTGCCAGGCACTGTGCTAGGCACAAGAGACTCACAGGATCGTAAAACCAGAAGGAACCTGGAGTTTCTAGAGTAAATGCAAAAGGTCTTTTGCTGATAACACAGGAGTTACAGAAGCATTTTAATGAAAGCTTATGCTATACAGCCATCCTCAGAAGGTTTGCAAGCTTCCTTACCCTTTGTGCTGGGGTTTTACTTTTGAAATAAAAGCTGGTCCCATGGGAGAGGCCATAAAAGCAAAATTGCAGCCCAGGCTTTTTTTTTTTTTAAGCAAGAAGAATGTTCAGAAAAGAAGTCCTGAATGATTACATTTGGCCAACTCCAGAAAACAAGCAAACAACCCCGACCTCTCTCCCATCTCACGCCCTGCCCCCATCCCTCCCACCCAACAGTTAAACAGCCCAATCACCCCCAGACATGGAGTCAGGCGCATGCCCTGCCTTAGCCAGCCCCCTTCCTGGCCCTCCGGGTGGTATGGATCTGGGATGCTGGGGGTTGTGGTGGGACCAGCTGCGTACCCTGCTCCCAGAACATCACAGGGATACCTGTGCTTATAAGTGGAGTGGAACCGAACGTGGATCATAGCTGTGACAAGCCAGGAGCCGGCGTCCCTGAGTTTCCCACTGCAGATGCTTTTCCTTACTTCATGGACTATACAGCCTATTTTTTTTTTTTAAGATTTTATTTATTTATTTGACAGAGAGAGAGACACAGCAAGAGAGGGAACACAAGCAGGGGGAGTGGGAGAGGGAGAAGCAGGCTCCCCACGGAGCAGGGAGCCCCATGCGGGGCTCGATCCCAGGACCCTGGGATCATGACCTGAGCCAAAGGCAGACGCTTAATGACTGAGCCACCCAGGCGCCCCTACAGCCTATTTTCTAAAAACGACAGGTCAATTTTAAAAAGAGAAGGAGCAGTCTCCTGTTTTAGCGCTACCTCCCCCACCCCCCGCCCATCCCTCACTTGCACCCTTTAGATGACACAGCAGTTCTCTGAATCGGGGGTGACTGGAATCATGTAATCCAAAGGGCAGTGCTTAGTCAAAGTTAGGGTCGCCCTGGGCTGCTGGGAGTCTGGGAGGTCGGGGTCACACGCTTCTGTGCAAATGGCCAGCAATAGCAACTGCCTCCTACACGATCTCATGCAGTGGCTGCCTGTTAGGGGTGCCAGGGCCCCCCCTCCAGGCCAAGTGACCCACATGTCTGGGGGGCGTGTCCTGGATTTCCATACTTTCTCAGATTCTTCCCAGGTGTTTCTGAACCACTGAGGAGGCAAGAACTTGGGGTTCCAGGCCGAGGAGACCTGCGTTTGAAACTTGATTTTCCTGCTACCTTTTGATGGGGGTCCTTGAGAAGTTCTTTGGATTCTGGAGGCTGTTTTCTCTGCGATAAAATGGGGGGTGAGAGCAACTACATTTCAAGGGTGGGACTAAACGACAGACTATGTTAGTGTTCGACTTGCACGAAGTGTTCAATAAACCGTTGTTGCTCATATGTCCATCAGGGTTTTTAATCATTGCCAGATGCTTGTGGACCTCGAGCTCACGCTCTGGCCTGCAGAAGCCTCCTCCGTGTTCTGAGGGCTGTTTGGAGGTACCGGGACCCGTCTTCCCCCCCTTCTCTGCGCTGCCCACCAGTGTGCGAGCTTCAGGCTCAGCCTCCACCGGAACCTCGGCTCACTCCCACTGCCTCTCACGCTGAGAGTAAAAGTGACACCCGCCCACAAGGCATAATTGGCCCAGTGGTGTCACATGTCCATTCCTGACCAATCACTTTAGCAGTGCAAGTGTGGGGCTCTGATTGGTTCAGGACTGGGTCAGATGGTCCGTCTCAGAGCCAATGGCAGAGTATGAGCTAAAGAGTAGGGCTGGAGATTGGAGAAGAATGTTCCCTCGAGAGGAATCGCGGGTGGGGTTTTGCAGATGCTGGGGCAAGCAGTGGATGCCTGCCTCCCACAGCCTGCCTTACTCATAGTTAACTATAACTCTGCAAAGAAAGAGGTCAGATCACAGGGAACAGGAAGGCAGAAAGGGACAAGAACACTTTTAAACAAGGGGCAAGGCCTTTGTCTGCTCTCTTGATTGCAATATTGCTTGTTAGTTCTTTACACACCTATAATCCATTCCTAGCTGCTCCCTGAACAGATTCGAATCTCTTTATTTGCTCATGCCCTTCCATCTACCTAGTGCCATGTTCCTCCCTCTATGTGCACCCATCTGAAGTCTACCCATCCTTCAAGAGCCCACTCAAATTCTCCCACTCCAGAAAGCCTTCTGTAAACCCCTTGCTCCTTTACCTCTTACCCATGGCCAAACGAAATGCACTTCCAATTTCTAGCACTATCTGTGTCTCTTTTAAAGCATGTATCACTTCCCGTCTTGCACTACCATTCTAGTACATACTCTTGCTTCTACTACTACTCTATGATCTTCTTGAGGGCTGAGTTTACTCAGCTGAGTGCCTTCATTAGTATGATGCTTAATTTTATGTGATGACAACGTGGTTGGGACATGGTGCCTGGATATTTGATCAAACATTATTTTGGATGTTTCCGTGAGGTGTTTTTGGATGAGATTAACATTTAAATCATTTGACAGTGAGTAAAGTGGATTGCCCTCCATAATGTGGGTGAGCTACGCCCAATCAGTTGAAGGCCCCATCCACTCAGTTGAATAGAACAGAAGACTCACTTCCATTGAGAAACAGGGAGTTCTGCCAGCAGTTGGTTTTCGAACTTGAACCACAATATTAGCTCTTCCTGGTTGTCCACTCTGCAGATTTTGGATTTGTCAGCCTCCATAATCATAAGTAGATTCCTTAAGATAAACTTCTCCCTTTATATATAAAGATCATATCACCTCTGTTTCTCTGGCATACCCTGGATAATACAATTACCTAGCAGAGTCCTTGGGAGAAAGTAGGAACTCAGTGTTTGTCAATAAGGGAATGAATGAGTGAATAAATGGATCCTGCATGGCCACTGGGTGCTATGCATCTAAGGGAAAACCTGGCTTTGCAACGGAAGCTAATGGGATTATATGTCTGGGCACCCGCTTTATGAAAGGTCAAGCTCTACATACATACTTGTTGTTGTAATTGTTACCTTTCCCACCACAGCTACCACCACCAGTGGCTACGGGTCCTAGGGCTTTGCCACCACTGGCCTTAGCGTGGTCTGCAGCTCTTGTCCTCATGGACCTCCAGACATCTCATTCCAAAGAACCACCCCTTTCCTCTTTCCCCAATGGCCTAGTGCTGAGCAGATCAATGGTGTTTAATTTCCAGCCTCCCTCTCACATCTGAGCCATGTTGTTTGAAGTTCTGCCTCAATTTGGTGGAAGGAAGCTATGGGAAGGGGCCATTCACTGTACCCTTTTCTTTCTCATGAGCAAATCACGCAGCCATGGAAGAACGACGCTATGTTAACAGATAGAGGGGGTCTTTTTTTTGCCAGCATATCTGGTGGTAGGAGAAAGCCGGTTTTCCAAACCCATGATGTTGCCAACGTGTGTTGGCAACCCACTGAATGTATAACACCAAGAGTGAACCCTTAGGTAAACTATGGACTCTGGGGGATTATGATGTGTCAAGGTAGGTTCATCCTTAATAAAAAATATATATATATATACCCTTCTGATAAGTGTTGCTAATGGGAGAGGCAATGCATGTGGAGGGATAAGGGGGATATATGGGAAGTCTCTACACCTTCCTCTCAATTTTATTGTAAACTTAAAACTGCTCTAAAAAAATGAAATCTTAAAAACAAAACACCCCAAACACAAAGCCTTTGCTGACTGAGAACAGTTTCTGAAACTGATGAAAAGCCCCGGATGAAAAATGGCCCCAATTTATGGCAAGCCCAAACAGCTTGGCCCGGATAAGGGTGCTGGCAGCGCATCTGAAGAACAGCTGGGAGATCAATTTGGGTATGGGTTTATTAGCCATGCATCGGGCTTGGAAGGGTATCTTTGGGGAAAAGTGGTCTCGGGCAGGGGACCGAAGCCACTGTGATAATCCTGACAGCACATGCGTGGCTGGGGAAGATTTAACTGCCTCAGCTGTGGCTCGTCACTCAGCCAGGTCAACGGAGCCTCGGCAGATAAGAAACAACAACCCGGGGCCAGCCAGCCAACTCCGGCCCAACGGGGCCTGGATTTATTTCACTTGTTGTCTGGGTCGGAGCCTCTCCTAGCCTCCCCGGGGGGAAGAGGCCCAGGAAAATCATGGGGTCCAACAGTTGTCGGAGGAGAGAAGACCCGTGAGGCTCTCTGGGGTGAGAGTGTGTCACCCTAGGAGACAGGAGAAGGGCGGCAGCTACACAAATGCCCACCTACCACTTGCCACCCTAGTCCGTACCCTCCAGGAGCTCAGATCCTCCCGGGGCAGAATGTGAGGGCTTTGCCTTCCCAGGCGGTGGGTTCTTTGGTTGAGCTTTGATGCTATTTTGCTTTTTCCCTCGTTCGTTCATTCATTCATTCACTCATTCACTTGTTCATTCTGTTTACAAAGATAGTATTTGCATTCTGTGTAGCAGCTCGTGTAAAAAAATTAATAGAGAAAGGTAGAAAGAAGCATACACAACACCCCATGAGCCAGAAACAAATCCTTTAAACATTCTGACATCTGACAGTGAAGTTTTCGACACCTTTCTCTATGTATATACTCATGTAGACATTTATGTGTCACTTGACATAATGAGACATTTTCTGTTTCCCAATTTGCATTTTTTTTATTCAACAGTGTCACAGAGAGCTTCCTCCAACGTGACTACAGATAACACAGCAACATTTTAAATGGCTGCTTAGTATTCTGTTCTATCAAAATGTGATGTGGGCCATCCATGGATGGACTTCCAGGTTGCTGCTGGGCTTCTGCTCTGATAACCGCCCCCGCCCCATGCACACATACACCGTCCACACTCACATCCTCCCGCTGCTTGATCACGCTCTGCCCAGTACCTAGCTCCATGCTCAGTGTATAGTAGGTCCTCAGGAGATGTTTGCAGAACAACTCAAGTGAACAGCTTTATGTCCTTGTTCGGTTATCTCCTTAGAAAAAGTTCCTAGAACCAGAATTTTAGGATCAAAGGGAATAGACATTTTTATTTCAGTCACATATTGCCAGATTGCTCTCCAGAATGGTCCTACCAATTTATAGTCCTACACATACTGTCAGAGCTTCTCCTCACCTTGGCCAAAGCTGGGTGTTTTCCTTTTTTCAACCTTTGCCGATCCAGTGGGTTTGAGGCTTTATACCTTACCCTCAACGTTATTTATCAATTTTGGTTAGAATTATTTGTCTACTTTCTTTCTTCTCATTAGCAACTAGCTCAGGGCCTGAAGCAAGGTTAATACTTAATATATATGAAATGCAGTAGCTCGAAAATATTTATAAAGTCCGTCACCATGCTAGGCATCGTTTCTGCTGCTGCCCATATGGAGACCCAGTGTGGGACCTGGAGTGGGGGGCACCTGCCTTTGGACGGAAACAAGCAACACCATGGGAGAGAGGATGCAGGAAAGCAAGGGTCATCCCAAGCAGTGAATTGCAGAAGTTGTGTCCTGGGACTGGACACAATGTCTAAGGGGTTGACACCATTGTCCTAGCCCTCAAGGAGAGATTCCGTGCAGAAGGAAGGGACTGTGAGTAGCAAGCACGTTTCTTAAACTGCACCTACAAGAGAACCCTACAGTACTTGCTTAATGTGCCTTGTCGCAGGTTCACTCAAGGCAACTTAGTCAGAATCCCTGGAGACTGGACGGGTCCTGACAGACCCAACAGGAAATTCCTTTACCCACCAGAATGGAGGGGCCCCCGCTCAGGGCGACACCCACCTAATAGGTGTTAGAGTGAAACGCTCAGTCAGAGAAGGAGGATTTAGGGTTTAGACAAAAGCAAATAACCAGTTTGTCTGGAGCCCTCACTTCACTCACACACCCTCACATTAGCCCATTGTTCTGGTGTCAAAACTGCAAAGCAAATCTGTCTTGCTGATTCTTATGTCACCTTGCTGCGGGCATTCTTTCATCTGAAGGATTTAGAGAACCAGCCAAGTGTGGATGCTGATGTTGGCCAGGTGGATGCTGATGGACCTTTCCCATAAGCACACTCACCATGACACCCTTGGGAGCCTTTGTGTAGCCAAATTGTCAACAAAATGGGAAATTCTCTTGGGCTTTCTCAGGATACTCGGCAGGGAAGGGGGGGCTCCATACACCCCTTGAGTGGCCCCAGAGAAGGGCACACTCCTACCTCTGGCTCCTCAGAGCCAAATTTCCCTTCCCCGGTGGGGACAGTTCTCCTCGGGGGAGTTGGTAAGGGCACAGCGCCAGGGCCAACAGCAGCTGCTGGAACCTTCCCAGGGAGCTGCCCGTAGAACTGAGGAATGAGCCTCCCAAATGAGCATACTGTGGAAAATTCAGTTTCTGCTTGTTGCTTCCTGCAGCTTTCAACTGGCCAGGCGCAGAGGTGAAGCCCGGAAGAGCTATGGAGATGTCAGAAAGCAAGTGATGCAGCTAAATCATCACACAGGCGTCCATACCTCCTCATCTTGCTTTACCGATAGTCTTGGCTCGGGGACCCCGCTCCTGCTGGAGGACGGGGTGGGGGGTGCAGGGGCGGCTGTGATTTCAGAGAGGCTGCCAGATGGCCATGAGAGGCCCAGTGCACACGTCACGCCGACTGACAGCATCGGCAATTATGCAGATGGAGATGGAGCCTTTAGCTACGGTGGATGGCGTTTCTGCAATTCACGGAATACCTGTGTGGAAGGTAATGCACCTTGGTAACTGACCGTGAACTCTTACCAGAGGTCTGATGCGCCGAGCCGGGGCGCCTTTTCCAGCAGTGATGATAACTGGTACAGTCAGCATATCCGGATAATGTCTGTTGGAACCGTATCTGCCTGGAACCAAATAAAGCAGTTGCCCTTTCAAGTTTGCTGCCAGATGAGTGAGGGATAGAAAACGGGCAAACAGCTCCTGTCGTGGACCTCCTACTCTGCCTTGTTTTTCCCTGCCTCCTCCCACTTAGAAAACATTCTTCCTCTCCTTTAAATAACCATGGAATCTACCCCTGCCTTCAAGAAGCCTTCCTGGATTTGCCGTGCCCCAAAGGCCAACACCCTTTTCTGAGAAGGCACTATTAGGGGAGCTTGGGTGGCGTAGCCCATTAAGCATCTGACTCTTCATTTTGGCTCAGGTCATGATCTCAGGGTCCTAAGATCAAGCCCCAAGTCAGGCTCCATCTGCACTCAGCGCGGGAATCTGCTTGAGATTCTTTCCCCCCTCCCTTGCCCTCCACCTCTGCTTCTTCCCCCGCTCATTTTCTCTCTCTCTAAAATAAATAAAATCTGGGGAAAAAAAAAGAGAACACACTTTTAAAACAAGGCACCCTCCAGTGCTAGCTTCCCAGGCCTCTCCCCTATTGACTGCGTGGCCTTGGGCAACCTTCAGGGCTGCTGGGAGGATGGAATGAGTTAATAAAATGCTAAGAATGTAGAGGAAGACTCATTATAACTAGTATATATAACATACATCATGTATTATATATATATATACAACATACATCTAATATAGGTAAATAGAATATTACATATATACATTATACACAATATAATATACATATATACAAAGTAATAATAATTAGTAGTGGTTCAACAAATATTCACCTACTCTGTGCCAAGCACAGCGATGGCCCCTGGAAATGGGGGTAAGAGGTAGGGGGGACAAATATAAAGCAAAATAAAATGTCTCTTGTTCTCTTCAACAAGGAACAAACACCTAGAATGGGAGTAGGGTGCCTATGCAACTTGATCTAACACAAAGTTAAAAAATATATATCCTTTCTAAGCAGACGGGGCGGGGATGAGGCTCAGGGAGAGGCCAGAGGGAGAAAGAAGAAACTCTCAAGTCATTCTAGTTGCTGCAGAGGATTGGAGGGCTTCCTGGAAAACGCAAGTGAAGGATAGGCAGGATCTGCCAGGAAGAGCCAGGGTGGGGGTCGGGGCTGGGGGAGCTGGACACCCAGGCACGGGGCGAGGGAAGGGAACAAAGGCACTCATGCATCCAGAGTGAGCATCCAGCAGTGAGCACCCGCTGTGTTCCAGGCACTGTTCGAGGCCCTGGGAATAGAGCAGGGACCAACATGGACCCCCCAAAATAAGCTGGTGGCAAGAAGGAGGGGATAACACAAAGGAGCTGGAAATCCCTTTCCCACCCTTCTGCCCCAAGAGGTCATGGAGCAAAAGGGCACCACACGGAGACTGAAAAGGTCACGTGCCTGGGTCTTTGCTTTTCTGGACCCTGCCGGCCGCTGGTGGGGTGAGTAGCTTTCGAAATATCCAGATAGACATGGGTGCGCTAGAGAGCCTGGAGGCTAGAGCTTTTGCACTGGGTGCTCATGGCTTAGGGGAAACAGAGGCCCTCAGGGAAGCCCAGCCCTCAGTCTGACCATATGTTTCAGCAATGGGTGGTGGTGGGGAGCGGGCAGCCAACCATCCGTGAGGTGGCAAGCTCTGGCTTCCTGGGCCGGGATCTCCGGCTTGCGGGGGTAAGGGAACAGCCTCCTGACGCCAGGCGCTGTTGAGAGGAAAAGCGTTTTCTAAATTCCTTTCTTTCCCTATTTAACACAGGCAGGCCCATGAGTGGGCAGTTGCACGAAGAATGGGAAGGCAGGACCCTGGTGGGACTCTGGATTTTTTAAGGCCTGAGCCTCTCTTCTAGGGGGGAACTGAGAGCATATGTGGAAACACAGAGCTTGGAGGGAGAGATATCTATGTCTGCTTAGCTGGCCAGAAAGAGGGCCCTGGGCCAAGGGTGTGGAAGCCAAGGCAGAGAGAGAGACCACGGGGCTGGAGCACTGGACCCCGGGCTTGTGTAGCCACCTGCCTGCCCAGCAGCTGCAGGACCAAAGCTCCTTTCTCTGTCCTCCCTTCCTGTGCTGCAGGGGGGCCCAGAGGTTGCGGCTTGGGGGGGGGGGGCAGAGGCTGTGGCAAGCCTGGGGTAAGGAGACTTGGCAGGGCACCCAGCGGAGAGTTTGCAGATCGGCCAGGGGGCAAGGGAGGCAGGCCGGGCTAAGGGCTGGATGGGGACTGTTTTCTCTGCACCATTCCCAATTCTTGCTACTCCTCCTACTGAGAAGAGAGCCCTGATTTTTTCCAGGTAGTAAGCGGAGTCCTGGGTAGGGAATGATGATTGACCTCAGCCTGTCATGGTAATCTCATCCTCCTTCGCTAGTACATTAACCAGCCTCCCATGCAGCTAGGGGTGCTGTGCTGTCCTAGTTTGGGTCTATGAAATGTGGGGGAAAGTCTGTTGAGGAAATTTTAAGACAGAGAGAGAGAGAGAGGGAGAGAGAGAGAGAGAGGAAGAGGGGGAGAGAAGGAAGAAGTTCTTTCTCATGACCCCTCAGAGGCATCTCTCTGCTTTCTGCCTTTGATGTAGCCATGATGTCTGGAGCTGCAGAACCATCTCGATGCCATGAGGTGACAGGCATGAAGATGAAGAGACAACCCTCACAGGTGGCAGAGTAGGAAGATAGAACCTGGGTCCTTTGCGACATTGTTGAGAAGTGAAGCCAGCCTTCAGATTGTCAACCTCCAGACCCTTTCTTGAGGTCTGAGAGCTGTTGCTGAAGCAGATGGGAACAGGAAGCAAACGGGAAGGAATAAGACGCTTCTCCCTACCTCCTGCCTTCCAGTTTCCCTCAACCAGTAGAATGTGGCATAAGTGATAGTAGGTATGTTCTAGAGCCTAGGCCTCCCGACTCACCCTCTTGGAAGGTTGCCCTGAGACAGCCATGGAACAAAGAACCTGTGAGGGACACCACGTGGACAGGGATGTCCTGCTGCCATAGGCCACCCGCCGGCTGCGTGTAACGGCCTGTGTGAGCCCGGTGAGGCTGCGGAAGAACCAGCCAACCCACAGAATTGGCAGAACTCCGTGTTGGGGCTTACGATGCAGCCATCCCCACCAGAAACGATATACAATGAAAGAACACTCGGCACTCCGCAGCTGGACTTGATGGTGCTGGGGGTGGGGGGGTGGGGGGGGATGGGGCCGGGGAGGGGCCGGGTCGGCGGTGACATGGAAGCCTCGAGTCTCCGTTCTGACCTCTTGTCAATGAGTCTCAGCGAGAGCACAGGGGGGAGTTGGCTTCTTTGGATTGGAAACTCATGCTGACTATATTCTCTCCTTTGGCAATGTGGCTCCCTGCAGCACAGGAAGGGAGGACAGAGAAAGGAGCTTTGGTCCTGCAGCTGCTGGGCAGGCAGGGGGCTACGCAAGCCCGGGGTCCAGTGCTCCAGCCCCGTGCTCTCTCTCTCTGCCTTGGCTTCCACACCCTTGGCCCACACCCTTCGCAAAGGCCCCTTTCCTGCTTTTGCTCCTCATCTAGCTCATTCCATGCATCCTCCTTCTCCGCTTCTACTACTCTGTCCTCAGAGCAGGCCTTCATGATCCTAAACCAGGGCCCCCGTATGCTCTCTCAGGATATGCTGAGTTTTCCTACATGGCCTTCATCTCAATGTGTAATTATGTATTTATCTTGGTGTTTCAAAGGTCCAGACTTAGCAAGACCTAAAGGGCTTAATCACTGCCACTCTACAGGATGTGATTAGTAGGAGCAGAGCTTTCTGGTCCCTCACCGTTCCTATTGGTTTCTCCAGACCATCGGTTCTCCAAGTGTGAGTCCGGAAAGGGATCCATGTCATTGGCATCAGCTGGGAACTTATTAGGAATGTAAATTCTCGGATTCCGCTCCCCTCTAACGGAATCAGAGGCTGGGGGTGGAGCTCAGCACTCCAGGGGGTGGGGCGGGGGGAGGGGGTTTAGCCAGCCGTCCTGATGATTTTGAGGACGCACCTATAAAGTTGGAGAACCCCTGGTCTGGACAGCAAGCAGACAGGTGAGTGGCGGAGGAAGCGAGCAATGAGCAGATGGCCCCCGGAAAAGAGACATCCCCTTGCCGGCTCCCTTCGCTGCTGGGTTTGCCAAGTCAGGTTGTGGTGTGGGAGGGGATGGATGTTTGGAGGGCATGGTCCACACAAGATTCTTTGCCCAGTGAGAGAGAGAGAGAGAGAGGTCACAGGTCCCCACCTAACAGATGAGAACCCGAACTTCAGTGGGATGAGGTTAACTTCCCCAGACTCAGGCAGCTAGGATGCGCTCGGGCCGGACCTTGACCCCAAGTCGATGGGTCCGGAGAGTCTGCACTGCTAGCCAGCGAGCTCCGCTACCAGCCTCATCATTATTTACAAGCATCATTCACACTTTCCTTAAAGAAGCAGCAGAGTGAGCCTGTTCGCGGGGCCATACCCGGCGCGCGGCGTGGGCTCTGCGGGGGAGAGCGCGTCAGGGTCCCGGGTGGGCTCCCACCAGGCGCTCCTGCGTCCCTTTCTGTCTCTGAGTCCTTTGCTCCGAGCGCTCAGGGTGAGGCCGGGGTTAAACGGCAGCCGGCAATGCCTCTCCCCGAGTTTATTTACTAAAACATTTTTTATTACCCGGACAAGTTCGCAGCGAGAATATGACAGCCTACATTTTATGCGGCCATTGATCTTTAATCCGAGCCTGCCTCGAGGTTTCCTATAAAATCAGGGCTTCCTGGCCCCCGATGTGATTCCGGCCCGGAATGAATGAGGGCCCGGGCTGCTCTTTTCTCTTCTGAAAAGGCTGAAATGGCTTTGTGTAAATGGGTGGAAAATGCTGATATTTGGATTCTATAAATAGCTCGCCTCCGGAGCGAGCGGCGCGGGGGTTTCATCCGTGCGGTCTCCTTGGAATGTTTGGGGCCTTATCACTTTTATCCAGGGGGCGGCATACAAATGAACCCCCTGGCCAAGCGCCCCGCCCGCCGGGGCACGTTCGGAACATTGGGGCGCGTCTGCGGGTCGCAGGCAGGGGGGTGGGGGGAGGCGGCTGAAGGAGGCAGGGCATTGCCGGGGAGGGCGGCGGGGGGCTGCAGATGGGCACGAGCCTCCCTTTAGGGGAGAGGCAGCCGCGCTGCTCCTTCTCCCCACTTCCATTTGCAGCCTGCGCCTGCCTGCGTGGGCGAAGGTTCTATCTATAGCGCGCTATTTTTAGCTCCATCATCTGAAGAACCTGACAGCCAGTTAATGACTGGGACCCATCGTGGCGTGTCTGTCGCGCTGTGGAGTGCGCACGCCAGGAGCAGATGTGCTGAGGCTCAAGGTTGTTGCATCTGAAAATGCCCTTCCTCTTCCTCGGGAAGGGGGCTGTTGAAGGAGCCTCAGCCCCCCACCCCCACTTTCTGAGAACCCTCATGTGTCAGGGAGGGGGGCATCGTGTTCATTTCTGGTGCAGTAGATGACATCTTCCTACCTCGGGACCCTATTCCCAACACTGTTAACACAGCCTGGAGATAGGGAAGGGGGCGAGGAGAGGGGAAGCTGGGGTGGCAGCCCTGGGAGCTGAGAAAGGACTCGCACTTCACCTTGGGGCGATCAGAAACCCTGGAAAAAGACCGATATACAGCCACCCTGGTGGCTAGGAAGCTGTAATTTTCCCCAAGAAAGGAAAACTGTGTTGCAGATTTCGTGCCCTTCAGAGGTTGTACTCCGCATTCGCTCCAACCCTTGGTTCTATAGGTCAGGTACCACAAGCTCAGAGAGGTGGGTGACCTGCCCAGGACCACACAGCTTGCCTCTCCCACACCCTCTGCAGCCACCAGACCCAGGACCAGGCTACAAGTCAAAGGGTCTGCTTATACTCTGTGGATGAAAACCGGGATGTGTTCAGTGTTGATGCATTCATTCATTCTCGCACTCACCCTACAGGCGGGGGCCAGGGTGGGCCATCCAGCTGAGCCCCAGGAGATCAGATCCAGGGCAAGGGGTGGTATGGAAATGCCAGCATCAGAGCCCTGGTCAGGAAGCCTAGGTGCAGTCCCAGGTGGAACTGAGGGGTAACATGACAAAGGTGTCCAGTGAGGGCCCCTCTGGGGGCTTTGGCCACCTGTCAACCCTCCTAGATAACATGGGCTGCAGGCACGAAGAGCAGATAGCGTGTGCTAGGGGTTGGCATTCTCACGGCAATCCCAGGAGATGGTATTCCAATTTTATAGGTGGAGGAAGAGAAGGTAAGTAACTTGTGTGGTCACCTATTCAGGAAGTGGGAGATCTGGGATTCAAACCTGGGCGGTGTGGCCCCAAGGTTCATGCCCTTAATCCCTCTACTCCAGCTGCCTCCAGGTCAAATCCATCTGCCTTGCCCCACTTAAATCAGGCCAGATTTACGGAGCCTTGAAATTCTGAACAGGCTCTTACTCTTAGGTTCCTCTGGAACAGTGTCATCCACTCTCAGAACTGTCCACAATGGTGGAGATGTTCTAGATCTGTGCTATTCGATACCATAGCCACTAACCCCATGTGGCTGCTGATTATTTCAAATGTGGCCACTGTAATTGAGAAACAAAATTTTAAATTTTATTTAATTTAAATTAATTTAAATTCAATGTCAATAGCCACATGGGGTTAGGGGCTACCATATTGGACAGAACAGCTCTGAAAAACTGGCTACACACATTTGAATCCACTGGGGATCTTTTAAAGGTAACAATACCAGGATGTATTCCCTGAGATTCTGATTTAAGTGGTCTAGTGTAGGCCTGGCATCGCTATTTTAAAAGATCTTCAGGTGATTCTAATGTACAGCCAAGTGTTGAGAACCACTGGGCCCCATAATATCCTAAGTCATCCTAGTCTCTTCTAGCCTGTAGCATCTACTCGTATTACAGCAGACCCTGTAGGTGACTCATTCAACACCATTCCCCAACCTTTTATCTGTTACCTTCCTCTACTATAGATGTTAGAAAGCTAAGTACTTGATTTCTCTAACAGCCAGGCAGCTAAGCCACTGTTCTGGCAAAGAAACACAACAAGAATCCTGCTGGTATTGTTCCTTCACCCACTTCCTCCTGCCTAGAATATGTGACTAGATGCCCTGAGCAGTGGCAGCCATCTTACAACCACGAGGGAAGACCAGGAGTGTTGCAGGCGACCATCTAGACATCATTGTGCTACTGAATCAAACCCAGCAGCTGCCTACCTCTGGACTCCGTGTTTGGGAAACAATCCAACCTATTTGCGTAAACCACTCTATTTCTGTTTTCTGTCCCTTATAGCCTAAAGCATTCCTCATACAGCCATCTTTTATTTTCCTTAGCCTTGAAATCACTCTAAAGATTAAACATCTTGATATATGTGAAAGTACTTTGCAAACTGTAAAGCACTCAGCAAATGGACAGTGTTTCCTATTGGTTGGGAAACCTTAGCAATCTCTGCTTCAGGCGAGAAATCCAAACTTGAGGGCTTGAAATCACGGGACACAGAGACCTCTCTTCCACCGCAAAACATCTGCTTTTAGACTAGGCTTCTGACTGACCCCGAATGGCCTGGTCACTGCTTGCTGGAAAACCCATCAGCCAGTATGCTCCAGGCCAGAACATTCTCCACTCAGCATTTCGGTTGTGGTTGCTGAAAATGAATTAGTGGCTTGCACACTTCCCCTCAAACCTCCCCTTCTTTTATCTCAAAGAAAGAAGAATCTGCCACTCCAGGGGAGGCAGGGCTGGCCTGAGGACTGAATGTCCAGCACTTGGCACAGTGCCCAGCCCAGAGCCACCTTTTGGAACAGTGGCTCTTGAGTCAAGTGCCTCGGTCTGATCTTTGTTCTCCATCCCCAGCCGCCCTGTCCACATTTGGCCACTCCATCCCTCCCTCTCCTCAACCTCACCCCAGCTGACTTTCCCAGTAATTACACTAGCCCCATCCATTTGAATGTGCATTTTGGTTTGCAAAGGAAGCTCGTGGGTATTTTCCCTTCCGATTCTTCTCACAGTTCTGGTTATTCTTCACTTCATTATCTAGATGAGAAAACTGAGACTCAGAAAATAAACCAACTTGTCTGTATCCTTCCAGTTTCTCTCTGCTCTTGCTGAGGTGTGAGAGGCTGTTCTGGACAGGGCTTGGGAATCCGACAGATTTGGGTTTGAATTCAGCCTCTTTACGGTGTGACTTTGGGCATTTAATCCTATGAGCTTCACCTCTTGGCCATCAGGAGAATATATCAGATGGCGTGCCTCGCGTTCCCAAGACAGTGTCTGGAACCCAGCAGAGGCTCAGGAAGTGATCTCTCCCCTCACTATCCCTTCTACCATGTTTAAATTTTAACAAGCTTTCAGAGGACTAAAAGTACTTTAATAGTGATAGCTGACAGCCAAGTGCCAGGCACAGTTCCAAGCATTTGTTAATTCTCCTGGTCCTTAAAGTCCATCCTATTTTCAGTCGTATCCACAGATGAGGGAACAGAGGAGGCTAAAGTATTGGTTTATAGCCTCCCAGGCCGCCAGCTCCAGAAGGCACATTCCTAACCCCCGCACATCCTGCCTCTCCTCCTTTCCTCGTGCGGAAGACAAGGTGGACAGAGGCGCCTTCTGGATCTCACATGCCTCTGTGCTATGCCCATCAAGTAGAAATTTCATGGGAAAGTAACATGCTGACATCATCATGGTGCCCTGGCAGCTGGGGGCTGTATTAGTTTCATGTGACTGCTGGAACGGATTACCCCCAAACGAAGAGGATTAAAACAACACCGACATTATTTCATAGTTCGGACGGCCATAAGTCCTCAGTGAGTCTAACTAGGCTAAAATCGAGGTGCCGGCAGAGCGCATTCCTTCTGGAGACTCCAGGGGCGAATCCACTTCTTGGCCATTTCTAGCTTCTAGAGGGTTCTGCATTCCTTAGCTTGTGGGCCCACCAGCAGCATCTTCCTATCAATGACTCTAGTCTCTTCTTTATGAGGACCTGTGTGATAAGGCCCACCCAGGTAATTCAGTTTAATCTTTCCCATCCTAGGATCCTTAATTTAGTCACAGCTCCAAAGTCCCTTTGGTTGTGCAAGAAAACACATTAACAGGTTCTAGGGATTAGGGCAAGGGCATTTTTGGGAACCCATTATTCTGTTTACCTTAGGGGGGCAGGGCTTAAACCCCAGCTCTACTATTTGCAGCCCTCTGTGCCTCAGTTTCCTCCCCTCTAATGTGGGATAATGACGAGGCTGGTGGAAATAACTACCACCTAGGATCCTAAAGGTTAAAGGGGATGCTATATGTTAAAGTGCTTTGTGAAGTTCTATAAACAGGTAGCTTCTTGCTATCAATAAAATGGTACTTAGGGAGAAAAACTGGTTCAGGCCAGTCCAGAGCTAGTGAGATATATTTGCCTTTCTCAGCTCAGAAAGCCAACTCTAAGTAAGGTTGCCCACTGTAATTTTGCTTTGCTGACCAGACTTGAAATGTGGGGTAGCCGCTGCTCAGCCATGTGGCTCAACAAGCCTCTTCTCTTTGACCGTAATTAAAGTCATGCATGAACACTAACTCCCAATTCTGTGAAAGATTTGACTTCATCTGGGAATATCTGCTCAATTTGCTTTCCGTGCCCTTCCTCCCCCATGTGTTCTGGGGCAGGAACTGCTTGGGAAGCAGGAGAATCAGAAATCCACACCCCTGCCCTTCCAAGGGAGCCATTCCCAAGGGGGCCTCCAAGAATTCATCTGAGACATCTGGGAAGACGTGTAGGAGGTGTGACACAAATAACCAAAAAAAGCACTCTTCTGCATGATTTCTATAAAATTGCCCATTTAATCCTCAGAATAACCCCACAAGGTAGGTATGGTCATACTCCCATTTTGCAGATTATACAACTGAGGCACAGAGAGGTTAAACTGCTTGCCTAAGGTCATGCAGCTGGTAAGTAGCAAGGCAGATGTCTGGGATCTGTTACTACTTCCCTGGCCTCATCTCTTCCTTCTCCCCACTTAGGACGTTTATGTGTTAACAAGACCTTTAAGCCATTGCAACTAAACAATAATGATAGAGAAGAAAGGGGTTGATGATAGCAATAATAATAATGCATGAGGCCAAAAGGGAAGACTTTGGGGAGAAAAGAGAAAAACATACAGGTGGAAGGAATTTGAGAGAGGGAGATAGAACTGGGCCTGGGGGTAGGTGAGCCTGTGTAGTGGGAGGGGAGGTAAGTCCTGTGCAGAGGCTGCTTTAGGCAGAAGCCATGAGGCCAGACATGTGTGGGGACAACTAAGAATTCTGTTTGACGGGCATGGAGAATTTGTGGCCCGCGTTGGAAGTTGAAGCCAATCCTACTCATTCATTCGACAAACATTCACTGAGCACCTTCTGTGGATCAAGCCAGGTGACATCCTTGGTGTTGGGGAATTAGCAATGAAAGGACAGACAGACAGGCTCTTGCCCTCCTGGAGCTGCCACTGCATTAGAAGAGATGCGTAAGAACCAACTAATGAGAAAATATCAGGAAGTTAGGTGCTGAGATGAAAATAAAACCAAATGATGGGTCTTGGAAGAGGCAATCCAATATGGGCACTGAGTGGCCCTGCTCATCATTGCTGTATGCCAAGAATACAAGACCCTCATTACTCTCTACTAGGCCTCCCTCATGATTGTGTTTGTGGTGAGCGATCTTCTTTGCCATCTCACATAGAGCTGGTTGGCTTACTGCTCACTATTAAAAGCTATAAATTCCCCAAGCATGATGCTCTTCTGCTGGGATGCAAATCCACTGTATGTGTGGCCTCGAGCTAGGCCTCCCTGTGTCATCCCGATAGGACTTGGGAGATAGGAAAACCAGTGCCAGCATCGTGCTCTACTACTTGCCAGGCTGTGAGTAGCAAATCCCCTTGTCTCTGACCCAGGAGTCTCGTGTCTTCTGCTAACATCCATGAAACTGTGTCAGGCTAACTTAATAGTCTGCAAGGAGGATAGCATTTCATATGCTGACAGAATAGTGGTGATAAAGTATAAAGTATAAAGGTTGGGTGGGGGAGAGGGTAGCTTGAGGTATCTCAAGGGATAGGGAAATATCAACTGATCTTGAAGTTCCCTGTTGAAGATTTGGGGGTTAAAAAGACCCACTAATATTATTAAGTAGGTGATTTAGAAAACTCCAGCTGGTGATGATAGGGCAGGTGGGAAGATTTGTTAGGTTTTTCAACATGAGAGGGGAATGGAGGTAATGGCAATGTATCATGTTGTCTATAAATTAATCTAAAATATTTTAACGGAGGGTCGCCTGGGTGGCTCAGTCAGTTAAATGTTGGACTCTTGATTTTGGCTCAAGTCATGATCTCAGGGTCGTGAAATCGAGCTCTGCGTTGGGCTTGTGCTTAGTGCAGAGTCTACTTGGGATTCTCTCCGTCTTCCTCAGCCCTCCCCCCACCACACACACTCTCTCTCTCTCTCAAAACAATTAAAGAACATATTTTGAACAGAGATAGTATAATATGTAAGCGTATGTGAGTTAGTTTTGATTCACAGTCTATAGACAGCATTTAGAACATTCTAATCAGAGTGCTCCACGGGTGGTTGGTTAGCATTTCAAATCAGTCTAACCTCTTGAGGTGGCTACCACAAGCTTTGAGCTATCTTTATCTCGGGTCAATGTCAGAGGCTTTGTTAATTAACATAATGGATGCTAGAAAGTATTTCTCATCGATGAAATATGTAGTATTTAAGATGTGTGGGTGGGCTTGAATATTGCACAGGAACTCCTACTCTTGCCTGAGCAGAGTTTAAGTATCCAGGGAGTCCAACGTGCTGGGGTTCTCAAACCTGGCTGCGCATTGTGATCGCGGGGCAGGACGCTTTAAAAACTCTGATACCCAAGTTCTACCTGCAGAACTTGACTTCATCGGTGTGCTTCTCATTTAGCTCAGTTCCTTATGAGCTGTGTGCCCTTGAGCACGTTACTAAGCTCTGTGAGCTCAGTTTCCTTGTCTATGACATGGGTATAATAATATGCCTACCTCATCAGGCAGTAGTGAGGATTTAAATGAGTTAATTTATGTTGAGCATTTAGACCAGTATGGGGAGCAGTTCTCAATTAAGTGTTATTATATTATTCTCATTCACACTCTTGTTATTGTGATTTTTTGGAAAAGTTCCTAAGGCATGATTAGAGTGTCCAGCAGCTAGTTGGCTGAAACATGCAGCTACAATATTTGCCTTGAGCGAGCCTTTCAGAGGAGATGCCATAGGAACTCCTAAAGAGACAGAGGGAGCCAGAACTTGATCTTGCTTTCAGGATACACCATGGGAACTGCTTTAGAGCCAGCTTGCTGAGAAAGGTCTGTGTAGGTGGCAGGACTCAGTCTGAGACTCGCTTTCAATGAAACCAGGTGGGAAATTTGAAGACTAGAGAATTTGGGCCCATACCCCCCTCTGGTTCAGGGCTTCTTATTCCTCTGTAGGGCCATGGACCCCTTCCCCAGTCATGAAGCCTATAGATACCATTGCAGGATCATGGTTCTAACTGCGTAAAACAAAATGCTAGTATACAGACGGAATGAATTACATTGAAGTATAGTTATCACAATATCAGTGAACATATTTAGTATAATATATGCCCTCCTTTCTTAACACCTTAAGTAGCAATGCCTAGCAGTGGGCAGTGATAGGCATGAAAGGTATTTTAGGATATTTGATAACAATTGTCACATGATATGAAAAAAATCATCTGTGATTTCTATTAGTGACAAATTCACAAGTATACTTTACTATTGTAGTTTGTTGGCTCATTCATAATTAAAGACAATGCTAAATTTCAGTTACACGTTAATGAAAATAAAGATGGTATTTTTTTTTTCCTTGTCCAAATTCACGGACCTTCTTGAATCCCATGACCCTCAGGTTAAAAACCCTTATTAGGAGGCTGCTAATAACTGCCCAACTAATAATTGGGCATGACAAAATGAGCTTGGTTAGACCAGACTGCTATACCACGCACAATGGAAAGACAAGGGGCCACAGGGGGATTTTGTTTTTCAGTTACTACCGCAGCCTAACAGAAGATTCCAAAACGTAGTGGCTTAGAACGATGATTTGTTAATTTCCTCATGATTGTGCAGGTCAAGTCGTTGGCCAGAGCTCAGGTGGGCAATTTTCTCCGGGTCTCAGTTGGGTTTCTTTCATGTGTCTCCTCCATTCACTTGGGAACTTGGCTAGACCCGGACCTTCCAAGTCAGCCTCACATTATGTATATTTCTGCTCAGGCTGCCATAAGAAAACACCACAGACTGAGTAGGCTTAAACAACAGAAATTTACTTCCTCCCATCTCTGAAGTCTGGAAAGTCCAAGAAGATTCTGGCGGTGTTTGGTTTCCTATGAGGGCTCTCCTCCTGGTGTGTGGACAGGTACCTTCTTGCTGGGTGCTTGCTTGGCCTCTTCTTGGTGTACGTGGGTGGAGAGAGAGTGCTGGTCTCTCTTCTTCTTCTAAGGACGCTAATACTACCCCTTCAGGGCTCTACCCTTATGAGCTCACTTGATCTTAATTCCTCCCGGAAACGACCTCTCTCCAAATACAGTCACTCTGGGGACAAGGGCTTCAACATGAATTTGGGGGGGAAGCAATTCAGTCCATAGCATCCTCCAAGGCCTCTCTTCGCGCATAACATCTGATCATGCAGTCGGCCAGCCTACATCTCGGACCAGCGTGGCATCTGGGCTCTAGAGAGACAAAGTAGCCCCTGCCAACAACTCTCTTCAGGCCTGGGCATGGCAGTTCAAAGTGAATTCTACAACCTCCTATCAATCAAAAGAACTCACAGGCCAGTCCAGATCCCAGGGGAGGGCACACAGGTCCCCCTCTTACTGTGAGGGGGGAACAAAAGCACAAGGAGAAAAGGAATTACTGGGGGCCATAGCTGGGCTCTTTTCCCCACAGAGACCTACCAGGCCCGGGAGCTGCTCACACCCAGGGATGCGGGAAGGGAGGAGTCAAAGCTGCTGCTGAGATTTTCTGGCCCAGGCCTTGCTGTTTTTGCTCACACATCAGACTTCTGCCTCCAGAGTTCCCAAGAGGCTCCAACTAAACCACCAAAAGCTATCCTTGAGGCTTGAGAAGTGTTAATCTAAATGAAAAAAAAAAAAGTGCCAATTTTATGAATACTCATTAACGGACTTAATTATGCAGTGTGTCCTATATTGTCAATAACAGGGCCGTTGCTTTCAAAATTAAAATTGAGTGCACGCTTTTCCCCTCATTATCTCAGCATGTCTGACTACTTCTGCTATCGAAGCAGAGAGGAAACTTCCCGCCTTTGGGAGGCCTTGCTGAGTTCTACCTCAGTCTCTGGCTGCCCTCCCTGGGTGCCGGTAACCTCACACTTGCCTGTTTGTTTGTTTGTTTGTAACAGATTTACTGAGGTATAATATTGATGCTATGTATCAGTTGCTTGTTCTAGCAACACTGGATTGGAATAATCTTTTCCTGCCACTCTTACCAGATCACTGGCTCTCCCCTTGGCGACACATTGAACTCCTCTGGGGAACTTTAAAAAATACTGCCACCTGAGCTCTGCCCCCACCCCAAGAGATTCTGATTTAATAGTTCTGGATGCGTTGGCACTTTTACAAGCTCCCCAGGTGATCCTGATGTGCAGCCAGGGTTGAGAATACTGTCTGAAGCTGTGGTCTCCTTGAGGGCAGAGGAACTGTCTTACTGGTACACAGTAGGTGCTTAATACAAAATGAAAAAGTGAATGAATCTCTGCCTTCCTTCTTGGGGCACTGGATCCTCCTCTTCCTTAGACTCCCAGCTGCTGAAGATATTGAGATACGAAGTTATTTGTCCTTGTAATGGTAGGTGATTTGGTAGAAGTGAGAGCATTTTATTGGGGCGGGGGGGGGGGTCTTTTTTCCCTCAAGAAGGAAGCAGAGCTTGGACACTGGGAGTCTTAAAATGAAGTATTTTGTTATGCTTGGGGCAGAAGGAAGAGACCCTTGTTTTTGAAAGCTTAGATTAGGAGCCCAGGGGCTACAAGGAGGATGGGGAAGCTAGGGTGGTGTGGAGGGTCAGGGGCACTCTGAGGATTAGCAGCATCAGCAAAAGCTAACACGCAGCACTTACTTTGTGCTAGGCCCCATGCCAAGAGCTTTATATTAGCTCATCTATTCTTTGCTACAACCTGACCCTGTGAGCAAGGTACAATTGCTATTTTTTTCATTTTATCGATGAGCAAACTGAGGCACAGAGCGGGTACGTGGGAGACTTCTGAGTGGCAAGCGCTGGGAGAAAAGTTCCCAAAGACTTGGAAGGGCATGGGTTTGGGACAGTGGCTGGGGGGCAGGGCCTCACTTCAGTTCCTTTGGTGTGGTTAGCACCCCCAAAGGAGGTACGCTAAACATGGTTTTCGGAGAGGCTCTCATCTGGAGCACCTGGAAGTCCCAAGACCCTCAGACAACGGGCTCGTCAACATTGTCCAGTGAGACCTGGCCACGAAAGGGCCTTCTGGAGATGTTTTGGATTACTTACGAACTCCTGTTCTCCCTCCACCTAACCCCCTGAAGGGTCTTTTCAAAGAAAAGCACTTTATGTGTAATTATGTAAATAATATGCTTTATGTAAATAAAGCAAGAATAAAACTCATACCTGGGACAATGTCTGGGAGTGGTTCTCGCCTCTTGTGTTGACCAAGTTCAGGGTCACTCCATCCGTAGGCTACTTCCGGAAGCATGTTCCTAGCCTCCATCCCTCTGTTCCCCAGCTGCCTTGACTTTCCCACCAGTCCCAGTGGCCTGGCCCTGGCCTGCCTCAGGCCTAAGCCTATCTGAATTGGGTTTGTTTAGAAGATTAAGGACCAAACCTAGTTTAACGCAGACTGGCACCAACTCGTTAACTGCTCTGCACTCCTAAGCTTCAAACCAGCCTGAACAAATTCCTGTAAGCCATGGTTAAAGGGCCACCCCCCCCCAAAAATATTTCTGTCACACTTCTTGGCAGGTGCACTAGGAAAAAATCTGGATTTGATTATTTATATTCATGTTCGGTTTTGCTTAATAGGATTTAGAATGTTCTAGGGGAAAGGAATGCTTTAAGAGAGTAGCAGGTGACTGGCCAAGGGAGGGGCCATGTTAAGGGACAAAGAGAGACAGCTCCGTCGTTGCCTTTGCCAGAATCTGAGGGATCTCAATGGAGCAGGCAACAAACCGCAAGTTAAAAAATTGCTACACCAAATAAAAAGCTTCTGCACAGCAAAGGAAACCATCCACAAAATGAAAAGTAACCTACTGAATGGCAGAAAATATTTGCAAATCATATCTGATAAGAAGCTATTATCCAACATCTATAAAGAACTCATACAACTCAGTAGCAAAATACCAAACAATACGATTCAAAAAATGGGCAGAAGATTGAATATTTTTTATTTTTTAAAAAGATTTTATTTATTTATTTGAGAGAGAGAGAGAAAGTGAGGAGGAGCAGAGGGAGAGGGACAAGTAGACTCTGTGCTGACCGCAGAGCCTGATGCGGGGCTCCATCTCATGACCCTGAGATCATGATATCTGAGCCGAAATCAAGAGTTGGACACTTAACCAACTGAGCCAGCCAGGCATCTCCTGAATAGTTATTTTTTTAAAGAAAACATACAGATGGCCAAGAGGCACAGGAAAAGATGCCTGACAATGCTCATCATCAGGGAAATGCAAATCAAACCATAATGAGATATCCCCTCAGACCTTTTAGAACGACTCTTATCAAAAAACCCAGATATAGCAAGTGTTGGCAAGGATGTGGAGAATAGGGAACCTCGTACACTGTTGGTGGGAATGTAAATTGGTGCAGCCACTCTGGAAGAAGGTATGCAGGGTCCTCAAAAAAATACCCTATAACCCAGTAATTCCACTTCTGGGTATTTATCCAAAGAAAATGAAAACACTAACTTAAAAAGATATATATATATATACCTCCATGTTCATTGAAGCATTATTTACAATAGCCAAGATATGGAAACAACCTACATGTCCATCGATGGATGAATGGATCAAGAAATTGTGGTATATATATATATACCAAGAATGACATCTTGCCATTTGTGACAATATGGACGGACCTTGAGTGCATTATGCTAAGTGCAATGAGTCATACAGAAAGGCAAATATTGTGTGATCTCTCTTATGTGTGGAATTAAAAAACAAAAAGCCAAGCTCAGAGATATAGAGAACGGATTGGTGGTTACCAGAGGTGGGGAGTGAGGGTAGGAGAAATGGGTGAACTGTTATCTTTTTTAGTTTAAAAAATTTGAATAATTTCTAGAAAATAAATTCTCTAACAAGGACTGTGGATACACAAGAAAAAAAAAAAGGAAGTTTTGTGGGAAATTGGCAGTCTATCCTCACACCAGGAAGTAACCGTAATCAGAAGTGTTGAGAATAATATGTATCATCATGTCATAAGCACTGAAACCTTGTGTCAGGTGCCGCACTGTTTCCCAGGCACCCTCTCTCATCACCCCAGTGTATAGCTGAGAAGACTAAGGACCAGAGAGGTTATGCAAGGTGCCTAAGACCACACAGGAGGGGCTGAGATGGGACGTAAGCTGAGTCTGTCCTCAGCACCCTGCTTGTAACAGCTCTCCAGAAAAGCGGCTGGGAAGAAGCCAAAACAGTCAGCGGTTCTCAGCCTGGATGCACATGAAAATCAGCTAGGGAGCTTTTAAAACAGCACTGGTGCCCAGGCTCCACCCTGGACAGGCTGACTTAACTGAATTGAGCTTCAGCCTGGGTATCAGTATGTTTTACAGCTCCCCAGGTGACTCTGATGTGCACCAGGGCTGGAAACACTGGCTGGATGGTGTGGACCTGGGGTTAAGTCCTGAGGTGACCTATACCGAGGTAAGACCCAGAGACAGGACAGCCAGCGAGCATGGTGGGAGGTATTTAGGGGTGTGGAGGGGGTGCTGGGAAAAGTGACTGGGATCATTACTACTCTATTCCCCATTCTTTGTATTGCTAAGTGACTCTGCATTCAAGATAGACTTTGAGAGCTTTAAACACCATGTTTCCTAGAGAAAGCACCAAAAGAGAGAATCAGACCAAACTTCATGTCCTCAGAAGTTTAGGGCCAGAATCAACCTGACTGCCATCCGACCCAAACTCCACTACCCAGCCCTCACTCTGTCCAGGAGCCAGGGTAACCCAGACCTTGGAGTTAATCCAGACCTGATTTTTAAACAAATTATTTTTTAAAAAAATTATGCTAAAATCTACATAACATAAAATTTACCATTTTAACTATTAGTAAGCATACAGGTCGGTAGCATTAAGTATATCAACATGGCTGTGAAGCCACCACGACCCTCTATTTATAGAGATTTTTTCACCTTGCAAACTGAAACTCTGTACCTGTTACACAATAACTGCCCATTCCTCCCTGCCCCCAGCCCCTGATGACCACCATTCTAGGTTTTCTATGACACTGACTACAACCCAAACCTAGTTTTATGATACATTAATTATAGCTATATCAGCTCAGATTCAAAAACTGTCACTCTGTTTGCATGAGCAATGAATTGCATGGCAGCCATGTCAGTAACTTCTATAACATCCCTTATTATATAGGTATTCACGGTGTGGCAGGAATTGTTCTAGATCCTTATACTGACAGACCACCTTGTCGAGCCTCTGTGGCAGTTAGATGGGGCCATATGACTGGGTCTGGCCAATAGAAAAGGGGCAGAAGTGATGCATATCATTTCCAGGCCCAATGCTGAAACCTGCTGCACATCTACAACACTCTCTTTCCCTCCCACAGCAGCCTCACATTTAAGGTGGCCATGTCAAAAGATGGGGGGAGCCTGAATCCTTGAATCCCTGCTTGGAGCAGAGCTACCAAGAATTGGTGCTTAACCTCCATCAGACTGGCCTAGGAGCAAGAAATCAAATGGAGCTCTTGGGCATATTTTGTTACTGCAGCAGAGCCTAGCTTAGCCTGACTAATACACAGTGGTTAAGTCACTTACAAAGAGATCTTCTAGCTAGCAGTCACCGCAGTCAGGGTTCAGCTCTAGCTCTTTCTGATACCAAATTTTGTGCTCTTCAGCATTATACTCTACTGCTGTCACGTTATCCTATATTGCTCCCAAACTATTTATTTGAGGTTAAAGGCATGATCTTAAAAAAAAAAAAAAAAGATAATGCTTACCACAAAAGAAGCTAGGCATTTTAATGTTTCTCCACACCCAACCAGCTTTTTCTACACCATGCCGCCCCTCAAAAGAAAAATAAAACAAACTTCTGCTGAGCTCCATCTATCCAGTTGATAAAAATCCTAGCAGCCTCTGGTACTCACATAAGGCAGACATTTAAACCTATTCTTCTTTAAGAGATTTCTCTAGCAATTTATTTTCTGTCACTGCCTGCGTTTCTGCCTATGAAGGATGATATTTTGTTCACCTTTGGTGCCTTTACCCCATTGTACTCTGTAGTAAATGTCCCCAAACAATGCTTTTGCACTATCCATTAGGTAGGGCTGTCTTGACTGGCTATCACCCAGCAAGTCTGCCTTTTCCTGTCTTTGGTTGAAACATGATGTCATTTCTTCTTAACATATCACCCACCACTAGCTCCTGTTGAGTGCAAGTGTGTATATTAAAAAAAAAAAAAGTTTCAACAGAGTGTTTCTTCTCTATCTCATATCCATACAACACACATCACCACACACACACAGCTAGTCCAGTGCTTGATAACCCTTTTAAAATTTTGAAGAGGAAGGTATAGAAAAATCAGCAAGAGATAGCACATAAATCTGGGAACTTAGAAAAGCAAAGTTGGATATAGAGCAGCAAAGTGTGAAGAAGAGAAATGCCAGGAAGCTTTTCACATTATGGACTTAGGACAGCAAGGGGAGTACTTTTTATCCACTGTTGAAATAGAGTAGAGTGGCCAGATTTAGCAAATAAAATACATACATTTACTGTAGGCTTTTTAGATGTTTAGTGCTGTGGTGTGTACATTCCACAACTTACTCACTGTGTGGCTTTGGGCAAGGTGTTCATCTCTCTGGGCCTCATTTTCCCCATCTGTAAAATGGAGCTAGTAACATCTACCTTTCTTTTTCTTTTTTTTTAAAAAATATTTTATTTATTTATTTGAGAAAGAGAAATGAGAGAGAGCACATGAGAGGGGGGAGGGTCAGAGGGAGAAGCAGACTCCCTGCCAAGCAGCGAGCCCAATGCGGGACTCGATCCCGGGACTCCAGGATCATGACCTGAGCCAAAGGCAGTCACTTAACCAACTGAGCCACCCAGGAGCCCCAACATCTACCTTTCTGGATTGTCAGAGGCATTAGCCAATTGTATGTAGAGTATGTGCCCTTCCTTCATTCAAATCACTATTCCTGTGAGTGAAGTACTGCTCCTCAGCAAATTCTGTCCTCATGAAAGCATGGAACAGCCCAAGGCACCAGGAGCCTTCCTCAGGAAATGAAGCAGGAGGTCGGGAAGGGCCAGGGAAAAATGGAACCAAGGGAGATGCAGAGGATCCAGAAGAAACCTTCCCTTTCCTTGAACTTTGCCTTGAGTGGGAGAAGCTGGGCTTCTGTTTTAGTGGTAGGTCCCTACCGAGAAGGTACCTTCTGGTTCCCTCCACACCACCCTCTCCTCTCTGATTTGTTGATGTCTGCATTTTTTCCCCTAGAGGTCCCAACCTCTCAAATCCATTAGTTTCTTCATATGTTAGTTGGGCACCTACCACATATATTCCAGTAGCAGGTGGCAGGAGGTGGTGAGTGATATGCAGGATTTCAATAAGACCAGAGTCTTAGCTCTAGCTAAGAAAAGGAAAAGCTCTGATGGTAAAATTTTAGGAACTGAGAGAGGCACTTCTGAAAGGAGCAGGAGTTTTCCAGGGACTCTTGAAATTACGTTATATAATTCTTTTATTCAACTGGCATTTTTTGACCACCTATAATGTCCTGGTCCATGTACTAGGGATTGAAGAGAAAGACTGAAAAGACCCAGTTCTAGGCTTAGAGTTTCTTGTGGCCCGCTAAGCAAAGTGTTAAAAACAATACAATGTGGGAAATTATATAAGTGTAAGAACAGGGTGCCATGGGAACACAGAGAAGGGTCAGCCAATTCAGACTTGTTGGGATCAGGGAAGAAAGACTTCCTGGAGGAGGTGACATTTGACTTGGGTCTTGAAGGAGGGGTGGGTATTCAGGAGGGGGAAGAGACCAAAGAGAAAGACATTTCAGGCAGAAAATACAGCACATGCAAAAGTATGGATCCACTCTGTAAGACCCACTTGAAAATAATAAAACAACACCAAAACTAGTGGTAGCCAACATTTCCAGAATGTTTACTATAAGGTAAAGCACTTTGCATGTATGATCTCATTTAATCCTCAGAATAGCCGCCTTTGGAGATAGGTGTTACTCATTTTCCCATTTTGCAAATGAGGAAACTGAGTCATAGGGAGTTTAAGTAATTTGTCCAAATTTACATAGCCAGTTAGGACCTGAGCTTAAAACTGAACCTAGCATTTCCAATTCCCAAAGCAAAACTCTTAAAGCCTCTTCCACGCTTCCTCTGAATCTTAATTTGGAGTGTTGAAGCCAAGAGCCCAGCATTCCTTAGTCATCTGGTGACATATTTGTTGCTTTCTCTTCTCTTTCATGTGGGAATCTGGCCCAGTTTGAGATCCAGCAGCTTGGTGTGTATCAGGGTGCCTAAACTTCCTTCCTGCCCTCCCCTTGCCCAGAATTCCAGCCATCTATCTCCACAAGCACTGAATCAGAGGAAGTTTCTAGGAAAAATGAAATTAACGGCCATAGTCACCCCTGGGTCTTGAATGAGATTGCAGCCATATTTGACTTGTCATGGTCTCCCCCTGCACTTAGCACTTAGCCGGGCTCCCCAAGCACTTAGCCATCCCAACTGATTCTTCAGCTGCTGGAGATGAGAGCCCGTTAGGAGTCAACTGCAGTCTGTTAATTTGCCTTCCACTGTGGGTTGATTTTTTCACTTGTTAACTTTCCTTATCTCATTTCTGTAACTCCTCCATTTAGAAATAAATAATATTGTCAAGCTAAGAAAAAGAAAAAGAAAAAATGTGTTGGTCCTGTTGCTTTTGAATTCATTCCCTCTCCTCTGCTCTGTATCTGAGGGAGCTGCCCTTGCAGGCTGTTCTCCTCAGGTTCCAATGCAATTGACTTCAGCTCTCTTTGGCCAGTGGGAGGCAGTGGTGGGAGCTGGGAGGGAGGAAAGAAGGCAGAAGCCAGGATATTTCTTACTCTATGCCCCCAGTGATCCTAGCAGTAGCTATCTCTTCTTCATGACCTCGTTCTCCAGGGATCTACCAAGGTCCTATAGGGGAACCCTGGCTTTGGTAACACCACTTTTTCCCTTTGTTTCTCCCACCTAGGGGTGCCTCATCATCCCCTGTTTTGCTTCTCAGTTTTCTCATCAACTGGGCAAACAATTCCCTGTATTAAATTCCTTCTGTTTCAAATACTTAGAGTGGTTTCTGTTTACCTGGCTGGAGCTGACTGACACAGAAAGGGAAGCCAATTTGCTAAGCAATGACATCTGGGACCCAGGTCAATCTGTACACTATTAGCAATCCAATCCAGTATGATTTGGTTCCATTCAACTCAACTCAATTTAAGTCAATTCAAATCAACAAATGTTTATTGAGCACCTACTTTGAGAAAGGCATTGTACTTACTAGGTAATTGGGATACAAAATAAAGAAATAATAATCATTAAAAAAACCCTGCCCTCAAGGAGTTGATGGTCTAATGTAATAAATAGGCAAGAGAACTAAGAGTTAAGGTATTCTATGTAATGAATTGCAATAAAGTGCTTTATTAGGTGACCCCTGGGGAGAGGAACTTCATTAGATGAGGGTTGAGAGAAGCTTCCCAAGGAAGCCCTACTCAGATAGAAAGATATGGAATAAAGGCTACCAGGCAAGGAGAACACCCCATAATATAGGTGAGTAGATGGTCAATGAGGAGGTTTGAGAAATCTAATTTCCAGAAAACAACATGACAGTAAAAATCCAGCCTCTAAAATCCATCTAGACAAATGGATGAATAGAGCAGAAGATTTATCCCAGAAATAAACCCTAGGATAAGATTTTTATTTGATAAACATAATAAGAGAGTAAATAAAAAATAGCTAAAAATAATGGTATTGGGACCATTATTTAATTATCAGAGAGAAAATGTAGATTTCACCTCATACTTTTGACCAGAAGTACTGATTGGAGAATTAACCTCTCCCTTCAAGAAGCCAGAAAATCTAGAAGACACTGTAAGTTAAAGGTAATAGGATTTTGGGATAGAAATGGACTTTCTAAAGCATGAAACATATGACGAAAAGAAAGACATCATTGCACAATTTAAATATCCTATGCAGTATTAAAATTAATCTGAAATGAACTAGAATTGAAAGTTTGCAAAAAGAAATATGACAAAGGATTTGTATTCTTAATATATAAAGACCTTTTACAAACAGATATGAGAAGGCAAACAGTCCAGTGGAGAATATGAGCTAATAATATAAATGTGCAACTCATATAAAATATATGGAAAAATTTCAATACATTAGTAATCAAAGATAACAAAATAAAACAGTAAGATTTTTTTCCCAATCACATTGGCAAACTGTGTTTTGTTTTCTAAATAAAAATGCTGCTGAATGTGGTGATAAGAGGGTGAATTATTACATTTCTGAAAAACAATTTTGTGGCATGTATCAAGGGTCTTAAAGATGCTTGTGATTTTTGTTCACATTTCAAAATCTCTCCAAAGAAAATAAGCAGAGATGCCACCATCTTGGAATTACTGACAGTGAAAAATTGAAAATAACCTCTCTTAGGCAGCTTTTTTGTGTAACACAATCACAACATCTCATGCCATGCACAATTATGATACCATGCAATAAAAGATCTTAATCACAACGTTAAGTGCAAAGAAAAGCAAGAAACCAGACAAGAAAGGGACCAATCTTCCTGGAGGTGTCAGGGAAGTCCTAAAGAGAAGGTGATATTTAAATTGGGTCCTGAAGGACAAATAGGAGTTTCCAGGTAGAGCAGAGAAAGGTCCAGGCAGAACAATGTGTAAATGTAGGGTAGCCTGAAGGAGTACATTTAAGGAACAGAAAGGAGTCTGATGGGGCAAGAGCTTAGATGTGCTCCTTGGGGTAGGAAGGAAGAGTGAAAGGGGAAAAGTCTGTTGGAGTCAGAAGGGTTTAGGTGCCATCCTGAGAATCACTGGACATCAGTTTGGATTTGCAAGCAGAATTGTGGAAGCATTCATTCTGTTTCAGGAAGTTCACAAGGAGAGAGATCAGCCAAGACTTGCTGAGGTTTGGCCTAAGGCAAAGGTGGGAGAAGGATTAGAGAGGATAAAGGAGTGGGGCCGCCAAGGCCAGGATAGCCAAAGATGTAATTCCTGGATTTGCAATTTTTTGAGACAAATGAGAACAAATAATTGGAATACCCTTGACACTTGCACTCAAGAATGTGAGAGGTACTGAAGAGGAAGGCAGTAAAAATAGATATTGGGGAAGTAATGGACTCAAACAATAGAAATTCCAGAAGAATACCTTCACACCTGGGGTCAGGCTTATCCAATGAAAACAAAACCTCTCGTTCTCCCTGGAATGCATCTGGGTAGCTCAGTCTGCTCCTGAGACCCTGAGTTTCCGTACCGACCTCATTCTAGGCCTTTCTCTCTCTGTATCCGCCATAGTGACAGTGGGGAAAATGAAAGTTCATGCAATACCACTTTTGAATCTGCTGCAGATGAGAGAGTGCAGTTGGTGGCCAAACTCAAAATATGGATTTTCTGTGAAGGTCTACAGTAGTCCCTCCCTGAAACAGATGGATAATTTTGGACACCGGAAATTGGTTGTGCAAGGCACATACATGCCCCACTCTACCCTAAGCACCCTGCCTCCATTTTTGCCTTCCTGTAATGAGCGACCATTTGCAAAGCGGATCTGAATGCCCATGAAAACAGTTCCATATATTACCGTGACATTCTTTATATAATCAGAAAAAAGGAGAGGGTTGAGGGTTGGCTTGTAGGGCGACGAGCTGTGTCCGGTAATAAGGCCTTTGGTTTATGGGTTAATTTTTCCATCAGCTGAAGAGGCTGCCTTCTCGGGCATGTTGGAGAGAGGAGAATTTATTACCCAAGGCACTGCTGTCATTGGGAATGCAGGTAAATAACCGCATTGCAAATGTGGTGTGAAGGGGACACGCTTCTGCTCCAAGTTGGCAGGCAGAGGTGTGTTAAGGAGAGCTCAAGGCCTAGGAGACAGAGGGGGGAAAAGACCACTCAGCCTATGTATTTGGACTTTTGCCACTTGGGGACCCTGTCACAGTCCCCTGGGGAGTCCAGATACACAGCCCTGGTTAAGTCCAGGACAGAGAGCTGATTGCACATTTTGGAGACTGTTTCCAAACAGCACTGTCATTATTACTGAGGGCTTTAAATAAGCGGTAGCCTGGTGACAAAGGGATTTAAAATGCCAGGAGTGTGATTGTTTAGTAAAAGCTGGCAATTAACCTTCATGACCCCTATTATCCACTGGTTTTCTCAGAATTAGGTGCCAAGCCCAGATGAAGTTTCGAACCCTACATTATAGGCTTACAGTCTATAGTGACAATTAACATTCTGGGCCCAAGTCCCCCAGGGGGCAAAGCTTGAAAAATGTCTTTTTCTAACTTCTGTTCCACTGTCCTCCCCTAAATACCCAACTTTGGGGGACCTCTCATTATAACTTCATCTTGTGGGCACCCCATAATTTTTTAGGGTAAAGCCAAACTCTTGCAAAGATACGGAGCCTCACACAAGGTTCAAATTTACTTCTCTCTCACATAACACTTCAGTTGAGGAAGATGGTCCAGCTGGGTGGACAGCTCTGGTCTGTTGAGACCTGGTGTTTGGGACCCACATTGCTTCTCTGTTGAGACCTAGTCTTCGGGACCTAATCATCCCTTTAGATCAGGAGTCAGTAAACATTTTCTGTAAAGGGCCAGACCATAAATATTTCCAGCTTGCGGTCCAAATATCCTCTGTTGTGACTTGTCAACAGGCTATATGCACACAAAGGACCTGGTTGAGTGCCAACAAAACTTTGTTTACAGAAACAGGGGGTAGGTGGGATTTGGCCTGTAGGCCATATATAGTTTTGCTCACTCTGAGCTAGACCAGTGGTGTCCAGTGGGAATACAATGGGAGCCACATGCATAATTTTTAATTTAGTAGCAACATTTAAAAAAGTACAATGAAGCAGGTGAAATTAATTTTAATATTACATGGTATTTAACTCATGCCTGAAAGTTTATCATTTCAACATATGATCAAAATAAATAAGTATTGGGCGCCTGGGTGGCTCAGATGGTTAAGCGTCTGCCTTCGGCTCAGGTCATGATCCCAGGGTCCTGGGATCGAGCCCCGCATCGGGCTCCCTGCTCCTTGGGAGCCTACTTCTCCCTCTGCCTCTCTCTCTCTCTCTGTCTCTCATGAATAAATACATAAAATCTTTTAAAAAAAATAAATAAGTATTGACAAGATATTTTACATTCTTTTTTTGGTATCAAGTCTTCGATATCCAGTGTATCTTACATACTTACAGAGATCTCAGTTTGGAGGAACCACATTTCAAGTGCTTGGCAGCCCATGTGGCTAGTGGCTCTCATATTGGTGAAGCCCGAGAGGTTGCTCTCATCTGCCTGGTTAAAGCTGGCTCATTGGCACCACTTTTGCATTCCAGCTCATGGGAAGAGGCAAGGGGAGCACACACCCGGTTGTAGAATCAAACTCCAAATTGCATGTCACTTTCTTTGACCTGATATTGGTAAGAATCCAGTCACATGGACATGTTGTGCTCAAGAAGAGTGTGGGAAATGTAGTCTGTAGCTGGGTGACCATGTAGCCAGCTAACTCTTGGCAGGGGCCATTCTATCACTAAGAGGAAGAAGGGGGGAAAGATATTGGTAGATAGCAAGTTTTGCCATACTATCTAAGTTGTATTTAATTGTTCAACAGTCTTCTCTCTGATTCTGAAATCATACTCTGCTCTAGGTTGGTCCTGAAAGTCAATCTGTTGGGATGGGAGGGAGAGGGGGTTCCTGTTTGAGATCCCCACTCATCCCTCTGTTTTTCTTCTGAACACTTCTCCAACTCCTGCACCAACACTCCACCCATATTTTTCCACCTGCTGTCATAACAAACTACCACAAAGGGACGGTGGCTTAACCGAAGGTGATTCTCTCACAGCTTTTGAAGCCAGAAATCTAAAGTCAAGGTGCTGGCAGGGCCACCATCCCTCCAAAGTCCTAGTGGGGAGGGAAGAATCCTTCCTTGCCCCTTCTAGCTTCTGGCTGACCTCCTGGCCTTCCTTGGCTTATAGACCCGTCTCTCCGATCTCTGCCTCCATCTTGACATCACCTTCTCCTGTGTATCTCTCTGTCTCTCTCCTTTTCTTGTAACGATGCCAGTCATTGGATTTAGGGTCCACCCCAAATCCAGGATGCTTTTTAAAATATGCCTGCAAAGACCCTACTTCCAAATAAAGTTGCATTCTGACATTATAGGGGGACATGAATTTCGAGGACACTATTCAAGCCACTACACTACCTTGCTAGAACTCTGAATTATGCCAGAAGTTTTCCAAGCACTTTCCTCCACCATGGCCCGAAATTTCTGCTGCTCAAAGCCCCTTGCATGTACAAAGTTCAGTGCTGGAGAAAAGCCTGGGGAGCATTTTGAGGACCTCGCAAATGGCAGGAGGATCCAGCAAAGACTGAAGAGGATGTGCAGAGTAGAAGGCCTCTCAGCACTGGAGGTGGCAGAAGGAAGTGGGACAGGGAAGGCAGAAGCAAAACTACCTCTTTGCATGCCTCCACTAGGATAAGTGTACCCATCATGCCTCAGGGGTGGGAAAAACATAAAACCCAGCATCCTGAGATAAAATAACAACAACAAAACAAAACAAAAGAACAGGCTCACCCTGCCTAGTTCTAGTATTCAAAATAAATGAATCCTTGAGCATTTCCTGGCTGTTGCTGATTACCCACCAAAACACTCTCTCCCTGACTTATGCAATGCTGATTTCCACAGATGTGAAGATGGTAGTCCTGTCTGAAAACTGCTCTCATTCCGCCATGAATAGATGAATGCAAAGTTGGTAACCTTGGTAGTTTTGCAGGTTTTTTCTTTTAAATACCTGTTGTGTTTTTTTATTTTCCGGCTTTCTCACAAAATTCTTTCTTGCTGTTGCCTCGAGTCTTCCATCCTCAGGTTCTGAGCTGTCGAGTGGTGAAAATGGTGATGCTGACCAGGATGAGCCCTTCCTCTCGCTCTGCAAGTCCTGTTGATTTTGTCTCTTGTCTCTTCATTTTGTCTACTCTGCACCTCCACTCCACCATCCTTTTTCAAGTATCACCTGGACTATTGCAACAATTCTAACTGGCCAACCTGAAGCTTCTTGCCTCCCTATAATCCTATCTATCTATCTATCTATCTATCTATCTATCTATCTATACACATACATACCAATATATAATCCAATATATATACCAATATATATACATAGCAAATTTATGTACACCAAGACTGTTCTAAAAAGTTTTATATACACCAGTATTAATTAATGTAATCCTCTCATTAATGTCCTCATATTTCACACAAGCAAACAGAGAGATTAAGTAACACAGCTAATAAGTGGTGAAGTCAGGACTTGAACACAAGGAGTTGGGCTCCAGAGGCCACGCTCATACCTACTGCTCTGGACAATGGCCTAGTGGCCTTTGAAACCCTCCACAATGCACCTGCCACCCCACCAGCCTCCCCATTCCCTGCACTCCAGTTACACTGGCCTGCTTCCACTTCCTGTACCCCTTCTGCTCTCACCCCAGGGCCTTTGCACACACTCTGCCCTCTACTGAGCATGCTCTTCCTTCCCCTTTCAGCAGAGGTAACTCCTCCTCACTTCCTGGACCTCGGTTCAGGAATGCCATGCATGGTTTCCTCCAGTAGATCAAATCCCCGCAGAGAGGCTCCCAGAGCACTGAGAACCTCCTCTGCACAGCATATATCCCATTTGTGCCCCATCTTCCCACTCCTCCAACCCACACAGAAACTCCGTGAGGACAGAATTCTGTTCTCTGCTGTCCCTCCAGGGCCCGGCACAGGCTCTGGCTCACAATATTTGCAGAATAAGAAAATGGATGAGGAGGATGCTGATGAATCACTGATGCCTGATATTAGGTTTAAAAAAAGTCCTTGCTGCCACAGCTTACAAAAAAACGAACAAGAGACACAAAGGACTGAAAGTATGGTTTTGTTGTACAGTGTGGTGCTGATTATGGTTCTTGGCCATTGGCCCTGATGTGGACAGCAGAGAGCAAGCGGGTGGTCGTGGAGGGAGCCTGGGTCTTGGGTCCAGAGAGATCGTGATTTGAAACCCTTCCTCGGGGCTGATGTTCTGCCACATTTCTGTGGATTTCAAATGCTCTTTTTTTCCTTCAAATTTTAATGTGTTTGAAAGCGCAATTGATCTTACAACTGAGCTGTACACTCAATGAAGTGTATTTTTTGTTGGTCCCCGTGAAGCAGTTATGAAATCAATGGGGAGTCCCACAGTCAATGGCATTTTAGAATTGCGGTAATTCCATTTGTGGCCTTGGGTAAAGTCTTTGCTTTTCTGAGACCTAATTTCCTTATCTATAAAAGGGCAGAGTTGTCGTAAATATTGGAGTTGTATATAATGACCTCTGCACAGTGACTCGTGGCTTTAATTCATCAATAGAAAGTCTATTATGAGTTTCATAAAATATGTGTCAGATGAGTGTTTTGCAAGAATAATCCATATCCTGGTATGGTCGGTGACACATATCCTGGTCGGTGACACACTTGGCTACTCACAGTTTTAAAAAGGAAAGAAGATTTTAGGGGCTCTTTCTTCTTTACATTTTAATTAATGCTGCACAAAACCTTTTTCTAGTATCTTTATGTTGTGAGACGAGACTTCACCAGTAACTGCCATGGGGAGAGAGGCGCTTTTGGACTGGTCACTAGGGTGCACTTGTTCCTTTGCTTTCTGAAGACTCCACGAATAGTCTCCATAGGACTTTGCTTCACCCTTACATTAAAAATTATATGGAATTTGACTCATCTACAAAGCACATCTCTCTCTCTCTCTCTCTTAAACTCAGGGCAATTACTTGTTCTATTTCTACAACTAATGCTCTTTTCCAGTTTATTCTTAGTGGGCATTAGTCAGTGCCTCTATATTCTTGGAAAGGATTCTATTTGCTATGAACCAGGAACTGGAGTATCATCTCAGTTAGTCATCTGAAGCCTTCATTTCTGTCACTGTTTGTGGTTCATCGACTTGAACCAGGACACGGACAATGACATAAATGAAGCCTTCAGATGATCCCATGAAAAATTATGCCTTTATGAAGGACCTCCCTGTACCCTTAAAAATAATCACAAGACCAATAGCTGTCTTAACCATATTTAACTTGGCAGACAAATGAGTACTAAGAGTAAGTGAGAAAACATACATCGGATTAAAAACAGAAAAGCAACTGCTGAGTGAGGGCAGAGAAGGAGTATAAAGTGGACTGAGCACATTTTTCAAGAAGAGAGACTTAAATCCCTTTCCTGCCGATTGGCGGAGTCAGCCATGGCGAAAGACAGACTTCAAAGTGTACCTTTTCCATGGACCAGCTTTTGCGATGTTGGCAAATCATTTTTCGTCTCTATTTATGTTGCTATGATAAGGTTTTCCATTATTTGTCATTCCATTATTCCGCAACTCTTTTAAGAGTTGATTTAATTTTTGGAAACCGCAAAAAACATTGAGAGCTAAGTTGGGAGAATAAAGATGATGGTAAAGCAGAGCAATGAGTGTGTGTGTGCATGCATACACACGCACACATGTGTATATGTGTGTACGAGATCTTCCAAACTGACCATGAAGCAATGAAACGGGTCGTAGTGGGTTAAACGGTGCCCCCTCCCCCACAGAAAAGGTCCATGTCTACGTCCTACTCTGAGGACTCTGCGAGTGCGAGTTCATTTAGGGAAAGGGTCTTTGCAGAGGTAATCAAGGATCTCAAGATGAGATCATCTTTTATTATTTGGGTGGGCCTTCAATCTAATGACAAGTAGCTTCTAAGAAAGAGACAGGGGGGAGACAAGAGACAGCCCAGAGAACACCATGTGAAGACAGAGGCCAAGGAAGCAGCCATGAGTCCAGGAACACGGAGCCAACAGAGCTGAGCAGACAATGAAGGGTTCTCTGAGAGCCTTCGGAGAGAGTACAGGCCTGCCGACACCTTGACTGCAGGTTTCTGGTCTACAGAACTAAGAGAATAAATTTATTTTGTTTTCAGCCGCCATGTTTGTGGTAATTTGTTATAGCAGCTCCAGAAAGTTAATACGCTGGCTTATTTTTTGGCTTGAAAATGTGGTTTTGAGACAATTCTCAAAGAGAAAGGAATTTCAGAACTAATCTGAGTAGTGATATTATCATTAGAATAAGTGTCTATTTTCCTCTAAAGTCTACTTAAAATAATTTCTCCCCATCTGTATCCGTCGTGGTCCAACTAGGGAGATTGAAACCACTGTGGGTATTTATAGAGAGTGAATTTAATGCAGGAATTTGCTACTCCACTGATGAGAGAAGCCAAAAGGAGACAGAGAGGCAACCAAGAGATTCTCAGCAGCGGGAAGCCCCAGCTGCCCCTAGGGAGGAGGTGGTGGTCGGAGTTCAGGGTCACCAACAAGAAGCTGGAACCATGGTGGGCTTATGGAGTGGGAGATGCTACCTGAGGTGGAGAGGGAGGGGAGAAAGGCCTCGGCTTCTCCCTTCTTGTCCCCTTCCATCCTCCTCAGTCCCTGCCATTGCTGAGCTCAGCCAGCAGTTCCCTCACAAGGAAACCTAAGAAACCGCCTCCAGGGGACAGAAGAGGGGAAAGCACAAGGAATGGACTGAGAACGTGGCTGCCCAGGACCTGGAGCCTGTCATGGGGACACATTGCAGGAAAAATGCTCTAGAAGGTCAGACGGCCATTCTACTTATTTCCCAGAAGATTTGGAATCATTCCAAATCTTTTATTTTATTCCTTCCTCTGTGGCAGACAGTATAACGGTCGCCCAAAGATGCCCACATGCTAATTTCTGGAAACTGTGAATATATTACCTTATTTGACAAATGTGACTTTCTAGACATGGTTAAGTTATCCTGGATTATCCGGGGTACTTATAGGGGGCCTTCAAAGCGGGAGGGAGGAGGGTCAGAGATTCGGAAGGAGATGTGATGATGAAGGCAGAGGCTTTGCCAATGGAGGGAGTGGCCACGAGCCATGGAATGCAGGCAGCCTCCAGAAGCTGGAAAAGGCAGGGGAAGGATCCTCCCCTGGAGCTTCCAGCAGGGAATGGCGCCCCGCCAGCACCTCGACCTTAGCCCAGTGGGACTGATTTTACATTTCTGACCTCCAACTTTGTAACATACTCAATTTATGTTGTTGCAAGCCACTAAGTTTGTGGTCATTTCTTACCGAAGCAATAAAAAACTTAGTAGGTTTTTACCTTCTATTGCAAATAGCAAAATAAAACATCCAACATTATTATATCTCCAGCTGACACGATGTGCAAATAGCACAAATGGGAGACTGTGCTCTTTCCTTCCCACTCATTTCTCAATGTACCTCTCTGCCATGGAAGCTCTGGGAAAGTCGAAGGCCAAGCAAATAATGGCAATGGACTTCGTTCGATCTTGAGAGTTACAAGCCACACTGTTTGCAGTGAATGATGTTACAGCTATCTTGTGTTAAGAGTTTGATTTGCATCTACAAATGGTATGCAGTCGAATCCTTCTAGTCAACAGGCAATCCCATTGCATTCTGACAGATGCCCCTTTTCGACCCTTTGGCATAATCGCTTTACTTTGGTGGGTGGTTAACATTACTTTGGCGGTATTTATTAAAGCTATAAAATGTCTCATGCTATTACTGGAGTGTCTTCATTAAAGGAAATGGGCTTGATTCAGATAGATTAAGTAGGAAAGCATATTTAATAAAATAATAGCTCATGTGTTTGCAGGGGCTTTTAAATCTAATTAATGGCAGGGCTCATGGCATTGACATTCCTTTCTTGTTTCTCCATGCAAGGCGGGGGGGGGGGGGGGAAGAAGAGAAAGACAAAGGCCAAAAATAAGGAGACAGATTCTTTTGAAAATAAGGGATAATGCTACAACCCAGCAATTGCACTACTAGGTATTTACCCAAAAGAAGTGATCCGAAGGGACACCTGCACCTCAATGTTTATAGCAGCAATGTCCACAATAGCCAAACCATGGAAAGAGCCTAGATGTCCATCGACGGAGGAATGGATAAAGAAGATGTGGTTCAATATACAACAGAATATTACTCAGCCATCAAAAAATGAAATCTTACCATTTGCAATGACGTGGATGGAACTAGAGGGTGTTATGCTAAGCGAAATAAGTAAATCGGAGAAAGCCAATTATATGATTTCACTCCTATGTGGAACTTAAGAAACAAAAGAGAACATAGGGGAAGGGAGGGAAAAATAAAATAAGTCGAAATCAGAGAGGGAGACAAACTGTAAGAGACTCTTAACTATAGGAAACAAACTGAGGGTTGCTGGAGGGGAGGGGTGTGGGAGGATGGGGTAACTGGGTGACGGGCGTTAAGAGGGCATGGGATGTGATAAGCTGGGTGTTATATGCAACTGATGAATCACTGACCTCTACCTCTGAAACCAGTAATACACTATATGTTAATTAATTGAATTTAAATAAAATAAAATTAAATTTAAAAAAGAAAAGAAGGGATAACAGACTAATAATAACAGTAGCAACAGCAATAATAATATATGACTTAACTCTCTAGAATCTACGCTATGAGGAGGATTGTACATAACCTTTTTGTTTGGTTCTCATGACCTCATGAAAGAAGTATGATTAGCCACATTTTGCAGCTGAAGCAGCTGAGTCTCGGTAGATCAAGTTCATCCAGGTGGTAAGCATGTGAACTGGAACTCTGGAATCAAATTTTTTCAGCACTATATTCGGGTTTGGGGTTTTTTGTTTGTTTGTTTGTTTGTTTGTTTGTTTGTTTGTTTTGCTTTTCAGCTTGGCTTTCTCTCATTTGGAAAGGGGAGAACAACTTCACTCAACAAAAATTTATCCATGGCATGCATTTGTTAAATATTTATCACATTCATGTATGAATAAATGAATGAAAATTTCCACCCAGCTACTGCACACCTCCAGGCAAGTTACCTGCTAATTCTACGCCTGAGCAATGTGATGTAAAGAGGCAGAACTGCCTCTGGTTTGGAAAAGAGTGAATGACTTGAGTTCATTCATTTGTTCATTCATTCATTTCCTCATTGAACAGACATCGCGGAGGATTTACCATAAGCCAGGTACTGTGCGGGCCAACAGGAGTTAGGGGTTAGAAAGACACAGTTCCGGGGCACCTGGGTGGCTCAGTCAGTTGAGCATCCGACTCTTGATGTGGGCTCAGGTCGTGATCTCAGAGTCGTGACAGACAGCCCCACACCGGTCTCCGCGCTACGCAGAGAGTCCGCTTGAGAGTCTTTCCCCTTCCCTCTGCCCCACCCCTGCTCGGATGCGCACGCGCTCTTCATAGAGCCAGGAACCTCCGCCCACCCCGATGAGTGGGACAACGCCATGGACTCACAAAGCCTAGACCTGAATGGGGCCTCGGAGAGCATCTTCAAGTGAAAGAGCATTCAGCTGACCAGCTGGGCTGTAGTTAAGGGTCAGAGAGGCCTGGGTTCGATCCTGGATCTGCTGCTTACTAGTTAGACCTCACTAGCTGTCCTTGTTCACTTGGGGAGATTAGTACATACCCTAGAGGTTGAAATGAAGTTCAGAAATGACCTAAGATGCTTAGACATAAGATGACATAAAGTGCTGGCTTAGGATCTGTCCATAGGAAGCACTCAGTCAAGGTTGTAATGAATGTCACTCTCTCTACCGCGCTTTTGATTCACATGGACAGCCTCCTGCCTTTAGTGAATGTTTCTGTTTGTGCATCATTTCTACTCGTCTATATTGCAAGTGCTTTCAAGTTTGGTGAGACAAGGTGTGCATATAAAATGTTGGGACTGCATATTTTTCAAAACTCTTTAAAGTACAGGTTCTAATAAATAAATAAAGTGCAGCTTCCAGATCGCAAACCTCCTGGTACCATGACTTGCTGGAGCTCCCCGTCACATCTTCCAGAGACCCTTCTCCAGGCTTCTGTGCGCAGTCTATTCTCTACATGCCAGATCTTGTCCTTCCCCTGCTTTCCAGAGGCTTCCCATTGCACTTAAAATGAACATGAGCCTCCTACCATGGCCTGGGAGGCCCCTGCTGGCTTCTCTGCCCATTTCCACGTTGATCCACCTGAGCTAGCCAACTCAACCTTCTCCCTGCTCCTCGAATACAGGAAGACCTTTTGCCTTCTCTCCCTTCCACATACATAGTAGGATCTTCCCAAACTCCCTCAACCCGCCCTGCCTTATTAAATGCCACCTCCTCAAAGACAGTGCTCTGTTCCTACTTTTCAAGCCTTTGCCCACTTGCATTCCCTTCATGATACCGACCACCAGGCACTGACTTGTTTATCCTCTGTCTCCCACACTTGGAGAAGTTCTGAGAACACTGCTGCATTCACTTTTGCATTCCCACGGCCTAGAACAGAACCTGTCCCATAGCAGGTGTTCCATAAATGTCTACTAAATAAATGAGCAAATCCTTCACAACAGTGTGGGGTTTTTTTTTTCCCGATTCAAGGAAACCCACTTCCATACTTCAATAACAAATTATGAATATCTAATTTTTTATTGTGCATGCTTGAATTATAACTGTTTAACAACAACACCAAAAAAAGCATCAGATGCTTCCTGTTCTCCCGTCCCATAGACCTGTGGGCTGCACTGGACAGAGTAGCCAGAAGACAGGTGTTTATGCCCCACACCCCCAAAACACCAGCGAGGAAAACCTCCTTAAGCCCCGTGATTGCCTGTGAGAAGCCCAGACAGACCAAACGAAGAAGAATGCCAGTGCCGAGGAAATTAAATCTGCAACCAGAAAAGGCAGGCTCTATAACTCTGCAAAGAGAGGGCAGTACGTGTAACATACACCACACACAAGGATGTGGTTTAGAGGTCTTCAGATCTGCCCGTGTTTCTTGGGCACTTGGAGAAAGTGACTTGAAAGTAAAGTAGCCTGGGTAGCAAGTCTTAACACTGATGGTTTGTTTTGGAAACAGATGCATTGGAACTTCGATCCAGAGGCTGATATGGAAGGATGGCATGAGGCGATGCAGATCTCAGTGTACAAACTGGTTCTTGGGTGACGGAAACATCTTATTTTTATGTCTAAAGCACAGATACACAGACAGATTTCACAGGGAGGGGAGGCAGTTAGGAAGAAAAATGTCTAAACGTTACCCAGATGTAATTCACCTAACAACCCCTGTGAGGTTGGGACTGTTTGACCACTTTGTAGATGGGGAAACTGATTCTCACATAGAGTAAGGGGAGCACTCAAGCTCTCCCAACTGTGAGTGGGGAGCAGGGACTGCAAGTTCCAAAGCACCATATTGTTCCAGAAAAACGCATTTCTCATGAAACCCCTAGAAGGTGCTTAGGGTCACGCAGTCCTCTTGGAATACTCTGTTAACAGAGCAGTAAATAAAATTTGGGAGCTGGATATCCTTCCAACTTCCCACCAGGAAGCTTTCTGATATCTCAAGGGTTCCAGAGCTCCTGCTTTGGGGACCTGTTTGTCAACACATCTGAGACCTCCCAATTATGTTGTTAGTGTTCCGTGTCTCCTTATGAGAACACGAGGTGGTGGGGCCTGGAGGAATTACACAGACATAACAAAGCACGAGGGGAGATCTAAAGGAAAACAAGAAATGCAAAGTGTAAAACCATCAGGCTCTCTCAATGTAGATCTCTGGGCCTATAAAGAGAGTGAAACCAAGCTCTGTCCCCTGTGGGCTGCGTGACCTGGGCAAGTTACTTAACCTCTCTGAGCCTCGGTTTCCCCATCCGGGAGAAGGGTGTGAGGACTAATGAGATATTCTATGAGAATGGACCTCCCAGGCTCTGCTAGGGAAGAGGCTCGTGTCTCCATGCCTGGCTTGCTGTACTCTAAGATGAACAGTTTCCTTTTTCTGGGAGTCCTTCCATTTCATTCTGATGTTTGGTATGTCCAAAATGATTCATCAAGTGGGCAGGAGCTCACTGAGTCCTAGTGTAACTTTTCAAATGGATCCATTTTCTGTGAGCATCATAAGGAGCCATCAGCAACCACAGAACTACTAGTTGGGCAAAGAGCAAATCAGGTGAATGGAAAAATTATGTAAAACCTCACATTATTTTTCAATACTCTTGAATACTTTAAGAGCCCCTATTTATATGCAATTGATATAATAATTCCTAATTACTTTTCCTCACTCATTAGAGACATCTCTTGAGAGTCTTTACTCAGCCTCCCTATTTTAAGGCTAGTTCTTTTCATTCCATGTACATGAATGTAGTTAATTTCCATTTTTCTGATGCACAGGAAGTAACCCCCACCCCCCACGTTACACTTCCCACTTTGGTGTCATTATTCTGCAGCCGGATTTGCCATTTTGTTGCCTTTCTTTCTTTGGTTGGTATGGGTCCCGCACTTAGGAGGCAGTGGGGACCGTTAGAAATGCCACCTGCCTTGGAGTCAGAAAGAAATGGGTGAATCCTAGCGCTGTCGCTTCCTGGCTGGGTGAACTTGGGAATGCTGTTCAAGCTCTCAAAGTCTGTCTCCTTATCTGTGGTATGAACATGGTGACTCCTGACGTGTAAATTCATGAGATCTTGTTGGCCGTGATAGTTAACATTCTTCATAGCAGGTGGCAGAAAACTCAACTCAAATTGGCAAAAACAAAATAATATAATTTATTGGCTCATGGAGCAATGAAAAAAAAATCCAGAAGTATGCAATGGCAGTAAGGGGAAACCCTCAGGTCCGCAGTGGAATAGAAAGGAGGCGGTGACCACTGATCACATCTGCCTTCAAGACTGAAGACCCACTGTGTGCCTGCACTCTGCAAATACCCAAGGAAAATGATTCTCTTGGTACTTAATTCAGTTATTGCAAAACTTTTAAGTGTGCTTTGTAAAATTTGGATACGGAATCTGGAAATTTCCACTGGAAATTTTATGAACTCTAAATACAGATAAAATATTGCTGATGAAAATGTAGTGCTATGAGGATAAACTATTTGAAGTATAAAATACACCAGTATATATATATATATATATATATATATATATATAAGTGTAAAGTTCATCACTGAATTCCAAAGGCTGAGAATGGAGAAAAATGAAAATATCTCAATAATTTTTATTTTGATTACATGATGCAACGATAATATTTTAAACATCTTGATGTTATGGATTGAACTGTGTCCCCCAAAATTCTTACATCGAAGTCCTAGTCCTCAGTACTCAGAATGTAACTTTATTGGGAAATCGAGTCACTGCAAATGTAATTGTTACAACGAGGTCATACCGAAGTAGGGTGACCTTGTCGGGTGTCCTTACCAAAGGAACAGCATGTGAAGAGAAAGAGATACATACAAAGGGAAGACAATGTGAAGACCCAAGAAGAATATCATCTGCAGGTCAAGGAATGCCAAAGATTGACAGCGAACCACCAGAAGCTAGGAGAGTAGCATGGACCAGACCCTTCCTTCCTATCCCAGAAGGAACTAACCCTGTGGATGCCATGATTTCAGACTTCTCCCCTCCACAACTATGAGAAAAAACATTTCTGTTGTCTAAGCAACCCAGTTTGTGGTGCTTGGTTATAGCAGCCTTGAGGAACTAATACAGTCAAGTTGAATAAAATACATCATTAAGGTTAATTTCACCAGTTTTGTTCTTACTTTTTAAATATGTAGTTAATAAGAAGTTAAAATTACACACGTAGCTTGCATTATCTTTCTACTGAACAGCACTTCTCTGGGGGAAAAGCGCAGGTATTAAAAACACAAAGACAGGGCCACTGGACCTACTTAAGGGAGCTCAGGAAAAGCTTCCCTGAAGAAGTGGTGTTTATTAGACTGAGGTCTGGACAATCTTTGGGGCTTCATTAAGTGAGGGACTGGTGAGTGGGGTGCGGTAGGGCAAAGGGCTCCAAGGAGAGGGAATGGTTGGCGCAAACACTCAGGCAGATAAAAGCACGGCTCTGCCCTGAGCCCTCCCCAGTAACGACATGGCCCCAATTGCCAAAACACTCCTTTGGTGCATTCAGCTCCCATGGGGTAAATTCCTCCCTGCAATCCCACCCCGGGCTGCTGAGAGGTGCCAGAGTGCAACACCATGGACATGGAATAGTAAAGAAGAATCAAAAGAGAGTCAACAGTTGATGGGGAACATCGGTGCAAATGAAAGTATGAGTAAATAATTCTAATAAACACAGATGAAAATAAACAATTCAGGCACACGTGGAAGAAGAGATGAGCCTGTTATCAAGTTTAATGATTTCAAGTTACTAAAATATTTCCCATCATCACTCAAACACAACAACTCCAGCGTACCCCCATGAGTCAGTGGTGGCTGTGACTTCCAGGTGTCTTTTCCATGACAGCCAATGGGACCTGTTGTATTGGGTAATTGGAGATAACAATCCCAACCACCCCACAAGGATTTTACTGACTAGAAGCTAAGCAAGACCCACCAGATCTAATCTCCATGCCCAGAAGAGGAACCCATCCTCCACCCAAACAGAGGATGTGACCCCAACACTCCGAGCTGAGAATGTGGATGAGCTAGGAACTTTACTCGAGAAGGTAACAATGAAAGGAAGGGGAGAGAGAAGAAGAGTCATGTATTGATTTCCAAGGTCAGTCTTGTGCCTTTAAATATATCTGATTTCTTGTAGAAAGAATTTCCTCTATACTTTGAAAAATGAAAATGTAGATGGTTAGCACTAGAAGAACATCTTTGAGTCAATCTGATCCCCCTTTCATGCTCTGTTGAAAGGTTGAACTACTGAAAGTTCCTATAGCATCATTCATTCATTCAAATAACTATTTATGGAGCCCAGAGAGGTTCAGTGATTAAGGTCACAGAGCCAGATGGTGACACAGTCTATCCTTTTTGGCTGGAGCATCACTCCCCATGATGATAGCACAACAACTTTCACACTGTGTGACAGGAGCCTCCTCATCTTAGACCAGAGATCCAAGAAACTCCAGGAGTCTAGAGCATTTTTCGTCCCCCCTGACTTCTCTTTGAGGTTTTTCCTCTTCATTAGGGCCCATTCCAGGTGCTCCAATCCTAAAGCTGTGCAGGACACTTCCTCAGTCACACAACGGGGATGCTGGCATGGACATTGGTCCTTCCTTCCTTCTTTCATGTATTCATCCAACAAATATTTGAGAATCTATGATGTGTCAGAGACCATATGAGGCACTGGGACCAAGACAGTAAACCAAACACAGTCGTCTCTGCCCTTGGGCCCCAGAAACATACCGTCTCAATGCCATCAGTGCATCGCTCAATCTTCAGTACTTACTATTTAGTGCCCGGAGCTTTTCTAGGCCTTCTGGAGACAGCAGAGAACAAGACAGGCAAGGTCTCTGCCCGCGTGGAGGTGACATTCTAATGAGAAAAACATTAAACAAATAAACCAGCCAATGAATCTGTACTATGGTGAGTAGTGGGAAGTGCTTATGAAGGAAAAGCTGCATGAACTGATGGAGGGTCATGGAGATGCCATTTTAGATGCGTGGAGGTGGGGGAGGCTTGGCGAAGACAGGATATGGGAGAGAAGATGAGAATGAAGTGTGGGGTGAGCCTCTGTTGAATGAAGATGAGTGATGGGCTATTATTCCTCCCACGGGCAGACGTGACAATGAAGGAGTCCTGTGTTGTCTCAGTCCCTGGCCTGCCTGAGTGGGGGAGGGTCTTCTTAGAGAGGAGGAGGTCTTCCCAGCGTCCCTCCGCCTGCCCCCCCGCTGATGAAGTTGTGTGTGATGTTGCCCAGTGTCCTCTTTGGCTGGAGACAGAGCAGCCTGGGAACTGCGGAGAGCCAGCCGGAAGAGTCAAAGTCAGAGTAACAGAAGGGAGACTGACCGCCACTCGAGATCACATTCCTCCTGCCTCTTGGAAGCCCTTCATCCGTTTAGGAGAGGGGAGCATCATTTCCCAGAGCTGCTTGATCAGAACCTAATTATCCCTGGAGCCATGAGTTTGAGCAGTGGGGTTCCTGTCACCTGGCATTGGGAAATGGGTCAGTAGCCAGGACAGAATGTGCTGCCTGCCATGTGGGCAGCCTCACCAAGCACGCACCTCAGGGCCACAACCCCAGTACACAGACACTTTCCCAACTGGACACACCTTATTAAAAAGGGAATCATGGACACTTGATCTCCTAGGCTGGAGAATGGCCATCTGGACCTACTACTTACTCTCCCCTCCACCAAACCCAGGGGGCAGCTCTTAGCCTGTGACCTTCTCAGTCTCAGCCCTGGACGCTGCCTCCTCTAACTTGCTTTTGTCTGTCCAGTGCTGGACAGTTTACACTGCTCCTACCTTCCTGCTCGATCTTCCCAAAAGCCCACAGCTTCATAAAGTCAACAGTTCTGGGGGCTGGGGGGCTGGAGCTTCCATACAGAGACATGAGACCCAGAGGCCTTCTGCTGATTTCCAATGCCCAGCAATTGGTTCAGGGCAGAGCCAAGCCCCAGACTATACCTTCTGCTCAAAGTCACCTCCATCCTCTCTTTAGTTTGCCTTTTGCTGTCTCCTTCACTGGATTTGGTCTCTGTTACAGCTCCTTAAGAGGTGACTACAGTTCTATCCTCAGCCAGTTCTTGCTCAAGCAAGGCCTCCCTGTTCCATGGAGACTTTGGTACATTTGACTTGAACCTCTAGCCTGTGAAAGGCCAGGCTCTGCCCATGATTGCCGCAAGTTCCCAGGGCTTGGGTTGCCAAGGTCCCTCTGCCTTGGGTCTCTGCTCTGAGCACAGAGTCTTTGTGTCACCCAGTGTGGGTGACATGAAAGCTTCTTCTGTTGGCTTTCACCAAAAAAAAAAAAAAAAAAATCACTCCTCCTGAAGCTTGTGTGTTTTGGGTTGTTACTCCAAAGATCAGGGAGTTGTGAGGAAGGGCTCCTAGCTAGCAGGAATTTCCTCATCTCTCAGTCTCCATCTTTCCTTCTCTCCCCTTATTTCTCTGGCCCACTTTAACTCCCAGCAAAACATATTCTGCTCCTCTCCTCCCACAAGGCATTTAACCAACTTTTGGAGTCTCATGCTCATACTATTTTTCCAAGCAGACCCATTGTTCTCCATAGCAAACCCCCAGGTGTCCACCTCCTTACACAGCAGTGATCTCTTCCCCATCTCTTCCAGACCCCTCCCTGACCCCACTGTCTTCTCTGCATTTCGAAGCAAATTTCCACCTGGCCCCTGGGCATGTCCACCCGGATGTTCCAGTGCTAGACCCTCTGTTCTTCTCCCCCAGACCCTCCTCCTTCTTCCTCCTCATTCTGTAGGGTGCCTTCCATGGCCAGCAGTGTCTCAAGTTCAGCCACGCTAGGGACAGCGTAGGAGTGGGGATGGGCTTTCAAGTCAGATGACCCCCTCTGAATCCTGAATCCACCACTGCCTCTGCAACTTTAGGCAAATTACTTAAGCTCTCTGAGCCTCAGACTCTCCCCCTGTATGTTGGGGATCCTAATACCTCCTTGGTGGAGATGCATCGAGTCTTAAGTTAGACTAATTTATATAAAGTGCCTGGTACAAACAGGCATTAGAAAAGTGCTAGCCGTTATTCTTGCTGTTGTTATGTATCAATGACTTTGCTCATTCTATTCCCTCCAGGCAGGACATCCCTCTCTTTTTATCTGTCTGTTCAGATCCTACCCATTCGTCATGGCCCAGCTCCGGCAATCGCAGCCTCGGGAAGCTGGTCCTGGGAAGCCTTTCGAGTTAGGAGAAATCATTCCCTCTTCTGTGCATTTATGGCTCTCTGTGCTACTAAATCCTGTTCAGCGGTGAATGTATAAGAAGAAATCACTGCTCATAGTCTCTTGGGTCCAGAAAGACACGAAGATCTTTGATAGCAATTTTTCTGGAATTCCTCAGTTTTTGTTAACTGATCAAGCCCAAATGTCATTCCTTTCAATAGCAATTGTAATATGATTTCTTTCATTCCTCCCATTATTTATCTGTTGCTTAAGTGTCAGTTCTTTTTTTAAAAGATTTTATTTATTTATTTATTTATTTGAGAGAGAGAGAGAGCTGGGGGGAGGGCCGGAGGCGGAGGGAGAGGGACAAGCAGACTTGGTGCTGAGCGTAGAGCCCAACACGGGGCTCAATCTCATGACTCCTGAGATCATGAGATTGAGCAGAAATCAAGAGTTGGCCACTTAACTGACTGAGCCACCCAGGCACCCCTACTTAGGGGCTCTTGAGGGCAGGGCTTCAGTATCAGCAAACTTTATAGCCTTAGTCCTTCACCCAGGCTTTGCCATATTCAAGTGGCTCAATAGATAGATGTTGAAAGTGCCCCATAGATGCTTATGGAATCAACCGATGATGTATAAAAGAATGGAATCTAATAAGCGGCAGGTATCAGCTCCTGCTAGGCAGTAAATTTACTGGACCTACTGGAAGGTACCTACCAACTAGGAAGCAACCACTGCTAATATTCTCTTGCATCCAGAAAGGCCTAGAGATCTTCTGTAACAGCTTTGTACCGCATCCCCCTTAGTTCATGTCAACCGTCGAGCCTAAATGTCTCTTTTACTATTTTTAGCAGATCTCCAGAATCACAGCTCAGGTCTCTCCTTGTGAAAGGCCAGGAGTGTGCTTAGCTGCCGGTCTCCAGCTGTCAGGTCCTTTGGGATCCTCCTTGGCTTGCAAGCCAGGTCACTCTTCTCTCTGGAAACTCCTGGATTTGACTGAGCAGGGCGGTGATACAACGGCTGGCCATTTCTGCCTCTGGGAACTGCTGTCAAAGGCTGGCTCTGTTTCGGAGCCCCCTACCAAGGCTGGCTGACATCTGTGGGGTCTGCATCACAGTCTAATGGTTCTCCTACCCCAGCCTGTTTCCCATCTTTTCTTTTACAGGCATTACCCCCCTCAAGCCCCCCCCGCAAAAAGCCTTTGCATTTTCTTTCTATTCCAGCTCAGCTTCTGCTTTGCAAAGATTCCAAATAGCACGCCACTGCAGACCAGTGTCCCAAGAGAGCTTGGAAGGAGCCAGAAGGGAGAGTGACCTCATTTTCCAGGAGCCATGAACATTGACTGCACGTGAGGAAATACAGAATCCTGAGCTGAGCCGACAGCACCAATTTCAGCCTTCAGAAGCCTTGTCCAGTGGCCTGCCCATATACCAGGAAGGACAGTAAGAGTCCTTTGGTTTTTATGGGGAGATCCAGCTGTAATTACATTGTCCAGAATATTACAGTAAAATCGATCAGAAAGCACGCCTGTTTGGGGGAAAATTTTCTGATTTCCCAAATGAGTCCAAAAACAAGACATTATTGATGACTCCTATTATTCCTCTCAGAGGAGATATAGATAAAAATAAATAGTGCTGCCTTGGAGTGTCCACCCCCTGGGGAACCTGCAGGATGGGAAAGGGCGTGGGGGCTGCCTGGGGGCACTTTATCCAGCTGGCCGTGTTGTGGTCTGGAGGCTCCATGATTTGCCCTGCTCTCCAAGGGTGACCATGTCTGTTCCTCCCTCTGCTCTTGTCACCCTTCAGCAACTCTCTCATGGCTCCTGGGGATTCTGGCCACAGGCCAGGCCTCCTTGGCAACAAGGGGACTTTTGTAGGGGGTCTTCTTTCTGCCTGTCGCTCTTTTGCCCTCAGCTAGTGCTTCCGGGGATATTTGGAGAGGTTCATCTTATAGGTCACGTAAATCATCTAGAAATCATCTAGACCCGCCTCTTGAAGGCTTGAAGAATGGTCCTATTCAACATGCAACAACAGTCCATCATGAGAGAAAAGCTTTCATCGAAGGACACTTAGGTGGTTTCCATATCTTGGCTATGGTGAATAATATTACAGGGGACATGGGTGTGCAGGTATCTCTTTGAGATTCCAATTTCATTTCCTTTAGCTAAGCATTCACTAGTGGGATGGCTGGATCGTATGGTAGTTCTGTTTTTAAGTGTTTGAGGAACATCCATACTGTTTTCCATAAGAGCTGTACCAATTTATATTCCCACCAACAGTGGAAAAGGGGAGAAAAAAAGATGCCTTCCAATAACCTGGGCAGGATAGAGGAAAGAATGCCACTGTTTCTGCTTTCTAGACTCTTGTGGAAAGCATTGATACATTTATTTCCAACTCATCCCTGACCCTGGCCCTGATGCCCCCCAGCAGGATTGTGAAGGAGTAGGACAGTTCTGTCCAGTGCAGTCTTTGACACATGGACATTGGCTGCCTGATCTTGGGGAGGCCATTTACCTTGCCCAGGCCTTGGTTTCTCCATCTGAAAACGTCTTCTGTTGCAGGGTTATCGGGAAGCTGCAGCTGAGATAATGGGGGTGAAAAGGCCTTGTTAACTTTGAAACAACCGCCCGAACGTCAGACCTCATATGACACCTTTCAGAGCTACTTCAGTTCTCCTGCCAGGGAGGGTAAATATCCCAACAGGGACGCTTGAGATAGAAACCCTCCCTGGACTTTGTTTTTGGGCAAGCCTTTGTCTGACATGAGCCAAATGGCCTGCTGAGGACAAACTCGGGATTTACAACTGCCCTCCTCCTGAAATAACCACTCTTGAGTGTCAGCATTTGGGCCAGTAGACACACCCCTTTTCCCTTCCTTAAGTGATGGATCACCCACTCTCCTACTGAATTAGCAGTCTTCAGGAGCAGTCTTCAAACAGCCACATTTTGATGTGGGCTGGGGTCAGTTGAGCAGAGAGGAAATCAAGGCTCCTCGAAGGTGACCTGACAAGGTCTCTTTGGTGGTAAATGGTGAAGCTGGGATTCAAACCAAGCCCTCCAACAACACATTCCGTGATGCCTCCCACTGCCTCAGCACTTCTTAGCACCAGATTCTGAAGAGTGCGGGAAAGGGCGGCAGGGGGAGGGCTCTGAAGGCAAGTTCTGGACACTTTTCTTCAGGACAACTCTTCCTGGAAGACATGGGTGGGGTGAAGAGGAGGCCCATAGCTAGGCCTGGAGGTAGCAGAAGTCTTAGTCTATTTTCTGATTTCAGGGACCCTGTCTGAAATTTCCCCCTTGGTGTTTAGCTTATGCCTGAGAGCTATGCTCAATCACAAAGGTCCCTGGGATTGAAAGTCCAACGAATAAACAGCCACTGGGATTAAATGTGGACGCATTTCAGATACTTCCTTCAGAACACATTTTGATGTGGGCTGGGGTCAGTTGAGCAGAGAGGCGTGAGACCACAGAATAACTCAGATGCTATAGAATGGAAAAATGATAAGCCCCAAATATCTTTAATTTAGTCTTGATTAAAATTAAGTTGAGATGAGAGGCCACAGGCTTCCATAGCAGGAATCTGGAAAAGATATATATCCTCTGAGAGTACAAAGCATTGAATTAACCATTGCTTATGGATAACAGAAGAGCTTAGAGGATATTTACAGACCCATTATTAAACATTTTAGTTAAATCTGTACTCATTTGGTAACATGTCCTTTTAAAGTAGAATTTCTAAGTCTGTTTGTTAAGAAGAACAAAGAGACTTCCCATAAAATTATCATATTGACATATACATTTGAGATTGTGGAAGACTGTTACACAGAAAACTGTCCTTGTCTTAAGGGATAGACTCCATTTATAGACCCACTGTCTGTGACTCACAGATGTACTTCTAATCAACTGAACCCAACTTAAAGATGGGCACACGTTCTTGGAACTAGAAATGGAGCTTATAAGTCTGGCTTGTAAATATAAATAAAGAGATGTATTAGTCAGCAGTCTCCAGAGAAACAGAACCAATAAGATACATATGAGAAGATTTATTATAGAAATTGGCTGATGCAGTTTTGGAGGCTGAGAAGTCCCATGATCTGCTGTCTGCAAGCCGGAGACCCAGGAAAACTGTTATTCAGCTTTGTCTGAAGGGAGTGGGGGATGGGCAGTGGGTGAGGGATGCGGGCACACTGGTGTAAGTCCTGTTTTAGTCCACAAGCCTGAGAAATAGGAGAGCCAATGCCCGAATCCGCCCTTCCTCTACCTTTTCGTTTTATTCAGGCCCTCAGTGGATTGGATGAAGCCCACCCGCACTGGTGAGGGTGATCTTTATTCATTCAACCAATTCACATGCTTATCTCTTCCTGAAACACCTCTGGGTAGACATACCCAGAAATATTTTACCAGTTATCTGGGCATCTTATGGCCCAGTCAAGTTAGCACATAAAGTTAGCCTTACAAGTGACTCTTATAAAATAGAGCGACTTGTAAAATAAAGTTACTTGAACTGGTCAACTTTTTAAAAAAAAAAAGTGCAACATTTCAGAAGAAGTAGAAGAAAACAGATGATGAAGATGAGAGCATATAGTAATGAGGGAGAAAACACAGAGTAGAGAGAATCAACACAAGCATAACTTGATTCCTGGAGAAAACTAATAAAATAGACAAAACTTCGGCAGTATTGATTAAAAAGAAAAATGAACCCGAACAATGCAAAAATTAAAAATTTTCCTTGAAAAGGGAAAGAAAAAGGACATCACAAAGTTGGGGAATGAGGGCAAAGAGCATTGAGGGACACAGCTGTCGACATGGAGTTTTACCTGCTTCCTAGTTTCATCTTAGTGTGGCTGCATGTGGCCTGATGTCTGAACAGACTAGTTAAGATTCATTTGGTTGCAACAGAGCAAAACCGATACCTTGACTAATGAAGAAAATAAGGGAATTTATGGTCCCACATCACTGCAAAGTTGAATGGGATGGGTTGATCAGATGCCCAAACAATGCCATTGAGATCTCTTCCCCCACGTGGATGTCTTTCTCAGGATATGCAGGTTCTCAGGCTTGGGACCACAACTCCTAGGCCAGTGGGAAAGCGAGACTGCTTCTTGACATTTCAAGCAAAAGCCCTGACAAGGGATTTTGTTAGCCCTGATTGCTCCAGCTGGATGATGTGTTCTACCCTAAGCCAGTCACTGAGACTGGGAGAACGGAATGTTCTGGAAAGCTCTAGTCTTCACATGAACAACAGGAGATGGAAGTATTGATCAAGTAAGTCACATGGATTGAATGTTGAGAAGGAGTCATTCCCTCCAAAGCAAAGTCGTGACCTACTGTCATGAGAAGGAGCAGCGGATGCTGGGTGAGAAATATTTCACACTGGTGTAGGGGCAGAGGCGGCAAGGGTCACCAGAAACCATGGGCAGGGTCCTGAGGACCTTTCTGCTGATTCAGGAACCCGTATGAGATATCCATAGGCAGCCCTTCGAGAACACAACTGAATTCAAGAGGCCAATCGGGGCAAATTTGGAAGGAATTCCAGACTTGCAACACCCACTGAGTTTATCAAGAGAGGAAATGGCGGAAGGCAGAAATGGCATCCACATTTGACCAGCAGCCAACCCCAAGAGTGGCATATTGGGGTGAGGTGGTCAAAGAGGGATTGGCACACTCTTTGATTAAAAAAAAAATGAATGAGACTTTTAAAAATGTTTACTCCAGGGAATCCAATTTGTAGCCATTCAAACCAAGTGCTTTTGAGGTTTGGATGAATAATTTTTCTTCCGTTGTTACAGCAAGACTCCAGGCCAGAAGTGTTTGACATTAGGGAAGGCTTTCCAAAGCTTACGGTTCTGGGGAGAAGACCAGCTGGGGGTGGGGGTGGAGTTTGGTCGGAAATAGGGAAGGGGGATTAGAAGCATGATGAGGTCTCTGAGATTCTTACAAGATCTACAGTTGGGCTTAGGATTTGAAGATTATTTTTGGTCTAAAAATAGATCCCCAAACTGCAATATTCTTAGATTCACACTCTTCTGTAAGATTTCTGGTGCTCCTTGCTGATCGCACCTGAGAGAGATTTTTCTCTTGAACGTCTGTATGTCCAAAATGTCATTCATTCACTCATTCATTCCTTCAACCAACCAACAAGACATTGAGGGCTTACCGGGGTAGAATCAATGTTTCATCCAGGGTATGAAGATTTCCCATACACCCCCCACCCCCATCATTTCCTTGCTATCCCCACCGGTCAGTTAGCTGCCAACTCAGCTGCACATGGGTGTCTCCTGGACATTTCAGAGTCAACATCTCCAATACTAAACTGCTGATATCATTCTCCCAGCCAAACTCGCTCTTCCTGGCTTTCTCATCTCAAGAAATGGTGCCTCCATCCCCCACTGGCTCCCACTAAACCCTGGGAGGCATTCTTGACATTTCTTTGCCTTCACGCCTAAGTCCAACCCAGCACCTAGGGGGCTCTCAATCAATATTGACAGAAGGAACTGACAGGTGGTTGAATGAGAAGGGGAATGAATGAACAGTGCTTTAAGCAGCCTACCCCTGCCGTTCCAGCCCCTGTAGGAACGCCTGCTCGTGTCCTGGAGACACAGCTGGAGTAAGCGTACATCTGAACGAGGATTTTTACATTTTGAAAAACTCTTGCTATTTCCTGGAAACAGATTGTGTCTCTCTGATTGTCTATTAAGTTTTTTTTTTAACTGCTGAAGATCCTGGAACCAAACCAAAGTAATCTGCATGTCCATTTTTATATCTTAATTTATAGACTGCACCTTATAATTCACAAGCTTTCACTTGGTGTCTCTAACAGAGCCGAAACAAATTTCAACCCGGCCAGTTCGGCTATCCTATCCGAGTCTTCCTTCTGAGTTCTTCCCCTCAGGAACTTTCTAGTTTTTCAGGTTAGGGAGAGTAAGGACAATAATAATGGTGATACGTCACATTCACTTAGGGTGGGGGGAAAGAGAGAGGAAGGTCTGATTACCCCCCCATTTTACAGATGAAAAGATAGAGGCTGGAAATGGGACCGATAGGACCAAAGGCTTGCTTATGAAGAGTGAAGCCGGGCCTAGAATCTGAATTTCTGGAATTCCTCATGCCAAGGGTCTTTCCAGGACACCAGGCGAGGGTCTCTCCACCTCGGTACCAGTAATATTTTGGTCTGGATCATTCTTTGCTGTGCATTGTGCATGCTGTTTAATAGTATCTCTGGCCTCGACGCATCAGCTGCCGGTAGCAGCCACCCCACTGTGACAACCCAAAATGTCTCCAGACATGGCCAAGTGTCACAGCTGATTGAAAACCACGGTGCTAGACTGTGTGCTTGTCCTTGATTCAAGTGGAGGCACAAAAGTCAGGAAAATTCATTTCCTTTTAGAGCCCCTCTTGGCCTCCATCTCTCTCCTCCAATTCCAGGGTTTTGCTGGGAATTGCCCTGCCCGCAAGATCACATAGACCCCTGGACAAATACCCAGTCCCTTCTGTGTGGCATTGGGTACTGCATTCTTGGTCACAATTAACTCCCGGGGTGGGGGGGGGATACAACCAGGTGAGGAAATCAAGGCTTAGAGAGGTTATCATTTGCCCACAGCTATAGCCGGTGCATGGCAGGCTGGGATACTAACCCAAACCTGTCTAGTTCTGGGGACCGAGGGTTTGCCTTCTCTACCCGCCCCACACCCTCCACTCCACTCCACAGGGCTGAGAACCAAAATTTCTTCTTCTGGGGCAGCAGGAAGGCACCATGCTAGAAAAGCCTCACCCCTCCTCTCTATAAAGCAATAGCCCATCCCTCCGAAGGCTGGTGCCTTTCAGACGTGCAGGACACACATCCGTGTTGGATGGTGGGTGCACGTGCCTGCCACCCTCCCGAGAGTCTGTGTCCTCAGCCCCCAGCACCGGGCCCTGCTGGGTAAAGCCTCTGTGCAAGGCCTGCCAACACAGCAGAGAGCGCCTGACTCAGCAGCCAGCTCCGGAGTAGGATCCTCCTGGCTGGGTCCTGTGTAACCTTGGGCAAGAGAAGAATAGCTCTGAGCTCAATTTTCCCATCTATTAAATGGGAAGACCCCCTTCTCGGAGCAGATGTGGCAATTAGATGGGTGATGAATGTAAACTGATGGACAGGGATGCTGGCTGATATCATTCTCCCAGCCAAACTGGGAGTGCCCTGCAGTGAATGTCCAACTCCGTCGGTGAAGTTGCCTATAACAAACCCGCTCTCAGCTCCCGAACTTCTTCTGGTCAGCCCGTAACCCCCATGCACCATGTGGAATGACTTCTTTAGGGCTGTCCGCCCAGCTAGACGTCAAGCTCCCCGAGGATCCCTATGGCCTGTCCCCTTGTCCCCTCCCACAGTGGCCAGCCCAGTTTGTGCTCAAAATGTTTGTGAGGGATAGATGACTGATGATTCCAATAGTAGTAACCTTTTCCAGCAGATACTGCCTTTTCTGGGTATCTCTCTCTCTCTTTTTTTTGAAGAGTTTATTTATTTATTTTATTTTATTTTAGAGAGCGGGGAGGGGTACAGGGTGAGGGAGAGAGAAAATATTAAGTGGGCTCCATGCTCATCACTGAGCTGGACGCAGGGCTGATCTCAGGACCCTGAGATCAGGACCTGAGTCAAAACCAAGAGTCCCACGCTCAACCCAGTGAGCCAGCCAGGCGCCCCTCCGGGTATTTCTTAACAGACAAAATGATTTTCCTTGGTTAGTAGCCCGGATGGTGCCCTTGATTCCCTACCCTGAGCCGTTTGGGCTCTTTGCCATTATTTTGGTTCTGTTCTGGCCATTTTCTCTGCTTTCCCCAGTTCACACCACCTTGTGGTAAGATTCAAGCTCAGTGTCTCAAACGTGCTGAGTGGAAGAGGGGCTCCGTAGGGTCCCAGCCCGCATTCTGCTCTGATCCCCATCTCTGCCCAGCCACTTACTCCTCCACCTCCAGCCAGCTACTGTGCCTCGGTTTCCTCATCAGTGAATTGGGGAGATGAACGGGACCTGCCTCCAAAAGTTAGCAGAAGACGAAATGTACGGCGCCTCGGACGTGTGGGGCCCGCAGTTTCCGCGGATGTCTGTCCTTTCACTGCGGTGGGGCACTGCCCCTGAGCCTGCTGAGCCAGGGAAAACTTTCGGAGGCTCTGTAGCTCCGTAGCAAGACCGTAGGCCGCCGCAGAGCAGCGGGCAGGGGCGAGCACGGCTGCAGCCCCTTTTCGGTCCTGCGTTCCTTCAGCAGGGAAAGGTGGCTGGCTTCAGTCGCCTCCCCGTCCCGGGGGGGGGGGGGGGGCTGCGGGAACGCGCGCCAGACCCCGCCGAAATCAATGGCCAAATTCACTTCATTTCCTTTCTTGAAAATTAATAAAGGCTGCTCAAAATTCTGTACTCTTCAAAGCACCCAGCAATCAAGGCAGTTCCCCCGGTTCCTACTTTTTTTTTTTTTTTTTTTTGGGCCTCACACTTTGTCCCAGATGAAAGGAGCCCAGTGCCTCCCCCAAATCCTTTGGAGCCCTAGGAGGGACTGCGGGGATCTGAGCCCCCCGCCGCTCAGCCGGGCCCCCGGGGACGGGGGGCGTCTCCGTCCAGGGCCGCCCCTCCCCCCAAGGTCACCCAACTTTTCCCCGGGGCCCCGCGGCTCCCGGGAGGGTCGGGAGGGCCCGGGCGGGGCGCGCGGCGGGGGGGGGGGGGGGGCGGGCACCCGGCCCGCATTAGCCATTGGCCAGAGCGGGCGGCGGGCGCGAGTGCTGATGTCAGGCGGGCGCGAGTGCGGCGGGCGCAGCGGCGGCGGCCGCCCAGCAGCCCGGGCTCGGGGCGGGGGGGGGGGGGGCGCGAGTGGGGGGGGCGGGCAGCATGCTGCTCGGCTGCGGCTCGGCCTCCCACACCCGCGGCGCCCTCGTCCTAGCCAGCAGCGGCCGCGGCGGAGCAGCGAGCGGCGCCCGCGTCTGCGGCGGCGGCGGGCGCCCGGGCGGGGAGCGGGCGGCGGGGACCCGGCATGGCGCTGCGGCGGGGCGGCGGCGGCGGCGGCGGGGCGCTGGGGCGGCTGCTGCTGTTGCTCAGCGCCGCGTGCCTGATCCCGCCGGGCGCGCAGGTGAGGCGGCTGGCGCGCTGCCCCGCCACTTGCAGCTGTACCAAGGAGTCCATCATCTGCGTGGGCTCCTCCTGGGTGCCCAGGATCGTGCCCGGCGACATCAGCTCCCTGTGAGTGAGTGGGACCCCTCCGGTGCCCGCCCCGCCCCGCGCCCGCCGCCGCCGCCGCCGCCGGGGAGTTGCCTCTGGCGCTGGGACCGCGCGACCCTGACCCCACTTCCCAGCCTCTTTTTGGCGTTTGGTTGGGGGCCCGCTGTGGGACGTGGGTGGAGTCTGGGGCCCTGGGGACGGTGGAGGGAACCCGAGCCCCAGAGCCTGGGAACCCAGACAAGTCCCCGTGGCAGTGTTGCTTAAAGTGTGGCCTGCGGGCCACCTGCCTCAGACCCACCTGGCCGGGGGTGGGGGGTGGGGGGGGTGGGGGGGGTGAGGGAGCTCGTGCCAATGCAGATTCCCGGGCCCGCGTTGAATGAAGCAGGGTCTCAGGAGTGGAGCCTTGGAGTCTGCATTTGGCGTCCCAGGTGATTCTGGCGGTGCATTAAAGTTTAAGAGGAGGGGTGTGAGGGGAGAGGTGGTCGGGTAGGGGCATGAATGTGCAGCCGAGCGTGACTGGAGTGAGCGTCAACAGGGGAGGGATGAGGCCTCACCGGCCCACCTCGCGTCTGGGCGGTGGTTTACACCGTGGCCTCCTCCCGACCCTTCCACACTGCAGGTTGGGAAGAACTCGAGTAAAGGCATGCAGCCTCTGGAAGTGGGGGGCCACCTCCTGAGGCCTGGAAGAGGGGAGCACAGGGCTTGGCAGAGCTTTGGGGCATGTGGGGCACCCAGGCCAGTGGCCAAGTGCTGGAAGGCAGCCTGACTTCTTGCCCGGAGTTCACAAGCTTCTTGCCCCTCTCCCCACCACACATTATGCTGGCTGCTTTTTCAGCACTGGAGGAATTGACAGGAAGGGTTCCACCTTATTTCTTCACCTGCTGACAGACGCTTTCAACCCGCCCTGACACAGCCACTCTCCCCACAACCGGCTCTCCTAATGGCAGTGGAAGGGGCTACCGGGCCATATCTTTACTGCTGGGAAATGTTTCTGGCTGAAAGCACTTCCTCCTTCCAGGCCAGGGTGCTGGGGTGATGCCCACTCAGTCACAGAGGCAGGGAATCCCAGGGGCAAAGTTGCTCAGGTCCCTTGTACGACACTGCCCTGCTTCGCACCCCTGGCAAGGTCCAGGGGTGAAGGGGTTCCCATTGGCATTACAGAAACTCAGGATGACCTGGCTGGCAGGAACGGGGGGTCTTTTTGATTACTGATGTTGCTAGGTCGTGTGACATGGAGGATCCCAGAAACTGGAATTCCCCTTGTTAAATCCTTTAGAACAGCAGCTGCTTAATTGATCTGCCTGTTAACTGAAATAATTTTGAACTAATGTGTGGCGGTCCTGCTGTGGCCAGAAAGGATAGGGGACCTGGTGGCAAAAATAGTCAAGCAGCTTGCCCCTGTATTGACCATTATATCTGGCGGATGGCATTGCCTCCCACCGAACATTCAAGTTCAGGTGTCTCTTGAGTTTTCCCCCAAAGCTTTCACAGTGCATTTAATCAGAAGTGCTCTGAGTGTCTTTCAGAGATGTGCTCCCAAGGGGAATGCTTAATCCTACCCCGGAGTTTCCCCTGCAGACATTAATGCTGTGTCCACACAAACAGAATCACCGGCAGAGGTGAAGCAACTATCCATTTTCAGCCAGGGCCTCCTGTAGTTAAGAAAAGGAAGTGAGGAGATTGATTTAAACTTGCTGAGATAATGTCTGTGGAAGGAGCTAGGCTGATGGTAAAGGTTTCTACTATTCAGACTAGTTTTCATATTGATCCAGCTCATTGGGAAATGGCTTGACTCTTCTCATTTCTACCCCTGAGAAGCCCCTGGTTGACTATTTTAAGCCTTTATCCTGCGTGGAGGAAACACAGGTGGAGGATAAGACTGGTTGCCCAGCCTGCAATCACTTCTAGAAAAATAAAACAAAACCCCAAAATCCTAGGCCTTGTTTTGCTTCTCTTTTGCCTGTAGGAGCCTGGTAAATGGAACATTTTCGGAAATCAAGGACCGAATGTTTTCCCATCTGCCTTCCCTGCAGCTGCTGTGAGTATGGGAAGTTCTCTCTGAAAATGGGGATCCTGAAGGTGCAGTCCTGGGAGGAGCCATCTCTGCCTCTTTGGTGTCAGTCCTTCCTTAAATACCCCAATAAACTCTCGGTGTTAACTGTCCTGTGGTGTCCCCACCTATCTGAGTCTCAGGCTCTTTGCTCAGTGTCCCCTCCTTCTTTCGACACACGTTTTCCTCAAGGACTTTATCATAGATCCCAACATCTGTATTTGGCAACTGAGGGACGTGATTACACTGAATGATGGCCTGAATTTCACATAAATGAAGTGTTTCCCAGACACCTAACTTTAAAAGAAAACCTACATTGTGGGGCGCCTGGGTGGCTCAGTCGTTAAGCGTCTGCCTTCGGCTCAGGTCATGATCCCGGGGTCCTGGGATCGAGCCCCGCATCGGGCTCCCTGCTCCACGGGAAGCCTGCTTCTCCCTCTCCCACTCCCCCTGCTTGTGTTCTCTCTCTGGCTGTGTCTCTCTGTCAAATAGATAAATAGAATCTTAAAAAGAAAACCTACATTTTAAACTCTTTATGTGTCTCTGGAAGTAGAAGTATTTTTAGTTGACTGACCATGTAAACGATTGGGCAGCATACTATACGTTTATATGGAAAATTTTATTTAATCATCCCTACAAGGAGAGTATTTTTATTCCCCCTTTGACGGACAAGAAAATTAAGGCTCAGAGAAGTTAAGTAACTTGTCCAAAATCCCAGCCACAATTTTTTTTTTTTTAAAGATTCATTTATTTACTTGAGAGAGAGAGAGTGTGAGTTGGGGGAGGGGTAGAGGGAGACAGAGAGGGAAAGAGAGAATCTCAAGCAGATTCCCCGCTAAGCATGGAGCCCCTCACAGGGCTCCACCTCAGGACCCTGAGATCATGACCTGAGCTGAAAAAAATCAAGGAAATCAAGTGTCAGATGCTCAACCACTCAACCAACTGAGCCACCCAGGCGCCCTCCCCTCCCCACGCCCACCCCCAAGCCAGAATTCTTTTTTTTTTTTTTAAGATTTTATTTATTTGACAGAGAGAGATAGCGAGAGAGGGAATACAAGCAGGGGGAGTGGGAGAGGGAGAAGCAGGCTCCCTGTGGAGCAGGGAGCCTGATGCAGGGGGCTCTATCCCAGGACCCTGGGATCATGACCTGAGCTGAAGGCAGATGCTTAACAACTGAGCCACCCAGGCGCCCCCCTCCCCACCAGAATTCTAACCCACACTCATAACTGCTCTGCATCCAGCCACTCTTGGCGAGTACTCATGTTATGCCCGGTATCCCAGTTCAGTTATTGTTTGCTGATGAAAAGAAATGTCCAAAAAGCAGTTTTCAAAAGCAAGTCGGTGATAGGCGAAGTCATGAGTACATAGCTCATTCTGTTTGTTCTGTTTCTTAAGTTTGAGATGAGATTAAAAATAAGCAATGTACTACAGAAAAATATGAGGAAATAGACTTTAGGAGGTCACTTCTCATCCTAAATAAACTTAATGTTGATATTTTTGTTCTTGAAATGTTATGGACCTACTCATAACATTGTACTTAACATTTTAAAATCTGTAATTTCTTGGAAATTTTAGTTCTATTAAAATATACTTTCCATATGCTAGAAATGCAATTTTACGTATCTCACCAAATAGACTTAAGTGGTGACTAATAGAAACCTATGTGCTGATAAAGAGTCTTCTGAAGATTTCTTAAACTTTTTTATTATTTCTCATGGGAATGTATAATAGAGAAGAAAAGATTATTTATTTATTTATTCATTTTGGTCTCAGCTGTGTGACCTTGGTCAAGTCACTTAACCTCTCTGGGCACAAATTTCCCCCTTAAAATAGAGTCGGATTAGGTTCTTTTAGATCTCTGATTCCAGGATTGCTTGTGCATGTTAAAGCATTCACTGGCTGTTTAGTTGTGCTGAGCGTTAGAATGTTTTGAGATACAGCTATCAAGTCTTATTTACTGAGACCCACCGGGGAGGAAGGGTAGACCCACCGGGGAGGAAGGGTAGACCCACCGGGGAGGAAGGGTAGAACAGTGGGGGTGACCAGAAAATCTAGCCAAAAAGAATCCACTTGCCACCGTCCATGGCATCTGTGAGTTGGGCTGTGCACCTAAGGAGCCAGTCTTAGGCTGAGAAGAGCCCATGTTTGCCATGGATCAGAACATAGCGAAAGAAACCGAAAGAGTTTCGCTATGTTACTCAAGGTGTCCATCTCTGCACTGAAATCCATCCTCTACTTTCAGATTGCTGAATTCTAACTCATTTACCATCATCCGGGATGATGCTTTTGCTGGACTTTTCCATCTTGAATACCTGTAAGTTCTGTGCTTTGTCTCTTTTCTGAGCATTTGGCATGTCCATAGAATCGCTATCTTGCTTTCCAAGCAGGAACAGCATCTCTCAGAGAGCTTAGGGGTGGAGAAAATGGAGAAAACCCCATTCTCTTTTCAGCACTGACCTTTTATAGTTTACTTGTGCATAAACATGCTGGGACAGGAGGAGGTTGGAGACAGAGTGGGTGAAAGCAAACAAAGAAGGAAAGATATTCATTCATTCTCTGCTGACATTTAATTTGGCATGTAGTAAGCACAACTGGAGATTGCGTTGGATATTTTTACCTCTCATAACTAGGCATGGATTTGCTGATGAGCCAGAAATAAAGCTGAAGGATTCTGAGTGTTACTTATTTTTAAGTAAAGGCTCCCTATATGGGGATACACCTTCATGTTTTTAATTTGGCTCTCCTAGATCCCGTTTGCAGTATCTCCTGTGGGCTGCTGCTGAGAGTCTAATTTTATTTTTTTCTTCTCTAAAAGAAGAGGGCTTTTTTTTCTTTTCAGGTGTGCAGTTTTCTTCCCGTAACAATGAGCTTTGCCCGTGTTCTGATTTCGTTTCCTGATTTCTTTTCTGATTTGCCCCTCCCTGCCCCCTTCATGTCGGTTTCCCCCTTAAAAGCTTTCATCCTTGTCTTTTGTAACTTTGTAATAATATTAATCCTGCTATCAGATGGGATTTCCTTACTTAGCATTCAGAGGGATTTTTAAAGCCTCGTCTCTGCTTTCTTATCTGAGGTTAACAGGTAGATGTTTGAATTCTAAACACATCCTGGGTCTAAAAAAAACTCTGCTGATTTTATGTCCTTAGGAAAGAGGTCTCTGAAGGAATTCTTCCTCCAGAGTACACATAATATGTATACTTTCCTAACGGCCCTGATAGTATACGTAATATGGAAAGCGGGGTATGACGGAAGCTAAGCCTAACCAGGTTCTATCAAAGCACCCGAACAGCTGATGGCGGTAGTGAATGTAAAGCTATCGGTTTTCTCTTGTGAGCAGTTCATCTTACTGCCAAGGTTATTGAGGGGAAGTTCGCTTATCAGTCTATACTGAATTCTATTACTGAATAGACCCCTGATTTTAAAAAAAACACATCAAAAAGATGTCAGTACAAGAATCAAGAGCTATTTCACTAACGAATGGCATCGTGTTGCAAAGCCTCTCCCTTGGACTATCTCATCAAAGACCCTCTTACATTTGATGTCATGGGATGCCATAAACTAAAATTTAGTTCCCTGTGGTCCTAGGGAATAGTTGGAGTGCATTCGCTTCATGTATTTCCCATAAAGACTTTAAAGCGTGGTCAGAGTTATTACTGCAAGGTCCTGTGTGCAAGCCCTAAGCCATTTTAGCACAGAGCAAGAGGTTTGGCCCATGCTCAACTTCATTATATTTCCTATTTTCTAGTGGCTTAGAGATCTTGAGAGAATCCTGCCTTGTTACCCATTTGTTCAGAGATTAGACTGTGTAGGACATGCTGAAGTCAAGTTTGCCAGAAGCCAAGCTTAATGGAATTCTCCCTCGGCAAACTTGAAGGCAGAGATGTAAAACAATGAGTTCCCCTCAAGAGACAACGATATTAATGAAAGTATTAATAGCCAGGCACTGTGAAATATAAGAAGGTTGGAGTGGGGAAGATGTCTGGAAGCATTCCAGTCTTGCAGAGATTTAAGAATTTCTTGCTTTTGTATAGGGCTTTCTTTTTTTTTTCTTTTCCCCTCAAGATGTTTTTACCCACGTTGCCAGCTCTGAATGTGAAGCCTTCCATGCTGCTTTTGGAAGGAGCGCAGAACATACATTTGTGTGCACGCATTCTTGCACACAAACCCAGCTCCCGTGCAGCCTACCTAACCCTCAGAGATGAATGTTTTAAATCCATGCATGTTTTCAGATTTTGTTTTGAATATCATTTTTTAGAGATACTAAGTCGAGAAAATTCCGTTGAATGCTACTGCTTTTCTCTTTAGGTTCATTGAAGGGAACAAAATAGAAACCATTTCAAGAAATGCATTTCGTGGTCTCCGTGACCTGACTCACCTGTAAGTCCTATGAAAAATGTTGCGGGTCCTTCAAGGGGTGGCATAAAATCCACTTCCTGGTGCCTTGCGCTTTCTTGGCTGCACTGTACATATTGTTAACATTCTCTCAAGGAAACTAATTTCCAGGTTGCCCCAAAGGTTTCTGTGCTATTGATCGGACACCAGCCTAGTGTCATTACCCATGCACTTGGCTTTATGATCTTTTCCATCATCCTGATGGGCTGTTGTGGACCATGTGACTGTACGTGCCGTGAGGAGCCCGCTGAGCCGTGAGGGGTGGGCGGGGGGTTATGGAGGAGGCGGGAAGGAAACTTCCATCCACCCACACCTGCTGTGTGCCGGGCACATACCTGCGTGCTTCGTGAGCCCTCTCTTCTTTATCTTTCACGATATTTAGTGAGTCTCCATTTTACAGATTTGGGAACTGAGACTTCCCTGACTCATTGAAGAATGTTGAGTGCAGGATCAAAATTAGGAAGAAGTGGAATAGAGACATTTTTGTGGTTGCTCTAATTTGAATGCAAATAGCTTTTTCTTTTATGTTGGATTAATCTGCAGCTTAAGCTAAGCTCTCTGGCTTCTTTAATAGCTTTCTGGAGGAAAAAAAAAATTAAATTGATTTGAATTGGCATATCAGAATGAAGCAAGTACACACACTTGGCAAACTTAGGAAGCCGGAAAACATTGTGGCGGTATTTATGAAAATGTAAAAATAGTCATTGTCTTCTTGGTAGGAGCAATTTATTAGCCAGGGCCAGGTCCCATGTGCATGATAGATATTTTGTGATTGAGTAAGATAACATGTCTCATCTTGGTGATAAAAGGAAAATTGGGAGAATAGGAGGATGTTGAGTGGGGGTTTTGGGCAGGGGTGATAGAACGTTCAGCAGGTTCAGCCTTGAACTGATACACATCTACGGAGATAATCATTTACATCAAGTCCTGATACAGCCAAAGGTGTCTGTCCACAGGCTCAGGGAGCACTTGGTTCTGGAAGCCTACCAAGCAGAAGCCCTGCCTGAGTTAAATAAAGCTCCTAGAATAAGAAGATGAGGGAGGAGCGTGGGAGGGAGGTCCAAACATCTGGATCGGCACCATCGATACCAGAGAGTGTCAGCCTCTTGTTGCCATTATCGCTCCAGGTTTTCCTTCCTTTCTGGAAAAGTCTTGTTTTGTTGTTGTTTTCTTTTGTTTTTTTCAGATTGAACCCAGATACCAAATCCCCATCTTCCTGTAAAGGTTGAGATAATGGATTTGGAGTCATGTAGACTTGGGTTCAAATCTCAAAGCCATCATTTATTAACATTGCTTAGCCTTTCTGAGCCAGAGTTTCCTTATCCTGAAGGTGTGGGTGATTACACTGACCCCATAGGATTGTTGCACATGGTGGGTTAATGCTTGCTTGCAAAGCATCCAGCCCATTACCCTTGGTAAACGCTCAAGGGCTCAAGGTATGGTTGGCGTTGCTACCGTGATCATCATCAACAGCAATATCATTGCCTCCGTCCACTCATGAAGAAGTCTCCATTTTCTCTATGGACTGCCGAGGACCCTTGGCAGTGCGAGCGGCCAGACAGGGTCTGCTAAGAAGACAGCTGTGGGTGTCTGGAGAGGAACAGCTGTGGCCAGACAGATCTGGTTCCCAGAAGTCAGGAATGAGGGGCTTTGTTTTTGAGCAAAAGTTCTGGGCAGATCATGAACCTAAGCAAAGCCCATGTGACTGACTGAGTTAGCCCAGATGTCAATTTTCATTGGACCAACTGGCTGTGGGTCTTTGGTCTGAGCACAGGTGTGACCACGCAGGTATTGTGCATGCATGTTTGCATATCTTTGCACAGGTTTGCTCAGGGATGCATGGACTTCTATACATGGGTAGGTATGTGTATATAGTGTGTGTGTACATAACTGTGTGTGCATGCTTGTTATTCGTGCACACAACCACATGTGTATATAATGCATGCATATGTGTTAAAAGGCACCTCCTATTCTGTGTGACATGTGAAAGCAAGAGTCCTTTGGGTACTTCTTTTTTTTTTTAGAGAGAGAGAGAACATGCAGTGGCGGGGGAGGAATAGAGGGAGAGGGAGAGAGGAGTCAAGCAGGCTCCACGCCCAGCGCAGAACTCGACCCAGGGCTCGATCTCATGACCCTGAGATCATGACCTGAGCTGAAATCAAGAGTCAGATGCTTAACCAACTGAGCCACCGAGGCACCCCAGGTCCAGAGTACTCGCCCGATGCAGTAATTTGCCATTCTATAGTCAAGCGTATAGAACCCGCCTCTCCCCACTTCTCCATCCTCATTTCCTGAAATGTCTACAGAGCACTGATCTCTCCGTGGACCCCCGTGCACACCTGACTCATCTTATAACTGGGCTTTTCCTCACATCCTTCCCTTGACCGGAATGTTGTTTCTTCTACCTTCCACCTCCTATAATCTGCTTTTCCTTCCAAGTCCAGATTAAGTTCTGTCTCCGCTCCTGGAGCCATTCTTGATCTCCCCTCTGCCCTTCCCAGAGCCCTTACTCTGGTTCCACACACCCAACACTTGACCGTGGCAGTGGCCATACTGGTTGGTACTGTTTCATGATGTCAGTTTTATCCCCCCGCCCCCTCACTGCATTGAAGGGTCCCTGAGGGCAGGGCCCAGGGGGATGGTTCATTAGCTCTGCTCTTCCCCCAGGCATCTAGGACTGAAAGCCAGCACATCATTCTTTCTGATTACCTGGTTGATCAATCAGTTCCTTACTGAGTTGGATTTTCCTTACATACTCTGCTTCTGGGCAAATCAAGTGACTTTCAAAATTGACTCCTTAGGTTGGAGATGTAGGTAGTAATTAAAGCATTTAATGCATTGTTTAAAGAATGAACCAGTCCTCCCCACTTCATCCCAGTTTCTGTAAACTTCTAAGCAAAGGGACCAAGAAGTCACTATCTGGACTTTGCTTATTTAAGGATCTGGTTTTTATCTTTTATGACTTTTTCCAACACCTACAGGCTCACATTCTTGTTCTCAAGAAGCATAGATCAGGTTTCAAAGCATCGAAGAAGCAGTCCCAATCTGTAACTAAAATCTAGGACATTTGTTTTCCAGCAGTCCTATAAAGCCCAAGGGACAGGTTGCCGTTAAGTAGTTTTAGAATGAAGTAAGTGCCATAAATTTGTAGACAAAATGAAGTGGAAAGTGAGATGTTATGCACTTAGCGTGAGTGGAGTGGATAGTCCATCTAAATAATTTGGCTTTCTGAAATCTAAATTGAACGCTTGGAAAGGTTGCTAAACATACTGCTTTTTTTTAGCTTTGACCATTCCATCTATTCTTGTCACTTCAGTACCATACGTTTCAATTAACTAAAAATGTTTAGCTAAATAATTAACCCTTAATTAGCTAAAAAAGTTGTTTGGACTTTCTAGAAAAAATGACCCTCAACCAACAAAAAAGCAAAACAAACATTTTTTTTTTAAATTTCGGAAAGCTACTTCTGGGCATGTTCTGTCTGATTCCATAGTCAGCCTATTGTCCAACATCTTTAAAAATGTACCAATAAATCATTTAGGAAAGAAAGATAAAATAATAGATGAAATTATATTTTAATCCATTTGTGGTTACCTAGGTGGGAAGGCACATAATTCTGAAATGATTAGGTCTCCCCATAGTCTCTTGGTATCTTGCAGCAAGTATGTTTGGGCTAAAATGGGCTCAAAGTTTTCTCTGTGAGCTGATGCTAAGGAGGGAGGAATGCCCATTTCTTTAATTCCCCTTTCTGCAGTGGATCACTATGAGGCTACGGAAGGCTAATTTCATGCATATATTTTAAAGAGGTTGGTGCTGACTCGCCTGCGTGTTTATGATTTATGCGTCTTGCTGTTTGTATTCCCCCATACAAAAGAAAACAAAAGTAGACATCAGTTTCTTGGCTCTAACTCCCGTTAGAGCAGGATGCCCAGGGGGGAAGCACAGACTTGATGAGCATCTTTCAACACCCAGCATCTTTCTACGTCAGCCGCCCAGCACCACGGACATTCATCTTCAGCAGGATGATGACAGGGCACTGCATGATCCTGAATCATCAGAAAAAGAGTTGACGATATTCATTCTTCCTGGAGAGGGAGAGCAGACTAGGACATTTTGGAAAGATCTTCAACACTGAGAGCAAAAATGCAAAATGGTTTCTGGTCAACCTTCGTTAGTGAGAAGATGCAATTGATCACAATCAGTTGTTCTCTAAACATTATAGTTCTTTGCAATTTTTATATTATCATGGGGCTAGAGCTGAGCATCTTTATGTATGTGAAAGAGTATTTACTGAATCCTTTCTTAGAGTCACAAGTCATAGAATTCACTTAGATGGGCTGTGAGGGAACTTCTTGGAAAGACTATACACCTTTTCTTTTATCTTTCTCACTTAAGTGCTTCCTTCATTCACTCAACAAAGACTTAGTGAGTTCCTGTTAGGTGCCAGGCACTGTTTAGATGCTGGGGATACAGATGTGGACTAACCCAAAATCTCTGTCCCCATGTTGCTTATGTATAGGGAGAATACACAGCCAATAAATGAAGAGGTAATTAAAGTAGGTAGTATGCCAAGGGACAGTCGTGCAGTGAGGATCAACAGAACAGGGAAGGGAGATGGTAGAGGTCAGGGAAGGGGTGATCGTTGAGGACAGACCTAAAGGAGAGTGAGCTGTGTGCTGGAATGAGCTGTGTGGGTAGCTGGAGGAAGACCGTTCAGGCAGACGAATCACAAGTTCGGAGGCCTCGGGGTGGGAGCGTGCCTTGCCCGTTTGAGCAGTAGCAAGGGGCCCAGTGTGGGCGTTCTGAGTAGTCAGAGATTCAGTCCATCGGTAAGTGGGAATGGGGGTAACTTGACAATGGAGAGTCTTGTACGCCATCAAAGGGATTTGGCTTTTATTCCGAGAAACATAAGATGCCATCCAAACTTTAAGAAATGTATATAAATAGAGAGCTTAATAAATGCTTCTTTAAAAAACAAAGCAAAAACACTTACATTGTACTCCAGCATCTGTAATGCTGTCTTTGTACAACAAATCTCATTTCTTTGTCTCAGTATCCATGCGCAAAGCCAGGAATTGAACCAGGTTGTGCTGAAGAGGGTTAGAGCTCTGTTTTAAATCATTAGCTTTGTTTCCGGGACTTTGGAGTGACAGGGCATGAGGATAATAACCACATTAAAATATGACTTTCTTGTTCTAGTTCTTTGGCCAATAACCACATAAAAGCACTCCCAAGGGATGTCTTCAGTGATTTAGACTCTCTGATTGAACTGTAAGTAAGGAAAATTAAGTTTATGTGTGCTTGTCATTGTGCCCCAGTTAATCATGTCTTTAAGCCCCCTCTCCCCATCACTGCATTTCTTTTATGCTGTAGTTAGGAATCGGTGACAAGAGTGCATGGTGGGAAACAGCATACATACAGTTTATATTGTATTAGTTAGATCTTGCCATGTTGGAATACACTTAGTAGCATTAGGCCAATGGTAAGGTAGGCTAGCTGGTGTGAGGTTTCCTTTCTCAAGGTAGCGGATCCCTCTGTTTTATCTTCTAGTGTTTGTCACGTCTCACTGGACATTTATCAACAAGATCTTAAAGTTTCGATCGTGTTTGCAAAAGCGATCTTCTTAGAATGTCCTGATTTTGTTTGTGAGAACGTGCATCTTGGGGGGGTGGTGTTCTAATGTCAACCCTGTCCCCCCTTCCCCATCTCCAGCATGGCGTGGTGACAGTTTCAGAAGAGTTTGGAGACATGGTGATAGGTTAGCTCTGTGAGCTCTCTGCAGGCTCTAGTTAAAATCATGATAAGTACAAGAAATAGGATGTATTAAATACAAATTTTTTAAATTTCATGTAAGTATACGAGGATGTTAAATCCTGCTGGATTTCCATATGACTGCTGAAACATTTCAGGCCTGTCTGTTTCTCTGTCGATGTGTTTGTGTTTCATTTTGTTTCTTAGCGATTTAAGGGGCAATAAATTCGAATGTGACTGCAAAGCCAAGTGGTTGTATTTGTGGCTGAAGATGACCAATTCCACTGTCTCCGATGTCCTCTGTATCGGTCCACCAGAATACCAGGAAAAGAAGCTAAATGATGTACCCAGCTTCGACTACGAGTGTACCACTACAGGTATTCAGAACCTCTATCACTGAAGACTGTTACGGAGGATAATCGCTTTGTTTTTCTTTTAGGTCATCCACAGGGAATGGAGAAAAGCGGGTGTAAAGGTGTTCTGTCCAGATTATTTTAGGCAACGTTTAAGCGTTCTAAAAGAAATGAATTGATGCGGTCAGGAAAGTATCTCAGCAGTTTGGAAGGATTTTTGTTAACTGCCCTTTGCCTTAATTTTGATTCTTTACACAATTCCTATCTCTCTGACTTTTTTTTTTTTTTTAAAGGGCCAAAGTATAAACTGATGAGTTGGGCATAAGCCCATTTACAGGTCAGGTTTCATGGAAGGTCAGTGCAGAGAGGCCCGCATTCCTGCTCTCGGGATGATCCGCTCTGGTCACTCCTCTCCTGATTGAATAATGTGACGTTTACTGAACATTCAGCTAATAAATACCAGCCTTTAACATCCGTAAATTCCTTTTGTAGTTCTATGTACAAAGAGATAACTTGGTGAATTATAACCAATGGCAAAATAGAAACATAAGGGAACAAGTAACTATCTAAAAAAACCAAAAAAACAAAAAAACTCCTATTGAGGAAAAATGTACAGAAACCTTGATTTTGCATTTTTCCACGGCCTGCCTCAAGGTTTCCATTTATACATTTTACAGATTATAAGACAAAATTAAAATACTAACTGCTTCCCCTGTCGCGTCTCGTGGGGAGCAGGGGCGTGTCTCCGTGTGAGAGGCCTCAGTGGAGTTCCTCCAGCTTCTAAGGACAGCTTTTAAAGGAAAGCAGATCAATCCCCAGTACGAAACCTGCTTACGAAACTCAAAAATAACCGTTTCGGCTGAGAGCTGATACCTACAAAGCCTCAAGGCATGTCAGGGGGAATAGCAGGCATGAGAACTCAGAAAACAGTGACAGAAACTCAAAAGGAAAACAAACAAAACAAAACAAAACAAAACAGAACAAAAAACCCTCCAAGAACCAACTGTGAGATTTAGGCCCGTCCTGCTGCCTTCCAAACAAATAAACAAATAGGAACCCACAAAGTAAAAACTATTTCTAGGTATCTTCATAAGTAAGGGACTTGGCAAGTTCTCTCTCTGCTGGGAGAAAAGCCACAGATTCGTGGCTGCCCATGTCTTCCAGTTTGAAAAGGGCCTTACTCAGCTGTGTAACTGGCAGGTACCCTTTGGCCGGCAGAGACCACGAGCAGGTTATTTATTATATCACGGAGCAGTGCAGTAAATCAGAGCTCAGAGTCAATCACATCTGCACCAAAAGGTGGCATTCAAGGCCATTTGGTGTGAAATGCCAAACCACAGCTCCCCGGGGCTCCTTTCTGTCTCCGCTCCAGTTTTTCTGGAGAGTTCTCTATTTAAACCTCAGGTGAAGTGAGCCGCTTTTTCATTGTTCTCTTCACACCTGGCCAGAGTGGCTGAAAATTTTGCCAGTCTCTGGGAGACATGACATGGGCTATCCAGGGCCTGTGAACAGGGAATAATTTATATGAGAAAACAGGATTTCTGATTTTTGCAACCTGGGGATGGTTATGAAAATGATCTGGGCTCTCAGAATTGTCACAAGGGTAAAAGGGGCTTGGAACCAAGGTAGCCAGCTCTGGAAACCTGTCCTAAACCCAGAACCCATGGGGCAGCATGAGCCCCCTAACATTTTAGGGCATCCTCCCTCTCTTACATATATTTGTCTTTGTTAGAAACCTTCCTACTAAAATTTAGACAGTCAGCACTACTCCCTGGTAACAGGCAGGTGATGATTCTATCTTTGCTACTGTTTTCTCCCTTTAAGACCCACGAACAAATTAGCTTTCGCTCATGGTTTCCTCCATCAAGAATAAATGGCGTACCCAAGCGGGGCCCACCCCCAGATACAGTCCCTGCCTTGTAAGAACGAAGTCAATAAATTCTGAGTTTTTTTGGTGCCTGTCTTCCACTCATATCAAGCCTCATCCTTTGGTGCTTTATTAAAGACTGGGAGGGAAACGCGTGAGGATGGAAGGCAGATAGAAAGCCCCATCTAAGAGCCCGGGGACTAGTGAGGACGGCATCCTCACTGCATTTTTGGGAAGAAGTACATTCTCTGAGGGCATTATTTTTCTCTTAGCTCGGATTTTCAGGAAAGGCATAAATTCTTCAGGTAGGGGAAGGAGAGGAAGATCCTATTCTTCCCAGAGAGAGGAAGATTTCTCTTGCCATTGTGTTGTGGTGCCCGGGTATAATTCACACGGCAGAACCACTGCCGGACTGTTTCGGCTTCTGGCTTAATCACAGTCCTTCCATAACCCTCCGCTTTCAAGTCTATTTTTAACCACCTCAGAAATCCCTGTTACCTACTCATGATTCCCCGTGTTAGGTGGGTAATTCGCTAAATTCCTAAGAGGGAGTGCATTTTGCATCCTAATTGTCCTGTTAGCAGGGGTTTAGTAGCTATCGCCGGGCTGATGAAATGCAAAGAGAAATAATGCATTAATGTGCAGTTTCTTTCCCAATAGGATCGGCGTCATGTATAATTTATTTTCTGCAAGGGCTATAAATAGCTATAAATAGCTGTGTAAAAATCTGTTGATTCCAGTGGGAGAAGGCCTAAATTGTAAGTGTCCCACTGACATCATGAACTTAATCCAACGTGAATGGAAGTGGCAGCGCTTTGTGGAGAGCGTGCCGTTAATACTTTAACACTAGTAAATTGATGTCATATCAATATGTGTATTGTTGGAGATCTTTGCACGACGAATGTGCTTTTGCCGGTCGTGAAAGATGAATTAAAATGGGGACGGGAGAGGATCCTTAAATTCCTCCAGCCCCTCCCCACCCCCAACCCAATACATAGTGATCAGTCATTTTCTTTTCTTCCCTTCTTCCTTTCTCTTCTTCCTCCTCCTCCTCCTTTTTGGGGGTGGGGGTGGGGGACGGGGAGAAGGACTCTCCTATTAAGAATTAGATTTATAATTCAGATGATTTAACAGTCTGTGTTGTGCCAGATAGTCAGCATATAGAAAATATTATGAAACCAATGTTTTGGGAAAACAAATGAAAATAGAACCGTTAAAAGCTAGATTTGTAAAATGCTGTCTAATTTTGGCAGCTCTCTTTCTTTCTAGGGGTTTTTTAAATAAAAAACTGAAGCTTGTTGGTCTGCCCTTTAAACAGCCTGCATTTTTCAGTGAATGCTCATGTTTCTGAGACGTCGGCGTGCAGGCGGGAGACGTGGGTTAGAGGCAAGGCAGGACTGTTGGGAACCTTCGGGGTTTGCGTTAGCAGAAGGCAGCCCGAGAGGCAGAAAGGGTCTGTGGCTGTCTCAGAATTAAAAGACCGCAGCTGTATTCTCGGAGTCCTTTTCTGTCTCCAGAAAAGGAAGTAGACGATGACTGCTACCATTTCCCCTTTTCTGTGTATCCACAGGTTGAGTTTTGTCCATTTTTACTCTTTGATGTACTCTAGTATCTGGGGGGTTTGACAAGGGACAGGGCTGGGAGCCATCGTGATCCTTCCTGAGTGTTCACGCAGCAACTCAACACGGTCATTGTTCTACAGCCTACAAAGCTATGGTATCAAACTCCCCATACACAGGACTCTAATGCTAACGCTTACACTCTCTTACATAGTCGCTGCGGCAACCTCATGAAATAGGTGTCACTTTTATTTCACTGATGCGGACCCTGAGGCTCAAGTTTCTTGCCCAAGGTCACAGAGCTGCAAATACAAGCGGGAACCCGAAGCCTCGCCTGTCTTAGCTAAAGCCTCAGCTCTTGCGGATGCTCTGCTCCCGGCTCTGGGGGTGAGGGGATCCCTCACAGTAGTGGTACTGTCACTTGTCCCCGCTCTCCCTCGGCTACTTCTTGCTGTCGGGTGCAGAGGCGGCCTCCTCTTTGCTTCTCCCTCTTGTCCCTGCACCTGCGTGCGTCGCTCATTCACCCCCAGCCTCCTCCCCACACGGTCTGCAGAGTGGACCACGGGGTGGGCGAGGCCAGCCCTCCCACACTCCTCTGCCAGCAAACATTTATTAGGCACCTACTGTGCACTCAGAATGGGGATAGGGACACCTCCAAAAGTGAGCATATATTGAGCCCTCACTGTGTACTACGCACAACTCTACATGAGTAAGAATTAAGATATCCAGTGAGGACACTAAACCAGACAGAGGTGAAATAACCTCCCCGAGGTCACTCAGCCAGACATCAGTCACAGCTCTGCCATGTCATCTTAGATGCCGTTAGGATGGACACTTCCTCAAGAGACAGCCCAGGGATGGCTGGGACGGAGGAGGCAGGCTGTCCTTTCTCAGACCTCAGTTCCATATTTATGAAGTCCCTACCACGTGCCAGGCCCCGAGATGGGCACTTCCACCAACATTACCAATGCGTCCCTGCCATCAAGCTTGGCAGGTGAGAATCATCGCCCCCATCTGGCACCGAAGTAAACTGAGGCCTTGCCAGGGAAAGTGCACAGCCCCGGGCCTCAAGTGCAGGGGCTGGTTTCAGGGGGTCTGAATCCAGGCACAGGGCTCTTCCCTGTGCCACATGCCATCCTGGTTCCCTCAGCCCTGCTCCCTTCTCCCGCCGCTCATGATACCTGCTCTTCTCATCCCCGCTCTACCCTTTCCACCTCAACCCTTGCTCAGCGTCTCTCAGTCTCTCCCTTCCTTTCCTGCCTCTGCCCCATCAGCATTATCCTGCCTTTGCTCACCACTGAGTGGCTCACCCCTGTACTGTCTTTCTCACTTGACCTCTTTTATGAGGCTTCCTCCGAATCAGAGTTATTTCTTGAGTGGCCACCATGGGCTTACGCCGTGGGAGGCTCTCAGGAGGGTGGGACCCAGGCCTGACCTCAGGAATCCCTTGGTTCAGGAGGCACAAGACCCTGGCTGTGCGGACGCACGCCCTCTCTGAGCTTCATCTTATGGCTCTGTGAAAGGGCTCAAGGCTCTAAGATCTTTCCCATTTCTCCAAAGCTGACTCTGAAGTTGCCATGCTGGAGATTTGTGAAGAATGAGATTGAAAGAGCCATGCCTAATGATGAACCCAGTGAGAGAGGAGAGAGTCCTATGCATTGGATCTGGGACGGCTTTGCAGGAGAGATGGGGCCGGAGTTGGCACGGCTAAGGGCTGGGTGGGCAGGGGATGGGCAGAGCCAGGGTTTTCTCAGAAGAACGACTTCCCTCAGCCAGACGTCCACCATCATTTGACCCTGGGTGTGCTTAGCCTGCCAAGAAGCAGTGCACATGGAAGCATCGCTAGCCCAAGAAATAACTTACCTTCAACTTTCTTAGTGTTTTGTTCATTTGTTTGTTTTAATTTTTCTTCATTGCTTCCCTAGCTCCCACACACTACCCCTCCTTGCATCCCAGGGCACGCTCACCCGGTTCCTTGGTAAAATGGTACCTCCTTTCCAAGAGAACACAGTGAGTCAGCGGGAGCTGAGGGGGCCATACCCTGAGGAGTGTTGACTTAGCACTAAGTGTAGGAGTAGAACACGTGTTCAGATAGGATGGTTCCACGTGGCTTGAAGAGCCAACAGAACTGTCATTGTTCGCAGACCGCGGGACACTGTCCAGATCACAGGCATAGCCGTCCCTCACCCCCGAGTCCAACAACCAGTAAACATCCTTCGGTTCACTTCCCTGCTCTACAGCCTTCATAAATCTCTGGGTCTGTATCAGAGGGCTTGGCTTGGTTCCCCAAAGTGCAGCGTGCCCTGTGGGGAGTTTACCTTTGGTTTTGAACCTGGAGTTGGGGAGCGTGGGAGTGTAACCGCGGCCAAAACAATCACCTTGGCAGGTAAGCTTGAGAAGCACCCAGCAAGCAAAGGAAGTCAGGTTTTTTGCTTCTGGGGCCATCCTGAGAGGGCTAGAAACTGCATTTCCCAAACCCCTGCGACCACTGCAGCCCTCTTCCCAGAGTGATTTGCATGATCGTTGAGGCAGTGTTGTTCCATGGCATCTTTGTGCTGGTGTTTTTGAGAGCCAGGTCTCCCCAAATTTGTTTTAAACTTTGCAATCCAGCAGCCAAGCTGTGAGCTATTCATCATCCTGTCCAAGGCAGAACCCTTCTGGAACCTTCCAGAGTAAAACATGCTGTGATATGTATGTTGCTTCTCTCCGGTCCCCCCTCCTCCCTGCTCATCTTTGGAACCGATGCTACAGAGGGTAGAAGGGAAATGGTGGGCAATAATTCCCACAAGGGATCTCATGGAGACTTTTTTTTCTTTAAATACCCATTCCCAGATTTTGTTGTTCATCAGACTTTGCCCTACCAGTCGGTTTCGGTGGATACATTCAACTCCAAGAATGACGTGTACGTGGCCATCGCTCAGCCGAGCATGGAGAACTGCATGGTGCTGGAGTGGGACCACATCGAAATGAATTTCCGGAGCTATGACAACATTACAGGTGTGTTGTGACTTTGATCAGATGTATTGACGGCCTCAAGCTGGTGAGAGAAGCAGCATTCTGGCATCCCAAGGAGGGGAGACGTGGCTCTCTGACTTGGCTAGAGTCGGGGAGCACGCCCACCTCTTCTCTCTGATTGCTTCTCGACTTGGTCAGTTATTGGTGAGAACAGAAACTGGGGGTGGTGATCTTATTTATCGTTTGTGATCCTTTGAAAGGGGAGAGAGGTTGGGTTTCGTATAGTGGGAGGCATTTTCCAGTAGTGCTGAGAAGTCACCTGAGAATCCCTTAATCCTGAGCACTTTGGGCAGCCTACGACCGTAACAGCTTTTTAGTAGCTAAATGATACCTTTGACTTCTGTTATGCTGATTGTTAACTAATATGCTAACACATGCTCATGCACACATGCTCGTGGATCACATGCATGCACAGACACACATCCATCCACGCACGCACACACAGACGCACATCCATCCAGGCACGCACACAGACACACGTCCATCCACGCACACACACAGACCGCATCCACCCACGCACACACACACAGGCGCACATCCATCCAGGCACGCACACACAGACCGCATCCATCCACGCACACACACAGACACACACCCATGCACGCACACACAGACACACATCCATCCATGCACGCACACAGACACACATCCATCCACGCACACACACACAGACGCACATCCATCCACGCACGCACACCCAGGCTCACGTCCATCCACGCACACACACACAGACCGCATCCATCCACGCACGCACACACAGACGCACATCCAACCACGCACGCACACACAGACACACGTCCATCCACGCACACACACAGACCGCATCCATCCACGCACGCACACACAGACGCACATCCATCCACGCACGCACACACAGACACACGCCCATCCACGCACACACACAGACTGCATCCATCCACGCATGCACACACAGACCGCATCCATCCACGCACGCACACACAGACGCACGTCCATCCACGCACGCACACACAGACACACGTCCATCCACGCACACACACAGAGACCGCATCCATCCACGCACGCACACACAGACGCACATCCATCCACGCACGCACACACAGACACACATCCATCCACGCACGCACACACAGACACACGTCCATCCACGCACACACACAGACCGCATCCATCCACGCACACACACACAGGCGCACATCCATCCAGGCACGCACACACAGACCGCATCCATCCACGCACACACACAGACACACATCCATGCACGCACACACAGACACACATCCATCCATGCACGCACACAGACACACATCCATCCACGCATGCACACACAGACGCACATCCATCCACGCACGCACACACAGACCACATCTATCCACGCACACACACAGACACAATCCATCCCTTCACGTACACACAGACACACATCCATGCATGCACACACAGACCACATCAATCCATGCACGCACACACAGGCACGCTCTATGGCTTGTTCCTGCTGCCCTCTTGCCAGGTCCTGGTGATCATTGCTTCCTTTAAATAAGTGCAAACAAAATAAGAATAACTGGCTCTCTAAATTCATGCCTTTGGGTCGAGGCCTAGTTAATGCTTCTTTCAACAATGTCAGGAGCCCAGTGTCTCAGTGCTACTAAAAATGGGCCGTCTACTTGCTTTTTATTTTTAATTTATTTTTTTACTTGCTTTTTAAATAAGTAAGTAAAGTCAATAACCTTTTAAAGACTTCTCATTTATCAAGTGCAATCTGATCATAATATTGACTTTATAGACAGCACCAACGGTAGCCTGTGACCCCACAAGAGGATTTCCTTTAGTGGTTCCCGATTTGGGGTCAGAGCAGTATTTTGCTGTTGCAGCGTATCAGGTAGACATTCTGGATCAGGAGGCTCCTAGGAAGCTCGCAGGTGCAAAGTCGTTTTGCAGCAGGTGCAGGGGTAGAGGGAGGCAGGGAGAGCGTAGTTCCACCCCTCCCAGAGCAGAGATGGTAATAAGCCTGATCTTGGCAGCACTGGGAGGTCTTTGAGGTGCACAGGTGCCCCAGAACCTCCGAAGATGCCATGTCAGATGCGCCTCCGCGGTGCGGCCACCTGGCCTCCTAGTGCTGAGCTCCCACCCCCGAGAGCAGCCCCACCCCCGCCAAGCGCGCACTCAGCACAGAGCACCGCAGGTGAACCTGGCGAGAAAGCCCAGGCCTTTGGACCCTAAACCCGGTCCATATTAAAGGAAACAAGGAAGGGGAGACCCGCTTTCCATGTGCTCTTTGCTTCCCTCTTTTTCCAGATTTGGGAAACGGGTGAGGGATGAATGGGCTGGCCCCCTGGCCTCCCCTCCTCCCACCCCATGCTAGGAGATGGAAGCAGAGTGAAGCTTTGCTTTGTGCAGGGCGGGGAGGGGAGTCCCCACCAGGGCTGGTTGCCAAAGCTGCTTGCAGGCCTGTGAGGTGCCAGGAGCCGGTTTGTCTCGTTGGAAACTCACCACAGCCCCGAGGTCTTAGCATGGGTTGCCTGCCTGCAGGTAGACGACAGAAGCCCTGTTCAAGAAAAAGGGGGCATAGAGATGATAAAGAGCTCGGCTTGTGAAAACTGATGGACGTGGATTGTACTCCGGACTCTGCCAGGCGCTGAGATATAATATGAACTGTGGCCTCTGGGGCTCGGTTTCCTCATCTGTAGAATGGGCAGTGCATGTACTTTATATGGATGCTGTGAGGAGTCAGTGAGTGCCAGGCACCGAGTGAGCAGTTCTAACGAATGTCAGCTTCCTTCTCACACCTTCACAGATGGAGAGATCAAGGCTCAGGCGTGTTGAATCACTTTGGGGGCAGAGCCCAGGGCCTGTCACTGCTGCATCTCACCCCTTTCCTCTCCTAGGTGGACCTCGGTAGGAAGGGACAGTACCGCCCTCTGCTTGCCCTTCTGACAATCTGCAGCTGGTCGCATCCCTACGTGCATCAAGTCATTCATTCATTCATTCATTCATTCATTCATTCATTCATTCACAAGGATTTCTTGAGCCCTTAATCCGAGCTAGGCACAGTCTAGGTGCTGGGGTCACAGCCATGCACAGGCCAGATGAAAACCTCCATCCTCAATGGGTTTGTATTATAATGGGAGCAAGAGATAATAAAAAAGACAATTATAATACAGCTAACACATCAGATAGCAACACACTAAGAAGGGACAAGAAGAGGGGGATGGGAGTTTTGAAGAGCCAGCCATGGGAGTGTTGACATTTTAGATTGTGTCTGGTAAAGGCCTCGTGAGGAAGGTTGTTTGGAGAAGCCAAGTGGGACATGGGGGGTTGATCCATGGGGACAGTGTGAGGAGGAAGCAGTGCAGACAGAGGCAACAGCAAGTGCAAAGGTCCTGCAGCGGGTGGCTATCTTTCCTGTTTGGCTCCTCCAGGGGGCCATTTTGGCCTGAACAAAATGCTCCAGAGGGAAAGCTGCGGGGACAAAGTCAGAGAGGTAAGGAGGGCTGAGCACGGGGGCCTTGCAGGTCCTGGGAAGGACTTGGGTTTTTAATCTAGAGCTCGGCAGAACCACAATGAGCTTTGCACCGAGGTCGGCAGGGCTGCCCAGGACGAGGCAGCGGTCTGGCGCAGGGTGCTGGGCTGTGAGCAGCTTGTGTTGGGGACAGGGGACAAAGGCGGAAGCAGAGCGACTAGCTGAGAAACTGATGCGGGAATCCTCACAAGCGCATGGCCCAGGCCTGGCGTAGGCCGCAGTGGTGGTGTGTAGGAAGCCGGCCGTGAGGGCGCACTGGGTGTGGCCAGGGCCCGAGCGAAGGCTGGGCCTTGCTAGTTTCTGGGGACTTCTCAGCCCCTCGTTCTCAATCTTCTGAGCTGGGGGCAGCCCCCCCCCCGATGCCCACCTGGATCCTCTTCACAGCCAAGCCTGAGAAACAAGTTACAACAGTGGGGTAGTTCAGCCCCTGAGCCCCAGCAACATCAGGCTTGTTTCTGATAAAACTGGTTCCAGATCTTTCTAGGTGGTGACCTTGGCCAAGTTAGTTACTTTCCATGAGCCCCTTTCATCTGTAAAATGGAAGTATCGTGAATTCTCATTTCATCTGTAAAATGGGATCGTCATCGTATTGGACCCATGAGAATTTAATGGGGATCGTGTGTGTAACACTTTGCCCAGAGCCGGGCATATAGTAAATCCTCAACAAATGTCAGTTTTATCATCTGGGGATAAAAAAAGGAGCAGCCCTCCTTCTCCTCCCTCCCAGACCCTAAAATTTCTCACTTCAGGTAAACTCCGTAACTCTCATCAGCGCAGGAAAGGAGGGGCCAGCATGGAAGTCCCAAGGGAGCAGGGGAAGGGGGTGGTTCAGAAGTCACATGGATCCCTCAGCGCAGGAGAGAGTGTGGCTAGCTGGGATTGAGCTCAGTGTGGAGGAAAGCCCAAGGCACACACGTGCCAGGCAGATGCCAAATGGACAAGCAAGGGCGCAGCCCTGCAACCACTTGCCTTGAACGAGACCAGTGTAAACACGGATCCGTTCTCTGCGCATGGGCTATGTGTGTCTCATTTGTCATCTTGCTTGATCACGGAGTGATCCTAGAGTCTGCAAGGGCTGGGCAGGGGTTTCTCAATCCATTCCCGGCGAGACTGGGGCTCTGAGCCATGGAAGGGGCATGTGCATGCAGTCTTCCTTTGCCATCCTGGTGAGCATGGTGCTGAAGGGGCATCCCCAGCCATACATCCGCTTTTGGGAGGAGAGGGAATGCCACGATCAGGGTCACCCCAAGGCTTTGCACTTCCTATCTTCTCCTTTTGTTCCTCTACATCTCTTCTCAGCTCTCCTGTTTTTGGTTTATTTTGTTTGCCTTTGATTTCTCCATGCCAGGTATGTTCCAGCCTGCAGTCTCTCTTCCTATATTAAAACACACACACACACACAAACACACACACTGATCTCTACGGCTATTGACCATTCAATAGACTAAAAGTGTTTAGCTGGATGAAGGTATTCTGGAACATGTCCAAAGAAGGAATTCTTTCTGTCTTACACAGCCCCTCAGCGGAGACAGGCAGGCAGGCAGACCTGAAGGACACTCCCAGGTGGCAGGGACCTCCCTAGCTAGGCCACTCAGGAAGGGGACCCAGAGAATGCACCCACAGTTAGCGTTGGCAGGAGGGGGTTAGTAGAGCTTCCAAAGACCAGTTTGGTAGTTTAAATCCAGAAGCCTTCAAAGTGTGCACAGCGTTTACCCCAGCAATACCTACATTTAAGAACACTGCCAGATGGTTTTCAAAAAAGACTGCTCTACAAGGAAGCATGTTACTCAAAATAATGAAAAGCTAGAAATAACTGCAATGTCCAACAATAGGGGATTTGTTAAAAATCCGTACAGTGCAATACCTTATAGTATTTAAAATTCAGGTTGTAGAAGGTGCAGTAGCAGGGGAAAATGTTCACAGTGTCATGGTCAAATAAAAAAAAAAAGGTAGGTTGTAAAAAGCTCATGTATCCTATAAGCCCAAATTCATTTGTTTATTTATTTTTAAAGATTTTTGTTTCTTTTTTGGAGAGACAGAGAGCATGAGCTGGGGGGAGGGGTGGTCAGAGGGAGAGGGACAAGCAGAACAGGGAGCCCCATGCAGAGCTCGACCCCATGACCCCGGGTCCATGACCTGAGCCGAAGGCAGACGCTTAACCAACTGAGCCACCCAGGTGCCCCCCAAATTTATTTTTATTTTTATTTTTTATTTTTTTTTTAAGATTTTATTTATTTATTTGACACAGAGAGACACAGTGAGAGAGGGAACACAAGCAAGGGGAGTGGGAGAGGGAGAAGCAGGCTTCCTGCCGAGCAGGGAGCCTGATGTGGGACTCGATCCCAGGACCCCGGGATCATGACCTGAGCCGAAGGCAGACGCTTAACGACTGAGCCACCCAGGTGCCCCCCCCCCACCAAATTTATTTTTAAAAAACACATTTAACGTTTAGAGTAACGATTAAGGAAATATATCAAGACGTTAAGTGTTATTTCAACTTTGCAGTACAAGTAATTTTGATTTTCTTCTTGGTGCTTTTTGATATGTTCATAGCTGAGTGTAGACTGGAGCCAGACTACCCGGATTTAGGTCCCAGGCTCTACCACATACTAGCTGTATAAGTTACTTCACTTCTCTGTGCCTCAGTTTTACCCTTTATAAAATGGGGATGATGCTGCTGATGATAGTATTGGTCTTCTTGGGTTGTGTTAAGGATTAAATGAGTGAATACATGTAAAATGCTTAGTGTAGTTCTCGGTCATAGTACACACTATAATTGTTACCTATTATTATTATTTTTTTAAAGATTTTTAAAAGATTTTATTTATTTGACAGAGAGAGACACAGCGAGAGAGGGAACACAAGCAGGGGGGAGTGGGAGAGGGAGAAGCAGACTCCCCGCTGAGCAGGGAGCCCGACGCGGGGCTCGATCCCAGGACCCCGGGATCATGACCTGAACCGAAGGCAGAAGCCCAACTGACTGAGCCACCCAGGCGCCCCTGTTACCTATTATTTTTAAAATTTGCTTTGGGGAACATTGAAAACTTTTATACTCAGAAAAGAAAAAGGAATAATTAGTTTAAACAAAATAATTTGTTTAAAACAAAAGAAAGGAACCAAGTTCTTGCAAGAAGGCCAAAATAGTGAAAGAGAAAAGTAAGTATCACTCGAAAAACTACCCACTGGCTGCCCCCAAAGTTAATACTGAGGACAGGAATTGGATAATTATCCTTGTAATTTACAGACTAAGTTCACTTTGGTCCAATCGCCTAGAAAATCAGGGGGAAGAAATAACTTTTAATCCAGTGACCTAGATGGAGGGTCAATCCTCTTTGGGATGTGGGTGGTCCATTGCTGGCTGGCTGAGGAGGCTGAGGGGGGCAGTCTGGGGGTCCGCGTGCAGTGTGGGAGAAGACTGTAGGAGGTGGTCCAGACGGAAGACTTCCCCTTTTCCAGCAGAGTTCCGGTTCTGGGCCGCCTGAGCTAGATCATTCACGCCATTGACCATTCTTCAGGTACTTACGCGGTGCCTGCTATGGGAGATTTTAGAGGGGTGAGGTCAAGACAATCGTTTCAATTATCCAGTAATGACAGCTACTAATTGTTGACCACTTCCTGTTTGTGGGTGCTCTGTTCTAAAAACACCAACTGAGCCACCCAGGTGCCCCCAAATTTATTTTTATTTTATTTATTTTTTATTTTTTAAATTTTTTTTAAGATTTTATTTATTTGTGAGAGAGAGAATGAGAGAGTACATGAGAGGGGGGAGGGTCAGAGGGAGAAGCAGACTCCCTGCTAACAGGGAGCCCGATGTGGGACTCGATCCCGGGACTCCAGGATCATCCCTGAGCCGAAGGCAGTTGCTTAACAAACTGAGCCACCCAGGCGCCCACCCCCAAATTTATTTTTAAAAAACACATTTGAGTATGTGTGTAGAGTAACGATTAAGGAAATATATCAAGACATTAAGTATTATTTCAACTTTGCAGTACAAGTAATTTTGACAGAGGGCTTAACACTCCTCTGTTCTGTCTCTGCCTCCGTTCAGCTTCCTTTGGCTCCAGAAATCAGAAGGAGCCAAATGTCTTCATTACATTCTTTTCCTCCTGTCTCTGAGACCTGACTCCTACCTTTTTACCCTCCCTTACCCCCATGCCCCGAACAGAAGCCCATTTGTCTCATTCCACTGTCCGGAGTTGGGAAATACTTTTTTGAATAAATTGGAGACAATTCCCTTGGTGTTGGTGCCTTCCCTGAATAGTACTCTTGCCTCTAAAGATACCAGTGGCCAGGAGACCAGCCCTTAATGGAGACACATTTTGTTTTTTAAGTTTTTAAAAAAAATTTTTTTTTAAAGATTTTATTTATTTATTTGAGAGAGAGAATGAGATAGAGCGAGCATGAGAGGGGGGAGGGGCAGAGGGAGAAGCAGACTCCCTGCCGAGCAGGGAGCCCGACACGGGACTCGATCCCGGGCCTCCAGGATCATGACCTGAGCCGAAGGCAGTCGCTTAACCAACTGAGCCACCCAGGCGCCCTTAAAAATGTTTTAATTGTGGGGAAATCTGCAGAACATAAAACTTACCATCTTAACCATTTTTAAGTGTACTGTTCAGTAACGTTAAGTGCATTCACGGTGTTGTACAAACAATTTCCGCAACTCTTTTCATCTTGAAAAACTAAAACTCTATATCCAGTAAACACTAACTCCCCATCCTCCCCCAGCCCCTGGCCCCCATCATTCTATTTTCTGCCTCTCAGAATCTGACTGCTTTAGGGACCTCATGTAAGTGGAGTCAGATATTATTTATCTTTTTGTGACTACCTTTATTTCACTTACGATAATGCCCTCAACGTTCATCCATACTGTCATGTGTCCTGTGTGAGGATCTCCTTCCTTTTTAAGGCTGAGCAACGTTCCGTTGTGTGTCTACACCACATTTGGGTTATCCATTCATCCATCAGTGGACACTAGAGTTGCTTCTACCTTTTGGCTATTGTGAATAATGCTGTTATGAACATGCGTGTGCACATCTCGTAGAGACCCTGCTTTCTGTACTTTTGGGTATGGACCTGGAAGTGGAACTGCTGGATCATATGGTATTTCTATGTTCAGACTGTCGAGAAGCTGCCGTGCTGTTCCATGCATCAGCTGCCCCATTTTCTCACATTTCTTTACATCTGTCCCCATTTTCCAGCTCACGAGGGTTCCAATATCACTACGGAGGAACATTTCTCCCTGCGGTACCCTAATGCCCTCTCGTTTCTCTTGGGGCACAGGTCAGTCCATTGTGGGCTGTAAGGCCATCCTCATCGACGACCAGGTTTTCGTGGTGGTGGCCCAGCTCTTCGGCGGCTCTCACATCTACAAATACGATGAGAGCTGGACCAAGTTTGTCAAATTCCAGGACATCGAAGTCTCTCGCATCTCAAAGCCCAACGATATCGAGCTGTTTCAGATCGAGGATGAGACGTTCTTCATCATCGCAGACAGCTCTAAAGCTGGTCTGTCCACGGTGTATAAATGGAACAGCAAAGGGTTCTACTCCTACCAATCTCTGCATGAGTGGTTCAGGGACACGGATGCAGAATTTGTTGACATAGACGGGAAGTCGCATCTGATTCTGTCCAGCCGCTCCCAGGTCCCCATTATCCTCCAGTGGAATAAAAGCTCTAAGAAGTTTGTCCCCCACAGTGATATCCCCAACATGGAGGATGTACTGGCCGTGAAGAGCTTTAGGATGCAGAATGCCCTCTACCTTTCCCTCACCCGCTTCATCGGGGACTCCAGGGTCATGAGGTGGAATAGTAAGCAGTTTGTGGAGATCCAGGCTCTTCCATCCCGGGGGGCCATGACCCTGCAGCCCTTTTCTTTTAAAGATAATCACTACCTGGCCCTGGGGAGTGACTATACATTCTCCCAGATCTACCAGTGGGATAAAGAAAAGCAGCTATTCAAAAAATTCAAGGAGATTTATGTGCAGGCACCTCGTTCCTTCACAGCTGTCTCCACTGACAGGAGAGATTTCTTTTTTGCATCCAGTTTCAAAGGGAAAACAAAGATTTTTGAACATATAGTCGTTGACTTAAGTTTGTGAAGGGGTGACTGGTGAATTTAGAGACACATAGCACTAGCTTTCACAAGAGAGGCCTGAGAAGCAAACAGAAGGCCAAGTTCAGAGCTCCGCAATTAAAAACGCACTGGGGAAATAGAAGTTTTCAACATTTTAGAACTCGCATTTCAATCAGGGATTGCATTTATTGGCTAACTGCATGACATGTCCATTCTCCCATTTCAAAAGACATCTTAAAGCCTGTTATCTCTGAGAAAAGAGTAGAGTATTAACTCTTACCATCTAGGGAAGTAATGTGCTTTTTTCTTTTTCTTTTCTTTTCTTTTTTTTTTTTAATGAGGAAGGAGGAAATCGGATAAGATGGGACAGTTCTTATGATGAAATTAAAAAAAAAAAAAAAAAGACCAAACTATGGGCCCTTCTCATTCCATTTTAGCAATCTTATTGGGTAAGAATGCTTAAAGCCAAAGTCAGCTGAAAAAATTTGCTGATGATTCATTTAAAAATCTGATAACACTCAGCAATGCTATTTTGAGTCATTTCAGTTTCCTGAATGCCCCTTCATAGCAGAACGTTGGCTGTTTCATTGGCTCGGGTGGATGCTCGTGATGGGGGGTGTTCACAAAATAACGTTGGGCATTGCTTCCTTTGCCACAAAGAAAATACTCTGCTGACACACTTCCAGGCCCAGCACGGGCCATAGGCCCATGAGTGAGACAAAGGCGGTTTCCCCTCTTCCTTGTGGTTCAGAGCCGACCTTGTGGCGCCTGGAGCAATATTGCTTTTAGATGCCCTCCATGACTCGGCTGCTTCCCTGAACCCATTCTTTGAGTTTGTGGGTAACCAGCAGACAGGCCAAAGACTGAACGGTGCTTTTCATCCATCCTTTAAAGCAATAGAACAGGGCTTTCCAGCTGATGAGCGTTCGGTAGAATTTCTGAAGCAAGATTTTGTGGGATCAAAGAGGACTTTACACAAGTCTCGCTATACTTTGAAACCTAGAGGTGGCCCTTTGATTTGTGCATGTCTGTGCCCTCTGGGCAGCTTCCTGTTTCGAGTCATTGAGTACCAGCCTACCTTCCTGCCTCCCTGCCTTCCTCCCTACTCCTTCGTCGGTCCTGCTTTGTTGATGGGCTGTTGCCCCCGCTGCCAACGCGGACAGGCTGGGGCACCACATTGCAGAACCCAGGGTGCTCCTGACGCTGGTGCCCCTTCCTTTCCCGGTAGTTTAGCCGAGGAGAACCCCCTGGGGCTCACACCCTGACATGGGACCACGTACTGGCAGGGGGCTCATCCTGAATAGGCTGGGGCGGGGGGCGGGGGCGGGCTTGTGCTGATCACTGGGGACCAGCTTTGGAGCTAGACACACTGCATCCCACAGACCAGGTCTGCGCTCAGGGGGCCAGAGGGTCTATTTCAAACTGGCCTTCTCTGGTGTGGACTATTGGGAAGCCCATGGGGTCTGGTTTTGTGGAAGCTTCCCAGTGGATGCCTCATTAGCTGGTTCTCTTGAAGTGGATCTTAGGAGTGGCTCTCACGGAGCCACCCACCAGCGTCTCTGGTGGCCCCCAGACCAGCACAGTCATGTTGTACTGGAGAGTTAATGATCATTTGCCAAGTCATGAGTAGGTAGATGTTTTGCGGCAGATCTGAGCACGGTGTTGTTTCTGGTTGAAGTGGTGCAGATCAAGGCAATGAGTAGCCTCAATGCTGGCTCCATTCGGGACTGCAGACTGAGGGCTTCCAGCCTAGGACACTGGGGATTTTAAAGGACTCGGTCACCCACACAGAGTAGAGCGTTCCTGCTTGAAGCTTTCCTACTAGGCACCAGCCAGACAGGAAAAAAGTGGTTTGTTCTCATGTTTGAAGCATCAAAATCACCCTTCCACGTTCTTTTGCCTTCCTGGCTAATTTGCATTGACTGCAAATGCCCAGATCCCCGCATCATCGGCGGCTGAAAGTGGCACAGCTCTGCTATTCCTCTGGCTGTTGAGATGGGCAAGCAATTCTTTCTGGCACGTGGAACCCCTCAGACAAGCCTGGGTGGAAAAACAGGCCCTTGGCAAACAAGGTAGGGGACATTTCGGCAGCCCTAGCACCTGTGCGAGCTCGAAATGATGTTCCTGAGTCCAGCCACTTGCTGAGAAGGCAACCGGGGCATCTTTTTGCAAGGCTGCCCCTGGGGAACCGGACACCGGCTCCGCAGCTTCCCCTCTCTGAGGGGGGAGGTGGCTGGGGAAACCGTTGGCATTCACCATTGCCGAGAATGAATCTGGGAAACCGGGAAGCCCGGGGTGCGGGGCTGGGGACGGGGTGCTTGCCGAGTCCAGGGGAGACATTGGCCAGTGGAAGAAAGATCTAAGGAACTGGAGGCAAGGTGAGGGCAAGAGGGCGGGTAGTCCACGCGGCTGCAGCCAGGTTCACTTTTCCTTCTTAAGAAATTAGACAAGATCAGAGTCTGCAGCCTCCAAGAGTCTCCGCACCGAGGGAGGAGGTATTTGTTCTGGCCGGCTTGCTAAAGGAGCGTAGGTGTTCTTGGCGCGAGGTGGTGGAAGCTTTGCTTCATTAATCTCACTGCTCCATCCCAAGAATCCCTCCAGTTTTAAACAATTTCTGCAAGAAGCTTTTTCCCAGTAATAATGTAAGACAAAACAACAACAACAACAACAACAACAAAAAACCCAAAAAACCCCAACAACAACAACAGAAACCCAAGGCAGAGAGACACGTGGGACCATCCCCTGTGGAGCAAGTTCTGGGAAGGACTGCTCTTGTCCATTCCTTTCCCTTCACCCCAGGGTTGCCTTCTTGCTAGCTTGTTTCTTCTTTACAGTCTCTGTGGCTAGGGCTGAGCCCCCCCACGTAGCCAAGGGGCCATGCCACACAGCCTTAAAGCGTGGGATCAGGAACCGATCTCTCACGAAGACTAAAAACGAGCCTTTGGTGTGAACGGCAGGGTGTTCTCAGGCAACGGATAATAAGCCCACCCTGCATTTCGGCAAAGCTTTATGTTCTTTCAGTGTACATTTGTGTTCATCTCATTTGTTCATAAATAGTTCAGTTTATTGGTGGGCAGGTATTCTAATTTCAGGAGAATGAAATCGGCGTAAAAAATCTAAGTCAGTCGCCTGCTCGAGATCATCCGGTAGTGAGGCAAAAGCAGAGCTTTGTCCTGCACAGCGGGCTTTGTATTTTCTTTGTGACACTCTGCCATTGCCTTCCAAATGAAGACTTTTTCTCATAATTCAGAATATAGCAGCACCTTGAGATAAAATAAAAAATACAACAAAATATGCGTAGCCAGAAGGAAAATAGTGTTGAATAGACACCATCTCATCAGCTGGTCCCTTTAACAATTAAACTCTACGGGATCGCTATTACTCGTGAGGCCCCACTCTTGAAAGTCTTCCAGAAGTTTCAGATAATGTTCTGTTCTAAAGAGGATTTCTAGCTGACAGGGTTGCTTCTCCACACATTCCCCCCCCCCACCCCCCAATAGCGGTGGGGCGATGTTGAGGTCGAGACACATCTGGTTCTTGTCACAACGTCCACAAGATAAACAAGAGAGTTCTATCAGGGAACAACTAAAAACTCGAATGCACGAGTGATGATGAATTGCTCCGGGTCATAATCAGCCTTCAGGGAGCACGCTGAAAATGCCAGTGTTGCATTTTTCTTCCCCATGGATTGAGAGGCTGTGTATTTTTAGGAAAGAAATCAGCGTGGGATGCTGGAGGTTTGGCTGCCAGGAACACTCACGATGGAAATTTCTCTGACCCGGGGTGTAATGAAAGAGAGATGAAGGTCTGCAGGAGGGGAGTCTATTTGCATGCCACCTAAAGAAAATCTCTTTAGCCAGCTTCCTGATTCTTCCAAAAAGGTGTCAGCCCCTCTGCTCCGCAGTTTTGGAAGAGAGTTCTTTAATTAGGCAGTGGCCAAAGATTCTGTTGAGCAGGGCTCTAGAGTGGAATGCAATAATCTAGTTGTTGACGCGGTGAGTAAGGTGGTCCAGACTTAGGACAGTCTAAAGGGAATGGGCAGAAAAGCAGGGCAGATGGCTGTGGAGGAAACTCTTTTGGGAAAGTAGCAATAAACTGGAAGAAAAAAAGGTCATCATGATTTCCTTTGCCTCAGCCAGGCAAGTAGAGGGTGGACCGACTAGGCAAATTAACAGCCAATTATTAATGAAGAGAGCCCATTGTAATGCTAATTGAAATAAGAATTGTGTTGTAAAACTACTGAGATCTAAACCTAGCGAGGCGCTCTTATCCTTAACGTTATTCCATTACTTGTATCAGAATCTACCTTTTTTTCTAGTAGGAAACTATGCATTCCCTATCAATCCCTTTGACTATCAAGAATGTATAAAAACTGTGATAAAATAAGCCAATATGCCATTTGGTACCATTTTTATGTATCTTAGATGCATAACTTAGGTAAAATAAGAATAGTTTATATGTATATGAAAGCAAATTTTGCAGTATGCAAGCTACAATGGATGCATTTTAAGGCTGGATATGTATTTAGCTCTTTTTTGGTAAATACAGTTAACAAAAAACATGCCTCTTAATTCGATATATTCTGTAAGTCTATGAATAAAAAGTAGCTCATGCCTAATGTGGCTTTGATCTCTGGTCTGCTTGAATATGGGTATGTCCACTCGGAGTCACAGAGTTGAGGGACTGATGGGCTATTATGGAAGGGCGGAGTTTGCGCATTTATCTTTGTGGCTTACTCCCCGTTTAAATGGAAAATGGGCACCTCAGGGGACTTTTGCTTCTACTGGCAAACTAAAAAGTCACTAAAAAGTCACTGAGGTTCTTTACAGCTACACCTCTACCTGATCTGCAGAATCATAATCTTGACAGACTGACAAAGAACTCTAGGGATCTTTGGGCATCTGATTCTGCATGGTGAGAAGATGAGGTTCCAAGACCCCACTGATGGGGTTGAACCATGAACAAATTGAGGCCAAGACTTTTGTCTTGTTCTCTGCATGTCTGGGCTCTCACCTAGTATGCAGCAGGGGTGCAGTGCAAGTTTGCCTCATGTCTCTATGTCTTTAGACCCATTTGGTTTCATTAGACAAATGAAGGGTCAAAAACTCAAATCACATGCCTGTGTACTTACTGTGTGTCAATTACTTTGATATGCTGTGGAGCTTTTTAAGAAGTCTGAGAGCAGAGGGGCGCTTGGGTGGCTCAGTTGAGTGAGTGTCTGCCTTCGGCTCAGGTCATGATCCCAGGATCCTGGGATCGAGTCCCGCATCAGGCTCCCTGCTCAGTGGAGAGCCTGCTTCTCCCTCGTTCTCTGCCCCTTCCCCTGCTCAAGGGCTTGCGTGCGCACTCTCTCTCTCTCAAATAAACAAAATCTTTTAAAAAGTACAAAAGCAGAGTTCTTGGCCTCAAGAGACTTAAAGCTAGTTAGGAAAAGTCACACTTGCTGGAAGCTATAGTTACAACGCTAGGTCTAGTGTTTCTGCATCATGCAGAAGTGTATAGCTGATTGCGCAGTGAAACAAGTAGTGGTGATAACCAATTATTCAACTCTTGGCATGGCATATGTGTTGAATTAGTTCTCTTTGGCTGTGCAACAAAAGATCACAAATGTAGGGGCTTAAAACAAAGCATGGTCATTCACTCACAGTCCCCAGGGGTCAGGAGTCCTGGCACAGCTGGGCTGGGTCCTCTGCTCAGGGTCTCATGACATCAGCCAGACCGTGTTCTCATTTGGAGGCTCAACTACGGAAAAATCTTCTTTCAGGCTCATTCCGGTTGTTGGCAGAATTCATTTCCTTGCCATGTTGGGACTCAGGACCCTGTATTTTTTCCACCTCTTGACTGGGGAGCCTCTTTCAGCTCCATGGGGGCCACACACAGCTCCACACTGGTGGCCTTCCCCATTGATCCTCTCATGACAGAAGGCTTCTGCAAAGTCATCAGGAGTCCTAGGTGTGAGATCCCATCACCTTTGTCCTACTCTGTTAGTTTGAAGCAGGTCATAGGTCCTGCAGTCACTCAAAGTGGGCGGGGGATTATAAAGGACTCATGGGGTAGGGGGTCCCCTTAGGGTGTGTCCATAATAGGCACCAACCAAAGAGAATGGATGCCCAGCTGATCAGGTTGATACTAGCCGTAAACAACCATTGACCTGGGCGCAGTGCATTCCAGTGAAATATGAACTATGAATACAGATCATAAATTCATAGGAGGAAGGGTCGCTTCAGGCCAGAGTAAGTATTCTTTCGACCAGGATAGAGGGGAGAATGGCCTGGTTCCTCTTCATTATCGTCCTACCACGAAATCATTGTTTTTGGATTTGTGGAGAAGTACGGAAAAGAACTGAATTTTTCCAGACCTGCAAGTCAGAAACTCATTAATCCCAGTATTTCAGCACATTTCATGTTGGAGCTAAAATGCTGTGTAAATTGCTCAGTCCTGACCATGTGGTCATTAGCAAGGCAAGTACACTTATGTTCTCTATTTCTCAGAGAGCTAATTGAGGACTGTCTAAGAAGAATTGGAGGCATGAGTAATGTGTCACTTTCATTGATCACCTGTTCTTACAATTGGCTCCTCTCCCCACCTCCCAGGCAGGACAGCCCTTTACTAACCAGAGCCTAATTGGCACAAATGACTTTTTCCAGCAAATTGGTAGCAGAGTTGAGACTCCAGGCCTGGGGTGAGCCCCACCTCTTGGTCTTGGCTCTAGGCAGCCTCTTGTTAAGCCTCAGCTTCTGCCTTCAGCCAGGCAACAAACCAAGGCAACACAGGGAGAGGCCTACAGGATTTTAAGTACTACCCCCCAATTCCCAGCACTTTCTGAAATCTGTATATGAGCCCTGAAGAATAGTCTCCTGCATTTGTCTCCAGGTGTCTACTCCGGGAAGTCTACTGGAGACCAAGAAAAAAAAAATGCAGCTAAGTTCTTTCATGTTGCAAGAAACGTTAGGGCAGAGGTTCTGTCCAGCTCTGCAAGCCCCACCTGAGCCCTTGCGTCATCCCCAGAACTGACCCAGACCCTGACTGGCATCTCCAATGGTAGGGCTGAGAGATCCCTGCTTGTGTCATCACGGCCACTTAGTTCTGCCATCTCTGTGTTTGCTTTCAAGGGTTGTGTGGGCTGAAGAGCATGTGAAAGTAAGGTTGGGGCCTCCAGAGAAAATAGTAGTCTTGACACTTGTCCTGGCCCGTAGGCTCCACTCTGCTCATGCCTGATGTGATTCACCCTGAATCTCCTGCACTTGTTTCTTCTAACCCATCTAGGCATTCTGGGCACATGGTAACCCCAAAATGTTTTTATTTCAAGTTTACATCATTCCTCTGTCCCTTTGGATCATAGCATCTTCTTGGCTCATAAATCATGTGAAAATTCAAATTAACTTTTTTCGCTTGATTCTTTCCAGTACCCACTGTGTGAACCAGTGCTGTGCTGGGTCCTCAGAATACAAATATCTTAAAGAAGATACAAAAGCATTTGAGAAGCTTTAAAGGCAATGCTTCCTCGCTATTTTACATTTGTGGTGGGAATTCTCAGGGAATGTGAATGTAGCCTGAGTAAATAATAAGACCCAGGCGATTCAGTCTCACCACAGTGCAGAGTTTAATGAAACAACCCCCAAATAAGGGAGTAATTACAAGTAGCTCTGGTCTCTCCTTGTGTCCCTGAAAGAAGAGGAAAGCTTGGTCATAACCGTCCACATGCTGCTGCTGCTTCTTTTTTTTAAGATTTTATTTATTTATTTGAGAGAGAGAGAGAGAGAGAGAGCATGGGCGGAGCAGGGGCGGGGGGTAGAGGGAGAGGGAGAAGCAGGCTCCCCCCTAAGCAGGGAGCCCCACTCAAGGCTCTATCCCAGGACCCTGAGATCATGACCTGAGCCGAAGGCAGATGTTTAGTTGACTAAGCCACCCAGGCGTCCCCTGACACACTGCTTCTTAAAACCAGTCTCCCCCAAGCTTCCTGCTCTCTAACATCTCACATTCTGCAGCAGCCCCTCCTGATCCTCCAATGTTCAAAAACCCCTCCCATATGCCACCGTTCCATCCACTGCCTGGCCTCCTTCTCATCTCTCCACATCAGTTTTCCTGGGAAGACAGTGGGCGGGGGGGAGGGGGGCGAGGGGGAAAGGTCTGAATCCTCAAATGTTACTATATTTTATTCCTGCCATAGCACGTTCAGTAAATTTTAAGATTCTTCTGCCTTGCTTCTCTTTTTCTGCACCGTGTTACCCATGGTGGTTTTAAAATGTGCTCACAAATTCTTTGGGGCCCCGCGTTGGGGCCCCATGAATGCAAGCTGTACTCACTGACTTGTTTCCAAGGAATGGAATGTGGCTGAAGTGTCGATGGGTAACTTCTGAGAATGGGCCTTCCAAGGCAAGGGGCTTCCCCCTGGCTCTCTCTTAGCTTACTGGGGGAGGCCAGCGTCATGCTGTGAGGCTGTCCAAACAGCTGTTGAGAGGCCCACATGGAAGGGCCTGAGGCCTCTTGCCAACAACCAGCACCACCGTGTGAGTGACCCACCTACGAGGTGGGTCTGTCAGCCCCAGTCGGGCCTTCAGATGACTACAGCTCATGAGAAACCCAGTGCCATTAAGCTACTCATGGGTTACTGGCCACAGAGGCTGGGATAATAAGTGTTTATGTTTTAAGCTGCTTAGTTTTGGAGTAATTTGTTGTGCAGTGATGAATGACCTGTACACCATCTTTAATGGCTCGTAGAAATGAGAGTGCTGCCAAATGAACCCTTAATTGGAGAAGGTTGAGGAACCAGCATAAACCACCCCCACACTACAGCACATCCCCACTACGCCCCTACCGCACACACACTATACCATACACTGCACACCCCCTTCACTCCCCACCACACATACACACCCCACACGACACCACACACCATATACACCCCTACCACACCCCCCACCACACACACACACACACACACACACCTCACACGACACCACACAGCACAAACATACATACATACACACTCCACCACTCCCCCCCCCTTATACACATTGTTTGAGGGACAAGCACCATTTCCACAGTACTCAGGGGAGGATGAAGGCGTTTAAGCAGAGTCTTGACCGGGAATTGAATATGGAAGAGGAACGTAATTGCCTTCGCTTCCTTGACCATTCCCAAGAAGATTTCTTAGTGACTGTGAGGCTTCTGGCCTGTGTTTCATGGGTTGTGGCTGAAGTAGAGAAAGACAATGATGCTCTGAAGACCATCCATGGTACCTCAGAGATAGCTTTGTCGACTCCCGGGCTTGGAGGTAAGTTGGTCACTAACTGCTATGGACTGAATGTTTCTTTCTCCTAAAATTCATATGTTGAAGCCTAAACCCCAATCCCCAAGGGGATTTGGAGGTGGAACCTTTGGGAGGTGATTAGATTATGAGGATGAAGCCCTCATAAATGGGATTAGGGGCCCCTATGAAAAGAGGAGGAAACATAGGATCTCTTTCTTTATCTGTTCTCTGTCATGTGAGGATATAGGGGAAGGTAGCCAACTGCGAGGTAAGAAGAGGGTCCTCAGCAGACGCCAAACCTACCAGCACCTTGATCTTGGACTCCCAGCCTCCAGAACGGTGAGGAATAAATGTTAAGCCACGCAGTCTATGGTGTTCTGTGATATCAGCTCAATTAGACTAAGAGACAAGCTCCTATTCTCCGTCTGAAAACTGTACCCATTGAGAATCAGTAAAATGCCAGAATAGCACCTTTATTGCTGATGAGGTTTATATCAGAGACTGTGACTCCTTATATGCGGGCAAGTGGGCTTCCTAACACTCAACCCTGAAACAGACAGACATCCCCTGGTCACAGAAGTACAGTGTGGAGGAGCAGGGGACAGCCATCTTGGTGGGTGGAGCAGGAGGGTGAGGATGAGGTTGTCTTCAGCATGCCCGTTTCTCTGGGTGAACTCACCGGTCACATCAGGATGTCCCACCTCGTCTCAGCGGAGAGAGGAAGTGCGCAGGTTGGTGTCAGAAGTATGATGCTCCTGGGGGTCCCTCCACGTGGAAGGAAACATCAGGAGTAGGAAAGAAGTCTTTTTCCCGCTCACATCAACAGCTCAGGACAGGGCAGTGTTTCTGTATCCACGAGTGGATCTGGGGAACAAGGACTCCCTATTTCCTACCTCTGTGTGTAAGTCATCCACAGAGACCAGGGGAATATATTTTTTTCCCACTTGTGAAAGATCTTTCTGGGATGAAATAGACCCATAGAGGAGGAGAATTGGCCAGGCCTGAGAGAGGATGTTTTCTGTATGTGATGCAAGTTGGTGGAGCTTAGCAGATCTCTCTTCTCCCCTACAAACCCCTTCTAGTGTGTTGTTTGCTACCTCATCAGCCTTTTCGCACTGAATAGCCCCCAATACAGTGAAATATAATGTCATTCTGGGGTCCTGAAAGAAGAAGCAGGTCAACTTCAAGTGTCTTTCAGTAACATAGGAAGTCAGGAGAATTTTCTGGCATTTCATATTTTCAGCAAAGTGGAGTATCTGCTCTACTTACTAAAAATGACACTCTCTCCCCACCGTTTCCATCTGCATTTACGTTCTGTGCATACTGCTGAGGTAGCTTTTTTCCCCTTATGTTTACTGCCAACCCATTTGCATTTTCTGTCACAATAAATAACCCAGTAAAACCCTCCAATGAGTAGGTTCTAGCCCTGGCTCTTTCTAAGCCTGGAATCATGAGACAATGATTTATAGTCACGATGGCCCAGGGGAATAGAAAAGTGGACATTTGCAAAGGAATAATAAGTGAATTCAAACAAACACTCGGTGGTTGTTAGGGAATTAAAGACATGCAATTTCTAGAACCATTAAAGTCATGGGTGGTTAAAGGAGGCCATTGCGGGAGGTCTCTAAATGGAGGCCTGGGTCTGCACGGGTCACCACTGTTTCCCCAGCACTCAGTGTGTCGCCTACCTAAAAAAGTTTCCCAATTCATATTCGCCGGAAAAATGCTGTTTGAATGATGGTTGGCATTTGTTGAGTGTTGGGCAGAGTGTTACATGCATGAACTCATTTATTCTCGTGACTGTTCTGTGAGGCAGGCACCCTCATCTCCCCATTTTACAGATGAGGAAATGAAGGTACAAAGAGGTTGAGGGTTTCCCTGGTCACACAGCTAAAGACTGGCAAAGCCAGGAAACCATGCATGGCCCAGAGTAGTTAGGTAACTTGCTCAAGTTTGTACAGTGAGTAAGACCTGGGATATGAACACAATTAGTTCGACTGCAGAATTGGGTTTAAATTGCAGGATGCTCAATTAAATCTGAATTTCAGATAAACAAGTATTTTTTTTAGTCCCAAATATTGCATAAGACATATGCTAAAAAAAATTATTCTTTGTTTTTCTAAAATTCAAATTTAACAGAGCATCCCATGTTTTTATTTGCTAAATCTGGCCACCCTAACCCAGAACCCACTCTTTTAACCACTGCACTATACCGTCTTCAAGATGCTCAAAGTGCACTCAGGGAGAATGAGCCCCTTCTCATTTTAGTTTGTATGTCTGTATTGTTTACATCGCGTATAACATATTTACATCTGATCTTCATAACCGAGGGGCAGGGCCAATACTATTATCTTCTTTTACAGATGAAGAAACTGAGACTCAGATAGCTCACATCACTTGCCCAGGGTCACACTGAAAATACTAAGCATATCTAACCCTTACATGGCACTTGCCAATGCCAGGTGCTGTCTAAGAGCTTTCTACCTGTTTTTTTTTTTAATTTGATCCTTGCCAATTCTGCAAGGTAGGTCCAATCATTCTCCTACTTTCATAGATGAAGCAACAGAGGCACAGAGGGGTTAAGGAACTCGCCTGGGTCCAGAGACCTGGTTCATGTGGGCCTGAAATCCTTTGGAAGCCCTTGCTCCAACATCGTTGTGTTTTAGGTGAGAAGCCAAGGCCCAGAAATGACATATGTATTAGCCACGGCTCTCCAGAGAAGCTGAACCAATTGGAGAGGGAGAGAGAGAGATGATAGATTTATTATAAGAAATTGGCGCACACCATAATGGAGGCTGAGAACTTCCGAGATCTGTCGTCCGAACACCCGAGAACCGCGAGAGCCAGTGGCGGAAGCTCCAGTCTGAGTCTAAAGGCTGGAGAAGACCAGTGTCCTAGCTCCAAGACCGTCAGGCAGAGAGCATGAATTCTCCCTTGCTCGGTCTTCTGTTCTATATAGGCCTTCAGTAAATGGGATGAGGCCCCCTCCATATTGGGGAGGGAGGTGCTTTGCTCAGTCTACTGATTCAAATGCAAATCTTATGCTGAAGCACCCTCACAGACACACCCAGATACAATGTCTAGCCATATATCTGGGCACCCCACGACACATAAAATTAACCATCATAGTGTGTTGCCCAAGGGTCGTAGACCCGGCAATTTCCTGCTTCTGCTTTGTCTCTGAAGTAGAAGATTTTGAACATGGCAGCCCCTTGGAATCTGCAGCTTTAACCATCTTGGTTCCAAGTAATTAAGACTGTAAAAGCCTCTGGCTTTGTGATTGATTGAAGCACAACCAGGAGGCCGGGGGTGCTGTGGCCCCTTGAACTAGGGCTGAGCCAGCTGCACCCATCCCTCCATCTTCTTCTGGCTCAGTCGCTCTCTCAGTCTTATGTGGCAGCAGTTCTAAAGCAAAAGCCGTGCGTCTGCATGGAAGGTCACACAAACACTTGGTTTATTGGCAGACTCTGTGTGAATTGCTACACAGTGCACTGCCTTGCATGTTTGCATTTTGTTGGGGAAATTCATTCATTCATTCATTCGTTCGTTCTTCCGTTTGTTCATTCAACAAATATTTGTTTAAGAGCCTGCTATGTGTCAGGTATTGTGCTAAGCCCTGGGGACATTTGGTACCAGTTCGTGTGGACCCATTTGCTATCAGGATGCCCAGAAATCGGGCGCCTGGGTGGCTCAGTTGGTTAAGCGACTGCCTTCGGCTCAGGTCATGATCCCGGAGTCCCAGGATCGAGTCCCACATCGGGCTCCCTGCTCGGCGGGGAGTCTGCTTCTTCCTCTAACCCTACCCCCTCTTGCGCTCTCTCTCTCACTCTCTCTCAAATAAATAAATAAATAAATCTTAAAAAAATTAAAAATTAAAAAAAAGAAATTAAGTGGTTTCCTGAGGCCTGTGGTCACATTCCAAATGTGTCAGGCCTACACAGTGATTTGTAATTTTTTGGAGGATCCCCTTTGGATAAGCTGAATAAAGTCATGAATCTTCCCAGAAAAAAAAAAAAAAGCATATTTCCATTTAAAAATATATCCAGAATCTAACGATTCCTTGTCACCATTGTCTCCTGCCTCATTGATTGCATTGGTCACCTCACTGGTTCCCTCCTTGCTTCCCTGACTATCCCCAGTCTGTTCTCCACATAGTGGCTGTCTTGATCCTGTCCAAATGTAGCTCAGATCAGAGGGCTGCAAGAAAAGTTAGGGATACTATCATTCACAGAGCAGAAGTCATGTCCCACCAGCAGCCTGTGAGACCCTAAACTACTCTCTCTGTCCCTGTCTGTCTGTCTCTCTCTCTCTCTCACACACACACACATAAACACACACACAACCTCTCTGACTTCCTCTCCTACCCTATTCGGCTTGCTTGCTCAGCTTCAGCCCCTCCAGGCTTACCCTCGCTACTCCTGAAATATTCCTTAGGCATGGAAGAACAAAGGATGGAAAGAACCTGGATCCCCAAGGTGGCTCACCTCCAGACTGTTAACAGAGCAGAGAAATAAGCTTTTGTCTTAACTAAGTCACTATATTTGGGGGTCTCCTTGTTATTGTGTAGCCCTATGCTCTAACCCAGGCACCAGCAAACTAAGACTTGAGTCAAATCTGGCTCCAGTTTTTGTAAATAAAGTTTTATTAGAACACAGCCATGCTCATCCATTTATGGATTGTCTGTGGCTGCTTTTGAGCATCAGGAGCAGAGTTGAATAGTTGCAATAGAGATTCTATGAACTGCGAAGTCTAAATTATTTATTCTCTGGCCTCTTTTGGAAAATGTTTACTGGTCTCTGGCTCAAACAATATTTACTTGTGATCATCATTTAACATGTGAAGAAGATGTAGCCGTAGAGGGTTAAGTTGTTCAAAGTCCAAAAGCTAATGAGCAGCTCAGCTGGAGTTGAGACCCAGAACTTTCTGACTCTCAAGTTCAGACCAAATCGTTCCTTAGATAAAAGCCAGGCTAAGAAACAAAGTCAAGTCGTGGATTGACTTGCATTCCACTCAAACATGCAGAAAAATTATGCTTTTGTAGTTTTCCTCTAAGTGACCTAATATTTTTTATGGACCCCTCCCCACTAGGTGGTCAATGAGTCAATGTAGGCCAAGCCAGTAAACTCAGTTTAATCCAACTATTTAAATAGTTTAGTGAGATCATTCAGGCTGCGGCAAGTAAAATGCACAGTGCTTCAGATTTCCCCCCTCTTGGCTTCTCCTTCAGGAGAACTTTCAGGGTCCTTGTGGCAATGGGAGTCAGGTGGAAAGGGTCCTCACATGCATGCAGAATTTTCTGGATACTCCCCGGCCGGCCTCTGCCCTGCCCTGGTTTGCTCCCTGGCCTTGGGACTACTAAGGTCTGGCTGGTTTTATCTAATCTTGCAGAGGGGCTTCAGACAGGTTTCCTGGTCTGCAAAAACTGGATCACAATAGTACCTACCTCACAAGATGAATTCAAAGACATTTATAAATGAGATGACAAACAGAAAGGTCTTAGAGCAACACCTCGCATTCACTAAGTGGTCAATATGGGTCAGACGTTGTTGGCCAGGCCCGTCACTGGGTGTTGGCCATTTGCCCCAGTCTTAGGTGCCTACCTGCAGTGGCCTCTTTGTCCCCCTGCAGGCCACTCTGCCAGCTCTCCTCAGGACCCCCTCGTCTTCTCACTAAGGCACATAAACTCTGAGATCCCCGGGGGCTAGAAGTACGGCTCTGTCAGACTTATTGTCCCTCACCTTGCACCATGTTGGAAGCGGCCACTTGGTGGGCTGTTCCTAGATCCTGGCAGCCTCTGCCGGGATGCATGGGGAAGTGTGTCATGGCTCTGCAGAGTTCTTGGCCCTCCCTTTGACCTCCGCAGCACACCCCCGCATCCAGGACCTTGGCCAGCCTCTCTGCTTGCCCTGCCTCTCTCTCAGCTTCCTCCCATCTTCTCCCAAGGTAGAAAGGATGGTCTTTGCATTGTCCCCACCTCAGACGATGGCTTCTTCCTCCTCTGTCTCTAGGTAAAACTCTAGGATCTAGTCAGCCAAACTCTAATATCACAGTGACACCGGAGGAATTTAGAAAATCCTTCTCTCCTGACAGAGCCTGGCTGTCAAGGCTATTGTCTTGCTAAAGAGGTTAAGGAAAGCAGCTTAGAGACTCAAGCTGATGAATGGCCTCTTTCTTCTGGATAGAACCTGCCCTTTCCTTCTATGGGGCAACTGAAAGTCATGATTATCCCCACTGGAGAAGCACTCTGGCAGGCCCACTAGGTGGGGATGTTGTAGAAGGGAACTGAGCCCCAGATGTCTGCTTGGCCTGAACGTCCTCCCAGGCCCTTCCTAACTGGAGGCACCGGAGATGGGGAGGGGGGGTCAGCCTATTTCCAAGGACACTTCTCATGGCGCCAAGGCCCACACTTCCAGTTGGCTCACTACGATCATGCTTTCCCAGGCTCAACCAATGGATCCAGCCACTAGGAGCAGCAAAGGTGGGATGAAGGAAAATCTATAAAAATTTTAAAAATGTTTCTATCATCTATCAAGGCATCATGAGAGAATGTCCGACTGAAGAGTCACCAAAGGTGGGCAACGTGTTTGGAAAAGCCTGTTTTATAATATACACGGGGATTGTGACACCAGCTTGTGCTGTGTCTTCTGGAAAGAACAGACAGACATCCTCCGGGATTTTGAATGAGCCTCCGTGTGAGGGCCAATTGGAGAAAACACGCAGTGTCAATGAAAATGATGTAGATGTGGGAAGCAAGCTACAGTTTCAAATATGAGCCATGAATTAAGATTCAATGATGCAGCTGCCACAGGCTGTATTTTCCAAATTTGGCCACGGCAATACCTCCGGTTCCAATATTTGAATCTGGGGGCGCTGCTGGTTCACTTGCACCCAAATGAAACACAGCAGAGCTTGTGCTGTGACTTTCAAGGCTGGATCATAAAAGGTGGGTGTGGTTTCCATGATGCATAACAGATGACCACACGCTTAGTGGCTTCCCACAACATGTGTTACCATTTCACACTTTTTGTGGGTCGGAAGTCTGGGCAGGGCTTGGCGGAATTCTCTGCCCGGGGTCTCTCAAGGATGGAATCAAAGTGATGACTGGCTGGGTGGTGGTCTTATCCGGAGGCTCAACCAGGGAAGGATCCACTTCCAAGCATCCTCAGGGTTTTGGCAGAATTCATTTCCTGTGAAATTAATTTATGGCAACATTTATGGCAGCTGACTTCTTCCAAGGCAAGTGTATTCACTTGCTAAGGCCGCCATAACAAAATACCACAGATCAGGTAGCTTATATCACAGAAATTTATTTTCTCACAGCTTTGGAAGCTGGAAACCCGAGATCAAGGCATTGACAGGTTTGGTTTCTTCTGAGGTTTGGCCCCTCTCTTTGGCTTGCAGATGGCTGCCTTGTTGCTGTGTCCTCACATGGTCCTTTCTCTCTGCACATGCCTCCCGGGTGTCTCTTTGGGTGTCCTAATTTCCTCTTTTTTTTTTTTTTTTTAAGATTTTATTTATTTATTTGACAGAGAGATAGCAAGAGCAGGAACACAAGCAGGGGGAGTGGGAGAGGGAGAAGCAGGCTTCCCGTTGAGCAGGGAGCCCGATGTGGGACTCGATCCCAGGACTCCAGGACCATGACCTGAGTGGAAGGCAGATGCTTAACTGACTGAGCCACCCAGGCGTCCTCTAATGGTCTCATTTTTATCATAATCACCTCTTTGAAGGCCCTGTCTCCAAATAGTCACATTTTGAGGCCCTAGGGGTTAGAACTTCCACATATGAATTTGTATGTGTGGGGAACACAGTTCAGCCCATAACAGCAAGCAATGGACCGAGAGTCTCTGCCTCTTAGGGTCTCTCACTTCCGGGAAAGTCTAGGTCTCCTCCTAGATGACTCACATGATTTGGTGGGGCCCATTCAGGATCACCTCCCTTTTGATGAACTCAAAGTCAACAGCTTAAGGACCTTCGCTGCATCTGAAAAAAATCCTTACACTTTGCCGTCCAGTATAACATCATCATGGGAATGACAGCCCACTGCCTTGTCGTATTCCATTGGTTGGTTGGAATCTGGTCACGGCTCTTGCCAACCTCAAGTTGGGGGATTCCACAGGGTGTAAACATTAGGAGACAGGAATCATGAATCTCCCTAAGGCATGTACAGCTCACTGGTTTGCTGGGACACTCCCTGGAGCTCTGTGTCATCCCATTAGTGGTCTGGTTGCACTGAGGCCACCATGCCTTGAGGAAGCGCAGACCCTCCCACACAGAGAAAGCCCCTGGAGAAACCTGGAGCCTACATTAAAGAGAGATGCTCAGCAGCCCCCCGCTGCTCCAGGCTCCAGCTCTTACAGCTCTATACCCCGTCTGACTTCACTGCCAGCGAGACTCCAAGCCAAAACCACCTGTCTGAGCACTTGCCTGAATTCCTGGCCGACAGAAACACTGCAAGATGATGACAGAATTCTTGTGTTCGGCCACTCTCTGTGAAGCCATCCCTTAGGCAGCAGGAATTGAAAGAGCAGGCCTTCCAGATGGGAGCCCGTTCAGAGAGCGCTGCCCCTTATTGATAACGCTATTGGCCACAGATCAGAAGGAATTCATTCCCTTAGCAACCCTCCCCTGCTCCCTATCCCCCATGTTTCTCAAGCCCTCACCTGTTTTATGTGTCCCCATTGCCCTCGCCATCTGACACATGCGTGTTTAGCTGTGTGCCTGTTGTCTGTGCCCCAGCCTGCCCCTCCCCCCCAGGTATGAACTCCATAATGACAAGCTCTTATCCCTTCTGCCAGTGCCTGGCGGGAGTGGATGCTCAAGACAAACTTCAACAGTTCAACTGTGGATGGCTGATCTAACAGCTGCAGGGAGGCCAGAACAAGAAAACAAGTGTCCAGAAAAAGCCAGGAGGCCAGAAAACCCTACAGAAATAGAGCAGGGCTGGTCCTTAGTGAGCATACAGTTCAATGACACATTGTATCCTTGGGAGAAGGACTGGAGTGGACCTACCAGGAGGTTAATGGCAGGGCTGACTCCGAGCACCAAGGCCTCTGACCCTGCTTCTACGGTTCTCAGTGCTAGGTCACGTTCACGGTGAATCTACACAAAGCTGCCGTATCTACACCGCCCCCTGAGTCTTCTGGTAAAATTTTGCCTGAACCTATACCAATGGAAAGGTACTTATTTTTTTTTTTTTTATAGATCACTTCCTTTTATTTCTCCATTAAAATACAGTTAGAGCATTATACTGATTTTTAAAAATACTAGGTGTGGAGGTAGGTTATTATGAATGAATGAATGAATGAATGAATGAAGTTCAGGAGAGTCCATGGGGGTTGACTGAGCCTGGGTTCCCTGGCTCCCCAGGGCCCGAGACAAAGCCTTCCTTGCAAGGGGCTCCAATCAGGGAGCGTGACCCATGGGGGCAGGAGTGAGGAGCACGGGGAGGAAACGAGTTTGTGTGCTGGGGGTTGCTGCCCGTTCCCACTAGGTCCTTCCAAGTGGCCCGTGAACTGTACTTCAGAGCTGCCTACCGAGGGGGTGAAACATGAGCATTTATGCTTCAACTCTCATCCCCTAGTAGCCAAGAGATGGCCTTGCAGGCATCCACTGCTGCCCACTTCTGGGGGCGCCCAGCCTCTGAGGGTGGCCTGGAGGATGGCATCGGGATGCATGTCCTCCCAAGGCAGGAGGACAGACGTGCAGGGCTAATCCCACCCAGCGTGCCCGGCTGCATGCATGTAAAGCTGTTCAGGGGCTTTGGGGGAGCGAGGGTTAAGAGGTGAGGCCCTGGGGATGGTAAGGGGCGTTGGAGAGAGAGCTCGGTCATATCTCAAACCTCAGTTCTTTCCAGCGCAGACAGGTGTCTGTAAGTCAGCAGGGGGAGGCTGCTCAGAGTCTCTGCTGTGAGCCTGTGGTATTTCTGGCTAATCACATGGCCCGGATTTATCACCACCAAGTCCTCTAGGAAATTCCATCCACAGCGTCAAAGTCATAGAGAAGTTCAATGTGCCTTTATATTTGGAAAGAACTGAAACGAAATCCCACTTCTGGGAATTCTTGGTTGCCTAAATTTTCCAAATACCTTGCTGCCATTGTGGGTGTCAGATTTGTCCCCACCCGGGCGCTGAGTATGTGGAGGTTGGTGAGGCAGAGCTAGGATCCCAGCCAGGGAGGATGCTGCGGGAAAATGCACCTGCACCAACAGGTAACAGCCATCGGTTGCTGAGAACGTATTTTTTCCAGGCCCTGGGCTAAGCTCAGAAGAGCCGTTTTTCTCAGTTAATTCTCACCACAAACCTTCTGAAATAAGTATTATTCTCATTTTGTAGAGGAGTGGGACTGGCTACCTAATTTGCAAGGCTCCATGCAAAGCGAAAATGCAGGGCCCCTTGTCCAAAAATTGAGAATTTCAGGGCTCCTGGGTGGCTCAGGTTGTGATCTCGGGGTCATGAGATCGAGCCCCGCATCGGGCTCCGCGCTCAGCTGGGAGTCTGGGATTCTCTCTCTCCCTCTCCCTCTGCCCCTTCCCCCTGCTCTCTCTCTCTATAAAATAAATAAATAATCTTTATAAAAAATTGAGAATTTCAAGATGGCAACAACAAAGCATGAAACTAAGTCCTGGGACCCTCTAAGTCAACAGAGTCCTATGTGACTGCACGGGTCACATGAGCCCGAACCAGCCCCGCAGAGGAGGAAACCAAAGCTCACAGAGGTTAAGCGAGCTGCCTAAGGTCATAGAGCGAGGAAGTGTTGGTACAGTGATTGGAATCCGGGTTGTCTAACTCTACATACACTTTCTTGGGCTGAGGCAGAGGGCTGAGCCAGGAGACTGAGGCTTGAACAACTCCTCACTCCTCACAGGGGTCTGGTCTCGGCCTACTTTCCTTGTCAATGCTTTCAACCCCAGAAGCCCAGCACTGGGGCAGTGGTGTGGGGCGGGGGGGCTTTGGAAATGAGATGAGTGGAGGTAACAGGAGCCGTCTGGCATTTTGCCCGTGACACAGAGGCTTAAGGTAAGACGGGCCTGATCTCAGACGGGCTGCTTCTGCTGAGGAGCTAAGGGCTAAGGGTCTTTCCTTGGGGACTGGAATTTAACAGGAGACTGTGAGGGAGTGGGACAGTCAGGCCTCTGAGTCACCGGCAACAGACGCCCGCCGACATGGGCTGGCCAAGGAGAAAAGCTGTTTATTAAAAGGTGGCTGGGCACACCACCTGCATCCGCCTCTCAGGTTTCTCCAAAGTGAAGTCTCCCTTCCAACGGTCTGATCGGCAGAGCCTTGTGCTGGGAAGGGCCTGGCATTTGTGTTTTCTGAGTTCTGCCACGGAGAGGCCCAACTCTTACTGTTGGAATTTCCCCAAACATAGCAAGGATGCTCCAATGTTCGGGACAGACTGAAATATCCATGGCATGGACTCCAAAATGTAATGATGCTGACCAGTTAGACTCATGTTCAACTCATGTAACAGAAATCCAGCTGCAGGGGAATAACCCAGAGGTGTTTGTTCTGCTCACATCATGAAGAGTCTGGGGATGGGCAGGGTGGGCCAGTGATGCTGCTCAAGCAACCGGTCTCCTTCCTCCCCCGACCACTCGTAGAGTGTGGCTGTCAATCCTTATGGTTCCAAAAAGGCTGCCCTACCTCCAGACATTGTGTCTGCATTCCAGGAAGGAAAAGGGGGGAAGAGCAACGGGCAAAAGGCACATGCCAGCCAGGTCCCCTTTTTCTCACCTTAAAGATGGCTTTCCTAGGCGCCCCATCCAGTAGACTCCCATTTGTACCCTTTGGGCAAGAACTGGTTTACATGGGAAGCCAAGGAAAGGAGCCTTCTAACACAAGGCCATCCGAAACACAATGCGGATTTTGTCAGTCCAGGAGAAACGGAACCCAGATATTGGCTGGGCTGGTCTAGCAGCATTCACTACAGCAGCTCTGATACCATAGGGCTCAAAAACCCTTCCACGACGTCCCACTGTCGGTGCCGGCACCAGCCACGTGGGAATATAACACAAACCACAAACTCAAGCTTCAGGTGGACTTTGACATTTTCTAGTGGTCAGATTAAAAAAAAAAAAGTAAAAAGAAACAGGTGAAATTAATTTAAATATCTTAGTTAACACAACATAGCCAAGGCATCATGATTTCATCGTGTAATCAATATTTTAAAATATTTTGAGATACTTCAGGGTCTTGTTTTTTTTTTTTTTTTCCATGCCAAGTCTTCAAAACCCAGTGTGTACTATTGTTCTACCTACTACCTACAGCACATCTCAGTAGGACGAGCTTCATTCCAAGCGCCCCATATCCACAATGCGGCCAGCTTTCATCCTGCACAGCACCCACCTGGGCTTTAAGAAACTGCTTCTCAGCTGGGTGTTTTTAAAAGCGCAGGGCAGTCAGAAGTCGTATGTGAGGGTGCACCCGCTGCGCTCTGTGAGTAGAGATGCTGAGGGTCCCGCAAGCCCCTTGCCGATCGTACGCTGCTTGGATGGTCCCAGAGGGGATGAAGAATTGCCCTGCTGAATCTAATAGGGCTGTTAGTGGGGATCACTGCTTTAATACATGCAGAGTGCTCAGAACAGTGCTTGGCTCATCGTGAGCACTCAGTGCAAGTTTACTGTTATTATCATTAGCCGGTCAAGGCCAGATGTCATCCTCTGGCATATATGAAACACACACACAGAATACCCACGGTAACATAGGAGGGTAGTTGGTCTACTGTACATATTACAGATGTGTGTGTGTATGTATATGTATGTGTGTGTGTGTATGCACCAATATATATGTATATCTACCTCCAGGCTCTTCATATTTCACTGGTCCTCCAATCTGCCTCGGGAATAGGTAAGCATTATTAGTCCCATTGTACAGATGAGAAAACGAAGTCCAGAAGAGTTGAGCTGCTTGCTTCAGTTCGCACAGCCAGTGAGTGTGACTTCAACCCTCTTCGTTAGAGGTTATCTGTAAGCCTGGGAGTCACCCCCATGCCGAGGCTGTGGGCATCGTGGCCGGGCCAGTGCATTTTCCATTTCCAAAGATCTGCCAAGCCTCACCTGGGGCGACACACCGGAAGAACGCTTCTCCCCACCTCGGGCCTCAGACTCACCATGGTTTCACTCCTATCCTAGAAATGAGCGTGGAGCAGGCGACAAAGAGAAACATCCCCGCGCAACTGCAGCCTCCACAATGAGACTGATGAGGCACAGTAGCAGGGTCTGGCCTGTAATCAGTCTCAAGCGAGACTCAGCCGTTTAGATGTCCATTCTGCTCGCTCCGGAGAGGGTGCGGGGAGAGGCACACACCCCTCAAGTTGGGTTCCTTGCTCATCATCACGGCGCACCACGCGGAAAAAGGACCCCTTTGTGACAGCACCACAAATTACAGCCCCGGCAATCTGGAGTCTCAGCTAGAGCGGGCTCTTCTCTCTCTCCTAAAAGAAAAATCTGTTTTAAGCTTAATTATAGTCTGTCGTTACCCGCAATCTTGTAATGATCCAAAGTCCCTGGCAAAATGATAATAATAAAAAATAGAGCCAGAAAGAGAGAAGAGAATCAATTCAAATAGGAGTTGAAAAGACACAGACAAGGGTGGGGAAGGGAGGTGATAGTGGCATTCTTCAGAAACAATTGTGAAATGAGGATCAGAGCTTTAGAATGGTAAATAGCTATTCTGGCTCGATTGTCCATTTACCAGGCCCAAGGGCTCAGTGTTAACCTTACCCACTTTCTGAATCTTTACTATCGTTGTTCCAAAATTCACCTTGTAAAATGTAGGAGCAGCTCCCAAGATAAACTGATGCCCAAAATCAAATGACCTAGATTTAATAGGACAATGCTTCTCAGATCCCAGGAGGATGCATTGAACGGACTGAAAGTGTTCAGTGATTGTTCTTGGCATGTTAGCGAGAAGATGCTGAGGTTTATCAGAAGACACCTTTTAAATCAAGTTTTCTTTGTCGGTTTCCACGGCCTGGACTAGAATTCCTTTTCAGGTACAGCCGGCCGTTGAGAGCTCCCTCTTGTGGCCACGTCGGGTATGGAAATGTACGTATCTCTTCCCACCTCCCCACTCACCCCCAAAAGCAAAACAGAGAAGGCCAGTTGACCCAAGCTGGTCCGTCTAGGATTGGATACTAGAGAGGCAGGCTTTCTGGGAGTGTCAGAGGTCACGCTAAATCTACATAGAGGCTGGATATCCTCCTGAAGCCCTGAAGCTTTGTGAAATGATGTGAACGTCAGGATAAATTTCTTCCTTTCTTTTCCCGTTTACCTTCCTCCTTGGTTGTTGTTCATAAATAATTTGTGGAAATAATTACTTTACATTGTATATAAAAGAACTCCTTCGTTATTTTTTATTGATTGCTCTGTGGGAATTAGTGGAGCATCAAAGAAAAATTTAAACCCTTGTGCTCCCACAGGAAGATTCTTGGTGTGAATTTCGTTTTCTGGAATAAACGCCAGTGCATTAGACATAGAATCTGGTTTGAAACATGGAGCTGACTGTGTTTAGAGAGAGTTGAATGAGTTCCCTAGTAAGATCCCTTCACTGGAGTGGCCACTGGGTCACAAAAAGAACTTGGCCACAAGCTAACGTGGCTCCTCATTCTCTTACCATCGTGTTCTGGTTTCAGGAAGGAAGAGATAGCATGAGTTACCCATCAGCCCTGTTTCCTGATTTGGAAGCCCCAGGGAGTCTTCTCAGTTATGGGAACAAAGCTAGCAAAGAAATGAGTTAGGAATAATTGTTATAAGTAACAGAAAACTCAGCTCAAACCAGATTAAATAGTATGTGAAATTTAGAGGTGCAGGTAGATAAGAAGTCTAGATATAGGCTTCAGGTAAGGCTTGATCCAACAAACCAGAACTATATTGCTTAACTATCTTAAGATCTTGCTTCTTTCTACCTCTTCTCTCTGTCTTCTATGTAGCACCCACCTTCTCTGTGCTCTGCCCATTTTCCTCATTGCAATCTTTCATAAAGGTCACTTGCAGACATTTCTTGTATGCGCTAAAGTTTCCTTGGATCTTTCTACCTGAGGGCATTCTCTGTCTTCAGTAGTATACTCAACAAGCTGGAAATACCAGAGAGTTCATATCTCAAGACCGACCCTCAACATCAAGGAATAAAAGTTAATGAATAAATATCCCAGCTTACTCACCCCCAGTGAGACCATTGGGATGTGCTCCACACCGTTTCTCAAAGTGTCCCCCAAGGAACTTAGCCCCCATTACCTACAGTGATCTTATCAAACTACCTTTAGGGGCATCCATCCTTTCCTTGTCTCACCCCTACTCCCACACAGGGCTTTTTGGAATCCCTTTTCCTCCAAATCACTTGCACCCAAATCCTTGTCTCACAGGATCTCTTTCTGGGGGTAGCCCAGGCTAAGCACACTGTGTTCAGAGAGGGGGGCATGGATGTTGGCCAACGGACCACAGATCTCACCCCACTGAGAAATCCAAAGACACACAAGAGTCAGAAAAGCCAGTGGACCTCCCTTCTGGGTGTGGGGCATTCCAGGGAAGGAGATCAGTGAGGACAGGTGGAGGAGACCCTGCAGCAAGACCCCGCAGGAAGATCCCCATGGAAATAGCACATAGGACGCTGAGCCCACTCCATTCTGTGGAAAGCAGTCGGTTAGAAATGGGGGGAGGCATAATGGGAAACAGGAAGACAGGCCATTTCATCCACAGGGCAAATTAGAGGCAACAACCAAACAAGACTGTTTCCAAATGGCATCCCACCGCCAACCCATCCCCTGATCTGAGATTGGTCGGATTTTCTCGACTGCTCTAGAGCTCACTGACCTCCCAAACCAACAACACACCATCCCCCACAATTTAGGCTCATGGTGTCCAATGGGAATATAAGATGAGCCTAAATTCAAGTCATATATGTGATTTAAATTTTTCTAGTATCCATGTCACATGAGGGAAAAGAAATAGGTGAAGGTAATTTTAATAATAAATTGTATTTAACTAATACATCACAAATATCCTTTCCATGGGTAATCATTATAGAAATTGCTAATGTGATAGTTACATTATTTTTAAAAAATATTTAGTCTTTGAAACCTGGCATGCACTTTACACTTACCGCACATTTCAGTCTAGCCTAGCCCTATTTTAAGGGCTTAGTACCCGCTTGTGACTACTGTGCAGGACAGGACAGATTTAGAACATGATTTTTTGCTATGTCTGCATCGGGCTTTAGAACTGCAAAATGCTTTCATATGCATGTTATCATTTGGTCAATATTCCTAAGAGGCAGACTTCTGGGGTATCATCAGCCCCATATTGATAACACCTTAGGGAAAGGCATTATCAGGAGTGGGTAAACTATTTTCTACCCCTTGGGGATAGTGGAACTGGCACTTGAGCCAGACTCCAGTGCTGTGTGTCTTCCTTCACATACATGCGTTTCATCTGGGCTTATAGCATCTTTTTTTATCTTCTTCAATATCAAGTAATTGCTAGAGATGTTTTTTGATTACCAGATAATATTATTCAGGATTTATTTGGGACAAATGACAGAAACTCAATTCGAAATGGCTTAAATTGAGAGAGAGAGAGAGAGAGAGAGAGAGAGAGAGAGAGAGAGACAATACTGGTTTACAAAATGAATGCATGTGGTTTCAGGAATGGTTGGATCAAGGGGTAAAAACTGATGTTTTCTGACTCATCACTCTGCTTTTGTCTATGCTTAGTATCATTCTCAGGCAGGATCTCCCCCAGAGATGCCATAGAGGATCACCATCCTGCCAGCTTGATATTCTCAGTGGAAAAAGGATACCTCTTTCCTAATAGTTATACCAAAAATCTTTTGGAGGGATCTCCTTAGTCTGGTGTGGTCTCACGCCCATCCTTGACCCAGTAACCATATACCAGTATTGACATGTGTCCAGCCCTGGAGTTATAGAGCAAAACAGAAACACCGGAGCTCCCCCAAAGAAAAAGAGAATAATGAGGGCTGGGCAGGCAGAAACCACAGATATCGCTCCTGTGGATCTCACAAGCCTGTCTTAGGATTTGCGTAATTACGAATAAGTTTTTTCTGGTCAGGGCCCTCAGCTAACTCAAGCCTGGAGAGGAGTAACTGGGAGTGTATGGGCTCTGGACTCTGGGTAATCCATGGATATTCCTTCGGTGGCCAGATGTCCCCATATCTGGCATCACTTCCAAATGCCCCCATGGCTCAGAGCCCATGTGAATCACACTGCACAGTTGACAGTGCTTCTGGTGACATCCTTATGGGCAGGACACAGTACCAGCATAGGCCCGATGATGGCACAGTTTGGGTAACCATGTCCTGGTGATCTTCCAACCCTTCACCATTGCCACCCTCCCCCTGCCCCTCCTTAGAGTCACACTTCTACCTTTCGGTCTCTCCACACAGACCCAGTTCCAGGGCCAAACCATATCCAAGCAGGAAGGATAACTACATATGTCCCAGCAAGGGACTGCACTGCTCCCCATGTTGTTTTGCTTGCTAAGTGGGCCCTGGGATGACTCTGAGGGGCCTGGATGTGTTAGAGAAGATCCCTTTGAGTACCAGTTCCTCTTAAAAAACATTAAACTGACTTTAGGGAGAAGGTCATTTATTGCCCTGTATAACTGAAAAACCCAGCGTAAGCACAGGCTGAACAGAGAGGGCTCAAGAGCTTGTCACCAGATCTCTTTCCTCCCTTTCTAAAATGGACAAGCATTTGAGTTTGGGAGAGACGGACAGACAAGAAATGCACAAAAGGGAACAAGATAATTTCAGAGGCTGACATGTTCAGGTAGGTCAGAGATGGAGGGAGGGTCCCCTTTGGACATGAGGAACCAGGGAGGCCTCTCTGAGGAGGCGGCAGCTGAGCTGAGCCCTGAGAGGAGCCTGCTTCCCACAAAGCCAGGGGCGGAACATTCTAGACTGAGGAAACAGCAGGAGACAGAACAATGTCTGAGAAACATTGAGGCGGGCAGTGCTGAAGGCGACGCTGTTTACAAGATGAAGCCAGATCACTAGGGCTCTGAAGATCGTGGTGAGGAGTCTGGATTTTCTTCTAAATGCCAGGTAAAGCCACTAGAAGGTTCCAAGCAGGGGAGAGCTGGGATCAGAGCCACACCTACCTCCTGGGGTCCTCGATGTCTCTGTTTTGAGACATCAGCCCTGACCCCAAGTAGGCTTCAGTGGAACAAGGACAGAAGGAGATCCCCATAGACTCAGAGAAGCTTCCCACCAGCTTTGAGTGGGCCAGTGGACATGGACACCCTCAGAGTTAAGGAGACCCCGAGCCCCACCACTGGAGGCCATGCAGCCCAGTATGAGAAGATGTGGTTCAGTCATACACTCATTGGGCAGACATTTGTTGAGCAGGCATGGGGTGGTGGTGTAGAGATGACCTGGACTTGCTTCCCTCCCCTCTCCCCCTCCCCCCTCACACACACACACACACACACACACACACTCCCCTCCCCTCTCCCCCCTCACACACCCTGGAGAAGCTCAGAATCTAAGAGAGGAGAAAAAGGAAAGTCACATTGCTAGAGCACTTCCTACATCCCGGAGAATTATCTCATTAAATCCTTCGATGAGTCAGCCAGGAAGAGGCGGAAAGTCCAGTTCTCTCTGGGTGTGACAGAGGAGCTGGGGGGTCTTGTCAGCTCTGCCTGGCTCCAGGGGGGGGTCACTCTGCCCTCTGGCCCCCTACGTTGGCCACTTGAAAAGACATCTCCCGGCCTTGCTGACAGAGCAAAGCAGTGTGGGTACCCTTGGTGGAATTCGAGGGTTTTTCATCCCACTGGGTTCTGGGTTGGAGTGGGGGCACCCCTCCTCTCCCATGGACATGGGGGGCCTGCAGCCAATGGCGTCCCAGGCCCATTCCAGGTCTGAGTCTCAAACCACAGATGGCTGATTGGTGGGGAAAGGAGCCAGCACCTGCCGGTCACCTTCGGGAACAAACTGTCAAAAGGAGTTGTGCCTGAGGCTGACCTAGTTTGACAGTGGGCTGCACACAGGCGCTCTCCTTTTCAGGATTTGTTCCAGGCGTTTGTTTATTTGCAAACCACTCTATTTGTCGCTAAAAATACTCCTCCAAAGCAGATGCGCAACTGACCGTGACTCTTGGTGAAACAGCCCAGCGTCCAAGCACTGAAGCCTGCCCCCCCGGGGCCTCTAGGCTCAGGGACCACAGGAGAACAGGGGAAGGCCTTCCAGCCTTAAGACAGGCAGCAATGGTCACTCCCCATGCCCCCCCGTGAATCTCTCCCTAAGATATGTGCAGATTATGAAGGGCCTCTCTGGCTGGCTACGAATAGTATTATGTTGAACTCTTCAGTTGCAACAGAGTCAAATAAGCTCAGACTGAGATCACACACACACACACACACACACACACAGATGTATTGCCTCAATGAGCAAAAATTCCAGGGGTAGTTTCAGGCGCAGCTGGATCCAGGTGCTCAGTGGATCACCAGAATCTGATTTTTTCTGGCCTTCTTACAGTTCTGTTTTCTTCTGGGTTGACTTCACTCTCAAGCAAGTTCTTTCCTCACAATATCAAGCTGGCTGCCAGTAGCCCATGGCTTATATATTCACAGCGCCAAGTTCAACTGAAGGCTTTTTTTCCCCAATAATTTTTTTAACAGTTTTATTGAGGTACAGCTGACATACAGGAAACTGTACATATTTAAAGTGCATGATTCGATAAATTTTCACATACATACACACCCATGAAACTAATCACCACAATCAAGGTAGCAAGTATATCCATGACCCCACAAAAGTTTCCTTGTGTCCCTTCGTACTCTCCCCTAGTCTTCCTTTTCGCCCAGCCCCAACTATTGATCTGCTTTTTGTCACTTTCGATTAGTTTGCTTACTCTAGTGTTTTCTATAAATGGAATCATACAGTATGTACCCCTTGGGGGAACGGGGAGTCCTGGATTACTCTGAGTTTAACTGGCTCTTGTTTTTCAAGTTCCTTAAGGTAGGAGCTGAGATCATTGATATGGGACCTGTCTTATGTCTGATGTATGTGTTTAATGCCATAAATCTCTCCCTGAGAACTGCTTTAGTAACAGGTCACAAACTCTATGTTGTGTTTTCAGTTCCATTCCCTTCAAAATATTCCTAACTTAATTGTTAATTTCTTCCCTGACCCACACAATTTACAAGTGTGTAATTTGGTTTTAAACATTTGGGAATTTTCTAGAGATATTTATGTTATTGATTTCAAATTGTTTCCGCTGTGGTCAGAGAACATACTTGATATGACTTAAATCTTTTTATAGTTTTCTTTAGGGGCCGCTGTAGGTATTTCAATATCCCTAGAAGTCTGACCAAGGACAGACTTTTGCAGTCTGATGGCTGAGTCATTGGTCCACGGGGCTGTTTCGTGTCCCTCCTGCAGTGGGTACTGCAGTTCAGGGAAGTTAAGGAACTGTTCAAAGATATTACACCTCATGTCTGCTCTCAGGGCTCCATGCCTCTCCCCCAGACCCTCCTGTTCCCTGTCTTCTAATCCTGCCCCCACTAGTCCTCTTCTCAACTGTCTAAGTCAGGAGTCAGCCATCCTTTTCTGTAAAGGGCCCGAGAGAACATGTTATAGACTTTGCAGGCCATACACATGGTCTCTGTCACAAGCACTCAACTCTACGCTGCAATACAGATGTGCCAACGGAGTATGAAAGTGAATGCTGTGGCTGGGTTCCAATAAAACTTTATTATACAACAGGCATGGGGCTGGGTTTGGCCCCTGGGCCGGAGTTGGCCAGCTGTGATCTAAGTCAATCCCCATTGCCCCTGAGAACACACGTTCCCTTGACTCCCTCTCTTATTGCTCTGTGCAGAATGGATGACCAACCGCAATGCCCAAGGGAAGATTTTCTCTCGCCACTTTCAGGACCACCGCCCAGTGGGGCTGTCTTGTGGCGGTGGTCCATTTTAGGCCAACGTGTATGTATCAAGTCAGTGAATCAGTGGGGTGGGCTTGGGCTAGTTCCTCCTCTTTCAAAGTGTTGTAGGGGATCCCACGTGAGGTTGGAGGTGGGTGCAGCAGGAGAGCTGGGGAAACACTGGTAGGTAACATGAGATCTGGGCCACTTGTTTGTGATGCTTCCTGTGCCCTCTGACCCCGCTTAGGTCTGACCCGGGAGGTCCATGTCTGTCTTACAATGGACAGTCACTCGGTCTGTCTATGTTATTGCTTGGTTGGTTTGACAGTCCCAGCAGATGACAGGCAGCTCTGGTCATATAGTCACTTGATGTCCCATGGTCAGCAACTCAGTTTCCACCAGAGTCCAATTACATGTGAGCAGCTGTGTTTCGAATGGCATATAGTTCTCTGCTGGAGACTTCATCGCCTGTTCCAGAACTCGAGGGGTCTGTATTGTGTCCCTACTATCAGGACCAGAGATTCCACAAAGCTCTTTCTCCTGCACAAATACCTCTAATGACATGGGACTTCTTGGTTACATAGCATGAACTACAGAGATGCTCAAACTTCAGTGTAGTCCTTCTTCAGAACCCTTCCCTGCTCTGGGCTCCACTCAAAGCTAGAAGCTTTCCAGCTCACCTGATGAATTAGATCGTATTGGTTTTCTCCAATGTGAAATATGCTGTCTCCAAAACCCAAAGAGGCCTAACAAGTGTGAGTTCCCTTCTTAGTGGTAGGAGGTCCCGTCCTGCCTCAGACCACTGAACATTTATAAAGTTCACAATGTGGCAGACCCCTGATTCTTTATCCCATCTCTTCAAGTGTCCCACTGTGGCATTCTACTTCTCGTGCTTTGGGCCCAATTCACATGATATCATTGATACAAGAGACCAATGCATTGTTCTTGAGGTCGTCCACATAGCCCAGATCCCTTCAGACTATAATAGGACAGAAAGTGGAATAATCTCGGGCAAACTGTGAGTATAACTCCAGAGCAAGATTGTGACTATATTATTGTCCATCTCATGCAAATGCAAACTGCCTCTGACCCTCCTTCTTTTTTTTTTTTTTTAAAGATTTTATTTATTTGACAGAGAGAGACACGGCGAGAGAGGGAACACAAGCAGGGGGAGTGGGAGAGGGAGAAGCAGGCTCCCCGCAGAGCAGGGAGCCCGATGCGGGACTCGATCCCAGGACCCTGGGATCATGACCTGAGCTGAAGGCAGTCGCTTAACCAACTGAGCCACCCAGGCGCCCCTCTGACCCTCCTTCTTGATGGGTGTGGAAAAAACCACATTCACCATAATGACAGCCATATACCATATTTCCAAGGTCATGTCAATTTGCTCTAGTAAACATATCATATGCAGCACATTAGCTGAAATCGGGGTTATTACTGTGTCAAGGTTGTGATGGTCCATGTTCATCTACCACGATCCATCTGATTTTTGCAGGGGCCAGACTGGGGAAGAGAACTGAGAAATGATGGGAACCAACACCCATGCATCCTTTAGGCCTTTGAAGATGGCACTCATCTTAGTTGTTCCCCTCCCACAGGATTAGGTAGATAGATAGGCAAATAGAGTCATATTTATAGTTCTAAAAATTTAATATAAAATATGTATATATTCTTTTTTTTTTTAAAGATTTTATTTATTTATTTGACAGAGACAGAGACAGCGAGAGCAGGAACACAAGCAGGGGGAGTGGGAGAGGGAGAAGCAGGCTCCCCACTGAGCTGGGAGCCCGACGTGGGACTCGATCCCAGGACCCCGGGATCATGACCTGAGCCGAAGGCAGTCGCTTAACCAACTGAGCTACCCAGGCGCCCCTAAAATATGTATATATTCTTTACTATCATGTCTTGGCAGGGGTGAGGGGATGCTGAAATTTCAGGAGCTTCCCCTTGGTGTTTACAGATCAAGAAGCTAATGTGAGGCCTCTGCCAATTGCTAAGGATGTCCATTCACATTATATGTCTGACCAGAGATATTGCCCAGTGGACCCACTGCAAAACAGACCTGCCCTGGGATTCCATTTATTACCGACCTCATATGTCTTCTCTATTGGTGTTGATTTATGACTCCGGGTATGAGTGTCAATTTAGACCTTATGTCCAAAAACCTTTGAGGTCTCTAGCTACTCCCTTCCCCAGGTTACCTGAATTAATGGACGTAGATCCTTTGCGGAAGGACTGACACATACTCTGTGGTTGTAAGATCTATCCTCATGAGGACTTGGCTACTTCTTTAGTCAGTGGGTTCTGGGTCTGAGGTGTGGCTCTGGTCTGGAAACTGGGCAAAGGATCATGACTTTCTACCGAGGTGGCTAATCTTGGTCTTCACTTCATCCATCCTTGATCTCTCTCTCTCTCCCCGTCTCTCTTTTAAGACTTATTTATTTATTTTAGAGAGAGAGAGAGAGAGAGAGAGACAGCCTGAGAGCATGGAAGGTGGGGGGAGGGGCAGAGGGAAAGGGAGAGGAGAGAAAGGATCCATCTAAGCAGGCTCCGAATTGAGCACAGAGCCTGAAGAGGGGCTCGACCCCACGACCCTGAGATCATGACCTGAGCCGAAATCAAGAGTTGGACTCTAAACTGACTGAGCCACCCAGGCGCCCCCACCCCTGATCTCTTGAGTATCCATATGCAACAGCACCCTAGTTGGCTGCCCATCCCTCTCGCCCCCCGGGGGACACCATGCTCTACGGGCCAAACAGCGGTGGTGAAGGCATGGCGTAGCTGGAGTAAGGGGGGAGTGTGCCGTGTGTGCCGGGTGTAACTGAGCTACCGGGGCGCGAGAAGAATTTACATTAATGGCCTGAAATTGCCTAGATCTGATTCAGTCCTCACAGGCTGGCAGTGTGGTAAATTCGCAAGTCCAGGCTGGAGAATGGAGTCCGAGGGCTGTCAGCAGCCTTTGAACAAGACAGGCAGCTTTAGAAGTCACTTTGAAGGTCTTTACATATGTTAATAGAGGGTCACCAAGAGGGTGACTTGGGACCGGCAGGCCGGGGGCAAGTTCAGAGAAATCCTTGTTATGGGGTCGAGTTGGGTTAACTAGGTTTTTTGTCATCTCACAAGAACTACTTTGACTTCTACCTCAGCGAAGGAAGAAATGACTCAGCATACATCCAATTAATTTGCTAGAAGATACAGGAAAACCCTGAGGTTGATATTTTTGCCTCTTAATGCTCTGACAATTGTGCCAGAATTTTTTCAGAACCACGTCTGGAGTCTCTACTACGTGAGGCTTCCTGCCACCTTCTTGGGGGAAGGAAAGCAAAGATTGTTTTCCTCTCTTTGTGGGGAGGCGGTGGGGGGGGGGGGGGGAGTGTTTAACAGAAGCTCCCAGAAGAATTTTATCTTTGTTTCTTCCAGTGGAGCCGAGGCACGCCACTCCTTTTCTTGCCACCAGAGAAAGTTGGCCTCGCTGACTCTCATGCCTGGAGGGAGTTGTCTTGGCCGCTTGGGAGCCCTGGCGCCTTCCGGAGCTGATGAGAGCCTGGGGACGGCGCCTTCGGAAGTCCTGGCAGTGGGAGAGGAGGTTGGAGGTCGCTGTGCCCCACAGCACCGGCCCTGCTGGAGCCCCCCACCCGACCCTGTGAAGTGCTCTTCCTCCCTGGCCCAGCTGTCACCCACTGGCCAGTCCCCTCTAGACCAGCAGATGGTGGACAATGACAATGGGCAGGGGCCTGACTTCTGTCGCTGGGGGAGTGAGCCCTTTACCAGAGGGGCAGGTGGTTCTCTCAGAGCAACACGGACAGGGCATTTCTATCTCTTAGTCCCATCATACCATCGTCTAGCAGAAATGCTCAAAATCCAACCTTCTGATAAAAAGGCGTTTCCAAAAAGACAGCTTACCCCACGACTCCGCTTACATGAGGCATCCAAAAAAGTCAGATTCACAGAAATAGAGTGGAATGGTGGTTGCTGGGGTTGGCGGGAGGGGGGGGTGGGGGAGTTATTGTTTAATGGATCTAGAGCTTCAGTTTTACAAGATGAAAAAGTGCCGGGGAGGTGGGGTCAGGAGGAACAAAGAGGGTTTTCAGGGCAGTGAGAATATTCTGTATCAAACCCTATTAATTGCCAGATGTCATTATACGTCTGTCCAGAGCCATAGGATGTCCACCACCAAGAGTGAACGCGATGCAAACCGTGCCCTTTGGGTGATGATGACGTGTCCGTGGAGGTTCATCGGTTGTAACAGAGGTCCCGCTCCGCTGGGGAATGGGGATAACGGGGGGAGGCTGAGCATGTGCAGGGGCGGGGCGGGGCGGGGCGGGGCATGGAAACTGCAGTTTCACCCCCTGAGCTTTACCGTGAACCTAAAACCACTCTAAAAAAAACTAAAGTCTTCATTTTGAGCAAATCTCCGCCAAATACGCTTAAGACTACTGTACACTTAAAAATGGTTAAGGTGGTAAATTTTAAGTTGCGTGTTTTTACCACAATAAAAGACCTCTTCAGAAGTCATTGAAACCTCCCCGACTTCAAACCCACGTAGCTCCAAATGGCTAATACTAGGATATGCATGTGTATAAATGAAGCCGGGTGTTCTGGGCGCATCTGTTTGCACACTCTGTAGGTGAAGGTGTACACAGAGGCCGCCGGAATACTTTCAGGAGAGAGGGGTTACGAGTGTCCTAAAGCCAGGTGGAGAAAAGCTGTCTGGGGCGCTCCTGTGTCGGAGGGGTAAGAAGGAGGACGGGCGCCTGGGTGGCTCAGTCGGTTAAGCGACTGCCTTCGGCTCAGGTCATGATCCTGGAGTCCTGGGATCGAGTCCCGCATCGGGCTCCCTGCTCGGCAGGGAGCCTGCTTCTCCCTCTGACCCTCCCCCCTCTCATGTGCTCTCTCTCTCATTCTCTCTCTCAAATAAATAAATGAAATCTTTAAAAAAAAAAAAAAAAAAAAAGAAGGAGGAGGCCCCGAGAGACTGGGCCAGGCGAGCTCTAGTGGAGCCGGGGCCTTTGGAAGCGAGGGAAATGGGAACCCCCCAGAAGAGGATTGCAAAGCAAGCGGGGAGAGGCCTTGCCCTTCATGGAAACTTCTTGTCCTCTAGGACCAGAGGAGCCACGTTTGCATACAGCACTGACCCTCTGCGGAGTTTTGGAGGATGCATCTGCACTGGGGGCTTTTGTGAAGATTTGGATTATTAAGATGCAAATTAATAATCGTACTTCCTGGCCCCTTAACGGCACCTCTTCCTGAAGGGCCTCAAAGAGCTTTACTATTTACTGTTCCACACAAAATGCTGCTCTCGCCAATAACTCTGTGAGGTATAAATGGCCGCAAAACCGATATAAAAAGAAAATATTTTAAACACAGTCACTATCGCAGGTGCATTTCGGATAGGAAATGTATTTGGTCGGATAAATTGTTCTCAGCTAGGCTTTCCCTACTTTTCTCCCTTTTTAAGCCACCATAAAAACCCAGAGTAAGTTACCACGAAAAGCTATAATAATGCTAATTTTGTTCCCATTTCCTGGCTTTTTCCACTAGACTGGAGGCTCTTTAATATGACTTTAAAATTTTTTTCCATTAATAATACCCTTTCTTTTGGGCTCTGTTCTTTTGAAGTTGTATTATTATTTCCCTCTATGACTGACTGGGGCATATTTGCTGTTCAAAATCAACTCCTAATGCATGAAAGCACATTCCCAAGGGCCATGCTGTCTACCCTGAAGTTTAAAAGCTTCCCCAAATGAGTGGGGATGCATCATTCTGAATGGAAACTTTCGGGGTAGCTTGCTCTGAAACCTCCTTGGGAACAGGCAGATCTGGAGCATGGGGGCGCATCTCAATGAGGAGGCATGCGTCTGATTTGTCACTTGCTGCCTGTGGTCCTGGTAACAGCCTGGGCACACGCGAGACCCACACATGTGGTAGCACCCACCGAGGGCAGCGGTGTCCTGCACACTCCTACCCAAGGCCCCCCACCTGCCTCCCTGGCATGGGAACAGCTGCTTTTTCTCCAGAAGGGGTCCCCAGGGGTACCCAGATGCTGAGCTGGGGTGCTGAGAGAATCGGAAGGCTGAATTTGAGAAACCTGGGGAGCATCCAACTTAGAAGTGAGAGTGATGTCAACTCACCTTTGGCCAGGGGTCTGCTTATCAGAGGCCTCAAAGGACTGGTATGTGTGCCTTAGACCCACCCCCAAGCCATGAAACAGGTTTGTGACCTTAATATGCTCAGCTTGCTTGGTGGGAAAAAAATCTGTTTATTGAGGAAATGAATGAATGCATATACGATAAGTAGAGAAGTGGTTAGTGTTAAGCCCCAGCACAACCCTAAGAGGTACATACTAGCACCATCACCATTTTATAGATGAGAAACCTAAGGATCAAGAGGGTAAGCTCTTGCCAAGATCTTAGGAGGGTAAACCCTTCCTATGAGCTGGCTCACAGCAGAGCTAAGATTCTAATCTCTGTCTTACTCCAAAGCCTGCAATTCTTCTCCTCTTCCAACCTTGTGCTCATGCCCTTTGGCAAAATTCCCACCTCCAAATCCACTTGATTTGGGGACCATCTCAAAGGTTTTTTTTGTTTGTTTTGTTTTGTTTTTTAATTTTTTTAAAGATTTTTATTTATTTATTTGACAGAGAGAGAGATAGCGAGAGAGGGAACACAAGCAAGGAGAGTGTGAGAGGGAGAAGCAGGCTTCCTATGGAGCGAGGAGCCTGATGCGGGGCTTGATCCCAGGACCCTGGAATCATGACCTGAGCCGAAGGCAGACGCTTAACAACTGAGCCACCCAGGCGCCCCTCAAAGGTTTTTTACAACTTGGTCACCAGTGTATGAAAATAGTGAAGTGACCTGGAGTAATCTTAACCGAGACTTACATAGCACTTACTCTGCACCAGGCACTGTTCTAAGTGCTTGTGTGTATTAATTAATTAAATGTTCCCAACCCTCCTAGGAGGTAAGGTTAGAACTTGCCTTTGCACAGGAGGAGAATGAAGGCAAACATATGACATGTCAGCAAGTGGCAAAAACTGGATTCCAAGCTGGACCATTTGGTGATTGAAGCAGGCGCTCTTGTGTATTCCCTCTGCCCCTCACCGGGCTGAGGAGTGTCAGGGCCATGCCAGCATCAGTCCCAGCAGGACAGAGATGTCACATTCCCGTGGGCAATTGAGGAAAATTTAAGGAAGAGATGATTTACGAAGGTGTGGGTGGGGGTTAAAGGAAGCCCAGAATGGATGATGAAGTTCTTGAGAAGAACAATAGCAGTTGCTACCCACATCTGAAGGGGTGAGGTTGGGGGATGATTCTGGAAGCCAGCAGAAGGGAAAGAGAGGTATGGTTGACGGAGAGGGACACCCAGCAGGAATAGCAGCCCAGCAGGGAGGGACCTGGGGAAATAAATATCTTGATTTCTCCACCCGCCCCCTACCCTGCATGGCTCTTCGTCCTGGCTGAACCCAAATGGAAGCAAGGGGTTCTTCTCAGCACCTTGGAGCTCAGGGCAGGGTGAAGAAGGCTGGTGGTGTAATCCATACAGGCCGCTAAACAAAAGTATCCATGGACAGGTGGCTTAAACAGCAAACATTTATTTTTCCCAGTTCTGGAGGCTGGTGAGTCCAAGATCAAGGGGCTGGCAGATTCGGTGTCTGGTGAGAGCCCAATTCTTGGCTCACAGATGGCCATCTTCTTGATGTGTCCTCGAATGCGAGGACAGGAACAAGGGTCTCTTTATCAGGGCACTAATCCCATTCCTGATGGCTCAACCCTCATGATCTCACCTACCAAAGGTTTCACCTCCTAATACCCTCCCACTGGGGAGTCGGTTTCAACACAGGAACCTTGGGGGACAAACACTCTAGCTATGGCAGGGGGAGTATGGGGCTGGAGGAGTAAACCAAACACGCAGCACAGTAAGATAAATTCACTGACTAAAAAAAAAAAAGGCTTCTATGACTGAAAAGAAAAACAAAACAAGACTTTGGAAACCATGACTGGTCCAACCCCCTTTTTCACAAGTGAGGAAATGGAGGTAGTAGAAAATAACGTCTTGAACTGATGCGAACTGCAAAGCTAGAATCTTAGTCACCTGACTGCAAATCTCTACTTTGTCCTCAAGAATATTCTTCTAACTTTTTCTTGTGGACATACTTCAGAGTCACATGCTCCTCCACGCACTGGTGTTTGAGACCACTTGCTGATTTTTCATGATAGGTCCCCTAAATCACCTGCTGTAACCCACCGCCTGGCCACTCCGAGGCCTCTGAATTTACAGTTCCAGTTAAAGTCACGTCCATGAAGAGGGAGGGAACGAACAGCTCTCCCATCCCTTCAAGCCCCCAAATTGATTTGGCACTTGGAGTCACTGTTATATTTTATACTGAGTCTTCTGAATCAGTTCATTGAATTTTAGCTGTAGCTATATAAAATCCTCTCCAGTGAAATTATTTGGCCATATTGCGGATAGTTCTGCCATGATCTATCAATGACACTAACTATCAGCAATAAAAAAAAAAAAATCCTCCTTCTTCTCTTTTCATTATAATGAATTTTCTAAACTCAGATTGAACCTTGGAAGGTGCTTTACGAGATTTTTAATTTTTAAAAGGTAGCATTTTGTATTTGTATAGAAAACACGCAAGTTGGGTGATGGCAAATTTTGAATATTTGTTATGCTGCAGTAAGGTTGCTGGGGAGATTCGGGAAAGTTGGCTTGGATTTCTTGGGAGGAGAGGATGGGTTTGGGGAGGTTTCAGGGGAGTCCAGTTGGACTTGGACACCTGTCATCTAGTGGCAGTCAGGTGGTTGGGGTTTAAGCAAAGGGCAGCTGTGAGAATCTGGCTGGGATCATTTCAGTGCACAAGTGCATCGATAAAGGGGCATAATGCATCCAGCGGTTGCAAACATATATATTGTTGTCCTGCACAAGAACCTGATTTCCAGGTCAGAGCTCTGCAAGCCAACTTCAGGAAAGCATTACAAAATGGCGTAGGTGGAGGAAGCAGATGGTATCGCAAAGAGAAAAGAATTCACAGTTCAGGGAGCAAAAACTATGCATCCAGATGAATACTTAGACACCACAAATAATTCTGTATTAAAAACCTCAGTCTTATACTCTAAAAGTGCATTTGGAGTTAACATAGATGAGATCTTTAAGGCAAATCTTTAGGTAATGATGAAGCCAGAGTTAATATTAAGTTGCTCAAAAAAATGTGGGACAGGAACCCCCCACCCCTTGCGAGGGTGAAGTGGCCACATATTTACTAGTGCTTTGGTCTTTTCAGACAGACTTTTTTTAAAAAATATTTTATTTATTTATTTGACAGAGAGAGACAGCAAGAGAGGGAACGCAAGCAGGGGGAGCTGTGGGCAGAGGGAGAAGCAGGCTTCCCAAGGAGCAGGGAGCCGATGCCGGGCTTGATCCCAGGACCCTAAGATCATGACCTGAGCCAAAGGCAGACGCTTAACCAACTGAGCCACCCAGGCACCCCTCAGACAGACTTTTAATATACATGTTCCCTCCTCAGGGGAAAGCCCTTTAGTTAGTCAATATTATGTCCTCTCACTTTTATTCAGTGGAATATACAATGACAATTTAACCAATGGGAAGCCACATAGAAAGATTTAAAAAAAAAAAACAATTTCAGAAAGCACTCTTTGTTGAAATATTTGCATTACTTTTGTAATTGGGGGGAAAAACCCCAAGGTGTTTCAATAGAAAAAATGTCATGTTTGAATGATAGAAAATTTGAAGTAAAAAAATTAAGTCCTCATTCCACTCCACTTTCAGAGAAGAGCAGACCACTTGAAGAACACAAATGAAGACAACAGATATTCTATTAGTTTAGCTCCTTTGGTTGCAAGCAATGGCAGCTGACCTAATTAATTTAACAAAAAGGACTTACTGGAAAAACCCACAGTTCTCACAGAATCTCCAGGAGGCTGGAGGGCTAGTTTGTAAAGTGCAGGGCCTGGCAACCAAACTCTGGCACCCATCTCCTAGTGACGTTTGGTCATAATGTTGGAAAGAGTAAATGCTGTATGTGTGTGTCTGCATCTCTTGCTTACAATCCGAAGCCCAAGAAGAGAGGGTGATTGGCCGAGCAGGGGCTCGTGCCCACTTCTGCCTGTATTAGGTCAGGCACAAAGAGGGTCCAGCTTCAGAGTAAAGTCTCCTGAAGTGACCATTTCAGTGGCAGTTATCCAAAAGCAATATGAAATGCTTTGGTATGACCCCCAAATAGCACATGTCTGCTACAGAACCCAAAAGAAAAAAAAAAAGTCAGAACTTCCCTTTTCTCAAAAATATGTTATCACCCAAATTCTATATTTTCTGGTGGAAAGGTACTTGACAATTTTCCCCTTTTTTCTAGAAGAGTAATTCTCAGCAACCACTGGTGCATTAGTTTTCTAGAGCTGCCATAATGAATTACCGCCAACTGAGGTGGCTTAAAAAACAGAAATTTATTCTCTCACAGTTCTGGAGGCTAGGGGTCTGAAATGGGGGTCTTGGCAGCCTGTGCCCCCTCTGAAGGCTCTTGGGAAGATTCCTTCCTTGTCTCTCCCTAGTTTCTGGTGGTTGCTGGCAATCCTAGGTTCCCATAGCATGTTGATGCATCAGTGCAATTTCTGCCTCCTTCCTCACATGGCTTCTCCCTGTGACTCTGTGTCTTTTCTCTTCTTACAAGGACGCAAGTCACATTGAATTGAGGGTCCACCCTAATCTAGTAGGACCTCATCTTAACTCATCACATTTGCAAAGACTCTAATGCCAAAAAAGGTTATTTTCTGAGGTTCTGGGTGGACGTGCGTATTGGGGTGGAGGAACACTATTTGACTTAGTGCACCCAGGAAAATGCAAATCCTCAGAAATGCAAATTCTTAGGCCCCCACCCTAGACCTATCGAGTCATAAACTTTGGCAGTAGAGTCCAGCAATCTATGTTTCAATAATATGTCCAGGGGATTTGAAGCTCTCGAAAGTGTGAGGACCAATGTCCCAGAAGGAGCCACTCATGCATCTCCCAATTCAACACTTGGTCTTCCCAGAAAACATGGAAAATTATCATTTTGAGGAGAAACAAGGGTCTGATGGGAGAGGGGGAATATGGTAGTAGGGTAGCAGGGTAGAAGGAATATGGATCTGCACTTTGAAGGAGGAGTGGACTTGTACTTGAATTCTGATAACTTTGCCAATGGGTAGAAGCTACTGCGTACTTATACTTACCAAAAATAACCATCGTCATAGTCATTATAATCATCATCCACTCAAATCACATATGGCAGAAAACAAAAGTCATCACATAGAAGATCTCAGAACTTGTTTATTAGAGTCAAATGATGTTCTTTCTACCTTGGCAATAGATTTAATTTCTTTAAACTGTGTTTTTAGTCCTTAATGTTGTTTCTTTCCATTAGAGAAATTAAGACTTTTCTTAATAGCCAAAGGAAAAATAAATAAAATTCTCTCTTAAGATTGCTGCACTGTTAAGATTCCTCCTGATTAGGGCTCTCTGTCATTTCTCTTTAATGCCAGTCATTGATGTATGGTACAGACTCGTTCTCAGGGGTTGGTTGAATCAAATTGATGCCATTTGAAGATCTTGGTTCAGGTGAACTATAGCTATTTCACCATGGTCAAACTTTATGCTTCATATCAATCAATCCATCAGTCAAGGAGAAATTTCAAGCACATTCTCTGTGCTCCAACACTATGTAAAGAATTTTTAGAAAGGAATAAAAAGGTACATACAGAAATATTAAATACCCCCTACATGCCCCTCCCCTCCTACACATATAATCGTTAAGAAGGCAGTGTAGTATTAGGAAAGAGTGTGAATTTGGTGTCTGTAGACCTTGGATGTTAGTGCTAACCTCCCTCTTTCTGCTCCAGAACAGCCTGTGACAGAGACATTTACTGCTCACTGAATGCCATGTGCTACTCCATAAGTCCCTGCTTCCTTACAGTTAGGCAGTCATGTGGCTGATTCGGACCAATAGGTATTAGCAGAAGTGATATATGTCCCTTCCAGGCCAGGGCATTTGAAAGCCAGTGTGTGACCCTCCTGCTTTTCTCTTCCTCTCCTTCAGAAAGCTCTGAAGCAATATATTGAGGCAGAGCTATCAGTGTAACCTCCATCAGCCTGAATCACTAAGTGACCAAGTGGAACAGAGCCTCCTGCTTACTTACAAGAACTGAGCAAGAAATAAGTCATTGTTGGTTAAGCCACTGAGATATGTTTTTTTTTTTTTGTTTAAGATTTTATTTATTTATTTGAGAGAGAGGGCGAGAGCATGAGTGGGGGGAGGGACAGAGGGAGAAGCAGACTCCCTGCTGAGCAAGGAGTCCAACATGGGGCTTGATCCCAGGGCCCTGGGATCATCAACTGAGCCAAAGGCAGAGGCTTAACCAACTGAGCCACCCAAGTGCCCCAAGTTATGGGTTTTTAATGTTACTGCAGCACAGCCTAGTCTATACTGAGTAATAGAGCCACTGGTCTACATTCAACCAGTAGTTACCCTCCCAGGACTTTGAGTCTTGAGTGAGCGCCTCTATAAGTGGTAAATGCTAAGTGAATGAATGCTTGGAGAATATTCATTACACTCACGGTTTGTTCATTAGACTGTTCTTGCTAAGAAACAGATAGCACAGTACCCCCTGTCCAGCCACCCAGGGTTCTACTTATTCCTGTCCATTTCCTAGCCAGGTTGTCCAGATTTTTGTCAATTCTGTGGGTCTCTTCATATCCCTTAATATGTTCACCTTTGCTTAATTTAGCTAAGGTCTATTTCTTTTGGCCTTGGTAAGGCTCCTCTCCTTGGCCTTGGCACCACTGACAATGGGACTTTAAAGAGACCCACCTGTGCCCCTGATGAGACTCACTGTTCCTGCTACGGGCATACCCACTGCATGCCAAAAATCATCTCAGAGACCAGGCCCAAGAAGGGGTTTATAATTAGAACTGGAGACCAAGAGGACCAATCTCATTACCTCAGACACCCCCAAACAGTGCCAGCGTCCCAGGCCATTCCTGACTCATCTGATTCCCTAATGTGACTCAAGCTGCCACCACCCCCCCCCCCCCGCCAACCCCCAGGTTGTTCCAACATACCTCTAAAACTCATGTTTGATCAGCAAAATCCCACTATCCCCAGCCTCTTCTCTTATTAAAGCCTGCCTTTCCCTGTGAATGTGTTTTCCCTAAAGCCCACTCTAATCATCACTGACTTTCTCCTAGAGGCACAGGGCATTCTCTGCAATTCTTCTTCTAGACCACTGCTTTCCATTTTACCCCAGCCTCCCCATTCTGTACAACCTTCAGCTCATTGGAAGCACATAGACTCACTTCTTCCCTATTGCACTTAACTACCAGCCTTCAAGACATGTCTCCTTATTCAGGAAGAGTTGAACTAGCTTGGCCCATTGTGTTTTCTCTCCAGCATCCTTGGAGGCTTCAGTACCTATGAAGATGGCTCATCCAACACTCTGGCCTCTCAGTTTCTATCCCCCACTTGTCTTGTTTCTCATGCCATCTCAGCAACCTGTTCCCAGAATCATATTCTAGACTTTGACGTGATCAATAAATCTACCCTCTCCAGAATCTCTATTTCAGAAAGCATCCCACTCTCTGTTTACATCTTTTCCTCTCTCTGGCTCACTCCTTCTATTATCCTAACTCCAACCAAACCTTTCTGTTCCATTGACCCTACAAACTCTTTGCCATCCATCACTTGCTTTGTGTCTCCACTCCCCTCCTTACCCATCCCTACAGCCCCTGTCTTGTACAAATCCTCTGGAGAAGCATTGCAGGGGTTAGCAACACAGGCTCAGAGTCAGACTGCCAAGGTCAAGTCCTGGCTCTGTCACTTAGACATGCTATGTGTCCTTAGACAAGTTACTCAATCTTCTGTGCCTCAGTGCATCATCTATTATAACCGGGGGGAATAATAGTATCTATCTTTCTCAAAGTGTTGTTGTAAAGATTAAATGGGTTAATATTTAATATTAATATTTCATACACAAGTACTTACATGTGGCTGGTACGTAGGAGCCACTATAGAAGTGCATGTGAAATAAATTTTTAATACTCCTCAACCATTTCTGAAAAAAAAAAAAAAATGCAACCCATTCCCTCCCTTTTTCACGCTTGGCAAAAACCAAACTCTTGGATAAACTCTCTTCTCCATTTACTCCATGCATGCACCTTAGCAGGTACAAATGGCTAGAGAAAAACACACAATCATATTTTACTCTAAATTTATAAATATATAACCACATACCTCATGTGGGTTCAGAATCCTGCCTCATTCCCTAATGAATAAATTCTTCTACTCTATTTTTAAAGCATAATCCTCTCACTGTAAATCTTTAATATCTCTACCTAACCTTTAGCTGACGACCTTCTTTCTCCTTTCATTAAGAAACCAAAACAGTTAGGGACGCCTGGGTGGCTCAGTCGGTTGGGCGTCTGCCTTCGGCTCAGGTCATGATCCCAGGGTCCTGGGATCGAGTCCCGCATCAGGCTCCCTGCTCCGCGGGGAGCCTCCTTCTCCCTCTGCCTCTGTCTCTCTCTCTGTCTCTCATGAATAAATAAATAAAATCTTTAAAAAAAAAAAAGAAACCAAAACAGTTAAAGAACTTTCTCCTATTTCAACCACCATATCACCTAGGCCATTTGCATCTGTATCTACCCACTCTTCTGTTTCAGGCCAAGCCTTCCTCTGAAGCACTGGATCTCATCCCCTCTCATCTACTGAAAGCCGTGCTTTATGAAAGTATTTTCTGCCTCCCCTGATATATAAGTTTCTCCCCATCAATAATGTACATTCCCTTCAGTGAAGAAGCATGCTCTAATATTGCTCATCTTTTAAAAAACTTAAAATCTCCCTTATCCACAGCCCCTACTGACCCATTGCTGATCTTTAAAGCAAAAGTCTTTGCAAGAGTTGTCTATATCAGCTGCCACTACTTTCTCATAAGATCCCCCCTCCTCTTTACTCATTGAACTTGCTCTTGTCAAGGTTGCCCCAAATTTCTGCACTGGCCCAAACCAAAATTTCCTCATCCTACTTGACCAACACCAGCAACTCGGTGAGCACTGCCTTATTCTTGAAGCATCTTTCCCTGACCTCCAGGACATCACTGCCTTTCTTGTTTGTTCTCCTCACAACTTTCCTTCTGTCTCTTTTGTTGGCCTCTCCTCTTCCTTACCTCCGAAAGTTGAGAGTCCCAGGTCCCATTCAGTTTGGTGGTTCTAAATACCAGTTATACTTTGATGACTCTTAAACTTATTCCTTTAGTTTCCCCTCTCCCCTGAAATCTAGACTCACATATCTAACTGCTTAACTAAAATCTATATTTTGATTCTGAAGAGTCACCCTGAACTTAAAATATCTAAAACATAACTCCTTATTTTTACCACCCTACCCCAAACCTGCTCCTCTTGGGTCTTCTCCATTCCAGCAAATGATAGCATGATTGATGCCATTGGCCAGGCCAAAAATCTTGAACTCAGCCTTAATTCTCTCTTTTCTCTCACTTCTATATCCAATCTATCAGCAAACCTTGCTGGGACTAAGTTCAAAATATATCCAGAATCTAATATATTCTTGTGCACCCATTGCTACTATTCTACTCTACGCCACCATCATCTCTCACCTGGATGACTGAAGGGGTCTCCCAGGTGGCCTCCCTCCTTCTACCTATACTCCTTCTTTCCTCTCATTCATTTTTCACACGGCAGCCAGTGTGATCCTTCTGACACATGAGCCATTTCATATTACTCTTCTGTGAGAGCTTCTTATCACATGTGGAATAAAATATAAAGACCTAATCATGAACTCCAAGGCCACTGATAATCTGACTCTGTCTCCATCAACTGCCTATTTACTCTATTGTGCATTCTTCTTAGACACATCCCCAGGATCTTTGACATCTTTGTTAAACTTCAGACACACTATGTGCATCCCATCTCAAGACCTTTGTCCTCATGGTTCTCTCTGTCTAGAGCATACCCCCCCACACACCCATCTTTGTCATGGCTCAACCTCTCTCCTCATTCCAGTCTTTGTTCAAATGTCATCTCCTAAGACCATAATATCTAACACAGCCTGCTTTCTGACTCCATTCACTCTCTGTTGTAGACAGTTTCCAACGATGGCTTCCAACAAGTCTGCCCACTGGGAGATGGAGTCTATTTGCCCACCCTTGAATCTGGTCTGGTCTCATGCCCTGCTTTGGCCAATAGAACACAGAGGAAGTGGCAATGTTCCAGTTCCAGGACGAGTCTTTAGCAAACCTAGAAGTTTCCAGGATGCTTTCTCTGGGGAGGCCAGCTGCCATACTGTAAAGAAGACCAAGCTAGACTACTGACTGATAAGACACCATGAAGAGAGAGAGAGAACGCATGGAGGAGCATGGAGGCACCACACATATGAATGAATTCTTGGACTTTTCAGCCCAACCCGGTGCCAGTGAACGTGGCCAAGTGATTGACCCCAGTGGGTCAAACGAACCAGCTGAACCATCCCCAAATTTCTGACCCACAGAATCATGAAAAATAATAAGTCCTTGTTTAAAGCCACTAAATTTGGAGATAGTTTTTTACAAGGCAATAGAAAACTGAAATACTTCCTAATACCTCACTCTGTGCTATAGACTAAATGTTTGTGTCCTCCCCAAATTCATATGCTGAAACCTGTTCTCCACTGTGATGGGGAGGCAGGGCCTCTAGGAGGTGATTAGGTCATGAGGACAGAGCTCTCACAAATGTGGGACACAACACCCTGATAAAAGACACCACACAAAACTCTCCTGTGCTCCTTCCACCACGTGAGGACACAGCAAGAAGATGGCTGTAACAAAGCAGAAAGTGGACTCTCACCAGACATCAAATAACCAGGCACCTTGATCTTGGGCTTCCCAGCCTCCAGAACTGTGAGAAATACATTTCTGTTGTTTATGAGCCACCCAGCCTATGGTATTTTGCTACTTCATATTTTCATGGTGTTTTTTTAGAGTAGTCTGAACAAACGAAGACACCACTTACTTTTTTTTTCCATTTCTTTTTCTTCATAGCAATTATTGCAGCAAGAAATTACAGTTATTAGTTTACCTCCCATTTATTATCTGTCTCTGCCTCCAGAATATAAACCTACAAGGAAAAGGACTGTGTCTCATTCACCATATCATTCTCAGTGTTTGGAACAATCTCTGGCCTATTTTAGGACTCGATGGATATTTGTTGATAAATTAATATACCAAGAACGCTAACTGATAATGAACCTTACTTTTCTACAAAAATGATATCCATCCTCACAGAAACTCTTTCTCTTAAGTTCCAGCATCCAATTACATTTGCCCTTTAAACCAGAGATCTCTATCAGTTTACTAGGAAAACATCAGGCTTTTTTTTCTCCCCCCAGAGAATACTTTGGGTCAAGATTCTGCAATGCATTTTAAGATGACTTGGATATTGTTACCACTCACTGGATAATGCAGAGTGATCCTGTGGGTTGGTTAATGACAAAGTACCACTTAGTCCCCTTATCTTCCCAGGACAGACTTCTTGTGCCTTCCAGCCCCTCCCCTTTAAATACATACAAGTCCCCATTTTAGGACAGAACATCCCAGCAGGGGCTGATAGTTCTTATTAATTCCTGCGATCCCACCAATTTCTCCATCAGGGCAACGTGAAAACAGCCCCCTCTGTGTTAGTCATCGAAGATCATTTTCCATGTTTCCTCCCTGACTCACTGGCCCTCACTGTGCATAAGATAGTGGACACTGCCACATTGGGGAATGCCTTTCTCTGAAATAGGTTGACTGTGATTTCTTTCATGCCTGGTTGGAACACAGAGTCATAATTAGAATGAGGCTCCTCTCCCAGGTCATTGTCCTGATGGTTCTAAATTGGTTCACACAATCCCATTTCTTTCTAAATGAGCAGGACCTTTGCCTTTCTGATTGGAGACATGTGAGATTGACCACCAGGTCCTCAACGTCTCCCCGTGACTACCATTTTCCCTGGTGTTTTGGGGTACTCTGCCCTATACATTTCATTTGGGGAGCCACATTGCTAGGTTGTAATTTAATTTTTCTAAATTTAGTTTGTAGAAGGCTCACAGCCAATGGAAGGGGATTATAGCTTGCTAGGAATCCACATTTAAGCAGGAGAAAGTCCTCTCTGGGGATCTGGATTTATTTACGGAGTTTGGGGACTCAAATGAAGACCAAATAGACTTAGCAGCCACACTTCCCCACTGCAATTTAACAGTCTCTTAAGCACAAAATCAAACACAATATAAATAAAGTGGCTTGAGTCTTTCCTGAGTGTCTTACCTTAACTTCCGCTGCCTTCCGTCCTGCTGTCCCCTAGATGTCCCCCAAAGACCCCAGTCTATCTTCTTAAAGAACTGTAGCCTTTTAAGGAGAAATAGTCACCCATCCTGAAATGCTTTCTGATACTTCAGGAGCAATCCGGCAATGCAGAAAGAATTATTAAAAGATCAGATCTGTTGAAGATCTTAATTAGAAAAGTACTAGTTGTGTGCAATACCTTTCAGAAAACATGTTATGTGCCTAAACCCGTACTTGGCATTATGGGAAATAAAGAAATGAATCTATTTTATATCTTACTCTCTGCTAATAAGGAAGATAAAAAGACAAGCCATAATATAGTAGAGTAGTTCAGAGCATACACTGTGGAAGTAAATTGGCTGTGCTAGAATCCTGGCTGGAGTCTGGTTAGGACACTTAGTCTTTCTGGGCCTCAATTTCCTCATCTGTACGTTGGAGACAATAAAAGGAGCTACCTCATTGGGTTATTACGAGGATTTCAATGAGTTGATAAATGCAGTAAGTGATTTCTATTTTATATAGATATGGATGTGTGTGTGTCTATGTGCATGTGTGTGTGTGTGTGTCATCTTCATATAATGTAGAAATTACCCACTGCAAGGGAGGCGCACATATAGTACTCTCAGAATCCAGAAGCAGGAGACATCATTTGCCACTAGAAAGAACCAGGGAGGCTTCCTGGAAGAGCAGCAAAGATGACTGTGCTCACTAAATATTACCTTGCTTTGCCCACTTCCCAGTTCTTTCATCAGGGTCCCATGACAAGTTCTGGCGAGTGGCGTGTATGTGAAAGTGCCAGACTTATTTGGTCCCTCCCCTCCTGCTACAGTCAATGAGAAGGCTCTGTGTCCCAGATAGTGCAGCTACAGATGGTAGAAAGTCCTTCAGTCCATCAACCTGAGTACCCAAGTGTTCAGCATGGAGTACAGACACCTCCTCTGACCCAAACACGCACATTCAGTCCCCCGCCATGGATATATAGCATGGGCAAAATATCAATCTTCCATACGCTAAGCCACTGGGAGTTTAGGCTTCATCACTGTAATGTAACCTAGCCTGTCATGACTAAGTATATCTCTCTATATAGACATATATTATATGTGCATTATATAAATAAATAAAGATAAATATATAATTAAAATTCTATAAAATTCAAAAATATATATACATAAAATGGTGGTGGAGCAACCCAAGAAAAAGAAAGGAAGTATGACAAAGTACAACATATTGAACAAATGTTTGTTTGATTGGAAAGAAAAACTGGGGTCAGATCAGGGAGGGCCTTACGTTCCAAACTAAAGAGTTTAGACTCTATTCCACATGGGAACAGGGCAGCATTCGGCATGTTTCCTGGGATAATTACACCAAACAGGCGGCCCCAAGTGAGAGTTCTTCGAAGAGCAAGAGCTTGTCATGATGTCCAATCCTTTTAGGTGGTACCTGTTTGAGCCAGATAATCCCTCCCTCCCTCAAACAGTTCAGAACACTAGAAGTTTGTGCTATGAGTTGATATCAAGAAGAACTGGGTTTTATGATCTCTAAAACAGAAATTTTTTATCAGGATTCCTAACCCATCTCCATAAACTCTCCCAGTCCAGGGTAGCAGGAACCCCCTCTGCATTTGTTGTTGGAACTGGAGTAATGTGTTAGTATAACAGTTTCTAGAAAGAGCAACCAAAACTCTCCATGCTCCTCTTCATTGAATGGGGGCTTTCCTGAGTGAGAGCATTTCTGAAAGTGGAATGGCTTTAAATACTTCCACAACCAAAATGAAAAGAGGGTATGTTTCTGCCCAAATTGAAAAAAAAAAAAAAAACCCAATTGCTCAAGAAAACCAAGAATTATAGTTTTTGCACTTTCCCCCAGAAATATTAAAACCTACTATACTGGTTAAGGTAATCACAGTTACTATAACAAATAAACCCCAAACTGTGTAATGGCTCAAACATGGTAGACATTGGTCTTTTCTCAAAATCCTAAATGGTATTTCTGATTTGGAGGTGGCTTCTCTCTGTGTGATGATTCAAGGATCATGGCTCCTTCTTCCTTGTGGCTTTGTCATCGTCCAGATGCAGTGTCCAAGGGTCCAAGGTCACCATGCTAACCTGCATCTAGCTGGCAGAAGGGGAAAGAGAATAGAGGGTCACTCATGGAGGTTTAACGGGCCAAGTCTTGAAGTGGTAGACATCATTTCTGCTCACTTTCCATTGGCCAGTGCTCAGTTAGAGGGTATCTTCTAACTGCTAAACTGGCAAGTAAATGTCACTGTGTGTCCAGGCAAAAAAGAAAAGCTGTTTGAGAAATAATGACCAGGTCTGCCACACCTGCTATTGTTCCCTTTCCTCCCGATAGATGTCTATTAAAAAAAATGAGCTAGTGAATTAAACTTCTGGTTGCTCATTCTTTCAATAGATATTTATTGAATATTTATTTTGTTCAAAGCACATGCATGGTGGTTGGGGGCTGGGGGATGCAGAGAAGAATGTGATAGAAAGCCTTCCTGGAGGAGCTGATGAGGCAGAAAGGTGCCTTGGTGGCTCATTGGATGAAGCATCTGCCTTGGGCTCAGGTCATGATCCCAGGGTCCTGGGATCGTGCCCCGCATTAGCGGGGAGCCTGCTTCTCTCTCTGCCGGCTGCCCCCCGCTTGTGCTCGCTCTCTCTCTCTCTCTGTCGAATAAATAAATAAAAATCTTAAAAAAAAAAAAAGAAAGAAAGAAAGAAAATGACAATAGCTCCAGGAGAGGTTCAGATGGGCTTTTTGGAAGTTCAGCAGCGGGGTCAGGTGGAGGATCCCATGATAAGAGTGGTGTGCTGACAGTTAACAGGAGCAGAAGCACAGAGGTGGGTGATCAGGGAGTCCTCGCGGCAGGATGTGGGAAATTCAATCGGACTGGAGTGAAGGGTGAAGGAGATGAGAGCAAGTGTAAGTTGGACAAGTTTGTTAAGGTCCCCCGCCCTCAGACTCTCACCCATTATGGGTGATGATGTGCTTTCTGAGAAAGGCTATTCAATCACTTACTTTCCCCCCATCTATTTTTCATTAAGCAGGTACCCTGCTCCCTTTCCACTTCAAATAATTATAAAGATGATTATGGAAATGATAGTGGTGGTGGTGCTAATGAGGAAGGAGAAGAGATTTTGTAAAAATTTCCTAATCTACTCGGAAATCTCTGCCTCACTCAGAAGAATCCCTGAGATCGTCATTCGTGAAGCTGCCCTGGGCTGATTTCCACTCCCTGGGAGCCCACAAGAGAAAAAGTGCAGCAGATTCGGGACCCCTTCTCAGACTCAGCAGAGCAGGGGGGCTTGGCAATCAGTTTGGAGAACACGGACGTCCCAGAGCAGCGCACTGAGGCCAGCTCTGAATGGGACCCAACATCTTCACCAGACCATGGGACTGAAAACCTCTGGTGTTGAGACTAGTTTCCTCCACGCTCAGCCTTTCAGAAAACAAAACAAAACAAAACGAAAAACCCCAACGCATAAGAGCTAGAACACTGGGCTAATAAGGGTGCTGCTTCTTCATGTGAATTAGGCAGACAGACCAGCAAAGTGCATGACATTGTAGCAGCCTGACAGATGAAGTTTAGCAATAATCTAGATCAATTCAGTTGGCCATCAATGTCACCAAAGAGAAAGGGTGTGTGTTGCCCAGCCGGCCTGTCCTGCCGAGTGCAATCTGCCTTTCTTGTCCTTTGCCTGTCTTCCTTTCTGGACTCATTTCAGCCCCCAGACACATTAGAGGATGATGGGCAAACAGCTCTATTCTGTGAAGACCCTGAGACATTTGTCTTAGTTCGCAGGTGAGGCTGCCACAGCAAAGTGCCACCAACTTGGTGGCTGAAAATGGAAGGCACGGGAGTTGCTAAGATTGTGGGGTGGGAGGCTGCATGGCCAGGCTAATGGCCATTAAGAAAGTGAGAAAAATATAGATCAATGCCAAGCCTTCCTCCATTGCATATGCCATCCACGTCATTGGCATTCCTAGGCATCCTTCCAAATTGACTCGTGCCCATTTCCCTTGATTCTGCCCCCTCCCTGGGCATCTACTCTGTCTACACACACTACCAGTCTCACCCTCTTTTAATGCCAAAACCTCCAATGTACGTATCTCCAGAAAAGCACCTAGCATGTTGCTTTGGACACAGTAAGCGCTGAGTGGTGTTTCCCTTTCTTAGCTCCTAAAATCCTTACCACAACTTTAGGGATTTTCACTGCAAATCACATCTGAAGTGAGTTTTTAGAGAAGACCTGGTTTATGTGCAAAGACACAGAGATGCAACAGAATCCTTTCGAAGAGCTCTCTTGCTAATGCTAAATCGTAGGGAACAATGCATTTCCCGACATTTTCAGATTCCCAGACCAGAGATAGACTATGATCAAGGGGGGAACAGGGGTGAGCAGTTTTATAAAGGTTCTTTTGTCCCATCCTTCTTCCAGACTATGTCTTTATTCATGGGGCTAAGGGAAGGAATTCACTTTGAGTTCATGGATATACACAGGTGTGTGTGCCCTGAATTTTGTCCAAGCCAAGTCTTACGGAAAATATACCTGTTCTGTAAAGGAACTCTAAAGGGCTCCAGGGGGATGGAGAAAATTCTGTGTATGCATGTGTGCGTGAATGTGTGTGGGGGATGGGGGTGTGAGAGAGAGAGCATGTGCAAGCGTAAATCCGTTTATGTTGGAGAGGGGAGGGAATGGTGGATCAAGTTAACATAAGGGAATTTAATCTGCATTTGACTGCTTAGCCAAATAGAGAGGTAGTACCTAGAGGATGACATCATTATACGGGAAGGTGGTTGTTTCTAAGTGCAACACTTCAGGCTTGGAGAAGGTTTCAGCACCTGCTTTAATCAACCTTACAACGATTTTTATGAAGATTTACACTTACAGATAGAAGTTTGAGTAGTTTTCTCGAGTTCCTTCCTTTTACTTATAGTTTGGAATTTTTCCATGTTTTTGGACGCAAATAAATGCAGCTATTTGCTCTGTGAGAGCAAGGGAAAACATATATTTATGCTGCATTTGTAATATAGAGAATGTTCGATTGAGACTGGATTTGGCTTCTTGCCTTATGTTTCAACTTTTCTTTTTAATAACATAAAAATCTTTATTCATGCAAATGATGCTATTGACTCATCAGCATGGTTAAGCAAAAGAACAAGGGTCTGGGCATAAAAACAACTGAGTTTCAGTTCTGCTTCATCAGTAATGACCTTCCTGGATGTGGCAGATTATATTTTCCAAAGATGGTCCCCAAATCTCACATCAGTACATCTTGACAATGTGACCTTGACCCTGTCCCATCAGGAGGAGGAGTCTGTGAACCCTCCTCTATAACCCAAATGGGCTTGCGACCTACCTATAACCAACGGAATGCAGCAGAAGTGATCCCGATGCACCACTTCTGAGGCTGGATCATAAAAGACAACGAAGCCTCCCTCACCTTGTTTCTCGAAGCTGCCATGTGAGAAGTTTGCCCCTCCCGAAGCTGCTTTTCTGTGAGGAAGCTAAGCGTGTGGCGTAACCGCTGACAGGCACTCGAGTCAAAAGTCCTGGTCTTTGCTGGGTGGTGTACGGAAGTGCTGAATTACTATACAGTACGCCTGAAGCTAAGACAACACTGCGTGTTAACGACACTGGAATTAAAATAAAAACTTAAAAAAAGTCCCGGTCTTTGAGAAAGACAAATACCATATGATTTCACTCATATGTGGAATCTCAAGAACAAAACAAATGAATAAACAAGCAGAAAATAGATTCAGACCTCTAAGTAAAGAGAACAAGCTGATGGTTGCTTGAGGGGAGGGGAGTAGGCGCAGCCTAAAGAATATGGTCAAGGATATGGTGATGGTTGTGTGGTGACAGATAGTAGCTATACTTGCGGTGAGTATCATGTAATGTATAAAGAAGTTGAATCCCTATATGCACACCGGAAACTAATGTAACATGGTGTGTCAACTACAGTCAAATTAAAAAAAAAAATTAAAGTCTTGGTCTTTGTGTTCTTGCAGCCCAGGGGCCAGACATAATGATTGAAGAAGTCTTCAGATGATCCACACTCTCCGTCATGAAGTTCCTCAACACCTTCAAGGGTTCCCAGCTGAGGAACCAGCGAGGCCAGAGACCAGCTATCCCCGCCGTGCCCTTTCTGCCCTGTCAGCATGACCATGGGAAGGAGAAATTCAATTCTTTCTTATTCAAGACCCTATACATTTGGCTCTGGATTACTCAAGCTCAGCTTTGATCTTAATACACCCATCAAAGACTCCTGGTACTTGTATGATAAATTCCCATTTCCAGAATGTGGCTAAGGGTCTGGTCGTCCCTCCAGCCTGACCTCCTGTGACAGTCTTCCCACTCTGTGCTCGGGTTCAGGTAGTCTTCATAAAGTTTCTTTGTTCTCACACAGTACTCTCTGCCAAGGCGGCCCTTTTTCTCAGCCCATCCTCTTGCCTAGCTAACTTCAGGTCTTAAGTTATTGACACTTTACATAGATTCCCTATTATGTACTCTTATAGCACCCCTGTATTTTTCTTCCACTGCACTTATCACCTTGGTGATGAAATAATCATTTGCACAATTGTTTGATATGTGCTTCACCACAACATTATGGGGACAAGGCCCATATCCCTCATGTTTCCTGCTCTGTCCCCAGTACCTGAACCGTGCCTGGCACATAGTAGTTTACTCAAAGAGTATTTGCTGAATTTTATTGAATGAACTTATAAGATAGCTGACCAAAGTTTGCAAGTTAGGCTTGTGGCTGTAGAAGTAAGCAAAAGATGAACCTGCACATATTCGTATCAACCTATGACCTTGGCTTCATAGTTATTATGCTCACAAATCAGCTGAGCTCACCCCACCAGGCTGCAGGCATCCTGAGTTTGTTCCCTATAGGCTATCTTGAGTGTCATCAGGGACACTTCTGATAATAGAGTCTCTCTCTTTAAAAAATTGGTTTATAGATGAAAAAGTCCCAAGTATATAGGACGCTGAGTTTAGCAGAATCTGTATGTAAATTGGTATTTTGCTGGTGATCAATCTTGTGCTAAAAATGGAAAATCAATAAAAAAAAAGAAAATCTAAGGAGAAAAATAAGTTGTAGACATTTTTGGTCCAATGAGTTTCCAAGTCCGAGGACACTGCCTCTGAGACCAAGGTTACTGTCTGTTTCGAAGGAGTGTGCAAGAAAACCGGACGACCATCTCATATACACAGAATATGGCTGAAGCTCTCAGTGAGAGAAAAGTTCCAAAAGCAACGCTTCCTATCGCCCTTCCTGGGAAAGGCCTTTGCAGGAGCTCCTTGAGATTGGAAGGGATTCATCATACACGACCAGTGGTCCTGGGATCCCTTGAGCTGCAGAGTTCACAGAACCGTTGAAGGGACAAGAGCTGAAACAGCAGCGAGCTTAAGGACATGGAAGTAGCATGAAAATGAATAAAAGTCAGTAAAAAAAAACACCTCATCTCAGATCCTTCAACTAGACATCGAAATGGGTTGGCACAATAGAAACCTAGGGATGACAACTGGGCAAGAGCAAATGTCGCCAAGTAGTGCCAATTCAAACCACTTCTGACTGAAGTAAGGAGGGGAGCCTTGGGAATGGTGAGGCATTAACGGGGGACCTAGTAGTCCTATACACTGTGAACTTTCTCCAGATAGTTTATGTAGATGCCTACTTAACTTTGTTAGAGATGAGGGAAGTCTCATTAAGGAAAATAGCTGTTAGAGTTGAACTGTGTCTCATCCCCCAAATCCTGTGCTGGATTCCTACCCGTCAGTACCTCAGAATGTGACCTTATTTGGAAATAGGGTCATTGCAGATGTAATTAGTTAAAATGAAGTCAGACTGGAGCGCGTAGGCTCCTAATCAATCCAGTATCACTGGTGTCCTGTTGAAAGGAGAAATTTGGATGCGGGGACAGACACATATAGTAGGAAGACAATGCGAAGAGACACAGAGAGAAGTTGGTCATCTACAAGCTACAGAGAGAAGCCTGGAACAGATCCTTCACAGCCAATTTTGATTTCACACTTCTAGCCTCCACAACTGTGAGACAGTACATTTCTGTCATTAAAACCACCCAGTGCGTGGTCCTTTGTGACAGCATCCCTAGCTAACTAATACAGTAGCATAGCATAATAGCAGAGTGCACAGAGCTCAGAGAAAGTTTAGTCCTGGACCCACCCTTACTAGCTGTGTGACCTTGGTCAATCATTGAAAAACTCTTTAACATGCTCAGCTTCCTCTCCTTTCACATGTAGATAATCAGAAATGATATTCAAAATATTTAACATCCCCTAAGGTACACTGCAGAGACTGCCAATCCCACAGGCGGCCATAGGAGGGTGACTTCGGATGCATTCGTTCTTGAAGACTCATTCCAGTCTTGGACAACGAGATGGACACAAAGCACTTACCTGTTGAGGTACCAGCACCACCCACCAGGGCTCCATTCACCCCTTCAGCATCTGGTCAGCTCAGGCCAGGGAAACACACAGGGATGGGAGCCGTTGTGGGGGAACCATGATGAGAGCTCCTTGGCGGTATCCACCTGGGTCTCTCCTGGGCTGAGGTATTTGGTGAGGGAGAGGTATAAGGGTCCGGGGTTCATTCCAGGGGCACAGAGCATCTGTTATTTACCAACCTGTATGCAAGTATTTTACACTTCCAGCAACCAGCCGGGTCTTCCTGGCTTTTACCTGCTGAATATCAGATCTGGGATAATTACAGATACTACATGGTTTTGTGAAAATTAGGTGAAGGGACATGTGTCAAGTGCTTAGCAAAGTGTCTGGCATGTGGCAAATGCTCAATAAATGCTAGTTTAGATTATTATTTTTTTAAGATTTATTTATTTATTTTAGAGGTGGGAGAGAGGCAGAGGCAGAGGGAGAAAGAACCTTAAGCAGACTCCCTGCTGAGTGTGGAGTCCGATGCAGGGCTCGATCTCACGACCCTGAGATCATGACCCTAGCCAAAATCAAGAGTTAAGACACTTAACCGACTGAGCCACCCAGGTGCCCCATGTTTACATTATGATTGAGAAGGAATGTATTTAAATAGAACTCAAGGAATATTTATTAAGCACCTGCTATGTGCTGTGTACCGTCCTGGGTACTAGGGATCCAGAGATGAATATGGCCAATCCCTGTCCTCGAGGAATGCATTTTTATTCTTTTCTACTTCCCTGCTCTTCATAATGAAGGGGGATTGAGTCTTTCAGTGTTTCAGTGCCTAACCCTTCCTTTCCACACAGGATGTACTCATACCTGTCGTCATTTAGGTATTTCTATAAGGACTCCTCTATGCCATGGTTTGGCTTGAGTGATTCCTGAACTGATAGCATCTAAAACAAAATGAGACAAAAAATTTATATGGAGGCCTGAATTCAATTGATTTTGTTTGCATTAAGATAAAGAGAAAAATGTCAAGCTTGGTTAATATGCTCCCAGGGTTGCTTTTTGCAAAGACGGCATCAAAGGATCATTTGTGATAAAAATCAGAACTGTTGCTGTGGTAGTGTGTTTCCAGAGATGGAATTCTTTGGAATTCGTTTCTCCCTATGTGCACATGGATGGCCCCATGCCATCCTTATCTAGAGGTAGCGTCTATTACCCTACTCTCTTGAAACTGGGCTGACATGTGACTACTTTGACCGAAAGCTTGTGGTGGAAGTGATTGCGTGCTAGTTCCAGGGCTGACCTTTTATAGGACTGGCAGCTTCCACTTTGCTATGGTCTGAATGTTTGTGTCTCCTCAGTATTGAAATGTTACAGTTTTACCCCAAGCTGATGATACTAGCAGGTGGGGCCTTTGGGAGGTGATTAGACCACAAACGCTCTGCTCCAATGACTGGGATTAATGTTTTTATAAGAGACCCCAAAGACCCAACTCGCCCCTTCCACTGTGTTAGGTCACAGTGACAAGATGGCCGTCGAAGAACTGGCCCTCACCAGACACCGAATCTGTCTGCACCATGATCTTGGACTCCCCAGGTTCCAGAACTGTGAGGAATAAATGTCTGTGGTTTTTCAGCTACTCAGTTTAAGGGGTTTTGTTATAGCCTCCTGAATGAACTAAGACACACCTCCTCTTCCTTGAAACACTTGTGCTTGAGAAGCTCCTTCTGGGAACCTGGCTGCCATGTAGTGAAAAGCCCGACATGGCGAGACAGGAGTAGGTGTTCCAGCTGCCGGCTTTAGCTGAGTTCCCAGCGGGCAGGCAGCACCGACTGCCAGTCTCAATGGCCGGCCATGTTAATGAGCTGTCTTGGACATCGGTCCAGTTGAGCCTTCAGAGAAGCACAGGCCCAGCCTCTGTCTGGTCTCCACAGGGGAGACTCCACATGAAAATGACCCAGCTGAGCCCAGACAACCCACAAAACCCCAGGAGACAATAGTAAATCAATGTTGGAGCTACTAGGTTTGAGGTGGTTTGTTGCATAGCAATGGGTGACCAGAATTCTGCTCTTTGGGAACTTCCAATATTCTCAACTTCAAAGCACGGTGAAGAAGCCAGAGCATGGGAATCAGAAGCTGGGCTCTGGCACGGCTCTGTCCCTAACAGGCTCTGTGACATTGGGCAAGGTGCTTCGTCACTTGGGGCCTCTATTTCTCTCCTTGTAAACTAAGGGGTCCAGATCTCCGAGATTCCTTGTACTCCTAACTCTTTATGGTGCTGTAATCTTTCTTGGGTGGTGGTTAACAATACCTTCACTAACCTTCTGTGCAGAGCTCCACCCAAATGTAAAATTTGGCTTCATTTCATCGAGCTGCAGACCCTCAAGGTCATCTGGCTCAAGCTGCTCATCGTAGAGACGAGGACACCAAATCACACACAGGGTGGTGAAGGTGCCCCAGCCCCCAAACTCACTACTCCAACCCACTGCTCCCTTTCTCAAGCTTTTGTCCGACTATTTCTTCCTTCACCTCAGAAAGGAGTCATTGCAACCTCTTTTTCAAATAATCTGGGATGTGGTGCAGAAACTCGCCAACTCATGTTTTCTGTGTCTTTGATTCTGCCCTCTCACAGCTTTCTAATTGGACCTGGTTTTTCTTTTTTGTGTGTTTTTAATTTTTTCAAAAGTTTTTTTTTTCTTTACTTATTTTTATGGTAGGATATATAGAACATAAAATTTGCTGTATTAACCATTTTTAAGCGTACCAAATGGGTCTAGTTTTCATGATTCATTCCCAGTTCCTGGAAAGGGTGACTATGTGACATAATATATAGCCATAGAGGCCGATTCTGGAATATTTCTCCACGTTTCTGCGGTGTTCAGCTGCTTGGGGAACTTGGCCACTGGACTAAGAGCCTCGAGGACAGAAGCCAGCATCTTAACCTGGTTGTTAGAAGATCCTCCTAAGATCTCTTATATCACCTTAAGATTGCTTTTCCTGGGTGCCTGGGTGGCTCAGATGGTTAAGCGTCTGCCTTCAGCTCAGGTCATGATCCCAGGGTCCTGGGATCGAGCCCCGCATCTGGCTCCCTGCTCAGCAGGGAGTCTGCATCTCTCTCTGCCCCTCACCCTGCTCTCATGCTCTCTCTCTCTCTCTCTCTCGCTCACTTGTGCTCTCCCAAATAAATAAATAAATAAATAAATAAATAAATAAAATCTTTTTAAAAGAAAGTTTTTTTCTGCTTCACGGGAACAACCAGGTGGGCATATATGTGCCTTTGGTGGCACAGGTGGGCATATATGTGCCTTTTTCCCCCCTAAAGGTAAGCTACTCAATGGAATAGCAGGGACACAGTAAGCTCATAAATACCCTTGTTGACAGTCTCTCTTTAGAAATCATGTTTATTTGCCAAGTTGTGTTTCTGCTAGAGAACAAAGAGAAATTTGCCCTTTGGTGACTGAATGAGGTCAAAGCATTATAATCGGTGTCACCAAGCCCTGACAATTTCTGCCCCGTGGATGTAGTAAAAGCAAGCAAATCACTGCCATCCTTTGAAACATTTGCTCAAGTACACCCACAAGCCCCGGCTGCGGACTGCAGGCAACACCTCTTTGTCTGCCCCCAGCTCAGGGAGCCACAGCAGCTCAACCGTTTGGACACTGAAAGGAATCACAGTTTTGGTGGAAAGCAGACACCAGTGCTGGTCCCATTCGCCTCTGACGGGAATGAAGGGGCAGTAAAACACTTTGGTGGACCTTGCGTTATGGGGTCTTGAATCTCCGGTCTCACCGTGGTTGCAAGTTGCAGAGGAAGGCCTGGCTCAGAGAAGCTATTCTCAAAAATCCATGAAGGGTTCTCTTTGCAGTCATGGTCATGGCCAGGCTGGAGAGGCTGCTCCCAACTGGGAGAGGCACATCATCAGAGAAACGTCATGACCCTGGATGAAGGGGAAGATAAAAATCAACATCCAGGCTTCTGAAGGACAGCCTAATGGACAATAAATATTTTACCAGCTCTAGCTATTTATATGGAATGCCACCTTTTCACCCTATCAAATTGTTTTCTTTGTGTTTTCTTCCCTCCCCCAAGTCCCATTACTTTTCCAAAGCGCAGAAGGAAAAAAAAAACAACAACACTGTTGTCGCTTCGATAGTGAATTCTGTACACACAGTAGGTTCTAGATAATGTTAGTTCTTTTCTTTTGGTGTCCCTTTTCACTGAAATAAGCCTGTCCGTCTCTACTGGGTAAAAACCGTCCCCCCAACCCTAAGAGAAAAATCTGACCAGAGGACAATGTAGGTGATCCTATTTTAGACAATCATCAGACTTTTTTTTTTTTTTAAGAAGCCTCGCAGAGCGACAGGGTCAGTCCCTCTCTTGGCCTGCAGGAGAGGCCAGTGGCCCCCAAATCAGCCGTTTCTATTTTCAGATCCCCAAGTCCAGAGAGTGCTAACCTCCCCTGTGCTGAGGGCCACGCAGCCAACCCGGCAGCCGCTCAGGCCTGCAGCCTCTCTGCATTTACATTTCCATAAATTTACATCCAATTTGTGCTGAATCATATCCCCCCCACGCAGAAGAAATGAAATACATTATCAATAAGTACAACAAATTTGAATAATCTGGGAGCAGAGTGACTTTCCCTGTCTCTGTACATTTAACTCCTTCCTTGGGGCCCGACTCACACCATTTCCCCCACCAGCCTGCCCTCGCCTCTGCTTCCCCCCGCCCCCCTCCTCTCTCCCACCTTCTTGATTTTCTGGCCTCTTACCAGGAGCCCCACCGGGCCCTGCCTCTCCCTTTGCCCCTCCTTTCCTTCCTGGCCTCCTCCAGCTCTTGGCCCTTTGCTGCTGACTTCTCGGTCCCCCTTCTCAGAACCCTTCCATCCCAGGAGCGGCCCTTCTGCCTCGGCTGGTCCCCGCCCCCTGCCCCCGCAACGCCCCAGCCAATCACACCGACGCCTGCACCCCTCCAGGATGGCAATTGCGGGTCCCGGCCTGCCAGGCCATCATCAGCCCCACTCAGTCATTTGAGCACCTCAGTGGTGGTTCAGCAGGGAGTGGAACTTCCTTCCACCCCCTGCTGCCTGGCTGATTGGCAGCCAGTGGGGCTGGGGGGGTTGGGGGTGGGGAAGCAGCGAGCAACTGATTGTTTGCTGCTGGGCTAGGAGGGCATAGTGGTGGCAGAGAGAGGGCCCAGGAGCTCAGGAGGCAAACAGACAGAGGATGCTCTGAGTCAGGAACCCCGGGCAGAATCCGGGTCTGTCTGATGTCTGGCTGCCAGCCGTGGGAGGGAAATGATGGATGAAGCGCTTTGCAGAGCATCCCCAGGTAGGGAGAAGAGAGGAGGCTTATCTTTTATAGAATTGAGGCCAGTGGCCCAGGGGACCTCAGGTCTCAGCGCTCTGTAGGAAGCCTGACTGCCATAGACACTAGGACCTACAGTCCTCTGCAGTCTTCCCCCCACCCCCTTAAAATAAAGAACAAAGGAATGCACTTAGCAACCAGGTGGGGTGGGGGAGGGCTCCTGGCAGGATCTGTCTAAATAGCCCTTCTTTGACAAAAGCAAGAATTGGGGATCTTAGTTCATATCGAGTTAATTTTTTAAAATTATATAAATATACAGTATATACATATATAAGACATCACTATAAACCGTTATCATTATGAATCATTTTCTTCCCAGGCTCATCACACTGGATTTCCTAATTCAGGCAGGAGAAAGGTGACTAGGGGAAAGGAGTGGTCATGAGTATTGCCCCAATTGTGTAGTTCAGAGAAAAGCTGAGCCAAAAATCTCAACTAGGTATTTTCTAAGTTTCCTTTAAGGAGAACACTGACATTTTTGCTTGGGCAGCCAGAATTTGAATTGAAAATAGTGGCTGGAGAAGTTGTATCAAAAGCTTTAGGGCTTTCCCGGGTCTCTGGGGCTCTTGGGACTTGGCCAAAGTCATCTCGCAAGTCAGTGGAGACATGGTGATGAGAGGCTAGGTTTCTAACAACCAGTTCAAGTCATCCTTTCGCTCCCAGTCTCTCCAGAGATTTTTTTTTGTTTGGTTTGGTTTTGTTTTCATCAGTATCTATCTGCTGGTTCAATGTCTTAGATTAAGCTATTTTGGAGTTGCCACATCTAAAACCCTCTCAAACTTTTGAAAGTGAGACGCATCACTCAAAAGCATCTAAGCACTTTCTTCTAACCCTGTACGTACATATAAACAAACAAACAAACAAACAAACAAATAAATAAATAAATAAATAAAGCTGGCCCTGGGGCTGTGAATCAATATGGAAAAATTGGGACCCTGGAGAGTGTGTGAAAATAGAGGCAAAGCCAACGTTTCAATACTAGTGTCTGGGTGGCAAATTTAAGATAAAGACAAATTTAAGACCATGCCTGGTTTTCCATTGGTCCCGTGCAAATGGACTGTGGGCTGGAGCATTTCATGTACCGTTTTTATCAGACATAAGGACAGTTGGTGAGCAGTTTTAGTTTTTTCTTTGACAGAAGTTCACCACGATATAATTAGCTTTGTTTTTGTCAGCCTGGGCTGCTGCTGCTGAGGTATCTAGAGGCCTTTTGGTAAAGGTGCCTAAAAGCTTACATTGCATTTAATTATTATTATTACTCAATGTCAGGCTGCATAAATGAAAAGAGATAAAAAATCTCTTAAAAAATCTTAAAAAATCGCTTGCAGCTCCATTGCTTTGGTTCGTGATTAAACCACATCTCACAAGCTAAGCAGGTTCGAGCTGGCACTCGAGGCCTGGAACCCTCTAAGGAAAACCCCAGCCAACTACAGAGACCATGTCAATGGAGTTGAAAGTCTCCCTGCATGCTGCTGTGGGTAGAGGCTTGCCACTCTTCGATTTTCCTCCCCAATTTTATTTTTAAATACCTCAATCACTGGCTGACTGACTGCAGGGAAGAAAAACACATAGGGGAAACAGAGTCACACAGAGGGCTGTCTTAAAGATACATGGTCTCTCAGGTGAAGATTCCTGGGCTCGCAACTGCTTCCGGATTGTCCTGCTGCCTGGCTCCAGAGCAGCAGGTGAACTGAAAGCCTCAGGTGCACATGGTAACGGGAAGGGCGGGGCTGCTTTTCTACCTGACTGCCCGCGGAGAGAGAGGCACAGACCAGGAGGCAGTGGAAGGCAGATGGACCAGGTTATGCCTGATCTTCCTGCAGTGTATATCATCCACAGGTCGGATGAAACCAGATGGTTTGCCAGAGGGCAATATATTGGCAGACAGTACTTTGCTTCGTAGCATGAGACATTGATCAGGCTGTTAGGAACAAGTGTTTGGCACCGAGTTAACCCTAGACGTTCAGCTCAGGGATGAACCTTCTTTCCACCACCTCCTTGGATTAAAAAGAGAATGGATTAGGTGGCCCAGCATGGTCAGGAAACCAGAAGCCTTAGGCTGCATTCTAGCCTCTTCTTTCTTCTCTTCCCGCTCGCTAGAACATTACTTTGCAAAACCTCGATGGTAAGGCTTGTGAACCCTCCTGGACAGGGACCATGGTCTGCAATGTTATTGAACATTCCCAGGATGTGTACAGTATTTGTACACAACGGGCACTAAATAAATGTGTTACCTGGTAGACTGGCTCTTTCTCATAGCCCGAGCTGTAGAATCTTCTTTAGATGAGGGCCCAGAAGGTCATGATGCCAGGGGTTGTTGCTTGTTAAGGGCTGCCAGGGACAGTTCCGACCAGCCAGGCTCTTGATCAGTGTATCACCATCTGTGTTGGTTATCTGCTGATATATAGCAAACCACCCCAAACCTTAGTGGCTTCAGACATAACAGCCATGTATTTAGCCATGTGATCTGTGGGTCAGCAAATTGGGCAGTGCTCAGCTGGGTGGTTCTTCTGCCGGTTTCAGCTGGGCTCATGCATGAACATCTCATCTGTGGGGGTCACTGGCATCACTCACATATGTGGCAGTTGGCTGGTTGTTGGTCGTGAGTCCGTCATCCAGCAAGCTATCCTGGGCTTGTTTGTTTGGTAGGGTTCACAGGTTCCCAAGAGCATAAGCAAGGATTAGTGCCCCTGCACATTTGCAACCTTGCACTAGCTAAAGCTAGTTACGTGGCTGAGCCTAGAGTCAAAGCTACAGACAATGGCAGGGAATTATTAACACGATTTTACAGTCTACATGCCGACAAAATGAGGCCAACGATAAAATGCAATATGGCCTTCTTCCAGGTGTGGTACCTCGTGTTCAGGTTTCCAAGATGCTGAAGAGACCCTCTGGGAGCCAGATGTCCTCACCAAGTCTCTGTTTCTCCATTTTTCAGATCTGTTTCCACATCTGATAAATGACGAGAACACTCATCTCACAGGGTTGATCCGGGATCCACAATGGGCTAAAAATAATAAGTAAATGTTGACAGTGATGCTCCCACAACTGTAAAATGGGTCCACAGCTTCTTCTCAACCTACCTGCTTGTCTTCACAGGTTGGGCTTCTGCAAGACTGGAAAGCTCACCTTGGTGGTGGTCCATGAGAGGATTTTAGGAGACCTGGGAAAACCACCTTGAATATTAATGACTTATTTGTGAAGATTCCCTGCCCTCTGTAATTCTCTTCAGTCTTTCCTCTCAGGAGACAGCCTCAGATCGAAGCCAGCAGGTCTTTAACACCTGCCCTGACAGAGCACGGCATCCCACTCAGAGCTTTTGGTCCTATTTAGAATTCAATATTGTTTTGTTTTCTATTTTATCATTTGCTTTCTATTTATGACAGCTGATAATTTGCGAAATAAATGTAAGTAAACATTAGTAGCTTCAAAAACAATGTTAAATATATAATAACGCGTGGTCCCTTCGTTCCCGTGACCAACAAACATTTATTTGTACAGCACCTACTATGTGCCAGGCCCCGTACCTAAGGTTCACTGGGGAACAAAGCCACCGCCCTCCCCCGCTGGGAAGTGGGTCAGGGGCTGGCTGGATTTGGGGGGTCACGCAGGTGCCTGTGAAGCGCGCCTCCCGCCAGGGGAGAGCAGGAATCCCGGAGCTAGTAGTGACCAGCATGCTGGGACCCCTTCGGCCCCCTCCCTGCGAGAATCGTGGTGTGTGTGTTGGGGGGGGTGTAAACGTGGGGCCCGGGCTCCGGGGCACTGCGCGGGGGGGATCGGGGGTCGGGGCTGGGTGCGTGGCGGTCCGGGGGGCGGGGGCCCGGGCGGCGCGGGGAGGGCGGGGGGCGGCCAGACTGTGGCTGCGGCCCGGCCGCCGCGGCTCCTCCTCCCCTTCCCGCGGAGGCGGACGTTGAGTCAACAGCGCGGGCGGCCGCAGGCGGCGGCGGCGCGGCGGCTCGGAGGTGCCCGGCCCTGTCGGGGCCGCGCGGGGCTCGGGTGGCGGCGACGGCGGCGGCGCGGCGCGGGGAGGCGGAGGCGGAGGAGGCGCTGGAGGAGGCGGCGGAGGAGGCGGAGGAGGGCGGCGTCCGTGAAGCCGGCCCGCGCCTGCAGGAGGAGGCCATGAACGGCGACCGGACCGAGAGCGACTGGCAGGGGCTGGTGAGCGAGGTGAGGCCGAGGCGCCGGCCAGGCGGGAAGGGCCGGGCCGAGCGGCCGCCGCAGCCCCGAGCCCGCGCCGCCCCCCCCGCCCCGGGGTGGCCGAGCGGGGTGGGGACGCGCGGGGGACGCGCTGCCCCCCGCCCCCGCCAGGCGCGCCGTTCCTCCCGCACTGCCCGGGCTAGCCGGGCGCCACTTCGCTCCGCGCCATCTGGTACCGGCTTCTGGAGAGGGGCCTTCGTCCCCCACCCCCGGCAGGGTTGGGCCCCGGATTGCAGAGCGCAGCGCGGGGATCCGGGAGGAGAGGCGCCAAGCCCCACCTGCTTGTCTGGTCACCGCCGTTCTGGAGCCTCGCGATTGGACGGCGGGTGCTGAAGCGGAAAGGTGGTGCCAGTGGCGGGGGGGGCGGGGGGGGGAATCCGGACCCTGGGGTTCCACTCGGCCCAGGTGGAATTACCTGCCGTGGAGGTGCGGGTGGGGGAGTTCGGGGTCCTCCGTAGCCTTCATGCAGTCACTTACTCGTTTCTGTCAACACGTGTATGGCCGGCCTACTCCGTGTCAGGCGGGGAGCCTTTTGTCAAAGGCGTGAAAAGCAGGTGCAGAAGTCATCCCATCTGTGGAAGCAGAAAACACCAGTCCTCCCCCCCCCACCAAACTCTTTTGTCACAAACACGCCTGGGGCCCGCTTGTAGTCTCCGAAGCTATTCCCTCTTCAACCCAGCTTGGGCTTTTTGGCCCCGGAGGGCATGTCCACAGACTTTTCCAGGTGAGAGTGAGGGCCCATGTCCCCCTCTCACAGGTAGGTAGCTGTTCCTGACTTAGCACCATATGTGACTAGCCACGTTACCCAGCCACGCTGAGCATCCCCCGGAAATTTTCCATTCTCTCCCTCCTGAGAACCATCCCCTTTGCCCAAGGCCAACTTGGGGCCTCTTGGACTTGACTCCTGTGCACACAATGCAGGTTGTAATGGTTTGCTCTCTTCCTTCCCTTGTGGGATGCTGGAGGGGAAACCCGGCATTGTCTTTCTCCTTTAATCATTTTCTGGGCCTCCAGGTCAGTCTGATAACATTACTTAATGTTCAGTGTGTGTGAAGCATTGTATTTCTGAGGAGGAATAAGATGTCCTAAGTTCTCCCTGGCTTAGTTTGTTTACTCTTGGTCTAGTAGTTGAAAGCTCCTAACTAGACGACATTCTGATACGTTGTTTTGCCCGGGTCTAACTCTCAGGCTTTATGTCAAGGGACAGATCCTCTAGAGGACTTTTCTCTTGGCCCTTCAGGACTCACACCCATTAGTCAAGGAGGCTGGAGGTGGTTCTTCATAAAAGTCCAGTGCTGGGCTCTGAAATGACACCACTCCAACAAATACTTACCGAATGTCTATTAGCAGCCAGGTACATGGTGCTTGGGATTCAGTGGCAAAGAAGACAGACAGCCTCTTCTGCCCTCTAAGAGTTTCTGGAGCATAATGCTACAGTTTGAGAGAGTCCCACAGTAGACGCAAAGAGAATGCTAAGGAACAGAATGTAAAGGATGGAAAACCAAAGGAAGGAAATGCTTCATTGCACTCGAATGTGCCCCTCCGTGGCAGGCTTACCTCCACCTTGCACTGACCACACTGACGGTCGCCCCACTAGGACGTGTGTTTTCCTTGGCTTTGTTCCAAGGGCCTACACACTGGGCTCCGTACACAGCAGGTACCCCCGAAATGCTTATGGAATAAATCAAGGTCCTGGAATGGGTCTTTCAGGAGTTGCTGTGCCTGTTCCAGCTGCATTTCTGCAGGGTAATGCCTTCTTGCCTTCCACAGACATTCATTAAAGGCTTGCTGGCCTCACAGCTAGAGAATTTGAACCCTGGTCTGTCTGACTGCAGAGCTTGGGATCATTGGGCTGTACTTTGTATTTTGATCATTGGTTCATCTGTCTATATCTTTAACTAGACAGCAGCTTCTCCAAGGGAGGGGACCATGTCTTACTCATCTTTGAATCCTCAGCAACTAAATCAGTGTTTTTTAGAGTATGATCCACACATCACCTGCACTAGAGTCATTTGGGGAGCAGAGTGCAAAGAGTTACTCTGCGTTTTTGGAAAAAATGCAAGTTTCAGAGTCTCTCCCCAAATGTATTGTGTGCCCACCTCCTCACCATGGATACGTCTAAGTCCTAACCCCCGAGTAGCTATGAATGGGACCTTATTTGGAGATAGGGCCTTTGCAGATATAATCAAGTTAAAGACCATGAGATGAGATCATTCTGGATTTAGGGGGAGCCCTAAATCTAATGACTGGTGTCCTTATAAAAGAAAGTAAAGGTAGATTTCAGACACAGGGCTACAAGGGAGAAGGCCATGGGAAGACAGACACACACAGAGGGAGGCCATATCAATAGAGATCGGAGTTGTACAGCAAAAATCCCAGGATGTCAAGTTTTGCCAACCGCCACCAGAAGCTGGAAGCGGCACGGACCAGATTCTCCCTCAGAGCCTCCAGAAGGAATCAGTTCTGCTGACACCTTGACTGTGGACATCTGGTCTCCACAGCTGTGAGAGAATAAATTTCTGTTTTAAACCACCCAGTTTGTGGTAACTGGTTATGGCAACCACAAGAAACTGATGCACCCATGGCGTGAAAATGCCCAGGAGCATAGCCTCAAATCTGCTTTTCTGAGAAACTGAGCTCCCTGGGGGATTCCCCTGCCCACTCAAGTTTAGCTGGCTGGGTGTGGACTGGGTCTGGCGTGGAGGTGTCTGATACTTAGCCAAGCAGGATTCCAGGAAGAGAGTGGTCAATGGCCCGTGGTGTTTCACAGTGATTTTGGACCCCAGCCGAAGGAACTGGGGAAGAGGTCACCAGACATCTGACCTGAGCTGACTGGGCTTTTTGACAACTCCCATCGGTTATCTGCGGAAGACCTGGCTTCTGCCTCCCACCCTGGATGCACACTCCATTACCCCTCCTGCCCAGAGCCCCGTGCTCTCTTTCAATCAGTTTGCTTCCTCGGCTTGCCTCTAGGAAGCAGTTTTCATTTAAAATGATCCTACAGAGATCAGTTTTATTTTCATATTTTTAGTATAACAAGCTGAAATTACAGCCTCCTCTCAGGCCCTGAAGTGAACACGGCCATGCATGTGAAAAAGCATGGCTGGTGTGCTATTTTGGAAATTAAATGTCTGGGGAGGGGGCAATGTTCTTCTTAACACCACCTGAGGTGATCTTTCAAAATCAGGGAGAAATCTGGAACTGCAGCCGTGCAGACAATCCATAACTTTCTATTTCTAAAATAAAAATGCTAGCCACTTCACAGCCTACTGCCCTGTGATAAACCATGCCGAGTTCAATTTCATTATTTTCACTATTTGAGTGTTGGTTAATTAATTAGGTAGCAATCAGTCTCATATTCCTTGAGTGTGTCATATGACCCTGGGCCTCTGCCCAGAGTGGAGCCACTGACATTTGAAAGAGAGAGATTGAAGAGACATATAGTCGGCCCTGTGGTTAATGGCACAGCTTTGGGTCTCGGTTGTCGACTGAGATCTAGGGTTAAATCTTGCCTTCCTCTTTCTGGGTGCAAATGATCAAAAACCCAACCCAAAGTGGGTCAGCTCAGGGAATTAATTGGCTGATGTTGTGGGTTGAATTGTGCTCCCCCAAAACATGTTCAAATCATAACCCCCACCCCACAGCTGCGAACGTAGCCTTATTTGGAAATAGAATCTTTAAAGACGTAATCAAGTTAAGGTGAGGTCATTAGAGTGGGCTCCTAATCCAATGAGGAGAGGAAAAGTTGGATGTAGAGACGCACAGAGGGAAGGCAATGTGAAGTTATAGAAGAAAGAAGGCCGTGTGATCAGTTATGCAGCTAACAGGAGTGCCCGAGATTGCTGGCAACTACCAGAAGCTAGGAAGAGGCAAGGAACAGTCCTCCCCTAGAGCATTATTAGGGAGCATGGCCCTGCTGACACCTTAATTTTGGACTTCTAACCCCCAGGAGTATCAGAGAGTTCATTTCTCTTGTTTCAAGCCACCTGGTTTATCTAGCAAACCACTACAGCTGGCCTGACTACTGAGTCCCAGGTAGGGTGGTTTTGGGCACAGCTGGATTCCCTACTCACACAGACCCTTGGGTCTCCTTGCTGTTTGTCTTCAGCCTCAGCCTCCCATACATTCAAGTTCAGAGCGGAAAACAAGCTCTTATGTAGTACATTCCATAAAACCACAGGAATCGCTCCCCGTGAACCCACTCAGATCACTGGCCTGCCCTGGAACGAAACTGCTCAGGAGCGTGGTGATCTGACGGTCTTAGGCCCTGCCCCGGAGGCCACATGGCCCGAGAGCAGGTCAGGGCCCTGGGGGCTGTTTGCCAGAAGCAGAATGGACTTGAAAGAATCACCTCACTGTGCAATTTCTCTGAGCCTCGTTTTTTCCTCATCTTCAATAGAGTAATAAAGTGGCCCCTCATAGGTGCTGTGAGGCTCAAAGGAAGTAGTGCTGGTTAGTGCTTTGTCCTCTGCCAGGCAAATGGTCTGTGAACATTAGTACAGTGACCATGAACCTCAGGACGGAAACTTGGATATTCACAAAATGAAAACTTCTGTATTTTGCTACAACACCTGAATTTTGGTTACAGGTTCCCATTGTAAGGGTGGTGGAAGGATAATTTGGAGTGCAGTCATGCCTCTCCCTTTCCCTGAGCTTGTATTTACGTCCCAGGGGGCTCCAGCAGGACTCCGCCATTGGCAGGGGTGATGGGGGCGGGGGGCACGCATCTGGTGCCTGGCCACAGTCTCCTCATTTCAGGCTAGTATCTGGTCAGAGGTCACTGTTGTGTCCCTCCTTGTCCCCCTCTTATGCTGCTCATGTCCATGTAGTGCTCAGTCACTGCTCTGAGCATAGGGGACTTCACTCTCTGGCCCAGGCTAGCGGCCGGGCATTCCTATCCTGCCGCCCCCGAATCACTCCTCAGCTGAGGGAAACCTGTGGAAACTATTGTGCACTTGTCTGCGTTGATGTATCACATGACACCAGGCAGGGTCCAAGGCCCGTAAGATTATTTCCTACTTCCTCAGAAAGAAGGGTAGATTGGTAGGGTCAAGTTTAAGCCACGATAACAAAGATACCAACCCTCAAAATAGATCATTCTAATAAGGTAGATATGTAGGTCTCATTCATGTTACAGTGTGGTGGTCCAGCTGGGGAGGGCAGCCCTGCTCCACAAGGCATTTGAGAACCCGGATTTTGGGGCACCTTCTTACTCCAGTGTGTCTTGGGGATGGTCCTCAACTGTATGTGTAAAGCTGGTTGCTACCATGTTTTTGCCCCAGCCCATGAGAATGGAGAAAAAGAGGGCAGGGGGAGTCCAGGGCAAGGGGCTTTTCTTTAATGAGGGATGACTTCTGCTCACATCCCCTTGGTCTGAGCGTAGTCATGTGGCCCCACCTTGCTGTAAGAGAGGCTAGGGAATGTAATCATTAGCAGGATGTGCCCAGCTTAACTTTGGGAGGGTTCTTCTTATCATCACCTGAGACGATTTTTCCAAATTTAGGAGATTCAAAAGTAAGAAGGGTACATAGGACATGAAAAATACAACCATAAAAGGAAAAAAGGATAAATTGGACTTTATCAAAATTTAAAACTTCGGCTCTGAAAAACTCCATTAAGGAAATGAAAAGATAAGCCACAGGCTGGGAGAAAATTTGTGCAGAGCACATATCTCATACCTAGAATATAGAAAGAACTCTCACAACTCAATAATAAGAAAACAGGCAACCTCATTTTTAAAATGGCAAAAGAGTTCAATAGGCACTGCCCTCGAGAGATTTGGATGGAAAACAAGCACATGAACAGATACTCCACATCATCCATCGTTAGATAAATGTAAGTTAAAACCACAGTAAGATCCCCCCCAACACACCTATTAGAATGGAAAAACAAACAAATAAAAAATGGGTAAACCAAGTGCTGACAAGGATGCAGAACAGCCGGAAACCCCATGCATCGCTGGAGGAATAGGACATGAAAACAGTTTCGCGATTTCTCATCAAGTCTCAATATACACTTAACCGAACAACCCAGCAGTCCTACCCCTAGTTTACCCCAGAGAAACGAAGACATGTGTTGACATCAAAACCTGTATGTGAACGTTTATAGAGTTTTCGTGAATAGTTGCTGAGAATGGAAACAGTCCCAACGTCCATGAACTGATGAGCAGGTAAACTGCTGCACATCTGTGTAACAGAATCGTGCTCAGCATTAAGATGGAACAGATCCCTGATCCATGCAAAAACATGAATGAATCTTTAAAACATTTGGTACACCTGAAGCTAATGTAACACTGTGTGCCAACTATACTAAGAAAAAAAAAATTGGCAAGTGAAAGAAACCAGAGGCTCAAGCCAAGCGTACCCACTGTAAGATTCCATTTATATGAAATTTTGGGGGAGGCACAGCTAAAACGGCAGGAAGCAGATTGGTGGTTGCCAGAGCCTGAGAGTGGGGTGAGCAGATTGCAGAGGGACATGAAGGAACTTTCTGGAGTGATGGACGTATTCTATGCCTCGATTGAGCCGATGACTACATGACTGTATACGTGTGCTAAAATTCATAGAGCTGCACACCCAAAAAAGAGGAATCTTTCTCTGTGTGAATTATGTCTCCATAAAACTATTTTTAAAGGGGAGAGATGGATAGTCAAGATCACCATCTCTCTAGAGAGCTTTACTCCTTACCTCTCCAGGACCCCACCTCATCAGGTTTCCATCAAGACTAGTCATGCTCCCACCCCCGTCCCCTGGTTCTCACTCTGCTCTCCCCACGCAGGCTGATTAGGCAGAGCTCTGTGTTCATTCTTAGAGACTCCCTGATAATCAAGCTCTCCTTCCTTGCACTCTGATTCTGTCCTTTCCTTAACTTTGGAGATCTTTCTAGTTTTTTGGGGGGCTTTGGGAGAGAAAGCTCCTGGGGAGACTATTCTATGCCCTGATGTCTTAAGGATCAAACTTTCAACACTGAAAAGCCAGTCACTTTGTTACCTGTGTTTTGCTGGGTGCTCCCTTCCTGGGAACATGAAGGCAGGATGTTGGCTTCTTAAAAAGGGAGGGGAGAGGGATATGTAGTGAGAAACGGGGTAGGGGTTATAAGAAATGGAGGCAAGGTGGGTAGATAGGACATCAGTTAATATTTCAAGGGTATTATTCATATTAATAATATTATTATTAAATGAAAAAGCAGTGCCCAATAGTGAGCACATATATAGATGGCTGGTAAGGCTTGAGAAGTGGGGAAAAAGCTTCTCAGAGGCAGTGGAACTTGAACTGGGGTCCCTCCTCTTTGGTTGAAGAGGACATAGATGATCATGACGGGAAGCAGGCATAAGCCCTGGGCTGGTGGTTGACTTTTGAGGAAATGCTTCTGATAAAGGCTGTTACTAGTGGGTTGGGGTATAGCAGACATTAAGCCTGGACTAGCCAGGGTGGACCAGATGGTGAACGACTTCAAAAGCAAGACAGAGGGTGTGCTCTAATGTAGCTGGTAATAGAGAGGCACTGGGTGCTTTTTTAGATGGAGTACAAGTTGATGAAAATATTTGGAATTAGATTTGTTTCCACTGAACTCAGTGATCGGGGAACCTCTTACGTCTACGACGCACCGTGCCAGGCACTGGGGATGTACAGGCAAATTTGGTAACTTTGCCAGGAATCAGGAAGAGACAAGACGAGAGACCAGTAATCTAGTCTTTTCTGTCACCACCAACATTCCCGATTATTCCTTTTGCACCTAAGTCATACCACTAATCATACGGTTTTCTAACTCGTAACTTGTTTATCTCTCCACTGAACCCAAAAGATCTTGAACTCCTTGAGAGTAGTGACCATGTGTTATTAATTTGTGGCCTTAGCTCTTTGCACTATATTTTGCCCTTTGTAGGTATTAATTGTAGAATATATGAATTTGGATGTTTGAATAAATAAAGTGATAAGGAGACATGGCGTCAGTAGGAATAGAGGTAAAAGGATGGCTATGAAGAAGATTTTTATAAAAAAGACCCTGATAGGATTTCATAGTCAGCTGTATTGGGAAGATGAAATCGAAGGAGTCCGAGATGACCTTTGAGAGTTGGTGACGCTGGGTGTGATAGAGGGTTGGGGGTGGCTAAGTCTGGTAAGAAGAGATGAGTTCCATTTAGAACTCTGCATTGTTCAGAGTTTCCTGGGAGTACTTGAACTCTTGCAAGGCAAGCTTCGTGCTTACTGGGAACATTTTGGATGAGCAGCTATCTTCCTAGTGGCAGGCTAATTTCAGAGTAAGTTTATTAAAATTAGCATGTGGGGGAAAGTGAGCACAACTGCTATTTTTAACTAATAGGATTCATGTTCTCTCCTGTGCAGGGAAATTCGCATATGTGCTTCTAAAATTGACAATTTCTACTCTTATTATGTTAAAAAATTAATTTAGTGGCTTTCACATTGAATAAAATACATTGGCTGAAGATTCGAAGAGGACTTTGCTAGTCCCTGAATGAAAATGACCAGAGTGAATGACATTTCTCACTCACCGCCTGGTTTTCCACTAATCAAACCACACTGGGGCTTTGGGTGCCTCACGGCAGAGGACTTTGCTTAGTGGAGAGTCTGCATCTCTCTCTGGCCCATCAGGTAACATGGCGCCAGTGGGAGGGGATACCTGGTTCCCAAGGAACACAAACCTTTGGTTGGTTTTTTTATTTTGAAATCTTCCCATTTTCATTTTTTATGTAAGTTTCCATTGCCTTATGCTGTTTTATTGTAATGAACATTTATGTGGAGGGTATCAGCTCTTCTTCAAGCCAGCTTATCCCGCATCAACTATCAACAACCTGTTTTGCCACCTTAAAAAGAAAAGCACTTTTCACTAGGTCTTCTTACAAGCCTTCTATGGCCCCCATTACCTGGTATTCAAAGGCCTCCCTCAAACTAGCCCTGACTTTTCTAGCTTTATATCTCATTGCCCCCCTCAGAAATTGGCTGCCCCAGACAATCTGATCGGTGATGCATTCTGGCTTTTACCTCACTCTCACATCCTGATCTCATCTGGGTGGGCCTTTGACTTCTTCCCAGACCACAGCCTTTACTAGTCCTTCTGGGTGGAACAGAAGTCCACATCCATCATAAAATCATCTTGAAGTGAGGTCTTCGACCTGTTGCTTTATGTAGTTCATGTTCCAAGCCACGCATCCAGCACGAAAATGCTCCCAGAGAAAGGAAGGGACCTTCTCTGTGTGCGGATTTTCACTCCTACACCAGTTAGTGAGCTCCTAAGAGAAGGGATCATGACAGCCTGTGTTGGGTAGGAGATAGGAATGAGTTTCATGCTATGACTCAAGAGGAGCAGGAACTGAGTGAGGACACTGAATAATACCCGAGAACCAACCTAGTTCTGGCCATAGATAGGGCCTCTACTTCGATTTCACATCCTCACTTACGGAAAGTAACTCATCCATGTTCCTGCCTACTCCTAGCTTTATTAAATGGCTGACACACAGGTAGAGTGTTAGTGACATTAGGATGGATCTGTTGCTGCGTTAGGTTGGTTGGTTGGTATGATGGAGGAGTAAAGGACAGCCAGGAATATTAAAATGGGACAGGGGACAGCAAGGGAGAAGGTCAGCCTTCAACACACCAGACGCAGATTGAGAACTACTGTGTGCAGTGCCTTGGACATGAGACAGTTGCTCTTGAGGGGTTTGTAGTCTATTGGTGATAGAGAATGGGGATAGGCCACTACCCTGTGACATACATTTTGGTAAGTGCTCTGTTGGTCAAGGGGAAGTTAATTTAGATTGGGGGATTGAGGAAGGTTCTTGGACATGGAAGGTTGGGCAAGATTTGAGCAAGTAGAAGTATAAAGGAAGGGTGTTCTAAGCAGAAGGAACAGAAATAGCAAAGGTGCAGAGGTGGCAAATGCAAGACTTATTTGGGAATTAATAGAGTCTGGTCTCTGGTTGGCAATGCATAGTGGGGCTTGGGGTGGTAGTTGTTAGGCAGACCTTGAATGCCTCTTGGCTTTCTAGAGAGTGCTAGGGTCCCGAGTGTGGCCTTTACTCTGGAGGTGACTGATGGCATGATTATACCCTTTGAGCAGGGAGGAAATTACCTGGATGCATTGGGAAGGTATGTAAGCGGTAGGGATGAGGATTGAGCAGGACACAGGAGCCCACCTGCACCTCTTCCTCTGTCCCCTTGCTTTCATCACTCTCATGAAAGCGTCTGCCTTCCACCTCTTCTTTACTCCTGCAAATGCTCTTGCCCAGGCCATCCAGGACCAGCCTCCTCTTTGCCATACGCAGTGGTCCATCTTCAGGCTTAAGCATACGCAGTGGTCCGTCTTCAGGCTTAAGCCTTTGTGGTCCTGGGCATGCAGCCTCTGACACTCCACCCTTTTTTCCCTACACGCTGGGTTTCTACATCCCTCCATGTGGCCGCTGGACCTGTCTCCGGGCACCTCACACTCTCTGTGCCCTAACCTGAATTCCTCCTCCCTCTGCCTTCCGCCGTTCCTACGTCTCTTCCCTCCTTCCCTCCCGGCTCAATTAATGATGTCACTACGGAGTCTGTGATTCTTCCTCCCAGTGGAACCCAATCCAATTATTAATGAAGGCCCCTATTCTCTGCTCAGGGACGAGTCTTTAATCGGGGCTCTGGGTCACCACTCCCACCATCCCACCATGGCCCACGTTCTTATCCACTCTCCCCAGACTATCTACCATGTCCTGTAAGGTCTTTCTTCCATGTCCGGCTGTCCAGCGGGAGTTGTCCTTATAAGCACTGAAATGATTTACCAGTCCTTTGCCTCAAGCTCTTGGATGGCCTTCCGGGGCCTGCGGAGTGAAAACCCAGGCCCTCTAGGGGCCCTACTCCCTCCTCATCGCCAGCAAATCCCCGTCTGCCGACCACTTCCCCACTCTCCACAGAACTCCTAACTGACAACAAATCATTCCATGCCCTGAGGCATCTCCAGGCCTTTGCTTGCATCCAAGGTGACCTCCTATGCATACTTTGAGGCCCAGATCAAATGTCACATCCTCTACTTAAGTTTCTTACCTCTCCTGGGCCCGGTGTATTTTACTTGGGAAGTGGATAGTATATTTGAGTTGGGAAGATGGTGTGGGAGATTGTTGGCAGCATGGCAAGGCAAGGTAATGGGGTTCCTGAGGATGGGGACCCTCAGAGACGTGGGTGGCCAACAATATCGAGTACAATTCCAGGCATGTGAGACTTAGCAGGGACTCAGGGAAGGAAGGAGAGAAGGGAGGAAGGAAACAGTCAATGTTGCCATTTCTGATACTCGCTGTGAGGCCAGCCCTGCTCAGCTGCTGCTGTGCACCCGCTTTCAGCCGCTCGCCCAGACCGATCATGGCCCTGAGACCCTGCGAATGTGTGTCCACATGGCCCCAGCCCATGGCCGGTGTCCTGGCCAGCTGCCGGGCTCAGGCTGCGGTGGGTGACGGAAGTCATCAAGCTCCACCCAATCTCATGACTTCTCCAAGGCCTCGGTTTCTCTGGACTTCATACAATGAGGATAACATTATCTGTCTTGTGTCTCTCACCTAAGATGGGGATAAAGTGAGGTGAGATATATGGAAGTGTGTTTTAAAGTCCCCAGCCCTCTCTGGCCGAGGTGGCGGTCCAGTCCTTGCCTGGGCTTTAGGAAAACCCTTCCCAGGGCTCTGGAGATGCTCCTGCAGAGAGAGGTGATGTGTCAGCTGCTGGTTGTCAACACGACGCCATTGAAAATCCATGTCACTGGGGTGCAGGTGGACGTACCTGCCTGCTCAGCCATCTGCAGACCCCACGACCAAGGCAGGATTGGAGGTGGCAAGGATGGAACTCCCTTCTTTCTAGCCAGTTCCAATTGGCTTTGTAATTAGCTACAGTCCGGTGAGGGCTCTCGGGGTCAGTCTGCCACCTTTCCTTCTTTTCTGGCAGTCTCCAGCTTTGCCAGACCTTCTAGCACCGGCAGGTTACTCATTCCGTTCCTGGGGGGGGGTTACTCAGTCCATTCCTGGGTGCCTTCCATTTCCCTGGCCTCTTCCACGCTCCTCTCACTCGCCCTCCGGCCTTGCATCCTTCCTGCTCTCCCTGAGTCCAGCCTCACGCTCCTACCCCCTTTTGGTCTTCAGAGCCGTCTGCTAACAACTCTACTTCCCTCGTTTCTTTGGTGCTGAAGAAGCCTGTTTGCCAGCTGACTTCCGTGCTCAGGACACGGCTCTCTTACACAAAGAGCTAGCAGCAGCCTCCTCCCTGGAAGAGGTGCGTCCTCATCAGCCCTCCTGCCTCCTGCATCCCCGTCTGCCTTTCCACCCTCCCCTCTGCCTGGTTGAGCGCCTAGAAACCAGACTGGGCTTCTGACCCTTCCTTGCTCGAAAGCCTCCATAGTTCCAACTGGCCCTCACTTTGGCCCAGACTCCACTGTCATTTAAGGCCTTTCTTACCTTCATCCAAAGCAAATGTTCCAGCCTCATCTTCTGTTTCTCCATTTCACGTGTCCCGGGCTCCTGTTACATAGAACCACACCGGGTCTCTGCCAGGAGCCCGCGTTTCCACACACCCACAGTTTGCTCAGGCTGGGCCCTCTGGCAGGAACTCTGGTCCTCTTGCTTCTTCTCACTCCTCTTCCGAGGCTCAGTGGTAACCACCGTAACCTCCAACTGGAAGGTCTTCGGCCTTCTGCGATCCTGTAGCATCCAGGTGCCCCTCTGTGACCAGCGTCTCCCTGGCTGCCCTAGGTGGGAATGATTTATGTACGTGCCTTGTCTCCGGCCTGGAGTTACTCAGAACGGGAACGGGCTGATGCAGTTTTGAATCTGCCATTGTGCCTAGCACGATGTCCTGCTCATTGTAGACAAATCTGAAAGAGATGACAAACCTCTTGGGTTCTCTGTGAATACCTGAATTGAAAAGCTCCTGAATTAAAACAAGGACATTTCATTTTTTGTTTGTCAGAACAACATTCTCATTTGTTTCTTTCCCCAAAGCTCCCTTTTATCCGTTTGATCTCACACACCTTCTGACTTTCAAAATACAGATTGTGATCTTTTAAAGGTAGTAAGTCAAATCTCCTTTTAATAAGCTCCAAGGGATTTATGAATTCACTACAAGTCATTTCCTCCCTCCCCCTCCCCCTCTCCCTCTCAGCCGCCCCTTCTTTCTCTTCTTTTCTCCCAAACTGAAATTTTATTGTATCAGATATATTGCTTGAAAAGAGTCAGGCAGAAGCCGGGGGTGGGATATCATTCGGTTCTAAAGAGCTACTTTCTGTAATGGGCTCTGACCTGTATTATAGCATGTCTGAACACTCACCAGTCTCTGCCTCTGCTCTGGACTAGACGTGAAGCTCGCTGCAAGGTTGTTTGCTCCCATAGGTCTTTCATGCAAAGAAGTTATGCAATTTCTTTGGTCCCTGTGGTCACGGTCTCATCATGAGAAATAATTGCTAAAAACAGTACCTTACATCTGTCTGCCTTCCACTGATATTAAAGAGGATGAACGCAGCCTCAGGCACTTTGCTAAAAGTTGGGGTGCAGAAGGCTACAGGGTGTTGTCACCTTCCCCTCCATTCCCTTATCCTTGTAACCGCCTTGTCAGTTGGAATGAGTAGGGGGTAGTATCCTTTTATAAATGAAGAAACAGAAACTCAGAGTCCTTATTGATGGTCACTCGGCAAGAAACGAGTGTGTAGAGGCAGGCCTCTTAACTTCAAGTCAGATGTTTTTTTCACCCGAGGGCTTGGGTTCATACCCTCTGCACACTCACACCAGCTGACCTAGAGCGAAGCCCCAGGAACTGGAGCTGAGATAGAGACTTCTGGGGTCTCATTCCAGATCCCTGCCCAGACTTCAGTAGAGGCTGGAAGTTGAGCAAAAGGGGTGTCAGGGACACCTGCAGATGTGACCATAACTGAAGGACAGGATGCCACCTCTGCTGCGTAGGCTGAAGACAGGTGCGCCAGGCGACCCAGTCCTGTCTGAGCAGAGGCTCCGTGGAAGTGTGAGACTCTAATAAGGCCAAGGAGCCATCCGCCCACTCCCTGCCTACTTGACCCCATCACAGAGAGTTCCTCGGGCCAGCAATGGGGGCCCTGCCCTCGCCGGCCTGAATCTGTGAATGAAGAAGAAAGGGCTGGTGGGGAAGACAAGTGAGTGGCTGAAGGTATTATCTACAGATGGTCAGACTTTGGGTCAAGATGGATTTAACTTTAAATATCTGAGTAGATTGCTGTGTTCCCTAAATTTAGAAAATACAGGGATGTTTAAAAGAAAATAACTGTAATTCCAATACCTAGAGCTGATTACTGTTAATATTTTAGTGTATAATCTCTCAGGTATTTTTCCATGCCTGCCTGCCTTTCTTCCTCCCTCCCTCCCTTCCTTCCTCCCCCCTCTTTCCTTCCTTCCTTTCTCTTTCTTTCTTTCTTTCTTTCTTTCTTTCTTTCTTTCTTTCTTTCTTTCTTTCTTTCTTTCTTTGTGAGCAGGGGGAGGGGCAGAGGGAGAGAGAATCTCAAGCAGACTCCACATTGAGCCTGGAGCCCAACATGGGGCTCCATCCCAGGACCCTGAGATCATGACCTGAACCCAAACCAAGAGTCGGACGCTTAACTGACTGAGCCACCCAGGCGCCCTCCATGTCTTTATTTCTAAAAATGAGTTTATATCATAGGCTGCTTTATTTTTTTCATTTGTATTGAGGCTAACACACATACAGTGAATGCACACAGTGAATGCTCAATGCCTTTTTGCATGTGCATGCACTTGTGTAACCACCACCTAGGTCAAGATCTAGAACATTCCCAGCTCTCCAGAAGGCTCCGTATGCCTTTCCCAGTCAACACAACCCGCCACCCACCGTAACCATTATTTTGAATTCTGTCACTGGATGCTCTTTTTATAAACTTGTTCTTTTTCCCACTCAGCAATAAGTAGTGACTAGTTTCCATGTCCTTCACTCATCAGCACCATCAACATCAGTCTATGGCAGCATGAGATTACACTGTATTGACAAACCATATGCTTGCTGGACTTTGAAGCTATGTCTTAGAACTTCTTACTGCATTGTTTCCCACTATCAGAATGCTCAGCTCTCTGACGTCAGGGTTCTCTTAAGCTCTAGAACAGGCTGCCGGGGCAGTGACTTCGAGATTTTCCTGTGGTTTTTTGCAAGGCCAGTTTATGCCTTCCCTGGCTCACTTAGTTTCTTTGAATACTCGTGAATTATGCTGAATGTCCTAATAACTACCCCTGTGCATCGGCAAGGACGTCTCGCATCCTACCATGTGGTGTGTAAACGTCTGTATGGGAGAGCAAATTCTAGGGTGTTCGTTCATCCTACTCCTCAACTCCTTCTTAGAAATTCAGTTTTAAAAGAGGAGAGGAATTCATTGGACAATTTAAACACCTGGGTTTAGAGAGAGGTCCTTTTCTGATTACAGGATTGCTTGGTGAGTGAGGAAAACAGTTGTTTTGATTACTGGAAACAGTCATGAGGATTCATGAGAAAAATGCCCACGCTCCCCCCGGAAACAGTCTCCAGCCCAGTGCTGACCAGTCCTGTTTTGATCATGTAGGCATTAACCGTGCACATTTGGGGACCTTCCTGGCTTTCACTCTCTCCCGGTTTGGCTTTCGATTATTTTACTACCACTGTTATGACGAACACCGCAGTGATGGTTACTACTCTCTCAGTATCATCAGTATGACTAACAGCAGTAGTTATTCGTCCATTGTTTCCATTTATTAAGCCCTTGCCATGTGCAAGGCGGATAAGGTTTGATCCAAGCACATGTTGGAAGGAGAAAGGACACAGTTATTGGGCACTATTTAATGTGCCCACACTTCCTATATGCGTTTTATTTATTCCTCCCAACCCCCTTGAGAGGCAACTAGGGTTACCACCATTTCACCTGCTGTGATCAGTATGACTAAGAGTTGATGAGTAAGCATACAGGAATATGCTGGTAATGCAAGAGCTGGGATCTGAACCCAGGTTCTTTTGACCTCAAAGTCTGTGTTTTCCCCACTCGACACAGCCTCACCAAATGAGTGAGTGAGAGAGCGACCAAACAAAGCGCTATAGTGTTGTGCTCGTGTTTAGCAGGTATGTAGTTTGAATTATCAAGCTGAAAGGGAAGGATTCTTTAATTTAAACCCTATTCAAACCTCAGTGTGGTATTTCTATGCTTTCGTGTCGTGGATAGCCAAAGACACCAGCCAGTAGTAACATAGGGCTCTACTGTGAACTCAGTTATGTATCTTCCTCAGTATCAGTTGTTTGGCCATGTTGGCATATTATTTGGGATTAATTTTAAGGTAATACCAGAAACAGCAGTGGTTTAGATAAGACAGAGTTATCTGTATTTCTCCCTCAAGTACAGTGAATTTAGAGGAAGGCCGTCTAGGGCTGATATGGCGGCTTACGGTTTGTCTGGGACCCAGGCACCTGCTGTTTCTCTCATCTACCATTCCAAGAGTGGAGCTTTCCATTTTGGGACCAGTATTTTGCAGGAGGAAGAAAACACGAAGAGTGGGCTCCTTCCTTTAAGAAAACTTCCCAGAAGTCTCCCAGGACACTTCTGCTTCCATGTCATTGGCCAACACTTTTATATGGATGTAGGGGATCATAGTAATACCTACCTCATAGGGCCTCATTGTGAATGTGTGTGAAGTGCCCAGAACGGTACCTGGCATACGGTGAGTGGTGGAGGAGAGTCTGCCATCAGTGTTTTGTCTGACGCATCCATGGTCATATGTGGGATCTAGGCCCATCAGGCTTGGTAGGTCTTTCCCAAGGACTTGTTTTAACTATTTCAGTCTTTGCACCCTCCCACATGGTATGGACAGGAACAGTCCTAATGATAGCCATGAACATGATGCTTATGGATGATGATGATGATGGTAAAGATAACTTCTCAGTAAATACCAGCTACATGCCAGTTACTGGACTAAATGCCTTGTTCATTCATTATCTTTTTTAACCTCACAAACCCTATGAAGTAGATACTATCATGGTCCCCATTTTACAAATAAGGTGTCTTTGGCTCAGCAAGAGGTGGATTAACTTGCTCAAGGTCATTCAGCTAGAACTGGCAGGGCAGAGACTGGAATCCAGGAAAGTCTGATCTCCCTGCACCCCAGGGCTCAGGGTCTTACTCGGGATATCCACTGCCATCCATACCCTTTTAGGTCTCTCTGCCTCTGAAATTTCATCTCCTTTTGGAGTGGTCACCTGGCCAATATATTTAGTCCATCCTTTGGACAGTACTATCTGTAGTGACCCTGGTTATCAGTGAATTTCCCTACTGAAAGAGAAATGCCCAAACCTAGACACTACCTGCATCAGTGATGTCTTCTCCAAAGGAATTCTTTTCAAGTGTCAGGCCTTGTGTCTGTACTTGCAGAAGACTAAACTGGAACAACCCATCTTATTGTCATTTAAATGTTCTTCTGATGACCCGTGATGGTAGTGGACAAATGACCGGTCAAGGGAAATAAGAAAATTATCCCCAATATTGGCTGGTGGCTTGTTGGTGATGTGGAGCCAATGAGGATTTTGCCTTCCTCCCTGGAAGCCATAATAAATTCAGATCATCCACAGGAGCCCTTTGCTAGCATAATCAACCCATCTGCACAATCACCAGCTAGAGAAACAGACGTGGACGGAGCCCTCGCCTTAAGAAGCGTTTACAATTTAGTCCGTCCTCTGAAAGCTCCTGTGGTTTGAATCACCAGGATCGCACATCCTCCATGTTCCAGAATGCCTCTCCACCCAACTTGCTGCTGTGGGGCTGTGTTCTGAACTGACGGTTCTTGTTGAGGGAAATTTCCCACTCATCAGTGCTACCCGGAGCTGGTGGGAAGAGAGTGCTAGCAAGTGCAGGAGCAAATGAGCGGTGCTCAGAAGAATCTGAGCTAGGCGCAGAGAGAGGGCAGAACCGGCTCACAGCCACAAGCTTCGGCTGCAGACACCTTCATCCTGTCGGCAGAAATGCGAGCCCAAGTGGCCCCTTGAATGATGACTCCGTGGTTTTCACACAGAGAGAACTGCTGGGGGAGCTGTGATGATCGTGACTGGTTGGCATCTTGGCAGATGGTGGTATGAGTTCTATTTACTTGGATAATTAAAATGGTGATGGATTTGCATGTTTGATTTCAAGATCTCTAGTCTGCAGATGACTGCCTTTTGGAGCAGACAGGGATGGAACCCCTCCTTGCTTTGGAGTATCTGCACTTGACTCAAGTATTGGAGGGATGGGAGCCAGGGAATATTCCCACAAATGCTCCGTCTTGAGTTGAATCTTCATCTTGAGCACTCTGACCCTCTTATGGAACCATTCATCCCAGCAGGGAGATGATATTTTTCAGAAAGGCAAGGTCTGCTGACAAACTTAGGAATCAAGATGGTTTTCTTTCTTTGAATAAGAGAGATGAAGTTCTTTGGGTTATTGTGATTATTAATAAGATTGGTACCTTTAGAATTTATTGAGTGCTTTTTAAATTTTTTTTATTTTTATTTTTAAAAATGTTTTATTTTTAGAGAGAGAGAGCATGCAAACATGGGGCTGGGGGAGGGACAGAGAAAGAGGGAGAGAATCCAAAGTAGACTCCATACCTAGTGTGGAGCCCAACGCAGGGTTTGATCTCACGACCCTGAGATCATGACCTGAGCCGAAATAAAAGTTGGATGCTTAACCAACTGAGCCACCCAGGTGCCCCTTGAGTGCTTTTTTAAAACATGCATTGTCTTACAGAATCCATGTGATTCTTTGAGGGAGGCGTGGGGCACTGTGGCAGGAGGGGCGTGGGACAGGCCTGGGTTTAAATCCCACCGTTGCCACTTAGAAGTTGGGTGACCTTTTCTTAATCTCCCAGAGCCTCAGTTTCTTCATCTGTAGAAGGGGATAATGTTTACATTTTGAGGTTGTCATAAGGATTAATGATTTATATGTGCAAAATGCTGAATCACCTTCGGGCACAGAGTAGACCTCAAGATGGTGATGGTCATTCACACAGCATTTTTAAAGAGGAAACTGAAGTACAGAGCGCAGGTGAGTGGCTTCCCACGGCCAGTCGTTGGTGATGGCCGTGAGAACCACATCATTTCATTCTAAATCCCATGTGCCATGTTGTGTCTATTCATGTTCCCTTTGTCTCTGTGCCTCCCAAATTCCCCTTTGTTAAAGTATAGTCCTGGATTCAACTGTAGTCTTCCAAATGCCATCCCTTGAGCCTCGTTTATCAAGTGGAGGTGCAGCTAGAGGTCCCCTCTGCCTCACGGTGTTTGGGGGCAGATCTGAGAAGTTAGGAGCAGGTAGATAGACAGCAGCCACTGTGGCTCATCAGTAGGAAGGGTTTAGGGTTTTGGGGTTTTTTTTTATGATTTCTTTTTGATACCAGGGGAAGATGAGCCACAGCAACGTTATAGCTTTTAAAGACCATTTGACCAAAATGTTGCCCATGTTTTGCTGGCTTTTTATTGCTGCCCAGCCCACAAGAAAAGCTTTCTGCAACTGAATTGAATTATTATCCTATAATGAAATGACAAGTGAATCTATCATCACATTCCACATCTGACCGTTGTGTGTTATAATATGTCATTGCATATGTGAGTGTTGGTGACATGGGCTGTCACCTGTATCTAGTGTATGCCAGGCCCCTGGCAACCTGGGTGGAAAAGGGAGGGCCTCAGATGCATGGGTAATTTTAGTGCCCCATCCCAAACACCGGAGCTCTGAAACGAACCAGAATTGCACACCCTGTCATCAGCGTCTCAGCCAGAGGCAAGGTCAGATCAGCCCAGCACTGGGGAGAGCACAAACTCACTCTAGGCAGGCAAAGATTTTTAAAAATATATGCTATCTTCAGCAAATGAGAGGGATTTCCTCGCCCATTTATGGCCAACTAGAAGGAAAGCCAGTCTTTTTTCCTTGCATTTCCTCCTCATCTCTGTAGGCCTGCAAAGAACAGGGCACACGCAGACAGTATAGAGACTGAGAAGGTGGGGAGAGGGAGGAAGGGAGAAATAACAGGAGTGAAGGATTGAAATAGATATCCAGGCAAACCTTCGTTATTCCTAACTTCAGTTAACCAAAACTGTCAGTGAATTTCACATACCCCCCAGCTACTATAGTTCACATTATAAACTCTTCCAATTACCTGAAATCTCACTTAACTTAAATTTCAGCACATCCCCTGGGGCACTCGAATAATCAAAGTTTGCCTGTCAAAAGTAATACTGAAGAGGGAAAACCGCCGTGGTGACTCTGAGAAAGATAGATCATAAAAAAAAAAAGTCGTCTTAGAGAATGGCATTAGAATCATTAAGTTACCAACCTGAAATTGCTGAAATGTTATCTAAAAATTACAGAGGCGAACACAGATTTAGAACAGGGCTGTGGAAATGCTCGGGAGTGCACAGTTGGAGACTGGGGTAGGGTCACGGCCAGCGAAGGCTGCACCCCTGGGTGCTGGCGAGTCAGCGCGACTTGGTCCGGATGCCTGTGGGCTGCAGGACCTCAGCGACGTGACCATCAGCATGGGCTTGGCCTCGCTTGGCTTCTTACTCCATAGATGCCCAAACTTGCCCTGGCAAGGTTCAGGGTATCTCCAAGCAACAGTCCTGGATGCCTATCCAGAGAATGAAGGTGGTAAAGGAAGTTTATGCCCTTGTGATATGGGGAAGTGCTCATTTTAAACAATAAAAATGAGGTGACATGCAAATGCCATTTTGCTAATTCTATAGGAGCCGTCTTACGACCTCTCCATACACACCAAGTTTTTGCAGATTTATTTTTCTAAATGATGCTAAAATGCAATTAGAGATTTAGACTTAACAATAAATAATAATTGATTAGCTTACTAACATACATATTACAAATATATATATATATATATATATATGTATATATATATATATATATTTCATCTTAGTGGGAACCAAAATTCATTTATTTCTCAAATACTTATTAAGCACTCACTCTTGGTCAGGAGCTTGGCTCTGGAGATGCAAAGGTGAATGAGTTGGACCTTGGCTGCAGGGAGACCTCAGTCTGTGGTGAGGCAGTTAGGTGAGCAGGTGGCTGTGATTCTCTAATTAGGGTGTACCCAGAATGTCACATGGCTATGAGGAGCCAGGAAGAGTCAGAGGTAGACTGCAGCCAGATATCAAAGAGCTCTTGTTTGTCAATCTCCTTAACAGAGACATTTTTAAAGACGAGTGAGTGGCAGGACCTGATTTATGGTTTTCAAAGGTTTTAGACAGGTAGAGCGACGAGGAGGCCGTCATGACGGTCCCGGCCAGACATCACCGGGCAGGGCAAAGTAGGGGTTCCGGGAATGGGGGGGGAGTGGCTTATCTGAAGGTGAAATTAAGTCGATTGTTGAGTACTGTTTACCTAAAGCTGCAAATTGGATGAGAAAGGAGGTATCCCGGATGGAGGATGGAAGATAGGGTAGAAAGACGGTGTGACAGAGTAGAGGGGGACCAGGGGAGGAAATACCTCTAAGAAAAGAGTGAGTCTGTGAATTGAGAAGTTTCTAAATTATTCCTGAACATGAACCCTTCAGCCACATATGTTTATCATCACATGGCAAAGTCTTTGGGGATTGGCAGGTATGTTCTTGCAGCAGCTAATGAGAACTAGCCTGATCCCATCAGTAAAAATCACCAAGGACCATGAGTCACTGTTTGAGAGTGAGAGTCACTTGATGGAGAGGTCCCCTCCCTGACATCCTGGCTACCGTCATCCCTCTCAGCATTTATCTGGTTGTAAAGCCATCGAAATAGTAATGTAGTATGTCAGATAGACATTTAATTATTATGATCTTGTTTGTAGCAAATTATGATTTGCTTTATTGCAGATAACAGTAAACGGGTAGATAAAAACTGTGGGTCTGGGTTCTTAAGATGATAAGCACAAGGCTACCTTCATGGTGTTTGCGTGCGGGCATGAATTAACATGGACAAATGACTTGTGAGTTGTGCTTTAAAAATATAATTGAAATGCAATTCAAAAGAAATCTGTTTTTGAGAGGATAATAAAAATATTTCATGATATCTAGTATACATGCTGAAAACTGGTCGTATTTTACCAAGTTTATTCCATCCATGTTTCACTGACTACCCAGTATAGTTGGTGTGTGGTTTTTCCTTTCTCCAGCTGGGAGGTGTATATACCCCACTGCAGCCTGTAAACTTCACCACTGTGTGTGCTTTTCTGGGTATGATTAGTAGAGCCTCAGGGGTCCATTAAAATAAAAGGAATTCTTATTAAATGCCCACTGTTTCTTTTTTAACCTTTATTCATAAGCCACCAGGAGGGGAGGACCTTAGCAAAGTTGAGAAATAAGCTCAATAGAATGGATCTACCCAGGTTAATGTGGCAAACATTTATTGTTCTCTCACTTCCAACCACACCCCACTTTGGAGGGTATTAGTGCTGGATATAATCTGCAGAGAGAGCACAGGACGACAGTCCGGGTCTCTTGTACTGCCCCAGGCGAAGGATGGCACATGATCTGCTTTAGGCTGGCTGGAGACTCCCTTGAACAGATAAAGAAGCTGAAGCATAACGGAGTCGGGTTCTACCCTGATCGATCGGTGGCCTCTGACCTGACCTTTCCTGCACTGACCCCTCATCTAGGCTCCAGAGCCACATCCCCACCTCCCTGTTTCTAAGCCGACTTCTCTGTCCTCCTGCCAATTCTGTGAGTGCCAAAGTCCTTCCAACACATTCCTATGTGAGGGGATCTGTTCCTGTTGCTTACAACCCAAGGATCCTGACTGATAAATGCAGAGAATAGTCTGGCTCTGCTACTCATTACTTTAGTGATGAAGGATAAGTTGACCTTGCTGAGCTTCAGTGTCCTTGTCTCTAAAATGGGGCTAATCGTACAACCTATTTCAAAGGCAGCTGTAGGGATTGAATACAATGTTTCAAGTCGAGCATTTAGTACAGTTTGGAAAATAACAATGTTCACTGAATAGTGCCCACTGCACTTACTATTATAATTAAATAAAGGTCTACTTCTCCTTAGTATTACTTTTAACGGTGCCTGGCACATAGCAGACATTCCAAAAATACGAGTTTGTTTTCTCCTTCGTCTTTTCTGAAAACAAACCCATACCCTCCTTTCCTTGGGTAGGGAAGAGAGCAGATAGCCCCAGCCCCTCTACCATGCTTAAACTTAATAGGCATAATTACAACTTGACTAGGGAGCAAAAATGGAAGCACAAGGAGAACCAAGTGCATATCCCTTGGCCCCACCCAAGTGACCAGAAAGTGGGGGCAGTTTCACGTGGCTTGTCCCCCTGGGCTCAGCCCTTTGTCAGGCAGTTGGGCAGCCATGTGACCCATTCGCCCACCGATATGATTCGGATACCAGCTGCCGTGGCTGAGGCTAAACCCATGCCTGCTTCTGGTTGCCTGGGTAGCACCCTACCTAACAGAATTGCGTTAGACAAGGTGATAACAGAATCCATATTAAGAAACAGCAAAGTCAGTGTGTTCTTTGTAGGCTTGACAGATCAGATCAAACTGCAGGATCCAGAGGTGTGTCTGCAAAGCAGGCCCTGATCCCCAGTTGCCTTCCCTGCCCCCTGGCAGCTTGGCAACCAATTTTACCCAAGCTGTAGAGTCAAAGATAATTTACGCCACATGATGTCAGGACGAAATTGTCTTCCTCAGAGGATTCTTAATGTCACTCCCCTATTCAGAGCCCCTCAGGGCTCCTGCTTGCTGGAAGAATAAAATCTGAACTCTTCAGCACGACTTCCAGGCCCTTTCTGACCTGACCACCCATCTGTCTCTCTTTCCAGCTTTATCTGATGCAGGCTTCATTCCCACCCAATGCCGGAGACAGCCCAGCATGTCGCTCACTGTTCCGACAGCATGTCTCCCCGTGTCTCACCTTTGTGTTTTGCTCTGGCCATTTCCCTGCCGGGGATATTGTTTTCCCATCACCGCTGCCTGTCACAACTTCATCTACTCCCCAACAAAACGAACCCCTCCACCTGTCCTTTGGGATCCATTTCAAATGTTCACATCTTCCTCCAACTCTTCGAGCCCCTTCTTTGCTGAGCTGTGATCCTCTCCTTGTGATTAAAACGAGTAGAACAGCAATACACAGACAGCACTTACTATTTTAAATGTTTTGTACATACAAATTGCTTTAATTCTTGCATGAGCCCTATGAAGATACTATAATTATACCCATTTAACAAGTGGGGAAACTAAGGCATGGAGAGGCTAAGTAATTGATCACGTAGCAAGGGAGGGGTCAAGCCAAGATCCAAATGCAGGTATTGTACCTCCTCCTGGCTGGAGATAAAGAGGCTGTCAGATCCCACAGTTTGATCTGATCTGTCAGCCATTACTTTATTATTTTTTTTTTTTTAAAGATTTTGTTTATTTGACAGAGAGAGACACAGCAAGAGAGGGGACACAAGCAGAGGGAGTGGGAGAGGGAGAAGCAGGTTTCCCATCGAGCAGGGAGCCCGATGTGGGGCTTGATCCCAGGACCCTGGGATCATGACCTGAGCCGAAAGTCAGCCGTTACTTTAAACTGCCTTTCCCTGTGTTTCTGGGAGCTTCGTTACTAGCATGCTGTAGTTAGTAATGATTAGTGAATGATGATCCGGCAACATATTATCATCTATTATTATCTCTTGTATGATACTAATAATTTTTATTACTATAAAAAAGTACCAGGCACCATTCTAAGTTTATAGGCATTTATGTCTCGCCAGGGTTGTGTACCTTGATTTGGTGGGTGGAGAGAAATGCACTGGACTGAGAGGAACCCCCCAGCTTAGGTTTTGGCCCTGGGTCCTCCGGGTCAGCCCTGGGTAAGCCAGTGTACCATGCTGAGTCCCAGCTTCCTCATCTGTGCAGTTAGGGGCCTGGCTGAGAGGATTCCTGAGGTCTTTACCACCTTCGTGAGTTTGAGAATCTGTCACAAGGGGACAAAGCCCCATGTGTCACAGGACGCCGAGGTAAGATAATGTATGCCATTTTCTCATTCATTATATGTATGTGTTGAGCCTCAGCTATGCACCCTGCATTGTTCTTAGTGCCAGGCATCTGGAGAGAGAGGTTGAAAATAAGCCAAGAGCGAGTTATACAACTCAAGGTCAAGTAATAAGTGCAATGGAGGAAAGTAACACAGCATAAGAGGATTGAGAGTCTGGGTGCTGACAGACAGGGATGAGCTTCCTGAGAAGGAGACGTTACAACAGAGATCTGAAGGAAGCCAGGGAACGGGCCATGCAGTCCAAGCAGAGGAAGTAGCAGTGCAAAGGCCCTGAGGTTGGAGTGGGCTTGATGTGGTCACAGACCAAGCTGCCTCTCAGGTATTCAGATGGAGGCACCCAGTTAGAGATGAGAGTGAGTGCAGACGAGAGTCTGAGCTGGGGACACCAGTTTGGGTGAAATCAGCACAGAGATGACAGAAAAGCCATGGAAATAAATGGTTTCTCAACCCCTGGTTGAGGTGGGGGTAAGATTGGAGTTAGCGAAGAGAAGAGGGCCTGGGGCCTGAATCACAGCCAACATAACTGTGTGCAAGTGCCCTTTGAAAAACTAAGGATCTCGTGCCCGTGATTCAGCTGGTGACAAGCCCAGTGTGGTCATCAGCATGCAGCCAGCCAGAACTCTCGGGGATGGGCTTAGTTGATACCTGAGCAGATGGCTAGGTGGCCTCTTGCACCTCAGCCCTTCTCCCATGCAATATGATTGAAAAGGCCCCAGGAGAGCTTCCAGACAGGGGCCTCAGCATGCTATGAGTCAAAATGCCCCACTCTCGGTACACAATGATCTCTGAGAGTGTCTTCTTAGAAATGTGGTTAGACCCAAGAGAGGTAATATGTGGACCTGCTAATAATGTATTTGGTACCAATATAGAATACTAAAAAGAGCCTGGAATTTGTAGTTAAGACTCCTGTCTGAGGGGCACCTGGGTGGCTCAGTCGGTTAAGCATCTGCCTTTGGCTCCGGTCATGATCTCAGGGTCCTGGGATCGAGCCCCGCATCGGGCTCCCTGCTCAGCAGGGAGTCTTCTTCTCTCTCTCCCTCTTCCCCTGCTTGTGTTCACTCTCTCTCAAATACATAAATAAAATCTTTTTTAAAAAAGAACCCTGGTTTGAGCTGACAGTAGTTAGTTATGTGACTCTGGGAAAGACAATCTCAGCTGTTTTGTCAAATGAGAGAAACAGTTTTTGTCCCACTTGTCATATAATGTGGACCATCAAATGAGGGAGTGTCTGTGAGAGCATTTTGTTGGCTTTAAGTGCAAGAAGAAAAATACCTTTGATTTAGAAAAAGTGTACAAAGTCAAATTTTCGCATACACCCTCCATTTCGAGCTCAGTGAGGTGGGCAGGGCAGGTATTAATTAATCAGGGCTGTGCCTCAATCCCCAAACGCTAATTATCTGCATTACATAATGGCCTTTATTCGGGTGCCGTTATGGCCACCCATCTCTCAAAACCCACCAAGCACCATTTCCTCCGAGTAGTTTTCCTCCCTGCCCATACACCCACCCCCTCATCCCACTCTTGCCTCACTTGGTGACCTTCATTAAATATTTGTCCACTGAATGAGTAAATGCGCAGAGTGGCTTACTACAGAATAGTAGCGAACAAGCTTGTAGAATGACGGTCCACAATAAATGTGTGACAATATGCAGGGGTGTGTGTGTTTATTCTTACACACATTTCAAAAAGAAAAGTTTGGTGAAATTGCATGGGATGCACATTGCCATCTTCTGTTCTGTGCTGCATCTTTTTTTGTTGTTTTTTTAAAGAAAATGAGGGGTTGCAAGTGAATTGATCTTGCTGCCCAGATGAAGGTGTCACGACCCATGACCTGGCAAACACTGTTAGAGAATATACAGCAGCCAGGGACCTTGTTCTTTGCAGTTTTGGGCAAGTCGCTTGGGTTATCTGTGAGGTTTATCCCAGTTCCAGCATTCGATGCTAATTCTAAAGAAAATAGGAGCTATGGGAATAGACACATAGCATTATGGCAGCTTGAAGATTTGCTGCATGTAATGTACTTTTCGTTTTTCCTAGTCTACGCGAGGAAGTCAAAATCTAATGAACGCTTAGGTTTGGGACAATTACTGTTTGAGGAAGATTGGGTGTTAGTCACACACGTGTCATCGAAACTGTGTAGGGATTGGCGAGGGAGACTTTCAAGTAAAAGTCAGGTTCCCTATCTAAAATCCTTGGGCCCCAGAGATGTTTCAGATGCAGGAATTATTGGAATCTGAGAGGAAATGCCATAAGCATACAGTACATTATGTACTGGCCCCAGCAGACTCTAGGGCGGTGACTTAGTCAATAATCAAACACATTGATTTGTCTTCAGCAAATGTATGAATATTCACATTTAGTGGCATAAAGACCATAAACGCCCTCACATGACTGGGGTCACTAACCGGACATGAACACGTTTTCGGTTTTCAGAATGCCGGGGGATTCAGAAAAACCCATAAAGGATTGTGGAAATAAGGTTTGTTATCCAGGTATCATGTTTTTCATTTTCAAAATCAACAGGACCGTTTATCCCTTCGGGAGAAAGTATTTGTTGAATGGGTGGCCGAGACCAGCAACAGCTTAGAGAAAACTGTTCCAACCTGGCCACTCTGGAGGAAATAGCCCTCTGGTTCTTTTCTGACGCCCTGTAGTTTGTCCCATTTCTTATAAGTGGATAGAAACCTTATTGCTTCCACTTGGCTCCCTCTCAAGGAGCACAGGGGAGAGATGCTTGTGGAGTCTTTTGTTTTTTCCCTTCTTCCTTCAGGCCTCATCCAAGGAAAGGAGAGGCAGACCCCCGAGATTTGGAAGCGAATGGGTGGAAGAGATGAAGGTTTCGCTCTTTTGTTTCCAGTCTAAAAAGTAGCCAAAGTCAAAACCGCCCTTCCTTAGCTTCCTCGTGCTGGGAATACCAACTCAACATAGGAACCGACTCCATGAATATTCTGGTATTTTTCTTTCTTTCTTTTCTTTTTCACGGAATGCTTAGTTTATCGGGCACTGGGGCCTTCCAGGGGTTGGCTCTACAGAGATGTGGGTTCAAATTCTGACTCTGCCCGCCCCTCGGCACATTACATAAACCCTTCCACACCCTACAGTGATAGCAGAGTGACCTCACGGTGTTGCTGGGAGGATTGAAGGCACCCATACGCGGAAAGCATTTGTCGCAAAAACTTTGTTTTTGGTTAATCATGATAATAATAAGAATAATGGATCTTCATCTTTGTAGTGGCTTGGCAGAAACACAGAGCAGGGGCAAATATCCTCTCCACCGGTCTCCCTACACTCGTATTCTTTGATACGGACTGCGGGAGTCAGGACGGGCTAAGTTAGGCTCTGGTAACAAACACTTACCCCAAATCTCCGTACCTTAACACCACGGAATTTTACTTCTGGATCATGTCACTTTCTCTGTGGACCCAAATGACTCTCCAGGGCAAGTCGTCTGCTGTGTTGGCACCACACTCCAGGCCGTTTCGTTCTCGTGGCCCCACCTGCTTCCACACCTGTTGCAGCCGGGGAGGAGAAGGCGTGGCGACTCTCACCTTGACCTTTAAGTGCTTTCGCCCTGGGAGAACCTCCTGTCCCTGCCAGGCCCATTTTATGGGATAAGGCAAGTTACGTGGCTCTACCTTACGCCAAAGCATGGGGAGGGATAGTCCTGCCATGGGCCTGGAAGGAAAGGAGAGCTGGAAATATTAGAGAGAGACATTCATGTCAACCACATAGACATTAGCCTTTTCTCATTCTGCCGTAAATTGTAATTGCAAACACAGCTTCAGGTCAGCACCCATTGCAGCCAGGTGGCGTCCGATAGCCCCTGCCATAAAGAGATTCTGGAACTGCCATGGTCATGGATGATTTTTGGAAACCGTTGAGCCAGTTCTGTCCTAGAAAAGGCAGGGGAAGCGATTTCTGGATGCTTGAAGTAAGTCCTACCTCCTGGACGGGAGCCCCCTACCTGCCTCCCCGCGCCCGCCACCGTGTTTTCCCGGACACCCTTTACCCCCAGTGATACTGGATTGTGGTGTTAAAATTATGGGTTCCTCAAGTTACAGGGCACCTTCCTCTCATTTCCAGGCAGTGCGTGTGTTCTGTTCTGTGGCTTTTCCAGGGCCCCCGCCGTTCATGATTAGCTCCTCGCGAGACCTACTTCTGGATGGAGGCCTCCTGGCTCTGCCTGCTGGTTTTCTGCTGTCCACCTCCTCCATCCTCTACACTTACCCCATCCTCCTTTAGAAGCTGAAATGTCTCAAGCACAGTAACTTGGTTGGTCCAGCTTTCTGTTTTATTTTTGGTCCCTCCCGAAGCTGGGGCTGGATCGGTGCACTTACCCGTTGTTCAGAGCTGCCAGCAAGGAGGCTCTTCAGGACCTTTTCCTTTCCTTCCAGTTCTGTTGTTTTGTTTCCAATTGGAGGGCTAGGAAATGGGTCATTTTAATGGCTGCCACCACGTGGACTGAACTATAACCATTTTAAAACGAGTATGAGAAATTCCTTCCCATTCCCCAATACCGCCCCCTCTGATGTGGTTTTGGAATATAGGTGAGGTTTGGTGGGGTGAGGTCCGGGGCCGACGACCAAGAAAGGATTCTTGAGACGTCTTTGATGCAAAATGATAATTCATTAAAGCATGGAGACAGGAGCCATGGGCAGAAGGAGCTGCTGCCCCTGAGTTGTGGGGGGTGGCTGATTAGATACTATGGGGTTGGGGGAGGTGAGGAGAAAGGGAGGCTTCGAGAAAGAAGTTTCATATGTTAAAGGATACCGGAGGCCTTGCCATTGTCAGGTAAAGGTTGTTTACCCCTGTAGTAAGGCATTAACAGTAAGATAGTTGGGAGCTTCTGAAGGAACATTATACTTTGCCCGCTTCAAGTATCTGTCAACGGGTTATAGATTATATGACATTTAATTGTATTTACATTCCCTTCTGGAAGACCATTGATAGAAATGCTTTGTTCTTGTAAATTGCTAAGACTTGTGTAAACTGAGGGAGACTCCTGTCTTGTAGGATTGTGATCTCTATAAGACCTTAACTCTTAACTATTTAGGGCAGCCAGGAGTGCATGAGGCATGTCACATATATCCCATGGGGGGGTTGTGGGGTGTCAGCTTCTGCTTTGTCCTCAGCTTGCCTTCTGATCCCTCATCACCTCCACACACACACACACACACACACACGCACACCCCTCCCAGAGTTTTCTCTTGTTATTTTGACAAAAGATGTAAGCTCTTTGGCCGGGTGCAGGAAAACGGAGCCCATGCGTGTACTTGTTCAGAACCCCTCTGGGCTGCAGAAAGTGGCACAGATAGCCCCAGAACGGTCCCGGGACCGTGCCTTGCGCCTGGACCCACGGGCCCCTGCCGGCCTCTCTAACTATTGCAGTTAGGGTTCTAACTCTCGAGGCAGCATGAAGCTGGAGGCCCCTAGAGCCTGGGTTTTCAGAGTGTGGCCGGAGTAAGAACCCCCTGTGCCAGGGGCTAACAGTGCAGGTTCCTGAGCCGGTCCCGGAGACTCAGGACCGGGCATCCGCATTTTCACGAGCACCTCCCCCCACCCCGGCGGGGGGCACACAGAGCAGTGTTTTCTAGCCTTCCTTCTTGTTGCTGCCACACCAGGGTCAGGGGGCTTTGGGGGAGCCGTCCCATCTTCAGGGCAGCACCACTTTGAGCTGCTTCAGAAATGAGGCTTCAGCCTGAGATTCGTTTTCTTGATAAAAATAAATGGCACGGGGGGCGCCTGGGTGGCTCAGTCGTTAAGCGTCTGCCTTCGGCTCAGGTCATGATCCCAGGGTCCTGGGATCGAGCCCCACATCGGGCTCCCTGCTCCGCGGGAAGCCTGCTTCTCCCTCTCCCACTCCCCCTGCTTGTGTTCCCTCTCTCGCTGTGTCTCTCTCTGTCAAATAAATAAAAAAAACTTTAAAAAAAAATTTAAAAAGGGGCACCTGGGTGGCTCAGTCGTTAAGCGTCTGCCTTCAGCTCAGGTCATGATCCCAGGGTCCTGGGATCGAGCCCCGCATCGGGCTCCCTGCTCGGCGGGAAGCCTGCTTCTCCCTCTCCCACTCCCCCTGCTTGTGTTCCCTCTCTCGCTGTATCTCTCTCTGTCAAATAAATAAATAAAATCTTAAAAAAATAAAAAAATAAAAAAATAAATGGCACGGAGGGCAATTTTTGCCGTTTGCTGTTCTAGACCATAGTAAGCAGAAGGAAGAGCAGTCGAGCTGTGGGTTCCTCAAGACGGCCTTTTTGCTGCTGTTGGCTTTAGGTTCTGTACGGAAGGTGTTTGTTTTCTGACCCCGTGGGGCGGGTACGATTGTCCTGTTTTCTGTGCCCTGAAGGGGACCCAACTGCAGTGATGCTGCTCAGCAGATCCCGGGTCACTGTCTTCACAGAGGCCTCTGTGCCTGTTTCCTGCCAGGTACTTTGGACCCAAGGGAAGGAAGTCCTATCACTGCCCTTCCCAGCTTCCAGGGCCCTATTTGAACCAGGCCTTGGGAGAGAAACAGCTTCTCTCTTGGATCCTAACAGACAGCAGGTCAAGTTCAGGGAGCCTGAATTGCCACTTTGCCGTTAAGGTGGCCCCTACCTGTTCCCTTCAGGAGACCGGATCTTACAGCTAATCTCGTCTATGGCACTTTACAGTGTCTCCATGCAATTGGAAGTTTCTTCCCCACAGTTGGAAGACAGTATCTTTGGGGCCTCAGAGTTGGATCTGATAAATCGAAGGGACAAAGGTGGCCATTTTTATGCCACCAATACCAACAGCACTGACAACCGAGGCTGCTGATCGCGGGCAAAGAACCGAAGGCGCAAGGGCAGATCTGTTAAATTCTGTGTAAATGGGATTTTTTCCTGTGTAATCTCAATACCTCCCTTAGGACACTGCAGTTTAGGTTTTTGAGCCTCTCTCCTCTGATATTTACTCGGTGGGGATTTTACTCCTGAGAAATCACAGTGGCAACAGAACCATTTTCCCTCCATGAAGACATGTCAAAGTCTTAAAAATCCAGGACATTTTAAGGCAGGATTCCAACCTCATTACTGCCAGGAATAAGATTCATCCAAGGTGGAAGTGTCCTCTCTTAGAACTCAAATCTGTCTCAGAATGGCTTTTCTTTCCCCTTTGTTTTTGAAGCTAAGTAATTACTTTTTTTTTTTTTAAGGAAAAAAAACTGTGCTAATGCACGAAACTCTTTTTCCCCTTTCATTTATTTGAAATTGAACTTAACAAAGTCAGTTCCAAGCAAGCACCATATATGAGTAATGCTTTTTGTCCAGTAAAAGCATTGACTCCAATCGTTTGGGAGTGCTGATTCTCTTTCTGCTTTTTGTGAGAGCGTCCATAATGACAAAGTGCTCATGTCAGAGTGTATAATGAAACTATAAATTGTTTTCATGAATGCTCTGAATTTGGTCTTTTACGGGGCAAATTCAAAAGGTATTTAATGCCACATTTGACATGCGTGAATAACCCCAGATGGTGCAGTATATCCAATAAAAGTAAAGAGTCCCAGTCAGGCTCACCCTGGCCCATGTGGTGGGTGATTATCAGGTGAGGGTGGTTCATGGTCAGCGTGAGGGGTGGGGGATGGGGAGAAGCAGGGACGAAGAAATCCTGTCTCTCTGAGGAAGAGTTCCAGCTAAGTACGCCCAACTGTTTGGGGGCAATCAAAGTGTGGCTAAACGGAGTTGGTCCCTGGGTAGTGGGTTGCTGCGTTGAAATTATGAACGTTGTACACATCTTGGTGGAGGTAGTGAACAAACATTCTCAGGTGAGAAAATGTCTGCTGGGTTGAATGGGCAAGTGAAATCTCCTGCAGTGACTTATAGTTCAATTAAGTTATTTCGAATAACACTTTTTGTATTTCTTTATTATAGGATAGCCATATGGGTTTCTTCCAGAAAATTTAGAAAACATGGAAAAGCACAAAGAATAAAATTGTAAAAAACACGTGACCAAGAGTTGTTACTAATATTTTTACAAAATTTGTATTGAATAATCTTTCTGTGTATATCATTTCATTGAATTTTAATAAAATTTTACATAATCTTACCTGAATATATAAATCCTTTTAAAACAAAATTTGGGTCCAACTGTCTATCTATCCATGTCACTTAAAAAATTTTGCTTTTTTACTTATGTCAGTTAAATTATTTTATCCGTTTATCCCAGTTTGCTAAAGTTCATGAACACCCAAGGTTTTGGTTCGGTGGTGAGTGGCGTACGTCTGGTACCGTAGCAGTCTGCATATTGTATGCTTACTGCATAAGTCATTTACTGACCGCCGTCTCTGGGTATATGTTCTCTAAAAACAAAAAACTCCACAAAACAAAACCAACCGGGCAGGATGCGTGAAACACAAGGTGTGTTAAGCGGAGGTCTATTGACGTTTTTGACCAGCTGCTTGGATTTGTTTGTTTTGCAGTACCTAGTGTGTAAAAGAAAGCTGGAGAGTAAAAAGGAAGCCTTGCTGATCCTCTCCAAGGAGCTGGACACATGCCAGCAAGAAAGGGACCAGTACAAACTCATGGCCAATCAGCTTCGAGAGCGCCACCAGTCCCTGAAGAAGAAGTACCGGGAGCTGATAGTACGTGTTACGTCATGGCAATGTTCTTGTGCCCTCATTAAGATAGAAAGTGGGTTACGCTGGAATTAAAATTTAGAAAGAAAAAAAAAAGAAAGAAAGGACTTTAACATGCCAGTTCTTAAAAAAAAAAAAAAAAGATTGCATTCAGACAGTTCCAAAGTGGAAAAATGAAGAAGTGCAAGTTGTCACCCCTGTTTCCTCCACAACCCAGCCCCAGTCACTGGCCGGTGTGTATGTGCTTCCAGACTGCTTGCCCCAGCACCTATGAAATATGCACACACACACGTGTTTGTACATGCTTCCTTATTGATTTATTTGTATGGGGCTTTTTTATCATTTTGTTGTTGTTGTTGTTTTGTTTCTTTTTTTTTTTTTTTAAGTAATCTCTACACCCAGGGTAGGTGGGGCTAGAACTCACCACCTGGAGATCAAGAGTTGCATGCTCTACCCACTGAGCCAGCCAGGCGCCCCTGTATGGGGCTTTTTAAAGAGGATTCATATTATAAATCTGCACTAATCCAGAAGCCACTAGCTACATGTGATTATTTAAATTTCATTTGAAATTAATTAGAATTCAGTAGACTTGAAAACTCTGTTCTTCAGTCTCAGCACATTTCATGGGTCCAATCCCCGCAGGTGGCCGGTGGCTACCGTATGGGATTATGTGGATATAGATTTCCCAGATGGCCACTGTATTGGACAGTGAGATACAGAGCGTTTCCATCGCTGCAGAGTGCTGTTCGTCAGCACTGTGTCAACGTTGTTCCAGCACTCACCTTTCACTCAGTACTTTGTCCGGGTCATCTCTCTAGGCCGTGCATACAAATTTAATTCATCTTTAAAAACAGTTGCATAGTAAGATTTCCATAATTTCTTTAACCTTTCCCTTATCCCGGGCATTTAGATTCTCTCTGGGTTTTCATGTGGCGAGATTTTTAAGGATATAGATCATACTGAGATGGAGGGTACCAATAGCAGAGCACTATTTTGCATTCTACTTTTTTCTCTCACGGATACGATCTCTGTTTTTGAGTGCCAACCCGATGGCTAACATTTAGCTGTCTGTGCTGGGATCATTGAACTGTCCTGGAGCAGAAATAGAATAGGAGGATTCCACGGGTCAAAATAATGTTGACTTACATTCGGGCAGCATCGGAGAGAAGCGTGCTCGTTTACTAAGCATTTATATGTTCACCTGAGCTCTTTTTATTCTCAGGTGGCAGCAAAAGGTGGGGGGGACCGAAGCCTTTTAAGACAGAAAGTGTGATAGGAGTACAAGTTCTCAGTTAATTCTCTTTTATTTTGAGCATATCCTATCCCCTCTTCCCTACCACCCCCCCCAAAATTGTTCGGCCCATAGAGAAAACTCAAGCATGTGCATGTCCACTATTATTCCTTTGGTTCTAACTATTTAAAAGAGGGATTCAACTCAAACCAAATGAAATATTATATCAGTTTTGGCTCTGCTCAAAAACAATTTTGATAAATCCAGTTTATTCATGCATTTACTTGATTCATATGGTTTTAGAAAGTATATAGGTTTGGTCCTAAGTGGAACTGATTACTTAGAGGTTTTTCCAAAATAACTGGTTCAGTTTATACCTAATTTTTTTAAGTATATTTGAGGAGCACCCGGGTGGCTCAGTTGATTAAGCGTCTGCCTTCAGCTCAGGTTATGATCCCAGGGTCCTGGGATAGAGCCCCATGTCAGGCTCCCGGCTTAGCAGGAAGCCTGCTTCTCCCTCTCCTCACCCCACTCATGCTCTCTCTCTCCCCCTCTCTCTCTCTCAAATAAAAAAAAATCTTAAAAAGAAAGTATATTTGAATTTGGTTCAGCACACTATTGATTGCAGGGGGCAGGAGTGGGAGGGTCTGAATTTAGTTCAGAGTTTGGTTCAGTTCCTTAAATTTAAGCACATATATATTTTTTTTAAGTAAAGTGTAACATTTGCTTCTTTTTAGGATGGAGATCCGTCACTTCCCCCTGAAAAGAGGAAACAGGTAAGACTTATTCCTGAAGTTTAGTGACTCTTGGGTTGTTCAAGCTGATGCCTTACAATGACTGGGGGAATCAGGGAATCCAAATTGTGTAGAGAACTTCTCTTAGCTTCCCAGAGTCCTTTTGTGTTACAGAGTGGGGGAGTGGGTGGTAGAGAAATGCTCTCTGAGAAGAGAGGTTGGTGGTGCGGGGGGGATGTGGAAGGAAACCCAGTGAGGTCCAACGAGGGAGAAGACGGCACACCAGCTGACAGCATTCCCTTTCTTGTTGGGAATCCTGTGGGGAGCCATGAGTTGGGAGCTCAGGGCTATCACTCTTTAGCGTACTATTCATGGATGGATTCTGTCCTCCTTTTTAGCCTCTACCACTTCAGACTTTTAAAACCATCTCACCAGTAAAACTCACATGCTCTTTTCTACTAAATGGTAGCCAACATTGTTTATAGGTGAATCCATTTTTTCCCCATAGATTTTAGATACTTACTTCTGTCATTGAACAAATCCTTATATATTTGTGGATCTGTTTCTAAACTTTCTGTTCTGTTCCATGGAGCTTCCTGTGTAGTCCCGGGGTTCTACCACATTATTCTAATGGTTTTGGCTTTATAATACTTGCGACATATGTTTGCGTAGTCTCCTTCCCTTGCTCTTGCTATTCATGGTTTTTTTTTTTTTTTAAAGATTTTATTTATTCATTTGAGACACAGAGATACAGAAAGAGAGAGAGAAAGCATGAGCAGGGAGAGAGGCAGAGGGAGAGAGAGAAGCAGGATCCTTGCTGAGCCAGGAGCCCGATGTGGGGCTCGATCCCAGGACCCTGGGATCATGAGCTGAGCCAAAGGCAGACGCTTAACCATCTGAGCCACCCAGGCATCCCGCTATTCACGTTTCTTATTCGTTACTTTTTCCAGATAAAACTTGCAAACATTTTATCAGGCCTTTCTCTTATTCCACCAAAACAAACCAACCAACCTATTGGTATTTTGATTGAAGCTTTGTTCAATTTCTAGATTAATTTGGGGATAGTTAAGATTTTCATAACATTATGTTCAGGAATATCATAAATCATATTTCTTTTAATCCAGTTGTGTAATACATATCTATGTTGTTGTTTTCCAAATATATCTGTCACACCTTTTCTCAACTTCGTAACTGTTCTCTGCTGACATGCCCTGAATTACAGCTTTTTATTTGCTTGAAGGGAGCCCAGATGATGGTGATGTTAATGCTGTGTGTTCCACGTTATGGAGAAGCCTCTGCCCCAGAGCAAGGCTTCAAAACTGGTAGATGCAAATAAAGATACAGGAATCGCTTTGTCTCTTTTTTTTTTTTTTTAAGATTTTATTTATTTGCGAGAGAGAGAATGAGAGACAGAGAGCATGAGAGGGAGGAGGGTCAGAGGGAGAAGCAGACTCCCTGCTGAGCGGGGAGCCGATGTGGGACTCGATCCCAGGACTCCAGGATCACGACCTGAGCCGAAGGCAGTCGCTTAACCAACTGAGCCACCCAGGCGCCCCTCGCTTTGTCTCTTCATAGCTGAAATGGCTAACTCAATGTCCTGTTTTTGCTCATCGACGATATACCTGACGTCAAACATAAACCCGTTGGGTCCATTTCCTTGAGATTTTTGATGCTGAGTAAATAGTATGCCCAAGACACAGACACACACATGGGACTTTTACCCTTAAACTGCAGTGCAACTCAGCCCTATGGTTACCCATTTGGTTATTTAGTTTTGCTCATTCCTCTATTCTCTTCCTATTTTATTTGATTATTTTATAATGCTCGAGGTTTGACCTAAAGTCAAATTTTGCTATGGAGCTAATTTTTTTCTGACCAAAATTACAAGGATGTAATTTTATCATGAATGTCTAAAAATTGGGCTCCTTAATCTGGAATTGCTAGATGTTTTTGTGTTTTTGGTGGCTATGAACAGTCATCTTTGTTGAGGTTTTCGAGTTTGTTAGTATTCATGAAGGGGTTTTACAGTTTAAGTGAATTCACGTTCCGTGACTTTATAATAAAAAATTTACATTGACTGAGGAGAATCTGAAGAATTCCAGTAAGTCTGTCAAGCTGCATTTGTATAGCTCTGAGAAAACAAGTTCAATGTCCTAAGCGTTGGCTTTTTAGATTTGAATATGGTGTTCGGTTTCTGTCCCTTTGGGATTTGTACGGTGGTGTGACTTTGGCTCTGTATCCTTCCTGCCTAGGTTGGAACCTCTGACTTGCTGCATGAGATAGGATGGGTTGGGTAATTCTAAAGTGTTTAAACAGTAAAGAAATCAATGGCCTTGCATAACCAGAAGTTCAGAGGTAGTGCTTCCTACTTCTTCTCCATTGTATGTACTTCTCTCCATTGTGCCGCATTTGGCAAATAAAAATACAGGACACCTGGGGGGGCGCCTAGAGGGGCGCAGTCTGTCAAGTGTCCAACTCAAGCATCGGCTCAGGTCATGATCTCAAGGTCATGAGATCGAGCCCGGCGTTTGGGCTCCATGCTGAGCCCCCACGCTTGTGTGCATGCACACGCTCTCTGTCTCTCTTAAATAAATAAATCTTAAAAAAAAAAATATAGGACACTTGAGAAATTCGGATTTCAGATAGACAATTAGAACTTTTTTAGCACCTTGGGGCACCTGGGTGGCTCAGTCGATTAAACATCTGCCTTTTGATCTCAGCTCAGGTCATGATCTCAGGTCCTGTGTTCAAGCCCTATGCTGGGCTCTACGCTGGGCATGGAGCCTCCTTAAGAAAAAAAAAAGTATGACCCATGCAATATTTGGGACAGATTTATGCCAAAACATTTTTCATTGTTTATCTATAATTCAAACTGAACAGGGCATCCTGTATTTTATTTGACCACTCTACCACAGTGCCAATTTTAACATCAGCTTTCTCTCTTGAAGAGAAAGAGAACTCTTGAACTTTCTCTTTCTTCTTTGCTTAGAAGAAAGAACTTAGCCTTCTAAGGCTGGTTCCCCTAAGCAGGAGAGGCAAAACCCCAGCCATGAAATGGAAGAGCTCTTCTCCAATATAACTGGGCTAGTGTAGGACATGCTCCCATTCCTGGTCTACTGACATTCCCCAGGAGAGTGCCATATGTTGATGGGCTTCTATTAATCACCGAAGATAGAAGGGCTGCTAGGAAGCCAGCAGTGACACCCAGTAAACTAATTGTGTGGCCTTGGGAAGGTTCCTTTGGGTGTCTCAGCGGTCTCATCCATAAAATGGGAATAAATATGGTACCCACCACATAGTAGTGCTGGCAGATTCCTCCCTATGGTGCCTGGCAAAGGGTGAGCACGAGTGAATATTTATCATCCTTTCCTTCTCCTCCTCAGCCCCTTAAATTTTTTTTTAAATCAGTTGTATATTCGTGTGTTGAATCTGCCTACCACGGCCCTTGTCAGGACCCTTCTGTTTACATTTGGCAGGTTGAAGTGGCTGGGGCCACAGAGGAGGTTCCTGGCTCATAGAACCTCAGAGGGGTCGGTTGAGCAGTGAGCAGGGAGGCAGAGATGCAGCCAGGGCCTCAGGTATCCCAGTCCCTCCTCTGCCCTCAGCAGCTATCATTTCTTTTTGTGGACTTGCCTTCTCTGTAGAATGGGAAGTGTGTTGACTGCATGAGGACTACAGACTCCACATCTTTGATTTCTAGAAAAAAGTTGCTCCTCAGTCCCAAGTGAGAGCTCCTCTAGGCCAGGCTCAGGCCAGGGGCCCATCTCAGGGTCGGCCAGGCACAACCAGGCATCCTACAGACACAGGAGGCTTCTACTGTTGTCATGTTAAGGCTGGGTAGGCAGTGTCATAACCATCTGCTCTACACACCTTCTTCAGACAGTCTTGGAATGACCAATAGTGATGCTGGCAGCCAATGTTTTGGAGTGCCCACTCTTGCCGTGTGCGGGCCCTGTGTTCAGCACTGCACTGTGGATGAGCTCATTTAGTTCTCACATAGCCGTTCGAGGTGGGTGCTCCCATTGGTGTTGCCATCTGACAGATGAGGAAATTGAAGCCTGTGGTGGTCAGGGAAATCACCGCAGGGAAATGATGTAATTCACTGGGGTGGGAGCCAGAGTTTGAACCTCTGCCGTCCACTCAGAGCTCATGCTCGGAGCCACCATGACTCAGTACCTATTTACGGAGCATCTCATGGGTGTCTGTGCTTACGGTCTTAGACAGTAGAGACACCGGTGTGAGAAGTCACACCCAAGTCCCTGAGCTTCTGGAACTTGCCTTGTAGGTAGGGCAACCACAGCTGTGTTTCCCCAAGAACGTCTCCGTTTAGTCCTGGCATAATTTGTATTAGTGCTCTTTTTCACTCTCCCAAACCTCTTGGTTTAGATGATGAATAATATAGTCACCTTAATTCTAGTAGAGATGCTATGAACCAACAATAAACAAAATAATTAAAATATATCGGATGTTAATGGTCATTGGTGCTATGGAGAGGAAAAGCATAGCCCAATGCAAGGGAGAGAATTCTGGCTTAGTAATGGAAGAGATGTCTTGAGAAATAGTGGGGGAAAATAGTTCCAGGATTTGGAAAAATAAAGAATTTTACCCACTCAAAATATGTTTTTTAAATTTTATTTACCTTTAGTTAGTTTATTTATGGAAGCATGTGACTGGTTTTGGGGGAGCTGTTGTTAAGATGCCTTCTTCACTAGCTCAGTGTGGGGAAGAAAACGCACCAGTAAGTGTTTAGGTACGGGTTGCAGTGAGACTTTGCATTTAGCCAGAAGCAGACAGCTTTAGCACACATGTGACAGGCCTGGAAGGGAGAGGCATAATGATTTTCTTCACTTTTTCATCTAGCAGGAAGGGGGAGAAGGATGCACTCTGACCCAGAGTCACCCATGTTGCATGTTTATCCCAAAGGCAAGACAGTGGGTAAAATATTTACCCCTCCAGCTGCAAAGCAAGTGCTCCTTATTTAAGCAGAAGGCACTGGAACAAGAACCAGCTGTCAGGTTAACAGATGGGACATGGAGGTCAAAAGACCCCCCCTATTAGAAAAGCAGAAGATGTCACATGGAGCCATCACGTTGCCCATCAGCCTTGTTTCTTGATTGGGAAGGAGGAATTTCTATGGTCTCTACTTACTGCCCTCTTCCCCTGTTCGTGTCTCAACTCAGAGGGAGAGATGGCTATGATCACTGTTACGGGCGGGATGTTTGTGTCCCCCCAACATTCATATATTGAAACACTGCTCCCCCAGTGTGATGGTTTTAGAAGGTAGTGCCTCTGAAAGGTGCTTAGGATGAGAAGAGGTCATGAAAGTGGAGCTGTGATGAGTGGGATTAGTGCCCTTCAGAAGTCACAGAGAGCTTGCTTTCTCTGCTCTGCTCCCTGCCCCCTGAGGATGCCCCAAGGAGTCACAATCCAAGAGGGCCCTCGTCAGAGCCTGACTGCGTTGGCACCCTGGTCTCAGATTGTCAGCCCGTAGAACTCTGAAAAATGATCTTCCAGGGTTTATAAGCCCCCCAGACTATGGGATTTTGTCATAGCAGCTTGAGCTGACTACAGATGTATTTGAGGGTTCTTCTCAAATGTAGGTAGAAGCAATACCACGTCCTCAGCCTTGGTCATGCTTTGTGCTTTTCAGAGACCAAATATGCATACACGTATGGACCAATGTGACCTCCCAACTATCTCCAGAAGTCACACTGGACAAATTAGGTCTTCCACAAAGTTGCAAGGCATCATCTCGGCTCACAGCAGGTGGTAAGAGCCTGGCCTCTGGCATCTGATGGTACCCATGTGAATTTCACCCTTCCACCTGCTGGTGGGTGATCTCAGGCAAGCTGCCTACCCTTTCTTAGATTCACATTCCTCCCCTCCAAAATGAACGTAATAATGAGACGTGTTCATAAAGCTCCTCTGAGGAACTAGTATGATAATGCTCATCATGCGCATTGCCTGGTACTTGCTGAGTGCTCAGTGAATGTTGGCTGGTTTCTATTTTTCCCGTGACTTGTCCAAGGTCACACAGCCAGTTCATAGAGCAGGACTAAAATCCAGATCTGGTGGGGCACCTGGGTGGCTCAGTCGTTAGGCATCTGCCTTCAGCTCAGGTCATGATCCCAGGGTTCTAGGATCGAGCCCCACATTGGGCTCCCTGCTCTGAGGGAGGCCTGCTTCTCCCTCTCCCACTCCCCCTGCTTGTGTTCCCTCCCTCGCTGTCTCTCTCTCCGTGTCAAATAAATAAATAAAGTCTTTAAAATAAAATAAAATAAAATAAAATCCAGATCTGCTAACTTGTAGTTCCGTGTTCTCGTTCAGGTTTTTTGTTCTATATTCGACTCTTAGACTTAGTGGGGAGGAAGCATAGTCAACGTTTAACCTAACCCATTTTGGAAGTCCAGAAACGAAATGCTTTGAAGTGCTTAGACGTGGTGGAGAGCCAGAAACAGCTAGGACTGTTTACCTGGTAAAGCCAGTGTTTTTCCCATGGCAACCGAGGGTCTGGTCATAAATATCTTCCTACCTCTTTTGTCCCCTCCTCAGAGGACAGACCAGAACTTTCATGTTTGTAGTTCTAGAAATATAGTTGTCGAGGCTTTCTTTTAGAACTTAGAATCCCTGGGGTGCCTGGGTGGCTCAGTCTTTAAGTGTCTGCCTTCAGCTCAGGTCATGATCCCAGGGTCCTGGGATCGAGCCCCACATCAGGCTCCCTGCTTGGCGGGGAGCCTGCTTCTCCCTCTCCCACTCCCCCTGCTTGTGTTCCCTCTCTCGCTGTGTCTCTCTCTGTCAAATAAATAAATAACATCTTAAAAAAAGAAAAAAAGAACTTAGAATCCCTTTTCAAACAACTCAATTTCCAACGGCAAATCATCCGTTAAGGAAGCTGTGAAGAAATCGTGACAACAGTGATGCACTAATAAGTTCTCATGGGATATTGAAATGAAAACGTCTTCTTGATACCCTAGGCAGACTATACACAGAGCACCTCTTCACGCCGCAGGGAGAGATCACCAGAAGATCTCAAGCAACCCTTTCAATATTTTTCTTTTGTTAAACAAGCTGTTCCTCCAAAGGAGACAAAGGGAATTTAAATTATCTTGGGTGAATGTGTTCTTAGTAGATGGGACTCTTTGGGGTCACAGCAGCATATTCTCCCCATTCAGACTCCTCCCTGAGTCAACAATCAGATGCATCTTTGTCGTCTCCCATTTTGATTTCAAGCCGACATACCACAGGAGGTATTCCTCCTGGCTTAAGAGGCAGCCTTCACTTCCTTGCCTTGAAGAGTGACGGCTTATTTAGATGCTGACATGTGCCAGAATGCCAAGCCCGGAGAAATCGGAGCATAGAGTGGCCCTCTGTAGGATGGGACAGAGCCTTTTACTTCAGTAGAAAAGTCTTCTTGGTCAATCTTATTTTCCTCCCCCGGTGACTGCAGATCAGAGCAACTCTGTATGTGCGTCCTGGGTTTGATGCTCACAACCTAAAACCTCCTTCAAAGATCTCAAGTGCTTTGAGATGTTTCTTTTCATGACTCTCTGAACAGTACAGCTTTCCTGTTCCACCAGGGAAGTTGGCAAGAAATCCAGGCCCAGCTTGCGGGAGCCCTCCCAAATCTTAGTAACTGTAACTTCATTCTGAGTACTGGAGCATCTTGCTATCAGCTCTGTGGATCCTTGCAGGGAGTTTGGGAGGAAGGTGAGAGCGCCCCCAAATTTATAGATGAGGATGTTTAGCCTCGAGGAATCTAGAGACCTTGGGAGGAGGCAGATGTAGAATCATAATGGCCAAGATGAAGCAAGTATTCAAGTCAACAGCAACCTCCCAAACCTATGTGTGCCTATGGGCCCGGAAATGCATTCATTTGCAAGTGTGTGTTTTGAGGTTATGAGGTGGGAGTAGGCTGCTGAGGGCTCTTTGCATAGTCGAAAAATATGTATGGAATGAGCTCTGGTTGGTTGTTTCTGTGTAAATAGGAAAACTGTCACTGTAGCAGAGGTCATCCCTTTGGCAGTTGCTATGAATAGGGGGCCCTTGCTCAGCAAAGCAAGTCTCCGTCTATTACTGTTAACACAGGAGTTGCCATAGACCAAAGCAGCGGAGTCGAAATTGCAATTAAATTTGCTATCAATCACACTGTTCAAGTATACCTGATGTTTCATCAAACATTTTTTTAAACATATTCTTATATAATCTAGTACTTTGCCCTATCGAAGGTATGGCTTCAGGGAGTTCACAGCATCAATTTTTTTTTTAAAGATTTTATTTATTTATTTGAGAGAGAGAGAGCAATAGAGAGGATGTATGTGCGAGAGAGAAAGAGAGAGTGCACAAGCAGAGGGGAGGGGCAGAGGAAGAGGGAGAAGCAGACTCCCTGCTCAATCCCAGCCCAGGACCCTGGGATCACGACTGAACTAAAGGCAGACGCTTAACCAACTGAGCCACCCAGGTGCCCAAAACACAGCACCAAACTTTTAAGCACCTCGTCCAGCAGCATAGTTTCTAAGTCTGATCTCTGTCTCTTTCCCCCTCACCCTCTCTTTTCCTTACTGTTCTTGAGAAAGTATGTAGGTCAAGGTTTTACCTGTCTCTCTGTCTCTTACTTACCTTTTTTCCCCTCCCACTTTTGATTTGCACTCTTATGTCAGCAAATTGAGAAGTTACAGGACTTTCTGGTATACATCATTTTTACATTGTGATGTAGACTAACTTTTCCATGGCTAGGTTACTGCAACAAATGTATCAAATAAATTACAGAGGTTCAGGATGACATGAGGGATCGTCCCTGGAGTGTTGCCCCCGCCCTCTGGTCGCTGGTCTGAATTATTTAAGGACTCAGGTGGAAATATGTAGCTCGCCCGTTTTTCTGCTCTTCCTGGTGTCTGGGCTAGCGCAAGGATGGAAGGTTAATCTTAAACTTTTCATCGCTTTCTTTTATTTTGTGTTGTTGTTGTTGTTGGTTTTTTTTCACTCTGTACTCTTAGGTTCAGTCAATGGGGGCCTGCCAATTTAACTAACAAAAGACAGAAGGAAAAGCATACAATTTTATGGCTATTTTAAGTGTATGGGAGTTCACAGAAGAACTGAAACTCAAAGAAGTGGTTGGCTCGGGCGCTTATATACCATTTTAATAAAAGAAAAGGGGTTTGGGCTTCAAGGGTTGATCATGTATGGGAAAGTGACAAGGAAATGTTCAAGGAAATTAATGGAAGCTAAGGGGTTTTTTAGTAAGTCTTGTTTATGCAAACTTCTTGGGGTGCCCCGAGTGGCTCTCTGGTGATGGGTTGCTTTCTTCTTCCTGGTATGGAAGAGGGCGGGACACCTTCACAAAGGGAAACTTATGCCCTGTTTTTAGGCACAGATGGGGAGGAGGGAAGGGAACTCTCTGTATCTGTTGATTCTCAATTGCCTGCTGCTCAAAATATCCTTATGGCAAAGTAGAATATTTTGGAGTGGGCATATCCTGATCCCCTTCATATCCATCTTTACTTTTCCTACTTCAGGGAGAAAAATGGTATGTAGTGGATCGTTTTCTCCCCATCTGAAGGATTCAGGGCTGTTTCTTATAGCTAGTGTCCTGAAACCCCTTCTTTGTGAGCCAATGTTGATTACTTGATCATTGAAAACTAGAGTCCTGGGACACCTGGGTGGCTCAGTCGGTTAAGCGTCTGTCTTCAGCTCGGGTCATGATCCCAGGGTCCTGGGATTGAGCCCCACGTCGGGCTCCCTGCTCAGTGGGGAGCCTGCTTCCCTCTCGCTCCCTCTGTGATCTCGTTCACTCTTGCTCTCTCTCAAATAAATAAAAATTTTTAAAAAATCTTAAAAAACAAATGAAAACAAGAGTCCTTAACAGTGATGATTATTGTCATTGCCAAATGTGATATATCATTTATTTTTTTTTAATCTCCCTGCCATCACTTCTTATAAGTTTAGAAAGTGTATTGCATCTAGAATGTAAAATGTTCTGACGTATTTAATGGCACTTACAGGGGAATCAAAACCCAGTGGTAGAGGTAAGAGCTAGAGCCAAGAAACAGCCCTGAATCCTTCAGATGGGAAGAAAATGATCCACTATATACAATTTTTCTCCCTGAAGTAGGAAAATTAAAGATGGATATGAAAGGGATCAGGATATGCCCACTCCAAAATATTCCACTTTGCCATAAGGCTATTTTGAGTGGCAGGCAATTAAGAATCAAGAGATTACAGAGAGTTCCCTTCCCTTCTCCCCATCTGTGCCTAAAAACAGGGCGTAAGTTTCCCTTTGTGAAGGTGTCCGGCCCTCTTCCATACCAGGAAGAAGAAAGCAACCTGTCACCAGAGAGCCACTCGGGGCACCCCAATAAGTCTGCGTAAACAAGACTTACTAAAACACCCCTTAGCTTCCATTAATTTCCTTGAACATTTCCTAGTCACTTGCCCATACCTGATCAACCCCTGAAGCCCAAACCCCTTTTCTAGGATGCAGTGGGACTGGAGGAAAGTTGGAAGAACGGCTCCCCGGGCCCACGTGACTACCTGCCTTAGTGAGAATGTCTGCCCCCGAAAGGAGGAAAGGTTGGGGTGAGATCCACACTTCTCTCTCACCTTCCAGATCTTTGCCTCCACGGTAACTGTCAGGATTTGTGGCCTTCATCTTTGTGCAGAGAGAATTATTGGGACCGGCATGGCGCCACACCAAGGGCTGGTCTGGCAGCACACCTCTGCAGACATCACTGGTAATTGGGGGTTCAGTTGTTCCTTGGCAAAGGTGTGTCTGAATCCTTTCAGCCCCGGGTGTCCCAGTGATGTTCCCATCCAATCTCGCTCACCTCTCTTCCCCATCACGATGTTAGTGAACCTGCCGCTGGAAAGAGTCACTGCGGTATATGGGTCCTATGATAAACGCCACTGTATTCATTCCCCTGTTAACAGAGCTAAAATGTCAACCTTCCACGTCGGCCCGGCTAGATCTGAATATTTAAAAGAGGCTTCTTTCTAAACCTTTTTACGGTTTGCTGTTTATGCTACCTCCTGCCCCAGAGATTTAGAGGAAAGATCTCTCAATTTGGTTTTCCTTCCCTGCGAAAGCCTTCCCAGGGTTAGGCGGCCCGCCACTTTTTCTTTGACATTTCCTTTACATAGTGCTGCTCTTGCCAACTGATGGTCACAGAGTCCTTCTCAATAACACGGAGACAAAACGCTCTGTGTAGCTGATAAATTATAAGCAGGTGCCACGCGTTAGCTTGATGGATTGTTAGAGTGAGCGTGTGTGAGTCATGGTGTTATTTTTGGTCAAAAGAATCGTGTGAACTTTTCTCCTCTATTTTGAGTGTTTCGAAATGGACTACTTTTCTTTTTTTCTTTCTTTCTTTTTTTTTTTTTTCCTCTTTAAGGTATATGTCAAGGAATTAGGTGCCCTATCAGAGCAGTCATTTTCCAGTTCCTGAAGTTATTGTTTTGGAGTTGAGGAGGCTGAAGGACTGAAAAGACTGAATAGAAAAGAAATGGGTGTTGACAAGTAACCCAGCCTGGGAAATGTGAAATTACAGTCGCCAGCTTTGAAGCGGGGTGCCTCCCCCACCCGACCCTACCGCGGAGGTCAGTTTCAAAGCCAGGGTAGATTTCCTAGAGCCCAGCGTGGAGGCTCTGTGCTCCTAATTGACCACCATTCTGCGGCTAGTATACAAATGCCTGGCTTTATTTTGGTAGAATTCTTTTCAGCTGGCTGCCGAGTAAATAATGGTTGGCAGTCACATCGCTGGCTCCAGAAATCGTTGTTTCCTGAAGCAGCTCTGTCCTCTGCTTCACGTAGCACTGGAACCTTTGATGTGTATACAGGGTACCTGCCCTGCGCTAATAGTCAAGTCCCTGGGAGCACGTTGAGCTTGGTGCTTTTCAAAGCGAGGCCCAAGGACCATGCCAGGGGGCGGGCTACTGGCTTCTGGTCCACGATAAACACAGAAATTGAAGAAGTGTTCAGAAACTTCTGTGGCAATTTGACAGCATGATTTTATGTCTGTTGACTCTACCAAACACTTGGGGTTTTTATCCTGATGTCACTTTAAATTCATTTTTTAAAAGATTTTATTTATTTATTGAGAGAGAGAGAGAGGACACAGAGGAGAGGGAGAATGAGAAGCAGACTCCTTGCTGAGCAGGGAGCCCAACATGGGACTCGATGCCAGGACCCCGGGATCATGACCCGAGCCAAAGGCAGATGCTTAACCAACTGAGCCACCCAGGCACCCAAATTCATTTTTCTAGAAATTGATTTTTATTGTATTTTACAAAAGTTCTACTCCGTGCCGGGTTGGAGGTAGAAAACCAGCCCTTCCCCACTGACAGATCAAGTTGTACTCGTTTAGCTACTACTTGAGGCTGGTGAGTGAACATCAGGTCTTCCCACTACCTGAGGGGCTCAAGCCACTGTTGATTCAAAGAGGAAAGATTGAGGCTCCTGGGTGGCTCAGTCTGTTAAGTGTCTGCCTTCGGCTCAAATCATGATCCCAAGGTCCTGGGATCGAGCCCCGCGTCGGGCTCCCTGCTCAGCCAGGAGCCTGCTTCTCCCTCTCTCTCTCCCTGCTCGTGCTCGCTCTCTCTCTCTCTCAAATAAATAAATAAAATCTTAAAAAAAAAAAAGGAAAGATTAAGGACATTGCAGATATTTCGTGGAGGGGTGTCTTCTATTAAGTTTCCACTGGTGGTACTCTTTTTAAAATTTTAATTTTAATTCCAGTATAGTTTACATGCAGTGTTATATTAGTTTCAGGTGTATAGGAGTGATTCCACAACTCTATACATTACTCCGCGCCGGTCATGGCAAGCATCCTCTTGATCCCCTTCACTGTCACTCTTAGAAGCATTTGTTCCTGAGCGCCCCTTCCGCTGGTTAGGACGAGGCAGGCGCCGTGAAGCAGAATTTGGCTGTGTCTCCTGCAGAGGGGTGCTGAACTGCTGCTTTCCCGCCCCTCCGTGGGGCCAGTCCCTCTGGTCTGTGAGGGAGGGATTATGTTTGCTGAGCTAATGTCTGGGAAATATTCTGGGGTTCCGTAGCGAGAAAGCAGAGGCAGCCCACTTGGGCTACCATGTGCTAAGGAAGGAGAGCTGCAGATGGAGGGGAGGAACTGGGAAAGCGAAGACAAGAGTTGAATTATCACTGCACTGCGGTCCCTGGTCTTGTGTCCTTGAACTGCGCTCCAGAACAGAAATCGGGAATCGTGTGATGTGACAGGAGAGGGAGCGAGGGAAGCTGGGTGCCTTTTCCCCTATCTGGAACTTGCCCCCCTCCCATCCACAAGGCTCATGCCGGCTCTCTCTGCTTTTTTAAATCTTGGTTTAAATGTGGTCCTTTCCTTGGACACACTCTGTTCCCTTTGCCCACTTCATTTTTCTCATCATCCAACCACTGGATCATTCTACACTTTATGGCAAAATAATGTAACTAATGTAATATCATCTATTCAAATGTGAGTTTACAAGGGCAAGGCATTTTGACAGTATTGCTCCCTGCTGTATCTCCAGAGTCTAAAACAGTGCCTGGCACATGGTAGGTGCTCAATAAATATTTGTTGCATAAGCGAACGGATGAGTAAAGAACAGTGAAGGGGCAGGATCATGAAAGAGCCAATTGTGTCCAAGGAGGCATTCGGCCATGTCTACCCAACTGTTCACTGAGTGGTTGAGTTGGGGCCACTGGAAGGACACAGTCAAGAGGAGCTAACCAACCCTTTAACCAGCACCTACTGCATACCAAGCACTGTGGTAGGTGTCCTATGTTCATTCATTATTCAGTTTAGGTATCACATCACCACATGAAGTACATGTGGTTAGCTGCATTTACGGATGGGGACACTCAGGAGGTTGAGGAATTCACCCATGGTCACCCAGCCCTGTAAGTGGCAGAACTGGGATCCAGCTTAATTGATCTGATTTCCTTTTTTAAGTGTAAGGTGGGAATTAATTTTCTGCATCCTTCACCAAATTTTATCTGATAAGAACAGAAATCTGGGAAAATCAGAATACAACTATTCTAAAATATGAACCTTGCACATATGAGGTTGAAAATTAGATTGCATTGTTGAGTAATACGGGGCTTGGTTAAATCCAGCCAGTGGGGATGAGTCAGGTTTCCACACAAGACTCTGTGCCCAGCACTGACTTCAGTGTTGGTACATATTGTTAATATTCCATATTCTTCCCTAGGCTGAGACCATAACCTCCAGACTCAGCATATTGTCTCTCATTTAGAAAATATTTATGGAGCATCTACTAGGTGCTTGGGGCAGATCCATAGAGAGAACAAAGTTCTTCGCCCTTCATGGAACTTCTATTTTTGTAGAGAGAGGGAGGCAGGAAATAAGTAGTAAGCAGTAGGCCATGAAATAAATTACATGGTATCTTAAAATTAGGTGTCATGGGCTACAAAAGAAAAAAAATTAGGAAGGGGCTTGGAAGATCAGGGTGGAGGTGAGCAGGTTGCAGTGTTAGCTTGAGTGGTCCAGGTGGGCCCTGTTGAGACTGTGGCTTTTGCACAAAGGCCTGAAGAAGGTAAGAGGGGGAGGAAGCCAAGAGGTATTCTGGAGGGAGAGCATTCCCACGAGAGAGTATAGAACAACAGCACTGGGATGGGAGGATGCTTGGTATGCTTGGGGAACAGCGAGGAAGTAAACCTGGGGGGAGCTGAACTGGAGTAGGGAAGAACCTGAGGGTAGAGACAACCTGATACCCCAACAGATGGGACATGGGAGATGAGACAGAGTGCAGAGTCGGGGATGAGCCAAGCCAAGGTTTAACTTTTTTATTCTTTCACCTTCATTCCTTTTTTAGTACCTGACATCATTGAGTATTCCCAAGAGTATTAGCATTTAAAAAATTCTTTATTTTTTTTTTAAAGTAGGCTCCACGCACCATGTGTGGCTTGAACTCATGACCCTGAGATCAAGAGTTGAATGTACTGACTGAGCCAGCCAAGGAGTGCTCCCAAAAGTATGAGCATTGAGGTCTTTGGAGATTTGGCCACTGCACTTAGACTAGTCCCCTAATGCCTCTGGACTTGGGTTTCTTCAGCTATGACATGAAAGGAATCTTCAAGATAATCTTAAAAATCCCCTGTACAACTATTTCCGAATGGTTCCCCAAAGGCCATATTCTCATGGCTTGCTTGCTTCTCTCCCTCCTTCCTTCATTCATTTATTCATCATGAGTCTTTAAAACATTTGCTGGAACACGAGCCCTTCCTGGAGCAACAGATACGCATGCCGAGGAAGGAGAGAACAGAATCTCTGCCTTTCTGTAGCTTGCAGTCTTCTCGCCGAGGTTAGAGAAGAAGGCAACTAGCAAGGCGAGACCCAGAGCAAGTGGCAGCTAGCAAAATACAAACAGGGCTGTACAACAAGCAGCCACGTGACTGCATTTCCAGGCTCAGGGCACCCGTGAAAGGGGTGGGAGCGTGGTTAAGAAGTGCTCACATGCTCTGGGAGAGGGGGCAGTGATGGCAGGAGGTGCAGCTGGCTTGAGAAGGGGAGGCTGGTGCATGGAGAGTGGTCCACATGGGCCAGAGGGGTTTGGGTCCAAGCAGGAGGCACCCCCTACAGAAGCGATGACGTCGTGAAGCCAGGACCAGCGGGTGAATGGTCCTGATACCGGGGGACCAGAAGAGGGGAATAAGGAGGTGAAAAAACCAGCCCAGGAGACTGTTGGATTACCTCTGGACCCTGATTTCTGAAGTGGTGGCTCATTCCTCATCCCCTCTCTGGCTGCCTCATCTCGTGATTGAAATTCTGGGCATTGAGGTAGCAAAGCAAAGCTCACTAAACCAGTTCTGTTTGAAGGGGAAGAAAACTATCTAAACGAGGAAATGAAGCTTTTTCCTGTATTGTTGGCTCAAATTTTAGAACTGAACTCTACATCCACTTGCAAGATTTTTAGTGTGGAGCCCCTAACATTAGTTTTCTAAAAAGTCGAATACGACTGATTGCTCCGCTACTTGTCTGTGAGCCCTTCTGGAAACAAAGAACATTCCCGTGCTGAGGTTCACAGCCAGCACTGATTCCCCTCCATGCAGTTGTTGTGGTGTGATTTGCACACTTGCTACGCTCGTGTATGCATTGATCTAATGGGCTTTGCGTGGCTCCACTCGGCCTGGATGCCAGCCTCTGAAAGTCTAACAAAGCCCCACACTTATCCGCTCCTGTGTTTCTGATTGTATTCCATAATATGTTGACATTTCCAGGCTAATCTTGCACAACTACTGAGAGATTCTCAGGACCGAAATAAACATCTGGGAGAAGAAATTAAAGAACTTCAGCAAAGGCTTGCAGAAGTCCAGGGCGACAATAAGGTACCGTGAATATTTAAAGGGAAAAAGCTCTGCTGTGTAATTGTGCGCTTAGAGGTTTAGGTATAGCACATCAGAAAAATGTAATGCTGCATTTGTTGAAAAATTTGTTATAGATTTTTACATTTGCAATGAAAATTCACAGTTTAACATTTCTTATCTTTATGACATTCCCTTTGTGTGTGCGCGCATGCGTATGTGCGTGCTTCTGGGTTGTTCTAAAATGTTGCCACAACTCATTGTGGGAGTTTCATTATGTTTAGCTTGGTGGTGAATAACTTTGCGGTTGAGGGCAAAATAAAACCCAAAATGCTATACTTTCCTCCTTCTCTACAAATAATGGATTTGTGGCTCAGATGATTTGAAATTATTCACATTCAGTTTTGAATTTTAAGTAGTCATCCCACTAATTATGTTCACATAACCAATTTATTTTATTGCTAAATTTGGCAATTTGTATGGAACAGTGCTCAAAATCCACTGTGTGGTATTAATCAAACTCCCCTGTTGGCAACGTTAATTATAAAATATGAACTCATAAACTCTAAACTAAATGTGTGCTCTTTCTCCCAGCTGAAGCTATGAACAAAAGTACAATTGAGAAAAGGAAGAAAAACTATCAAAGTTTAATTCTGTCCCCCCCACCAAAAAAATTTCTGTTTTGCCACAATAGATTCATTTTCAACTCCTCACCAGAGGCAGCTTTCCTGACAGAAATGGGCATTGGGGTTGACTCAAGAAAACTCCATGGCAGGGAGGAGGTCCTTTCTTGGGAAACGTCTTTTAAATGTTACCAAATTTTCTTGACAAATGATGGTGACGTTCACTGTTTCTGGGAGTTGTTGGTTATTGGAAGGCGCCATTTTGAAAGATGCTGGCTCTTTAAAAAATGCATGCAAGAGTCTGGGTTATCCAGAGACGTCTTGCATAACAAAAGATCAGAGAGGATTTTCTGCTACTGCTGGTTGGAGAGGCTCAGTCTGAGGACCAACTGCAAGGTCTTCCTGCATAGCCTCTTCTGCACTTAATCTGCCTTTACATTTTTTTAAAGCCTCTTGGATTTAACATATATTTGAAAAATTAGGCTTGACTATTCCGGGTCATGAAGTAGGCGGTGGGAGAGAATGCCTAAGAAGGGTTCTAATTAACACTGGACAAGCTAATCAGGCCTCTGGTGTGGTTTTATGCACCATTACAAGGATTTTAAGTTCTGTATCCTAGGTGTTTGGTCCATAATTAAAGGCCAGACCTTCTTAGTCACTTCCTCAAGGTTTTTTAGAGAATAAAATGAGATGTGTGTAGTAGTTTCCTTTAAACCCATAAAAAATACTACAGGAATTTTGGAGATATAATAAATCCACAGAATACTAGAACATTTTGAAGAAGATGTGGGTTTTGGATTCATGGTTCTTGATTGACTGATTTTTTTTTTCTTATTTCTTTTTTTTTCCCCTCTTAAATGAGCTACCCCTTCCCCAACTTTCCAGAATGAACTTCTACCTCATCTTTTGGTCACTTTTAATTTTGTCACCTTTTGGACATGGGGTATATTAGGAATCGACGTTCGCAACTGATACTTCAAGGAAAGGGAGGGCGTGTGTGTATGTGAATGTGTGTGCATGTGTGAGTGTGTATATGCACGTGTCACACTAAGCACAGGTCTGGGGCTCCTTGTGTGTTGGCACAGTCTGAATTCTTGATTTGTTTGTGCTCTGGGTCTTTATTCCAATAGCTGGACACATTTATCAAACTTTGTTTTCTTGCCCAAGGTTTAGAATTTAGTGACTCATATTCACGGTCTGTGAAGCAATTCGTCTGCCAAAAGGTACGGGGAAGATGTTATACTGTTCAGCAGACCCCGTATCTCAGTATCCAGCCTTGCCTCCTCAAAAAAGACCAACTGCAGTGAGCCCCAGAGAATCCGTTTATTCTCATTTGCATCTATAGTTATAGGGCTGATTTATTTTCAGATCCCTGTGAGTCATAGCCACCCTCCCCCCACCCCCACCCCCGGTCGTCAACATTAGGGCCAGATTACTCATTCGATAATGACACCAGGCATCTTGGGAAACTCAGAGGCCACTGTTCCTTGGTGTGTGGTGAAGAATGGGTTAACCCTTCATTTTTTTTTTTTTTTTTATTCATTATGTCACTCGCTGCTCCAACCTTTTTATCACCTTCCAAATCCAGTCCAACCTCCTTGCCATGGTGGGCTAGGCCCCCCAGTATCTGTCCTCTTACTGATTTCTCCAGCCATGTCTCTTGCCACTAGTCACCTCATGCTTCAGTGTCACAGCACTAATTTCAGCCCTTTTGCTGAGCTATATTGCCTTGTGCCTCAGGGCCTTTGCACCTGCTGTTGGCTCTGTCTGGGATACTCTTCCCCTTTACTTCTCTCTCCAACTCTTGCTCATCTGATCTTAGGTCAAATGTAGCCTTCTTCAACTCTTAGGGCAGGTCCTGTGCATGCCCACAGTGCTCTGCTCTTTCCCCTTTGCCTACACTTTATGGCACCCTTGCCCCCAAAGAGTAAGCTCTTTGTAGGTGAAATTCCTGACTGGTGTACTGCTTTATTGCTAGGAATTAGCACTCTTAGTTCCTGGTACATAAACATTACTTAATAAATCTTTATTGAAGGAATGGAATGGAATAAATGAATGAGTGAATGAATAAACCGAATGAACGAAGAGAAGGAAAAGAAGAGCAAAAAGGTTCAAGAAAGAGGAAGAGGAGGGGCGCCTGGGTGGCTCAGTTGGTTGGGTGACTGCCTTCGGCTCAGGTCATGATCCTGGAGTCCTGGGATCGAGTCCCGCATCGGGCTCCCTGCTCGGCAGGGAGTCTGCTTCTCCCTCTGACCCTCCTCCCTCTCATGCTCTCTGTCTCTCATTCTCTCTCTCAAATAAATAAAAATAAAATCTTAAAAAAAAAAAAAAAGAAAGAGGAAGAGGAGAACAAAAAGGACAAAGAATACAGAAAATAAGCAGACTGAGAAAAGAAGCTGTGGTTGTCACCAGTAACTCCATTCACAGGCCGAGAAGTAGTTTTGAAATTTGGAGAAAGGAGCTAGAAAAGCAAACTTTCATGTAAGAAAAAGCAAAACCAAAGCAAACCCCCCAGTATGAGACCTTGGGAAGCCCTTGTGGAGAGAGCAGAGTGTCTGAGGCTGAGCCTTGGTGGACTCAGGGTAAGAGCCCTGCTCATAGGCTGCCTCAAGCCTGTGAAATTCAAGAACACTTAGAAACTGCTGTTGTTGGACTCCTGACTACCCCCGCCCAACCCACCCCATTCCAAACAGGAGGGCCAATGGCATCATTTTATGAGTGCCTGTTAAAGCAGGAGATTTTTATCTCCAAGTTGCCATTTTAACTCATGACCCTTATCCATATTTTGGGAAGCCCAGATTCTAGATGTTAAGTACATTTAAGAAACAAGGTGATAGGAAATTACTTGCCTTGGATATTTTAAGGTAGACTAATTTTTCCATTTGTTCAGCTAGAGCCTTATAACCCTACGTGCCATAAAGCATTTTCAAACAGCCTCTTGAAAGATTTGTTGCCACCCTGGCTTACAAGCAGCTTAGCCCTCCCATGGGGTTGGGAGGGTGGGGGGGTTCTGTGATAAGGTGGGGGTCCCATGATCAGACACCACCTGCCATCTCTTTGAATTGTGCCCAAGAATTTCTCGGAGCTCTTGGGTGGACACAAACCCCCAGTCCAAGCTAGAAGAGAGGCATGAGAAGGGAAACGTACCAGGCACCCTCCGTTTCCTTGATAATTATAGTTCTGAAAGGTTAATGAGGAAAGAGGAGGCACGCGGGGAAGGGAGGACTCACATCTCCACAAATCACCCTGGGAAGAGCTTTTCATGGGTGGTAGATTGCCCTGGGCTTTCAGGGTGTCAGTCTGTGAGGAGTAAGGACCAATTAGGTGGAAAGACCCAGATAATGTTGGGGCCTTAAGTCTAAAAAAGAGCCCACCAGGAGAATTGCAGCTTTCCTTCCCGCCCTAGAGGACGGCCTGCTCCTCTTCTGGGCATTAAAACGGTGGATTTAGGGAAAGAGGACCAGGAGAAAGAAGGGGTTCTCTGAGAATTTAAGGATTAGTAAGAGTCAATCAACAAAACTAGCAGAACACATTTGGATCAGATAGCCAGAGATGAGCTGGTAGACCAGCTCTCCAAAAGAGGAAGGCTGGCTGATAGCACTTTGCTGATTTCCATAACAAATCATGAGGCCACTGACGTGAAGGCAGTGAGCTGGGAGTTGGAAAGATTGGCACTCCAGGAAAGGCCAGCTTTCAGCCTTGCCAATGTCAAGTGGTATAGAGAAATATAGTCCACGAGGTCCAACTTTAGAAATTGTTACACCCAGATTTATAGTCTAGCTCTGCCCATGGTTGTTTTATGGCCTTGAGCAAGTCAGTTTTCTCTCCGGACCTCAGCTTCCTTATCTTGAAAATGGAAGCAATCATACCTCACATAGAATTGTTTTCAGGTTTTATCATTTATTCATCCACACATAGTTGGGGTCTTGCCACATACTGCTTAATGTTCTAGGAGCTGTGGATACACCAAGGAATAAGAAAGACAAGGTACCCATTCTCATTGAGCTTATATTCTAGTTGGGGAGACATAAGAAAATAAAATATATAAGATCATCAGACAGGGGTTAGTGCTGAGAAGAAAAGAAAGCAGGACAAGGAGATTTAACGATCGGGTGTGTGTGTGTAATACTCAGTGTTTGTAAAGGGTGTAGCGTAGTGCCTGGCACCCAGTAACCGTTCCATGAAGGGTAAATATTGCTGGTATCTTAGCACGACCTGGGGCCAGATTGGCTTTAGAATTCTCTTGTGCAAGTATTTTTGCCAGGAAGCTCAGGTCTTCCTTCCTGTTGATCAACTGTTTCCAGTGAACTGGGTATGTACCTCCCAATAGAGACAGAAATTGTGGTGAGAAGCCTGGCCTCTGGAAGATGGATCCCCCAAACTCACCACTCCTTATAACCACCCCAGACTTTGCCAGCACCAAGCATGCTTGCTTTGGTGCAGAGCTCCTGGAAGCTTCCTTGCATTTTGTGTGCCCCTTGTAGAATAAGTACCTAACAGATTATGCCAGGAACAGGAACTCATGTTCCCATTGAGACAGCCAGAACTGGGTTTTCTTGTCCATTTGCTTTTGTTTCTCTTCATGTGACAGATTATGGCACTTTATCCCAGAAGAACAATAATGCAACGCAAGTTATTCAAAAGCAAGGAGGTTCAGGTGGACAGCGGCTCCTACCAGTGTCCCACATCCGCATTTCCTGGGCCCCCACTGGCCAATTTAAATGTAGCTATTTGCGATACTGCATAAACACGGGGTTTTGCCCTTAATAATGAGCTTTATGTTACACCAGCTGATGGTCTTTAAGCACCTCTGTTTTATCTGGCGTTGTCACCATGAAACGATAGAGCTCTTCTGTGAACATACCTCTATTGACATGGGACTTTTGGATGGTTTCGGATAGCAAACCAATTAAGTCAAGCCACTAGCCAATAAAGACAGACCAATGAGTATGCAGGTGACTAAAGTATTTTTTTTTTTTTAAAGAAAAGAGTGCTCAGCTGTGGCTGTTTGTAATGGTCCTGGATGAGGTATCAGAAAGCTCTTTGCAAACTGTTCCCTCTTTATGCTTCAAAGGAAAGGAGAGATGTCCCAGTCTGTAGGAAACCCAAATGAAGAGAGCACTCTAGTGAAAAGCTCTTACCTTGGGGTATTATAGAAATTAATTACAAAGAATTAAAATGAGTGATAAGGGCCCTTCGCCTGCTCAAGCCCCAGCATATCTTATTCTAACTGGGATCTTAATTGTGAACCATAGACAATGCTCAGTTAGTTCAGCAAGCAGCCAGAGTAGATCAGTATTCCCTAATGTTTTACTGTCAGATGAATTAGACACATTGGGTCTCAGAGACCATATTGGAGCCTGTCTTGCCTTCTATGAGCACATAGCTTGGGTGGCCCATGAGACCACTGGTTTTGGACATCCATCCCATAGACCAGGCATTGTAGTTACTTTTCATTTTTTTACTTTTCTTAAGTAATATTTACTCTTTTTTAATTTAAAATGAATTTAATTAACATCTAGTGTATTATTAGTTTCAGAGGTAGAGTTTAGTGATTCATAGAGAACAGGTTCTGAGAGATAGCTGCCCAAGACTCCTTTTACAGCACACCATATCCAAATCACACTCAAGTACAAAGACATTGAAGCACCTTACAAATGCTTGGTGGGGCCCTATAAAGTCTGTGGCTCTGAGGTTAATGTGTACTGAACTGACTGAAGGTAATTCAGGGGCTTCCTGTGCGATCTTGGGCCAGTTGCTTGACTTCTCTGGGTCACAGTTGTTCTCATCTTTGGTACAATGGAGATAACAGTTGTATTTGCCTTATAGTGCATGGTTCAGTGCAAATCGTTTCAACAGAGCTTTATTGAGGACCCAACTATATGCTCTACGGATGGGGCAGTAAACACTGAATCCCTGCTTTCATGGGGCTTCCATTCTAGTAGGGATAGATGAACAGTAATCAACTAAACAAATAAATATATTCTATTTCACAGATTCTGAGGTGCAGGTTTTCACATTTGAACATCTCTGATATATAATCAGTGGTATCATGTTGTTAACGATGGACAATTTTTATTCTCTTTAGAGGTATATAATGGTGGGTCTTAAAGTTGAGGGGAGTTTTTTTGTTTAAGATTTTTTAAAATTTATTTTAGAGAGAGAAAGCATGAGCAGGGGAAGGGGCAGAGAGAGAGAATCCCAAGCAGACTCCACAGCACAGAGCCTGACGTGGGGCTCGATTCCATGACCCCGAGATCATGACCTGAGCCGAAATCAAGAGTCAGACGCTCAACTGACTGAGTCACCCAAGCGCCCTTGGAGTTTTATTTTTATTTTTTTATTCTTATGTTAATCCCCATACATTACATCATTAGTTTTAGATGTAGTGTTCCATGATTCATTGTTTGTGCATAACACCCAGTGCTCCATGCAGAATGTGCCCTCCTCAATACCCACCACCAGGCTAACCCATCCTCCCACCCCCCTCCCCTCTAGAACCCTCAGTTTGTTTTTCAGAGTCCATCATCTCTCATGGTTCGTCTACCTCTCCGATTTCCCCCCCTTCATTCTTCCCCGCCCTTGGAGTTTTATATTTGATGAAATACAGTATAATATGTCAGAAGGTGGTTTTTTTTTTATCTTACTTATTTATTTTTTTATTATTATGTTAATTGTCAGAAGGTGTTTAATGCTAAGTGAAAACGTGACTTAGAGTACATTGGGGTGCAGCCAGGGCTTAATGAGGACGCTATTTATATTGGGTGGTCAGGGAAGGCGTATCTGCTCACATGCCCTTTGCCAAGAAACCTGAAGGACATGTAGCGGGAGGTGGTCAGTAACGGAGGGATAAGGTACACAGCCCTGAGGCAGGGACAAGCTTGGAATGATAAAGGCATGACAGGGAGGCCAGTGCACCTTTTATGAAAATTAAATATGAAAAGTTATACAAAGCACTTGACACAGAACACGCTCCACTGGGGGAACGCTGTGTGGTAGCTGTCGTAGTTATGGAGAGAGGTGGTGGAACATCAACTCCAGGACCCTAGACTGCCAAGGTGGACCTCCCAGCCCTGCCATCTACCAGGTTTGTGATGTGGGCAGGTTACTTTACCTCATCAGAAAACAGATACAACAGAGCCTCACAGGGTGCCTTGGGCTTAACCGCGTTCATGTGTGTAAGCACTGAGGCCAGGGCTTGGGGTGAGGGAAGACCCACCTGTGTGTTCGCTTTACGTGGTAAGAGATTGCAACCTTCAGAGAAGGGGAGCTGTGGCTTACTGAACTCAGCATGGACTCAGGGCAAGAGTCTTGACTTCAGAGCCTGTGTCAGCCTTCTATGGGGTTGGGGCGGGGGGTCTCTCCTGTAAAGGACATGACCATGTCTGCCTCCCGGAATCACAGGAAGCATCAAATGAGAGCCCTTCTATGTTTAAGAAGCATTTAAGGACTCCTCCGGTTAGCCAGACACCACTGTGGGTACAGGGGATTCTAGGGCATGTGATAAGGGATGTTCCTTGTGGTGGAGCTGACGGTAGGGAGGGCACGAGAGACAGATGAGATCATTTCTGGTAAGTATGATGAAGACAGTGGGGCCGGGTGGTATGAGGGAGAGCCACTTTGGGGTGAAGGGCTCTCATCATGGTATCCAGGGAAGCCTTCACAGAGAAGGTGACATTGGATCTGAGACCTGAAGACAGGAAGGAAGTGGGTTCTGGATAGACCAAGAGGATGTGCAAAGACCCCAGGGGCAGGCATAAGCATTTATGTTTGAGGCATTGAAAGGAAGCCAGCCAGGCTAGAGAACAGAGAAAAGGCGAGTGGCTGGAGATGGAGTCAGGAGGCAGGTGGGGAGCAGCTCACATCCTCATGTTGTGCCTCGTCAATCTGACTAAAAACTCTGGCATTTGTTCCAATGCGGTGAAAAGCCACTGAAGATATGATGTGTCGGGAAAGCTTCTAGCACATTGTTTGACTCAAATTGGGTGCTGGTTACTCGGGAGACGTTGATATACCCGCTAATGAGTGTGCGTGATGATCTCCAGAGCCTTGGGAGGAAGACAGTGAAAACAACTGTTTTTTGTTTTTTGGTTTTTTTGGTTTGGCTTGTTTTTTTTAGTGACAAATTCTTTTGTTTAAAGCTAGAACTGGATTGTCCTATAGATCTAGGAATTTGGACTCTGGTCTACACAATAGAGTTGCCCACTGGAGCCTTTTTAAGCAATTATGTCCAATTTTACCGAGGGTATTTCAAAAGGTCCGAGGGCAGTTGGAGAGCATATGGAGAAAACCAACAGGAAAAGTAAAGATAGGCAGGGCCTTGTTTATTAAGTTGGCAGGCACGGCACTACGCCAGATGAATGTCTAATAAATGCCTTTTGATGCTGACCTCTCCCTAGGTGGGCTTTTTGCAGCAATACACAAGAACTGGGGGTGAGGGAGGGCTAGCATCCACTTCCTGTTAGCAATTCTTTCATCTGATCCTCCCAGTGACCCTGACAAATAGAGCCTCTGCCTAAGAACGGTAACCATACCAACTGTAACTGGGGATTGCACTTTTAAAGCTCTTTGGAAAGTTACATCAACAGTGATCATTGCATTGTAGCTGCGCTTCGTGAGGATAGGGACCAGCCCCCCACCAGGGCTGGCATTATGCAGTGCACAGGATGGGCAGCCGTATGTAGCTGTCCTGTCTACAAAATAACATTTATCCTTATTACAAACTGAAGGTGTCCCCCCAAAATTCATATGTTGACACCTAACCCCCAATGATGGTTGGGCCTTAGGGAGGTGATCAGGTCATGACAGCATAGCCCTCATGAATGGGATTAGTGTCCTCATAAAAGGGACCACAGAGAGCTCTTCTGCCTCTTCTGCCAAGTGTGGTTACAGCAAGATGGTTGTCTATGAATGAGGAGGCAGGCACTCACCAGAGATGAAATCTGCCAGTGCCTTGAGCTTGGATTCCCTCGCCTCCACAACTATGAGAAATGCATTTCTGTTGAGCAGAAGCCACCCAGGGTCCTGTTATAGCAGCCCAAACAGACTAAGGCAGGAGTTGGTCCCGAGAATTGGGATGCTGCTAGAACAAATAACAAATGTGGAAGTGAATTTGGAACTGGATAATGGGTAGGGCTGGGAGAGTTTGGAAGTGTGTGCTAGATAAAGCCTACATTGCTGTGAATGGACCATCAAGGGCGATTTTGGTGAGGGCTCAGGAAGAAAAGAGGAGCGCTGCAAAGAAAGCCTACATCTTCTTGAAGAATATCGAAGTAATCCTGAAGAGGATGTTGGTAGAAATATGGACAGTGAAGGCCATGGATGAGGCCCCATAAAGAACTGGGGATGTATTGGAAACTAGGGGGAGGGCCATCCTTATTATGCAGTAGTCAAGAACTTGGCTGAATTGTGTTGGAGTCCATTGTTTTATGGAGGGTAGAACTTGTGACCAATGAAATTTGATATTTAGCTGAGGAGATCTCTAAGTAGAGTGTTGAGAAATGGCTTGGTTTCTCCTGATTGCTTATAAAATACAAGAGAGAAATGATTTGAAGATGGAATTGTTAAGCAAAAAGGACCCAGAACGTAAAGATTTGGACAGTCCTCAGCCTATCTGTACTGCAGAACAAATGAGACCACCAAGGGATGGCCAGGTGACCATTCGATAAGCAGATAAGTACTGACCAGCCAGCTCAGACAGAAGCCAGGGGTGGTTCTTAAAGACAATGAAGGAATGGACATGAAGGCAAACCTGAGATCACCCAGTCTGCATGGTGTGCTTGGGCCTGGGGTCACAGCAGCCTGGTTACAAAAGATGGGGCCACCTGGACCTGCAGGGCCAGTAGAGAGCCACTGTGGGATTGTCCTACCAAGTCATGGGGGTGAGGTTGCCACCCTTAGTGGGTACGAAGGCGGAACATTGAGCCAGAGAAGATGATTCTTGAGCCTTAAGGTTTAACGTTGTTTGTTTGGTTTGGTTTTGGACTTCCCTAGGACCCGTCACCCCTTTCTTCTTTCCTATTTCTCCCTTTTGGAATGGGAATGTCTATCCTCTGCCTGTCCCACCTTTATATTGTGGAAGAACACAGATCGTCTGGTTTCACAGGCTCACAGCTTGGAGGGGTTTTCCTCAGGACGAATCATACTGGAGTCTCACCCATATCTGATTTAGATGCTATTTCAGTGAGGCTTTGGACTTTAGAGTCAATGCTGGCTTGAGTTAAGACTTTGGGGGCTGTCGAGATGGAATGAATATATTACGTATGTGAGAAGAACATGAATTTTAGGGGGCCCGGGTGGAATGTTTAGAGACTGAATATTTGTGTCCCCCCACAAATTTGTATGTGGATCTCAACATACAAGATCCTAACCTCCAGTGGGATGGTAGCAGGAGGTGGGGCTTTTGCGAAGCAATTGGGTCAGGAGGGGGCGCTCTCATGAATGGAATGGGTGTCCTATAAAAGAGGCCCGGCATCTCTGTCATCTCCTCCACTACATGAGGATACAGCAAGCCGATGGGCATCTCTAAAGCAGGAAGCAGACACCACATCCTCCCAGCACCTTGATCTAGGACTCGCAGCCTCTAGAACTGCGAGACATAAAGGCTTGTTGTTCAGAAGCCACCAGTCTGTGGCAGTCCGTTTCAGTGGGCTGAGTGGATGAAGACAATCCCCGTTTTCAGATAAACAGATGTCACCTGGGGCCCAAAAAGGTTAGATGACTTGCCAAGGTGGCATGACGAAGATGAGCAGCATCGGGATCTGAACACAGGTAACACCTGCGAATAGCAGCTAGCTGGTCCTGCCCCTGGCTACCTGTCACTTTCGACAGGGGAAGAGGGGTTCAGGCAAGCGAAGACCAGATGAGGAGAGGATGTGGAGGGCCGAGGGGTGAAGCTTGAGAAGAGATTGTGGAAGGGAGTGAGTCATTCCGACTGGGGGCCCCCAAGGAGGACCAGAGTTTGAACAGGGCCTCCACAGAGGGGTCGGACTCCATCCATGGGGTGGGGGAGGAGCACCCAAGAGCCATTTGGCCACATGGTTTTGTGGACGCGTCCTGCCGCCACATCCCAGCTGCAGCTGCTCCTCAGCCATAAGCTGACGACTCACACCCATAATTCATTCATAAACGTTTATTTCCATCTAAATCAGCAAATGAATATATCTATTGGTGGCATGCGTGCGCCTCGCAGGGCAATGATCCGCTTCTCGGGCTGGCGCAGGGAAGCTGGCCATGGAGTTTTGATGGCCCCGTTTGGGGGAATTAAGTGCCCAGAGCAGTTGCTTCATAGCCATTTCCAAGGTGGGACATCAGCATCATTGCCTGTGGTCTACAGATAAGGTTGGCTCTGGAGCTCTGCTTCCTCCACCTTGGAAGAACGACTGGACCTCCCCAGCGGGTGTATGTATGGGGACGCTCACATGGAGGATGACAATGATGGCAGTCATAACAGTAATCGTGACAGCAGCTGATGGTGCACAGTTTCTGTGTTCCGGGGGCTGTGCTAAGTATTGCAGAAAAATCCCATCCTCTCTTAGGATTAGGTCCTGAAGTCAGCACGTGAGATGCAAAAACGTGTCTCGCCACTGTTCCCCATGATGGTCCCTTAAATTGTCCATAAAGTTCAGGGCATGTGGCATTTAGGTTCCCGAACCGGGTAGTATGGATAAATATGAACAATGTGGTTGTGTCTAAAGGTGTTAGCAGCCAGTCTCCCACACCCCTCTGTCCGGGACCCTGAAAGCAGGGGTGCGTAGTGACCCAACTTAAAAAATTTTGCTCGATCGTCCTCTCTTCTCTGTGGCTCTCTTCCTCCTCTTTTTACCTTCCTGCACCTCTCTGCCAGGCAGGGATATTTGAACCCTTGAGTTAAATGCTCACTTAAAGCAACTCCACTCCTTCTCAGTTCACACTTACAGCGAGCCTCCCTGCACCCCCCACCCCCACCCCCGCCCCCAGAAGCTATACTGTTCCTGCTTCAGTGGAAGATACTGCAGCTCAGGGAAGGTCAGGCCTGTGTACAGTTGCACAGCAGGCAGACTGTGGAGCCAGGACCCAGACCCCAACCGAGACAGACTGCAGAGCCTGCGTGCGAGGCTGTCGCCCTGGAAGGCGGGAGAACTCTTCCCGCTGCATCCCTACCGCAACCCCCTCCTTGGGCCCCTTCAGCTGGTTGCACTTGAGTTTGACCAACTAATTGATCCAGCTATTACCAGTGTGGGCCTCACTTTTAAAAATAAATGTTTCAACCAGTCCAGCCCTGCAATTTAATAGGCAATACTGTATGCATATTAAACACCAAATGATTGTTAACATATTTATTGAAGCTTAACAGGCATCGGGCATATAAAAGATGACTCTCTTATATGGCTGTCAGACCTCAATAAACATGTTTAATAATTAATTGGCGTTAAACAAACATAATTGTGTGATTCTAAATTACGTGTTCAGTGAAGCGTTCTGTGCATGGAAAACCACAGTAGTGTTTTATTACTTCAAGTTCAGGCTGTCAGTCTGGTTTTCACATAGCAAGAGAAGCGCCCCCCCTTCCCCCGTTCCACGCCATGTCAAAGGCCTCCTGTGTCCTCATGCCGAAAAAGGCACAAGCCCTCTTGTTCCTGGACCCTTCGATCTGAGAAACGTTTCTCATTTGGTTAGTTGTTTGTCTTTCTGCATATCCACTTGGGGTTCTTAGCTGTTTCTCAGCTAAGAAATTGTGTAATGTAGAAGATGTTTTCATTCGAATTAACCAGTTCTGCCATAAACTCCATCTCCCCCAGTACAGGTGATTCGCATTATTCTCGAGAGCTCTGCTCTCTGAATTCTCTGCGAACAGCGAATTAGCAAATACCGAACCATTGCTCCTAGGGGAAATGCGAGACTAGGTTCCTCTGAGCCTCTGGTCACAATATTTTTTTTTAATCAATTCACACAGAACTTTCTTTTATGTGTGTTTCTGTGTAAAGCCATCTTACTTAGCCTAAAGTTGATTCTTTAACATTGAACTCAGGGCCTGTAGCGCTGTAACTCACACCTGGCTCATATTCTCCGTCAGGCACCTCACAACCTTCGTGTGCCTAGGAACACAAGACATCCCTTCAGCACTGTGCATTTTAAACAGCAAAACACCAACAAAAAGGACAAAAGCATGAACAAACAGGGCACTGAATAGACCATGAAAGGGACACTTGTTTGCAGTATGAAAACTGAAACAAGAAGGTAGAGCATTGCGTTGTTCTACCTCAGCTGGGAACGCTCCTGTCGGATGAGTCACGTGTTTGCAGCTTTGTACTTACCTGCACATGTCTGCCCATGATGCAAAAATGCCACGAATGTTGATTTTGAGATTACAAATAAATGTGCAGGTAGGTAAATTCACACATACGGGATCCTTGAGTAATGAGGATCAACTGTACTCAGATTCCAGGAAGCCCAGCCGTCTGTATACCTGAGTATCCCATGTCCTCTGCCGGCCCTTTGTACAAGCTGCCTGGAGCATTGTCTGCTCCGATGCTTTAGCGCATAGTAGGTGCACAATAAATATTGGTCACATTCAGTTGAGTGGTTTTCAAAGTAAGACCCAAAATAGATATCGTTTGAAAATGCTCTTTGCTTTTCTTTAGGCACCGTTGTTTTCTGTGGTCATTGCTGGTATTTATTGTCCCAATCTAGTTAATATTCTACCTTCACTTTTAACTTTCTATCTCTCACCTGCCCCTGAATCCTTTAGAGACTTGAAAATCCATTTTCTTTGCTGGCCATGAACCCCTTAAGATCCATGTTGGAATGAAGAAGAGCATGCCCCAAGCAGGCATTGCTGGCTGGGTCGTAAAAATCTGTCTCTAGGATATCCTCCGTCTACGAAGCCCATCCTCACACACCCTACAGGGAGGTGGGGAATCAGGCTTACAACCTTTTCAGAAGAAGCATCAGGAAGCAGGGCCTGCTTGAAAAAGTCAGTCTCATGGCCACCCGTTTGGCACTGAGCTAGGCACTTAAGGGCTGTTCTGGCCCCATCACATCTTCCGGGGATCACAGTTTCCACCATGGCCCTACCCGAAGGTTTGGAGTTGCACATGGAGCGAGGCTCCAGAGTCTGGGGCAGCTCTCGGTTCTGCAGGAATCCTTTGGAAAATTATATTTTGAAGACTGGAATTTTATCCATAGGCATTTTAAAACCTATAGATAAAAGTCTGTTATGAAAGTCATGTGTGCTTATTTGAAAAGTTAGAAGTTAGAGCACAGAACAGAGAACATACATGGTCTCACCATCACCGAAACACACACATTTAAAAATTTTGGTGTATTGGGTCCTTTTTCCTTTGTGCACAGATTCTTCATATAATTTCAATTTTACTGCAAATGAAAGTCTTCTGCTTTTTGTTCCCTGCTTAGCATGCTATCATAAGCATGTTCTGTGTTATTACACAGTTCATCACCCTTATTTCCAACAGCTGCAAACCAGCCCATTGATTGATTGCACTACACTTTGCTAGCCAGCCCGCTCTCGTTAGACGTTCGTTTTCGTTTAGCTCTTTCTGGAAATGAAAGTACAATCTACTTTTTCTTTTTTCCTAAAGCTAGTGCATATCTGGGATTGTTGTTAGCCCAGGTTGTTAGAGGCAGGGTTACTGGATCTTTGGTGGAGACATTTTTAAGGCCCTTGATTACGTAGCCTCATTGTTAAGATGTGGGAGGGCATGCCCATCTTACTAGATGCTTCTGAAAATTGCATTACCATTTTGTCATCTTTGCTGAGTGTAAAAGAGACGCAGCATTTTTTCTTCACTGTGGTAACACTACAAAGGACCTCCACCTTCAAATGCCCAGGCCGGCGTTCCCGGTAGATTTATACTGTGTATGCATGCATATAGGGGTATATGCATGTGTAAACAAACTACAATATATATTGTATTTAATTTTTTTAATTCATGATATTGACAAGACATTTCTTTGTCTCGTGCCTTTCCTTAGTATTTCTTGAAAAGTCTTACCTTCCAAAACTTTCTGCCTAATATGCTTGGGTTTTTGTTTGGATCTGTTCGTTTTAACACACACACACATTCTCTCTCTCTCTCTCTCTCCCTTTTCCTACTAATGGAAAATGCAGCTCTTGAGGATGACAATTGCCAAGCAGAGGCTCGGAGACGAAGAAATTGGCATGCGGCACTTTGCAGCTCATGAGCGTGAAGACTTGGTTCAGCAGCTGGAGAGAGCTAAGGAACAGGTTATTGCTAACATCTATTAAGAGTGGGGGATATGGGGTGCCTGGGTGGCTCAGATGGTTAAGCGTCTGCCTTCGGTTCAGGTCATGATCTCAGGGTCCTGGGATCGAGATCGGGCTCCCTGCTCCTTGGGAGCCTGCTTCTCCCTCTGCCTCTCTCTCTCTCTCTCTGTCTCTCATGAATAAATAAATTTAAAAAAATCTTTAAAAAAAAAAGAGTGGGGGATATGTTTGTACCATTGGACTGTGCCCCCTGTTTCTCAGAGAGGGCAAGGTGCCTGGGATGCCAGTTGGAGGCGGAAGGAGGGTGTGAATTGAATGCTTTTACGTTCTCCCTGCTCTGCTACTTCCCGAGCGGCCTCTTGTGGTTCTTGCTTCCAGCAGTTCTATCCTCCTAGTTTGGGGTACCACTGCTCTGAACACAAGAAACATCCCCCTCCCCCTACTCAGGATAGACAGGAAAGGAACAAGACATGACAAACTGGCCTTCATTTGCAAGTTTCCTGAAGTGCTGAGTGATGCTTTTTAGGCAAAATCTCAACGGGTACAGAGCCCTAGTTAGGGAACAGGGAAGAGAGCCTAAACCTCTTTTTCCTTCTCCCGCTAATTGGTTTTGAAGAGCGGAACAAGATTTCTGGGTCTGGAGTAGCCGGAGAAGGTATGCACGTGCAAGACCCCGGCTGCTGTTGCTAGTGTCTGGATTTGCCCTCTCCGAGCCTCTTGCTTTGGGGCACACTGCACTTGGGGAGGGATAGGGTCTGCCCCCAAGCTGCTGCCCCCGCCCGATCTTCGACATCACGGGCGTCTGGCAGGGACTTGCTCCCTTCCCTGAAGCTTTTACCCAGCCTGTGGTGCTTGTGGTTTCATAGCATATGCGGGTGGGATGAATAGCTCTGTCAGAGTCGGTCAGCCAAGCAGAAGGCTCCATCTCTGGCCATAAAATGACGTCTGAAGAACAGCTTAAGTAAGGACACTTCCTGGGTTTCAGATTGAGTCCCTGGAGCATGACCTGCAGGCCTCTGTGGATGAGCTTCAGGACGTTAAAGAAGAACGGTCTTCCTACCAGGACAAAGTGGAGAGGCTCAACCAGGAGCTAAACCACATCCTGGGTGGGCACGAGAACCGCATCATTGACGTGGATGCCCTCTGTATGGAGAACAGGCAAGTGGCCAGGCCCGGACGCGCACTCAGGCAGGACGCTGGCCGCAAGTTCTCTGCAGCCCAGAGTTACATTTGCCTTGCAATGAAAGTCCCACCACCAAAATGGTGATAGTAATGTCACGTATTTGCTGTAAAAGTCGGAAAAGAAGCACCACACACCTGCTTGTGTGCCTCACCGACCCCTTTCTCTCTCCCCCTACCCTCCCCATTCCCCGGCTGGGCAAGAAGGGTAGGGAGCCAGTGAAAGCTGCTCGGTATTGCTGTCAAGGAGAGGGGAAAGAATAAGAAAATAAATTGAGAAATTCCCTTAGCTGTTTCTTTTCCCTGAGGCAAATTTCCGTGTGTGTGTGTGTGTATGTGTGTGTGTGCGTGGTCTAATTTAATGTTACGTCTGGTGTCGCCTCTTCCTGCCTGCCTTCCCAGTGGAATCATCTTAATGAGAATTATGTGAAAACTGTATGGAGACCCCTTAGGGCATCTCTGCAGAAGGCTGTTCTAAAGTGGGTTTTCTGTGATTTGGGCATATTTGACCTTGATCGGCTCCGTTTAAGAAGAGGTCACCAGGGGCGCCTGGGTGGCTCAGTCATTAAGCGTCTGCCTTCGGCTCAGGTCATGATCCCAGGGTCCTGGGATCGAGCCCCACATGGTCAGGTTCCGCACTCCCTCTGCCTGCCTCTCTGCCTACTTGTGCTCTCTGTCTCTCTGTCAAATAAATAAAATCTTTAAAAAAAAAAAAAAAAGAGGTCACCAAGATGCACTTTTCTCCTCCTCTTTTGGTGGTGAGAAAGCATTGTATGTACACGGTGACTCTGGAGTCGGGTTGCTTTCTTTTTTTCTTCTCCTACTTGCGTGTATGTTTTTTATTTTGCTCCCAAACACTTCCTAGTTGCATGTTTTCTTTCCTAGGTACCTTCAAGAGCGATTAAAGCAACTCCACGAAGAGGTCAACCTCTTGAAATCAAACATCGCCAAGTACAAGGTAGAGAATCGTGATGATGCTGGTAATGATTCACTATTGTACATCTAAATGCCATTCTATTTTAATTCCCTTTTATGTGCCAAAGACATTTGAGTGCTCGCCTGCCCTCCTGGGTAGAGTAAGAGCTTTCACTGAGGTAACCAGGAGGAATTAAGCCCAAAACAACAAACAAACACAACAAAAATAGCTTTTGCAAGAGCATCTTCGTTGCTGTCACCAGGACAGGGCACACGGGGCCTGCCAGGATCTGGACGTGGCCACTTCACAGCCTTGGTCTACATAGAATCAGGCATCCTATTGGCTTCTCTAGAAAATGTTCCATCATCAGACGCTATCTGTCTCATAATTATCCATAAGAAAATGGTTTCTGAGCAACAAGAAGAAACCAAGATTGGGAAATCACAATGTGAGCGAGAATGTTCACGTCACACTGAAAGGACAGAATGTTTAAATTCTCCCACTGTTGTTTAGACTCATTCCAGCCCCATTAGTTTGATAATATCTATTTCTGCAGATGTTCGTTGTGAGCGTTATAATTAGAAGCATCTCCTGGGTTTCTCTGCTTTGAAAATAGATTGATTTCTCTTCCTGAGGGTAAAGTTTTACAGCAGTCTAGATGCTTGGGAGAACCTTCTCGTTTTCTTGGCTTCTGGTGTTAGCTTTTCTTCTCCGAAGTCTCTATGCTATTCTTCCTTTTCCATGCTGCGGGGGCCACACTTTATGCCAGTCTATATATACACATGGAGCCACAGAAGAATGCAGCTTTTAAAGTTGTATAATTAATACATACATTTAAAAAATGTGTGTATGCATTCATTTAACAGCCTTTACTTCGTTCTTCAATGTGCCAAGCACTGCTACACAGTCATATCAATTGTAATGTGAGGGTCTGTGATAGAATGGCACTTTGGTGGGCACCTGTGCACCTCCTAATCTTGTGTCCATGGCAGACATCATTCATCGGTCCTGACTTTTTCCAGTCCAGCCACGGAAGACTTCTGAAGACCAATAGCGATCTCTTGGCATCGGCAAATGAAAGGAAACCTGTTCTCCATCTCATGTCTATTCAGAAGGGGTTTCCATAACTAGTGACTTCACACATTTGATGGAGCTCTTGCTTTCACATTTGATTTAATTTAATGAATACGCATTGAGTGCCTTTTATATATAGGAGAAGGTAATTGCTGTCATTCTGCTGGGCACCAACTTAAAAAAAAAAAAACTCTCTACCAGGTCCATAAATTTCATAACTCTTTGTAGGGACTTGGAATTTTAAAAGTTGGGTCAGCATTTGGAATTTGCCAAGGATTCTTGTGTGCCCGATGGGAGGATGCGTCTACTCTAAGTAGATATTTTTCTTTTTTTTTTTTTTTGGCTTTTTTGATAGAGATTTGTATTTTCTCCCAATGCTGCATTAGAATGCTCTCGAGAGACGGAAAAACTCGAAAGGCCAGAGTAAATCTAGCAGCAGCGCGCTGACTGGAGTCCTGTCTGCAAAGCAAGGTAGGGTTTGTTCTCTGGAGGGACCGCTTAGGACCACAGAACGCCGGAGCTCGGGCTCTGCATCTCCGTTTGTGGGTGGGAAACCAAGGTGGTTCTTAGAACAGCCCTTCTCAAACCTTCATCTGTATCAGCATTGGCTGGGGAGCTTGTTTGAAAACATAGATTACTGCCCCCTACACACACAGTTTTTGATTTAGTAGGTCCGGGGGGCCCCAGAGAATACGCATTTCTAAAAAGTTCCCAGGTGTTGCTGATGCCTGTCTGGGATCCTGCTTTGAGAACAGCCACATTAGCTATCTTTCTAATGACAGGACCCCCTTCGCATCTGGTCCCCGATCCTGTGCTCTTCCTTCAAGAGTGCTTTCGCTCCTCTGATCACCAGTTTAGCATCCCTGGGTCCATGTTCCAACCTCGCCAAGCTTCTCCTTTTTCTGGCCTCTGTGACCAGAATAGAAAAGTCTCACAGCTGCTGAAATCATTTTATCATGGAACATGTGCCTTTTTCAAAGAAGCTTTTATTGATTGCAATTCTGTTCCTCCTTCTTGTCGATTCTGATGAAAAATAATGATCTTCCAGGAACAGTCCAGGGGAATAAATAGCAGAGAGCTTGCTTCTGACACTTAATATTTGGGAATTCAGTTCTCAGCGTAAGCCTCAGGTTTGAACATGCTCGCCTGGCCCACTTTCGGGTTGTCGGCCACGCAGACCAGCAACGAGCATGCAGGAGTCTTAATCAAAGCTGGAGTGGCTAGGGGAAAAAAAAATGTGCTGAATCTCCAGCCGGCCTAATAACCAAGGCACTTTTCCAAGCAACTTCTGTTTTTCCACTCAACTAAAAAAAGGATACCCTAGAATTGTTTTTAAATAGAAAACTACAATACTCCACAGAAATGTGAAGTAGCCCATGTGAGTTTAGCTCTGGATACCCTTGACAGCTAAACATCTTTGAATGGTGAGACCCAGTCTTATCACCGATGTGGGGAATGCCAGCCACGTTCAAAGGCCATGCCGTAAGCCCGCAATGGCCTTCTGGATAACCCAGCCTTTCTGGATGACCCTCTGGCAACTTATTTTGAAAAACCTTGAACTCATCCCCTTTGAGCAGCAAGAAATAATTACCGATGTATGAAAACATACTGCTTGAGGAAAGTTCTTCCTACATTAGTTATAAGAAAAAAAACAACATAGGAAGTAACATAAATTTCCAGCAGAAATTAAATAAATTATTCTATATCTCTATATGGGCTCCCAAGCTGCCTTTACATTTTGTGTTTTAGGAGATATTTATGATGAGGAATAGGGTTAAGTGAAGAAAGCTGAGCTTTTTCCCATTTCAGAAGAAAAATGTATGAATCTGTATATCTATGTATAGGCATATAGAAAATGATGTTCAAAGATCTAGTGAGAGATTTAATTTTTTCTGTCTGATAGGAGTACAAGTGGTGTCTTTTTTGTGGTAACTTGTAGTTTCTAAAAACATGCAGACACAAAATATATTTTGTATTTTAAATAATGTCCCTGTGATCTTGCCACCCACTGAACATACTACACCGTAGGAAACTCTGCCACAGAGCGAGGAGCTCGGGACCAGAGTCATTGCCATTTGCAAGGCTGTGTGACCTTCAGCTGATGTTTTTAATCAGTGCCTTGCTTTCCTGTCCATGAAATGGGAATAAATAATACTCCCCAGGTGGGTTTTTTTTTTTTTTTTTCAATTTTGGACCTCAAATGAGTTTGTATGAAAGTGTTTCGAAAGGGTAAAATAATGGACAAATGAAAAAGATTATTATCTCTTTAAAAAACTGGTGATAAATGTCCATGAGAACTTCCTTGTTTCTGCTCAACCCTCACACTGAATTTTATTTTGTTTTATTTTGACACCTGAAGTAGATTCTTCAATACAACATCATAGCATTTAGAAGTGGGGAGCCTATCCCAGCTTCATTATCCAGGAAGAACGGACATTGGTTTGCATTGCAGTGTTTCAGAAGGACTTAAGACTGAGCTGTAAACTTTATATCCCACCTAGTTCAGGATCTGTTATCTGAAGATCATGGGTGCAGTCTCCCAGCTACTCCACAGTCCATTTCTGATCTGAAATCTCTGGCAACGGCCCTGTTGGAGACAATCCACGAGAAAAACATGGTCATCCAGCACCAAAGGCAGACCAACAAGTAGGTAGCTGGACCCTTGGGTGGGTGGTGGGCGGGAGAAATGTGGGCTGCTGGCTGGTGGCAGCCAGGTGGGACTGCAGGCCTTTGGGGGAGGGGAGGTGAGTCTGCATTACAACAGCATCTTAGCCATTTGCCGGAGTGGGGGAGGGGGAGAATACTACCAGCCATTATGTATTGAACACTTACTCTGAGCCCCTCACTCAGGAATGCAGATGACATGGACCATTTTGACATTACCATTGCCTGGGGAACTTACCCTATCTCTCCTGTGGGTCTCCTTCAGGGGCGGCACCTCCTCAGTGCCATCTTAACCTACAGCATGACAATGAGGGGTTCTGACCAGGAGGAACGCCAGGCAAGGCAGCTGGGCCTACAAGGGAGTGTCATGTCACTCTTCCAGAGAAGCAAAGAAGGTGGTGGGACGGAACAATTAAAATAGAGGTCTTCCTTGGTTTTTATAAACATATCGACTAGGTGGGGCAAAATCAAGTTAAAGTAGCCATCAGAGACACACGCAAAACTGGAGGTGTTCAGAGAATGGTGAATAAACAATAAGTTAAGGCAACAGACGTCGCAAACAAGGCTGGCTTTGAGGGCAAGCGACCATGCTTGGAAGGGCCCTGCCCTTAGTCCGGAACTCCACAGTTGCCATCTTCAGATTCTTGATCATTTTTGAACAAGGAGGCCTGCATTTGCATTTTGCGGTGGGCCCCCCAAATTATGTAGCTGGTCCTGCTTATAAAACCTACACGCAGCACCAAAATGAAGGCGTGGAAGAAGTGAGCAGGCTCCGAAAAGCTGGGCTTCCAGCAAGGAGGGGAGGGATGAGGGAATTGGGGTCCTGGTGAGGAGGAGGGGCACAGGGAGCAAGGCAACTGGAAAATGAATGAGAGTATTGTAAAAACAAAATAGAAAAAAGAGAAGCCGGGAGTGAAGGGAAGATCGCGCAGGAGATTAAGATATATATAAAAGAAGGAAGGGAGCGATGGAGGGAGTCTGGGTAAACTCAGAAGGATGACAAGAGTCATTTATTGACAGAAGAAGTTTTTAAAATTCTTTTAAAATAAATCTTAACCAAGGAATGAAACAGTCAGGTGCTAAAATGCAGATACTTCTCAGGGGAGGGAGAGGAAATGGAAATCTCCCCAGAATAGGTACGAGGTCTATTTTATCCAGCCGGTAGTGTTCCGCATGAGCCTTCTTTGTCCTCACTGACTCCCAGTAAAGCACCGCTGGGGCTCTTTCAAACCTTCTCAGGTCTTCTAAAAACCCTAGTCTGTTCTCAGCAGGTAACCTCAGCTGCTCTTTTACTGAGAAAATAGATGCTCCTCACCAGGAACCCTATGACTTACCCTCCCCTGGAACCAGTGCCTTCCATCCTCCCCCTCCTGGCTCTGGGAAACACACTGGCCCACCATCCCTGTTGGTCCACACCATCTTCCCTCCTCTGGGCCTGGCTCCCCTGTGAGCAACTCTTCCCACCTGTTCCACTCCTAACCCCCCTCACCCCGCCCCGGCTCCTGCCTCTTCATCCAGAAACCACACGGAGCTCCCTGAACCCCCAAAGCCTTTTCTCTGCAGCTCCCCCGAATTCCATTCATCCAGCGTCTTTGTGAACAAGAAGGCTGCCTTTACTTCTTCAACAGCAACCCCCTCAATGTGTGTTCTGGGGGGCACCCATGTCAGAATCACTCAGAGACACTGGTTTTGAAATGCAGATTCAGGGGGATTTTCTGGAGGGAACATCAGGGTTCTGGATCTGAACCAGCCCCAGGGGATGCCATATGCAGGAAAGAAAGACCACCTTGGCTTCAACACCTCCCAAGACCTCTTCCCAGATTTTTCACAGCAGTCTTCCTTTGAGGGTCTCCAATACCCCCAAACCTCACTTTCTTAGTCTGTTTCTTTTCTAATTTCTCTGCATCCCAATTCCCATCTTGCACTCATCTCCTTGGATTCCTCTGACTTTCTCCTCATCCCCTCGATTCCCTACATGGCCCTCGCTTCCCTCCCAGGTCTCCACCAGGCCTTCTCTCCTTACCCTACCTGGGGGGCTCCATCCCCACCCCCCATCGTTGCCTCTCACTCTCTGCAGGCTCTTCTCAGAACTCTTGTCCCCACCTCGTCATCCAGAGCAGGACCCACATTTCCAACTGCGAGGCTGATGGTTTCCCCCATATCCCTTCAGCTCTTCACATTCAAGGAATCTAGGCTCTGGGCCACCCACTCCTTAGTACCTTTTAAGACCCTGGAAAATGCTGCTGCCCTTTGACCCACATGGTCTGCATCTAGAAATTTATCCTAAAGAAAAAAATCGGTATGATGTCCTCAGATTCATATATAAGGTGTTCACCATGGATTCATTTGTAGGAGGGGGAGAAAACAGAAACAACCCAAATGTTTTTATTTATATTTTATTTTGTTTTATTTTATTTTGAGAGGGGGAGAATGTACGAGTGCAGAGGGAGAGGGAGAGCGTCTCAAGCAGACTCTGTGCTGAGCATAGAGCCTGATGCGGGCCTTGATCTCACAACCTGAGATCATGACCTGAGCCAAAATCAAGAGTCAGACGCTTAACCAACTAAGCCACCCAGGCACTCTTCCCCAATGTTTTTAAGCTGGAGGCTGATTAAGATTAGAGTAAATCCATAAGATGGAATATTATGCAGCCATAATTCAGGCATGACTTGAAGAATATTTAATGGGCTCTGCCCACCATCCTGATACTCAGGTTCAACAAACCTCCACATCTTGCAGGTTGAAGCTGTCCCAAGGCCAGAACGTTTGTCCATTAGAATTGCTGTTCTCTCCCAGTACAGAGGACAGTGCTGGGCCCACAGTAGGTGCTTATGGTTATTTAATGAATGGATGATGGAATCATCTTCTACTCTTTTTTCTTGTTCTCTTAATACTCTTTACAGTTTTCATGGATTCAATATATAGGTCAGGTCCTCGTCATGGGACTTCAGTGTACATCTCCTAGCTGCCCTCTCTGCTTTGTTCCCACCAGACTATCGCCTCTTCCTTGGGAAGGCCCTCCCATCGATCCTCCAACTGCAGACCCCCAGGCCCTCCTCCACCGCCAACCCCCACACTCTCTCAACCCCCGCCAGCTACAGTTCTGATCACATCACAAGCCTCCACTAAACAGCTGACTTTTCTTTTTTTGTTTGTTGCAAGTTTTTATTTAAATTCTAGTTAGTTAACATATAGTGTAATATGGATTTCAGGAAAAAGCGGGACCATTAGAGCAGAGACCTGCTGCCTGCCGAACTCAGCAACCCCAGGCCGTCAGGCTGAGGCTCCCGCCTCTCAGGACACATTGATTTTCTAGCACATTCCTACCGTAACCCTACTGCAACCAGCACGCCCCCAGGCTCCATGATGGGCTCTCACCCTCGTTGAGAAACAGACATCTTTTGCTAGGTTTAATTTTGGTTTCTTTGTTTGTTTTTGTTTTTTCAAGCTTAATTTTGTTTTAAAGCACCTTGTCCTTTGTAACTATTATTTAATAATTTTGTACCATCTCATGGTTCAGATTTTTAAAGGTTAAACATCAATGTGTCTCTAAACTACTACTATCTCTCAGACACCCAATTCTCCTTCCTGGAAGTAACCACTATTTCTTATTTCTTATGTATCCCTTTCCAAGAAACATATAACACATTTCCACAGACACATATAAATACTCATGTATACTTGTATAAATACAGTCTTTTCTCTCTTTCTTTCTTTCTTTCTTTCTTTCTTTCTTTCTTTCTTTCTTTCTTTCTTTCTTTCTTTCTTCTTACAAATGATAGCAAGTATTCACCAAAAAGAGGGTTTTTTTTTTCACTGTTCTGCACCTTGCTTTTTACCACCATAACAATAGATCTTAAAGATTGCTTCATATCAGTACATAATGTACCTAATGTGCCATTTTTAAAACTTAGAAGGTCTTCGGTTTCATACTTTCAATAAATGTTTTATTTGGGGGCATGTAAAAAAAAACTATACAACAAATGGAGTGGGGGCTAGGAATAGAATCTGAATTCGGTCTGCTTACTGTGATCCCCCTCAACTTAGCCTTTTGTAGCTAAAATAATACAGTAGTTTTGTGTTGGTGGAGCATTATTAAATGAGAATAAAGGTATTCTGTTCTGTAAGCCTGTGCTCCCCCTACAGGCTTTCCGCCGCCTGACACCCCCCTCCCCTTGAGAGGGCCCAATGGGAGCCATCTTGAAGAATTGATGAATCCACATAGGACTTTATTTTTTGAGAGAATTTTCAAGTACTGGGCATTTTGCTTGAGGTACTCATTGCCAAAGAGTTGGCAGTTGTCTGACTATTGCTAAAGAAGAGATGAGCTTCCTGTGACTTACCAACAGGTAGCAAAGCAGTAATAGAAGAGACAGGTGTTGGGGCGCCTGGGTGGCTCAGTTGGTTGAGCAACTACCTTCGGCTCAGGTCATGATCCCAGAGTCCTGGGATCGAGTCCCACATCGGGCTCCCAGCTCGGCAGGGAGCCTGCTTCTCCCTCTGACCCTCTCCCCTCTCATGTTGTTTCTCTCTCGCTCGCTCTCTAATAAATAAATAAATAAAATCTTTAAAAAAAAAAAAAAAGAAGAGACAGGTGTTGAAATCTTGTTTTACTGAACGCCCCATTTAGTTTTCCAGTCAACACTTTGCTGGTGGTAGGGTGCTGGTGGGGGTACATGAAGATATACTGGCCTTTCATTGCCCTTCCTGCCATGCTAACACTGTTTACTGCTCTCCACCCCCACCCCCGCCCCCGGCCAGTGGTAAATAGCTTGGAAGTTCAAGATACTGGGAGCAGCATGAACTGTCATGGACCAGAGGAAAGAGTCAAAAGAAGGCCACCCGGGGTAGAGGTGGGGACAGGGTAGAGCCAGTCACGTCTTGAGGACCAGGCTCTCCCCAAGGACCCTCACTCAGGGATTTCTGCTCCCGTGTTGTCTGGGGAATAGGAGGGGACACACAGTGATGGCCACCTCCCGAGTCAGGTCTGTCTTTTCAGATCCCCTCTGACGTTGTTACTATCAGAAACTACTACTGAAAATCTATCTGGAGGCCTGACATCTTGAGGATTTTCCTAGACTGCTAGGTAGACATATGCTAAAATCCCTCTTAAAGCAAACTGTAGCTAAATAAAAACCTGATTGTAAAATCTGCCCCCTCCTACCAAAAAAAAAAAAAAAATCCTCTCTCAAACCTGTTTATGCCTCAAGCTACTGCCCTAGCTGTCTCCTTCGATTCTCTGCTAAACTTCTTGAAGAGTCATCCGTATTCCCTGCTTATGGTTGCCCCGAGTCTGCTTCTCCCAACCCTGTCGCTTGGATTCTTTGGTTTCACCCCTTCCACTGTTCCTGAAACATCTCTCTCAAGGGTCAGGCATGTCTTGTAGGTGGACTTTTTCATCCAATGTGACCACCTTCTAGAATAAGACAATATTAACCCCAGCCATCCCTCCTGGGTCTTCTCTCCCCTTGGCTTCCCAGCCCCATGTGGCCTGGCTCTCCTCTTCCCTGTCCAGCTGTGCCTCTCTAGTCCTTTCTTGCCTTAGACAAGTGGTACTCAAGGGTCCTGTTCTTCTGACTTCTCACACTCTGCTGGTGAGCAGACTTACTCCCCAGCCTCCATGCCTATCTCTGCATTCCCAGACTTTCCTTCTCCCACGCGGCCAGCTGTCTCCATGGATATCCCGTGGGCACCTCAAATTCCTCACCTCGGTATTATTACTCCATTCAGTTGACTTCCCACATACGCCCCGCCCTTGGCTTGTTGGGGCCACCACCATCCCTGACTTGGACATTACCCTTCCGACTGGTCTTTCTGCTTCTACTCATACTCATTCCCATCCATTCTCCACTCCACATCAAGAATACTTTTCTTAAACGTCATCATGCTGCTTCGCTGATTAAAACCTTCCAATATCTCACTGTTGCCAATGTGTAAAAGTCTCACCAGTCTCAATAGGGCAATAAGAGCATTCATGATCTGGGTCCTTAAAAACCACTCTGGATTCATCTCTCATTTGTCTCACTTCCACTCTACGGTTCTGCTGAAGTACTTGTATACTTTCAGGCCTATGTTTTGGTTCCGGACCCTCCACTTAGCAGCTGTGTTGCCCTGGGCCAGTTAGTTGACCTCTCTGAATCTCTGTTCCCTCATCCACAAACTAAGCATATTAAAGACTCCCTCATCAGTTGTTGCAAGGGGTAAAGGAGATACTATCTGTTCAGTGCTTAGAGTAATACCTGCTAGAGAACAGGCGATTGAGAGATATTATTCAAACCTTTGACAGGCTCTGTACATATGTGTCTGTGTGTGTCTGTATATCCACATCTGTCCTCCTACCAGACTTTTAAAAGTCCCTCAAATGCAGGGACACAGGGGCGCCTGGGTGGCTCAGTCGGTTAAGCGGCTGCCTTCAGCTCAGGTCATGATCCCAGGGTCCTGGGATCGAGCCCCACATCGGGCTCCCTGCTCAGTGGAGAGTCTGCTTCTCCCTCTCCCTCTGCCTGCCTCTCTGCCTACTTGTGCTCTCTCTCTCTCTGTCAAATAAATAAATAAATAAATAAATAATCTTTAAAAAAAAAATTACAGGGACACAGGCTGCTTCTCTTCATTATCCCCTATAGCCTCAATAATTGTGTGCTGAATTGGTCATACTGAATTCAGCGGACCCTGTTCCTATGTTTACTGCCTTCCTCAATGCCTACTGTCCTCTCTCCCTGGGCTGCACCACCCCACGTTCTGTGGACCACCTGCCATATTTGTTCAGCATGAAGCCCATCAGGAAGAGTCTTTTTGTCATTTAAAGAATCTTGGGTCCTATCATATAGGTCACCCAGTTGCATCCACACTTCAATTATGAACAGTTTTTAAAGAGTTCTTGCTCCAGACACATGAATGCTTGTTTTAAAGTGCCATTGTGAGGTGTTGGTTAAGAGCGTGCACTTTGGCAGCAAACGGAGCTGTAGGTTCAGATCCAGAGTCATCACCAGCTGAGTCCTGCTTGTGGTTCTGGTCAAGTTAACTAATTTCCATGCCTGTGTTTCCCAATGGGAGGAGTAGAGTGGGCTGGATGAGAGCACCGGGGGTCAGCAAAAGACACAGCTTGGAGATAAACTGTGTGCCCTTGGGCATGTTGCTTAACCTCTCTGTTCCTTGGGGTCCACATTTGTAAAAGGATAATAATACAACATACACTGCAGGGTTTTTGTCAGGTCAAATGAGATCATGTAAACTCACTAGGTACTCAGCATGAGCTCTGACTCATAGCCAGGACTCAGGAAAGATTAGTTTCGCTGTTCATGTTAGCGGTTGTGTCGTTACTGCTGTTCTGGATAATGTTATGGCTACTATCACTCCTAGCACAATTCCCATTGGACCCATTTTATTACCTCCAGCTCTGTATCAGATGCCTGAATCAGGCCAAAGAGAGCAGTCACTGATGACAAACAGGCAGGGTCCCTCAAAGTATGGGACACTAGCAAATTCACCGCAGTCCATTTCTGGGAGACAAGGCTCTGTTATCCGGGAACATCAGGGGGTAAAAAAAAAAAAAAAAAAAAAAAGCAACCAAATGTCTCTGCAGCACGCCTTTGAACGTTGCTCTGATGGCATCCTTCGGCATGCACAGAAGAGTTAAGCCTTATCTTTTGTTTCCAAGAGGCAGCCACACACAGATGATCTGATCTCGTTAAGAAACAGGCATCAACTTGAACTCTGCTGTGATTGCATCTCAAACCCATCAGCTGGTGAAAAGGGAGCTCGGATCAGAAGGTCTGAGCAAAATATTGAAAGCAAGATTACGAAGAATGGTGTTTATTGAAGGGTCAGGGACATGAAAGTAGAATAGACCCAACAAATAGGGTGGCAACTGAAAGTAATTGATAAAGACTATGCAGAATTTAAGACTTAAGGAAAAGAAGAAAAGCTCCAAGTACCTAGGTGAGGAAAACCACATGTAGTAATGTCAGAGTTTTCTGGAAGCTCAAAGGGAATATTAATTAAGAAGCTGCAAGTCAATTCAGGTAAAATAAGGATGAATCCAAAGCCATATATATGTGCAGATTTATACATATTCATGCCTCTATGTATGTGGGTGTGCGCAGCTATCTCTGGAATATAAAGAGAGGTAGGAGAACAATTCTAGCATTCTGATTTCTCCTGCTGAAAGGAATCAAAACTTTGCTATTAAGGTGATTTCCGCGTCATTTTAGCATGACAGCACCAAGAAAATCCCCCAAATAATATAAAGACTGGTTTTTCCATTTCCAGGCCAATGGAGAGTGATTCAAGTTTGAGATGACTATGAAATCACTTCCCAACTATGTTTAATTTTGTGTAGAGTGGAAGAGGGGAAATACATGCCCACGTTTATGTCTTCCCATGCATACAGACAAAGTTTGGCTCCCAAGTAAACATTATAATCTTTTCAGATACACGTTCCAGAAATTATGTCCCAGTGGGTCAGAATGGTCACCTTGGAAAGCAATATAATTCTTCTAGAGACTCTGCAATTGCTGGAAGTTCTTTTGAAAGGCCTATTTCTTCATTCTGGCCATAGATAATTGCAAGCCTTGAAAGAAGGAAAGCATTTTCTTTAATCAAATATGTTTATTGAACACCTACCATCAACCGGGCATTCTGCTAGGTGTCAGGGATATGGATATCAGTAAGACATAGGTTAGGTCGAAGAAGGCAGATCTTACTATTTTATTGACTCAAAGCAACTTTACCACGCATGTTCACCCATCTTAACTGGTTAGACTTGGTGGTTTCCAGAACTCAGATACATCCTCAGAGAATCAGGTGCAATACTACTAAGGGCGTTCAAAATGAATGATTATCTTCAGCAATGAGCAATTCCCAAATAGAAATTGTGTAAGATGTTTGGGCAATGATGGAATAATTGTTTAGCTTCCCTTCCTTTTTGGGAGAGGACTCACTTAAATGGCAACATTTAATATTTTTTTAATCATTCACTGTATATTTTCATATGTATGTTCAATAGAGTGTGTGTGTATAATATATTATATATTATACATATATATTCTTTGCACATGCACACACAGTATGTTTTCTGCATATACTTTAAATCTCAAAACATTTTCTATCAGGGCACTCTAGGGGGTATCCCCCAAGTAGCTTGCTCACAGCTCCAAGAGCTGATGAGATGCTCATTAATTTGTCTGTTGTCATTTTCTCCCATTTTCCAGAATCCTAGGGAATCGGGTGGCTGAACTGGAGAAAAAATTAAGAACTCTGGAAGTTTCTGGTTTGTGGAGTCTTCCAGGTAAGCAGAACTTCATGAAAGTTATTTTCCTTTTTTTAAAAAGGCAGCCCTCACCTATTTTGCAAAGAAGATTCTACTTTCTAAATATCCTTTTATTTGAAGATCATTGTTGAAAAATCTACAAGTGCTTTAAACAGAAGCCATCAATTTTGAGGAAATCAGAAAAACTCCTATAAATATGCACGTTCCCATCTGTGGAACTATGAAGTTTTGCTAGCCTAAGCTCAGAAATTGTCATTATATGTGTCTGTGTATGCTTTATTTTTCACCTTTGTGAATATAGTAAATTGTTTCATTGTTTTTTACCCGTAGGTATCTTATAAAGTTTTGTTCATTTTAATTATCATCCTTAAAAATGAATATAAGAATGTACAAAGATTTGTTCAATTTACTCCTCAATCCTAAAAATGAATATAAGAACTGACAAAAATTTGTTCTATTTAATTATCATTCCTAAAAAAATGAATGATACCTAAAAATAAATATACTGACAAAAATTTGTTCTATTTAATTATCATTCCCAAAAATGAATATAAAAATGAGTATAAGAAACTTCTTCTCCTCTCTTCCCCTGTCCCTTTTTTTTTTTAAAGACTTTATTTATTTATTTGACAGAGAGACAGCGAGAGAGGGAACACAAGCAGGGGGGTAGTGGGAGAGGGAGAAGCAGGCCCCCCACGGAGCAGGGAGCCTGTCGCGGGGCTCGATCCCAGGACCCCAGGATCATGACCCGAGCCGAAGGCAGACACTCAGTGACTGAGCCACCCAGGCGCCCCTCCCTGTCCCATTTTACGCAGCTTGAAAATCAAAATTTCCTTTGGAGATTTTTTTTCCCCCACAATTGTACACGGTGTGAGGAAAACTCTGATGTTTCACTTTAATTAGCTATATTTATCCTGTTTGTCTTGGTAAAATACCCCTTCGTGAGACCCCCATCAGCTATTCCCCTTTTCTTTACACTCTCCAGAAACTTGTATTTATCATTTTCCACCCCCTCCTCTTTCCCTGAGAGCAACATTTACATATATTTTTAGTTACTTAACCTTTCTGCACAAACCAGCCTCCTCTACCCTTAAATCGTATCAGTTGCTGCCCTGTAATGTTCGAGAAATGAAAATTGCCACAGGGACATGGACAACAACACGTTTTTTTAATGTAACCTGAATAGCTGCCTTCGGTTGCCTACAAGTGCGTTTCATAAATTGGAAGTTTTAGCAGAGATTCCTTGAACTTGATGTCAAAAGACCTAACAGAACTAATTAGTGGCAAGTGCCATTCTGGGGATTTGAATGATCCATTTTGCACAGGAACCTTTTGATGCAGTTAAAACCTTATCTTCTTTGAAGGTCCTTCTTTTATTGCATTGAATTTCAGCACAGTCAGGCAAATTTATCGTTTATTTGTGCAGTCAGATTGCTATTTCTGTGCATAGACTGGAGTTTTGATGTTTGGTTTTTTTTTTCCTCCAAATGACTTAGTGAAATTTCATGATGTTTTATTTCTACAATTTATGTAAAAAAGATGAAAGTTGAATAAGTAAAGGAACGCTGAGAATTTTCTCTGGTGTTGTTTGGTCTGGGCTGGAATGGCTATTATGCATTAACAATTCTTTCTTTCCTTCTTATTGCTGCCTGAAGGCCTGAGCTACAATGTTTCAGTAGGATTCGGGAGTATGTTCTATTTAAAATATCTGTGTTTGTGGCTAATATCAGCAGTGCATTAATATCATGTAAATAAATAGAAATGCATTCTGTATGTATCATTGCACTTTTCTGATTAGAACAGTCCTTTGAAATAGAGAATTCAATTAGTACCAAGCAAATATTAAACGGTAAAATGAGCTTTGAGGGACCTGGCTAGATGGATTTTATGCCATGGCCATGTTTGTTCTAGTATCTGGCCTCCACACAGACACAGAGTGGGAGTACAGGGAAAACAGGGGGGACTCCCCAGATCTGATACGGTTGATGTAAGGGAAAGAGGATTGCTTTGCTGCAGTTGTGAAGGATGTCACAACGAGGCATCTCCGTGTGATCGTTTTTAAACCGCGGTGAGAAATAGTAAGGGAAGGGCCTCTTGCAGCATCAATTCAATCAGCCCCTTCCATCCGCTCATTGTTTTGTGGTCGCCATTTAACCTACCGAATAGTGGAGCAAGGGGCAGTATGTTCTCTTCCTCCTTCCTCCTTCCCTCCCTCCCCTTCCTGTACCTCCACCTCCTTCTCATCCTTTCTTCTTCTCCACCTCTTCCTCTCTCTCTTCCACTTTCTTCCTCTCCCTAGGTAGAAGCCATGTCAGTGTTTTGGCCCCCTGGTGGGGACTGAGTCCCAGTAGTCAGAGAGTTGCTAGCTCTCTCTTACTTACTAGCATCTGAAAGGATCAGTGTCTTCTTCAGTAAATCAGTCCATCAATGTGTTCATACCTTTTTGAGCATCAACTTTGTGAATTCAGTTCTCTATCAGGCATTCTAGTCGTGCCCCCTCCAAGAATCCATAGTCCCATTAGGGAAGCAAGATGCATACACATCTAGCAGTGAGAAAAAAACACAAAATGATATATGATTAAGTGCCGAGTGATAAAGGTGTTGGGGTATAAGTGACGAACGTGAAGAGTCATCAAATGTCAGACCTGGAAGGAGAGTTAAGAGCAAAGAATTCAAGGATGGCGAATACTTGGTGTATATTACAAAACACCCATTCCCATGCCAGTGGCAGACATTACTAATCAATCACATGGCTTTTGCATGCTGCCCTCACATATGGCCCTCAGAACAGGTATCCACCCTGGCTTTCCAGGAAGCCCCCTCCTGGTTAGACTTGACATGTGAGAGAAAACATTTCCCCTTTCCTGATCTAGTCTAATCCCCTCATTTCAGATGGAAAAAACAAAGGTTTAGGAAATGAGAGGATACTGAAGGGACACAGAGGCTGGTATTAGAACTCAGGTGTTTCCACCCATGCTGGGGAGTTGTAGTTCAGAGAAGAGAGGAATTGAGGGGAAGGGGCAGTGGTTAGATCAGCTGGGGACTGGAGAAGGACTCAAAAGCCAGAACAGTCTTCTCTGAGACTCCGAATGGCAGTGGTGAATTCTGCCTTACTCTGAGACAGAACTGCTGTTGGACTTTGAGTATGCAATGAGTATTCTTGGAGTCTCATCTCCCTCCCTCCTCACTCTCTCAGCCAACAAATATGTAGTTCTCCGTGTTGTTCAACAGAGTTGGGGAAAATTTGTGATCTTGCTGGAAAGTAGGCAAGTCTGACAAATGCCACAGTCCACGTGGAGAAATCATCTGGATAGCAGAGCATATTCCAAACTGTTTCATTGGTTCCCAAGAGGTGGGAAGGCATGGGGCTCCTGCAAGAAAATGGGGGGGCGCAACTGACCTGGTCCCCCAGAAGGGAATGACACCCCCCCTCCCACCAGCCTCAGTCCCGCAGCCCTTTGCTGGCCTCTGCAGGGAGAGTGGTGCCTGGGGGCTCTGTGGGGCGGTTTCCTGGATGTGCTTCTGCTCTAAAAAGAAATGCTGAAAGCTAGAAAAAAAACCTGACAAGAGCAGAATCGGGCTCTTTGAGTTTTTCATTTAATTCTCTCTTCTCCACTCGAAGCATCAGCCTGAGGAAGAAAATGTGCATTTTGAAATTACTTGGGAATAAGGAAGGTTTCCAGACACTCACATGCCTGTCAAGCAGAGGGGCCTGTGTGGCCTTCCACACCAGCTGCCACTTGACTCTTTGTGGGTCACCTCCCCCACCCCTCTTCCTGCAGGCCAAGGCACCAGAATGAAACAATGAGACAGCCGATTATCAGATTAGAGCTCACATTCATCATCGTAGATGGAATCGAGACTTAGAAACAACAGGACAGGCTTCCAAGGAGGTCTTTGAATCCTTCAACAAACACTTTGCAAGAATGACCAAATCTTGCCATTTTACCTTCAGATTAGGGCATGATCTCTCCAGGTAGGAATTTCAGGAAGTGTTCAGCCTCTCTCCAACCTCCACCTTGATTGGCCATGGACGAGTCGTGGCTTCGGTTTCCTTCGCTAATGCTTGTTGCTCAGACTCTGGGAGAGGTTTCGCAGGGCTGGCTCCAGTGTTTTTGCGGAGCTACTATGGAATGGATGATGCTCTGAGGCTGGAGAGGACCAGGGACACCTTGCACCCTAGAGAATCCCTTGTGACAGGAGGGGCTGAGGGCTTCCCTCAGGCCACCTTAGTCCCTTGGCTGAGGCCAGCTCCCTGCTCTGCCTGTAATTCTGATTCTTCAGCCACCAGAGCACAGGGGACTTGGAAGGCTGGTTGGGACACAAAGGGGCAGAGTGTGCCTCTTCCTGGAAGAACAACTGGTCTACCTGTAGAGAAAGATGGCTCAAGAAATGCAGTCTCTCTTGACTTGAGGACAGTAGCTGTTGTCTTGATCGAGAGAAACAAAAGAAGTCCACGCTGAGGTGTCTGCTCTGGGTTCAGAGGAACCATTAATCCCTCGCAGTGTTTCCAGATTGTATCTTTACAGTACAAAAGGAGACCCGATTGTGTTTCTTTTTTTCTGAGAGCCTCTTAACAATATCCCAACCTGTAGTTCTACAGTTCTCTTTGGGACACTTCTCCAGACTGTGTCCCTGAAGATTTGGATTTTTTTTTTTTGCACGTGAGACAATAGCCGTGCTGGTGGAGAGCTTTCAGGTAGGCTCCTATCAGATTTCTGTTCTTCTGGGATGCCCCTCAGCCGAACCCAGAGTGCTGATTGCTGCTAACAACATATCCCATCTGCCGGAGGCAGCAGCGAGCACCTGTGCCCACCACGACATCAGCAGTCCCAAGAATCCATTACCTGTGTATTCAGATACATACCGGCTCTTTATTAAGCACCTACCATATGCCAAACTCTCTCCTACAGTCTTGGAAATGAAGCTCCCTAATGGGAAGACAGTACTGGGAACAAACTGAGGGCTCAGAGGTACAGTCCCAAGGTTCACCTGGTTCTCTAAAGGTGGGAACATCTTTACAGAAATACCATTCTGTGTCCACTGAACCTGAAACCGAGTAAAATCACAGAGTTTTGGGGCCCCTGATCTGAGCCCCAGAAAGATTAGGGGCTTGGCTTTAGAAGAGGTCTTGCTCAGAGTTAGACGGCTAAGGCTGGAGCATAGGCTCAGCCCACAGCCCTGGGGTTTTCATTTTGGGCACTGCGATTCCCACCGAGGGAATCCCAAGCCCTTGTGGACAGAAGTTTGGGGTCAAATCCTACTTGTTGTGCTCTCCTGACCACTGGGCAGCATTCCCTTTATGTCCACATGTTCTGTGTCCGTGTGTCTGTGGTCACGATGCTCACATTTCAGAGCCATACTTCCTGTTCCTGACTTCCAGAACTTGCCATGGCCTCCACAATAGAGCGGTGAGGGTCTTCTTTCCCTCAACCTCTCCATCCACTGGGGGAGTTCATACAAATGGATACAAGGGTTTGGCTGGTAGGGGACTATATGTTCTAAGTGAAAGTTTAGCCATGACAGTTTGGGGGATCTGAGACTACCCGCCTTATGACAGAGTCGTTACTCAGTCTAAATGACCACATTGAATTAAATCAAAGGTAGCATATGGCAGTGCTGTCTACACCGTAAGGTGATAATTTCAGTATATGACATTTATTGAGTGCTAGTGAAATGCTTAAGGGCTTTACATGAATCCGTTCATTTCATCACCACCGCCCAATGAGGTAGGTGCTGTTCTTCTTCCTCATTTTACAGACGAGGGCTCTGAGGCTGAGTGACTTGCCTGAGGTCAGCCAGCTAGCAAGGGACAGAGTCCAGAACACAAACCCTGTAGTTTGGCTCCAGAGCCAGCACTCCTCAGCCCTCTGCTGTGGTTATGCCTGTTCTCTTCTCACCCAGATCAAAGCCATTCGGTTTTTGGCCAACATACCAGGCTGCTCCTTCATGGTGGCATTTGTGGGCGGCCATGTCCTGAGCAGACTCACAGACTGGCCCTGGACCTCACTGCCTGGCCCTCACACTACAGAAAGGGCCGGCTGGCCATTGCCCTTCTGTAGCGTTACCTATGATTAAAGAAAGTGCCTTGTTCACCCAAACAGCCAGTCCATTGTGTGGGGCGAACATAACCACAACTCCACTGGTGACATAATATGTCCATGTTCCCCTTTTCCATGACAGGGGGCAAGGACACCATACTGTTCAGTGACCCTGCTCTTCCCACCATACAGAGATCAAGATCCCCACTGCTGAAGTTCATCGAGCAGCCCACTGAGAACAAAGCAAATTCTGAGGATGGTAAGCACGCCTTGATTTCTCTGTCTCTGCCTGACCTGTGCCTGGAACGGAGGCAGGGCTCAGTGGACTTCAGCTCCTTCCTGTAGCTTCTGGGGCACTGTGGGGTCATCCCTCGCATTTCCTCTTGTTGCTTATATGGGTTTGTGTTGTTTGGGGCTTCCAGCAGAAGAGTGCAGGCCTCTGTACTCAGCACAGTGACATAGAGGTTAAGAGAAAGGGCTCAGGATTTGAACAGCTCAGGCTCATAGTCCACCCCCACATTGTGTTGGCTCTGAGATTTTGGACTAGTAACTTCTGCCTGTTTCCTTACCTATAAACTGGCGAGATGATGGTGCCAACTTTGGGGAGATCTCAACACATTGCCAGGCACAGGGGAAGTGGTCTGGGAGTTAGTTGAAAGGAGAATAAAAGCTTCTCCTCTACCAGGCACACTTTCTGGAGGCAGAGTGTTTTGAAGGAGATCACTGGCCCATTTAGGTGCCAGAGGAGCCCACAAGTATGAGAGGCATCTGTCTTCCCATGTGACAGTCTTGTTTCCCCAGCTAAACTATCCCTCACCTTTCTAAGTTTTGTCTGTCTTCTTTTTCTACCCCCCAGTGTGATTGCCAGCTTCCAGTATGGCCCCAAATGATCCCCACTTCCTGGTATTCATACCCTTGTATATTCCTCTCCACACTGTATCAGGGTTCATCTGTGTGACTAATAGAATACAGCACAAGTGATAGTATGTGACTTCCTAGGCTAGGTCAGAAAAGATATATGGGATCTTCCTTGCTCTCTCTGTCTTGGGTCATTCTCTCTGGAGGAAGCCAGCTGCCATGTCTTGAGGATACCCAAGCAGTCCCACATGTTGTTCATGTGGTCTGGAACTGAAGCCTTCTAGCCACCAGCCATCTGGGTGCACCATCTTGGAAGCAGATTCTCCAGCCCCGGTCAAGCCTCCAGATGACAGTTGCGCTAGTTAACATTTTGATGACAATTTCATGAGCGACCACTAGTGAGAACCACCCAGATAAACTGCTCCCAGGCTCCTGAGTCTCCAGCTGCTAAGTTTTGAGGTAACTTGTGGCCCAGCAGTGGGTAACTAATATGCCCAGCATGCAGGTGCCAAGATTGTTTCCTTGATTTCTGTATTTTCTCTCCATCCTCCATTGCTCTGAGTCACACCTGCAACCATCACCTCTATGAAAATATTCTTGAAATATTTTTCTCCCACTGGATGCCATCTGCAGAGCTCCAGTCCCTTATTTCCCAAAGTGCAAACTTTACTACCTAAATATTCTGTGGACTTCTCAAGTATGACATCACCAGTTCTCCATGCTGCTTCCCTTTTTTTGTCACTCTCTCAGCTACCCAGCTACCTGGAGTCATCATCGACCACTGTCAACTTTCCTTCCTCATCCATATCTGCTCTGTGGCCACTCTTTCTTCAGAGTTTCTCACACCTCCATTCCCACCCCCTCTGGCTTTAGCTCAACCCTCTTTACTTCCTCGGCACGGCTTGGTGCCGTATTTCCTGTCTTCTAGACTCTCCCTACTTCATTCCCATCTTCCCCCTGCTGCTATAGGATAAAGCTTCTGGAGCACTACTCTCCAATATGTGTGTACCCTGCTCAGAAATCTCTAGTGGCTCCCAACTGTCTCCCACTTAAAATCGCTACCCTGCAACCTGACCTACCCGCTTTCTAACCTGATGATTATCTGCCATAACAACTGTGCTTGTATCAAACTGTACTAACTAGTTAAATCACTTGCTACCACTGTGTAACAAACCGCCCCAAAACTTAGAACTAAAAGCAACCACTGTGCATTATTTATCATGAGTCTTGGGATCCGACGAGCAGTTCTGCTGATCTGAGCTGGCCTCAGCAAGGCTCACTTATGCATCTGTACAGCTATGTTTTGAAGTTTGTCTCAATTCCTCACAGTAGTACATAGACTGGTAGGAATAGGACAGGTCTGGGATTTCAATAGAGGGGATCCCCGAGCATATGCAGGGAGAATTCTTAGAGAGAGTGCCTGACTCAGGTGGGTTTCACACTGGCCAGAAGGCAAGCCTGGATCTTTCCAGCCAGCAGCATGTGGCTCTTTGCAAGCCTGGCCTGTAACACGCCATGGCCCACCACGCAGTCTGGAACATGCCTTGGCCAATGGTCATCCCATGCCAGCATCCAGTGTCCACGTGGGGACCCGAAGCCCTCTGTCTGCTCTGAGCTTGTTTAGCCCCTGCGTGGGCCCAGGGCCCCCTGAGCTGAAATGGAACATGAGCCTGGCTTGATTTTCACAAGGGTAGCATAAGTAATGGCCTGATTCGAAATGATAGCTTCCAGAGTTCCATCATTAGCTCTCATTGTTCCAACTCTGTCCTTCGCCAGTGCGGGTGGGAACAAGGAAGCATTTATGTAGTGGCTGGCAGCGGCTGGGATGGTCTCATCACCGCTGCATCTCTGATTAATTCCAACTGAAAGAAGCTCACACTTTGGAGGACAAAGCCCATCAGAGATCAGTTAACAAAAGAAGACGAACGTCCCCTTTGGGCCAGTGTGGGAGGGTGACACATTTTTAGGAGCCTAACACTCTTTCTACAAAGAGCTACTTTTTCTTCATCTTTTCGAGAAAATATTTCTTCTTTCCATACTATTTGTGTCATAATGCGTTTGTATCAGTTGATTGCCTCATCATTATTGATATGTGTTTTGTTATTAATACGCATTAATGATACTAATTCTGTTTTGTAAAGCGGCACAGAATAATTACTATTATTTTCTAATAATATTTTCCCATGCTGAGCTCAAAAATCCTTATTTTATGGAAATGGCAATGCTCTGTGTCTGTTCTCAAAGGAAAAGGAAAACTCTCACAGCTGAAGAGCTAACATTCCAGAATCACAGAGGTACAGGAAGAGTTTTGTTCCCCCAGCAAGTAGCAGAGGCCCTAGGTCTACAGATCAACAGTTGTGACATTTTCAGTAACTTTTCTTTGTCTCCTGATAAGGACTGGAGTATAATTTTTAGATATCTTTTGGATAACAAAAGGGAGGAGAGGATTGATAAATCTTGCTGATGACCCATAATCTAATCCCAGGTGGAGCCTGGTCCCAATATCTTTATGGTCCCGAGGCTCTTAACATCCAGACTTTCTCAGAAAAAAATACATCCCTGGTAGGACCAAACAATAGAACTACAGCCTTGCCCATCCCCCGCTTGCTGCTGTGTTTTGACCTCTAAGGATGGCAGCAGTGTTCTCTCCTCCCCCTGCCCCCCAAAAAAGGTTGCAAAGTTCTCCCTGGTAATCTCAGAGGCTTGCCATTTTAAAAAAGATCCATGCATTTGGACATGAGCAGAATGTCATCTAAAGAAATGGCACAAGGCAAAGTACCAGCGACCAAAAGGCCCCAGTGTAATTTAGACCACCCTCACTTAGATGTAAATTAAGGTAGAGAAGATTAACCTGACCCACAGTAAAAACACTGCAAATGGTTTAGGGGTTAGGTTGTTACAGGTAAGGTTAATTAATTTTTCAGGGGCACCAGAATATACTATTAAGTGTCCTGGAAGAAGTAATTTCATAAGAGTAATTTCCAGAAGGAGTTTATTCATCTCATGTTGGTGAAAAATTTAACTGCAGAAAAGACCATAATTTACTCCTTTTGAATAAAGCTTCTTGCCCTGTGCTGGAAACTTGCTCAACTTGTACAACTACAATAAAAATTTTCTTTTGTTAGTATGAAAATGATGTTATTGCTGCCCTGAGCTACCTCAGATGTAGCTAAATGTTCGTGTGAGTTAGAAGTCTTTTTTTCCGGAAGTGCCCTTTTAAGAACTTTTAGGGTAGCAACCTGAATACAACTTAGAACGAATACCATAAATTCAAGGATTGCTTTCGTTTTTTGATGCAAGGCATTTACATATATGTACTAATATACTCATTTGTTCATGTATTCATATGTATGCCCATAGATCCAAGCATTTAATAAGCTATTTATTGAATCCCCACTATAGAACATGGGTAAGGTTTATCGGGTAAGATTTTATACTTCAGGTGATTTTTATAAGCTAACTATACATAAGTAACAACTTAAGTGTAAAAAAGTAGAAAGTACAAAGTTCCCTTGGGGGTCTAGACACAGCTTTGTGGAGATTAGGGCACTGTGGAGATTACTTTCTGTCCGGATTTCATCAAACAGGCTTTGTAGTGGAGATGGAGGTCGCGCTGACTGTTAAAGCTGGCCATCTGGATACATACAGGAACCATGGCCATGGCAGCATCATCCACCTAAGCAAAGGCTCAGAGGGCAGGACTGGGCTGCCATGAAGGGTTAGGTGTGGCTGGGGTGTAGGGATATGAGGGCAAGAGTTGGGATGTCAGGTGGAAAGGTAGATGGAGGTTGAGTCATCGAAGGCCTTGAATGTCAGGCCAAGAGCTTAGGTTATGTCCCTGAGACAGTAGCAGCCTTAGAAGGGTTGATAGCTGGGGAAAGGCATAGTCAGATTTGTATTAAAGCTCTCAGTGCTTTCTACACTGTCATGTGCGCCCAAATCGCCTGGAATCTTGTTAAAACGCAGGCTCTGAACCAGTAGGTGTGGGGCAAGACCTGAGATCCTACACATCCAACAAGCTCCCAGGCAATGGTGCCACCGCTCTCCACGGACCCCACCTTGAGTAGCAAAACTCGAGGCAAGGTCCCTCTCCAAGCCATCTGGATTAGAGCAGGGGGAGACTAGGAGCAAAGAAACCTGTTCGGTATGAACGTTACATTATCCAGGCCAAAACAGATCTGAATAGTTATTTTCTCAAAAATCAAGGCTTGCATCATTCCTTCATTTACATATTCATGAATTTCACCGTAAGGACAAGTCATGGCCTCATTTTCAGGTACAGTACTTCCCGAGGTCTTTGAGTTCTTAGGACAGTAATACATAGCTGTCCGTAACTACATACAGGCTTTAGAAAGTATAAAGTAGATTTGGTCGAACTTCTGCCCCTGGGACTTTGTCTGTGAACATCAGAAAGGCTAAAGAGAAAGAAATGGCTTTTTTTTGAATGTGGGAAGCAGATTTGAACCAGAAGAACCAGAGGTATGGGGCCTGGGGTGTGGGGACAGTGGTCCAGGTTGAGTTGCCACCCCCCCGCCCCGCCCCGTGATTCCAGTGTGCCAAGCATCACATCCACCTCTTCTATCTACCACCATCTCTTCCTGCATCCCCTTCATCTCAGTCTCATATCAGACTTCTGGTGCATCTAAACTCACTAATATTTCATGGCTTCTGGAGTTTCTCAGAGTTTTTACCAGGGTTCAGCCCTTGTAAATGCTTGATTAGGTTAATAAAGCCTCAAAATCACATGCAGTTATTTAAATAAATAGATGTTCAAAACATACTTTTAATATACTTTTCTCTTTCTTCAGCATTTTATTTATTTATGTGAGAGAGAGACAAGAAGCAGGGGGAAGAGCAGAGGGAGAGGGAGAAGCAGGCTCCACACAGAACAGGGAGCCAGATGTGGGGCTCGATCCCGGGACTCCAGGATCATGACCCTGAGCTAAAGGCAGATGTTTAGCCAACTGAGCCACCCAGGCACCCCCACATACTATTCTTATTAACAAATACCTTTATGCACCATCTCACAGTTAAAATGGAACGCACATAGAGTAATATTGTTACATGTTGCAGAAATTCTAGGCTGCATTTTAATTCAAACTTTTTAGATCTTATCGACTTTTTAGGCTACATGTAGTTAGATGTATGCACTTTTGAATACTCAGTCTTTCTAAATGATATAAATAATCCTCAAAAATTCATATAAATCTTATTAATAGTCACCACGTAGCTATCGCCTGCCAGGGGCTGGGTTTATGAACTATCAGGAGTGGTTTGCCCTTGTTTTCTGAATGCTTACCTGTTCATTGGCTGAGGTGATGTTAAGTCAAATCCAGCTGAAATTTTGGGAAATGCACCTAGTGATTTATATAGGGAAGCCTTAGAAATCAAGCCGTGACTGCAGAAGGTCTGCCTTGGGAAAGGAGAGGAAGAGGCAGATGCAAGAAACTATGAGTGTTTTAGTCAGCTGAGGCTTCTATAACAAAATACTATCAGGGAAGTGTCTTGAACAACAAATGCTTATTTCCCACAGTTCTAGAAGCTGGGAAGTCCAAGACCAAGGTGCTGGCAAGTTCAGTGTCTAGTGAGGATCCTCTCTTCCTGACTTGCAGACATCCACTTTCTTGCTGTGTCCTCAATGGCAGAGAGACAGACAGACAGACAGAGACAGAGAGGGAGAGGGAGAGAAAGAGGGAGAGGGAGAGAGGGAGGGAGAGACAAGAACTCTGGTGTCTCTTTCTCTTCTTAAAGGGCACTAATCCCATCATGGGGCCTTCATCCTCATGACTACATTTAAGCTGAATCACCTCCCAAAGGCCCCACCTCCTAATACCATCATATTGAGGATTAGGGCTTTAAATATGAATTTGGGTGGGGGAGAGGATAGTTCGGTTCATAGCCCTGAAGGCCATACGTAGCACTTGGCGGTTGATGGGTATAGAAAAGGGAAGGACACTAATGTGGATGGCTTCAGGGTGTGAAGCCCATATTACCATGAACGGTACTGATATGGCAGGCACGAACACATCTACCGGGGGAGGTTCGGGGGCGAGGGGAATTCCAGATCATCCAGGTGGGGAATCCAGTTGGCAGCTAGAAACCTGGGTGTGTATGTCTGACAGAAAGGGGTCAGAGCCATGCATATAGATTTGGGAGCTGTACTCATGGTCAGGAATTAAGATCATGAGCTGGCCAGTGAGTGAGAGTGAATGAAAACAAGGGAAACGCATGGCACATAGTTGGGGGTGGGGGTGGGAATCGGAGGGACCAGAAGGAGATTTGGGATAGACAAAGGAAACTAGGAGGCATGCAGAGTAGGCTGAAGAGTGGCCCCCAAAGATTCCAGATCCTAAGTCCTGGAACCTGTAAATGTTACCTTCAGTGGGCAAAAGGACTTACAGGTGTGATTGATTTACCCACTTTTGAGATGGAGAGATTATTCTGGATTATCCATGTGGGTCCTCAGTAGAAGCACGTGTCTCCTTGTAAGAGGGAGGCAGAAGGAGATTTGCCACACACAGAAAAGAGAAGGCAGTGTGACCACCGAGGCAGATACTGGGGGATGCTGTTGCAAGCCAAGGAGTGCCGGCAGCCGCCAGAAGCTGCAAGAGGCAGAAAACAGATCTTTCCCTAGAGCCTCCAAGGCCGTGTGGCTTTGGTTCTGGCCCAGTGAAAGCCATGTTGGATTTCTGACCTCCACAGCTATAAGAGAAAAAAAATGTGTTCTTTTAAGCTACTGAATTTGTGGTAACTTGTTACAGCAGCTATGGGAAACTAATACAGCATGCTCACCAAACAAGATTGGAGGAGAAACAGAAGAACACAGTGTTTTGGAAACCAAAGGGAGAAACAGCTTGAGAGGAGGATGTGGCATCAGAAACATGCTACAGAGGAGGGGTGCCCAGGTGGCTCAGTCGGTTAGGCGTCTGCCTTTGGCTCAGGTCATGATCCCAGGGTCCTGGGATCGATCCCCGCATTGGGCTCCCTGCTCCGCGGGGAGCCTGCTTCTCCTTCTCCCTCTGCCTGCCACTCCCCCTGCTTGTGCTCTCTCTCTCTGTGCGTCAAATAAATAAATAAAATCTTCAAAAAAAAAAAAAGAAAGAAATCTGCTACAGAGGAGGCAGGAGGGGACTGAGAAAGGGGCGTTGGATGTGGTGACAAAAGCTTGCTCACTGGTAGGGAGGATACAAAGCAGACTGAAGGATCTGAGTTGTGAATCAGCACTGGGAACTGGAAGCAATGGATATAGGCTCTTAGGTTTACAATTTAGTGCAAAAAAGGAAAGACGAGATGTTAATTGGTGACAAAATCTTGGAAGTTGCATATCTTACCTTTTTAAACTAGTAATATAAGCAGGTGATTAAAATGTAAATGACACAGAGGGGGCACCTGTGTGGCTCAGTACGTTTGACGTCCAACTCTTGATCTCAGCTCAGGTCTTGATCTCAGGGTCTTGAGTTCAAGCCCCAAGTTGGGCTCCTACTTAAAAAATAAATAAATAAAAAGAAAAGAAAATGTAAATGACACAGAAAGGTATAAAGTTAAATTTAAAGCCTTTCTCCATCCTTGTTTTCTGCCCTGACCCTCAACTTGCTCCCTACAGAATTACAAGTTTTAGTGTATGCTGCCAAAAACATTTTTACGGCTCAGCAAGTATATACAGAATCCCCTGTTGATGAGCACTCAGATTCTCTCCAGGTTTCTGCTATAAAAAACAATGTCATGGGGCACCTAGGTAGCTTAGTCAGTTAAGCATCCGACTCTTGGTTTTGGCTCAGGTCATGATCTCATGGGTCGTGAGATTGAGCCCCATGTGGAGCTCCTCCTTCATGAGTCTGCTTGAAGATTCTCTCCCTCTGCACCTCCTTCCACTCACACAGTCTCTCTCTCCCTCTCTCTCAAATAAATAATCTTTTTTAAAAAACAATGTCATAGTGAGCATCTAGGTGCATACATCTTGAAATATGTGGGCTAATATCCATAGATAGATTCCTAATCCTGAAAATACTGAGTCAAAGGGTAAATGTATTTGGGATTGTTGCCTAAATACCCTGTCAAAGAGTTTTGCTCATTTGTATTCTCTTAAGTAATGTATGATTATACCTGTTTCCCCACATCCTCAGCCAAACTGAGCTTTATCAAACCTTTTCATTTTTGCCCGTCTGGTAGATGAAAAAATGCATCTCTTTGCAATTTAGATATCTTTAGTTAGAGTGAAGTCATCGTTTCTCATGTTTGCCATCCATTTGTATTTCCTTGTGAATTGCCTGTTTTCATTCCATACTTAAATATTTGTTGTGACACCTTCAAATGAACCCACTCTACAGACTGTAACATGGATCAATCTCATACACACAAAACAATACAGACACAAACCAGCATAAACAATACGACTCTGGTATAGGAACACCAAGGACCAGGCAAAACTCATCCTTGGTGTCTGAAGTAGGCTAGTGGTCACTCTTGGCAGGAAAGTGACTAGGAAGGGGCGACGGGAGTAGATAGACTGGGAAGTGTCTATAGGGGGTTGGTTATTTTGCTTCTCGTCCTGGCTGCTGGTTCCATGGGTGTGTACACGGTGTGAAATTCAGTGAGTTGTAGACGTTAACGGTCGGCGCACTTTTATGTACGTTATGCTCCCATCAAAAGAAAAAAAGGAAAGTGAGGAACTTTTTATAAACATTCTTGAATCCGTAGAATGCGCCAAGCACTGTGAACAAGTCAGGCGAGGCCCCCGCTTGCATTTTAGAATAAGATCAGCAGGTAAAATGCTGAGCACCGAGCCCAGCCCAGAAAAGCACCTAAAAAGCGTTAGCTGCTATGATTCAATTTTAGAGAGGGAGAATCCACAGGTGCCTGCAGAGACCAAAAGATAGCACAGAATGGACAGAAGGACACACAGACATGAGACAACCACAGGAAATGAGGCTGGGGCTGAAACAGGAGCAGATCGGGTAGGACCCTGTCAGAGACCTAAGTGAAAGGAATTAAAATATATCCCACAAGCAGCTAGGCTCTGGCAGAAAGTCCTAAGTGGGAAAATGCATGGTCAGAACAGGTCAGCTTCTTCTAATCGTCCTGAGTTCTCCCTCCACTTCCCCAAGTCCCAGCTGTCAGCCTGAAGCCATCCGCATGTGTCTGATGCCAGCCTGATGGTGGTGGGACTCTACTCTGTCCCACTGGGGGTACCAGGACGTGTCCCCCAGAGCCCTGGCCCCTGAAATCAGCCCTGTGAGGTGCTTCCATGCATGTCACCACTGTTTGGTTTGCAGGCTAAGAACATCTTGACTTCTGGGAACCTCAGAGTCTGGCGTTGAATGCACAGGACTGGATGCTGGGAGGTTGCTCCCCAAGCGTGTCTCTGTCCTGCACGGCCACAGGTGCTTAGGTCTGGAAGGGACATCAGAGAGTCCTGCCCCTTGTTTTGTGTCTGAGGAAAGGAGGCCAGACAGGTTCTCCTGATCGCAAAGTAATGAATAAGTAGGAAAATGGGGCTAGACGCCAGTTCTCAGGACCCCGTTCTCGCCCATCCCCCTCCAGTCGAGATCAAAAATGATGTTTAGAGAAGAGGTTTGGGCAGACCAAAGTAGTTAGGAGGGGTGGGGAGCTGAGGAAACATCAGCAGTGTGCATCGAAGAATGAGGTGCTGTTGGAGAATGAGTGGGAGGATGGGGGACACTAAATCCCTCCCACACTGTTCTTCTCTTCCCCACCTGGAAGGCCACCAGCACCCCTTTTCATGACTAAAGGCCACAGTCTTTCCTGAGCCGCAGAATCTACAGAACCTTTGTCCTCAATGTAGATGCTTGATGGGCACGAGGAAGCACAGAGCGGGAAGCAGGAGACAACCAGGCGCCCGGAAGGGATGGGTGATGACCTTGGCCGCAGGCTCCCTTTCCCTCCATGAATGACATGGCAGTCACCAGGGTGGCTGCTTTCTTTGTTGACGTGGGTCCCGTGATCCCCTGCAGCGGCACTTTCCGCCTCCGAGCCCTGGTGACATGGGCCTGAGGTTGGGAGGAGAGAGGCAGCGAGGGCTGACCTCCTGCCAGAGGTCTGATGCTGTCCCGGGTCTGTTTCAGGGGAGGTCCAGAAGCCAGAACGAGGTGGAAGCCAGGCGGCCACCGAGGCGTTGACAGCCCTGGAGGATGCTGGAGGGCCCGCTGTCCACTCCGCGGCAAATCACAACCACGGGAGACGGTGCAAACCCTTTCATCCTTCATCACTGCGGGTAGCGTCTGAGGAGGAAGGAATGGACAGGCTTGGAGGGGAAAGAATGAGACTGACAGAGGCCGAACCAGAAGGGGTCCAAAGAGCAAGTCCCAGGGAGGCTCGGAGGCACGAGATGGGGACAGCCCCGCCAGGCCTGGCCTCCAAGGGGGAGGCCCCCAAATCTTGCCCGGGTTCTTTTGAGTCCAGCCAGGCGGCAGCCGAAACCTCCACCCCGGAGGACGGCAAGGAGACCCCAGAGGGTGGCGGCACGGGGAGCGCCTTGAAAACCTGAAGGGGAAGGGGATCCGCACGGTGACACGTCTAAGGCGCAGGGGACAGTAACGACTTAAGCATCAGAACAGCGCTGGGAAGCTTCTTTCTCCTAACACACTTCAAAGCCTGCAAGTGAGAAGAGACCCAGGTCCTGTGGCAAACTGTGAATATTCTGATGATGCCAACACAGTTTGATTTATTAAATGCGGGTCCTCAAGCTTCCCGGTGTCATCTCTTTCTGCCGGAGACACGCTACTGTGAACACGGCCGGGCACAGATTCGGTCCACCATATGGCTGGTTTTCGGCATCCGTCTTTCTGTCAGCGTTGGTTTTATTAGAGATAAGATGTTTTTCTATTAGCGTTTAATGTTGTCGATCAAAATTATGGGAAGAGTTTCAAACGGATGGGGTTTTTAATCAGGTCCCCGTCTTTGTAATGGTTAGGCGGCTGGAGAGAAAGGTGTAATTGAGCATAATGGGTCCAGAGGGCTCGCGGCTCCGCTCCATCATGTCAGGGTCCAGGGGGACCTCCCAGCATGGGTGTTCTTGGCACCCTGCCCATGGCACTGTCTGTCATGCCACTGACTGGCAGGTGGAGAGGGGCTTAAGTGGGCTCAGAAGGTGGGGTTTCCGGTTTGAAATCCACAGCCCCTGTGGAGACCCGTTTGCTGACTGCTAGAGCTGAGCTTTCCAGCCTGTAATTCTGAAGGATTAATCGACCCGGAGTGATGGGAGGGAGAAGAGTGGGGGGAAGGGGACTCCAGCGGCATTTTGATTTTTCGTTTCTGAGATAAGAGCCAGAGCCTGGGAATGCTGGTTCTCTGCCTTCAACCCGTGCTGCCTGTAGGGTTTTTATGGCCATGGAGTGGTGGGTGTGGGGCTTGGGACAAGATAAGCAGTTGGGGCAGGAAACCGCTTAGGACCGATCCAGTTTCCTGAGCCACGTGAAACCTTGAACCCTTCACTCCCCCTGCGGGGCGTTAAGGCTGCTTCCCCTGTGCCGCCAGTTACCTGGATCTTAGAGACGAGACGCAGAGCGCGTGGCCCAATAGTGGCAAGAAAGAGGAAAACAAAATAACTTCATTACAGCCCGTTTCGGGGGACTGTGGAACCAAGAACCCAGGCTGGGAGAGGAGGGGGCGTCAGCCCTCCTGGTTCTTTCCTTAGGGATAAAATTAGCTCTTCTGGGTGACATCTGGAACTGCAGAAAATGGAAGGCCCATCAAACGATAGACCTTTCTTTGAGCGAAACTCAGTTCATCACCCCAGAAAGGCCTGATACCACATCCCAAAGCTCAAAACACCCCTGAGAACCAGAATCACTCCTTTGAGAGGCTCTCCTGCAGGAAAAAGAGAGGCTCCCGAGGTGGGAAAGTTGAAAATTCATCCAAAATATCAAGCGGATAGAGCAGGTGTGTGATCCTAGGTGTGAACCCCGCACGGGGGTAGCCAGCCCACCCCGATGCCTCCCTGCCCTATTTCATCTCTGGCGTTACTCTGCTCCTGGAGCAGGAGCTCTGTCAGATTTTGCACGCTCTCACCCTGAAGGACAGCGAAGTGGAGGCAAGAAGGTCCAGTTTGGGGCCCGGGTGGGCCTCCAGCTGCTTTCTTCCCACTCACCAGAGGTCACCCCAATAGTGGAAGAGGGGCGTGCCCAAGTCGGTGCACTGTTGCTCCTAGACCCAGGAGCTGGGATCTGGACATACCATGTGCCCCTTGCCCATCAGGCCCGATGCCCCAGTCATCCTTCTGTGCTTCAGCCTCTCCCCGCTCCCCACACCCGCCCCCTCGACTTCCTCTCCAGGGAGGTGGCTTCTGCAGCTGCAGAGCCTGCACAGGCCAGCAGCCACGGAAATAATTTTCCTGCGGCACTAGGCCTTAACTCTCTGCAAATGTTCAGCGCTACTACATAGCCCGCCAGAGCCACCAAAGGAAATCACAGCCAGATTTAATACAATCATAATGAAAAGAAAAATCTCTCCCCACGGAAGCACTGGTTTTGACACACAGTCGGCCAGGTGCACATCTTTAGGGCCCATTCCATCACCTTCTGGAAAGCAGCGCTTATAAGAAACGCCACCACATTCCATCACGGGCAGGGACACTACTGTGAGTCCCAGAGAGTGTGGGGTTCAGGGTGGGGCGGTCAGAGGGAGTGATAACCCAAATGGTGCATGCAGTCTGCCTGGAGGGTTTTGTGTTATTAGATGGAATTGGAGCCAATGAGCTGATCCTGTCACATGAGTAACCTTGACAATGCCCCATATACACACGTGACTCTGTCCCACCCCTGCTGTTCCAGCCCAACGTGGCTCCTCTGTTCCACAGACATTAAAGGGAGTTTCAGCAATTACTTATGGCTGTCTTTTGTCTTTTTGAGAGTCCTTGTGGAAGTGCACAGCGTTCTCTCCCCGGCTTTACCAGCTAGCCTTGCATCAGTCTGAGCACACTCTGCTACGATTCACACACTTTAAGAAACTTAAATGGTAGGAAAATGAATCATATTGCATAACGAGAACTTCAGAAGTGGGGTATTCTGGGGCTGGTTTATTCAAGAAGTCATCAAGGATCTGGGTTTCCATCTTTCTGCTCTGCCTGCCTCATGGTTAGCTACACCCTCAAGCTGCCGAGATGGCTGCCACAGCTCCAGCATCAGTCACCTGTTCTCACATTTGTGTCCAAAGGCAAGAAGGAAGTTTCTCCCCATGTGTGTGCATGCACATGAGTGTGTGTGTGTGTGTGTGTGTGTGTGCATGTGCGGACGTGCATGCATAAGAGCAAGAAACCTAGTTCTTGTCACAGTTCATTGGTCAGAATTATCGCAAGCCTATGTCTAAACCAACCCCTAGCGAGGGAGATGGAATTAACTGAGAAGGGCTTGGACTCATCAGGATCACCAAGTGAACTGGGGAGGGCCCGTCCCTGGACATGCAGACTCTAAAGGGGTGAACAGCAAAACAAAATCGAGCAGTAGAGGAAAGTTGAGAATAGATTTAAATAAGCCACCAGCAGCATTGTCTCTGAACCCCACATCTGATTTTGTTTCATTTTCTTCCCTTAAAAAGCCAGAATATTTCGTTACTCATGAGTCTGGAGCTGGGGGGCGGGACAGTGGCTGTTTTTTGTTAAGAAGAATGTCATCTCATCTCCGCTCTCCCTTGGCTGCTTTATCATCTGTTCTGTTTTGTAGCTGGGACGTTCCCACCTTTGTTCGCCTCTTCGAGTGTGTCTGTCCTTCCATTATTTTTCCAGCTCAGTTGCCAGCAGAATGCAGAGCAGCCTGGATAAATGAAACAGAGCCGACAGGTCTCTTAATGAAAGCTTGTTTGCACATCCTGCCTTTCTTGTGACCGCTCTGTACCTGAGAGCCCTTAGGTGTGGATTTTTACATATGAGCGTGTGTCGTTCTTTTAATTAAGGCCCCTAGAAATGGATTGGCTTTTTTATTCCAGGCATTTCTCATCCCTAACTCCTCTTTCCATGCCTCTTCTGCCCACCTTCCTCCCCCACCCCCACCCCCACCCCCCTCTGTCTTCTTCACCTCACACAGCTATTCCAGAAGCCTCTCTAGCTAGGAGGCTCCTGGTGGCATTCAGCTCAATCCCGGCTGGAGCCTCCTCCCACTCGGCAATCTTAAACGAAATGCATTTTCCCGTCATTGCGCCTCTTGTGCCCTCAATCCCCAACACACGCCACCATCACGACGGGAATTCTAGAAAAGGGTTCTGCCATCAGTCATTCACCTGTTGGGGTGAATCTTTGGATGTGTTAGTCCCACTGGGGCATTTACACCCCTACTCACCATGTGACATAAAAGGTTCAACCTCTTCTTTAAGGAATTTCAAACACCAGCTCCCTGCTCATTGGTGTTATCTTCCTTGTTTCCTTAAAATTACAGCATGCCTTCACCCCTCTTGGTGTGCTTCTCCTCCAAAATATGGGGCCTCTCCTGGCTCCATCGCTTTGCTGCAGCCCTTTGGATGGCTTGGTATCCTACTTCTCTTTGAAAAAGTCCTCTATTGGGGCGCCTGGGTGGCTCAGTCTGTTAAGCATCTGCCTTCAGCTCAGGTCGTGATCCCGGGGTCCTGGGATTGAGCCCCACATCGGGCTCCCTGCTCCGCGGAGTCTGCTTCTCCCTCTCCCTCTGCCCCTGCTCATTCCGTCTCTGTCTCTCTCTCTCTCAAATAAATAAACAAAATCTTAAAAAAAAAAAAAAGTCCTCTCTTTGAGCACCTTCTCCTTCTGCCCTTTGCTTTCATTCTGGAAGCCTCCATTTGGAAAAATCTCCCTCCTTAATAAATACTGAGGGTACCATGACACGGCTCAGTTAGGATGTCAAGAAGCCAAAAGATTCCCCTTAGCTCACTACTTTAATATATTCCTTTTTTTCCAGATGTCTTTCTGAACAGAGAAAAATGTGAAAATGAGAGATGCAATAGAGAGCTCAGTAGTGAATCTAATTAGAAATGAGAAGCAGAAAAAATAAGAAGGGCCTGTCTCTCGCTATTACGATTGCTCACAAAAACAAAACAAAGCAAGTTGATACAGCATGAAGGCAATTTAAAGTGATAGATACAGATGTGCTGCCTTACGTTCCATATCACCTCTCGACTGAATGGGACTTTTTTTAATAGGGAAAGTTTGTACAACACTGACAAGTTCGACTTTCTGGAATCTATGTGAGCCCAGGAATATATTTTGGATCTTAGCTGAGGCCAGTGATAGCCTATTAAATTTAAAACAATTGGCTTTAAAAAAAACAAACCAGCTGCTATCTTGTAGTTTAAAGAAAGAAGTAACCTCTATTCATTTGCAGACCCTGTGTTATTGGTTTCTACGATTATCATATAATATAACTATATCTTTTTTTTGTCACCTGAAATAAACATGCAGTAATTTTCCTGATATAGATGATTATCTTTATTATTTGCACCACTTTCCCTCTCTACCCTCGCTGCAGGCCAACAATATAGGCTGAGTGTTCCTTCTAGAATATTGTAACAACATTATCGGTTGCAATCTGTCACCTAAAATTATTAGATCATATGGCAGTCGTGAAAATTATGGAGAATGTAAAGATTTTATGCATTCAGTCAAAAATGCCAGATCTAAAATCAGTTGGTTTATTTCCTGCCGTCTTTCAAGTTGACCAAAGCACTCACTGATTTGCTCTATTTTCTTACGTTTTTAGTATTTCTGTATATATACGCACTGAAAAGCCCCACTCGGAAAAAATTCACTGCAATTCTGAGAAAAAGCTTATCCTAAACATCTAAAGATAGCATTTCTAATTATTGTCTACATTGTGTTTAAACTGTGCAAACTTGAGCATTATTCTCACTTTACCAGCTGTGTCTATAGGTACAGTCATTACATCAAACGCTTCTAATTTTACAAAAAGAAATCAAAACAAGTGTGTGTTTAAGTCTCAGTGACAAATGCAAACCCTGTGAGTCAGGCAGGCAAACTGATTAGCAAGCTGGCTGGGAAGTCAAAACAGCGAATATAAGGAGATTAACAAAACAGATCTGTAAGAGGAGAGGAGTAAAAATAGCCTCCAGGGGCCAAGTGGGGTCCAGTGGGCGGGTTTGGTGGCACACATCAGGTTCTGGGCCCAAAACCAGATGCCTGCCTGTAACCCTAACCCTAACCAGATGCCTGCCTGTCTTCCTTCATCTCAGAAGCCCCGCCCCCCGCCCACCACCACCCCAAGAACTGGGGTCAAGGTTCATGCCAGCCAGCTTCTTCATGGATGCAGAAACTTTCCTACAAACCTAAGTGGAAGCAACTTTTCCTTTACTTGAATCCTTCTAGTTGCAGGACCCTCATTACCTTACAAGGCAGTCGAATCCATTCATAGGTAACTATTTTTCTGACCTTAGCCATTGTTATTAATTAGACATGTGCTAGATACTTAGGTCTTCGTGCTACACTATATAGCTGTCACAAATAACACTTGATTTAATCCTCACAACAATATGATGATCTTATTTTACAGATGAGAAAACCCAAGCCCAGAGAGGTGAAGTGACTTAACTCAGGTCACACAGCTTCTAACTGTGGCAGAGCTGGGGTTCCAAACAGGCCTTTCTACTTGAGCTGTCACCCACCCTGCTAGATGCATTCCTTTGCCTTTACAGTGAACTGTAATTTACCCTTCTATTATTTCCTTTCTCTGTTTCTTGTCTCTGGAGCCCCACGGAATAGTTTATCAATCCAATTCCCCTTAATGAACAGAAAGCAAAAGGAATGGGTCTGCTAGGGTATCTCTTTAGTCTTGTGGGGGGCCAAGGGTAATGAAAAGAGAAACTAAGAACAGAAGATGCTATGATCTGCATGTTTGTGTTCCCCCCAAATTCATACATTGGAATCCTAACCCCCAAAAGATGATGGTAACAAGAGGTGACACCTTTGGGAGGTCCCAAAGTCATGATGGGGGGAGCCTTATAGAAGAGGCTCCAGAGCGATCTCTAATCCCTTCCTCCATGTGAGGACACAGTGAACATCAATGGTTGTGAACCCCAACGAGAGCTCTCACCCAACTATGCAGGTGCTGTGGTCTTGAACTTCTAGTCTTTAGAGCTGTGAGAAACAAATTTCTGTTGTTTATAGGCCACTCAGTCTGTGATATTTTGTGATAGCCCAGATGGACTACAGCAGAAGTTTAGTGATGAGAAGCACCAGTCTCCTAAAAATAATTCCAAACCTCCCCTGATGATCCTGAATTAACCTATAATGGGGCAGCAGAGTCGAAGATGGGGTGCTGGGCATCCATCCATGGGGTCTTGATGTCTCCACTGTGTGTCCTCTGTGATTCCTGCCTCGTTTTCATAACTTTTAATTGTGGGGATAGGCACACACATCTGTTGAGATCAGGGTATTTAAAGCCTCCGTTTGCTAGTTCCCTCTCAGTGCTGATCTGCCCAGTTCAAGTTAATACTTCAAACCAGTGAGAACCAATTGGTGGAACAGTCACCAGGCAAAAACCTCTCTCTCCGGTTGTCACTTGGGTTCAAGGAAACATTTTTAAATAACAAGTTAGTCCTAGTAAGAAGCAAAAATAACCACTGGGGATGGGTTTCTGGCTAAGGTTCCATTTGATTCACTGCCTTGAGAGGCTGGGAGAAATGGAAGCTGCCTCTGAGTAACCAGGGTGGAAAACCTGCAGCTAGAGTGGGTCTCCCGAAGGACATTAGAAAGTTATTGGGAGTGCTTTTATTCAATCACCGAGGGTGGATAGAGGCACCGGGGTGGCTCAGTCAGTTAAGCTTCCAACTCTTGATTTCAGCTCAGGTCATGATCTCAGGGACCTAAGATTGAGCCCCACGTCAGGCTCCACGCTCAGTGTGGAGTCGGCTGGGGATTCCCTCTCTCCTTCTCCCTCTGCCCCTCCCCCTACTCACACACATGCGCTCTAAAACAAGTAAGATCTTTAAAAAAATAAAATAAATGAAGGTGGACGCACTTTCTGATCTAGTGCGTGTATAGATTATGCTTTTCAAAGAGAGAGGCTGAACATCTAAGTCCTAATCAAAATCAGCCTGCCGTTGGGCTCCATGGTTCCAACTGCCTTTGTGTCAAGAAGTCAAGAAGGAGAACATTGTCCTTGTCCGGGTCTTGGAGAAGGCCAGCAACTTCAGACAGCAATGCCAACCTCCCTGTAAACTGCCCGCTCGACTGCTTCACTGGCCCTCTCCCCGCCATCTGGGAAGTGGACCTCGGGCCGCACTTAGAGGCCCATGCCAGGAGATCCAAGGCCCAGTGAGGTGGCATGAGCCGTGTGCCAGGCCGGTGGCCCCAGCCTGAGAATCACCAGGAAGCTAGTTGCAAATAGATGTCCATCTTTCCCTTTGGATTCCAGCCCAGGAAGCCGTCATTTTTTTTTTTTTCCCCTCACTTTCCTGAGTGATCCCGGTGCCCTCCATCTTGGGAGCCACACAGAAGACATGCCAACCAGAGACTGAATACCGTGGCCAGCAGACTTGGAGAGAGGAGGATAAGGAGAAATCCTGTGCGGATTCGGGAAATATCTTTGCTCTTTCCAAAGACTAGCTGAGCCTGGGAGCAGAGCCTCAGACAAACAAAATAAGTAACCAAGGCCCCAAATGCAAGTCTGAATTGCTGAGTTTTAATGTGCAACACAAAGACCGCCAAACAGCTCCCAAAGGAGCAGCTCTCTGCGGGGTGGCAGTGGGCGAGTGACAGCTGAGGGCACCGGGCAGGGGCGCCTAACCGCAGGCTGCTTGAGCTGGCATGGTGCGTGAGAGGTGGCTGGGCGGGCGCGGGGTCTGGGTAACCTCAGGACGGGTCTCAGAAGGGATCTACGGGGTGGGAGGAGCTGAGTCCTTAGGGTAAAGAGGGATTTCAGGGCTCTTGGACTGAGGGTAGGGGTGTCAGGGAGGAAAGGGACCTGGGGGAGGCGGGAGGGGTTCGGGGAGGGCAGATGGGGTATTTCAATACCTCTGGGGGTCCTCAGAGCTCAGGATGAGCGTCTCAGAGGCCGGGGGCTGCCTCTGGAGGCAGAGGGGTGTCTCAGCATACGTGGTTGGAGGGGCTTGGGGGGGAGACCTCAGCCATGGCAGCACTGGGACCCCGGGGGGGGGGTCTCTCCGGGAGCAGAGGGAGAGACTCGAGGCAGGCAGGGGGCGCGCGCGGAAGGGAAGGGCGTCGGGCGGGGCCCTCGGGGGAGGCGGGGTGCGCGCTCAGGCGGCCTTGCACTCGCTCTCCCGCCGCCGCTTCCTGCGCTCCGCGTACTCCTGCGCCACGCGCGCCCAGGGCAGCGGGCCGCTCACGCCCACCACGCAGCAGGCGAGCCGGCGGCCCGCGTTGCCGTTCTCCACGCTGGCCGGGTTGCCGCCGCGGCCCAGGTCGTCCTCGCCCGCGTGCACCACCACGGCGCGGCCCACGATCGAGTGCGGGCCGGCGAGCGAGGCGGCCAGGCCAACGCGGTGCTTGAAGAGGCGGCCGTCGCGCACGGCGAAGTTGCCGAAGTCGCCCGGGTGCTGCGGGTGCGGCACGGCCAGCGGGTTGTAGTGCGCGCCCGTGGACTCGCAGCCCTGGCTCAGGTCCCCGAACTGGTGCACGTGGATGGCGCGGCTGGAGCTGTTGGCCTCGGCCGGGAAGCCCTCCAGGTCGAAGAAGGCCTCGAGCCGGGCGCCGGGCGCCAGCTGCCGGAAGAGCACGAGGCCGCTCACCCGGGGCTGCGCGGCGTCCAGCGTGGCCGACGGCTGCACCCGGCAGGCGGCGTGGAGCGCGGCGTCCGGGCCGCCGCCGCCCGCCGCCCGCCGCTGCGTCAGCTCCTGCCAGATGGCCGTCACCTTCTCGTGCATGTCGCGGATCTGCGCCTCCGTGCTGGAGCCGGGCTCCGCCGGGTCGGGGCCGGGCCAGGCGCGCGAGGCGGGGGCCGCCAGCAGAAGGCAGGCACTCAGAAGCGCCGGGGCCAGCATGGCCGGAGTCGGGCACCTGCGGGCAGCACCCCCCCCCCAGGGGTGGGGCAGAGGGAGCCTTAGTCCCTGGCACCGGGCAGTCTCGGGACCTGCCCCCCACCCCCACCCCGGGGCCGGGAAGCGGGGGGGGAGGGGGGCTTCCTTGCCCGGTGGGCATTCCTGCCTTCTCCCCTGCGTCTCTGGGCCTGCTGTCCTCCAGGCCCTGGGTGAGGTGCTGAGGGTGTAAAGATGGATTTGGCACAATCTCGGGCAACTCCTGGGGATCTTTTTGAGCCAGCAATGTGATCATGGCCCTCTCCAGTCCTGTCTCCATCACGTGGAGGGAGTCTTGGGGCAATCAGGGGAGCATCTCAGGACGCGTGAGGACGGCCCTTCCAGACCTCCTGCTCCCCTGATTACCCCACGGCATCCCCTGCCACTCTGGCCAAGCATCCTTCCTTACAGACATACTAAGACTTGTTGCCCCTGCCTTCTTGGTCTTTGCACGAGCGCTGCCCCCTCTCTGAAGTGCCCTATCCCCTCTTCTCTGCTGCGCACAATAGGCTTGAAGCCAGAAACTCGGTTTTACTCATCATCCCCAGCACCTGGGCCCCCACCTGGCTGTTGGCGACATTTAATACGTGATTGTTGGTTGAGGAATTCACTGAGAGACCCACATGTCATCAGATCATTCTAACGCCATCCTGTGATTGAAGATGGAGGAGTCTTGTACTTGGGAAGGACAGAGGAAGGAGTACCCACCCCCAAGGGGATCTCCAGGAAAGCTTCCCAGACGAGATGACATTTGAACGTGGTCTCACAAAGCAAGCAGTTTTTGAGCTGAGCCAGGCTGGAAGCCCGTGTCAGGCAGGAGGCGCAACGTGCATGTTCACAGCCCGTGACAGTATGGTGTGTTTAAGGGATGGGGGAAAATTTGTGTGGCTGCTACATGGCCTGTGTGGCCAGGGAGGAGGGAACTTAGAGCCAGGGGCTGAGGGCCTGGGTTTGCTGTGCTAGGGAGTGTGGATATGGAGCTGCCGGGTGGGGGGTCTGGAGCGGGTGGAAATTTTAAAGCAGACGGCGATGAGATAGTTTTTAGTTCATTAACCTGGCCAGAGAAAGGATATGGGCTGGTCTTTGGGGATGGAGGGAAGAGGGGAGAGGGAGTGGGGATAGCCCAGTAAGAGATAGAGACACAGAAAAGGAAGAATGGAGACTGCCAGAAGTAGATGAGTTGCCTGGTTGCCTCAGCCCAAACTGGAACTGATGAAGGCCTTCACCAAGATGGAGGCAGCGAAGATGCAGGGGCCATGGATTTGGGAGACATCTTGAAGAGCGCTTACAGCGGGGATGGAGAGGATGTGGGAGCCCAGCAGGGGAGACTGACAGATGCATGGTGGTAAGAGGCCCTGAGAAGTTGGGAGAGGGGGTTTGTTCAGCCTGAGCCCAGGTCGGGTGTTCAGTAGCCGTTTGGAAACACGGGTCTGGCACTTGGGAGAGGCAGTGTCGCTGCGAGGGGTTTTCAGTGTTGATGGCACATTGGATTCTGGCTCTTAAAAGTCACATGCCCAAGCCTCGCCCAAGGGATTCTGATTCAGTGGGCATGAATTACTATTTTTTTTTAAGCTCCATCAAAGACTCGGGGACTCAGCCAGGGTTTCACAGGTTCAGATCCCAATCCCAACGTATGCTAATCGCGATATTGTGAGGAAGTGACTGACTCTGTCTCAGCTACCCGCAAAATAAGGTAATGTCACCAAGGATCACGGTGAAGATTTAGTGAGACAGATATGGCAGGCTGTCTTCATAGTTTTAAGTCTGTCCTCACGGACCACTGCTTTCTCCACAGAACTGGGTTGCAGGTCAGCTGCGCTTTCAAAGGCAGGTGCCACTTGAAAAGCAAGTTCCAGGGTGGGGTATTTATTCCTTCTGTAACCATTAGGTAAAGCCAATCTAGTATGGCGATGAAAAGAGTGGATTCTGGACTCACTGACAGTGCGGAGTACCAGAGAAACTGCTGGACTAAAAGCTAGTTGGGCTCCACCTTTTTGCTGAGCCTTGTTGTTTTTTTTAATCTGCAAAATAGGGATAATTATATGTACCTTCGAGGCTTGCCGTGAGGCTTCAGAGAGACAGTGTGAAGGGCTAACACTTAACGAACACACCTACAGGCTTTGTTAAAAGCACTTTGTCTCTGTCGAGTCATAGAAGCCTCACCTGAGCCCTGTGGGGTGGGGGTTACTGTTATCCCCCTTCCAAAGAGCAGGAAACTGAGGCCAGGAGAAGCAGGCGTCTTGCCCAAGGTTACATATTCGATAAGCCGCTGATGGCAAGATTTAAAAGTGTGTGGTCCAAGCACACTGAACAGCTGAAGGGACACATAGCACAGAGCCTGGTAGGTATCCGGCAGCTCTTAGCGACCAGAGGGGAACGCTGATAGAAGTTCCAGGCCGATCAGCTGAGAGATGCTACTGAAGCCGTGGGAGGAGGAGGTGCCCAGGAAAGCCTCCAAGAAGGAGTGGCAGGAAGGTAGGAGAAGCCCAGAAAGTGACGTCAAGGGTACCACCACCTCAGACATGGCCTGGTATGGGGGTCCACACTGGAGCCCCGAGGAGCGGGTGCGGGAGTGGGGGACCATCCCAGGCCTCAGCCTCCAGCTCTCCATCATCATCATCGCCTCTCCCACCCCTGCCAGCAGTCTTGCCCCTCGGGAGGGCTCTGCCAGTTAGAAAACTCTTCCTTAAAAACAGATTGTCTGGGGTGTGTCAATGAAACTTTCTTTTTCAAGAATGCTTGGGTCATACTTAACAGTCTAAGCAGATCCTTTTCTCTTAAAAGAAAAAAATTCTTCCGCAACCCCAGGTGAGCCCTGACTCCGTGGTTCTAAACCTTGACTTCTGCCTCCTGAGGCCAGTCCGCATCAGGTTCACCCATCTCATACACGCACACTGCCCCCCCCCCGCCCCCGAGATTGAGCTGTGAATGACCGCGTGGTTTGGGGGGGGCTATGTGCCTGGTCTGGAAGGGAAGACAGGTTATCGGAGAAAGAGGACAAAGCAAGCCACGAACCCTGTGCCTCCTTCCTGGGTCTGGATCTGGGAAGACGGTGACCCTTCTGACACCTTCCTGATGTCCCAGGTCCTGGGCTCATTCCTAGATGGAGCCCTGGAGGTGAGCCTGAGCCAGCCAGGCCCTCCCCTAAGCAGGTGGCTCTGCCCTAAGAGGTCCCGGCCCCCGAGGCATGCAATATCCAGAGAGGTGGCCTTCCTCCCTCCAGGTTTCTCTTTTCTAACCCTAAAGTCCGCTTCGGGCCTTCACAGGTACAAAGGACAACAGTTCCTTTCTCCCCTGAGGCTTCCCCCCTCACCCCTCCCTCCTCCCCACTCACCCCCCTCAGAGCAGCCAGGTTCTGTCCCTCAACGGGTCCCCCTCAAAAAGACGATCAAGTGCTTTTCCAAGCAGAGGCCACATGCCCCGCCCCAGTTCCAAACTCGTAAAAAGCACCCTCTGAGAAGAAGAAAATGAACCTGAACTTGGTACCCACCTTTCCAGCTCTTCCAAGAGAGCTTTCCTCCTGAGAAGTAGGGAGCAGAGCCCAGCGTTCACAGGAATGCGGGCGGACTCCTGCGGCTGGGCTGTTTGTGGGCCCGAGGGGAAGCCAGCCCACGGGAGTGGTCACGGCCAGGGAGGCAGGCCATTGGCCTGACTGAGGGAGGGTCAGGAGGCCCTGTCCCCGGGTGTGCAGTGGCCTGGCCCCCTCCTCCTCTGTCTCCACCCTCCTCTGTCTCCACCTCCACCCTCCCCAGCCTCGGGCTCCCCGGCCAAGTTTTCCTTCTTGTGACTTCACTGGTTTGTGCAGACGTCGCCAATGACCTTCAGCACGCAGCTGGGGGAATAAGAAGTCGGCAGAAAATAGCTTTTTTGGAGAGGTGTACAATGGGCTCTTTCTTGCTCTCCCCTGATTTCCTCCACTGTTGACTTAGGTTTGCTGGATGCTACTAAGAAGGAAATGGGCCACTTGCAAATATGCGTGATGCCCCCCCCCCCCCAGCCCTGGTGCCAGCCCTCTGAGAGGTGAGGGGCAGGTGGCTAGTGGTCACGTGGGCCAGGCTGCCAGGCCCAGCTGTGTCACTTCCTAATTGTGCTCCTGACCAGCCCCCACCCCTTGCCGGGGGCCTCCCCTTCATCGTCTGTAAAATGGGGATCTGATGCTAACGCTGAGCAGGCACGCTCACACAGCATCACCATCCCTGTTGTGGTCGCTTTTTATTCAAGTTATGCTGGAGTCTTCTAAGCGTGTGTGGCCCAGGGGACCGTGAGCCTTTCCCACCCCTGGCGACCTGCCCGCCTTTGCTGCCATGGTCTTTCCTCCATCGCGGCAACCTCTTCCCAAAATAGAAGCTTTTCTCTCCCAGGAAAGCCCACACGGGAGAAGGCAGCTTGTCTGCAAATGGGTTGTGGGTGCTCACTCCAGGCCAGGTACCCAGAGCTGCAGGAGCCCCTGCCGTCTGGGGCTTCAGACTCTGGGAGGGAGCGGGGATGTCAACAGATCCATCCAGTGCGGAGGGAGGGATGGACGGTGGGAGGGGGGGCGCCCTAGAGACCCAAACACTAGTCTTGGCAGCAGGAAGGCTTTTTCAAAATCTAGGCATCGAGGCTCCACCCCGGGCTGAGCGAATCCATTGCCAGCTTCCTAGAACTGTTGTTGTTTTTTAAAGTTTGTCATTCTGGTGGGCAGTCAGCTTCGGAAACATCTATTCCTGCTTCCTTTGGCAACAGCACCTCAGTTCTCTGCTCGGAAACCAGGGCTCATTCCATGCAGGAGGTATTGACTCCACCCCTCTTGCTCCAGACGTGGGCGTGTGACTAATCAAAACATTGCATTGGTTCCAGGATCATTCAGAGCCAAGGAGATGCATTGACACTTTCCCTGGTACTGCTAGAAAGACTAGAGTTGTTGCAGCCCCCTTGCCCCACTAAGGGAGAACCCGTCTGGAGGGAAGCGAAGTAAAAGTTGAGGGAAATCTGGACCTAATGGCAGAGTGTGAGCCCCTGGATCTAGCCATACCTGAAGCTCTGTTTTTAGGCTGTCAGTCAGTGCATTCTCCTTTTGCTTAAGTTGTCTGGGTGGGGATTTTCGAACTTGCCACAGAATACTTTGCAAAACACCTTCTCATATAGCATTTTTTATTCAGTGCTCGTATAAATGCCGTGGGATGGGTATGAATTTGCCCACTCGGTATAGATAAGGAAATGAGGTTCAGGAAGGCTAAGTAATGGGCCCAAGGTGGCAGAGCTGGCAAATGGCGAAGTCAAGATCTAGACTCAAGACTGTGATTCCTAAGCCCGCCTCCTTAATCATTAGACTTTACAACCTCCCGGCCTGCAAGATAAAGGGAAGAAACAACAGGTGAGCCCACACCCCACAGTTACCTCCTAACACCAACGACTGCCATGCCGCGAGCTGCTGAACCACTGACCTCGCTTTCTTTTCACATCTGTTAATGTGTAATACAACAGAAAACCAAGTGAGGCTTGTAAAGGCAGCAGTATTCGGAGATGCGCTCAGAAGTACTCCCATGTGTGTAGAAGAGATCTCTGCCAGAGAACTTTGAACTTCTTTTGTGCAGGGATCCCCGTTGTACTTTCCCTTTCACTGTATTCAGAAAACCCATAGAATAAAATTCCACCGGGAAACAGAGTGGTTCCCAGGAGGAGAAAATTCCTGAAAGCAATAATTAGGGTTTCAAGGTTGTCTCCTAAAAAGGCCAAATTCTGTGTGAGGACAGTTCACCCAACGCGAGTACTTTCGTCACACCTGAGAAAACTTCCGAGTGTGTCTTTCTGCCCGAGGTCCGCCCAGAAACCCTGAGGGCAGCGGAAGTGGAGTCAGGGACCTGCGTGGTTCAAGCTTGGATCTTGGCATTTTGTCCAAATACCTCTGGGTGATATGGGGAAAAGGAGGTCCTTGCTAGTGAGGTGGGCAGGGAGAAAAGAAGCATCGTTCTTACTAATAGCAATAAAATCATAACATCTAGCATTTATGAAAGTGCCTTTTGTGTGCTGGGCACTTGTTAGGCAATTTGCCTGCACCTTTTTTTTTTTTTTTTAGGTTTTATTTATTTATTTGAGAGAGAGAGAGAGATCGAGAGCGCAAGCGCAGGGGAGGGAGAAGCAGATCCCCCACTGAGCAGGGAGCCCGATGCGGGGATTCGATCCTAGGACCCTGGGATCATGACCTGAGCCGAAGGCAGATGCTTAATCAACTGAGCCACCCAGGCAGCCCTGCCTGCACCTTTTCATTCATATTAAGAGCACAGGGGCCCCCAGTGAAGAAGAGAGATGGCATTCTGTGTCCCAGTGCCACGGTCTGGCCAGCTTCCTTCTCTCTGTGAACATGGCACCCTTCTGTTCAAGTGTCAGGTCAATGCGTGTGCATCAGAAGGTAATGAGGGCCAGCCAGAACCAGGGACTTCTCAAGCGCTCGTACCCCGCTGGCCATGGGAGGAGCATGACCAGCGATAGGGCATGAAAGCAGTGCATCCTCCAACCAGAAGGTTAGCGTGTGTGAAGCTCTTCTCGGGAAAACAGCAGAGTGCAACCCCTCCGGGCAAAGCTCTGTGTAGACTCTGACTCTGCCTCCAGCCCCTCCTCCCGCCCGTACCTGTGAGGGGAAACGCAGGTCCTTCCTGCTCTGCCAGATGCAAGCCAGATAGCCGTGTAAGTAACCAAAAAGCACATGCAAGGCAAGGCCTGCTTCCTCATAATCATTGCACAGTCTATTCCTCTCGGGAAAAGAGAAGCATTTTCAGCTTACTCTTGAGTCCTATTTATTGAAAAATATTTGCTGAGCCCAGGGGCGCCTGGGTGGCTCAGTCAGTTAAGCATCCGACTCTTGATTTCAGCTCGGGTCATGATCTCGGTGTCGGGGGATCGAGCCCCGCACTCGGGCTCCGCACTCTGCACGGAGTCTGCTTGAGAGTCTCTCTCTTCCTCTGCCCCTCCCCGCACTCTCTCTCACAATAAATAAATAAATAAACTCTTTAAAAAAATAAATAAAAATAATTGGGGCGCCTGGGTGGCTCAGTCGTTAAGCGTCTGCCTTCGGCTCAGGTCATGATCCCGGGGTCCTGGGATCGAGTCCCGCATCGGGCTCCCTGCTCCGTGGGAAGCCTGCTTCTCCCTCCCCCACTCCCCCTGCTTGTGTTCCCTCTCTTGCTGTCTCTCTCTGTCAAATAAACAAAATTTAAAAAAAAATAAAAAATAAGTAAAAATAAAAATATCTGTCGAGCCAAACAGCCACAACTACCCCTCCCTCTTCTTGCTGCCTCCCTCTGTAGATGCTGGAAGGCCAGACACTTGCTTTCCCAGTATCCCTTTCAGGACTACCACTGTAGTCCTGTGACCCAGTTATCACCGGTGAGATATAGAACCTGATGTGGCTTTGGGGAAAGCTTTCATTTTCATTTTTAAAAGGACAGAAATGGGGCGCCTGGGTGCCTAGTTGGTTAAACGTCTGCCTTCGGCTCAGGTCATGATCCCAGGATCCTGGGATCCAGCCCCGCATCGGGCTCCCTGCTCAGTGGGGAGCCTGCCTCTCCCTCTCATTCTCCCTCCGTGCTCTCCCTTTCTCTCTCTCTCTCAGATAAAGAAATAAAATCTTTAAAAATATTATTAAAATAAATAAAAGGACAGAAATGGTTGGTGCCACCTCTTGCCATTCTCCTGCCTTGAATGTGGGTTTGACGTCTAACAATGTGGCAGCTACCTTTGGACTATACGTTGTCAAAAATGAGAACAAAAGCCAACATGCCCAGGATGGAGGAGGGGAAGGATCTAGGTCCTCAAAAGCCTCACTGAAAAAATACTAAAGAAAAGAAAAGAAAAAGAAAAAGAAGAACAGTGCCTCATTAAGCACCTTAAGCAACCCCAGGACAGCCCTGGTCTTCTTGCAGAGGAGAAAAGAAACCCCAGTATGTTTCACTGTTAGTGGGTTTCTGTTACTTGCAGCCAAATTCATGCCCAACTGATAGAATTATGTGCCAGACCCTTCGGTGGGCATCATGACTAGGAGGTTGTAGAAATCCTAGGCTTGGGCGCCTGGGTGGCTCAGTCGTCAAGTGTCTGCCTTTGGCTCAGGTCATGGTCCCAGGGTCCTGGGATCAAGTCCCACATCGGGCTCCCTGCTCGGCGGGAAGCCTGCTTCTCCCTCTCCCACTCCCTGCTTGTGTCCCTGCTCTCTCTGTCAAATAAATAAATAAAATCTTTAAAAATCAATCAATCAATCAATCAATCAATCCTAGGCTTACTTCAAGCAGCCCATAGTCTATTTGGAGAGACCAGTATATGAGGGACCCTAGCAACCTCCCTGTGTCACTCCCATATTTTATAGATAAGGAAACAGACCCACAGGAGTTAATTGACTTGTCACACCCCTTAGGTGCAGAGGAAGGGTTCATGCCCAGATGGCCAAGTTTTCTGACTGAACTTCTACCTCACCAGTTCTGACTCCATCGACCATCTCTTCACTTTTCCCACACTGCCCCCCTCACACACACACCCTGCAACCTCACCGTGAAGAGGTAATGCTCTTCTCACTCAGGTGGCCAGTTTGGCCCAGTCCCTTTCCTGCACACCCACAGGATGACCAAACTCACAGAAAAGATGGGCAGAAAAACCCCAAAGAGCTTGTGCAGAATGCTCAAACATCACAACATGTAGAGAATAAAATCTAGAGACAAAGGCATTAGAATATTCTCTACTCCTAGGATTATAGAAAATTATTGCTGGAAGGAGCTATAGAGAAAAGAGAGGTCCTCTGACTCAGCCTCTGTTTTTAAAAAAGAAATTAGAAAGTCTAAATGCTGACAGGCTATTCAAACAGCCTCAGGTTTAAGGCCCAGGAAAGAAAATAGGGAAGCAGTCATGTGATTCACTCAGAAAAAGAATCCAATATGGTTCTGGCCCTTCTTCAGTGATGGTCTCAGATGGAGTGGGTTGGAACTCCCATCACAGCTTCCAAATTGCCATCACCCACCAGGGCCACTCATGGGGGCAGCAACATCTGGAAGATTAGAGCAGTTAGAGCAGTTAATAAATTGAATTAATTTTGGAGCAATCTAATAAAGCAATGAGCATCCTCATAGTACTTCTGGGCCCTGGCTCAGATGTCCAGGACACCATCTTGTCCTTTCTGGAGAGAATAGGAGAAATAGGGTTGGGTTTTATGGCATTCTCCTCACAGTGGAGAGATAATAGGATCTGCTGGCAGCTCTATCCAGGGACCAAGCATGGAACTTTTTTTAATGTTTCCCTCAACTTTTGTCCTCTTTGGTGTAAGAGGCTTTTCACACTGATATTTCTCCACAAAACTTACATGAAAAATAGGAGTTTATCTCTCATTGGCCTATTTCCCTCAAAAGCTAAGGCAAAAAAGATGGGATCTAACTGTTGGTTGAACTATTTTGTTTTACTTCTGGAGACATGTTTTAATAATTAGAGCATTGTTCCGGTTGGGTTTTATCGACCAGAATAAAGTTATCTTTTCATTTGTAAGCATTTATTCATTATATAAACACTAGTGTAGACTTGTGTTTACAGGTGAGAGCATCCATTTGTAAAAGAAAATGGCTGTGTGTAGCCTGAAACCAGCACCTCTTTTTTTTTTAATTCTATTTTTTTATTTATTTTTTAATTTTTTTATTGTTATGTTAATCCCCATACATTACATTATTAGTTTTAGATGTAGTGTTCCATGATTCATTGTTTGTGCATAACACCCAGTGCTCCATGCAGAACGTGCCCTCCTCAATACCCATCACCAGGCTAACCCATCCCCTCACCCTCCTCCCCTCTAGAACCCTCAGTTTGTTTTTCAGAGTCCATCATCTCTCCAAGTTAGATAATCTCAAACAGAACTTGAATATTTACAACAGGAATTGAAAACTCAAAGGCCTTTGGGGGCCAGACAGGTTATATAATGAATAAAACGGGCCAGGTATATGTCCTCTCCTTTTTGTCTTCAAACACACAGCCTTCTTATCTCCATTGTGTCTTCATATTGTAGTGGAGATATTTATCTGAAGAAATATTTGCAGCTCGTTGAAAATGGCAATTCAGCCCAGGGCCTGAGCACAGCAGAGAGGAGTGGGGATCGTGACACATGGAAGAGAACATGCCAGGTCTATAGGGGGCAGCAGCAGCTCAACCATGTGTTGCCATATGGGAATGCAGCCTGTTATTGCCAGATCTTCCATTTCTCAAGAGAGGCCAGAGATTCAGACTTCCATGTGATCTCTCTCATTTTTAAAAAAAGCAGTTCAGTAGTGTTATTTGCTGCCTATAGCACATACATAGCAAATATAAGGACACAGACTGACAGTAAAAGGATGCAAAAGAGATATACCATGCAAGCAGTGAGCATAAAATGAGCATGATTATATTAATAGCAGATAAAGTAGAAGTCAAGGCAAAGATTATTACTGTAGACTGTCATAGAAATCAGACAGTTCATGATGATAAAAGGCACATTCATCAGGAAGCCTGTAATCCTCAATGTTTATATATCTAATGACAAAACTTTAGAAGACATTTAACAAAAACTTATAAAGCTAAAGAGAGAAATAAACAAATCCATAATCATAGTTGGATATTTTTAACATAGCCTCTTATTAAATGATAGAAGAAATAGACAGCATATAGATTATCTGAACGTTATCAACCAACATGACTGAAATGATATTTTCCCAACAGTTCAGAATAAATGTTCAAGTTTACATGAAGTGTTCCTATCCTAGTGTATCTTGTTTTCATTAAATTTAAGAGATTAAAGATTTACAGACTATGTTACCTGGTTGCAACGAAGTAAAAATAAAAATCAACAATAATGAGAGGTCTAGAAAAATCCCCAAATATATAGAAATTAAATGATGCATACAAAATAATTCACAGGTCAAAGAAGAAGCCATAAGAGAAATTAGAAAATATTTCTTGATGAGTCATAATGAAAACAACATATCAAAATTTGTGGGATGCAGCCAAAGCAGTGTTTAGAGGAAAATATATAACTTTAAATGCCTATGTTAGAAAAATACTAAGGTTTAAATGTTATGAAGCTGTAAAAATAACAGCAAATTAAACTCAATCTATGTAGAAGGAAAGAAATAATAAAGAACATAAGTCAATGAAATTGAGAACAGATAAATATTACAGAAAGTTTAAAAAGCCAAAAGTAGGTTCTTTAGAAAGATTATAAAATTGGTAAAGCTCTGGCAAGACTAATTAAAAGAAAGAGAGGTCTGAATTACCAATATGAGAAATGAAAATGGGCATATCACTTCATATCTTATAGCTATCAAAAGTAGAAGTAAATATTTTGAACAAATTTATGGTTATAAATGCAATAACATAAAATGGGAAAATTCTTGAAAAACATTAACAGCAAAATTGACACAAGAGAAATAGTTTAAATGGCCCTGTATATTTAATGTCTATTTTGTAATTTAAAAAAATCTTTCCACGAAGAAAATTGTAGCCCAGATGGGTTCACTGGTGAATTCTACCAGTTGGCAACTATTTAAGAGAGAAGTTATACCAAACTTACACAAACTCTTGCAGAAAATAAAGGAGAAAATTCTTCTCAATTCATTTTATGAGGCTAGCATAACCCTGAAACCAAAATCTTAACAGACCAACATCCCTCACGAGCACAGAGAAAAGTTCCTCAACAAAATAGTAGCAAAAGAAAATATATATGGAGGGGCGCCTGGGTGGCTCAGTCAGTTAAGCGTCTGCCTTCAGCTCAGGTCATGATCCTAGGGTCCTGGGATCAAGCCCCACATGGGGCTCTCTACTCAGCGGGGAGTCTCCCCCCCCCCCACTCATGCTCTCTGTCTCGTGCTCTCTCTCTGTCAAATAAATAAATAAAATCCTTTAAATGTTTGCTCTTCAAATGACACCTTTATGAAACTGAAAAGACAAATCACAGACTGGGAGAAAATATCCCTAATACACATATCTGTCAAAAGACTTGTATCCAGAATAAATAAAGAACTCTTACAACCACGTAAGAAGAAAGATAGCCCAATTTTAAAAATAGATCAAAAAATTTAACCAGTGCTTCACAAAAGAAGTTATACAAATGGTCAGTAAGTATCTTTATTGGTCGTCAGGAGAATGCAACACAAAATCACAAACATCACTCTGTATCAGTTTACTTGCTAAAAATACAAAGACTGACAATGTAAATGTTGGTGAGATCATGGATTAACTAGAATTCTCATACATTTTGGTGGGGCTATAAAATGGTACAACCGCTTTGGAAAACTGATTAGAAGTTTCATATAGGGTCAAATACGCATTTAACATGTGATCTGATAATTTTATTCCTAGATATTTATTCAAGAGAAATGAAGATGTATGTCCATACGAAGACTTATACAAGAGTATATGTAAGAGGTTTCATCATAATACTTCCACTGGAAACATCACAAATGTGAATAGATCATTTGTGTTATATTTCCACAATTGAATACTATTCAGAAATAAGAAAGAAGCTACTGGTACATATAACAACATGAATGGATCTCAACAATATTTAACCCTGGGTGAAAGAAGCTAGACACGAAATAGTGCATACTATATGATTCTGTTCACATGAAGTCCTAGAACAGGTCAACTACTTTATTATCATAAAAGTCAGAACCGTGGCCTCCTAGGATGAGGTGAGGGCACACTGGATGTGGGTGTATGTTAGAATTAACTGCAAAGGGACATGAGAAGTCTCTCTCTCGGGCGATGAAGTGTTCTACATAAAGAAAATAGGATTCTCACGTGAGGGTTTACATTTGCCAAAGATGCATTTTATTGCTTATAAATTATACTTTGATAAATTTGAAAGGCAGAGACACTTGTAAACATTAGCAGAATAACAATCAGCAGTTGTTGGGCTGACCTCATTGGTGTGAGGAGAACCTCAAGTTCAGAGTCTTTCCAGGCAGTCACCTAAATGGAACTTTGCATTATATGTTGCTGGCCCTTAAAATTCAGTCTTGCAGAGTTTGAGATCAGACCTCTAATGAGCCAGCATTCTAAAGTAAAAAGAGAAGCCTTCATTGCAGGGATGGTTGGCTTGTTGAGGTATTAAAACATCTGAGACAATTGCTGGACCCGCTGTCCATGAGACATCAGGAGTGATGAGAACACTGCTCTTGACCTCAGGCTAAGTTGGCACCTCCTCCCAGCATTTACCACTCTGAACCTTGGGGTCCTCACATGTAAGAACAGGGACAGGAATTGTGTGAGGATTAAATGAGATATGTATGTGAAAGCAATCAGCAAAGTGCGTGGCATATGGTCATCACCACGTTATGTAATTTTATTACTTGTTTTTGAGGATACTTCATTTTATACACTGAGCTAGGAAATACGTGAAGGTATTAGGGTGGAGTTAGGGAGACAGTTGTGAATATAAAATTAATTTTTTTGTATAGTCACGGGTGACTGCTTGTTTCCTCCTTAAGACTCAAGAGAGTCTGGCACCTTTTGTTTCTGTATATTAGCTAGATCTCCTTACATTGCAGTCAACTTCAGCAGATGGGGTTTTACTTGTTCCTATAACTAAAAAATCCAGGCTCTTATATTCCAGTAACTCTACAACTCCTAAAAATTCCAACAAAGGCCCAGGTTGAGTCTCACGGAACCTATCTGGGCCATGTTTGGACATCTGAACCAACCACTGAGGATGGAATAGAGACTGTGTCCTAGCCCCACCCCTTTAGCCAGGAGCTGGGCCAGCACACCAGAACCTCCTGAGGAGGGAGGGAGAGACATAGTTCCCCAAAGGAAAGCACGGGTGGCTCTCTGTTCCGTCCTAGCTCGGTACTTCTGGCAGGTGGTTCCTGGTCCTACAAATTGCTCTTCCCTGGGCATGCCACATCCAATACCATGTTGGTTTATGCATAAGCAGATTAGTGTTCTGCGGAGAAGTGAACTTTTGCGAAGCTGCCTACGCATCAGGGGATCCTGTCACTCAATTTTCACATCCATTCCCGATGCGGCACTGGATCTTGAAATTCCTAAGAACATCAGCTCCACACTGACAAACAGACTATTTCCAAGGTGCAGCCATGATTTTGTTTTGTTATTAAACAGACTTTGGAATCTTCTTTCCATTTAAACAGAGTTTGGGTTTCCTTCAGGATCACTCTTTTGTATAACGAAGGTGGCTCAGTTGGGAAGAACAGAAGGGAGGAATTGGTTTGTTTGTTTGTTTGTTTGTTTTCAAATATTCCATTTTTATAAGTGGACTGTTTGGTCCCTTGGGAAATGTTAATTTCTTCCTGTTATGAGACCAGTCAAATAGGATGGATGAATTAAACCATTCAGTTGGAAGCCATAAATGTTAGCTGAATGGACAAGAAAACAAGCCCTCTTTTTTCAAGTGGTGGCCGGAAAGTGCTCAAACCAATGTTGGCAGCAGGCTGGTAGAACCATCAGCATCATTTTGTACTTTGGGGCTTTCCACATTTTGCGAAGTGTTTATACAACATGTGTGTGGAGCCCGCTTTGGGTTCCCTGTGATTATCAATCCCTGCTTTTCCTTTCCTTTTGTTCAGGTATCCAGCTCTACCCAACGGGACCCCGGGGGCTCACCAAGGAAATTTCCTGATTCATCTAGTTTAACGAGCACATAGCGTTCCCCAAGGATAGCCGAGTAGAGAGATGGAATTATCTGGGTCCCTGAGGCTGTGATGGTTCTGCACCTGTGTCTTTTTTTATCTCTGGACTTGCCACTCTGTGATTTGTTACCTAAGTCCGTGCAAGCCAGGGGTTTCTTTTATTTGTAGCCCAAGCTAGTACAGTGTCCCCTGTGAGGACCTGGCCTTTATTCAGGCAGTGTTCAGTAAAGAATGCTTTTTCCCTGACCTGCTCTGGGCACCAGGACTCAGACAGCGGTTTTCAACCAGATCAACCCAAGAGGAACTGCCAGGAGTGCATTTGGCTGCAAATAACAGAAAATATGATACAAAGTTGTTTCGGCACTTAGATGTTGGCCACATAGGACAAAAGGTCGACAGCTGGCTGAGTGACTGGATTACACCCCCAGGGCCCAGAGCCTTCCTGCCTCTCCTTTTCAGCATCGTCAGTATGTAGACTTCTGACCTCGTGCTGTTGCCTCGTTGGCTGGACGCCACCTTTTACCCATCTAGATGTGGCATCCTATTTCAGGCAGAAAGGAGAAAGTCAGGGAGTAGCAGCACCCTATGTCCCAGATTTCAGTCTATGTCTCATGGCCACAGGGCCTCCCTCGACGCCTAAGAATTTGGCAGAGCAAGTGTTCTTAGCTGAAGCTCTTGCTACCGTAACAAAATGGAATTTTCCTTTTTAAGAAGGAAGGGAGAATGTTTATTAGGTAGGCAGCTAGCAGGGTCTGCCACATGAGTTCAGATATTTATCTTTAGCCCTTTGAGGAACTAGGAAGTTCTTTTAATTTAGGATTTTATAAAGGCAGCAAGAAGGTTAGATGAGAAGGACTAAGCTTGTTCCATGGATTACCTGCTTACCGTTAAACTTAAGCATGAATAAAGAGGCCCCCAGCTAGAAAGTCAGGTTCCTTCTCGCACTTGCTGTCCCTTGGCAACAGGGGCTGCCACTAGGCTGGATAGCTGAGCCTCTTGGGTGCTCAGGGCCTGGCAAAAGTTTCCCGGGTGTCAGAATGCTTGAAACCTCACTTCCCCCAAATTCCATTGGTCAAAGCAGTCCAGGGCCAGACTCAGATTAGGTGGAAGGGTGTGTATAAACATACGAGAGGAGTTTTAATGCTTAGAATGCCACACGGAAGAGAGGAGAAGGCACTGAACATACAACTTGCCTATCTCCCGACTTGACTTGTAGTCAGCACCCAGACCCTCCCCGCACCAGATTTATTTAGGAGATAATCCTCACGTAGGAGGCCCGGGTGGTGAGATAGGGTTGTGTGCAATTTGGGAGTCTGGCTCAGAGTCAGAGAGAGTCAATAATACCCTTCTTTCCCCTCCACAGTTCCACATATGTGTTTAATAATCCATTCCTCAGAAGGAAGATGAGGCCTGCTTTTGCGCATTAGAAGAAAAGGTAGAGCCCCGGTCTCGTTCTGCTCTGGCCAAGGCGGACTTCATGACCACCTGTAAGAGCACCTTATTTAAGCAAAACGTGTTGATTATTTTTAGCATAAATTAAGCCCCGGGAGACTAATGAGGTGTTAACAGTGTGTGTTAATTATGTGATTTTTGTTGTCTTCATTAAAGTTAAGATTCTCGATCCTATTTGCCACCTGAAGTCCCAGAGGAGCTCCATTAGTCTTCTGACCCTGGCATCTTTTTGTTTCCTGCAGCTCACACAATCACGTAAACATATTTTGCTTTCCCTGTGGAGAATCAGGATGAGCGCAGCTCACACGCTCACAAGACCTCGGATACCCCCATTTCAATTCCTAACCATTTCTCATCTCTGTCATGATTTGCTGGTTCTTACAGGAAGCTAGCGACATTAGCTCATTTTTGATCATCTAAAACGGACTGTCCTTCAACTCTGGCAGAAAACTGCCAGAGAAGCGGAAAACCCGGAAAAGGAGAAACACAGAAATCAGCTTTCATTGCTTTTCATGGCGTTTTAATTAACCAAGGAATTGTGTTGCATATACACGACTCTGGTTATTTTAAACTCCCGCAATATTTGCTATACCTCTGTCCTGAGTGACGATACATCCCACCCGGAATAACCCTTTCTCAGGAAGAGATAATCACCTATCCCAGACTCATTTGAAGTGGCAATCAACATCCCGTTCATGCCTCTGTCTGCAATGCTGATGTGCTGGAGAAACTTTATTTGGCAATGGTGTTAGGGGCCTTATTGCAAGTCCAGGAGGTAATGGAGTTCAGGATTTCAGCGGAGGGTGTCTTAATGATGGCCTCATCAGGGTGTATGAAGTTGTAATGAAAATAGCAGGTGAATCTGACTGGCAAATAGCACATTATGGGTCTTCCTAGTAATTAGAGTTGTCTAAAAATGGAAGGGGCTGTCACATGAGGTGATGAGCTCCCCATCAAAGAAGCAGGGACGTCGAAGCGAGGGTCCCTTGCCAAGGCGGGGGTTAGACTCGATCCTCTTTCGGGCCCCTTCCAATGTGCATCCACATTCTCTGATTGTTCTAAGCCCATGCAGAGCAGGAGTCTTGACTTTGGGAATTTGCAAGTTGGGGTCCATGGTGGGTTGTGATCAAGTGGAAAGTCAGGCGGGTCCGGGCTCCCATCTCTGCTCTGACTCTTGCTGGCACTATGTGACGTGAGCACTTTCCTTAGGTCTCTACACCCTGCAACATGAAAATGGAAATATATTGCTTCTAAGGCTGTTGTAAGTGTTACAAATAATACATTTAAAATATAAGGCCCCAGGTAAGCACTCAATAAATCTCAGCTCTAGGTACTCTTAGAAGTCTACTTCTTTTACTTTTTTTATCCACCCTCTACTTCAACGGTACAGTCTTGATTTGTAAAAGCAGAAGAAATGGAGGGCTCATAAAGATAGCGGAGAAAAATCATGCTAGTAGTTCGACTAGTTGAACAAAGAAGGCTGAGCACATCTTCATGATATGTCACCAGGTAGTCTCCTGAGCAGAAAGAATCCTGCAGCACTGCCCACTTCCTGGGAAAGAACATCAGCCATGCCGAGTGCCTGTCGTGTATTGGGCACATAACTATTTTACCTGAATTCTCTATAAAATTGCCATATCAATTCTGAAAGGTAGGTCTGATCATCCCCATTTTACAGAGGAGAAAAGTGAGGCTCAAAGAGGTCATGTGACTAACCCAAGGACATATGCCCATTTCCCAAATCCACCTCACCCACCCTATTACCAGGTCTCCTGAGCATTCCGCTCTGTCCTCCGTTCACCGGGCAGAGTAAATCAAGAAGCCCAACTGCCCTCTGGAAAAGATACTCCCACCTGATAGAGTATGGTGGATTTAACCGAACCAGTGCGTGCCTGGAAAGCTAGTGGTTCGAGAACTGAGCTAGAGCCTTAGTTTATAGATTCTGAGTTAATTGTGATCTGCCACTAACTCATCCTTTACCTATTTATCTTGCGCTTTGTAGAGGGTATGCACGTATCTGTCATAGCCCCTGTTGGCAACATGGTTCAAAATTTTAAAGTACAAAAAGGCATCCATGGTAAAGTCACCCTTGTGCCCTGTCTCCCAGGTACCCATTCTCTTCTCCAGGGACAATTAGTTTACCAGTTTTTAAGTGTAGTCTCCCAGAGGTCTTCTTCTTCTTTTTTTTTTTTTCAAAAATTGATGTGAAATTCACAGTCATTTTAAAGTGCACAGTTCAATGGCCTTTATTGTACACTCTAGTTTCCAAACTTTTTCATCAACCCAGAAAAAAAGACCAAAACAATCAGTAAGTAAGTAAGTAACAATTACTCCCCATTTCCCCCTCCCCCATCCCGCGGTAACTGCTACTCTGCTTTCCATCTCTATGGATTTGCCTATCCTGATACACTGTATAAAAGGAACCCCACAACACAGGGCCTTTACTGTTGGGCTTTTTTCACATAGAATAATGTGGTCGAAGTTCCTCCAAGTGTTGGCATGTATCAGTTCTTTGTTCCTTTTTTTTTAAAGATTTTATTTATTTATTTGAGAGAGAGAGAGAGAGAGAGAGGGAGTGAGCACGAGAGGGGGGAGCAGGAGAGGGAGAAGCAGACTCCCCGCTGAGCAGGGAGCCCAATGCGGGACTCGATCCCGGGACTCCAGGATCATGACCTGAGCTGAAGGCAGTCGCCCAACCAACTGAGCCACCCAGGTGCCCCAGTTCTTTGTTCCTTTTTAGGGCTGGATAACATTCTATTGTACATGTGTGCCACAATTTATTCATTCATCCATTGATGGACATTTGCGCTGTTCTCACCCACTGGCTTTTACGGTTAATGCTGCTATAAACATTTGTGTTCAAGTTTCTGTGTGGACGTATGTTTTCATTTCTCTTGGGTATATATCTAGGAGTAGAATTGCTGGGTCATATAGTAATTCTGTACTTAAAGATTGAAGAATCAGAGGTTTTTAATATGTCATTTCCCCTGTTTTTTTCACTGTAGCTAGCCTACGAGGCACATTGCTTTATACACTTGACAGTAGGTTTTGGAGATCTTTTCAGTGATATGGTAATAAATGTTTTAACCCCAGCTCTCATGGGGTCAGCAGTGCCTTGGGGGGTAGCATGTACAGATTTCCATGGCATAAGGGCTACCATGGCCAATTTCAAGCTCTGTGAGGTCACTGACTCCTGAGTTAGGGACATATGCTAATAATCTGCCCTCATGGACTGGTCCAAGCTACCTCCAGCACACAACTGGATCATTCCATATCAGAGCATGAACAACTAGCTGGCTCATTCCCTTTTATGACTGCGTAGCATGTCATTTTCAGAGGCACTATAATTTTTTAACCAGTCCCTTGTGGTAGACACTTAGGTTGTTTCCGGTCTTTTACTTCCACAAACCAGGTTTTAATGGATAACCTTGTGTGCGTATCATTTTGCTCATGTGCAAATATAGCAACAGACATGGTTCCGTGACTTCATGAGAATCACTATGGGAAGAAATTCGCAAAAGGCAATTTATTCCTTCATTGGACAGTTATGGTGTTAGGAAGAATTCTATGCAAAGAAACTGTCTGTTTTTGCCCCAGTTTCCTTGTGAGTAAAATGGATGCAAATTAACTATCCACTTGGCAGCATTGAAAAATTAATGTAAAATATTGAAGTGAAATTGAAAAGCATGCTTTTCTTCCTAAAGACAGGAATTTGCGTAAACACAATGTAACATGGTTCACATTTGGTGACCTCAGGAGCTCTCTTCCTGGGACTTTGTGGCCCTGCTCTGGAGTCTCGCAGCAGAAGGATCCAATCAGCTGGTTAAGAATAGTATAGATGAAGAGTTTTAGGCCAGTGCTTACTTAGATTTGTTGACCAAGGAACTAGAAGACAATTTTTCTCAAGCATGATTGCACTTTTTAAGATTTTATTTATTTATTTATTTGAGAGAGAGAGACAGAGCATGAGCAGGGGGCGTGGTAGGCAGAGGGAGAGGGAAAAGCAGGCTCCCTGCTGAGCAGGGAGCCCAATGTAGGACTCGATCCCACAACCCTGGGATTGTGACCTGAGCCAAAGGGAGACACTCAACCCACTGAGCCACCCAGGCACCCCATGATTGCACTTTTGAATCATCTGGGAAACTTTTAAAATCCTGATGCCCAGGCTACAGCCCAAATGAATCAAATCAGACTGTGCAGGTGGGGACACAGGCATCTGTGTTTCTTAAAGCTCCCTTGATTCCCCTGTTCAGCCAAGACTGTGAAAAGAATATAAGGAGGGAATCAAATTAGGGAGATATGGAAAAACATTGGTATTAGGATTCTCCAGAGAAGAACCAAGGGGATGCATATACACACAGAAGGAGATTTGTTTTAAGGAATTGGCTCATGTGATTATGGAAGTGACAAGTCCAAAATCTGTGCAATGGGCCTGCAGGCTGGAGACCAGGGAAGAGCAGATGCTGCAGTTCAAGTCCAAAGGCCACCTGTTGATGAATTCCCTCTTGCTTGGAGGTGAGTTTTTTGTTCTAGTCAGGCCTTCAGCTGACTGGATGAGGCCCATCTACATCAGGGAAGGCAACCTGCTTTACTCAAGGTCCACTGGTTTAAATGTTAATCTCGTCTAGAAACGCTATCACAGAAACATCCAGAAAAATGTTTGACCCCATGTCTGGCTGCTGTGGCCCAGCCAAGCTGACACATATGATTAGCCATCACAGTTTAACAGATGTTTGGGGTGACTCCAACACATCTTCTTGAGGATGCAGAGACAGTTCAGTGGTTGCTTGAAGGTTTGTTTCTCTGGTTTGATTACAGATTCTCACTGAAATTCCTTGGCTACCCCCCGCCCCCAAGAGGAACTGTTTCCTTGTCATTTGTAAGCCCTACTCCCAGAGCCCACAGACTTTATAAAAATTATTAAAATTAAGAATTATGAGATGATAAAGTGTTTTCTGCCATCATCTTGGAATTGGATGTTTTTATTAGAAGATTATCAGCTCTTTTTGTCAGCAGGAATGAGTGTTGTTAATTGTGTAAGGAGATTCACTAGAGTAGATACAAAAAGGTTGATCTTAAGCCAGAAATATATTCCTTTAAGAAGATCTGATTCCTTCTGCTCTCTCAGAAGAATCCCAGAAATAAAAGAGATTAGTGTCAAGAGTTCTATCAGTCTCCACAGGAAGGAATCCGTGGTTTATTGGGAAAATCATGAACAACCTAATTAGTCCTTCTCTCCTTTATAAAGAGCATGTTAGCGCCTTTCCATGTCACCAGCAATAGAGTTTATGTTCTTCATAGTGACTGGGGGTTTAATCTAGAATCCAGTTTTTCTAAGTAGCTAACTATCAGGTTACATGAAAATCCCAAGGTGTTTGATTTCAAGTAACAGATGAGCAATTGGAAGCCTTTGGCTCAGGAGCAATCTCAGCCCCGTGCTTCCAGCTGGCCTTGTACCTCCCACTCTTGTTCAAGCTCCCATTTCAGAGGGCACACTGGAAATACTCAGTATTTCCTCTTCAACCTTCATGAAGAGGCCATGAGGACAATGCAGGGGGTTCTGAAGACTCCTTCTGAGTCTCTCATAGTGGCCCTGATGCTCTGATTCCCAAGGATCTTGGGTTCTGTCCCAAGCCACTTTTAACCTGTGGAACCAGCTGACTGGTAAAGCCAGGGACTACTGTGAGTCAACAGGAAACTGAGTCAGCCTCATTGATTTGGAGTAGGAGGGTGTGGGTTGAATGTGTCGGGACCTTGAGTGGGTTTCTGTGGTCATGGAAATAGTTTCATTTTGCCAGCAACGAATCAACTAGCATTCATGCAGGCCCAGAAGCAGAAGAGCTACAGTTAAAAATAAGTCAACCTTTTATTTTTAGGCAAGGCAGAGCACAGCCCTAAAATGGGAATTGGGGCATGTGGACCTGCTTCTCTTTGGAAACTCAAGGGGAAGGGGCAGGAGCACAGAGCCTCTCCTATGTAGCTTCCCTGCCTATGGAGGAGGGTATGTGGAAAGAGCTGTCCGAACATGGGAGGTGGCCCTAAACTGAAGCATGGTTGCTCTCTTATTCCATTCCCAGCTAAAGTTCAGAAGACCCAGAGCCTCAGCTTTCTATCTAAACCCTGTCACGAAATGACATCAGGGTGGGGACATCTGTGTTGTGGATGGATTTGGTGTGTATAAGACTGGTGTGCATCAGCACCCAGCTGCTCTGGTTGTCAATATTTTGGAATTTCATTCTATTTTCATACTACTTGGTAAATAGACATTGACCTAGTAAGTCCCCTATTTGCCTCCTTACTACTGGCTACCCATCCCCTCCTCTGGGACCTAGAGAGTTCATTCCTGGCACAGCAGGGCGGGCATCCAGAAAATCTGGCTCCCTCTGTTCTCCAGAAAGAATGTCAGTGTCAAAATCCAGAATTGAAAAAAATTGGTGTTGAGAACTCTCCTGGTCTCAGGAAGGAATCCATGGTTTATTGGGAAGATCATGGACAATGCAGTTACCCCTTTTTTCCTTTATAAAAGTGTTTTATAGCCTTTCCAAGCCACCAGCGGCTTTCTTCTATAAATAATTGGAAGCTTCAGCACCAGGGCCAGCTACGTCCTTTGGAATGATCAACACAGCAGTGGTTAAACAGAGTGACCATTACCAGTGGGTGTAGATGTGTGTGTGTTCCATCAAAGGCGGGTGTTGGGCTGGTAACCCGAGGGACTATATCCATGACCCTGCCTACTTAGTTGCAGAAAATACTCCATTTCCTCACAGCATTGTCCAGCTATGTCAGGCCTTGGGCTGCCTTCTCCCATGTGCTTGGGCACAGACTCTTGGGTTCTGCACTCAGGCCTCTTCATCATGCCTCCACTCAGTGCCTTTGCCCACAGTGTTCATCTGCTAGTGACTGTATGGCTACTGCCAACTGACCTCAAGGAAGCGAAGTGTCCACTGAATCTCCAAAGTGGGCAGCCTCTTCCACTTGGTCCCCACAGGGGATCAGAGACCAGGATGTCACTTTAAAGGAGGCCTAATGTAGATGAGGCAATAATGACAGGAAAGGAAAGTACAAATGCAAGTTTATAGCTCTGATGGGCTCTGGCCTATCCTGGATTCTTAACAGGTCAGTTTCCCTGACAGGCACCCTTTTGCCTGCTTTGGGGTTTGGATGAATTCAAAAGGCCCCAGATCTTACTACATCTTAGAGTTTAGGCCAGGCTGACTCGGCCAAGCTCCACAACAAGGAGGAAAGGATTTTCTCACCCAGCTCCAGGGCCCACTATGAGACTGATAGCTTAGCTTAGTCAAGGTGAAACAGCACCAGGTTCAGTCTCTCTCTAAGGGTCCAAGCATCCTGCAGACCCCACTTACCAAGAGTGTGATTGTTATATTGTCATTCCCATTTTATAGAAGAGAAACTGAGGTCCAGAAGAGTTTAGTAACTCAGTGAAGCTCACACAGCCTGTAGAGTCTGTAAGGCCTTGTACCTGGACAATCACTCCAAAATCTGAGCTTTAGCCACTACCCAAAGCACATTTCTTATGTGGATCTGAGAGTTCCTAAAAATCTTCAATTATCAGTATGTTACAAAGATGCAAAAGGCACATGGCACTCACGAGTTAGGCATGAAGTGAAGCTTGAAGACCTCTGGTGGGTTTCAGATGTAACAGGAGCCAACAACAAGAAGCTTAGAAAAGGACACACTAGCAGAATGCTTTTGACATTTCCCGGGTGATTTCTTCCCCATCTTAGAGGTACTGTCAAGAGAGGCAGCTTCAGCCACGGCACCTGCATTCTTGAGTTCTTCAGTTGCCTCGTCCCTGCTCACATTATTCACATGCAGCTGTTTGAAGTCAGCAAACAACAGGTGTGACAATCACAAAAGCCAAGTGTTTTCCCAAGACCTTGCTCTGCCATATTCTGTAGTTTCTTTTGTATCAGGCTTCTTTCAACTGTGATAAATAAATCTTTATTTGGGGTGAGTACGATTTTTCTCTGCTGATCTTTTTAGATCAGGTTTCTCATTGCTGTGTCTTTCTGTTTCTCGTCTTTTAAATTTAGTCATCAGTTGGGTTGCTAAATGGGTCCTCTGGCTTACTTACCAGTGCCAAGAGAACGTCCTTATATATCCCAGGTGATCTCTGTGGTTGCCCGTGTAGATGAGAATCTGTCCCTTGATTATAAATTCCTTGAGGACAAGGACTATGTCTTAAGTACCTTTGACGTCCCCTCAGCTCCTAGATCTGTGCCTTACTGTAAGACACATCAGTATCGTTGGGAATTGGTTTATGTGTTCTATGTCTTCCCTCAAAGAATAGTTTCCAGTTCATGCCTGGCCCTTTCCCACTGTATAAGCCCTCCATGTCTCCTTATCACCCACCCAAGTCCGTCCCATGGCAGCTCTGTACCATTTCCACTCACCTCTGCTGTGCAGAGGTTGGAAGAAGTACACCACCCTCATCCTGGAAACTCCTCATTTTCGTGACTTTCAGTTACGTTCATTTTCAATATTTCTCTCATTAGGAAAAATTGCAAATGTGTGTGTTCCAAAATTTTTTCATGGAAAACAATTTTATATGGTGGTATACCTACTGGGCTGATCACCTTCAAGGGAAGATATTCACGAGTTTGGAGAATTAAGATACAGACATCGTTGGGGTGCGGGGCATTATTCTGCTTTCCACAGGCAGGAAGAACATTAGATGACCTAAAACACAGTATTGTTCCAGAAAGTAAAGAAGTACTCAAAAAATGATGGGGATGTGTCACAACGCCTCCAGGAGCCAACTTGAAGGGCCTTGTGTTAGTTCGCTCTGGCTGCCATAACAAGGCTCTACAAACTGGGTGATCGAAACAACAGATACTTGGGGGCATGTGGGTGGCTCAGTCGGTTAAGCATCCAACTCTTGGTTTTGGCTCAGGTCGTGATCTCAGGGTCATGATCTCAGGGTCGTGGGATAGAGCCCTGCTCCACACTCAGTGGGGAGTCTGCTTGAGATTCTCTTGAGATTCTTGAGATTCTCCCTCTCCCTCTTCCTCTGCCCCTCTGCCCCCATGGGCACATTCTCTCTTCTCTCTCTCTCTAATAAATAAATCTTTAAAAAAATATGTTTTAAACAACAGATATTTTATTTTCCCACAGTTCTGGAGGCTGGAAGTCCAAGATGAAAGTGCAGGTTGGATTACTCCCGAAGTCTCTCTGCCTAGCTTGCAGATGGCCGCCTTCCCTCTGTGTCTTCACATGGCCTTTCCTCTGTGTGTGCACTGAGAGGGAGAGCTCTCTCGTGTCTTTTCTTCTTATCAGTCCTGTGGGATTAGGGACCCACCCTGAGGATCTCATTTAACCTTAATTACTTCCTTATAGGCCTATCTCTGAATACTGTCACCCTGGGGGTTATGGCTTCAACATACGAATTTTTAGAGCACACAATTCAGTTCATAACAGTTCTTCCACCTCTACTGTGATGTGGGCCCTGCTGTGTGAGCAAAAACGAATCAAGAAAGCTCTCTGGATATCAGAATGTGGGAGGATGACTTTTGACTCCACATGTGTTGGGTGACTGAAAGCAAGCCCAGGTTTGTACCATTTTTTAATTTCATCGTTTGATTTATTTCTCCTGTTGATTGGTTCATGGGGGAGACGGAATTTGATTGTAATGGAATGTATAAACCTACTTTGGGAGCCCTTGAGCCTGTATCTAAGAAGATAACATCTTTGGGCTCCTTCCTGGCCCTAAATTCAACAGTCCTGGAAGAGTCATATAAGAGCCAGTAGACCACAGCTCAGTCAGTTCCCAGCACAGTCAGGACTGCCTCCATGTCCAACTAGTCACCTCAGTGCCCCATCTCACCCCTTCATGGTTACCCTAAGTGTAAACTAGAAGAAAATGGGAGAGGTCAGAAAGCAAAAGTATAGAGTCACTTAGAAATATGTTGTGCATGTTGTTTTCTTGTCTTTCCTTCCTATTATGAAATAAATGGAGAAAATCATCCATAACAACAGAATAATTACAATAATATTTGCATATCTTTCCAATGTTTTCCATGTGCCTCTTCCTTGTGTATCATTTCAGTCACAGTATACATGCAATCCTAGATTCTGCCTTTTGTACTTAATCTTAGAGAATTTAAAGTGTTGTGTTGGCAGTTTTAAAACAATCCTGCAAATTCTTTGTCATTCCTCTATTGAGAGGGGGTGTCTGTGTTTCCTCCCTTCATATCTGGGATGGCTTAGTGACTTCCTTGTAGCCAATAGAGTGCTGCAGGAGTGATGCTGTTCAACATTCAGAACTGGGTCAGAAAAGGCCAAGCAGTTTTTGCCTGGTTCTTTTGGGATGTTAGCTCTAGGGGAAACTAGCACCATGTAAGAAGGCCAAGTATCCTGAGACAGCCATGCTGGAGAGCCCATATGTACCAACCGATTGACAGCCCAGATGTGCTCGCAGCTGACACAGCGTCACGCCTAACCATATGAATGAGCCACGTTGGACATCCAGCCCAGTCAAGTCATCAGATGTTTGCAGCCCCAGCTGACATCTTACTGCAACTGCATGAGTAACCCCAAGTGAGAACTGGTCAGCTGAGCCCTTTTCAAATTTCTGATGCACAGAATTATGAGCAAAATAAAATGTTTGGTTTAAACTAGTAAATTGTGAGGCAGTTTCCCACACAGCCAGACAAACCAAAATGAATTTTGGTACTTGGAAATAAGGGGCTTTATTACATAAACCTAAAGGCTTATAACATAAACCTAAAACAGGTAGCATTGACTGACACTGGGCAAGAGGTAAGGGCTGGAAGGCCTTGAGAAGTACGTCAGTGAATGCTTAAAGGAAAGTAAGGAAAATGTTATAAGGAGCTGAAGACCAGTGTTGTGTAATGGTGGAAGGTTTAGCAAAACCGTCACCTGCAGTAATGTGGAAAGTAGAAAATGCATCCAGTAAACTCTGTGATTGAGCTAAGAAAACTTCCAGGCAGAATGCTTAAGATGTCACCTGCCTTTGTTGAGCTGCCTATAATAAAATGAAAGCAGAGAGATATAAACAGATAAGCGGAAAAACCAACCATTCAGCTTTCAGGGAGAATTTGGAAGAAATACAAAGGTCCCAAGAGAATATTTTTAGCCAGCAAAAGGTTCTTAAAGTAAGAAAGAGCCTTGGAGAAAGATTTTTGGGAAAATGTGGTCATAGGGTAAAATTAAAGTCAGAGGGATGACGTTAAAGCATGTTTTTAAAGACTTCAGAAAGATTCAAGGTGGCATCTCATAGACATTGTCAACCAGAAAAAAGAGTGTCTTAAGGATCTTAAAATCATGCTTTGTAGCTCATACCTCTTAAATAATAGAGCTTCCGGGCTCTTCAGAATATCGCCCTTAGCAGTCTTATAGGTAGTCTGAGATAGAGAACGGTCCGTCTCAAAGAACTTTTGTGGTTTGGGTCTAATGATGAGACTTCTAATAAGGGTCATAAAAACCCAGAAATTTTTCAAAAGAATTATATTGGCCAAAGCAATGCCATCTTGACCAAGAGTCAGAAGCAGCACAAAATGAAAAAGAGGCCTTTGGATCTATGACCTTCTGTAGGAAGGAAGCAGAATGAAAAAGCTACCCAGCTGCAAAAACAGGCTGTTTATTATGGAAAAGAATGGGCTACCCAAAGCCATCTATAGATTCATTGCAATCCCTATCAAAATCCCAATGGCATTTTTCACGTAATACAAAAAACCATCTTATAATTTGTATGGAACCACAAAGGGGTCCTAATAGCCACTGCTCTCCTGAGAAAAAAGAACAAAGCTGGAGGAATCACACATCCTGATTTTAAATCATGCTACAAAGTTATATAATAAAACAATATGGTACTGGCATAAAAATAGACACATAGACCAATGGAATAGAATCACAAGCCCAGAAATAACCCCCATATATTGGGTCAACCAATATTTGACAAGGGAGCCAAGAATACTCAATGGGGAAAGGATAGTCTCTTCAATAAACTGTGGTGGGAAAAATGGATAACCACATGCAAAAGAAGGAAATTGGACCCCTATCTTATACTACTCACAAAAATTTACTCAAAATGGATTAAAGACTTGAATATAAGACCTGAAAGCATAAAACTCCTGGAAGAAAATACAGAGATGAAACCCCTTGATATTGGTCTTGGCAACAATTTTGGGGGGTATGATATCAAAAGCATAAGCAACAAAAGCAAAAATCAGCAAGTGGGACTGCATCTAACTAAAAAGAAAAGGGAACCCTTGTGCACTGTTGGCGGGAATATAAATTGGTTCAGCCACTGTGGAAAAAGCATGGAGTTTCCTCAAAAAATTAAAAATAGGATTACCATGTGATTCACCAATCCACTTTTAGGTATATAGCCAAAGGATGTGAAAATAGGATCTTGAAAAGATACCAGCATTCCCATGTTCATTGCAGACTTATTCACAATTGCCAGGATGTGGATACAACCTAAGTGTTCATCAATGGATGAATGGACAAAGAATGGATATATAAAGTAGTATATATCTACAATGGAATATTATTCAGCCATGAGAAAGAAGGAAATCCAGCCATCCCTGACTACATGGATGAACCTTGAGGGCATTGCAGTAAGTGAGAGAGTCAGAGAGAAAGACAAATACTACATGATATCATTTATATGATCTAAAAATGTAAAAATGCAGAACTTGCTGAAACAGAGAGTAAAGTGACTGTTACCAGAGCCTAGGGGGCTTAGGGAACTGGAGAGATGTTGGTCAAAGGGTAAAAATTTGCAGGTGGAAGACGAATACATTCTAGAGACCTAATGCACAGCAGTATGATTATAGTTAACAATACTGTATTATATAATTGAGAGTTATTAAAAAATAGATATTAAATGTTCTCATCACAAAAGAGGAAACAATGTGACATGATGATGGTATTAGCTAATGCTACTGTGGTAATCATATTGCAATATATAACTGTATCAGATCAACACATTGTATACCTTCAACTTACACAATATTATATGTCAATTATATCTCAATAAAAAATAAAAATTACTATAGCTGCTTCCAGTTTATTTTTTCAAATATAGATAATTATCACTTTCCTCATTTTCCTTCTTTTGGATAATTTTTTAGAATACATTTCCAAAAGGAAAATAACCAAGTGAAAGAATATGAGCATTTTTATAACTTCTAATTCACACTTTCCTAAAAGATAATACCAATTCGTCACCAAAAACTTATGGGTATAGCAGCTTTATTGCAACTTCTCCAGCTTTGTGTGTTGTAATTTTAGGTATATTTAAAAGCATCACAAATTTAAAAGCTGTATGTACTGGAAAGTTCCATTTCCCTACTCCTAGAAAGGAATCCACACTAGTTATAGAGCTCTCTCCCGCTCAGTCTAACTCAGTTCTTTATTATCTGGTTGGTACTTTTCTTTTTATCCACAACAAAATTATTCTATCGTATCCGTAGTTTCCTTCTGGAAAGTTAGCCAAGGAGAGCCTTAGCCGCATAGGCTATTTCTAGTCCTCAGCATTGCTTGCGTGTCTGTTAAAAATAGCCCTGAACTATACTGACTTTCTGGTCTACCTCTAGCCTGTTGTTGTTACCATTGACTGAGACTTTACTGTGAGGCATACATATGTTATTTCATTCTTTCAGCCACCTTGTAAGGTAGACTTTATTCCTCCTTTTCAGATAAGGACTGAGGATCAAGTCATTTAGCGATTCACCCAGGGCACATAATGTATAGGTGAGGGGGACAGGATTTGAACCCATGCTTCTGGCTACTACACTGCCTCACCTGGACTGCCAATCTATTCGGTGTTTCCTTCCTACACACCCAGACTTCTTGGGAGAAAGGGAGAAGGTGGTGGAAAATTCCCATTTGCTCCCTCCAAACATTGTCTTGATCCATATTTTTGAACCATCCCAATTGTAAAGTCAATGTCCTGGTTTTAACTACATCTGTATCTCCACATGACAGTAGCATTAAGATGCATCTTGATGTACATTTTGTTAGAAATTATTTGGAGAAAGTAAAAGTGAGTATGCATACATAAATATACGAACATCTTTTCTGAAAAGATTTATTCATGAGTGAGAAATTTTATACTTCCTAAATAAAATGGGAAGAAAAAAAGTATTTTAAGTTATTCTACTTTTCTGCAGTCCTTTATATTTCTTCTCCTTCCTCAGATAATCTGTGATATGAAATATTGAAGCCAAAAGAAGAATCCTCTGAGATTTGGGGAATGAGCTGTAAATATGACTTTGCTTCTCTGGAATGTGAACTCCATGAAAGTAAGGGTTTGGGTTGTTCACTGCAATGTCCCCAGCACCTTTAACAGAACCTGGTGCTCATATCAGTGGAATGAATGAATGAATGCCCTGGCTCCCTACCCAACTGTCCTCTAGTCTCTACCCCTCAGATAATTTATCACATGACTTCAGGAACAGCATCTGCTTAGGAACCAGTTTGAGTCCCTTAATACTCAAAGCCTGGTCCCTGGCCCAGCATCAGGAAGCTTGTCCAGGGAATACAGAGTCTGAGGCCCCAGTCCAGACCCACCGAATTAGAATTTGCCTTTTCACTAGATCTCCAAGTGATTTTTTTCCCACATTAAAATTTGCAAATGACTGTCTAGGCCAATCTCGGAGTGTGGTCCCTGGAACAGCACCATCAGCTTGGGAACTTGTTATAACAACTACAGAATCTGAAACTCTGGGGGTGGGGTCCAGCAATATGTGCTCTAGGAGGTTCTGATGTACCCTCACATTTGAAAATCCTTGGCACAACCCCACCAGTTTTGCTCCCAATTCCACTCAGACTTTAGATCTTGGTTGTAGTAACTAGACTGTTCTCTTATTTCCTATGACCAAAACTTTGCTTGGGCCCCTCTAATTATGGGGAATCCAATTTCTTTTAAAGCTTTACCTTTCAAATTTGGATAGCTGTGAAGTTCTTCCTTACCAGTTGTATGTAATATGACATACTCCGTTCCATTCCAAACATAGTGAATAACCTCATTCTTCTGATATAGCCCTTAAAGAGTCCAGATATAGAGCTCTATATATGGGTTCCAGAACATAGGAATAGATCATGTCAAGACTCTCCAGGTCTGTGGAATCAGCTGTTCCCTGCACAGAGATGCTCAGCTGAAGGGGTATGAGAAGAGTGAAGTCTAGTCCATGCTCCACTCTGAGTGGTTCACTTACAGAGCTACATCTGCCCAGCAGGGGGCCTTTTTCTAATTCACCCCAAGGTGTTGCATGAGCTAGCTGTGGTCCTGAGTCTTACTCCTGTGACTGTGGATGATCATTGAAATGGTTATTACAGTAGAGTACCCCTGTCCAAGATCAATGCAGTGCACACGGTTCTAATGTTTTCCATGCTGCGCCCATCTGCCTTGATTACAGTTGATGGATTATTCTCTGCTTCTCCTAACTGACAGTTGTTGGACTGTTTGCTCATCTAATTCCCACACTTTCCTTCAGGTTCACTGTTAGCCTCTCACTTGTCAGCTATTTGATCTCTTCTTCAAGGCTTTATTGGTGTATCTTCTTCCATTTCTTAGAGCTCTTATACATAGTTCTGCAATTCTTTTAAAACTCTTAAACACCCTTAAGCAAATAAATGTTCAAAATATATATAGTTCTTTTATAAATAGTGTTCGTACACTGTATTAATTTCAAAATAGGAAGCACACATTTGCTATTACAGGTTACAAACTGTAGTGCAGTTGCTAAGCTTCATTTTCAAAAGAGTAAGTGAACAAAACCTTACAAATACACACACACACACACAATTTATATAGCTATCACCTACCTGCCATGTATTAGTGTCAGTTTTTATAAATTAATAGCTTTGGTTTTCACAATGATACATTCTTTGACTGGAATTATAAAGTGAAAACCCATTTTCAGATGACCTTTGGGAAAATATATTTAAGTATTTCATATAGAGGGATATGGAATTAAAATGTGTCTATTTGTAGCTTCTGCCCATTGATCCTGGATCTGTCACTGGAGGCAGAGAGAACAAATTTTAGCCTTCTTCCACCTGTCAGACCTGCAGATTTTTAAAAATAGCTATCATACCTCCGTTCTATACTATATTCCTACTCCCTTATTTTCTCCTCTATAAACTAAATGCCTTCTGTTCCTTCCATTGTTCATCACATGGTAATTTAAATCAATTTTCCATCTTGATTGTTCTCTTCTGGATGTGTTCTTGTGAGTCTGTAGCACACAAAATGTATGATGCCAAAATGAAGACATAACTTTGAGCGCTCTGAGAAGCATGAAATAGAGAAGGACTATCATTTCCTTTGTTTAAGGTAATATATCTCTATTAATGCTACTTAATATCACAGATTACTTACTTAGCACCTACATCCTGCTGCTGGCCCACATCAAACTAACCCCAAATTGTCATACATGATGTTGGTAAGTAAGCCATGGCTACCCAACACTCCCATGCATGGTTTTAAGTAGGACTTCTTTCTACCATAGCCTTCTGGGGTTTTCCTCCCAACCTCATGCCCCTCCAGAAAAGACTACCAGCAGCCAAGTCTCTCTATGCCACGTTCCCAGGCCCAGTCCCAATCCGGTCTCTCGGCAGCCCAGGTCAGCCTTTAAAACTATTGCTGGCTGCTTATTTACCAGCAGACTTGAAAACTTGATTTTTAACAAGAGCAACAAAAAAGAAGTGTTATCTATGAGGAAATCTGGTGACAATGATTTGTTATTATTACTGCTATTCCCAGCCCAGATGGTCCTCCAGATGAAATGGGTAAAAATTGGATCTTCTTTGTGGCTGGTGACAGGTGCAGACTTGGCCCCTCCAGTGGGATCTCATCAGACACACAGCACACTGCTGGCTCAGGAGCTTCCCAGGCATGTGTGTGTTGTAGCAATCCTGAAAACTGTCAAGTGAATAATTGGCCTCTTATCTGGAGTCTTTAGAAGATTCCCTTTTGCACATCCTTTGAAAAGCTGTATCAGTCAGGTTCTTTGTTTGCAAGCAACAGAAATGTGCTCTGGCTAACTTGAGCAGGAAAGGCATTTTTTTTTTTTTTTTTTGGACAAACATGGGTGTTCTTCACAGTTGATGAAAGGCCAGAGAACCAGGCCTGGGGAACTATATGATGTGAACCAGGGAGCTCTGGAAATGTAGGTAGCAGGAGATAATTGGGAATCTTGTCAGGGTATAGATAAAATGAATGGAGTACAACCTTTGTTTCTGTTTTTGTATCTCTCCCACCAAAACGTAATATTTGGATCAAGAGAGTTTGATGGCTCAGTTGTGTCTTAGGTGTATCTCCTGACTAGAAAAGGGCAGGAACTCTGGTCAGCAGTCTCAGCAAAACAGCACACCATAGAGAGATAATCACATCAAATTATACTTAAGAGGTAGGATTTCCAGAATGGAAGGAGAGGAGCTCAACAAATTCTTTCTCCTGCCAAACAACTATAAAACTGGACAAAATTGTCAAAAACAACTTTGAGACAGTGGAAATTAACCAAAGACCTGCAAAAAATTGAGAAGTGTTTATTCAAGTAAACCTATGAAAACTTGGCTAAGGGTGGCTGGACTCTAGAGTGTTTCAGCCTGTGGCTGTTCCCATTATCCCTTCGGTTCCATCAGTATAGTAGGTCTACCGGGGCAGGGCAAGCTGTGAAAAACAACAGCTTTTCTGCCAGAGGAGGCTGACTTGATTTGGAATGGAGCATGGAAAAAAATCCCATGCCCTCAGAAATCATGGGAAACCCTAGTGATTGTATTATCAAACGAGTGGGGAAGGCCAGTGTCACAGTTATTCTGATGTTGTGATATTGATTGGGACAAGCAATAGACTGGAAGCTTAGCCAGAAATTTGACAGGGACATCCAGGGAACAAGACAGCCATAGTGGGCTTAGGAAAGCTCCAACATATCCCTAAAGGACTGAAAGGCTGTAATCATGCTCAAGGCTGAGTGCATGCTCAATTGAGGCTATCTACACATCCCTGGATGAATATGAGACCTTGTGGACATGCAAAGAAGACACAAATGGGCTTGGTAGAAAGTAAAGACAGGAGCAGATTTGTAAAATGCTGACCTTTAAATTTCTTCCCCAATCCATATAGCAATCCATTAACAAAGGGTAGAAGGCTTAATGGCTTGATGTGTTTGAACACAACTTCTGATCAATTAGTAAGCTGTGCTAAATGAAGGGTGAATGGTAGGAAGCCAACTTAGAAATAAAAACAAGAACAAAACTAAAACTTAGTAAAGTCATCAACTGTCAACACTGAAGTAAAGAGATACTCTACAGAGTAAGTCCAGGCAAGTCAGTAAACAAACAATAACAACAACTCCCAGAGAGGGAGTGAGAATCCAGAGCTGCTACAATATATTATCTAAAATGTCTAGTTTCCAATAAAAGATTACAATACATCCAAAGAAACAGGAAAGTGGAAAAAACTCAGGGAAAAAGCAATCAATAGAAGCTATCTCAGAGGTCCTTTAAGATGGTGGACTTAACAGAAAACAACTTCAAAGCAGCTAGTCAAGATATGTTCAAAAAGAAAGTGCAGGGGCGCCTGGGTGGCTCAGTCATTAAGCGTCTGCCTTCGGCTCAGGTCATGATCCCAGGGTCCTGGGATCGAGCCCCACATCGGGCTCCCTGCTCGGCGGGAAGCCTGCTTCTCCCTCTCCCACTCCCCCTGCTTGTGTTCCCTTTCTCACTGTGTCTCTCTCTGTCAAATAAATAAATAAAATCTTAAAAAAAAAAATGCATTTTAAAAATTAAGGGAAAACGTGATGACAATGACTCATCAAATAGAGAATATTGACATACAGATAGAAATTATATTTTTAAAAGAGCCAAATGGAAAATCTAGAATTGAGAAGTAGAGTAAGTGAAATGGTATTTTCACTAAAGGGGCTCATCATTTTATTTGAGATAGCATAATAAAGAATCAGTGACCTTGCATATAAATCAGTAGAAATTATCCACTCTGAAGAACAGAAGAAGGAGAAGGAGGAAGAAGAGGAGGAGAAAAAGTCTTTAAAGAGCTGGAAGACTCCGTCAAGCATACCAACATATATGTATGTAGATGTAATCTCAGAAGGAGAGAAGTGAGAGAATGAGCATAAAAATATTTGAAAAATAATGGCCAAAACATCTCCAAATTTGATGAGAAACATTAATCTACAGATTCTAGAAGATCTATGAACTCTAAATAAAATAAATATAAATAGATCTACATCTAAATACAAATCTACATCTAAATCAGATACAAACTGTTGAAAGCTAAAGACAAGCTTGAATGCACCAAAAAGAAAAATGACTCATCCCACACAAAGGGACATAAATACAATTAACAACTAACTCTTTATTAAAACCAGTGGAGGCCAGAAGGCAGTGGAAGGACATATTGAAGGTGCTGGGGGAGTCCAATCACAAAGAAATAAATTAGAAGTCAGCAACAGAAATTAAATTTTAAAAATCCACAAATATTTGGAAATTAAATAACGCACTTCAAAATAACCAATGAGTCAAAGAAAAAATTCACAGCAAAGTTGGGAAATATTTTTAAATGAATGAAAATGAAGACACAACATATCAACAATTTATCGGATGCAGCTAAAGCAGTGCTAACAGGAAAATATATAGCTTTAAAATGCCTGTATTAAAAAAGAAGGAAGCTCTCAAATCAAAAATTTAAGTTTCCATCTTAAGAAACAAGAAAAAGGAGCAAACTAAACCCAAAGCAGAGACAGGAATAAAAATTATAGTGCATATCAACAAAATAGAAAACAGGGGCACCTGGGTGGCTCAGTCTTTAAGCATCTGCCTTCAGCTCAGATCATGATCCCAGGGTCCTGGGATTGAATCCCACATCGGGCTCCCTGCTCGGCAGGAAGCCTGCTTCTCCCTCTCCCACTCCCCCTGCTTGTGTTCCCTCTCTTGCTGTGTCTCTCTCTGTCAAATAAACAAATAAAATCTTAAAACAAAACAAAACAAAAAACAAAATGACACTAAAAAATCAATGAAACCAAAAGTTGATTCTTTGGAAAAATAAACAAAATTGACAAATCTTTAGTTAGACTGACCAAGAAAAAAAAAAGAAGATATAAATGACAAAAATCAGGTATGAAAGAGAGGATATCATTACCTGCCCTACAGAAATTAAAGTAATTATAAGAGATTAGTATGAATAACAGTAGGGCAACAAATTAGACAACCTAAATGAAATTGACAAATTCCTAGAAGAACACAAATTATCAAAATGGACTCAAGAAGAAATTTAAAAATATGAATAGATCTATAACAAAAAAAGAAATTGAAGTGCTAATTTAAAATTCTCTCCCCCTCCCCCACACACAAACCTCCAGATCCAGATGCCTTCATTAGTGAATTCTATCAAATATCTAGATAATAAATAATACCAATCATTCAGAAACCCTTACAGAAAATATGGGAAATGGAAACACTTTGCAAATCATTCTGTGAAGCCAGCCTTATCCAGATGCCAAAGTCAAAGGTACCACAAGAAAATAAAACTAATATCCTCATGAATATAGATGCAAAAATCCTCAATAAAATATTAGCAAAATGAATCTAGAAACATATAAAAAGAATTATACACCATGACCGTGTAGGATTTCTCTCAGTAATGCAAGATTGGTTTAACATCTAAACATTAATTAATGTAAAGCACCACATTAATAGAATAAAGCACAAAAGCCACATGATTATTTCAATAGATGCAGAAAAAGCATTTAACAAAATCCAACACCCATTCAAGTAAAAAATTTTCAATGAACTAGGAATAGAAGGGAACTTCCCTCAACCTGGTAGAGGGCATCTCTGAAAACCTTACAGCTAAAGCTCAGACTTATTGGTGAAAAACTTAATGAGCTTCCCTCAAGATCAGGAACAAAGCAAGGATGTCCTCTCTTGCTACTTACTACTTAACATTGGGCTTGAGGTTTTAGCTAGTGTTTTAAGGCAAAAAAGGTTTAATTAAAACCATTCAGATTAAAAGAAGAAGCAAAAAGTCTTTATTTGCAAATTACATGATCCTGTGTGGAGAAAATCTTAAGGAATCCATACAATTTCTTTTTAAACTACTGTAATTAATATATGAGTACAGCAGGGTCACAGGATATAAAATCAACAACAAAAATCAATTGTATTTCTACATAGTAATTGCCAACAATCCACAAAATGAAATTAAGAAAACAATGTCATTCACAATAGCATCAAAAAGGATAAAATATTTAGGAATAGATTTACCAATAAGGTATAAGACTTGCAGCCTTCTGTACTAAAAATTACAAACCATTATGGAGAAGAATTAAAGAAAATCTGAATATATGAGAAATAGTCCATGTTAGCAGATTGAAAAACAAAATTGTTAAAGCAATTATTCCCATATTAATCTTTATTTTTTTCCAGTTTCATGGTCTCCATTTATTAATTAGATGTTTTTCTTTGGCAGAACTCGGCTCAAAAGCTTTGATTTTAACTTTGTTTATGACACATGATCCTTATTTGCCCATGCAGTATATTTAATTATTAACAACATAGAGAAAGGAGGAAAGTAAAATTAACAATCTTTAGACTCAACATACTCTCTATTAAAATTCCAGAACTTTTTTTTCTAGAAATTGACAAGCTGATCTTAAAATGTATATGAAAAGGCAAAAGTCCCAGAAGAGCCAAACCAATTTTGAAAAAGAAGAAAAATGTATGAGAACTTTCACTTTAAAACTTACTATAATGCTATAGTAATCAAAACAATGGAGTGCATTTGTGGCTCAGTCAGTTGAGCATTTAACTCTTGATTTTGGCTCAATTCATGATATCAGGGTCATGAGATCGAACCCTGCGACAGGCTCCGTGCTCAATGCAGACTCTGCTTGAGATTTTTTCTCCTTCTCCTTCTTTCCATCCCCCTGCCTCTGCACACACTCTCTCTCTCTCAAATAAATAAATAAATGAAGCTTAAAAAAAAAGGCAGTCTGGCACTGGCATAAGGAGATTGATGTATCTAAATTAAACAGAATTGAGATTAGAAATAAACACATATTTAGGGTCAATAGATTTTCGACAAAGATTTCAAGACAGTTCAATGAGGAAAAATAGTCTTTCCAACAAATGGTACGGGGACAATTAAATATCCACATGCAAAAAGATGAATTTAGACCCTTCACACCATACCAAAAAAATGAATTCAAAATGGATCATAGACATAAATTTAAGAGCTAAAATTATAAAACTTCTAGAAATTGAAAACAGGAATAAATCTCTGTGAGCTTGGATTAGATCAAGAATTCTTTAGAGGCAACACCAAAAACATAATCCATAAAAGAAAAAATTGATAAATCAGGTTTCATCAAAATTAACAACTTAGGGGGCGCCTGGGTGGCTCAGTTGGTTAAGTGACTGCCTTCGGCTCAGGTCATGATCCTGGAGTCCCGGGATCGAGTCCCGCATCGGGCTCCCTGCTCGGCGGGGAGTCTGCTTCTCCCTCTGACCCTCCCCCCCTCTCATGTACTTGCTCTCTCTCATTCTCTCTCTCTCAAATAAATAAATAAAATCTTTAAAAAAAATTTAACAACTTAGTGCTTCAAAAGATACCATTAAGAAAACGGAAGGAGTCATAGATTGGGAGAAAATAATTTCAAATTGTATATCTGAGAAGAGACTTGTATCCAGAATGAAGAACAGAATAAATAAAGAAGAACAGCTCAATTTAAAAATGGGCAAAAGAAGATGTGTCACCAAAGAAAACATATGAATCACTGATAAGCACATAAAAAAATGCTCAACATCATCAGGGAAATGCAAATTAAAACCACAATGAGACACTACTTCACACCAATTAGAATGCCTATAATCAACAAGACAAGACAATAACAAATGTTGGCAAGAATGCAGAGAACTTAGACCCCTCATAACATTGCTGGCAGTAATGCAACATGTTTACAGCTGCTTTAGAAAACAATCTGTTTCTTTTAAAGGCAAATATAAAAGTATTATATGACCTAGCCATGCCACTCCTAGGAATCTACCTGAGAGAAATGAAAACCTATCTCAAAAAAGACTTGTTTGTAAATGATCATAGCAGTATTATTTATAAGAGCAAGTTCTGGAAACATCCACATGTTCATCAGCTGATGAATGGATAAACAAAATGTAGTGGATCTATATAATGGAATACTATTCAGCAGAAAGAAAAAAGAGAAAGGAAGGGAGGAAGGGAGGAAAGTAAAAGAAAAGAAAGAGAGAGGAAGGAAGGAAGGGAGGGAGGGAGGGAGGGAAGAAAAAGAAAAGAAGAAAGAAAGAAAGAAAGAAAGAAAGAAAGAAAGGAAGGAAGGAAGGAAGAAAGGAGGGAGGGAAGAGGGAGGGAGGAAAGAAGGAAGGCGGGAGGAAAGAAGGAAGGAAGGAAGGAAAGAAGGAAGGAAGGAAGGAAGGAAGGAAGGAAGGAAGGAAGGAAGGAAGGAAGGAAGGAAGGAATTATTGATATATGCTTGTTATGTAAATGAGCCAAATATGGTCTCTGTGTGTTGGCCCCTAGGTTGGTTATTTCTGCAGGCTTGAGACTCATTAGCCAAAAAGCCTGATGAGACCCAAATTCTTATACACCCAATTATTCTAAAAACAGTCATAACAAGCAGATTTTTAACCATTTAGAGCTTAGCTTCTTTGCAGTCCCCACTAAACCTTATCCCCTATCTGCTAGCAGTAAATAAGACCCCGAGCTCCTCCTGCTTTCCTCCCAGACCCAGAGAGCACCGCTGAGTGGCATCACTGAGACATGAAAGCCCCCTTTCTGACCCAGCTCTCTGTCGGGAGTTCTGATCTCCTCCCTTTCTGGATGGTGGTCCCAGAACCATAAGCCTCTGAATGGTCTCGTCCTGAAAGGGATTTACCCTCTCACGCAATCCTGAGCACCTCCCAATAAAGCTTGCGTGTCCCTGCCTCTCCAGGTCATATATATTGTTCTCCATCACCCCCAAATCCTTTGAACGCTCTACAATGCTACCACACGGATGAACCTCAAAAACATTATGTGAAGTGAAAGAAGCCAAACACAAAACACTATATATTGTATGATTTCATCTGTGTGAAATGTTCAGAAAGGGTCAATATGTAGAGACAGATTAATATTTGCTTGAGGTTCAGCGTGTGGGTGGGGATTGACTTCACACAGGCAGGAGGTGATGGAAACGCTGAATTGGGGCGATGGTTGCACAACTCTATAAATCTAAAAATCATTGAATTTTGTCACTGGTAAAATTTGTGGGATGTAAATCAAATCTCATTAGGTTCTTTAAAAATTATGTTTGAGTGCTGATTCCAAAATGAGGAATTAATGTTGGGTATCAAAGCACGACAAATGCTCAGAGCTCCGTGTTCCCTCAAACTGTCATTGACACATGCTGTCTTTGTTTGGAGCTAGGTGTATATAGTCAGGCAGGACCACTGAGAGCAACTGTGCTCATCAGTTTTGTTGCCCATCAACGTGACTTCCAGTCCTACGCCTTGTGGGGCACCTGGCGGGATTGCACCTTCCTGGGCCCCTGCCATAGATAGCACCATGTGACTCATTCTGGCCAATCAACTGTAAGTGGAAGTTCTGCTGGTCATTTCTGGGCTGCGTGTTTGCCAGTGGAAGGAGCACCAGAAGCTATTCTGCTTTAGTCTCCTGGTAAACAACAATTGCAGTGTTCCATAGGACTAAAACTCTGACAGCCCCCAGCCAACCTGTGATGAGAAGTCATATGGATAAAAATAAACTTTTACTATGTTATGCGCCTGAGATAGGGATTATTTGTTAACACAGCATAAGTTAGCCAATCCTGACTGTTACATGGCAGGCACATTTGAACCGAGTTAATTTTTGGTCTGAATCTGAGCAATATCGATTACCACAAGTGATTGTAGTACCATTTTATTAATCAGCTACAATGTGCCATATGCTCTGCAAGGTACCTGACATAATACTAATTCTCAAAGCATCATTTCCAAGTAGAAATTACTTTTCTCACTTTACATATGAGATAACTGAACCTCAGAGAGTTGCAATAACCTGAAGCAGGTGATATAAATCTGATCAGTTGCTAGTATGAAACTCATTTACTCACCTTTTCACTTTGTATTTGCTGTTGCTGATTGCCTGCTGACTCTATGCACTAGGCACCAGGATATGATGGTGAGCAAGACAGTCACAGCCCCTCCCCTCCCAGGGTTTAGATCCTTCAGAATGACCCAGATGCCTCAGCTCCACCCCTGGAGATGGTTCAGTTGTCTGAGGAGGGGCCCCTGACATCCCTGTTTCTTAAAAGCTCCCAGGTGATTCTGTTGAACATACAGGCAGTGACACGCTGGTGCAGAGTCTGGATGACCCAGGCTTTCTGGACTCCAAACCCCTACTACCCAGTCTCAGCACACAGCCTCTTGCTTCTTTACAACCTGGACCAGGTTTGAGTGGGCCAAAGCAATTGGCTGGGTGGATAGTTCTCCTCACTTCCTCTCATAGACCTTGCTGTGTTCATCTTCTGTTCCCTCAACCTCTCTCTCCACCTGCCGTGCTACAACAGGACCTTTGAGCTGAATGAGACATTAGTTAGAAAGAATCATGGTTTTCTAACATTTTAAAGCTCTTACTTTCTTTTTTGAAAAAATTCTTATGGAAGTACAGTATGTGATACAGTTGTTAGTAACACCTAAATGGAATTGGAACATGGGATCGAGGAGTTGTTTTGCCTTCTTTTGCCCCTCACCTGGGCCATCTCTCTGGAACCCTCAGGCTCTGAAGGACATAGTTTGAAGACTACCGACATAGTCCTACTCCCTCATTCGATGCCGCAAGAAGAGAAGGGACTTCCCCAATGTCCCACAGCTTCCTCAGGGGCAGACACAGAGGGAAGAGCCTAGGTCTCCTTGCTCTCTGCCCCGTGCTTTTGCTACCACAACCTGGAGCCCCTCAGGCCACGTTAAGGGTAAGGGTGGTATCAGTGTTGTTCTAGAACCTGAAAAAATCCAACCAAAAAATAGCAGAATATCAGAAAAGGCCTCCTGGAGGAGGGAGTGGCCAAGTTGAAGCCTGAAGAATGAGTTGACACTGGTCAGGCCAAGAGAGATGGGTAGCATTTCATCTTGAGGGAGCTGCATATGCAAAGGTCCTGAGGCAAGAGAGAGAGAGTGAAAACTTCAGCAGCTTCAAGTCTGACCATAGGACAGGTGATAAGAGATGAGGCTGAAATAGGAACCAGAAGCCAGATCATAAATGACAATGAACACCATGCTAAGGAGCTTGGACTTGAACTTTGTCCTAAAGACAATGAGAGTCACCTGGGAAAATTATATATTATGGAACATCACTCTGGCTCAATGAGGAGAATGGTCTAAGCTGGTCATGATTTGACACAGACAGTCCAGTCAAGCTACTGTGATAACACATAGGAGGGAGGATAGCATCAAGGGAGTGATGACTGGGCACACTGAAAGCCAATAAGGAGGTCACTATCAGGGCCTAATAAATGATTAAGTTAGGAGGATGAGAAAAAGGCAGGCACCAAGGATGACAACCGGGTTTCTCCTTTGGGCATCTGCGGTGATGGGTGGCGGCGGATGGTGAAGCCATTCACAAAGACAAGGAACATAGAAGGGGGGATCTCTCTGAGCAGGGAAGATGTGAGATCGGTCCATCAGTCAGATGCTCTTGTTTGCAAATCTCAGAAAATTCAATCCCAACTGGTTGAAACAATTAAGGATACGTACTATCTCATATTACAAAAAGTTTAGACGTAGGGCAGTTTCTGAGCTGGTTCATTCAGGAGCTCAAAAAATTCATCAAATACCCACATTTTTCTGACCCTACACTGTCATCCCCAGCGTGTCTATGAACAGCCCTCATGGTAGCAAGACAACACAACAGTCCCGAGCGTGACATCATCACACGCTGTTCCCTAGGGCTATTGTAACAAAGTGCCACAGACTGGGTGGCTTAAGACAACAAAGTTTACTGTCTCCTAGTTCTGGAGACCAGAAGTCAGAAACAAGGTGTTGGCAGGATTGGTTGTCTCCGAGAGCTTCAGTGAAGAATCTGTTCCAGGCCTTTTTCTTAGCTTCTGGTACTGCAAAATCCTTGGCATTTCTTGGCTGGCAGCTACCATAACTCCTGTCTCTGTCTCTGTCATCACACCACCTTCTCTCAGTACCTGTGTCCAAATTTCCCTCTTTTTATAAGGACACTAGTCATACTGGATCAGGGCCCACCCTCTGCCAGTGTGACCTCATTTTAACTATACCTGCAATGACCCCATTCCCAAATAAGGTCACCTTCTAAAGTACCAAAGGTTAGAATCTCAACATATCTTTTTGGGAGACACAGTCAACTAATGACCTACAGCAAGTCAGAAAAAGAACGTGATGGGTAATTTTATGTGTCAGTTTGACTAAGCCACAGGGTCCCCAGAAATCTGGTTGAGCGTTATTCTGGGTATTTCTGTGAGGGTATATTTGGATGAGATTAACATTGAAATGAATAGACTGAGTAAAGCAGATTGCCTTTCCTAATGTGGGTGAGCCTCATCTAATCAGTTGAAGGCTTGAATGGACCACAAAGACTGACCCTCCCCCAGGAAAGAGAGAATTCTTCTGCCTGACTGCCTTCAAACTGGGCCTTTTTCCTGCCTTCAGATTCAAACTGAAGCAGTAGCTTTTATTAGATCTTGGTCCTGCTGACCTTCAGACTAGAACTCCACCATTGGCTCCTGGTTCTCCAAACTTCAGACTCAGACTGGAACTAAACTATAGGCTCTCTTGGGTCTCCAACTTGCCGACTCACCACACAGATCTCAAAACTCGCCTATCTCCACAATCATGTGAGCCAATTCCTTATAGTAAACACACACACACACACACACACACACGCACCCTATTGGTTCTCTGGAGAATCCTGATAACACAGAGAACCAGTTCTTCTTGGTATCTCTTCTATCCTTTTTTTTAGAGTTAAGAAACCCTACTCAGAAGTTCTAGTCTCACTGGCTAAATTTGGGGAATGGGACTGCCCAGTTGGCTTAGACCAATCTGAATTCCTCTAGGTGACTTGAGGGAGATGCACAGACTGGAAAAATTAAGACTCCTCCAACATAGAAGAGGGGGAAGGACTTGCCAGCGTCAGCTACAGCAGAAAGTCAAGGTGTTCAGGAGCAGCAAGCCTCAGGTCGGGCTCCAGTCAGGCGCCAGCATCCAGGAGGGCCTGAGACACCAGTGACAGTGACTTGCGGCTCTAGTCCAACAAGCCATTTCCTTCTTTCAGGGCCAGAACCTATCCCATCTCTGAGCCCCCTGGTGGCCCCCCAAGTGAGACTGGAAGAAGAACGTAGTTGTCTGGAAATGAGGAGGTGCTGAAGGCAAATCCTATGGTCCAATCTTAACAGGAATCTATTTCTTCAGCCATGGAATGTAGAGATTTTCAGATTGTGCCCACTTGTATCATTCCCAGAACTCGTTCTTACCCTTGAACTCAAAAATGCTGCAGCTCCCAGAGAATCTTCTGAGAGGCAGTCACATTATCTGCCTCTGAGAGGTAGACTGTGAACATCTGTGGTCATGGAAAATACCACAGAAAAATGTCCAGGTGCTAGATGCTGTGCCTTCAGAAAACTGCCCAGTCCCTTCCCCTGAGGAGCTTACAATCTGTTCTGGACCCCAAAATATGAGGCTATAGTGAAACTTGCTCCTATTTGTCAGGAGAACTTCCTAAATGCCAGGCATGGAGCAGAGGGCCTCACACATGTCCAATTCTCTACTTCTCACAACATGACGAGATATATGCCATTATTCCCATGTTACAGAAAAGGAAATGGGAACTCAAAACCATTCCCTAACTTGTTCGAGTTTAGATGGATGGCAGAGTTAGAACCCACACTCAGCTCGGTCGCACACCAAAATGCAAAGCCTGTGTTCTTGCCCATAAGACATGGGACAAATGACATCTCTTGGATTCTGAGAAAGAGAAATTTTTGTGGGTGGGGTAGATGTAAAGAGCAAAGATCTCCCGAAAGGAGAGTAGTTTAAGGAAGCTCACCTTGAACGATGAATAGAATTTATTATAAGCTTTCTTTTCTTTCTTTCTTTCTTTCTTTCTTTCTTTCTTTCTTTCTTTCTTTCTTTCTTTCTTTCTTTCTTTCTTTCTTTCTTTCTTTCTTTCTTTCTTTCTTTCTTTCTTTCTTTCTTTCTTTTTCCAGAGTGAGACAGCGAGACCCAGCAGGGGAAAATGAGTCTTCCAAGGTCGTGCCACAAGTCACTAGCCAAGCCTGGGCTGTCACTCAATGTTCTGAATTCCCAGCTCACTGAATTCAGCAATTGAAGCATGGGTTGTGGGACTATGTCAAATTTGTTTGGAATAAAACACATACGCACAATGTTTCCCCTCTCCTCCTTTCCCCACAGTGTCCCTTGCTCCCTCCATAAACAACCCTCTTACTTCCCCCTGCCTCCCACCGATCCATAAACCATCCCAGGAAATGCCAGGATCTGAACACCATAGTGGCCATGAGGGACTCGGTCAACTTCTTTGCCTTCTGGCTGTTCTAAACAAAGGGCAGTGCACAAGTTATTAGTAAATACCAAGGCTTAGTTTATTGTATAAAACTTCAATCCAACAAATAAATGAGCCATCAAGTTTGAATTTATGTAGCATTCAGTACACATTAAAGCCATCTGACCGTGACAAAGGTCTTTCCTGCTTTGAATGATGAAGCCAGCATTGCAAATACCCTTCGGATGAGGCATTAAGCGAGGTCCTTTCAGTTTGTCTCTGGGGACTGTCAAGGTGGAAGGTAAAGGTTTCTGGCACTTTTTTAAAGAGTTCTTCTGGGAAAAATCCCATCTTGGCTAACATCTCCTTTCTCTTAAAAAAAGGTTTGTGAGCCCATAATGGTCAGAACAATTACAGTCACTCAGCTCGGGGTCATCTAGCCAACCGCCCCAAGGTCCTTACTTACCTTGAGCTACTCCCGGAGAGACATCAAGGAACACACGCCTTCTTATTAAAGGATGCTGGCAGCTGATCAAGGGAGGTTCCAGATGCTGTGGTGGCCTGTCTCAGAGCAGTTTCTCCATCTGCAAATTGGAGACAAGCGAATGAGATAGTACAAGAAAGAGCGTTTTATCAATTCCAAAGCCCAGTTCAAATGAAGGTGTTACTGGGGTGCCTGGGTGGCTCAGTCGGTTAAGCGTCTGCCTTCGGCTCAGGTCATGATCCCAGGGTCCTGGGATCGAGCCCCACGTCGGGCTCCCTGCTCCTCAGGAAGACTGCTTCTCCCTCTCCCACTCCCCCGGCTTGTGTTCCCTCTCTCTCTGTCTCTCTCTCTGTCAAATAAAAAAATAAAATCTTTAAAAAAGAAATGACGGTGTTACTCTATTTAATAAGATATAAGAGAAATAGTTCAGCCCCACCTTCACACTCCGGTTTAGTTTCTCTTGCTTTCCTTATAGGCAGTGGAAAGTTCCTCATCACAGCGGGCATTTTTGCTTTTGCAGGAAGCTCCTGGGGTCTGCAGCTGCTATTAATGATTGGGGTTCACTCGCTGGCATGGAGGAGCTCCATCTGGCCAAGGACAGAGCCTCTCCGGCAGCAGATGCCGGAGGCAGGCATTGCTTGGAGATGTATGTAGAGAGCCTAGGAGAAATTATATTTGGGTGGTTTTCTTCCCATTGCACCCCCAATTCCTACCCAAATGAAGATCAAAGACAATATTAAAAGTACCCCCTCCAAAAAGAGCCCTAAAAAGGTAGAAGTACAATAAATCTGGGTGAGAGGGGTTGGAAAGGGAATATTCATTCAGCAAGTTGATCGGACACGTACCACGTGAGGGCACCGTGTTGGCTGCTGAATTACAAAGATGAATAAGACACAGGGCCCGCTCTCTGGGGGGAGTCAGATGTAAACAGACCGGCCCAGGAGTAGACAGGCTCCCCCTGCGAGTAGCAGCCCACCAGCTGTGACTTGCAGAGCCCAGAAGCACTCCCTTGGTTTCAGGGCCTTTAGGGTTAGGACTGATTGGCGTGTTTAAGAGTTCCAGGTCATTTTTAGTGCCTCTTTCAGTTCCACAAGGACCTGGGTCACTAACTTCCTCAGTCTCAGCCTGGGGTGGCTGATCTCAGTGGAGGCACCATGGGGTACATCCCATGCAAATTCTCTACTAGAAGGCATATTGGGGGACAGGAGAGAGCAGAAAGCAACCAAGGGTCCAAAGAGGACAAAGGAGACAAAGTGATCAAACAGAATAAACACAGTCCTTGGTCTCTAGATGTTTGAACTTTCGTATAAGAGCTGGAAAAAATTACGAATATTTACGAAATTCTCATGCTAGACTCTCAATCCCACTGTCACTGTCAACCGTCACCGCAACCCCAGGAAAGAAATGTTCAGCCCCCACCCCCATAAATATCTTTTCCAAAATCTGTAGCTAGTGAAGTCAGGATTTGGACTCAGACCTAGATGACTTCCAATCTAGACTCTGAGCAGGCCCTGCACTGCCCCCGCCCAAGCCTTTTACCTTTGACTCCTCGTTAAAGGCCTGATCTTTTGAAAATATGCTTTGAAGATTAACGTTCCGAGGAGATTATGGGTATAAAGCACCAAGTGTAGTACCTGGAACCTACTAAGTGTTGAATATATGACAGTGACTTGTCCTCCTACTGTTATCATCATGCCAAGGAGGGAGCTCAGAAACCAGAATCCAGCTCTGACAGAAGGCGCTGGGGTGGCGGGGGCAGGGGAGGGGGAGAGTGAGGCAAATTATCCGTGTATTCAGGGCAGGACCCAGGTCCTAAAAGAAAAGACAGAACCGATGAGTTCCGGATGGTGGATCTTTGTGCTAAGCAACAAGGCTGCAGAGTGTGTGTGTCTTTCCGTCCAACGGTCCATCCATCCAATAGAATTTTTCCAAGCACATCTCATGGGCCTGGCACTGAGGATAAAGTGATGAACAAAACAGGCATTAGCTCTGATCCCATGAAGCTCAGAGGTGGGGAGGATGGACAACAGTAAACACAGAAGGAAATAAATCTGTCATGACACATTGAAGAGAGCATCATGAATGTGATGCACAGGGTGCTCTTATAGAGAACCCTGGAGGAGAAAACCTACTGAGAATATCAAGGAAGTCCTGGTGACACTTAAAACAGACTTGAAGGATAAGAAGCCAGCCCAGGAAAGGAGGTGGGCAGAGCGAAGGGAGACCTGTCCCACACAGAGCTGCCCAGCAGGCCACCCAATGGCCAATCTTGTTGGCACAAGAGCTCACTTTCAAGCCCTCAATTCATGAGAGAGTGAAAGGTGGTGAATGACTCCCCCTGCATCATTGGTTTGGAGACTGGGGCCCTGGGGCCCTAATGGAGGCCAGGAGGAGCTAGATTATCAAAAACAAGGACACGAGTAAGGACCCATGAGTTGCCATCCAGACTCTCCCCAAATTCCTCCTGAAATACCTTGAAGGAAGGGGTTGGGTCTGAGTCTGGGGAACCTGATGGGGACAGGCCACCCAGTGAACTCTAGTCAGTCTGTTTTCCAAAGCCCCAAAAAGAGCACTACTGCTATTTACATTTCAATGTAAATCAAGCCGCCTTCAACCAGCAAGGCTGTGTAAACTTGCGTTTAATGTCAGGTTTATATTAATATTTGCATTAACAAGATTGATCGTTTACATAACAATGCATATGTACCGTCTGGGCTAGGTTTGGGTTTACACACATTTGCATAATGTTTACAGATTGATTGATTAGACAAACTGTGCATAAATCCAAGTAAACTATTCGTTGTTTGTTTATTTTTTCTATTGGGGCTGGGTAGCCTATATCTTAATAAGTGGGCTAAACTGAACCTCAGTCCTCTACTATAACCTTCACAGAAGACTTAATACTTTGGAAAAGTAATTTTCACTGAAAAAGAGAGAGATGAAATCATTGGGGCTATTTTGTCCTTTAATCTCCTGCACTGACTGGTTAAGGAGGACCCTGGCTGTAAACTATGCTCTAACAGAGATAAAACCGGGCTGTAGGCAGAAAAAAATGGGATTCAAGACCCCTTCTGCCTTTGCTGGGGTGGGAGAGTTTCTTAGAGACGGTGAAGTTTGGCAGGGACCTTGACGGGGCTTATGAGAATAAGCAAAGGCTATTTATTCCGAGTTTGCTATTAGCAAAGGGGTCAGCCACTGTCACTTGCATTTTGGCAGAGATTCAAAGGCAGGCAAAGGAGTGGGAAAGTTTCATCATGGGAAGGGGGAAGGCTTCATGCATGTCCCGATTGGAGGCTGTTGGCCGAAGCTGGAGGTGGGCTAACTAGAAGCGAAGCATCCCTATGTGACTTTGGGTTTGGGGTTTGGCTTTCTCTGACTGGTATCTTAAGTTGGAAGTGGGGACAAATATTAGGGAAGCTGTCAGTTATTAATCAAAACCTGGCCACTTGGGGCCAGAAGTTATCGTTTAGCTTCTGGATCGGTTAGAAGCCTGACTTCCCACAGGAATGACCCAGCAGGCTGGCTCCCACGGCTGGCTATTTGAGATAAGGGTTTGGTTTCTTGGGCTGGCTGTTCCAAGTTGTGGGTCAGAGTTCTATTTTTATACAGAATCCGGCCATTGTCTGTTTGTACGTTCAATCTCAAGATACGGGTACCTTATGAAATAAGTAGTGTTGTTTTCTGTGTGCATGTGTTTTTAATTTACTAAAGAGCATTGTGCATAAATCTCTTGGTGTTCTTACTTTTTTGCATGCAATGCTATGAGTCAAGGGTGTATCTGGGTTGTTGTATGTGTATAGAACATCGCACCTACGGCTGCATATGCTCCCTTGTACACATCCATTGGTATGCACCTTCCACTTTTCTATCAAGTTGCCTCGAGTATCCACCACCACGGCCAATGCTGAGATCAAGATCCTCACATGTGTTCACTTGGGAAACAGTATGCCAGAGTTCCTATACTCAGTGTAGGAGAGCTGAGTCATAAGACGTGTGCTTCTTCATTTCAGTATCACTAGACTGTTCTCAGAGTGGTTATAAAACTTTATATCTTATCAATGATGCGTGAGGGTTCTCATTTTCCCACATCCTTGCCAACACGTGGTGGTAATAGGCTTTTTATTTATGGAAAATGGGAGGGTGCAGAGTAGTCTCAATTCCACTGATGTTTTAATCTTCTGATCATTTATTACAAGAGAGGTTGAGCCTCTCATTATATACTTATGACACATTCAAGATTTTCCCTTCCGTGAGCTGTCTGTTCATATGTTTTACCCATCTTCTACTGGTTTCCCTGTCTTTTTCTTGTTGTTTTACAGAAGCTCCTTGTATGTTCTAGATGTTAAATCCTTGTTGGTTTTGGAAGTTGTGGAAGTTTTCTCTCAGCCTGTCCCCTTCTTAAAGTCTAGTGAGCTTTACTGAATAAAACTTTTGAATTTTAAAGCAAACAAATTCATCAATTCTTTGTGGGTTAGGTGGCCACTATAAGAAGTTCTTCCCTAGTCTAGAGAACACAAAAACAATCTTCCCCACTTCTATCAGCTCTGTGAAAGGGGTTTTTAACCTGGAGGGCATTAACCTAAAATTCAAGGGGTCAGTGAACTTGGAATAAACTAAGTATATCTTCACCTTATGTGACAGTTGTTATGGATATCTCAAAATTTTGCTTATGCTCATCACTATTTCAAAATTGCCACAGTTATTAGATTTATACTAGAGCTTATCAGTTAATGCTTTCATAAAGAAGCATATATTTTACTTCACAATTTTTTAAATGTCTGCATTTCTACAAAATTGGTTTCCTTGGTAATTCTGTCTAGTTCACTTTATGCATTTAAAAACATTATTCTGAGAAGGAGTCGATAGGTTTCCTCAGATTAACAAAAGGATCGATGTTAAGAACCCTACTTCATCGGTTTACCTTTCATAATCAGGTCTTAATCTGAAGTTCATCTTTGTATATAATGTGAATCTGATTCCTACCTCACACCATATGCCGACACTGTAGGCAGAGCAATCCTTCTCTTCCAAGCTGATTTTTGGTGCCATCTTTATTATGATAAGTTTTCCATACATACTTAAGTCTGTCTCTGAGCTTCTTCTATCAAGCTTTGCCTGATCCAGGCTAAAATTCTAAAATATCCAAAGGTGGATGGAGTAGGAATTCAGCTTTTGGAAGTGTATTTGATTTCAGCTATTTTATTATCTTATGTTCATTTTCCTCTGCTTGTTTTTAATATAATGAATTAAAGAAAGATTTTAAAAACATGTTATTTAAAAATGCATGGTTTAGGACTATTGGGTTTTGAATGAGAAAGCCTGGGCTCCCTTCCATTCTAATACCAGGAGTTGGCCGACTTTTTCCGTAAAGAATCAGATAGTAAATATTTTAGGTTTGGCAAGGCTAAACTACTCAACTCTGTCCTTGCAGCATGAAAGCAGCCATAGATGATATGGAAGCAAATGAGCATGGCTGTGTTCTAATAAAACTTTATAAAAACAAGCTGGCTAGAGTTGGCCTATTAGCCATGGTTTACCAAACCCTATTCTATAATACCTGTAGTAAATCCCTCCCCACATAAGGTAGAAATGGTCTTTATTGTGAAACTCATCAAAGAAATTATTATTTTTTTAAAAAGGACCCAGATCTGTGGAGCTGGGCATCAAACATGTTTATTTGCTATCCCGGTATTACTTATACTACATGATATAATAAAAGGTTGCAATGGTAAATCCAGTAATAGAATATTATGTAACCATTTCAAAATGTTTATGGAAATCTTTCACAATGTATGCAAACATTCATGATATCGTCTGAACTTGAAAATAGGACAAAAATAATGCATATAATATATAAATTATGTTCAAAGATGCATAGAGAAAAACCTAAAAGAAAAAATGTCAGTGACAGCATTAGGAGCATGAAATTACGGGTGATTTTGATTTTCTTCTGAATATTGTCTGTATTTTCTGTTATTTCTATAGTGAAGCTGTATTATATTTAACATAAAAAAAAAACATTTTCTAAGAAATTTTAATGGATGGTATCCAAAATACAGTCTGGATAAATTCCCTTAATGTCAAAGAGCACTGAGCAGATGAGCAATGGAAAAACCTTTTTAGTAATAACCTGATAATTCAGAATGTACCAACTCAAACCAAAGCCAGTTGTAACTTTTCCTTTGTGTTGAAAAAGCAAGTAATGGACCGATATTTCAGAAAATATTGAATGTATTCATCTTGTAGACTCTCATCAGAGCCACACATGGTATGTTAAGAGCTTTCCAAGGATTCTCTCAATTAACCTTTCCAGCAGCCCTCGAAGATGGGTTTTGCTATCATCATCTTCATCATCATCTTTATTTCCATTTCAAACCTGAAGAACCTGAGGCTTATCCCACTGAAATATTTTATCCAAGCTCTGTGTATCTAGCAAGTAATGGAGGTAGGATACAAATCCAGGGAGATCTAAGGCTCACCCAGGCACTGGAAAAATCAGACTTTTCCCCAACACTGCAGAAATAACTATTCGAAGCTTAGCGTTTCCATCCGTTGAGGTACTAGTTTCAAGTGGTTATTAATTATTCACCAAAGCAGTTTCCAGCAGGACCTCTATTTACCCAAACTTGGTCTACTTGTTCTCTTTCTCTTCTGATCTTTGGAAGGCCTTCATTTCTTTAAAAAGACCCACCAGTCAGACCTCTTACTGGTTCGGGCAGGAAAGCCTCCCCCCTTCCTTCTGGCTCTCCCCTTTGTGACCCTGGTGGTGCAGAATCACAGAGCTTGTGTTTTTCTAGGCTGTACCGCAGTGGAGGCCACCGCCAGGCTTTGACTTTGGACGGCTTCCTGGATAAGGCACCTGCTGGTCCTTAAGTACTGTGCCCCTCCCCCTCACTTATACTTGCCCCACATTGATTTCGCTGGTGTTGCTCCAACAGCCCAGCTCGCTCCCACCTCAGAGTGTTGGCATTTGATGTCCCCTTAGCCTCGAATAGCTGTCCCCCAAATCTTCCAGTGGCTGTCTTCTCATCCTCATGTCTCGGCACTAACGTTCCCACCCCAGTGGAGCCTCTATGATACCCATATCTAATATCCCCCTCCCTTCCCTGGTTCACTTGCTATCTCTCTCCTGTGGCTCGACAAATTCTTTTCTTTGTGGCACTTCACACTGTCTATACCCATCTCACTAATTTTTAAATGCTTGTTGTTTGTGTCCTCCATTAGAGTATTAGGTCTCTGTGGATAGAGACCCTGTTTGGCTTCTTCATTGCTACATTCCCTGTCCCTGGCACCTAGGAGGTCCTCGGTAAAGAGGTGTTGAATAAATTATCCCACTTAATCTTTCCAGCAACCCATAAGGCACGCCCTGCACTACGCTTGAGGACACTCGGTGTCAGAGAAGTTAGAATAATTTGCCCAAGCCACACAGCTAAAGACTGGAGGAGCAGGGCCACAAGAAGTTCACACTAGGGGACAGAGTAGACCACAGGGCCAAGCTCTGTAGTATTGAAAGGATGGTGTGCCCCCTGGTTCCAGTGGGGAGATATGATTGGCTTATTTTAATAATTCTGCATGCTAGCAAAGAACTGAAACCCGCTACTCAGGGATACACCTGGTCCTTCTACTAAGGAAGGTTGTTTTTCTAGGGGACCTTATCTGCAGAAGCAGAAGGGAAAGGGGAATTGGGGATGAGGGCATTGGGGGCCCTCCCAATTTCACCAGATGTCAAGGCAGCACAGAAGATTGGACCTTAATTTCAGGCTTTTTATTGCACCCATGTTACAAACTGTGTTAATGGTAAGAGAGAAAAGAAGAGGACCGGCAGCAAGGAGATGGAGTAGAAGTCCTCGCTAATCAAGGCAGCCCCACATCAAAGAGGCTCACCCGGTGCCCCCTGAGTGCAGTGCACCGTCCTTCCCCAAATGTTCTGCAATCTTCAGAAGACTCTTATCTCAGGATATACTGAAAAATTGGCACGGCTGGTCTTTCTGGAAAGAACCTCAAGGGCAGTATTTTAGGTCATTTGAGCGCATGAAGATGATGGCCATTGGCAGACTGAGTGTGCTGGAACACGTTCAACACTTACCCATAATACCCGTGGCTCTTGGTAGTATGATTTTAAACACCCATAAAAATCAAACTTTATTGATGGGGAAAACATAATATCTCCTTGGAAGTGGGCCCTGTTTGGTGCCAAGACAGCATACACAATGTTCCAACTATAGATAACTGACCCAGGAGTCCTCTGGGGCTATCGCGGCCTCGAACACAAACTCGTTCAAAATCGCCTGATTGACATCTAAGTCGTGTCACTCATGCCTCCATTTCGGATGCTTGGGTGGAGCAAACATCAGCTTCTCTTCAGGATGTGGGATGCAGAGACATCCCTTTGGCCTGTGCTCATGTCTATGTGGTGGTGTTTGTTGCTGCTTTTTATCTTCATTTTTTTGAGAGTGAATTCTTTCTGGACCTGAACATCCCCACACAGGAGAGAAGAGGTGAGCGCTGAGCTTGACAGTTCCCTGACCTGCTGGGCAAACAGGCAACCTTCTCATGTGCGTCACTTGGAGAGGTGTCTCCAACTCGCCCTTCGCTCCTGCCTAACACGTATGTGAGTGCGCGCGCACACACACACACACCCAGTTGTATGCTAACACCACAGACAGCCCGGGTCCAGCCTACCTTTTGCCACTTACCACCTCACCCTTTCAGTCCTGCCGGAGAGAACATGGGCAGACAGTACAACGCCTTCACCTCCCGACAGCCCCATTCTGTAATCCTCGTGTCCAGGGTCTGCCCCGGGGTGGGTGGTGCAGAGAGCAGCTTCTCCAGCTGCCCCGTGTGACCTGATCAGAGTCAGCAGGGTCAAGACCACAGCAGCAGCTAGGACGATCAGACCTATCGATTCCTTCCCCTGAGCTGTTCTCTCTCTTCAGCCCTGTCTCCTCCGCCTCGGTTCAGACCAGCGTTGACATCCCATGAACTGCAATTGCAGCCCTTTAATTGGCCTTGTCTCGAGGCTTGCTGCTGCCCAGCCTGGTCTGGTGATGTGACCCCGTCCTTGCCCTTGGGCTTCTTGCCTGGGCTCTGCTCTAAACACGGTCTGGCTCTGGCCCGCCTTCTGCTGCAGCCCTCCCCAGAGACAGAGTCTGCAGGCCAATGGGGATGGTCCCACTAAAGCCCATGTCCCCCACTCCTTCCCTTACCCTCCTCCCCAACACAAATTTGAGACTGCCTTTCGAGAGGCCCAGGACCTTGCATTCCCTCTCAAATTCACGTTCCAGACCTGCTAAACGATTTGCATTCCCTTAGCAGACAGTGCAACCGGTTTTATCATTATCTCTTTACTTTCTTTTTTTTTTTTTTAAGATTTTATTTATTTATTTGAGAGAGAGCCAGAGAGCACAAGCTAGGGGAGCAGCAGAGGGAGAGGGAGAAGCAGGCTCCCCACTGAGCAGGGAGCCTGATGCAGGGCTCGATCTCAGGACCCTGAGATCATGACCTCAGCCAATGGCAGATGCTTAACTGACTGAGCCACGTGGACTCCCCTCTTTTCTTTCTGATCCTCTTCCTCCCTGCTGCACCTTGAAAACCAAGACTTGTCATCCACTGGTGTCTCCCCAGTTTCCAGGACTGGGCTTCACACACAACCAGCTCTTGGGGAACATGCAGGGGAGGGAAGGAAGCAGGAAGGGGCCACCAGAGCTGGATTCTCTGCCTACGGATCGATGGCACCGAGTGTCTAAGCAGCCTCAGTCCACACACCTCAGGGCTCTAAGGAGCTTTTGCTCTGATCGTGTGGGGAAAAGAGGAATGAGTGGGATAAAGAGCATATAATAAGTAACAAGGTATGTTTACATGGACATAATAGTGAGAACAAGCCCTCATTAGAAGGTCCTCCAGAATCACAAGCTCCAGACTCCGTACAAGCTCTGCCATGAGCTTGCAGGGTGGGCTAAGCTAAGCCTAAGCTTCTCAGCTCTGTCTCTGCAGCACAAAAGTGGCCGCAGACAATGCATAACTGAATGGACGTGATTGTGTTCCAATAAAACTTTATTTACAAAATCGGACAGTGGGCCAAATTTGGTCCCCTGGCCATAGTTTGCCAACCCCCGATCTCAGTGATCTCAAGCATTAACAAACCTTATCTGAAAAAAAAGCTGGGGATGTAATACCCACTTTTTAACAGCTGAAGAGATGTTATATGAAATTATGAATGTTATATGAAAATATGAAAATTATAAGGAACTAAAACACTAGAGAAGCGTACATTAGTAGTGGGAGCTGTAACGTTAATATGCTATAGTTAGCCCCATTAATTAAGAATATTTATTAAGTACCCACTGTAGGGCGCCTGGGTGGCTCAGTCGTTAAGTGTCTGTCTTTGGCTCGGGTCATGATCCCAGGGTCCTGGGATCGAGCCCCACATCGGGCTCCCTGCTCAGCAGGAAGCCTGCTTCTCCCTCTCCCAGTCGCCCTGTGTGTGTTCCTGCTCTCGCTATCTCTGTCTCTGTCAAATAAATAAATAAAATCTTTAAAAAAAAAAAAAGTACCCACTGTATACTAGGTGCATTGCTTTCATTATTTTACCCAGTCCTCAGAAAGATCTTGCAAAGAAAGAAACAGTTGACTGATGGGGAAACTGAGGCTCAGAAATTAGCTCAAACATTACAGAGTGTTAGAGGCAGGGCTGAATTCTAGCGAATAGCAGTTTCCAGATCCAAAACAGCAGCCTCAAAAAAAGAAACGTTAAGTGTGTGAGAGGTGTAAATTATGGATAAACAGATGAATAAATGTCTGCAAATAGACTGTCCCCTGTTGTGTTGAGACAAGAGGGCAGGCCCAGGTAATATGCCCCCTGGCTATGGCACAATTACCCTGTGCTTGCCCTGGCATCTGGGGCTGGATGCTCTTCCTCGGAGGAGAGAGGCTTTCCCTGGGCAGGGTCCCAGATTTAAATCCTAAACCAGGCAAGCTACCTACGGCAGACTCTGCCAGTGGCGGAGGGCCGGCCTTCTCTGCAAGGGATTTCCTGAGTCACAAGGCAGCCTTCCAGAACTTTCTGGGCCTGCCCCACGCCAGGCCGGCCTCAGCCACGAGGGGAGGCGCGAGCAGCCAGTGCCACTTGAACACCGAGTCCCCTGCACGGAGGAGGCCAGATTTAGCAATCTGTCACACACAGCCCGCCTCATCGTGACACCAGGCTGGGAGAAGCAGGCAGCGCAGGCAAGCAGAAGAGCATCTGTCGGCCTGCCAGGCGGACGGGGATTAGAGAGAATGGGGGAGGATAATTATGGCATTTGCTTTCCTATAAAGTGCGTGTCAGGAGGAAAGGATTAAGCTAACTGAAGAAATCTCCAGCACTTACGTCAAAGATGGCTGCAAAGCGACTGCTTAGCTTGCATCTCACCTGCTTCTGGGACCCAGCTCGAGGAGCCTACCCCCATCTCCACTTTGTCCCCAGCAACTCTTTGCAGAAATAGTTTGAGTTGGCGTTAGCCATTCTGCAAAAGAGAGAAGAGCTAAAAATAAGCGCATACGAAGGAGGATCCCTGCCTTTTCTTTCTTTTTTAATTCCAAAGCTCACATCAGGTTTCCCAGAGAAAGATGGAGAGCTGATTTTCCTAGGTTTTTACATATTTGTGGACGTGGGACAGGTGACATAAATGGGCACTGAGTGTGTGTACTACACAGGGACAGGTGGCCGCCTCTCTCCGACTCCATCTCCTTTCCATCTCTCTGGAACGTGCTCCTGAGGGCCGTCCGTGTTGCAGGCAAAGAGAAAGCCCGGACTCCGGCGTTATTTATCCTCGCTCTCTGCCACGCACCACCTTGGGTCCCAAACCTCCAAACCCAGAACCACTGGAAAGGGACTGGCTTTTGCTTTCTGTCACACAAATGCAACTTGGTCTTTGCGTTACCAGGTGACAGATTCTGGAATTTGGAAAAGCAGGAAGCAGTCAGAAAGGTTTCCTCTTTCGGTTAGTTCAATGTATTCGACTATGACGACCCCAAACAATAGTGGACCAGTGGACTGCTCTTTCCGGATGAGTAAAATACCACAGCAGAAAAATACAGCCAGTTGCCTGATTTTTGCCGTGATGATTCTTGGACTACCTTAAAAAATCGAAGACTGGATGAATCCAAAAATATTTGTCTGAGTGCCGAGCACCAGAAACCTGGCTCCATTCTCTGTCACTGTCTAGCTTCCTGACCTCAGGTCCATTATTTCAACTCACTTTGGTTTCTTCATTCGTAAGATGGGAGAATAATGCTCAGTGCATAGAGTCCTTGTGAAGGTTATAGGAGCTGCCTCAAGAAGATAGGAAACACTCAAGAATGGGAGCTGTCCTCATCGTCATACCTGCCAAAAAGGCATAACTAAGGCTTTGTGTTTGGGTTCTCCGGAGAAACAGGACCAATAAGATGTAACTATGTATATACATAGTAAATGTGAATATAAATATGTAAACAAGTGTGTGTATGTGTGGGTGTGTATAGAGAGAGGGTGGGGAGTGGATTTTTAGAAATTGGCTCGTGCAGGGGCGCCTGGGGGGCTCAGTCAGTTAAGCGTCTGCCTTGGGCTCAGGTCATGATCCCGGGGTCCTGGGATCGAGCCCCGCATCGGGCTCCCTGCTCAGCAAGGAGCCTGCTTCTCTCTCTCCCTCTGCTGCTCCCCACCCCTGCTCGTGCACTCTTGCTCTCTTTCAAATAAATAAATAAAATCTTTTAAAAATAGAAAGACATTGGCTCGTGCAATTGTGGGGGCTGACAAGTCCAAAATTTGCAAGGCTGGCTGTCAGGCTGGAAATTCCGGCAGGAATTAAAGTTGCAGTCTTGAGTCTGAAGGAGTCTTGAGTCCGAAGGGAGTAGGGAGGCAGAATTCCTTCATCTCCAGGGACCTGGGCTTTTTCTCTTAAGGCCTTGAACTGATGCGCTGACGCCCACCCAGATTTGGGAGGGTAATCTGCTTTACTCAAAGTCTACCGAATTGGATATTCATCACATTTTTAACAAATGCTTTCACAGCAGCGCGGAGACTGGTATTTGACCAAACAACGAGGCACCATGGCCAAGCCAGGTCAACACATGAAACCCTCACAGGCACGTCATCTCTTCTTCCAGGGGAAATTGTACCTGGCCAAGCAGTGAGAACGGAACGAACCTCAGAGTAACAACACGCCATCTAAAAGCACAACAGCAACACAAAGGTACAACATCTGAGAACTGCTTCATCCCCTCAGGCCCATCCAAGCCTCGAAGGAAGACTCCCCAGCAGGACGGAAAGCACTCGATGGTCAGAGCAGCATCCCAGGTTCTCCATCCTTCTGCCCCTTGGCAAGTATGTGGTTTGCAGGCAGCTCACTGAACGTCTAAGCCTCCTAAGCTCCCACTCATAATAAACACATCTGTCCTGACTGCTGCAGGCAGGGGGAATTGTGGGAATAAAATGAGGCAACCATTGGCAAGGCTTTGCAAGGAAATTACTAAGTGTCCCCGTAGAAGGCATCATCCTACAAGGAACATCATGCTCTGGACAGACTGAATCCAGTGATCTGTACTAAAGCAAATAAAAGGCAACTCGATTGGGTCATAGATTTGACCTGGCTCGGATATTTTAGCGACAGAATCATGAATGTTTTCAATTAAAATTGTCTCACCTTCTTGGGATCTCAAATAGCTTTTTGGGTGTGAATTCAATGATCAAGCAGTCTGAACAGTAATCCTTTTCCCCCTCTGTCAGTAGACTTTCATTACATTTGATCAGGGCTCAAAGCGGCAGGTCCAACACATGTTCGTTACGGATAATTCACCATTGCAGAGATATTTCTGGAGCCCTCACCATGCGCTGGGCACTGCCCTGGGCCCTGGTTAGAGAAAGGAGTGACTTTAAGGCATGAGCCCGGTCGTGGCACAGGGTGAGTACTAGATAAATGCCAGCTATTTACTATTTGTTCATAGGCTATTATGTGACTATGTGTGAAAAAAGAAAGACAGGAGTCATGTCTTAAACCAAAGACAAGGCTGAGCCAACATGCCTTCCAACCTCTGCAGCTTTTTCAAAGTTGCCAGGCCTACAGCTCAGCATCCGTTCAATATCACTCTGAAGTCAGGGCACCAAAAGCCCTGAAGTGAAGCAATCATTCTTTGGAAAACTTCACCATCAGAGGAAATTGTCCTGTGTTGTCTCTTAGAACACTTCACACTTCATTGGGAAGCTATAAAAACAATTACCAGGTCATTAGTAAAGGTTATTATTATTTTATTAAGATCTAAAAACATCTCTCCCAGAATGACCTTAGCCAGCATTTCAGCACGAGAGAATTGCTGTAGTGCAAAGAGGGAGAGGTTTGGAGTGGAAATTGGGGGACCCTGCACTGGGTGCTGAAGTTTCTCTGAGCCTCAGTTTACCCAACTCTGCGCTAAAGCTAGGAGTCCCTGCCCCCTGGGCTGTTTGCGAGGCTGAAATAGAATGGCTTTGGGAATAACACTTACACCACCCCTGGGCACTTGGAAGGCACTCCGTGAATACAATTCCTTCCATGTCCAGGCTCCATGATGCCTGTATTTGGGGGCCAGAGGCAGGAATGGATAAAGCAGGAAGGACTGAAAGGAACACTGGATCCATGAGGATAGGCTAGGTTGTGCTGCAGGAACAATCCGAAAACTTGCTGAAGACAACTGAGTTCATTTCTCACTCACACCCCATGCCCATCACGGATTGACAAGGGAGCTCTACTCCTCATGACCACTCAGAAACCTGACAGAACCCTGACAGAAGCTCCATCTTGCTACATGATTCCAAGTTTGCAGAGGGGGAAAAACAGGAACATGATGAATCATAGGCTCATTCAAAGTTTCTGCCTGGGGGCGATACACATTCATTCCACTCACATTTCATTGACTAAATCGAATCACGTGGCCACACCTGAGATCCACAGGGTGGGGGTGTATTATGCTGGAGGTGTAGGCATGGATCAACATATAGGAGCTTGGACCTAGCCAGTGTCCATCTGTAATAAAGAGTGGGTGGAAATCTAGCGCAAGTTGAGGCTTTGAATATAATCTATCTTGTCATATCAACTCAAATTTTAACCGTAATTCCATGAAACATTCAACCTTTTGTTTAGTCAATGACACGGTTGCACACCTTCAGTGTACGAGGCACTGTTCTAGGCTCAGCTAACACGATCTGGTCCCTGCTCGTACACAGCTTATTTTCTAGAAGAAAGTCAAACAACAAACAAGTAGGAAATACATACTGTCATTTCAAGGGGTGATAAGTGCTATAGAGACCACACGGTGAGGCGATCAAATTGACGAGGATGAAAGGAGGGATTCAAAGTTTGTGCTTGAGGTGTTGAATGAGTTGAATGCTATTCCCCCCATTTCTGTTTGATCCCCTCCCCCCATCCCCTTAAAGTTTTCTGGAAGGCAACAGGAGTGCCTCAAAATAATGCCAATGACAATAGCAAAGATTTCACAAGCATAAGAGTTCACACCAACTCCTACCACCTCAGCTGGCTCCCCTCCTCCCAGTGTGGACCTTCCCAAATACTGGGAAGTGCCCCAGATTCTTGCTGCTCCAGAGCCCCATGGGGATACAAAGTGGGACAGGTTAGATGAAGGCAGGGCAAGAAGAGCCTCCACTGGGTCATGATGTAACCACTGGCTAGACATCAGTCTTCCTGGGCATCAGCACTGATCTGGAACATTCCATGTATTCAACTGCACCTGTGTGTGGATATCTAGGTCACTGGCCAGGAGCAAAGAGAGAACTAGGGTAGAGGTAGGGGGGCTGAGGTAGGGGTAGATAGCTTTCATTCACTGAACACCTCCACCGGGCCAGGTGCCCTACAGACATCTACATCTCCTCTATTTATAACCTTTACAACATCCTCCTGAGGTAGACACCTTTATCCGCAGTTGGCAGGTAAAGAAACGAGGCTCAGAGAAGGGAGGTAATTTGTCCTAAGTCACGAGGTGAGTGCCAAAGGCAGGACTAGAGAACCCCACGCATGTTCTACTCATCTTTGCTGACTCCAACTTAGACCTATCCTGTGTTCTCTTCCTTTCTTCACCTTAGGGGCATCCACTGGCATCCCCACTTCATCCTGCAGAAGGTTCTCAAAATGCACAAGGTGACTGGTTATTATTTATGAGCTCATATTATATTCCAGAAACGTTGCTAATCACTTTACATTCACTATACACTATAACATCATTTCATGGGGCGCCTGGGTGGCTCATTCGGTTAGGCGTCTGCCTTCGGCTCAGGTCATGATCCCAGGGTCCTGGGATCGAGTCCTACATCAGGCTCCCTGCTCCGTGGAGAGCCTGCTTCTCCCTTTGCCTGCCGCTCCCTCTGCTTGTGCTCTCTCTCTCTGACAAATAAATAAATAAAATCTTTAAAAAACATAATATCATTTCATATTCAATGGATAATATAGACACCACATCAAAGCTATGAGGTGGGTCATTTTGAGTCCATCTTTTTTGCCTTAGAAAGCAGAGGCTCTGAGAGGTGTCAAACTTTAAAAGCCAGTTTCACCCACTGTGCCACATTGTGTCCATAAATCCAAATTTCGTTTCCAATAAGCCTACAAGCTGCTGTCACTCTCTCCTACAACATCCCATCAGGTAGACTTTCCACAACTGAACTTTTGTTCTCTTCCAGACTCATTTGAGCATCTAACAAAAGGTATAGAATCCCTCTCCAGAAAAAGATGCTCATAAAAACATAAGTGGGAAAATTTACATGCAATGATTGATCCTATTACATTAGAAAGGTATTTACAATTGACCCTTGAACTACATGGGTTTGAACTGTGCGGGTCTGCTTATTCGCAGATTTTTCCAATAAATACAGTACAGTACTGTGAATATATTTGCTTTTCCTTATGACTTTCATAACGTTTTCTTTTCTCTAGCTTACTTCATTGTAAGAACACAGTACATAATACATGTAACATACAACATGTGTTAATTGGGTCTTTATGTTATTGGTAAGGCTTCTGGTCAACAGTAGGTTTATAGGTTTATAGTAAAGTTTTGAGGGGAGTCACGAGTAACATATGATTTTTGACTGTGTGTGGGGTCAGTGCCCTAACCCCTGTATCGTTCAAAGTTCAACTGTACTTCTCCTGTGTTCAGTGTGTTTTTTTTATCATGTTTCTTACTTTAAATTGATTATTCAAAAATTAATGATTAATTCCAAGAAAAAAAAAAGTGTAGTAACACAAAAGTCAACCCTCAAGCTGCTCAAAAGTAAATTTCAATTTTGAAAATGTAATGGCGTTTGCCTTGAAATAAAAATTGAAAGTGCAATATACAGCTGACATGGTCTGTGAGTGTTATCTTTGATATCCGATCAGTTTGACTTTTCCTTTGGAAAATATTCACTACAAAGTCACAAAAGAATCAGTGCTCCCGAGGCCAATGAGGAAAGACTTGTGCCAAGGAGTAACTTTATTCTCCAAGACAAGGTTTGAATCATGGATCCTGTTGTGGAAGGCAGGTAACAAAATATCTAACTAAGGAGGTTTAAATCCTAAGAATGTGTTTTTGCCCAAGTAATCTAAAGATAGGGAGATCCAGTGGTAATTTAGCAATTCAACAATGTCACAATTCTGGGTCAGCTTCTCTGCAATACTCTGGGCCTCCCCCTCGTGGTCACAAAATGGCTGCAGTAGCTCCAAACAACAAATCCTCATAGGACATCACATTAAAAGAAATGTCAATAATTCCAGAAGGGCGTTGCCGTTCTACAGTATTACTTCAATTTTCTTCATCTGCTCCAAATCCCAAATAAGCAAGGTCAAATCCATGGAACAAGGACTTCCCCAGATCTCTCTAACTATATGGCCCTTTACTTACTTGTGTAAGATATTTAACAAAAGATGGGAAGCCTGGGTGGCTCAGTCAGTTAAGCATCCAACTCTTGATGTTAACTTAGGTCTTGATCTCATGGTCATGAATTCAAAACTTACATTGGGCTCCACACTGGGCAGGGAGACTACTTAAAAAAAAAAAAATTATTTAACCAAAGGATTTTGTGTCAGAACAACACAAATTTAAATACAGTTCCAACCTTTTAAAATCAAGTCTTCTTGGGGCACCTGGGTGGCTCAGTTGGTTAAACGTCTAACTCTTGATTTCAGCTCAGGTCACAATCTCAGGGTCGTGAGGATTCTCTCTCTCCTCTCTCTTTGCCCCTCTCTACCATTCCCTCTCTCTCAAATAAATAAATAAATATATTTTTTAAAAAATCAAGTCTTCTCATGTAAAACATTTGCATCATCTGGTGTATTTTTAGGATAGACAGACACAATTTTGCCACTTAAAAAACATGGGGGCTCTTTAGGGGGTGTGGCTATCATGGTCATTGATAAAAATCAAAACAAAAGATACACATAAATTTGGACATCATTTCTTTTCACTGGATTTTCCAACTTCAGCTAGGCTTAGTGTGAAAGGGGCAGGCGTGCACATTCATAATACGGAAAGCTCCTCTTATCGACGGGAAGTCAGGGGAGTCACTAACCATGTACAGTAACGTCCTTTCCATCCCACATTTGTTTGCAGTGAAACCACACATCGAGAACAGTTTTACATTTAGAAAGAACATGTTATTTTCACAAAGATAATTTACAAAGCTAAGCCCGGCTGGCACCAGCTTCTCTCGTGGTGCCCTAACACAAACAAATACCTAAAAGAAAATACTCATCTTCCCACCAGGAGATCATTCATGGACTGCAGGTGAAGAAGCCCTGCTTGTCAACAATTCTCTTCTTTTCCTAGTGGGACAGAATGGCAAAGACTACTTTTCCAGTGTGATCTCAAGAGTCCTGCCTCTAACACCACCACCGACATAGGGCATGCTAAGAGATTGGGATGCAACTGGTTTTCCACCCTTTACTCATCACTTGCTCAAAGGGGTAGATAAAACAGGTTAGAGAGAAAGGAGAAGGAGAGGGGATCTTTTTGGGTGCACCTGGTGGAGAGGGAAGTGTGGTCTGCAGGGTGACACGGACATGGGTCATGGGTTTAAATCGAGGCTTCCCTACTTTCTACCTCTGAGACTTTTATTAGACCAATGATTCTCTCTAAACTTCAATGTCCTTACCTTACCTGAAAACAAGAGAGTAATCATTCCCCTCCGTGGGACTGAGCATTTTTAAAGGACTAAAATTGACACTGTGCTTATGACTGAAAGTGATCAAAGGATGTTTTATCGTCTAAGTGTGGCTAGTGAGAGAATAGGGACAGGCTGAGTTTCTACCCACAGGCAGGGAAGGACTCTCCTCTTCCCCAGTGAGCATATTTAATGGGAGGGTGGGAGAATGACAAAGCCAGTGTATAATTTTATCCCCATACTTTTCTCACAGTATCTGTTTTGTATACATGGAAATCCACACGAGACATAAATTGAGTCCACGCCACCCTCCTAGGTATTCCATCCCTCCTTAGAGGCAGCAGGATGAGGGAGAGCAATCGAAGTTCCTATCTGCAGGCAACTCACACCAACCTCTCAAACCCACCAGGGGAAGACGTTCTGCCACCCTTGGTTGACAGACACTTCAGCATAGCTGTGGCAACAGATAGGATGGGCTAGGCAATGTGGGAGGCCCCAACACTTGGCTTTTTTAATATTTTGATCAGGCCAGAGGGAGAAACAGTAACCACGTGCCAGTCCCAGCTCACAACTCTACGTCTTGAGCAAGGCACTCAACCTCTTGTCTTCTCCCATCGTTTTCATGTACTTTATTTGCATGTGGTTTTGCTCATTATAATGTCATTAGCATGAGGAGAGGGGCACTATTACCAGGACAACCAGGAGAGAAGCTGGTGCCAGCCGGGCTTAGCTGAGACCACCAACCTACACAACCGGGCTCCAGCTGCATCCTTAACTCACTTCCTTTTGGGGGTTGCCAGACTGTAGAGTCTAATGCGTTTTCACTGTATCTCTTGTAAGTCTTGTAGGATACATTGAATATATTCATTTCTATATACATACACGTATAGTTCTCTGTGTGCAAATGAGTGTATATGTGTATACCATCTTATGTATCCCAAATACATTTTGTATACTTATTATTTAACCTAATAACTGTCCTTCCTCCTACACACTAGATTAAGTTCTTGAACACTAGCCATCCGTGTCCCTCTTGTTGCAAGGATTCTGATACATGCTTACCTTCATTTCAAAGAAACCTATTTCTGCATCTTTTCTGAATAGTGTTTCACACGTTTCCTACCTCTCAAGATGTTAAAGAGATCGAATCACACTTCCTACATTTCCAGAGCCTGTGGAAGTCAGAGATTGCTGGGGATTCTGTGGATCTGTAGATGACCTTAGGTTCTTGAACTCTCCTACAGATTCCACGTCTTCTAGTGCTGCCTCCAATCTGCGCCTGGTGTGAAACCCAGCGGATTCTCTCCCTATGGTCACTCACATCAATTACAACGGAAAAGCATTCTCCAAAGCTGCACATCATGGCTCTTCTCCCCCCGCCCCCCGCCCTCCGCCGGCATCCTGGGTGAACAGGGCAAGCTCTCCTGGGGTCGGCCCTGCATTTCCCTTAGTCTCTCCAGCCCCCCTCTTGGCCCTTAGTTTGGAGATCTGGGTGCTCCCTGGGTGTGGGAGAGATGGAGAATCAAAGGTTGGGAACTGCATCAGGAAGTGCAGAGATTTTTCTCAAACAGAGAGAGTAAAAGAAAAGAGTGAGAATGTGAAAAGAAGTGGTAGAGAAAGGAAAGCTAGAAACATCCTTTCAGTTGAGTGCTAGAGAATGTGGTTCCTAAGATGGAATTATTTATTTAACACTGATGGAGCTCTTCCTATGCATCGAGGACTGTTTTGGGGGCTTGACAGATATGAACTGATTTCATTCTCGTCACCGCCCCCCCCCCCCCGATAAGGAGGTACTATTATCATCCTCATTTTACAGATGAGGGAATGAAGGCACAGAAAGGTTTAGTGATTTGCCAGAGATCTTACAGCTTGTGAGAGCAGCAGGGTCAACACTCAAACTTGGAGCATGTCCGAGTTCATGCTCTCAGCTCTGCTCTGTACTCCCCAAGGGGCTTATTTACTGTGTTTCCTTTCATGATGACATAGACATTCAAGCAAAGTTTGGAATTAGCTATTCATTTTCGCTAGTGGACTGCCTTACTTTGTCCATGACATCAACTCAAGATTGTGTCCCGGGGGTCCCGGAATGTATTTAGCTTTTAAAAAGGACCTTGGTGGATGGGATCTTCTGATGGAGGGGACTAGTTCACAGACAGGAATCAGGACCCAGCTTTACAGCCCCCTGCCTCCTTGACAGCCTCCTCCCCCTTCCTCCCCTCTCTGGCCCCTTACCTCTTTCTTCCAGATTCTTCTTCTGTTATACAGCTTGTATCAAGCTTCTTCTCTCACATATGCACGCGCAGAGAGACCCACAATGATGGCATTGAGCTCCAAAGGACAAACTTCACAGAAGCCCCTCTCCTTTAGACAATCTTAAAAGTTTGCCTTTGGAGGTGCCTGGTGGCTCAGTCGGTTAAGCGTCCAACTCTTTTTTTTTTTTTGAAGATTGTAGTTATTTACTTGAGAGAGAGAGAGAGCATGAGCAGGAGCAGAGGGAGAAGCAGACTCCCCACTGGGCGGAGAGCCAGATGTGGGATCCCAGGCCCTGAGATCATGACCTGAGCCGAAGGCAGACGCTTAACTGACTGAGCCACCCAGGCACCCCAAGCACCTGACTCTTGGTTTCGGCTCAGGTCATGATCTCAGGGTTGTGAGATTAAGCCCCACATTGGACTCTGCTCATTCGGGAGTCGGCTCAAGATTCCGTCTCTCCCTCTCCCTCTGCCTCTCCCCTTGCTCTCTCTCTCTCTCTAAAATAAATAAATAAATCTTTAAAAAAAATAAAAATAAAAGTTTGCCTTTGGTTAAATTCTCTCATTTCTCAGGCTTCTGACAAGATGACTGAGAACTCGGTTTTACTAGCGTATCATTGGCAGGGCGCTTGGCAAAGGCAAAGGGCAACTACCCAGAATTATAAAAAGGAAGCATTTATGGTTGCCCTTAAGAGTTGCCAGGGAACAATGCTCCCGCCTGATTTTTCTGTGTTGTCCAGTTTCCCTTCACTTCACTCTTCAGAAAAGCAGAGTCTAGACGTTGGTGCTTCACAAATCCGACCACTTGGATGTTGATGGTGACTTGGACCCAGTGGTGAACACTGGTTCTTATTGCCAAATTGCAAAAATGCCCTCTTGAGTTTCCAAAAATACCTCGTCGTTGAAGAGTTCTCTGCCCCAGAGAGGCAGGGTGATGGATGGAAACAGCTAGTGAGTAGAAGGCAGCCGGCCTGAGCCACACGGGGAAGTTGCAGATAAATTTTAAGAGCCACTGCAAACTCAGGACCATATGGTGTCCGGGGGCATTTTTGTTTTAACAGATATATCTTGGGATCTTTGAAGGAATGGTTGCACTGCCAACTCGTCAATTAATCAACCCTCCCAAGGTCGCCAGGGACGCTGTGGATTGGGCCCGGGCAACAGGGGCCTGGAGGAACTGGCTTTAATTAAAGGATTTGTGCAGTAATGGAATCCTCAAATCCTTTGAGCAATGTTGCATGAAGTGGGCCTTTCAATCCCTGTGTGCATTTTCCATGGCTGCAAAGAGGCGACAAATATCCTGACCGAGCACTTCCAGGCAGGGTGTTGTTAACCCATTTAGAAACCCCTCTGAAGGACACACGGCCCAAGCAAATGGAAAAAAAGAAAGAAAGAAAAAAATGGCACTCTGCAGCAGCAGGGAGGCTCTCCATTCTCCAAACTCCTGTGATAAAGTCCTGATGGGGTCACCACTATTTTAAAGAAGAATTGCTTTGTGAACGTTAAGTGTTTTGACATGACGGGCACTTAGATACTCACCAGCTACCTCCATTTGACTGGTTAGCTATGATTTGAATGGGATCTTTGATCAATGAGAGTAACGGTCTTGCTGTGCATGAGGCCCACAGACCGGGGGTCTCCTGGATTAGTTCTGCCCTTTGATAGTTTGGGACAGGCAGGATGTTCTTGCGGGGAATCTATCGGCTTCTGAAAGAATTGGTACCAAGTGTGTACCCGCTGGGCCCATTTGACACCCAGCCCCACCTGCCTGGCTCTTGAAGGTATTTTTTCTTCGGTGACCTTGATGAGACCTTTCTCTGAATCTGTGCTCATCCTTTCTCTGTCATTTGGCACGTGCAATTCTCAAACACACACCCCCCCCACACTCTCATGGGTGTTCCAACTCGCGGGCTGCCACACAGAAAACATGGGCTGGAGGTAATGCCGATTTCTGGACACTGATAGCAACTCCACCTCACTGCCAATTGCTACGCTCCTCCTACCAAACCCCACTGCCGAGTCCCACCGTAAGACTTGGCCCCAAAATCTCTTCAGAGAACCATAATTTAACTTCCAAAGCATCGCCTTTTTATCAGGAACCATTACAAGGTCATCTTTATGTATCTTTTTTTTTTTTAAAGATTTTATTTATTTATTTGAGAGAGAGAATGAGCTAGAGAGAGAGAGCATGAGACAGGGGAGGGTCAGAGGGAGAAGCAGACTCCCTGCCGAGCAGGGAGCCCGATGCGGGACTCGATCCCGGGACTCCAGGATCATGACCTGAGCCGAAGGCAGTCGCTTAACCAACTGAGCCACCCAGGCGCCCCATCTTTATGTATCTTGATACACTGCTATCAACTTTTAAGACATTGTTCAACGTCTCTTATCCAAGTAACCTGCAGGCTAGGTGACTCTGAGCTCAGAACTGAGAGGGCACTTGGCTTTCTTTCTGGATAAGCAGATACGTACGGCACACGCGTCTCAGCTCAGGCCGCCACAACAAGACACCACAGACTGCGGGGCATAAGCAACAGAAATTTCTGCTCTCACCGCCCTGGAGGCTGGCCATCTGAGATCGGGGCGCCTGCGTGGCCGGGGTCTGGTGAGGCCTCTCTTCCTGCCGCCAGACTCCACCTTCTTACTTACTACATGCTCACAGTGGCAGAGACAGTGAGCTCTCTGGGGCCCTTTATTTTTTTATGATTGTATTTATTTATTTGAGAGAGAGAAAGAGCGAGCATGAGCAGGGGGAGGGCAGAGGCAGAGGGACAAGCAGACCCCCCGCTGAGCAGGGAGCCCGATGCGGGGCCCGATCCCAGGACCCTGGGATCATGACCTGAGCCAAAGGCACATGCTTAACCCACTGAGCCACCCAGGCGCCCCTCTGATGTCTTTTTTTATAAGGACACTAACCCAATTGGGTCAGGACCCTACCCTATGGCCTCATTTAACCTTAATTACTTCTGGAAAGGTCCCATCTTCCAAATACAGTCACACTGGGAGCTAAGGCTTCAACATAGGAGGGAGACACAATTTAGACCATGGCAACACATGTACCAAGTCCATTCAATTTTCTTTCTCTCTTGATGCTGGAACTATTGTATCAAAGTTTTAGACTCAATTCCACTGGCATTTTTAATCTGGATTTTCATCTATAATTTCTCTGTACGCCCTTGCCCTCAGGACTCAGCATTTATTCTTTCATCCTGGTAATGATGTGCAGTTCTGTCTGGTTAAGTTGTGTGCTTACGCCATGTACGTAGGTGTGTTTTAATGACAAATCTTCCAAATAAATTTTGGAAACTGATGGGATGTGAGAATGATGAACACGAGAAAAGATTTGTGTTGCGACATCATGAAGAAAGATGTCCTTCAGATGTGTGTGTTTGTTCATTTGTTTGTCTTGGAGATCCGATTGGCTTGTTTCTGAAGGTCTTAGCATGCAGCACCCATAAAACTAAAGTTGGTCTGTGGAAAGGCCCAGCAACAACAGTGGGTAATGCTAAAGAACAGATGAACTCGGTTTTCTATACTTTTTTCCAGGGAAGTTACTCCCAACACCAGAGTATTACAGATCGGTAATTGGATTTTTTATCAGCCACAGACACAATAACTAGTCATCTTTCGCTTTGAAAGCATAGATATTTGATCGGTAACTAGATTCTTCCCTCTTATTTATGCTTCGCACTCAATCTGCTAGGAACTTCTGTCGATTCTATGTCCTTACTACCTCTCAAATACATTTTCTCCTCTCCATCTCTGCTACCCCTCCTTAGTTTGGGTCCTCACCTGCTTTTTTCACATACACTGTTCAAATAAACTCTGTAGTGGACAGTCATGTTTTGGGCCAGCCAGTACCCTTTCTATATATGGGAGATGTCCTCCCCTCCATGAAACAGACGCCCAAAACTGATTTTCCCAGCATCCCTTGCAGCCAGGACACAGGCATTGACTCGGCCTCCCATCAAACATCCCTACACAAGGCTTTGCACCAACAGTGATACAGTGAGACAGGTACCACGTGGAATTCAAGGTGATGGCAGAATCCTGTTTCCAGGACAATGGCTCCAGAATCATCAAGGAGGACAGAATGAAAGTTCCTACAGAACCTGCTCTCTCCACTAAATGACCAGGACAGGGGTTTCCAAACAAGACAAAATTGTAGACAATAAGCACCTCACTCCAGCCAACACCACAGGAAAATCCTGCGGCCCCATCCCGGCCCCTACCAGCAAAGGCCAAGAGCCCACCTCTCTTGGCAGACTGTAGCTACGTAGGTGCCCCGACCTCCCTTCTGGGCTGTGTTAGCAAAGACCAGGTAGGGAGCCAGGACTTCATCCCCAGCAGATAGTAATGTGAGGGAGGGAGGGAGGAAGCCCCTCCTCGGTTGTTTCCCGGCTCATCCCCTGCAAGATCTAGCTATACGTTCTCCCCTTGGGTTCTTTCAAATTCCTCCTTTTAACAAATCTCCTCTTCAATTTAATTTGTTCAAAACATGGTGTTGGTCGGGACTCTACCTCTTAAAGTACATCCCAACTCTCCCCTCCCCCTCCCCCAGCCTTCCTTTCTGAAGTTAAAGGTCCCTTGCTCGGGGACGGCTTCTCTAACCTGCTGCCCCAAGTTAAGCATCTCCAGGCACCTCGGGGTCCCCTGGGCAGTCCTAATCACGTGTGTAATTGTACATTCACCCATGACTGTCTTCCACACCAGCCGAGGCTCCCTGGGAAGAGGAGCCTATTGTTCAACTTTGCACACCCAGCAAGATACAAAGCACAAGGCACACAGTAGGTGCTCAATAAAAAAGCGAGCCTCTGACACAGCACCCACAGTCATTCCCCTGCATACCTGTCAGCTTTTGCATGGATGACAGGCGAGGTGATGCAGGGCAAGGTGCACAAAAGTAGGAGGTCAGCCTCTTAATAATAGCGTGTCCCAATCCACGAGCATGGAACGTTTTTCCATTTCTTTGTGTCTTCCTCAATTTCTTTCATGAGTATTTTATAGTTTTCTGAGTACAAATTCTTTGCCTCTTTCGTTAGATTTATTCCTAGGTATCTTATGGTTTTGGGTGCAATTTTAAATGGGACTGATTCCTTACTTTCTTTTTCTTTTGTCTTGTTGTTGGTGTATAGAAATGCAACTGATTTTTGTGCATTGATTTTATATCCTGCCATTTTACTGAATTCCTGTATGAGTTCTAGCAGCTTTGGTGGAGTCTTTTGGGTTTTCCACATAAGTATCATCATCTGCAAAGAGTTAGAGTTTGACTTCTTATTTGCTGATTCAGATGCCTTTTATTTCTTTTTGTTGTCTGATTGCTGCGGCTAGGACTTCTAATACTATGTTGAATAGCAGTGGTGATAGTGGATATCCCTGTCGTGTTCCTGACGTTAGGGGGAAAGCTATGGAAAGAGCCCAGGTGTCCAACAACAGATGAATGGATAAAGAAGATATATATATACAATGCAATATTATGCAGCCATCAAAAAAATGAAATCTTGCCATTTGCAACGACGTGGATGGAACTAGAGGGTATTATGCTGAGCAAAATAAGTCAATGAGAGAAAGGCAAGTATCATATGATCTCACTGATGTGAGGAACTTGAGAAACAAGACAGAGGACCATAGGGGAAGGGAGGGAAAAATGAAACAAGATGAAACCAGAGAGGGAGACAAACCCTAAGAGACTCTTAAACAAACTGAGGGTTGCTGGAGTTGGGGGGAAGGGATGGGGCGGCTGGGTGATGGACATTGGGGAGGGTATGTGCTATGGTGAGTGCTGTGAATTGTGTAAATCTGATGAATCACAGACTTCTACCCCTGAAACAAATAATACATTATATGTTAATTAAAAAAAATTTTTTATGAAAAAAAAATAATAATAGCGTGTCCCCAACTTCCAGCTTCCTAAGCCTGCTTTCCCCACTGGGCTAACTCCCAAGAAGAGGTTCTGACTCTGACCTCCCCTCCTCACTTAATCCACCTTCCTCAGAGAGGAGGGCGAGGAGGAAGGAGGCAAGGAGGCAAGGAGGCGGAAGCACAGACCCATCTTCCCCGGAGAAGGGACTGGGCTGGCCTCGGGGGCTGCGCCAGGGACGAACTGGCACCCCGTGCGATCTTGCTGGGATGCTAGAGAATGAACTCTTGATGACCCGCAGCCATGAACTTCATGCCGATGTCGAAACCACCCCCTCCGTCTTCCGGAATTCAAAATATCAGCGTGTTTTGTCGACCTTCATCATTTTAAATTGGTCACATAAGGAGCGTGTTGCAGGGGCTGTGGTGTGTAAGTGGGTGGAAGATGCTTCTGTGCTGAGACCTCTCTTTGGCCTGTTGCTCCCCGGAACAAATGTTGTGATCAAATTACCATCCCCTGGAAATAGCGGCCTAATGGGAAGTGCTGACCACTTCTAACCTGAGCCGTGCAAATGGCATTGATAGACTATCTAAAATAAATGAATACCCAAAAAAAAGGAAGGAAGGAAAAAGAAAAATCCCGAGGTATGGGTTTCCTTAACCCATCAGAACCATGTGGCTCTGAGCCTTCTGTGGATAGGACAGCCAGAGACGCCCCGCATCGACGGGCAAGACTGCGCTGACCTGTGCATAGTATCGTGTTCTGCCAGCTTCGGTCTAAGTAGCAAAACTGGCTCTCTGATGAGGTCTGGTGATCAGAGAGGTGTCGAGGACAATCCGGCCCCCAGCCCTCCCCAGCCATGGCCATAGGACTGTGCCCCTGGATCACAAGAAGTGCATGTCATCTTGTATGCAGGACGTCTGGCGTTTATAAAACTTTGTATCTTGTCCAAAGTTCTTTTTCAAAGAGGCATAATAGGTGTTTGACATTCCCTTTTATAGGTAAGGAAGCCAACAACAAGTATAAGCTCATCCAAGTCTAGAGTGCAAAATTTCTGATTCCAAATCCAGTGCACATTCCACCAAAATAAATGTTTGGAAATGTAAATAATAATAATGATCCTAACAGTAATGATGATTGGCATTTATCGAACACTCAGTATGGGATAGGTCCTGCAGTAGGTATGTCAGTGAACCCGATCCCATTTCAGCGAGGTAGGACTGTCATTATCTCCATTTTATGGGTCAAGAAACGAAAGCCCAGGGAGGGTAAGTGCTTCTCAGAGGTCACATAGCTAGCAAGTGGCAGAACTCAGAGCCAGAATGCTCACCTCCTATCCGTGAGGCCTTGCCAAGATCAACCTTAAGAGAAAGAGTAATGTTTATGTATTTATGTTTCATTTATGTATTTTATTTATGCATGTTCTTTTTTTTTTAAGATTTTTAGTTCTTTTTTTTTTTTTAATTTTTATTTATTTGACACACAGAGAGAGAGACAGCTAGAGAGGGAACACAAGCGGGGGAGAGGGAGAGGGAGAAGCAGGCTTCCCGCTGAGCAGGGAGCCCGATGCGGGGCTCGATCCCAGGACCCCGGGATCACAACCTGAGCCGAAGGCAGATACTTAATGACTGAGCCACCCAGGCGCCCCTGCATGTTCCTATTTTAAAAGTGATTTAGTTATGCGGTTTAGAAATTAAGGGAGGGTCACTCAAGAGACTTTTCCAGCAAAATTTGGAAGATTACTTAATAGCAAAGGAAAGTATATCTGATAAACATTTACATATAGAAGCAGGATACAAAACTATAAGCACACAAGAATTAAAACTATGTAAAATAAGCAAGGGGAAATAGAAAACTGTAAGAAAATACACCAAGATACGATCAGTAGTTGTGTTGGAGTGGTACGATTATGTCAGGTTTTTCTTAATGTTCTCTATTTCCAAATTTTCGGTGGGTTTTTTTTTTTAATGTAAGGAAATGTGAAAAGCCTCCTCAAAACATAGCTTGACTTATTGCTTTGAATCTCTGGCATTTGGGGAACCACAGAGAAAAAATGTTGTTATAAATAGCAAAAAAGTTGGGAGCAGCTTGCATTTTTCATTTTTATTGTATCTAAACATCAAGGAATTTGTCTTGCTTATACTAGTAAAAATGTGTCCCCACTGCCTCCCCAAAGAAAGAGGGAGAGAGGGGGAGGAGAAAGAAAAAGAGAAAGGAAGAAGGGAGGGAGGGAGGGAAGGAGGAGAAGCAAAGGGGGTGAATTTTCTTGCACAGCGGAAATATTCAATTTCATTGCTTTGTTTGGGAACTACTTAACAAGACCACAAACACTAATCTCGCTGGGTAATTAAAACAGTGTAAATGTCACTATACCTATCTTTGCCATTTGGTTTGGGTCCTGACAGGGCACAATGAATTATAGAGAAGGAATCTCCCTGTTGCGAGCACGTGTTAATAATTCTGGCACAGGGCTTTAATATTCCTCTAGATATTTGAAAAACTCTGTGTAGCTAGATATATGCCGTTCCTTCAGCACTTTATCACACGCTGCCTTGCAGCACCTCTTCTATTGTTGTTTTGTATTGTTGTGTGGCTGTCTTGAATCATTTAAACTTCCATGCATATTGAGTCTGGGTTTCCCCTAGACGTGGCATCTTTCCTGAGGGCACCAATTGGGTGCTCTTTCTTAGTAACACAACGTCATAGACAACAGAGAAGGTCAACCACGTTTGAATAATGAGAGCGGCTCCCATTTATTGATCACTGACTATGCACTAGGCACGGTGCTTCCTGCTTCCCAAACACTTTCTCTTTTCATGAGAAGCAGTGGATGCAGTGGTTAGGGCCGCCAGCCTGCCAGCCCAAATCCCAGGTCCACAATTTCCCGGCCCTGTAACCTCTTACACATTTTCTCAGCCTCGCTGTTCCTCAGTTTCAGCCACTGTAAAATGAGGAAAGGATGGTACCTTGCTTCTTAGGGTTGTTGCAAAATTGAGTGAGTTGGAATGTATGGGATGCTTGCACATGGTAGGAAATCAATAAATATAGCCTTTATTGTGTTCATTTTATCACTGTTATTGTTCATTCTTACAGCGAGGGAACTCTTGCTTCTCCCACCCTGATTCTCCCCAGACTTCCCCATCTCGGTAGATGGCACCACTTCCCTCCTAATTGTCCAAAACCAAGGCACCATCCTAGATCCTCTTCTCGCCTCCTCCCAGTCCAATCATTCAACAAGTCCTGTCAGCTTTGCATCTAGAATATCTTATATCCTCCCACTGGATTCCATGCAGGAGAACAGCATTCTGCAGGTGGCCCAGCCTGGGTTAGGAACCTGCTTCCCTCACTTACTATGTAGTGCGAAGTACTTGAACTCTCATTGGGATAACAATAGAACCTACATCATAGGGTGGTTGTGAAGACAAAATCAATCCCAATAAAGCACTGGAAACAAAGCCTGAGCAGAGAAACCAGTCAGGCAGAGTTAGTCCTGGTTGTTGCTCTTAGAGACAAGTCCACGAATTCCGGGCTGATGCAAGTTGCTATTAGCTCTCCTTGGGACTGAGTCCGCAGCCTCCCAGAACTGCTTCAGTTCTCAGCCTTTGATCCTTTCACCAGGATATTGCGAGTGTGTACATAAAACCACATCTCACCACCACAAAGAATCTTTCAATGGCTTCCCATTACACTTGGATAAAATCCAAACCCTTAGCTCTGGCCTAGAAGTCCCTATAGAAGGTGACCCTGTCTACTTAGACCTTAGTTTGGATTGTTGTCATCCCTTCACTATAATCCAGGGGCACCCACCATTTTTTAGTTCCTTGAATGTGCCATGGTTCAGCCTGCCCCAGGGCCTTTGCACTTGCTGTTACTTCTGTCCCCTGAACATTCATTCTGGCCCCTTTTTGTATTTGCAGATGTCCAGGGCTCTAGTGTTTTCTCTTCTGCTAGGATTTCCTTATCTGGGGTCACCACACCCCAATCTCCAGTCACATCACTCTGCCTCTGGTTCTTTGTAGCCATGTTTGACAATATTTTATTTGTTTATTTGTTCACTGACTTATCTTCTGCTTGCCCAACTAGCATACAGCTTATTCCAGTTGCTAGGGTGGCATAACAAATCACCCCAAAACTTGTAGCATAAAAGAACCATTTATTATGCTCATGGATTCTGCAGCTAAGAAAGTCCGATAAGATGCAGCTGATCTCTTAGGGCCTCAGATGGAAGACTCAAAGGCTGGAGGCTGGGAGGACTGGGCTTCCTTTGGCCTATGTTTCTGTCTCTATGTGATTTCTCCATATGATCCCTCCAGCACAGCAGCAACAATGTGGCTGGACTTCTTCTGTGTCTACTCAGTCATCATAAGGCACCTGTCTGGAGAGAGGGCCAGGAGAATGCTGTATCAACTTTTATGACTCAGCTTTGAAGGGTATGTCACTTCCACTGGTCACAGGTCTGCCCCATGCAAGGGGAGGAAACATAGACCCTACCTCTCCATTGAGGATTGCCACTGTCCTAATATAAGAAGAGAATGTAGAATATACATACAATGAATAAAAAAGAAAAAAAATCCTGCCTTTGGTGACAACATGGACAAACCTGGAGGATATTATGCTCAGTGAGATCAGCCAGACCCAGAAAGACAAATATTGTATGATCTCACTTACATGTGGAATCTTAAAAAGTCAAACTCATAGAAGCAGAGGGTAGGATGGTGGCGGATGGTGGTTGCCACGGGCTGAGGGGAGGAGGACATGGGGAGTTATCCGTCAAAAGGTACAACATTTCAGTTATACAAGATGAATAAATTCTGAAGATCTATTATCCAATAGTGTCTGTAACAAATAACACTGTATTGTATACCTAAAATTTGCTAAGATCTTATGTTAAGTATTCTTACCACAAAAAAAATAATAAAAATAATAGTAATGGGGGCAGGAGGAAACTTGGGGAGGTGATGGATATGTTGATGGCTTTCATGACGATGATGGTTTCATGGATGCATACTTATTCTCAAACTCATGGAGTTGCAGACATTAAATAGGTATAGCTTTTTGCATGTCAGCCATAACTCAATAAAGTGGTTTTTTAAAAAAATAGACATGGAGGGGCGCCTGCATGGCTCAGTCGGTTAAGCATCTGCCTTCAGCTCAGGTCATGATCCCAGGGTCCTGGGATCGAGGCCCACTTCGGGCTCCCTGCTCAGTGGGGAGTCTGCTTCTCCCTCTCCCTCTGCCCCTCCCCCCCACTCGTGCCTATTACCTCTCTCTCTCTCTCTCTGTCACTCTCAAATAAATAAAATAAAATCTTAAAAAAATTGACGTATTCATGATTTGGTTTGCTTTCATTGTTTGTAAGAGTAAGGGTGTTTACCAAGAAATAAAATTAAAGTTAAGTTAAAAGAAGAAGGAGGAGGGGCGCCTGGGTGGCTCAGATGGTTAAGCGTCTGCCTTCGGCTCAGGTCATGATCCCAGGGTCCTGGGATCGAGTCCCACATAGGGCTCCCGGCTCAGCGGGGAGCCTGCTTCTCCCTCTGACCCTCTCCCTTCTCATGCCGTTTCTCTCTCGCTCGCTCTCTAAAAAATAAATAAAATCTTAAAAAAAAAAAAAAAGAAGGAGGAGGAGGAGGAAAAGGAGGAGAAGGAGAAAAAGAAGAAGAAGAAGAAGAAGAAGAAGAGATGTGGGATGGGATATACCAGCATAGCTGTCCTTGAAAAGATAGCCTGCCACAGAGGACCTGAATAGACATTTTTCCAAAGAAGACATACAGATGGTCAACAGACACATGAAAAGATGCTCAACATCACTCATCATCAGAGAAATGCAAATCAAAGCCACAATGAGATGTCACCTCACATCTGTCAGAGTGGCTAAAATCAACAACAAATGAAATAACAAGTGTTGGCAAGGATATGGAGAAAAAAGAACCCTCGTGCACTGTTGGTGGGAATGCAAACTGGTGCAGCCACTGTGGAAAACATTATGTAGATTCTTTAAAAAGACTAAAAATAGAATTACCATATGATCAGTAATTGCACTATAGGGTATTTACCCAAGGACTAAAAGATGAGGTGGTATATAGAGAATGGAATATTATTCAGCCATAAAAAAGAGTGAAATCTTGCCACTTGCAACAACATGGATGGATCTAGAGGATATAATGCTAAATAAAATAAGTCAGAGAAAGACCAATATTGTATGATTTCACTCATATGCGGAATTTAAGAAACAAAACAAACCAAGAAGAAAAGACACAAAACAACAGACTCAACTATAGAGAACAAACTGGTGGTTCCCAGAGGGGAGGTGGGTGAAATAGGAGGAGGGGATTAAGAGCACACTTACTGTGATGAGTGCTGAGTAGTATATAAAATTGCTGAATCATTATATTGTATAACTGAAACTAATATAGCACTGGATGTGAATTACACTTGAATAAAAAAATAAATCAATAAAATGCAGTACCAGGTTTAGGTCAATAAATAAACTAAAAAACAAAAACAAAAACAGAAAAGAAAATACAGCCTGCTGAAAAGCTCCAGGAGGGCAGCAAACTTGCGTTGCTCACACTGTACTCACAGCTCTAGAACAGTGCCTGGCACATAATAGATGCTCAATAAATGTTGAATCAGGGCGCCTGAGTGGCTCAGTCGGTTAAGCGTCTGCCTTCGGCTCAGGTCATGATCCCAGGGTCCTGGGATCGAGCCCCGCATCGGGCTCCCTGCTCAGTGGGGAGCCTGCTTCTCCCTCTCCTCCCCGCTCGGTGTTCTCACTCACTATCTCTGTCTCTGTCTCTCAAATAACTAAATAAAATCTTTAAAAACAAAACAAAACAAAACAAAAAACATTTATTGAATCAAGGAATGAAATGTTCTATGATGTAAATATATCATCTTCATTTTACAGATGAAAAATGCTGGGACTCCATGAAGGGCTCAGGTTGACACCCAGGTTTGCCTGACTCCAACAGCTGTTTCTTAACAAATGATACACTCCCTTCCCTCCCCACTGTTGAATACTGAATAAATAAAAGAAAGAATGAAGGCTTGAATTATTCTATTTTTCCCTAGTGAAATTATTCTGAGATCACTGATTAACACTCAGAATCTATCAAGTCTTTTGATTCCCTTACCAGATTTTTCTTTCCCAGATATTTTAGTACTGATTCTTTTTTTTTTTTTTTTTTAAATAGGCTTCACACCCAGCATGGAGCCCAACACAGGGTTTGATCTCCGGACCCTGAGATCGACATCTCAGCTGAGATCAAGAGTTGGATGCTTCACTGACTGAGCCACCCAGGTGTCCCCGTGCTGATTCTTAACACTGATAGGTACCAAGCGTCTTTTTTTCAATAGGATCATACAACATCTGTTCTTAGGATACTTAAGACTACTGCTTCCAGGGAAAAGCCCCAGGAATGGTTAAACAGGACTCTCAACGGACTCCAGCCATGGGATGTCTAAGCAACCTTCGAACTGAAAGCACCTGAAGACTCCTTTTATTGTCGCTTTCAGAAGGCAGGACCTTTCTGTAGGCTAGTTTCTGGTCTTAGCTGGGGCGGGGGAGGGGTGGGTGTCGGCCTGTCTGGGTCATGGTTCAGAGGAAGAGCGCCACCTACTGATGACCTGCTCCACCTTCAACGCACTGCAGCAGGGCTAAGACCGTCCTGTTAATTGTTCAGAGGGTGTGGAGGGGTCTTCTGAGCAGAACAGTGGAATCTTGGTCTTGACTTCCAGCTCTGGTATTTGTAGTAACAGTGAGAGCAACAAAATCATAGCACACTGAATATAAGGCAGGTCAGTGTGGTTCTGTGAGAAAGAATAAGGACTCCAGCAGGAAAAGCTTCTTTCCAAAATACAGATTGCATTTTTCTAGGAAGCCTCTCCATTGAATGTTACTTTATTAAGGAGAATAGTCCTATAGCATATTTAATACCATTCCAGCAAAGCATTCACAAGGTTATTCTTTTCAGTAATGAGGTGGTACCTTCACTTCCATTTTCATGTGTTCCTGAGAAATTCCAGTGCATAACATAAGGCAAGAAAGATCAACCTCAAATAGCTCTTGGTTCCACTAGGAAGCTGGTAGCTACAAGTAACAAAGCCATGGCAACTTGACCAAGTAAATCGTTTATATGGTATGATTCCATCTGTGTGAAGTTCTAGAACAGGCAAAACAAATATATGGTGATAGAAATTAGAACAGTGTCAGGGACAAGGGGTAGGGAGGAGTTAATTGCAAAAAAAGACACAGAAGAAGTTCTGTGGTAATGAAAATGCCTATATCTTGATGGGATTTGGGTTACCCACATGTACATATTAGTCAAAACTCACCAGAGAGTGCAATTAGGATTTGTGCATTTCACTTATATACATTTCTCCTAGAAGAGAAAAAAAGAGATGTAAATAAATATTGAACTCTAGGGGCACCTGGGTGGCTCAGTCGGTTCAGTCGGTTGGGCATCTGCCTTTGTCTTGGGTCATGGTCTCGAGCTCCTGAGACTGAGCCTTGAGTCGGGCTCCCTGCTCAGCAGGGAGTCTGCTTCTCCCTCTGTCTGCCACTCTCCCTGCTTGTGCTCTCTGTCAAATAAATAAATAAAATCTTTAAAAAAAAATCTTGAACTCTAGTTAATGACTTGCATTGTGAAGTGTTTAGGAACGAAGTGTACTGATGTCTGCAACTTACTTTGAAGTCCCCTAAAAAAACAGATGAATTGACAGATACACAGAGAGATGGATTGATATGTAAAAAAACAAACAAGGCAAAATGGTAATCACTGTAGGATTAAGATGTTATGTAAATGGATGTTCAGCATACAATTCTTTCAACTTTTTCTGAATGTTCGAAAATTTCCATAATAAAGTCAAAAGGGAAATGAAAAAATAAAGAACAAGCTTAATGGAAAAAACACACATACCCACCTTTGGATTGAAATGACATAAGAAAATACCAAGTTTGGGTTTCTTTGGGCTGGAATTATCTCAGTTGTTTTAGTAAGAAGGACAGATTGGGGAGTTCGGATGTCACCAATTAACTTTTTTGAATGAGAAATTGTTTTAATTTGAGGTGCGTCTGAGCTTCCTGGCACATACCTCTAGTAATGGTGGGCTCCCAAATTAAGTTAATGAAGCCAACGAAGAGGATACTGTTTACCAATTATGTGTACCTTTCTCTAACCTCTTGACTAGCAAAACTGTTTCCGAGAATGGCGGGAAGGCTGTCCTTACCCCTATCCATCACAGTCCTAGCTTTGTACTTACTTTTTCAATGAGAATTCCACCACCACGACTGCCCCCTCCCCACCCCGCCCCAGCATCCCATCTCTGGAAAGAAACTGCACAAAAAATTCTTATTTAAGAGAGCCAACAAAGTTTTTTAAGCCATCAAATGAGTTCAGCGAAGATGAACCAGAAGTATGTGAATTATATTTCCCCTCAAGTCCTATAGAAATCCAATAAGTAAATTAAATGCATGTGGATTTAAACATTTAAGGCTGAGAAGGCTTGAGGCAAAGTGCATTTGACATTTGAAATAATGGAAACTCGAGAGGCGGCACGTAGCAAGATGTGCACTTACCTGGTGTAATAGGGGCCCTTGGTCACCGGTCTGCCTGCCTCTGTGTTTACTGAGCATAATGGCCTTGCGGGGAAATTCAATAAAACTCCCCATTGCCAGGTGTGACTTGAGGGCCATCATTTAGAAGACAATGGGAGCAGCCTCCCGCTCAGCCCTCCACCCAGCGGGGCCCTGATTACTGAAGTTCTGATTTTCTTCAGTTATCTCCCCTTTTGGAGGGATTAGCCTAGTACTCCAAAGCATGCTTGCAAAAGGGTCTCACAATGTGTTGCAAGAACCTGCAAGATGTTCTCTCATGATCACCCAGTAACTCCGCCTAAGCCAGGAATTGTCTATCTCTCTCTTTTTTTTAAGATTTTATTTATTTATTTGAGAGAGAGACAGGGAGAATGGGTGCGTGCGCACACAAAAGCCAGGGGAGGGGCAGAGGGAGAGGGAGAGGGACAAGCAGGCTCCAGGAAGGGCTTGAGGAGGGGCTCTCTGCAGGGCTCGCCCTGGGCCTCAATCCCAGGACCCTGAGATCAGGACCTGAGCTGAAATCAGACACCTAACTGACTGAGCCACCCAGTCTCCCTGCCTAAGCAAGGAATTCTAAGATGTGACCAAAGCTGTGTGTACGAGGGTATTTGTCACTGTTATTCAACATAGTAAAAATTTTGAAATCATCGGTTGGCCAGCAATAGGGTATTGGATAAATAACTGTTGCAGGTGCTGTTTAAAACAGTTGTTAATGGAACTAGAGGGTATTATGCTAAGTGAAATAAGTCAATCAGAGAAAGAATTACCATATGATCTCACTCTTCTGTGGAATTTAAGAAACAAAAGAGGATCATGGGGGAAGGGAGGAAAAAATGAACAAGACGCAATCAGAGAGGGAGACAAACTTTAAGAGACTCTTAATCCTAGGAAACAAACTGAGGGTTGCTGAAGGGGAGGGGGTGGGGGATGGGGTAATTGGGTGATGGGCGTTAAGGAGGGCACTGGATGTAATGAGCCGGGTCTTATATAAGACTGAGGAATCACTGAAAATTTAAATTTAAAAAAAGGATTATAAAAGAATATGAGGGGTGCCTGGGTGGCTCAGTCGTTAAGTGTCTGCCTTCAGCTCAGGTCATGATCCCTGGATCCTGGGATCGAGCCCCGCATCGGGCTCCCTGCTCCGTGGGAAGCCTGCTTCTCTCCCACACAGCCTGCTTGTGTTCCCTCTCTCGCCGTTTCTCTCTGTCAAATAAATAAATAAAATCTTAAAAATAAAATAAGAGTACATGAAATACTGTTAAAAATAAAAGTCTATTTTATCATAAAAAATAAATAAAAGAAATAAATAAATTTAAAAATATATAGAACAGTAGTTAAGACAATAGGTTGGGGAGCCTGGGTGGCTCAGGGGGCACCTGGTCAGCTCAGTCGGTTAAGTGTGTGCCTTTGACTCAGATCACGATCTCCGGGTCCTGGGATCAAGCCCCGCATCGGGCTCCCCGCTCAGCAGGAGTCTGCTTCTCCCTCTCCCTCTGCCCCTCCTCCCTGCTGTGCTCTCTCTCACTCTATCTAAAGAAAATCTTTTAAAAAAAGAGAGAGAGAGAAGAGAATAGGTGTGAGTTTGAGCGTGGCTTAGCCACTCACTTGGTTTGGAACCAGTTCTATATGTAACACAGCACGGTTCTATATGGAACCTCGCTGAACCTCTGTCTCCTCATCTATAAAATGGGTTTGATAGCATTACCTTAGGGGCCAACTAGAAGGATGAAATAAGACAATACGAATAAAGCCCTATGTAGTGCTTGATCACTCTAAGTGCTTAACTACTGACATTATAATTTTATTATATATATATTATAGTATGTACATATAAGTATAGTACAGTTTTATATAACCATTACAAATTATATTATTTAAAGAATATTTAATAGTATGGAAAATGTTTATAATATCTTATTAAATAAAAGAAACAGTATAAAACTGAACATAAAATATAACTCGATTTTATTAAAATAGACATAAGAAAAAAAGACTAGAGGAAATCATCAAAAATGTTATTAATGAGCATCATGTCTGATTGGGAGAATATGGACAATTTAAATTCTGGTCTTTATGCTTTCCTCTATTTTCAAAATTATTAACCTGGATCACATATTACTTTGTGTAAATGTCTTTCTTTTTTTTTTTTAAGATTTTATTTATTTATTTGAGAGAGAGAGAATGAGAGACAGAGAGCATGAGAGGGAGGAGGGTCAGAGGGAGAAGCAGACTCCCTACCGAGCAGGGAGCCCAATGCGGGACTCGATCCTGTGACTCCAGGATCATGACCTGAGCCGAAGGCAGTCGCTTAACCAACTGAGCCACCCAGGCGCCCCTGTGTAAATGTCTTTCAAATAACACCTATTAGATTACTTTAATAGATATGAATACAAAGCAAAAAGCAAAAAAAAAAAAAAAAAAGACCCATTATATTATCACTCAGAAAACTCTTTGGCATTTTTTTTAAATAACATAGAAACATGGCTAGAAAATTGAGAGCATGGAGGACAAAACTAATGGCAGAACTTCCCATCTGCTTACACCCTCTGTCTGTCCCCCCCAAGGTAAGTACAGTTAATAGCTTCCTTCAAGCAGGAAAAAAAAAAGAAGAAACCAGTGATCTATCAGTGTGAACAGGGCTGTCTCATGCTTTCCATTTTTACCAGATTGTGTTTGAGTTCTGTTCCAGGCAAACTGGTGCGTTTAAGCTCCTTACCCCTCTGCTCCCATCTGCACCTCCCCTCCCCCACTTCAGGCACAGCTGCGCTTGGCAGTTCCTTTGGTGAGTGCTTGCACATCGCTTCCTATGCCTCTATTCACACAACAACCTCTTCACACGCAACATATGGCATGGCTGGAGGGGCTTTTCTTCTTGATGGAAATGGTCTCACACCGTACACCTGAGCTGAACCGTGGCACAGTTTTCTACAGTATGGATATACCATAGCGTCTTTTGCATTCCCCCTATGGGTGGATATTTAACCTTTCAACTCCTATGTATTATTTTTATAATCAGAATAAAATAGTAATTATTTCTAAGTTTCCTTTTCACTAAAGGTAAAATATATACACATGTTGGTTTTTTTTAAAAGACATTTATTTGAGAGAGAGAGTGTGTGTGGGGGTGAGGGAGGAGCAGAAGGAGAGGGAGGGAGAGATGGGGGGCTCGATGGGGGGGCTCGATCTCACAACCCTGAGATCATGACCTCAGCCAAAATCGAAAGTCTGACGCTTAACCGACTGAGCCACCCAGGCACCCCTGTATGCACACATTTTAAATGAGATGTTGAAAGCACAGAATTCAAAGTTCATATGGCTTACTTGGGTGGTTTCACAGTGTTCATCCTAGACTGGACCCTTTGGATGAACCTGGCCTGTGCAATCTCACTCATGCTCGACCTCAGAAATCAGCCCTGCATCCCAGGAGCTGCTCCGGATTCCCTCCGGTCCCACCCCCACCACTTTGAGGTTTCTCTTCCCTGCACACCTGCCTGCTCCTCTGACCTCCATTTAACCCTGTAACCCCATTCCCGCTTCTCCCCCTAGCCAGCAGGGAGCCAACCCAGCTTTGGACTTGCTATCTCAGCTAGTCACTGATAGACGAGAAGGAAAGGAGGTCAGGAAAAATGACTTTTTTTTGCCTGTTCTTATGCCTTAACCATAGAAAAATCGATACTTTGGCACAGGGTGCTGTCGTGACATACACCTAAAGCATGTGGCTCTGGTTTCGTGTCCTGCTTTTTCAAACCATCACAGATTTTCTGTCACTATATGAGTCTTTCCAACCTCCAATATCACCTACCTTACTGTCCACTGTTCAGTTAATTAGTGGTGAGTGCCAAGTGCCAAGAAAATAATTTTAGAAACCACGAAGGTGAAGACCATGTTATATAGTAGCAAAACATTTAGAAGCAAAGAAGTCAGGGCGCCTGGGTGGCTCAGTTGGTTAAGCAACTGCCTTCGGCTCAGGTCATGATCCTGGAGTCCCTGGGTCGAGTCCCGCGTTGGGCTCCCTGCTCAGCAGGGAGTCTGCTTCTCCCTCTGACCCTCCCCCCTCTCGTGCTCTCTCTTTCTCATTCTCTCTCTCAAATAAATAAATAAAATCTTTAAAAAAAAAAAAAGAAGTCAGGGGAAAACATTTTTGCTTAGAAAAGAACTTCAGCCATGGTTACTGCTCATGGGAACTGACTGGAAGCATGTAGATCAGAAGCCAACTCAGATTTTGAGAGGCCAATATTGCCAGAGAAACCATAAGCTAGGACTTTGTTCAAGCCTTAAACCACTAGTTTTCAACTGGACTGATTTTGCCCCCCCACGGGACATTTGGCAATGTCTGAGACATTTTTTGGCAGCACAACTGGGACAGAGATGCCTCTACCCACTAACATCTAAGGGATAGAGGCCATGAACATTCTACACTACATAGGCTAGACCCCCCACAACAAAGAATTATCTGGTCCAAAATGTCAATAGAGTAACAGACCACAGAAAACCATAGATGAGGGAGTTTTTCCCAAGGAATTTTATTTTGGTCTAATCAAGGAAGTTCTCCTGCTGCCTGACAGAGACTCTGGCTTGGCAGGATTGTACAATTGTACAATCTATGGACTATGGACCAGTGACTGCGCTGTGACTCCTATTCTGTGCTTTTCTGAATGAAAATGCTTATTGCCTTGTCCTGCCCCTATTCCAACATGGCGTGTGGTATATGTGGATGATGCTAGCAGATACCTTGTCCTTTCAGTTCACAGGTCAATGAACATGAAGTATTGCACCTGGATTTTGAGATTTAACATATCATGTCGGCACTCAGGACATTGAGCTAGACCCAGTAACTTGATTGGACTTTGGGTGGTCTTCCTTAAGGGGGGTGGTCAGTGTATTCTATGCATGGGAAGAAGGGTGTGAAGGTTATTTGGTGATCAGAAGGGCATATTGCAGAGCGATCCCTGAGCCCTAGGCTAGATGACATTTCTCAGTCTCCCTTGTGGTTTGCTGTGGCTGTGGACTAACTGCTAACTATAAGTCATACTCACCACTTCCTGGCCTGGCCCATAAAAACCTCCTGCCAAACCCTCTCTTCCACTCCTACCCCCTCCCCAGGTTAAAGCAGAGGAACATGGGGCGCTTGGAAACCAAATGTTGAAGATGGCAGAGTCACAATGTGGAAGGAACCTGGATCCCAGAAACATTGGTTGATAGAGAGCTGCCCATTACTCAGAAATATCTGCATCTGGCTTTATATGAGCAAGAAATAAACTTCTCTTATTTTAATCACTGATAATTCAGGCTTATCTGTTGCAGTGGCTAGCATTACCTACAAAAGGTGATCTAGTCAAACCAAAGCCTGGTATGCACTCAATTTTCCTAGTATAGCCAATCTCATTTTATGCCACAAATATTGGAGAAGCAACACTCAAAGTAACCCTCAGTACACTTATAATTGCTTATTCAATGTCTCCCTCCCTCAGTAGACCATAAACTCCACCAGGAAATGTGTCTCTATTTATTGCTGTTTCCCTCAAACCTAACAGAGTACCTGGCACACTCTTGCCAGTCAATAAATATATTTTCACTGAATGAATTAAGAATTTTCATATTCTTTTAAACGCTGACTGAGGAAGATTCTAAACCACTGATAACAATAGATAGCATTAATTATATGTTTATGAAATTATGGATTATTTCACCTTATTCAATATCCCACAAATGTTTGCTGAGTGGCCTTTCGTGTTGCAGGCTCTGGGGATTCACAGGTATACAAAGAGGTGAAAATTCCTGTCCTCAAGGAGCTTATAATCTAGAGGATTTAAATATTCATGGCTCTTCCTTTTTATACACAAAAAGCTATGTATCTTGTCTGAATACTCACAGCGAAGCAAGGGGTGAGGCATGTGACTCCAGAGCCAAAGTATTAACAGGAAGAAAGGCTAAGAGGCAACAGTGATGCTATTTCTGGGGAGATTTGTAACAAGAAAACCCAGGTGCTATCTGGCTATTTTCGTGACAGTCAATCCCATATCCTCACTTGAGCTCCTTCTGGAGGACTATCAGTCAACAGACCGTGAATTACAGAAGGCCATCCTAAAGAGGAGGGAGGTAGGGAGTTCTGTGCAGAAACTATGAAAACACTGGGAGCTTCGTTCACCTTGGGTGTGAAGTTGGTCCTCAGAACCCGCACGCTGACCTATACCCAAAAATGAATTGTGAAGGCTCACTAGCCAACCCACCTGGGCATAAGGGAGTGTGTTATGGGCTAAATGCTGTGTCCCCCCCAAAACTGACATGTTGAAATCCTAACCCCCAAAGTGATAGTATTGGGAGACAGGGCCTTTGGGAGCTGCTTAGGTCGTGAGGGAAGAATCCTCATGAATAGGATTAGTTGTCTTATAGAAGAGACCCCAGAGAGCTCTCTTTCCCCTCTGCCATGCGGGGAGACAGCAAGAAGAACCAGAAGAGAGCCCTTCCTAGGTACCAGATCTGTCAGCACCTTGATCTTGGACTTCCAGCTTCCAGAACCGTGAGAAATAAATGTCTGTTGTTTATAAGCCATTCCATCTGTGGTACTTTGTTACAGCAGCTGGAGCTGACTGATACAGAGGGGCAAACCTGAACTGGTTTGGTTGCACATGTCCCAATAGGCAATCAGTGCAGCCTCACTCATTGGAGGGCAACTCCCGGGTATGGACTCTAAGAAAAACATGAGACTGCCTCAAAAAAACAGAGGAGTTTGAAGTTCAAAAGCCCAAGGGCCCCTACAGGCCATCTGAGGGTCCCAGCCGGCTCCTGGCACTGTTTTTATTCCAGCTCAGTCCCCACCCCTTGGCTACCCAGCCTCTGCACTTTCTGGCCAGTCACTTCATATTAGTTAAATCATCCCTTTATTGTTTAAGCTGGCCTGAGTTGCTTTTCTGTTATTTGTGAACAAAAGCCTCCTCATACACCTTTCCCTCTTCTTTTTCCTCTGTTTTGCATTGTTGGTTTTTTAAGGGTTGAAAAGTGCTGATCAGAGAACCTGATTACATGACCTTGGCACTCTTTCCACTGTTGAGACTGTGCCAGAAGCAGAGAAAAAGGCAAGGGGGCCTCCGTTCCAGGCTTATATGGAATCCAGAGACACCTCAAGTTCCACCTTAGGTTCGCACGACAAGTTACACCAGACTTCTCTTTCAGCTGCTCAGGGTGGTGTCCAGAGAGAGCAAAGGTCACTCAACACCTAGATGTAAGGGCAAGAGGTTGCTGTCCATTGTCTGAAGCAGAAACAATGTTAAAAGAGAAAACAAGAGCGATCACCCTTATCTGCTTCATAAGGTGAATTCGGATTATTGTTAGTGCTGGAGGGGACCTAAGACATCCAAGTTCATCCCCCTTATCTTACAGATGAGGACATGAGGCTCAGGGAGGCAAAATGACTATCCAAGCTCCCACAGCTAGTTAATGCCAGGGGAGGGAGGATCTGCATCCCCAGCATTTAGGTTCCTAATTGAGGGCTTCTGCATGACTCAAATCTGCCACAACCCGTTGAGATACCTGGTCCCAGATTGTTGAGCATTTCCTACATTTCTTCTGAATGCATAAAGATGGATAAGGCTCAAATTAAGAGGGAGGAAACGAAATCAGAGGTGGGGGAGGGGCACAGAGAGAGAGAGCGAGAGAGCGAGAGAGCGAGAGAGAGAGTGAGCATGTGCATGTGTGTATGGAGCAGAGAGGAAGAGGTGAGTGTTCGGGAGAGCGGCTGCCACCTGACTTGCCTCTTAGGCTCCTACCACTGGGCTTACTGGTCACACCAGCTGCACTTCCCAAAGCTCATCCCTTCCCGACCTGCCATCGACAAATTGCATTGATTTACAAAACAGACAACTCTGCAATTGCCTGAGTACATTTAATCTTTTCAAATTAAGCCAACTTCACATTCGGCATACCATATGGAATTCTTCAGGGTGTTTATAAACACAGTTACACTTAAGCCCTCGTCCACTCTGCTTAAACTGTAGCAGAAATAGCACAGAGAGCCAAAAACACACAGACTGAAGGGACAATCTGCCACAGGGACCAAATCCTTCTAGAGATGGCAAAGACTTGAGACATCGTCTGGTCCAGAGGCTGTACCCTCGAGGCACATGGGCTGAATTCAGCACACAGATGTGTTGAGTTTGGCTTGCTTTGTGTTTCTGAAAATGTTTGTGCCAACATTTAAGAATTGGAAGATTTCACATAAAAATCCAGACTTCCTACATTTTTTGGGAAAACTGGAAATGTGGCCATCCTGAGTCCTCTTTCCCACACAACAATCAGCTGGAGATGAGTAGAAGCTTCTTCCTCTGCCAGGGGTACCTTTTCCCATCTGCTGTGATTGTCACCACTCCGCATTGTTGGACATGAAATAGCTGCATCACTCCTTCTTGATACTCTCCTGACCCTTGTAGGCATTTTCCAACCTTCTCTCAATTGAGACATTCATTTAGAGAGGAGGGAATGGAGGGCCAGGGTGATAAGAGCTCAAGGTGGTACCTGAACCCAAGCATTTCCAGACATGCGAGAGAGCTTCAGACTTCCTCAGCCCATGGAGTTGGGTGTGGGGAGGATGGAAGAAGACAAGCCAATTTCACGTGTATGTTGAGTGCCGGTGAGACCATGGGTGACTTCAGTTAGATGAGAAGATGAGCTATTTGATGGCCTTCACTCATTGCAGATATTCATTCATTCACATGTGCAACAAATGTTTACTGCCTTTCACGAACTATTAAATCTTGATTCTGGTCCTCAAGGAGCTTATCATCCAGCAGAGAGAAACAGACATGGAAGCACATGAATTCCAACAGCCCACACTCCCCTCTTCTAGTCACATCTGTAGGTGGAGGGCACTACAGTGCAGTGGTTAAGTGTGAGATAATAGAAAATATACATTGGTCTTTGCCCCTGGTTCCTGACGCAGAGCTCCTGAAACTCTTGTAATTTTCTAAGTGATGAGAGCAGCAGGAGCATCTTTTGTTGTAATATTTGATCTTTGACGCCAGTTCTTGACACAGAGCTCCTGAAACCCTTGTCATTTCTTGGGTGATAGGAATATCTTTGTTCTAATGAGGCAACTCTGGGTGGGCTGCTAGGTAGGGATTGGTCACAGGAAAGCCAAACCATGATTAGAAGTTTGGAATTTTTAGCCCACCCCCCATTCTCTTGAGAAGAAATAAAAAATGAAAATAGAATTAATGATCAATCATGCTATGTGATGAAGCCTCCATAAAATCCCAACAGTCTGGGGTTCAGAAAGTGTCCAGGTTGGTGAATAGGTGGAGGATGTGTGCCTGGAGAAGACATGGGAGACTCCATACCCTTTCCCGATACTGTCCCCTTCTCATCTTTTCCATCTGAATGTTCATCTGTATCCTTTGTCTCATCTTTTTATAATAAACTTGTAAGCTGCTCTAACAAATTAATTGAATCCAAGGGGCAGGAGGTCATGGGAACCTTCAATCATAGACAAGTTGGACAGAAGTTGTGGGTCACTTGGTGACCTTCTACTCATGATGGGCATCTGAAGGAGGGGGCAGTCTCCTGGGACGGAGCCCTTATCCTGTGGAATCTGACACCATCTCCAGGTAGATCATTGTCAAAATTGAGTTAAATTGGAGGATGCCCAGCTTCGCCGGGAGGAAACCCACACCTGTGGTGACCAGCAGTGTCAGAAATGAACTGTTTTGTGTGAGTAGTAAAGGAGAGAGACATGCAGGAAGAGACAGGACTGGGGTTTTGTGGGTTTTTTTTTTTAAACACATGAAGGTAACAGTCTGACTTGCAAACTTGGATTCAAATGTTCTTCCTGTCCCTTCTTACCTTGGACAGAATGCTTCCCAGCTAAGCCTTAGTGTTCACATATGTATGAAACAATTCAATGCCTACACATTGAGTTCTCATGAGGAAACATTTGAAAAGTTCCTTGCACATGGGGCGCCTGCATGGTTCAGTCTGTTGGGCATCTGACTCTTGGTTTTGGCTCAGGTCATGATCTCAGGGTCCTGGGTTGGAGCCCGGCATCGGGCTCCACACTCAGCAGGGAGTCTGCTTGAGGATTCTCTCCCTCTCCTTCTGCCCCTCCTCTCTCTCTCTCTTTCTCAAATAAACATATAAATCTGAAAAAAAAAAAGTTATTTTAATAACTGGTGGATTCAATCATTCTTCCAGAATGCTTCCATCCGTCCTCTGCTACTCATTCTTCCTTTCTTTTCCCTTCCCTTTCATTATTCTCTTTCTCTCTTTGTTCCAGACAGTCTTTTAAATTTTGAGATGTCCAAATATTTTCTGGCATCCCAAATCACTGGGCAATGGGCAGGCTTGCAATGAAAAGTGCCAGCACACATTAAAATAAACCCATGTGGCTTGACTCTCACCAGCAGTGCATCATTTATGTTACTTCTTTGAAGGACAGAAAATTACTAAGGAGTGAATCCTTAATTATTTGGTCTGTTATCTGCATGGAGTATCTTGGGTGATGGTCCTGCTCAGGGGTTCTCACACAAAAATAATTCTTCCAGGCCTTGAGCATGCCAGATTCCAAAGCCAAACAAAGGACCAAGAGCCAGAAAATCTTAGATTTTAATCCCAGGACAGATGCTGGTTCCCTTGTTGGCTATGGGCAAATTACCTCCCCCCCATCACTTCACCCACCAGCAATGCAGAAATCAATTATTTCCTGGCCTCACTTGAGAGCTCAGAGACTTAATTAAGCCTTTGGAAGATGGGCGTTAGTTAACCTAATTCTCTCTGTAAGCGAACAATCTTTTGCTTTCCCAATCACACCACCTAAACTTTCCATAAATTAGTCCCCTTTTCCTAAAGTCAGAATGTAGGATGACTCTTCTTTTTACTAATTTGCTTCTATAAATGGCTTTTAATGATATTATCATCACTTTCTCATACACAGGTGCAGGGTAGGAAAACTGTGATGAATAGCGAGCACCTCGGGGATGATCAAGACCGAAGGGTGCTTGGGAGAGTCCTGTTCTCTCCAGAAGGGAAGAATTATCTTTGTCCTTGAAAACAGAGAAAGGTCTTGGTTCCTCTGGTCATTGTGAGCACTCTAATGGGAAACGTGGCTTGGATTAAACTTGCTTATTTTGCAGCGACGGGGACAGAGTTCCTCCTGGGCATGGCGGGGGGCATCCCTCACACAAAGGTTCAAATCCTGGCTCCCCCACTTCCTAGCTGAGCGACCTTGAACATTCACTTCACTTCCCAATCTCTTTATCTGTGAAATGGCAATACTAAAGTCGGCTTCACGGGCATGTCTTAAGGATTAAGTGAAGCCATATGAGTCACCCCCTTTATATTCCCTTTTAGAGCTATGTACACCTCTCCGATTTCCACAACTAGATTATGATAGACCCCTTGACAACTGGGATTGCTCAAGTGTATCCAGCCTTTCTCCACAGGGGTTCCGCAAGAGAATTAAACTCCACAGAAAATTATGTGTGACTATTTATTCAATTCTCTCAGGGATGATCTATAACTAGTACCATTTTCAATGCGAAAGAGAGAAGTTAATTCATTACCTACAATGGATGCCTTAGGGCATTAAGGCTTAATTCCTTCCTGAAACCTGGTTAAGAAACACTGGTTAACACTATTATAGAAGATAAACTCCAAACTTTCAGTGGTTTAATATAATAGAAGTTTAGGTCTAAAGGGCGTTCCAGATTGGCAAGAAGAAAATAATTCAGAGATTCCAAGCTCTCCAAGCTCATCTGCATTAAAGGGAAAAGCAGGGAGAAGAGAGGTTTCCCATTGACACTTCCATCAGCCAGAAAGCAGGCACGTGGCCAGGCCCAACCGCAAGGGCGTCTGGGAAATGTAGTCCATCTGTAGAGCCAGGAAAAAGAAGAAAATGCTAGCAGGTCTCCGCCATGTCCAGGTATAATCACCCTAGTATTTAGATTATCAAATAGTATCATACAGTAGGGGACAGTGTTCAATACATGTTTGTTAAACTTATGAATGAGTGAATTAATCAATCATTTATTCATTCATGTAATCAACCCTCCCAACCTGACTTGCTCCATTTATCCTATGTCCTACATCCCCTGAAGCCTTTCTTCCAGCCAGCTGTCCCAGTAAGGCCCTGATAAATTGCTCTGTGGTGTTAAACAGTGTTTAGAAGGAACACTTGGCCTCAACTTGCAAAGTCTTGAATCTGAGTCTCTGCTGAATCAATTACCAGCTAGCTGGACTCCCTGGGGCCAGCTCCTTTTTACCTAATGTTACAGACAGGTATTATGTGTTCCTTTGTCTGCAGTGGAAGCAATGGTTTGTGGCTCCTCTCGTGGTTTTGGGGAAGACCACAGGGCCTTACTCTAAGTTAGGGTACTTTAGGAAGTGCCATACAAATGTACATGCTATTGATATTTATTCACGTTATTAGCTGAAAATGATAGGCAAGGCATTTCTCCTCGAAGGGAGAAATCTATTATAAGAGAGAACTCTAAACAGATTTCTAGTGGCAAAATATCAGGTGCTTTCTTGCAAAGTCATGCTTTCTGCTCAACGTTCCTGTTTCCTAGTAACTACTAGCATGATAATAATTTCCACAAATGCCATCACAGGGTTAGGGTTAGGGTTAGAGTACAGGGCTTTTGTTTGAATGTGTAGTGACCGATAGGCAGGAATGGGCAACCTGAGCTGGTTATATCGATGAGATTCAAACCAGTCTGGGGACAGGCAAGGAAGGAAAAGAAGGAGGGAAGGAAGGGGCCAAGATGGCGTACCACCCCACACCTGGGTTGTGTGTCTCTGGCAACACAAGGGAACATCAACTGACCCAACTGGATTATTTTTCCGAAGAGAAAATACAATGGAGAAAGGAGTGGTAATTCAAGGTGTGTAGACTCTTCCGGTGGGGCAAAAGCCAAAAAGGATTTGTCATTTGTGCGGGCAATAATCTAGGTGGATTCTGAATTAAACTGTTCACCCTGTGTGGAACAAGTTTGAAGGGCAACCTGGTGCCACAACCTCACCCCAGAGGAAGGGAGGGGAGATGATATGATAGAAAAGACGCAGGTGGAAGAACCAAATAGAGCTGGGTGCAGATCTTCGCTCTGCCACTTTTTTCTAGCCTGATTGTGGGAAAACCTCTCTGAGTTTTTGGAGATAATAATTCCTGTGTCAAAGGCTTAGCGTAAAGACTAGATACAGCAATCTGCCTCTTAACTACCTAGCACAGAGTAGGCATTCAATCAGCGCAAGTTATTCTTACTAAAATAGACCAGTCATCCCTCTGCCCTAATGATGTACTGATTGACACACCCATTTCTGGACAACGAGCTTTGCCAAGATCATACAGGGTTTAAAAATCACTGCCTCGGGGCGCCTGGGTGGCTCAGTTGTTAAGCGTCTGCCTTTGGCTCAGGTCATGATCCCAGGGTCCTGGGATCGAGCCCCACATCGGGCTCCCTGCTCAGCGGGAAGCCTGCTTCTCCCTCTCCCACTCCCCCTGCTTGTGTTCCCTCTCTTGCTGTGTCTATCTCTGTCAAATAAGTAAATAAAATCTTTTAAAAAAAAATCATTGCCTTTGGTGGTAGGGGTTTGGGTGATCGCTGAGAGATCTTTCCTGACCATCCAAGAGGAGTAAACTCTCCTGGGGGTTCCTTCCTAATTGGGCATGTATTTGTATACTCGTGTACTTGGGTTTCGTCTGTCTTTTCAACCAGAACATATGCTTCAAGAGGGCAGAGAGCTTGCCTCTCCTGTTCATGGTGGCTCAGTGTGCAACACAGCCTGGGACACCATGTGTTCAATAAATGGCTGTTGGAGGCAAGAATAGGGAAGGAACCAGGGCCACCTGAGTGATCCATGAACATTTTAACACTGACAACCTCGAATCCCACTGCGAGAGCTGAGTCCCGAAACGCAGGTGGCCCTGGACTGAAATGGGTTCTAACTCGTAAAAGACTCCCAGGGGATTCCCACCCCGGGGATAGAGTCTCCAGAGAAGGTGGGCTGGGACGTGGGGGTGGGGAAGGAGCCAGCCTGCCTGTCACCTGGGCACAGGAATCCAGGTGTGCATGGAGGTTGGAGAGAAGCCCTCCCCAGCCCAACCTGCCCAACACAATTCAATTTGCCTGCATCACCCATGCCCTCGGCCTGGCATCCGTCTTCCTTCTCAGCAGTGGTCATAGGGCGAGGGAGGAAAATACCTTTCAAGACCAGACATGAATCTTGCAGTAAACAAGCTTTCCTCAGCCAGGGTGTGTGGGTTTTAACCTTTCATAATACCCAAAGGGCAGATTGAAATGCTGAAGGAATGCACAGGAAAGCTTCCATGCTAGGCCAGGCAAACTCTAGCCCCGAAAAACAAAAAAATAAAAAAAGCACGAAAAGCTGTCAGGAGCCTTTTCTCCTAAAAAGAGGCATGTAGACACACGTTCTTTGTTTGTCAAACCTCCTTCCCTTAACCCCCCACCCCCACCCCGTCTCCCTCTCCACCTGTGGAGGAGGCTAGGGTTCACAGTAGGTAGGGACGGAGGGCGGACCTGGCCTGTATAAAGCACCTACTGTGTGCCCAGCACCGCGCACGTGTATCATTGTAGTGTTCGATTGAACCATCCTAATGAGCCACATCGAGGATGGTTTTCTCTCTGCTGTACACTCAGTGTGACACTCAGCAGTTGGCTCGTCGGAAATCACACCTGACCAGGTGTCTGTCACACAGCACCAGTCACACTACCTAATTATTTTGAATTGCATTCACACTGAGGAATATTTTCTTGTAAGTGGATAGGCCATGCTCTTGAATGTCCACTAATATAATTTCTGATGGAAATAATTTAAAAGGTTTTATTTATTTATTTAATAGAGAGAGAGAGCGCGCAAGCACAAGCGGGGGGAGCAGGAGAGGGAAGCAGGCTCCCCGCTGAGCAGGGAGCCCGATGCGGGGCTCGATCCCAGGACCCTGGGATCATGACCTGAGCGGAAGGCAGGCGCTTAATGACTGAGCCACCCAGGCGCCCCTTATGGAAATAATTAAACACGTACACAAAGACACAGCAATGAGTCTGTGGATTACAGCCTTGTTTTTGATGGCAAAAAACCCACAACTTAAATACCCACTAGTAGAGTTGGTCAGATAAATTATGGAACACTCATGCAGTAGAATACCTCATACATACTGTAACTTTTTATCTAGCCATGGAAATCGTCACTGATTTATTATTAAAGGGGGAAGAACCCAGTTTCCAAACGATATGTAAAATACCATTTTGGAAAAAAAAAATACACAGGCAAATATATGCATACACAAATTCAAGAAGGATGCACAAAAATGAGCAGTTTATCTTTGAATAGCAGGATTAGGGGTCATTTTTATCTTCCGCGGCTTCTCTGCACTTTTAAATATTTTTCTACAGAGAGCTTGCCTCTCTTGAGCAGTTTGTTTTAGTCTGCTCTTTTTAGGAGTAATTTTTAGAATGATTAGAAAGCTGCTTTCTAAAACATTTTGCTTGAGGGCCCAGAATTTGGAAACATCTCTATTCTTTTTTAGCCAGTAGTGAAAGGAGAAATAAAAATCCTAGCCAAATACTGACATTTGGCCAATATTGTTTCCTTTTATAATTACATTGTCAATCGCTGATTAAAATGTAAGCGCCTGAAAACAGAAAACATGTCCTTTTTCCCTCTTTAATCCTTGTCCCTTTGTGGTGTTCTCAATGAATATTCATGGTTGTTTGATTTCTTCCTCTCACTCTTTTGGTTTTGGGTTTGGGGTTCGCGTCTGTTTTTGTTTCTGTTTCCTATTTTACACCAGAAGCTTATTCACTTGGACCCTTTTAAATTCAGGTTTATGAAAATCAGGAAAATGTAGACAAGACTGAAATTTACTTTTTTTTTCTCTGAATAAAATTAGGGTTTGTTGAGTGAAGTGTCCTTGTAAGCAAATGAGGTGGGAGGGGTGTGTTTAACCTACTTGGGAAAATACTTTTGAACTCTTTACAACATCCCTTAGGGCCCAGTTAATTAATGGACTGATTACTAATGATTATAATTCATTGAGTTGATTTGGCAGAATTTCCTCCTGGCAGCACTCTGTTTCCTGTTTGTGTTACTTGTCAGTGTTGAAAGTAACACATCTAGGGACGCCTGGGTGGCTCAGTTAGTTAAGCGACCGCCTTCAGCTCAGGTCATGATCCTGGAGTCCCAGGAGTCCCGGTATCGAGTCCCGCATCGGGGGGTCCCTGCTCAGCAGGGAGTCTGCTTCTCCCTCTGACCCTCCCCTCTCTCATGTGCGCTCTCTCTCACTCATTCTCTCTCTCAAATAAATAAAATCTAAAAAAAAAAAAAAGAAAGTAACACATCTATTCTGCCTTACGAATAGCACCAATTTTCACTAATGCGGAACCTGTTCAATCATCTGAGCGGCTCTTTCATATCTTTCTAATCTTCAGATTTGATGATGATGTGGAACCCCGTATATCCCTCTTTAAAAAAAAGGCATGCTATTACAAATACAAATGTTTTTCCTTCACTAAAATATAGAGCTAGAGAATATACGGTATGAATGGAAATAGTAATCCTGCTCATTGAATTAAAAAATCATCTGAACAGTATGGCAACGTGTAAAATTGTGTTTCTTTCCTCTGTGCGCAGACACGGAGGATTCCTGCCCCCCCATCCTGCCTTGTGTCTGCAGAGAACCACCGTCAAAGTCATGTTCCAAGAGTCACGTCAGCCCTCCTGGGGCTGGGACCCTTCCTCATGCCATTGGTGGTGACCCAATGCTGGTTTGACCCTTTAATAAGACAGCCTCAGAGCAATCATGGCCACTTGGTACCAAAATGCCAAATTGACAGAGTCGTGGATTTTCCAGTTTGACATTGGGTTGGTTTCCTTTTTGGTTGGTTGTTTTATTTTGTTTGCCAAAAGCAAACTCTTTACCAGTCTTCCCACTGACAGCATGCCTATCTGGTAATTATTTCCTTCACTCGATAAAAAAGGTATGAAATGAAGGTAAGATTTGATGTTAGGAGCACAAGGAGTCTAAAACAGTCCTTCAAGAGGTGTATCGTTCAAGAAAGTAGCCAGTAACACATATGGCTATTTAAATTTAAATAACTACAAATAAATAAAATTTAAAATCCAGTTCCTCAGTTGCACTAGCCACATTTCAAGTGCTCAGTTTTCAATAAGCACACGTTGGTCGTGGCTCCCATTTTGGAACACGCAGATGGAGGATATTTCCACCGTTGGAGGAGGTTCTACCGGACAGAACTATTCTAGAGTCTGATAAGAGACAAGAAACACGAAACCATCAGTGAAACACCTCCTTCACAATATAGATGTATGTTTGAGTTTGGGCCTCAGAAACCGTACACTTGGTACAACAGCAATCGCTCAGAAAATCCAGCATAACCAGAAGAAGGACAAGATTGTCTCCCAGGGACCTTCTATGCTGGGGGCTATTGTTGCCGATCAAGTCACCCCAGGGACGTAGAGCCTTAAAGAAACAGCAATCACTTCATTATCTCTCCCGAATCTGGGAGTGGGGCTGAGTGAGACGGTTCCTGGGTCTGTGAGCGGTTGCAAGTGGTGGCCGGGGTTGGGGTCGGCGTCTCCTCCCAGGGGCTCACCGCTGGGACCTCCGCGGGGATCTGTCCTAGAGGAAGTGGCAACAGGACCTGATCAGGGAAGCTGCACTGACATCATCCACAGAAGTCTTCACCGTCCCCTGACTCAAGAGGGGAGAACACAGCCTACTCTACCAGGAGGGGAGTCATCGTGGGGTTTGGAGGGTGTGGAGCGGGCGAGCTTGAGAACTACCATCCGCAGCACCTTCTCAGGACAGGCCAAGTGGCCCTGTTCGCATCACTGTCCTCTTGGTCGCTGGCCCTGCCTGCAGATGGGAGCCCCAGCTGGGGATCGAACACGCTAAAGGAAAACTAATTGTGTGATTTCTGCCAAAGCACAAATTCTAAATCTTTATTGTGCCATGGGTTTCTAGAGTGATAGGGTAAATCCTCAGAGAAGTGTCTCCAAGGGTATAAAATGTGGTGTCCCCTGATCGGATGGGGGGGCCACCAAATGTGGGGTGATCCGATTTGGGTGGAGGCCAGTGGGGTGGGCAGTGAAAGAATTCAGCCGAGGCAGAGCAGAGGAGATAGAAGCTTCTGGACTGTACCATAAGAGAGTCGCAGACGGGGCAGCAAATCAGAGGTGGTCTGCCAGGAGGTAGGGGTAGGGGGCTGTCGTTTAAGGGGGAAAGTGAGGAGGTATGGTAATGTATGGAATTTTCTGTCTTTGATACCTATGCCCTGGTATAAGTAACCCATAGGTCAGCTAGAGTTTATGGGTATTTTGAGGTGGGTCTGCTGATGGGCCTGTTGGTATTCAGCCCGGGCGTTACTGTGGGCCCTGCTACCTTACTCAGGGTTGCATCCTTCAATTAAGAAGCCTCTACATAAAATGAAAATATAGGAGTTCCAAAGAAACCAGTTATATGGAAACATAGTTACTAAAATAGTTAAATAACAATTTAGTAAAATATGGAGCAAGCTCTAACAGCAGGCTTCATAAGTCTTATAATTGTAAAGTTCTGATGAACCCAAATGATATTCCATAATATCTGTAACAATTGTGTGTGATATGGGAATAATTGTGATTTCTTTTTTTTTAAGATTTTATTTATTTATTTCAGAGAGAGAGAGCACATGAGAGCGAGCACAAGCATGAGCGGGGGGAGGGGCAGAGGGAGAAGCAGACTCCCCGCTGAGCAGGGAGCCAGGTGTGGGGCTTGATCCCAGGACCCTAGGATCATGACCTGAGCCGAAGGCAGATGCTTACCCGACTGAGCCGCCCAGGAGCCCCTGTGATTTCTATTGATGTCAAATTCACAAATTCTGCTAAAATTATTATGGTTGTTGCTTACACTCATATTTAAAGAAATGCTAACTTTTCATTTAATGGTTAGTGAAAATAAAGATGTGCTATTTTTTTTTCTCTCCCAGGTTTGCTGATCACTGACTCTGTCTTGCTTACAAGCCTCTGAGGTATAGGGGGTGAAGTTGGGGCAGGAGTTCTTAGTGCAACAGAGTAACAGCAGGGCTTTGGGACATATAAGGTGAGGGATAAGCTGGGTGCAGGATAGGTTGACGGTAGGGAGACTGGATAAACTGCTCAGAGCAAAAAAAGTAAGAGAAATCCGGATGGGGAGAAGGGGGAGTTCTGGAAGGACAGAAAGCTGGAGACAATGGTCAAAGGTGGAAACCTAAAGAAAAACACCCTGGTGAAGACATTCCTTCTGGCTAGGAGGGCCAAAGAAAGTTTTAGACTCCCCGCTGAGATTCCCTATACTTGATTTTGCTTTCCCACCCCAAGCCAACGACCTGAAATTACCTACCGTGGCCACATCGCGAGCTCCGTCCCTTTTTCTGCCAGTCTAGGCTTTCTTCCAGCACGGGCAAGCGGAGTTGCTGCCACTGCACCTTCCCTGGGCCAGTCCCTTCCGTGGGCGCTCGAGGGAACTAATGAACTACGGTGCTCTCCTCCATGCCTAAATTCTAAATCCAGTGAGAGCCAGGAATGAGGAGATGGATGTCAAAACATCTGCTTATTGCCACTAAGATCTGGGTCAGAGGGTACAGCTTAGATGTGGACTTCCTGCTTGTCCCTGTCTCGACCACCACCCGCACTCCTTCTAAAGCTGGGTACCTTAGGGGAAAGGTTCAGTCGTTAGAAGACACACTTATCCAGGACCGCTGCCTGGCACTGGTCTAGGGAAGGATGGTGGAGGGGAAAGAGGAAGAAAACGACAAACACACACACACATTCACACACAGACACACACACACACACATTTAGTATTCTTGATGGACTAGTTCCTCCCCATCTAGACATGTGGACCAATGGCTGTCACTCACCAACCAAGTGACTCACTCCATCTCCAAGGAGAAGAGTTTGGGGTGTGGCAAGAAGCCAGGAGTGCTTGGGTAAAACTCCCTAATGGAATCTCAGAGATGGAGAACTCCCCCCTCCAACATCCACGTTTGAAACTCTCCTACCCAGACATAAATAATCATTATAATTTTATTCTTACTTGTTATTATATTAAAAGAAGAGGAGGAGCAAGAGGGCTTCCTACCTTGTGCTAGGGACTAGATGAAAAATTTTAATGCATCATCTCATTTAAATCTCACAACAATCCTTTACTGTCAATGGTTGAATCATCTGACATCTGAAATTGTTGATTTTTGACTTAGAAAAAATGGGAACTTTGTGTCCGTCATCTTAATGGCTCCCCACTTTACAGGTGAGGTCACCGAGATTTACAGAAATTAAGTGACTTGCCAAGGACCACACAGCTAGTGAGTGAGCCATCCGGACCGTAATTCAGGCTTGACCCCAGAGCCCATGGTAGGAACGGCTACAGTACAATGGAGGTGCGCTGGTGCACCTGGAGATGCACTGGAGGATTTCGAGGCTCATTTCCTAATACAGCAACATCCAACTTCTCTCTTCCAGGCCTGTGCCAGGGACTGGAAATGAAGAGATCAATAATACACAGGTTCTGCCTCCAATGGTGGGGATGCTTAATAAATAGTTTTAATAGGCTAATTACTGAGGTTCCCCTTCTTACACACATTGAGTGAGAATGGCCTGTCCTGCTTGGGAGAAGCCTCCAGCCTTCCATCATCCAGCCCTTCACTGTTGCTCGAGCTCCTTTGCACACATTCCCAGACCTGGCGTGCTTCTTTGTTAAGCACCTGGTTAAGGGCTGAAACTGATGACTGAGGCTGCTTCCGGAGAAGAATCTCCTCTGCTCCGAATTAAGCAGGTTCACAGTAGAAATCAGGGCCGGGGTGGAAGCAGCCTCGGGCCAATGGAGAGAAATGAATGCTAGGGATTCGGAGGCGGGGCGATTTCAGGCTCCCTTTCCCATTTTTTCTGAGCATGAATCCACACTGGAGATCTCATTCTCATTTCAAATCACTCCTGGGAAACTGGTCCTCAGGTCCAATCCACACATGAATCTTCAGCTCCATGGGGACTCTGGGGGCCGTAGGACTCCAGGACAGGAAGACTGCACCCCAGGCTGGGAAGGCAGTGCTAGAGACATCCCAGCCCCTCACTCTCAAGTCCACAGTACTACGGTCTGGCCGGGGACCACAGTCTGCCCCCTAACCCCTTGGGAGTGCATCTACTTCAGCTGCTGTCTCCAGTCCAGATAGCAATAATATCTTCCTTTGATTGTTGATTTGTTAAAAACAAAAATCCAGTTGTGTGGTCACTTCACTTCAGATCCTCCCAAATCGTTCCCCACTTACCCTACAATAAAGTCCAGATTGCTCCCCACCCAGCCCTGCCTCCCTAACTCCGTACACTGCCTCCCTAACTCCGTACATGGCCTCCCTCCATCCCCTCCCCTTCTCTCTCCCTCAGGGCTCCAGCGAGCAGGACTTCTTTCCCTCTGAAGATAGATGATTCTTGAGAAAGCCTTTCGCTAGGCTTTCACGCACACTGTTCCTGTCTCGAACATTCTCCCCATCCCCACTCATCTTAGCTGTTCTTTCTTCTGATACTTTCTCTGTTGTTTCTCTGGACTCCAGTATCATCCTGCACATCCTCCATCCTGATACGGTTCCTGCTGCATTGGTTTTCCTTCTTCAGTTCTCGGCCTCCCTTGATAGCTGGGCCTGAGTTGTGGTAGAGTTTCGGTAATACTTGTTGAATGAACAGATGAACGAATGAATAAATAAAAGATGAAATCAAAGATCCATTCTGCAGAGGACTGAAAGGTCTTCAAGATATGTAGCCAGTTAGGGACCCGAGAGAACTGTAGTTCTGGTGTGGGAGACAAGCAGAGAGGCCCTGGGCTTCAACAGCACAAGTGTATCTGGGTGGATCCAAAACCTAACGGAAGCCTCGGCACCCGCTAGGCTGTAGTATGTCAAGGGTGGATTCCCAAAAGCCCAGTACATGGCAGTGACGGTCAATTAAGATCCACTCTTCATCCTACAATTTTAACCCATTCAGTAACACAGGTCTCTGTCCCATCAAAAATGCCATCTAACTCCCTGATTCCTTTTTTTTTTTTTTTTAAGGATTTTATTTACTTGAGAGAGAGAAAGCACACGTGAGAGGGGGGCAGGGTGGTTGCAGGTAAGGTCAGAGGTAAAGAGAGAAGCAGATCCTGCTGAGCAGGGAGACCATGGGGCTCAATCCCAGGACCCCGGGATCATGACCTGAGCCAAAGACAGACGCTTAACCCACTGAGCCACCCAGGCGCCCCTGAATCACTTTTTAAAAAGATTTATTTATTTATTTGGAAGAGAGAGAGAGAGAGAGAATCTCCAGCAGACTCCCCACTGAGCCCAGAGCCTGATGCATGTCTGGATCCTGGGACGCTGAGATCATGACCTGAGGAGAAACCAAGAGTGGGTCACTTAACTGACTGAGCCACCCAGGCGCCCCGTCCCTGATTCACTTTTACTCTTCATCTCAAACAGATGAAAGCAAGTTTTTCCCAGACTTGATATGAACAGAAACCTCAATTTCCTGGCTGCCTGAACGAACACTGATGGGAAGCAGTCTTTTTCAAGGTCAGTTTTGTTTTAACCATGTCATTACTGCTATCTCCTAAGGGCAGAGGCCACGGTCACCTGCAAACTATGCAGAGATCAGCATTGCCCACCCTGTAGAGACCAGGGGACAAGAAGCAGTTGTTGCTCACTCCAAAGAATCTGGATGTTGGAATTTTTAAAGCCGCTAAGCTATGGTTGAAAATATTTATTAAAAAAAAAAAGAAGAAGAAAGAAAATATTTATTAACGTCTTCAGGACAACATCAGTGCTTTTAAAACCTATATTTACTATATAAACTAAGTCCAGCAAATAAAGTTGCATGACATAAAGGTTCATACAACTAGTTCTCATAAGGAAGACCTTCTACAGCTTAAAGATAAGATGACTATAGGTTTGTGGAGCCAAAAGAGAGTATTTCCAAGCTGAAGACATCCCACTGAAGATCCCAGAATAATCCTGCTGATCTCATCCACTAGCCTTGATGTCATAGAGCGAGAGCCAAAAAGACTGGGTCTCAAACCACTAAGTGTAATGAGAAGGTGACAAACATACAGCATGCATGTACTCAGACTTGGTCTTGTTCCATGAAACTTAGCTCTTGGAAACTCATACACTAAAATAGTAAGACATAACAAAATGCTAAAGCACAAGAATCAGAGAAGCTGCACATTAGAATGGGGTGTCAAGTTTAGGGGAGGGGTGAAATAGAGCACAGTTTTAAAAGCCAGAACGTTCCATGCATTATTATAGATAAAGCTGCAAATTTAGCTTTGAGCTTTCTGGTGCCCCAAATGAGAAGGGCATATAACTAGTGACATTCAACCTAGTAGCACCAGCTGATTCTCACAGCTGCACATCCTAGGGGTGGCCCTGGTCCGGAAATGTCTCCACTGCCTAGGAGCATTGAGAAATGCCAGATACCAGCGAGACAGGTGTAATGGAGCTTTGTTTTCCCACCGGTGAACTGATCTCTTCCCAAGTCCCTAACTCACATCGTGAAGGTGACATTCCGTCCCTCTCGGGTCTGTCCTGAGGTTCTGAGTGGGTCACTCTGATGGCTCACTCTGTGCCAGGCACTATGCTGATGTGATGGAGAGTGATGGGCTGTCCGAGACCCCTGCAGGCAGGAAGGACTCCTCTTTGGCCCTGAGAGTGCTGCCGGCATCCAGCCCTCAGTGGTCAGCTCGCCTCCAGAACCACCTGAGCAGAAGGTAGTGGGGGTGGGGGGGGGAGGGACATACAAAGACTCGCCCCCTTTCTCTCAGCTTGGGGCAATCCTGAAGGGACGTCAGTGGCTTCAGAACATCCCATATAATTGCCTCAGGGCTCCATAGAGACTGAGGCACAATTCAGCATCTCCCTCTGCCCAGTCCTGCTTCCTTCCTTTCCCTTCTATAGGCACCAATTCCAAGAACGCTTCCTAGCAAACCTCAGGAGCACTACCTGCATCTCAGAGCAAACCTGAAAGAGAGGAAGAAGAGAAGCTACACCTGGTTAGTGGTTACATTCCTGCTTTCTGTCCAAGAAGTCATAGAGGTGTCAAGAGGAAGGGAGGATGCTCCTGTGTCCTAGCATTTGGGAGCCCAGGGTGGCGGGAGGTGGGGGATTGGGGGGTGGCCCAACTTCCACCATCCCTCACCTCTCTCCCCATTCTCCTCCCTGCTGGGGGTCCAAGTTCTCAGGCTCCCTCCCTCCTTTCTCTCTCATTATCAAACACTAATCTCAGGCTAAGTTTTCCTACACTTAAAATGAGGGAAATGGACTAAATGGTTGTAAGCTCTATAATTACGACTCTTTGAACATTTTAAAACATAGTCATGATCTTTTAAATCTCAACCCCTTATTTCAGAGGGTGCCAATTTATGCAAACGCAAACTAAAGGACATCACAATGTACGATTTATTTTTTCAGTATGCTATATTTTAGTAAATACATTTACGTCACCATCACTGAAGAATATTCAATGAGTGCCCGCCAGATGCATCGTATAGCACTTGAAAAATCAGCAATTGTTGAGATGTTGACATGTTTAAATTTGGCTCGTATTACGTGAAGCAAATGAGAGCGCATAACTTAGATTGGGAATGACATTCATGCTACATGGCTGTTGTTTCTTCTTCCTCTTCTTCTTTTTCGTCTTCTTTCAAGCGGCCAGATGGTGTGGATCAAATCATTCTAGAATTCAGAGAGCCTGGATTTCTGCAGATGAGCATAACAGCAACACAGATTTTTGCTTCGGTCGCTGCGACTCTCGGTGGTGTAATCTGCTCCCACCAGGAACCCCGAGCCTTCCATGCTGCTCGGCTGTCAGGCTGGTTCCGGCAGCATTTTTAAGTGCACTTTGAGAATTTCTGGAATACAACTTTTGTTTTACCTCTTTCACTTATTTGCTTAAAAGTTAGAAATACAAGTCTTATCTTTAGTTTAAAAAATGAACTGGATCACTAGACTACATTAAAACATGGTGATTATAATTTCAGCTTAAGGAGTCAGATGGACAGTGATGATATCCAGATTTTATGGAGCGTTTTCTATCTCTCCACTTATGTAATCCTCACAACAGTGTGTCCCCATTTCATAGGGGAAGAAACTGAGGCACCAAGAGGAAGGGCAACTTGCCTAATGTCACCTGCTAATAAGGGAGACTCAGTTTGGGCTGCAGAGACCGTGTTTTGAACTGCCTCCCTCTGCTGATATCTCTGTGACTCAGTATCCTCATTAAAATATAGGGATAAGAACATCATCTTCAATATAGGATTGTGAAGTGGTAAGAGGATGCAAGGAAAGCCTATGGCTCCCTGCGAGGCATAGTGAGCTTTAGCATGCATTTGTCACTGTTAAATTTCAAGGGGACTCTGGCAAGGGAAATGCATATATCCCCTGATGTCTCATTATTGTACGTATGGATATGGATATATTACATTTACATACATATTTGTTACCTTACAAATGTTTATGATGTTTATGTACATACTGCATTTATATCTGTCTTAATTTGCGTTTCTGCAGAATCACAAGGAAAGGAGGAAAGGATATAAAAGCATGTTGCTGTTTGCAATCCCAGCAAACTCCCGTAGGAGAGTGGAGAAGCAAGGCAAGGAAAGGTCAGGTAGGGAAGGGGGAAATAAGGGTAATTACCAAGAAAGCTGCCATCGATGACAACCAGAGGGCAATTCTGCTAGAGAAGTCTGGAGAACAGTACGGATCTCACCCAAGGGGCCAGGAAGCTGGAGTCTTTGTCCACCAACTTTCCATCTGTCTTTGGTTGTGGGCTACTCCCAGGAGCATTCACTCTGGAGTCATTCCTGCTTGCTGAAAATGCTCCCCGGGCCAGGACAAAAAGCCCCAGGTAGGAAGATTCAGGGTTTAGAGAGAACAGCCTTTGGTGTGTCAAGGTGCGTGGTGAGAGGACATTGAAGGGAACACTAACAGCTCTGCTCAAATACGCACAGAGGATGTCTGGAGATCGACACATAAGGAACTGGTGTTCACAGTGGAAAAAAGAAAGGGGGCGGCTAGAAGGTTGGAGGGGATGGGTATTTTCACTATGAACGCTGCTAGACTTTCTGAATTTTGTGATGTGCCGATATCACCCATTCTCAAGGTAAACAAAATGGTATTTAAAAATTAAACGGATCCCTGCAGAGATGCACAGGAGGCCAACAAGCATGTCTCTAGAGCACCTGGGTACTATTGACATTTGGGGCCGGATAATCGTGGCCTCTGCATTCTAGGATGTATAGCTGCACCCCCGGACTCCACTCATTAGGTACCAGTAGTAACCCCTCCCTGAGTTGGGATCATCAAAAATGGCCCCAGACATGGCCGAATGTCCCTGGGGGCTGAATCACTGCCCTGTCCTCACCGAGAACCTCTGCTCTGGAGAATCTAGTCAAGTTGGATTCTCTTATAGCTCTCTGATGAATACAGGTGGTCTAAGGTGCCACATCCATACCTGGGACATCAGACACCCAATCTACCCTATAAAAAGAGTGGGTGGAGCTCCTTATGGTTCTCTTTCTTGCTCTTCCTTATGGTCCTCCTTTCCTCACACTCACCATCCCTCATGTCCTACAACATTTTCCATGGAACCACACAGGACTGTGGGGGTCAGGCAGTCTTGCTCTCATGGACACCAGAAGCTGAGCTGAATCAAATGTGGCCCCTGCCTGAAGCAGAGGAGCTCCCAGTTTCAGGGAGAGTTTCAGGGAGAACCAACCCTCTGCAATGGTCTCATTCACTTCATTTGTTTGTCTACTATCTGTCAGCCCCTGCGAGAAGCAGGCTCTGCAGAATGGATATGGTTCTGGTCCTGTCCTCGTTATTCCTCCAGCACCACGAACAGCACTTGGTACAAAAGAGGTAGTCAATAAATGCCTACTGCTTGAATAGTGGAATGGCTGCAGGACTGACTATTCCGGAGTGTTGGAGGAAGAGGAAAGAAAACACGAACGATGATAAGGGAAAAAGAAGAGGCAAGCAGGAACGAGGCGGGGAGATGCCGTGGAAGGCATCAGGCCTAGCTTCTACTGCTGGGATGAGCTGGAACTCCTCGCCCAAAAGGAGCTGGGATGCCTTCCCACCAACTCCTCCCCACCTTCTGTAGTCGCCTCCCAGAAGCTGGAGCTGGACCACAATTTGCAGGATGTAACATTGTCAGAGGGCGGTGACATCTCTGAAATGAATTGATTTTAGATGAGTTTGGATGGCTCTGTGTCCCATTTACTAGGCCCATGTGCCATTTGCCACTTTTGCAAATAGACAATGGGGAGAAAAGGGAGTCTTTGTTTCATCCCAATGAAGGCCAGCTTTTCCTGAGACTGTGTAGCATAGTTGTCATTGTTTGGGTGATGGTGGAGCCAAGCTCATTCTCCCTCCCCCATGAGCCAAGTGCCTGTCCCTGCTCCCTAGCCATTAGGCTTGGCTTCCTAACTTCTCTTGGCCCAAGCGCTACTGGTCATGACAAGACTCAAGGCCTTAAATGCACTGGCCCATATGACTCAGTTCTTCATTCTAGTGCCCCTGAGGGAAGAACATAACTGCATGGCCACTGTCCTTTCGCTTGGGCCCCAGATTGAACCCACAGGGAGGTGACCTGAATCTGACTCTCAGCCTGGAGCCTAGCCCACAGAACCCACAGCCTGAAGCCAAGTCACCCACTGAGACCAGCTCAGCTCTCCCAAACCACAGTCAACCCACAGGCCTGCAAGCAGGGGAGTAAATGCTGGTTGTAAGCACTGAGTTTGGGGTGGTTTGTGAAACAGCATGGTTGTGGTAATAGATGACTGATTCAATAGTAATTAGCCACGCCTGCTCTAAAGTCGGGCGTAAGCCTTCACAATGGCTCTTTCCCTACTGGCTATATAACGCCGGCGTCTCAGATCCCTCATTTATAAAACAGAGGTAATAATAGCATTACTCTCAGCATTGTTGTGAGGATTAAATGAGATAATCCATACAGAGTGCTTAGCATCGCACCTGGCCCAGAGTAAACAGTCTCTAAATCAGAGGTCACAAATTGAAAGCATGTTTTCAAATAATCCAATGAATTGTCTGTATTGGGATCAATTCTCAACTGCCAACTGGGAAATTTCATGGAAAAAAGTAATCCAGACTTATAGCTTCTCTTGAAAAGTCAGATCTGGCAACACTGGGCCAGCATTTCTACATGGCAACCATGCATAGAGCTAGGGGGCAGTGCATGACTGTGGGAATAATAGAAAATGTGACCACCGGGGTTTAAACAATTGAGGGTTAGTTTTTCTCAGGCAGCAAGACATCCAGGAGTCAGAAGTCCGGGGCTGGCACCGAGTCTGAGCGATGACCTCGGGAACCTGGGCTCCTCTCCGTCTTGATGCCCTGCCATCTTTAGCACGGGGCTTGGTCCTCATTATCTCAAGATTGCTGCTGCATATCCAGCTACAGCACGTATGTCTTGGGCAAAAAAAAAAAAAAAAAAAGAGGGTGGAGGAGGTAAAGGGGCAAAGGACAAAATCTCTCCTAGCAAGGCTTCCTTTTATCTTGGAAAGGACGACTTCCCAGGGAATTCCACTTCCATCTCAAAGATCAGAAGTGAGTCGGATTAGCCACCCCTCGCTGCAAGGCTGGCTGGGAAATCGAGCATGCCGCCGTTGCCTGTCCAGTTAAGAAGGGAGTTGGAAAGTGGTTGAATAATTCTAGCTGTACTATCTCAGTTTAGCCCAGACCCTTCTTAGGCAGGATATCGCTTACCTTCCTTCCACACCCCCTGCCCCTGTTTTGCTTGCAGTTTCCGCCCCAGATGGTGGCTGACTGTATGATTCTCAGCCACGTGAGGGCGTCGCTGGGGAATGTGCTCTGGAGTTTCTCACCTCTGGCCTGGGCCTTTCTAAGATCACTGCAGACCTGAACTTCCAGGCCCCCACCGCTCCCCATTCTTCATCTTTACAAGGCTTCTCCTCTGGGGCAGAAGCAATATACAAAATGCTCAGCAAACAATAGAAAGTTTCTCTGAAAAGTAGCTCTGCCCGAACTAGCCATGTTCATAGCCACAGCCTTGGCGAAAACTGAGAAAATATTCTTCTCCCCCTACTCCATTTGTCCTCTTTTTCCTCTTGATGGACTGTGATAGTTTCCTACCATTTTTCAAGGCAGGCTATCGAAGTTCCAGGAGGTGACCTCTATTTACTACAATAAAATCAGTGATTTATGGAAAGACGGAATTCCACAATCCCCTAAACTCCCCCTCTTATCCCTAACTACAGCGTCAACAAAGCACCCAGCATCTGGTGTGGTTCAAAGGTCTGAATTGTATAGCAAAATAAATCATTTTTAAAATCCCAGTAGTAATGTATGGTGCGGGCATTCTTAACTTGAACTGAGTAAGGAGGAAGCGGGCAGACACAGCCAACCTTGGCTACAGTATAGCACTCAAGGTGATGTGGGGCAGAGAAGATTGGATATGTAATATCAATGAGTCCGTGGGGGAGGTGGGGGGAAGTCCAAGTTCCACCAGAAAATAAGAAGGAAAAATTTAGGTCCCACAAGCCCTAGCCTATTTTTCCTTTCCTTCCCCTCTCCCACCGCCACTCCCCCTGTTTTCCTTACCTTTCTCCTCCTCTCTCTGTCTCCCTTCCTGCTCTCTGCTCTACTTCTCTGTGGGCTGTTGAAGGCCCAGCACATTTTTCCGTAGGGCCCTAACTGAGGTTCAGGGTGGACATTCTAATATATGCAGAACCCTGGTCCCAAACTTCTTATTGCAATGCACTTGATGTCGCGCTTTACATTACAGCACTCGAACCTAAATCTCTGGAGTGTGCGGAGCTGCCCAGAGGCTGGGCTGAGTTTGTTTCATTTGGGTACATTTGCACATTCAAGCTGGTGTCCACTCCAGGAGGCTCAAGAATCGCGGAAAGAAAAAGTCGGTCGGGTGGGTCGTGGGGTAGCTTAGCGTGTCTGGCTGATTCATGACAGCAACTCACTTCAGTTCAAACAATTTATCTTGGGCCTCTACTAGATTCAGACACCGTGCGAAGTCTGGGGATGCAAAGATCCACAGCGTATGATCCTGCCTTCACGAAGCCCGCTGTCTAGGTGAAGTGGCTGCCCTCTGAATCAATTATGTAGCCCCTCTAGGAAAATCGAAATCCCCTCATGCAGAGTTTTGCTTCTCACACTTCAACGTGCACACAGATCCTGGGGTTCTTATGAAAATATCCATTTGGATTCAGTAGCTCTGGGCGAGGCCTGAGAGTCTGCCCATCTAACAAGGCGCCAGGGGACGGCCCCGCTGCTGGTCCGCGGCCACACTTTGAGTAGCTCTGTCCCAGGGTTGGGTATCAGCTCAGAAGAAGCCTAGAGAGTGCTGGGTAAGCCCCAGGGAGCAATTAGAGGCTGCTTCTTCCGCACTTCAGAAGCACGTGGCTTCCACTGGGGACGTTACAACAGGCTTTGCCCCGTCCCACTATGGTCATCTGTCACCGTGTCGCCACAAACTAAAGGAGCATCGTTCAGCCGGGGCGGGGGTGGGGGGGTGGTCTGTGTGGTGGGGCAGTTTCAGGAGGCAAGTCTTTGAAAAAGGAAGGAGCAAACCATTGCTGATGGTTGAGGGGGAGGAAGTGCCCTCTGGTTCTTCTCGGGCAGGCTTCGTTTCTCTCCTTTCTATCTTCCTTGAGGGGAAAGGTGGATCTTTGCATCCCCAGACTTCGCGCGTGTCTGAATCTAGTAGAGGCTCAGCAGGTTCCGTAGCACTCCACGAAGGCCCTTTTCTCCCAGATCCCTTTCCCCACACAAATGTTCCTGCGCATGTCAGAAGTCTTAGGGCACAGCACACACAGTAGGCACTCAAGAAGTGCTTTAACAATCTTGAGCAGAAAGCACATGGAGGTTGTAATCTGCTTTTTGTTTTTCAGAGCCTGAAACCAGACTCTGGGACCTATCTTGTACTTCTCAGTTCCCACTTAGAAAGCTTATCTTTCTCTCTTCTTATAAAAGATCGTGTCAGGGTTGCACTATGTGCAAACCCTTAGGAGATCAGCGAGTTTCCAGTGCATGAGACTCCAAGCGCGTGCAGCAGTTGTCCTAGCCCTCCTAAGCAATATGCTGATTGTCGGCTGGGAGGCTCTGCTCATCTGGGCGGGGCTCATTTACATATTTGGTGGTCATCTCATTGTCTGGACTGAACCATCGGGGTAACCGGGCTCTGTCCATGTGTTCTGTCTTCCAACAGGCTCTCCTGGACATGTTTTCATGGCAATTGCAAGATTGCAAGCAGAGACAGGCCAAGTGCTTTTTTTCAAGGCTATGCCTGCGTGAGGTCTGCTAAAATTCCATCTGCCAAAGAAAGTCACATGGCTGGGCTAGGGTCAGGACAGGAGGGCACTGCAAGGTGACATGGCCGGAAAAAAAAAAAAAATAGGGCTTTAATGCAATCCATGAGCACAGCTTGTCCATGTAACAGAGGAACTTCACAGTTCATGGTTAAGCTGATCCAAGCAACATCTTTGCATACAGCAAACATCTAGCCTTCTCTGCTCTCCCAAAGACAGAACAGCTGCAGAAAGTCCAGGGAAAACAAAGCCATCTGAGAGGAGGGAGAGCAACAAAGTATTTACTGACAATGCTCAATTTGTAATCCACATTTAATTCAAACTCAAAAGGACACATTTAGAATCTGCCAGGTTTTAATACCCCCACCCTTAAGTGGCATCTCTGCAGCAGTAGAAATATCAAGCTTTCTGCCTCTTTCAAAAGAAAGGGCCTGCGCTTGCAAGGTAAACAAAGGGTAATGAAACAGCAAATGGCAGAGTGTCAAGTTGTTGGAAGGTGTCTAGCGGGATGCCACGGGGACGCGGTTTCATTCTGGTCTCATTTAACATCTTCATTAATGATCTGGAAGAGGGAGTAAACAGCACATTAATTATAATCACAAGTGATGCTAAATTAGGATTTGGTGTCTGCACCAAAGAAAGGGACTCTGAAAGGACCAGGCAGGAGGTGGATCCAGCTTGGAAAAGGTGAACAGTACCCAGGAAAAAAAATCACAGCCCATGACGTTTGGAAGCAGTGAAGACAGAAGGCAAGGAAGCCACCTGAAATCCTTTCTGGAACAACCTAAGGTATTCACAAATAAACCAAAGGGGAAAAAGTTCACAGCAAGGAGGTGACATCGGAAAATGAGATCTAAGCAAGCAGGAGGGGGAAGTGGGGGGAAGGACAGCCATGATTTGGATTATAAACCAGTGAGCTGGGACTCTTGACACTTTTCCCCCAGAGCTTCCTTCTCCCTCCAGGACATTCATTCCTGAGAACGGGGATTTGTGTTGAATTTTTTTCTGCTATAGCCCCAGCACCTGGAATAATGCTTGGGCATAGAACTCACTCAAATACTTGTGAAATGCATACCTGAATGAATGGATGAGGAATGCAGTGTGACTTCTGAAGGAGAGAGTCTTTCTCTCCAAGAGCTACAAGCCAGTCTGAAATTGATTGGAAACTGAAAGGAAGAAATAGCAAAAATTGGAGAAGGGGAGGAAATGAACAAAGTGAAAATCAGGAAAGCTCCTCAGTGAGCAGAGGCCCTGTTGGTGTTATAACACAGATAAACAATAGTAGGGGCACCTGGGTGGCTCAGTCACTTAAGCATCCGACTCTTGATTTCCGCTGAGGTCACGATCTCAGGGTGGTGGGATGGAGCCCTGAGTTGAGTCTGGGTTCTGCACTCAGCAGGGAACCTGCTTGAGATATTCTCTTCCTCCGTGCTCCGCCCCCCCACCCACTTGCTCTCTGTCTCTAAAATAAATATTTTCTTTTTCTTTTCTTTTTTTAAAAGATTTTATTTATTTATTTGACAGAGAGAGACATAGCAAGAGAGGGAACACAAGCAGGGGGAGTGGGAGAGGGAGAAGCAGGCTCCCTGGTGAGCAGGGAGCCCCATGTGGGACCCCACCTGAGCCGAAGGCAGATGCTTAACGACTGAGCCACCCAGGCGCCCCACTAAAATAAATATTTTCATTGAAGTTTAAAGGTCTCTTAAAAATGCAATCAATATTGCTGCTTTTCCCCCATGTGGGGGTCCATGCTTAGTGCGGGGTCTGCTTGAGATTCTCTCTCCCTCTTCTTCTGCCCCTCCCCCTGCTCGCTCGCTCTCTCTCTCAATAAATAAATAAAATCATAAAAAAACCAATTGTATAAAATAGTAATAACAGTGGTTATGGATGTCCGTACTGTTCTAATTGCTTTGTGTGTATTATCTCATTTAATCATCACAATAAAACTATGAGGTGTGTTCTATCATTGCCCTTGTTTTATGTATGAGGTACAGAAAGATCAAGCAGCTTTTCCAAGGTCACATCCAAGGTCGCCCCAGTGGTGGGATTGAAATCTTAACCCTATTTCATGTTTTTCACGACCATCTTACATGGCCTGCCATGTTGGTTTAAGGGGAAGTGAGGCAGTATAAGGGAGAGAGAGTCGGAGAAGGCTGAGGGGAGGGAGAAAACAAAAAGAAGTAAACAAACACAGAATAGGGCAGTTGACTTTTCTCTACCTCCCACTCAGGGAACCCCAGGCCAGCCAGCATGAGCAGAGAGGCTGAACCCAACACAGCTCTTCTCCCTGGAGGCGGCTCGTGGTCTCTGCCCTAAATATCATTCTAGGATTTAAAGATAGACGCTTTTTCAGTACAAAATGCCCCTTAATTCTAAGCTGAGTACTTTATCTGGTGTTCAATTGAAGAAACCATCTGTGGTCTTTCTTTATTTTCTTCTTTATTCTTCTCTTTCTCATGTGTCTTTTACGTAAGTAAGAAATCTGGAATGATGTATTTTGCATATGGACTCATTATTTTTCTGTACATTATTCATTATTCTCTGTACATTATTGCATGCCTCTGTCATTTGTATATATTGAGAGTTGAGGACATAAAGCCACATATACTGTACTTTGTAGGTGATTTAAGAGACTTTCAAGGGTAATTTTTTACAGGAATTGTTTTTTGTCCTTCACTTTGACTTTAAAATAAAACCCCATCATTCTGGGCTTCTCCTCCTTTGAAACTACTCTATGCTGCTTAACATTTTTGCTCGTGGTTCTAATTTAAAATAATTGTCTTTGTTTGGTCTTTTATTATGTGAGTGCTTGAAGGTCATGAATGTGACTTCTAAAATCACCAGCAACTAGATGTAGCATGGTCGGCGGTGGGACATATTGAAGCTGTGGCAGAAACAAGCTGTGATTGATGAGACAATCCTGGAAACATCAAGAAACGGGGTTCAGAGGCCCCTGGGTGGCTCTGTCGGTTAAGTGTCAACTCTTGATTTCAGCTCAGGTCATGATCTCAGGGTCATGAGATCGAGCCCCGCTTCGGGCTCTGCGCTGAGTGTGGAGGCTGCTTGGGATTCTCTCTCCCTCTGCCCCTCCCCTTCTCTCCCCGCTCCCGCTCCTACTCTCTCTCTCTCTAAAAACAAAAACAAAAGAACAAAAAAAACAGGGTTCAGCCCCCAAGGTACCTCAAAATGTTCTGGTTTCTGAAGTAAGTCCTCTGTAGAAGTTTCTTCCTGAAATTACTTTTTTTTTTTTCCTGCCTGTTCAAATTGAGTTTCTGTCTCTTACAACCAAACAATTCCTTAACAATGCAATGACCTTAGGGTCTGCCCAATTTGAAACAGTCTATGCTTTGATTCTGGCATTCTAACGCTAACAATGATGGGGGAAGAGGTCAGTTTGGAAGTATTCTGGGGGACATTGTTCCAGGTCATTCTCATCCTGTGCTCATCTGGAAATTACTGCGAATCGACTCTAAGTTCAATGCCTAAGTTGTGAAAATATGCCATCAGAGAGGAATTCCTAAGGCTGACTTAAGGTGGTATTAAAAAGTTGCTCCCCACAAATAAAGATGACACTAGAAAAGCATTTTCCAAAGTATGTTCCTGTTAGAATAAGGTGATCATATAATTTACCCTGCAAACAAGTACACTTTGGGGAATGAAAGGGGATGCCCTTAGCAATTATGCAAGGACAATGGTCACAGAACAAGGTAATTACACCCTATGTTCAATATGTCTCCACAAACAGAGTTCCTTGGCCCAGAAATTTGCTTACTATAGTTCCCTTCTTGAGGGTCACAGTACCCATTCTATTCAAAGCTCTGAGTCCTACAGTAAAAAAAACCCACTAAATTTTACTTAATCCCAGCATTTCCCAGCTGACTGGATTATGAAATCTTTCTTTTCTTTTCTTTTTTCTTCCCCCGCCCTCCCCCCTCTGGCTTCATGAAATCTTTATGCTCAACCACACTTACTACTACCCCAAGGACTCAGTGTTCCATAGCATATACTTCAGAAAAGGTTGACCTGGAACGTGTCTTATTCAGATACAGTGTGACCTGCTCCCTAAATGAATGACCCAAACCTAAGGCCTCTAAAACAAAAATATCTTCCCACCAAGCTCCCATTTGCCTGAAATTTCTAACATTATTTTCTTTTATTTCTAATATCCTTTAAGGACCTTTTAAAGGATATGCACATTGTAATGGGGTTAGGCGTTATGTCATCTGGAAGGAATAACTCATTAGCTAGCTAAACATTAGCGATAATTAGTTTATCTGAATAGCCACTTACCACCCATAGATTGGAGCGGGGAATGGGTCCCCCAGGAATCATCTTCGTGGGAGGAATGGGGAAAAGAAAGGGTCTGGAGCATGGGACACTGGGCTGGTCTGTGCAGTACTTTAGTGAAGGCTTGGATTAATACGGTTCCCAACCTTTACTCCACCAAAGGTCGCTTCTCTTTACTTCTCCCATATCTCTAGTTTTAAAAGATGTTGTCTCCCAAATAAACTGAACTTGCTCAGTAGTAGCATTTGTAACTTTGTCATGTTTTCTTCACCTGCTTTTTACCTTTGTTCTTCTGAGAATGCCTCTTCCCAATGTCAAACTTGAGGTTCTAAAAAAGGTTTTCATGATCTTCTAAAATCTCGCCTTTCTGGACCTCCATTCTAGCCCCAGACCAGTTTATGAGTGAACCCCCAGACCAAACTGAGCCAATCAGAGAATTTCCCTGGGATTTATTATTATTAATATTATGGAAATATAATTGACATAAAATATCCTATTAGTTTCAGGTATACATCATAGTGATTTGATATTTTCATACATTACAAAATCATCCCGTGGTAAGTCTAGTGACTACCTGCCATCATACAAAGCTATTACAATATTATTGACTGTATTCCCTATGTTGCACATGACATCCCCATGACTTATTTATTTTATAACTGCAAGTTTGTACTTCTTAATCCCCTTCACCTATTTTGCCCGCCATGTCCCACTCCGGTAGCCTGTTTCCTGTATGTATCTGTGAGTCTGTTTCTGTTTTGTTTTGTTTGTTCGTTTGTTTTGTTTTTTAGATTCCACATAAAAGTGAAATCATAGGTTTTTCTTTTTCCATAGGATGTTTGCCATTTGGATTAGAATGAGCAAGTCTCGGTGTCCGCCCCCCCCCCCGCCCCCCCCCCCCCCGATCACCAAGGCTGCTGCTGGTGGGCCCCTGAGCCGCCCACAGCTTTGTTTCCAGCCACATGGAGGAAGCTGGTCTTGGAGCAGGTTTCTCAACTACTATTGCCATTTGGGGTGGTCAGATAATTTTTTGTTTTGGGGGGCTGTTCTGTGCATCATAGTAAGGTTAGGAACACCCTGACCTCTATCCACTGGATGCCACTCTCCCCCCATATATCGTCAAATGCCCCTAGGGGATAAAATCGCTCTCCATCCCTGGCAGACAACCACCGGTCTAGAGAATGAAGCCCACACTCATAGAAGAACACAGGTGTAGAGCTCAAGAATGTGAGAACATCCTGGTGACATTTAAGGCCCCCGTTTCAGCTGTCCCCGAGGCTCAGCCTACCATCATTCTTCCTGTGGATTGATATCATGAGCCAATAATTCCATTTTTTTTCCCCCTACGCCAGCTCAAGTTGAATTTCCCTAGTTGCACGCAAGAGTGTTGTGTTCATCTATAATTTCCATTTGGATTTTTGCCAAACTGAAAATAGCTCACTTCCCTGCTCTCCTCTTCCTCCTGTCCCCCAACCCCTCCACCAAGGTCTATGATTACATGTAAAGACCGGTATGAATCCTGTACCAGACAGAGAAGTTTGAGGCACGAACGAGGACAGAGGTAGGAGAAAGTGAGCCCTGTGCCAAATCTAATGTGCACACAACAAAAACAGTTCCTCTCCTTTCTCTAGCAATAGCAGAGGTGGGTTTGCCTAAAGATTTTTTTTTTTTCCTGAAAAGGGGGATGGAGGCTGTGGAGAAGGGAGAAGTATGTGCTTCTTCAGTGGTGGAAATAAGCCAAGCAAAAACGAGAAAGCATGGAAAGCTGATACCTGGTTGTGAGAGGAAGCCTTTCCCTGGGTAGGAACACCAGTGACCATTGCCTACGGGGAATGAGGAGAGGCTGTGGCCTGTCCTGCCAGACATTGCCTTCTTGAGCAACCAGGTCCTTAGTTTCTAAATAAGACCCCCACATCTGCCCTAGCACTGAGCTCACTGGCCCCCATCCCCAAAGTGCATAGGTGCACTGAAAGGTAGAGTCTCATAGGCCCAGGTTCCCCACATCTTTGGAGCTTAGAACAGGGTGCCTGGAAAGGGCAGGGGCAGGTACTTAGGCAGGACACACCAGGATGGTCATAGGTTGTCAAAATATTGGAATGCCTCCACACTGGTGGATAAATAGATGCTATTCTGAGCCAACCAAGTACACTTTCGCCAATGCAGTCCCTCCTGTGGAACCTGATCCTCCAGGAACTCAAGTGTTCATGTGGCACAGCAGGTGACCCCAGGACCCTGCTTCTGAGCGAGGCTGTTTGTACTTTGGTTGGTGCTGGTGCCTTACTGGTTATAACATATTTTGAATATCCAATCTGAAAAGGAAAACAGGATTCTGGAGAAAAGGGATGGGGAGGTGGTGAAGACTTCTCTTATTTTCCAATTCTGCTTTGAAATGATCCTGCATTGTCACTTATTCTCGGTGAATGCATTTATTCTGCAAGCATTTTACACTTGCACTTGGACATGAAGGAGACTTGGCTCCTGCTGAAGGCACTCCCTTGCATGGTGGGCGTGGTGGTGGAGAGCGCAGGTGATGGAGAAGATGCTTTGGGTCGAAGGCTGCTGGGGACTCAGCTGATGGATGGATAACTTCATTTCCCCTGGAGGTCCCGCTAGGTTTCTGAAGTTTTCCCAGGAGTTGGGGTCAGTCGGCAATGTGCATCTGCGCTCTCTTTTGGTGCTTCCTAATGGGCTCACCTTGGCAAGTCTACCTTGTAGGGATCCACCTTGCCTTCTACCACAGAGGAAGAACACTCATCATCCTGGCCATGTCCGGGTTTTGCTGCAACCCACTGAGCTACCAGGGCCACCTGCTTACCATGGAACTGATGCTATCAAATGAAGCTAAAATTAGACAAGAGGGGGATTCATTGTAGCACTTTCCTTGGATTACTTTTACCCTTTCTAATTTAGGCATGGTGAAACAGAGACACTCCAGCATCCCTCCTTAATTCAATTTATGCTCAGGTCAAGGAGAAAAAAACCAACCATTTTAAAACTACTTTTCTTCAGAACGCAAAGAAAGGGCTATGCATAATGGTGAGCAGAGTTCATTCAGGTCAAAATATAGGAAAGAGCCCCCCCAAAACACCCCTTCAATAAATACCCTCTCCCCTTCTTGAATCTATTTGTCCACAGTAGCACCCCATCCCTCTGCCATTCTGACCCCATTAAAGCAGGATCTTATGCTCCTGCAACAGTCAACTATTAACTGATAAGGCTTAACAACTCCCAGTAGGTATTTGCATTTTAATAGAGAATTATTGAAGACTAAAAAGCTTTCAGATCTAAAAGAACAAAGCACAGAATTAGAGGCTGTGAGGTGGATATTTGGGGGAGCAGAAAATTTTCTAGTTTATTCTCAACTTTCATCATGTTTATTTTGTCCTCTTCACAGGGGTCCCTATCGTACAACCCTCCCATGATGGTCCCCCCTCCCGCTGCACCCCTACACACCATCAGCTGGCAGGGGCTAGTTTGGAGACTGGCTGCTAAAATGGAGAAAGTGAGGAGAGATGAGAAGAAGGAAAGAATATGGAATATGGGGATAGATCATGGTTTTATATGAAAGACCGGCCAGTAAGAAGCTCATGGTACAAGAAAGGCCAAAGGACATTTAGAATAGGGATCTTAAGGTGGGATGTATATGCATGTGTGGGCATGTGCTCTATTGAGTTAAAAGCGACCAACACACACTCAAAATATCAGTAAAAGTTTCCTATCCTGTGTCTACATGGACTTTGAGGGAAGTGTCTATATTTGAGTAAGGAATGCTAGCTGCTGGAGTGGAGAAACCTGAAACAGATAAGCCTTGAACGATACATGTTTATTTCTCACTCCCATCACAATCCAATGAGGATTGGGCCCCCACTTTGTAGCTATGCATTTGAAACACATGGCCTCCCAGGTCAAAGTCCTGTGCCATGTTCAGAATGAAATCAATCAGGCAATGTGGGAAAAGAAGAGCTTGCCCCCCAAAAAGGATGTAGAATGAAGGCTGAGCATTCTATGGAAGCAAGAAATTGAAACCAGAGGTGGCCAGGAGGAATTTAAAGCCACAAGAGAGAAGTGCAAAAGATTTTGGAAGGGATGCTGATTCAGGACAGAAGTGAGATAAGAACTTCGGGTTGGAGGAGCAAGATGGCGGAGGAGTAGGAGACCTGGATTTCATCTGGACCCAGGAATTCAGCTGGATAGGGATCAAACCATTCTGAACACCTACGAACTCAACAGGAGATCGAAGAAAAGAATAGCAGCAACTCTATGAACAGAAAAGCAACCACTTTCTGGAAGAGTCATATTCTATCCCTTCATTGTACTTAACCTTATTTTAGGTATATATATATATAAGTTGTTCTCTCTTTAAAATTTTGGGATACAGTTTCTTCTAACAGACCAAAATATACCCTAAATCTCTGGTGTATGGCTTTGTTCTAGTCTCCTGCCTGATCACATTCTCTCCCTTTTTTTTTTCTTTAATTTCTCTTCTTTCTTTTTTCAACCAACTTCTTATCTTATCAATTCCTTTTATAAAATCTTTTATAATTTTCATCTTTACAGTCGTATTCTAACTCTTCATTGTAGTTACCCTTATTTTTGTACATATATAAGTTTTTTTTTCTTTAAAATTTTGGGAGACAGTTTCTTCTAACAGACCAAAATACAGCCCAAATCTAGTGTGGGGCACTGATCTATTCACCAGCCTGATCATATTTGATCATATTCTTTTTTTTTTTTTTCCTTTTTCTTTCTTTCCCCCCCAGTTTCAGGTCTCTTTTGATTTGTTTGGTGTATATTTTTCTGGGGTCATTGTTACCCTGTTAGCATTTTGTTCTCTCATTCATCTGTTCTTCTCTGGACAAAATGACAAGATGGAAAAACTCACCTCAAAAAAAAGAACAAGAGTCAGTACCGACTGCCAGGAAACTAATCAATATGGACATTAGTAAGATGTCGGAACTAGAGTTCAGAATGATGATTATTAAGATACTAGCTGGGCTTGAAAAAAGCATGAAAGATACTAGAGAAATCCTTTCTGGAGAAATAAAAGAACTAAAATCTAACCAAGTCAAAATCAAAAAGGCTATTAATGAGGTGCAATCAAAAATGGAGGGTCTAACTGCTAGGATAAATGAGGCAGAAGAGAGAACTAGTGATATAGAAGACCAAATGATGGAGAATAAAGAAGTTGAGAAAAAGAGAGATAAACAACTACTGGATCACGAGGGCAGAATTCAAGAGATAAGTGATACCATAAGATGAAACAATATTAGAATAATTGGGATCCCAGAAGAAGAAGAAAGAGAGAGGGGGGCAGAAGGTATATTGGAGCAAATTATAGCAGAGAACTTCCCTAATTTGGGGAAGGAAACAAGCATCAAAATCCAGAAGACACAGAGAACCCCCCTCAAAATCAATAAAAAGAGGTCAACACCCTGACATCTAATAGTAAAACTTACAAGTCTCAGAGACAAAGAGAAAATCCTGAAAGCAGCTCGGGACAAGAGGTCTGTAACCTACAATGGTAGAAACATTAGATTGGCAACAGACCTATCCACAGAGACCTGGCAGGCCAGAAAGGACTGGCATGATATATTTAGAGCACTAAACAAGAAAAATATGCAGCCAAGAATACTATATCCAGCTAGGCTGTCATTGAAAATGGGAGGAGAGATAAAAAACTTCCAGGACAAACAAAAACTAAAAGAATTTGCAAACACAAAACCAGCCCTACAAGAAATATTGAAAGGGGTCCTCTAAGCACAGAGAGAGCCTAAAAGTAACATAGACCAGAAAGGAACACAGACAATATACAGTAACAGTCACCTCACAGGCAATACAATGGCACTAAATTCATATCTTTCCATAGTTACCCTGAATGTAAATGGGCTAAATGCCCCAATCAAAAGACACAGGCTATCAGAGTGGATAAAAAAACAAGACCCATCAATATGCTGTCTGCAAGAGCCTCATTTTAGACCCAAAGACACCCCCAGATTGAAAGTGAGGGGATGGAAAACAATTTACCATGCTAATGGACACAAAAAGAAAGCTGGGGTGGCAATCCTTATTTCAGACAAATTAGATTTTAAACCAAAGACTATAATAAGAGATGAGGAAGGATCCTATATCATACTTAAAGGGTCTATCCAACAAGAAGATCTAACAACTGTAAATATCTATGCCCCTAACATGGGAGCAGCCAATTAATAACAAAAGCAAAGAAACACATTGACAACAATACAATAATAGTAGGGGACTTTAACACCCACCTCACTGAAATGGACAGATCATCTAAGCAAAAGATCAACAAGGAAATAAAGACTTTAAATGACACACTGGACCAAGTGGACTTCACAGATATATTCAGGACATTCCATCCCAAAGCAACAGAATACACATTCTTCTCTAGTGCCCATGGAACATTCTCCAGGATAGATCCCATCCTAGGTCACAAATCAGGTCTCAACCAGTACCAAAAGATGGGGATCATTCCCTGCCTATTTTCAGACCACAATGCTTTGAAACTAGAACTCAATCACAAGAGGAAAGTCAGAAAGAACTCAAATACATGGAGGCTAAAGCGAATCCTACTAAAGAATGAATGGGTCAACCAGGAAATTAAAGAGGAATTTAAAAAATTCATGGAAACAAATGAAAATGAAAACACAACTGTTCAAAATCTTTGGGTTGCAGCAAAGGCGGTCCAAAGAAGAAAGTATATAGCAATACAAGCCTTTCTCAAGAAACAAGATAGGTCTCAAATACACAACCTAACCCTACACTTAAAGGAGCTGGAGAAAGAACAACAAATAAAGCCTAAATCCAGCAGGAGAAGAGAAATAATAAAGAGAAATAATAAAGAAATCAATGAAATAGAAACCAAAAGAACAGTAGAACAGATCAACGAAACTAGGAGCTGGTTCTTTGAAAGAATTAATAAGATTGATAAACCCCTGGTCAGACTTATCAAAAAGACAAGAGAAATGGCTCAAATAAATAAAATCATGAATGAAAGAGGAGAGATCACAACCAACACCAAAGAAATACAAGCAATTATAAAAACACATTATGAGCAACTATATGCCAGCAAATTAGATAATCTGGAAGAAATGGATACATTCCTAAAGATGTATCAACTACCAAAACTGAACCAGGAAGAAATAGAAAACTTGAACAGACCTATAACCACTAATCAAAAATCTCCCAAAAACAAGAGCCCAGGGCCAGATGGCTTCCCACAGGAATTCTACCAAACATTTAAAGAATTAATACATATTCTTCTGAAACTGTTCCAAAAAGTAGAAATGGAAAGAAATCTTCCAAACTTGTTTTATGAGGCCACCATTACCTTGATCCCATCAAAAAGGAGAATTATCGACCAATAACCCTGATTGATGAACATGGATGCAAAAATTCTCACCAAAATACTAGCCAATAGGATCCAACAGTACATTAAAAGGATTATTCACCACGACCAAGTGGGATTTATCCCTGGGCTGCAAGTTTGGTTCAACATCTGCAAATCAATCAATGTGATACAATACATTAATAAAAGAAAGAACAAGAACCATATGATCCTCTCAATAGATGCAGAAAAAGCATTTGACAAAGTACAGCATCCTTTCTTGATCAAAACTCTTCAGAGTGTAGGGATAGAGGGTACATACCTCAATATCATAAAAGCCATCTATGAAAAACCCACAGCAAATATCATACTCAATGGGGAAAAACTGAGAGCTTTCCTGCTAAGGTCAGGAACGCGGCAGGGATGTCCATATACCACTGCTATTCAACACAGTACTAGAAGTCCTAGCCATAGCAACAGACAACAAAAAGAAATCAAAGGCATCCGAATCGGCAAAGAAGAAGTCAAACTCTTACTCTTTGCAGATGATATGATACTTTATGTGGAAAACCCCAAAGACTCCACCCCAAAACTGCTAGAACTCATACAGGAATTCAGTAAAGTGGCAGGATATAAAATCAATGCGCAGAAATGAGTGGCATTCCTCTACACCAACAACAAGACAGAAGAAAGAGAAATTAAGGAGTCGATCCCATTTACAATTGCACCCAAAACCATGAGATACCTAGGAATAAATCTAACCAAAGAGGCAAAGAATCTGTACTCCGAAAACTATAAAATACTCATGAAAGAAATTGAGGAAGACACAAAGAAATGGAAAAACATTCCATGCTCATGGATTGGAAGAACAAATATTGTGACGATGTCAATGCTACCTAGAGCAATCTATGCATTTAATGCAATCCCTATCAAAATACCATCAACTCTTTTCAAAGAAATGGAACAAATAATCCTAAAATTTGTATGGAACCAGAAAAGACCCCGAATAGCCAGAGGAATGTTGGAAAAGAAAAGAAAAGCTGGTGGCATCACAATTCCAGACTTTGGGCTCTATTACAAAGTGTAATCATCAAGACAGTATGGTACTGGCACAAAAACAGACACATAGATCAATGGAGCAGAATAGAGAGCCCAGAAATGGACCCTCAACTCTATGGTCAACTATCTTCGACAAAGCAGGAAAGAATGTCCAATGGAAAAAAGACAGTCTCTTCAATAAATGGTGTTGGGAAAATTGGACAGCCACATGCAAAAGAATGAAACTGGACCATTTCCTTACACCACACACAAAAATAAACTCAAAATGGATGAAAGACCTAAATGTGAGACAGGAGTCGATCAAAATCCTAGAGGAGAACACAGGCAGCAACCTCTTCAACCTCAGCCGCAGCAACTTCTTCCTAGACACATTGCCAAAGGCAAGGGAAGCAAGGGCAAAAATGAACAATTGGGACTTCATCAAGATAAAAAGCTTTTGCACAGCAAAGGAAAGAGTCAACAAAACCAAAAGACAACCGAAAAATCACTGGGCATGAAGTGATGTGGCAGGAGCATCCCTGAATGGTGGCGCTAGGGTCATGCCAAAGCACTGCCTGGTGGGGAACACCACTTTCAGACTGGGTCCCAAGTGAAGAGACTCTTCCACCGGAGGGGGTTAAAACAGGAAACAGCAACTGGACCAACGGGAGAGCAGGAGGCGCATGATTAACACCCCCAGAGATGCAGCCACCAAGCGAATACTGGACAGTACTTCAGGGACAGCTCTGCTCCACCACAGAAACCACCCCTGGTCTAGGTCGGCTTGACAGGGATAATGGCCAACAGGGGGAGAACTTAGCACAGGGAGACGGAATCACAGGCCCAAGAACTCAGACCAAAAATTTACATTATAAGATATGAGAGAAGCCACACCTTCCTAAAGATCAGATGTTAAGGGGATTTCAAACATCGCAAAGCCAAGGACTATCTGCAAATAACAGTAAGGTCAGGGGGGTGGCTGTGCTAAGATCCATTTCTCCACCTTTCTCCTCCTCTGCTCTGGATCCTGCAAGGTGTGTGCGTTAAGAGGGGGAGAGATGGGCTGACCCTGACCGGCTGCATTCCCCAGGCTGCCCTGTGAGCTGGCTCCCATTGGGTGCCGTCGTGGGAGACTGGAACCCAAGGAAGGGAGAAGCAGGGACTTCCCTCTGCCCCTGGACAGTCCCTCCCCCTGCAGCAGCATCCCTGGGTCAGAGCTGCTGGCGCCTGCCAGATGGCTCGTGGTGGTTCTGGCATTGACCAGGTGAGCCCAGCCCCTGGGCTCCAGCAGCGTGCCTTCTCCCTTTGCCCCTTCCAAAGGGGCGGCAGTGGCTTTCTGCCCTTGCAAATCTCTGGCCCATCTCTCTCTCCCCTTTGTCTTCTCAACTCTTCCATCACCCAACTAACCAAGTCCTGTGTTAAACTCCCTGTTAAATACTCAGAAGGTTCCCACTGTCCTGCTTGGAGCCTGACTGTCAAAGCCTTGAGATGGGAAATATTACCATGTGGAACTATAGGGGGATGAGAGGTGGACAGACCCATGAAGAAGTGGGGTGCAGACGGAGGATCTCCACTCCTCTTGTTGAGGATCCCATCCTATCACGGAGAGAGGGTATTAGAAGGTGACCCTGGAAGTGATTATGCGTAAGTACATGTTTAGTCAAATGTCCAAGCAGCTTTCATTCCAGTATGTGGGTTCAGGTAGTGTCCAATCTTTTTGTAATTTTCATGAATGCAAGCTCAATGGGGTCAGAGGAGGTTTTTTTGTGTGTAACTTTTTATTAGGAAATAATTTCAAACACAGAAAAGTGACAAACATATAGTACAAAGAACATCCTTGTATCCTTTCCCCAGATTCACCTAGCCTTAGCACCTACCCTTAGCAATTTAGCTTTAGCATTATAAAGCCATATGCTTTATACTTCACTCCTTCCCTCTTGTATAGAAAACATAAGAGATTTTTTAAAAAGATTTTATTTATTTATTTATTTATTTAAGAGAGAAAGAGAGTACGTGAGCAAGTGAAGGGGCAGAGGGAAAGAGAGAATCCCAAGCAGACTCCATGCTGAGCACAGAACCCTACGTGGGGCTCCATCTCACAGCCCTGAGACCATGACCTGAGCCAAAGTCAAGAGTCCCACGCCCAACCGACTGAGCCACCCAGGTGCCCCCAATGATTATTTTAATTATATAACCACATTATTACTTCTAATTACTTCAGTGTATATTTTCCATGAATTGGGATATTCTCCTAAATAACCACATGATGGTTATCAACTTCAGTACATTTAACTCTGGTAAAACACTTTAGGCTACTTACTATATTCCAACTGACAACTGACCCAATAATGTCAATGGACCCAAAATGTCAATTGACCCCATACTGTCCTTTATAGCATTTCCCCTTCCCATTTTTAGCCTTTCTTTGTATTTTATGACATTGGCACTTTTGAAGACTAGAGCGCTTCTCTCTCTCACTCTCTCTCTCTGTGTGTGTCTCAACAGAAGTTTCCTCATGTGGGGTTCATCTGATATGTCCTCATGGTTAGATTCTGGTATGCACCCCCAGCCAGAATTCACCATAGGTGATATGTGTCCTTCTCAATAAAGGACATCTGGAAATATACAATATCCACCTGCCCCTCATGGGTGGTGTCAGTTTTAATCATCTGGTCAAGGTGTTGTCTGATTTCTGCACCATACAGTTACTGTTCTCTCCCCTAAAACTGATGACCAATCTCTAGAGAGACACTTAAGCTCATGCAAATGTCCTGTCACTTATGAAAATTATCTCCTAGGTTTAGAACCATTGATGATCCTTGCCTGAGCTTACCTTTATTGTGATGCTGGTAAGGGGTAACCTCCAACTTTAGCACTCCATGCAAATCTATCAATGGGGACTTCGCATTTTACTATATGTAAGAGCCTTCCCTTCTCCCTTGTTTATCTACCCATTATTAAAGTGGATTCATCTATTTCTAATTTTTAATGATTTATAATTCACCGTTGTCTTTCATTATTTGGTCCTTAAATGTCTTAGATTTTGCTGGAAACCCTTTTGAGTAGGCTCTGTGTCCTTGTGACATGCACTCATCCTTTTGGGGGGTACCTCATTACTCTCTGAACATTAGACGATGTTCAAGGTTCATCTTGGAGTTACCCAGATCAGGGATTTTTGTTTGTTTTGTTCATTGCTGTATCTTCAGTACCTAGGATCATGCCTGAACATTATAGGTGCTCAATAAATACATGTTGATTATATGAAAGAAGGTTCTTAATTAAAACCTCTGCAGGTACTGAGGTAGATATCTGTGCTCAGCAAACTTAAATGTTAAAGTTAAGATTTTGGTGGCCAAAACTTGTGAACCCTGTAACCTACTAATTCTATTTCTAGGAGTCAATCCTAAAAGGAAGATTTGAGATTAATATATAATTTGTGATTACACAAGATGTTAAAGTAGGAGTGTTTGCACAAAGAAAATTTAGACTCAATGTCCAGAAGCGGGGGGGATGAGTAAGGAAAACTATGTGATATTCACATGATATAACATAAAGCAGTCATTAGAAGTTAGATTTCTAGAGATTTGTTAATAGTAGAAAATGCTTTTACTCTGATGTTAAGGGGGAAATGAGAATACAAAATTGAATATACAGCACATATGAAATATACTAAAATATGCCTACAAGAGAAACCAAAAGGAAATACAGAAAAAAATTTTAGGGGTGCCTGGGTGGCATCAGGCTCCCTGCTCAGAAGGGAGTCTGCTTCTCTCTCTCTCTGCCCCTCCCCCTTCTCATGCTCTCTCTCTCTCTGGCAAATAAATAAATGAAATCTTAAAAAAAAAAGAAAAAAATTTTAGTAGGAATTTCCTGTGTGGTAAGATTATGCATTTTGTCTTCCTTTTTTACTTAACTTTTCTACTTCTAATTTTTCTACAATATGCCTGAATTTCTTTTTTAACAAGTAAAGTTGATTTGTTAAAAAGGAAAAAATAAATATGAACATGCATAATGAGTAACTGAGTGAGTGGTACCCCTCATGTTTGCTAACATGTTACAGAATCAGCCCAATGTTCTGGAAAGCACTTCTTGACAAACAGAACAGACTACCTTAGAACAGCTTCAGGACTTTATTCAAACAAGATCCTCTACCGACCACAGTATACCAGCCTCCCTCTATCTGCCAACACCTGATGCGTCCTTCAAGGTGTCTTAGTGTAATTTTCTACAGAAGCAGAGACAAGGGCTCGGGTGTAGGTGGCTTCGTAGGAAGGCGGAAAGGTGTGTGTTAATGAGCAGGTTACTACCGAGAGTCACCTGGGGTCCAATTCCTACGGGGATCATCTGAGGAACTCTGTAAAATGTGCCACAGAATTGTTCTACTGTGGGATGTAGGCTGGGGTATTGGTTCCCCCGCTGCTCTCCTACCTTGGTTGAGGGGCTCCTCTGGGGTATTAGCTCTGACACCTGAAGCCTGTCCTGCAAGGAGGTAAGTAAACATTGATGGCTCTGGAGAAAGCCTCAAGCAGAGGAGCAGAGAGAGTCCCTTGAGGTGAGAAGGTGTCAGTGTTCAGGAGCTGCCCAAGCAGCTGCCGGTGAACCTGAAGGTGGTCCTGGTCTGAACTGGGGCAAGGCATCAACGGTGCCCCCGTTCCGATTTATCCCCACACTGAAGAAACATTCAGGCATTTGTAAAAGCATCCATCTCTCCCTTCACCAATACTTCCACAGCCTTTTTGTGAATGTTGCCACTACTTTCTATGCGAGTTTAGGTACCTCTCTATGCCTCAGCTCCCTCATCTGTAAAATGGGGATAATCGTCCCTGGGAAGGTTGCAAAAGTGGCTACAATTCTTCGCCCCTGTGGTATCCATGCTCTTTGCAGTATAACTTTACAGTGCCTCTCATCAAGAGGCGGGGCCTATTCCCCGTTCCCTGAATCTAGGTTACCCTTGTAAATTTGCTTTGGCCAAGTGCCCATGCAGCAGAATTGACCATGTGCCAGTTTCATGTGTTGGCCTCCAGAGGTTTCTATACTCCTTGGAATCCTGCCTCTGTCGTGAGAATGCCGGAGGAGGAGAGACCCAGTAAAATGGAGGCAAACCGTTTCATCTGAGACCTTCCCATCCTGGCCAGTTCCTGGCTGCCCAGATGCAGGAGAGAACCTGGCGGAGGTGTCTCAGCCAACAGTCAGCTGCTCCACAAGCAGGCGTTCCCAGCTGATGCACAGACCTGTGAGCAAAAATAAACATTGTCGCATGCCACTGAGGTTTTATGGTCCTTATGCAGCATTATTATGGTAATAGATAACCCATACAGCACCGATTTTACTAAAGATTAAAGAAGCCTATAAACATGCAGGATTTAGCACCGTGCCAGGACCATGATGCCCTTTCCTTAAATGTTTATTATTGTTGGAATAATATTGCACTATCATTGTGTGCCATGGTTTCAGATTTTATATATATATATATATATATATCAGTTTCTCCAACTAAACTAGGGGCTCCTGGGTGATAGAAAACCAGATCCAATTCATCCTTGATGACATATTTCCCTACACTCAGGAGCCCGTAATTCAGGAGAGAGACAGAGGTATACATTAAGTCTGTTGTGCGAACTAGAGATAGCAAACATCCAAAAGTGCCAAACACAAAGCTTAGCACAAAGCAGATGCCCAATATTGATAAAATAAATAATAAGAACCAAGCCTCCGCCATATCAGGGCATTTTTATGGAAGGTAAGATTGATAAAGACCAGGCTGGCTGTTGCCTCCACCACTTGGAAGCTCAGCCAAGGGAATGATGGGCTTATTTGGTGGTTTTATAGCCATTGCTGCTACTCAAACTTTCAAGCACGCTCTTCCTCCAGAGACCAGCATCACATGATGAAAAAACTAATTAGAGCAAGCATGGTGCTCAGAATACGCAGCCTATTAAAGAAATGTGAGTCAAACGAATGAAAAGGACATATATTTTAAGTATATCCTTAATAGGCATTTATTGTTTGTTTTTTTCCCAACTTTCCTAGGGGAGTTTATTGTTTGAGAAAAGGCCAGGTAAAAATCAGAATATTTTTACACTATGCCTCCTGGTCCCCATAGAGCCACTCTCTGGGGCCAGCAGGCTGCATGGAGCAAGCTCCTAGCAGGCACAGGCAGGCCGAACGTGCGGAGCCTGGACAGCAGGTTAACAGAGGCTCAGACAAATTCATCTTCATTTCATGTCTTCGACAGCCTCTCAACTTAGGTCAAGTCCAAGGCAAACCAAGTAATTTTATTAGAGGCAGGGGAAGGTGGTACAGAGAACGAGAACTAACTTGGATTCGATTCCCAACTCCATGACCCACCAATCAGGAGACCTTGCCCTAGTTATTAAATTTCTCTGAGTCTCAATTCCCTCATCTGAAAAATAGGGATAATAAGAAGTCACCTTGCTGAGCCAGTATGAAGACCAAAGAGACGCCAAATGTCTGGCTCATAATGGCAGGCATGTAGGGACAGGATAGCCTAGTGGCTAAGCAATTGGGCTCTTGAGCCAGATGGCTTGTGTTTGCATGCAGCTTGTTCACTTGCTCATTGTCCTTAACCTCTCTGGACCTTGAATTCTGTAAAATCTAAGGTAAGGACAGTTATTTCTAGCTCTTAAGGTTGTGATGGTTAAATGAGCTCACATACATAAAGTCCTTAGAACAGGAACGGTGGCAAGTACTCAGTAAGTGTTTGCTATTATTATTCTTCAAATAGAATTATTAATAAAAGACCTCTGATGACCAGAGACCTCCTAATCATTTCACTTTAGTCCAAATATCAGCTGCAATACATTAGCGCATACACTCAAATGGCAAGAGTGAATTCAAGCACGTCATAATTCAGTGAGTCACGATTCCAGTTTATAAGCAGAGAAGCACAATTCAATTTTATAGGCAGCTGGGCTGCTAATTAAGAAGACGCCCTTAATTACAGCACCTGACATAGGAGACCTATCTCGTGCTCACTTGCCTTATTCGTCCTCTTTTCTCCTCCCTCAATCTATCACCCATCTCTTTGTCTGCTTATTATTTATTTTCCTGTCTCCATCGAGGGTATGACAGCTGTCTGGAGATCTAAATACTGAAACTGCTCCCTGACTCTAGAATCCCTGTGTCTTCGCTTGAAGTAAGAACAGTACTCAACTCTCCAGGCCCGGGTGCTGAGGTTAAGGCAACAGACCTCGGGGAGTCACAGGAGCTGTGGGGAGCCAAGAACATGATCCAGGGATTTACCCAAGGGAAATGAAAACCTCTGTTCATATAAAAGTCTGCATGCAGGGGCGCCTGGTTGGCTCAGTCGGTTAAGCGTCTGCCTTCGGGGTCATGATCCCAGGGTCCTGGGATAGAGTCCCGCATCTCATCAGGCTCCCTGCTCCGCGGGAGGCCTGCTTCTCCCTCTCCCACTCCCCCTGCTTGTGTTTCCTCTCTCCCTGTCTCTCTCTCTGTCAAATAAATAAATAAAAATCTTTAAAAAAAAAAAAGGTCTATATGCAAATATGTATAGAGGCTTGATTCATAATCACCAAAACCTGAAAACCACCCAAATGTCCTTCCCCTTGGTGAATGGATAAACTGGCATGTGCACACAACGGAATACTGTTCAGCAATAACAAAGAACAAACCATCAGTACAAGTGCATCATGGGTGCATCTCAAATGTGTTAGCTGAGGAAAAGGAGCCAGACTTGAAAGGCTACGTAGTGTATGATTCTGTTAATACAACTTTCTGGAAAAGGTAAAACTATAGGCACTGAAAATAGATCAGTGATTGCCAGGGCTTGGAGATGAGAGAAGGGGATCAGCTACAAGGGGCCTTAGAGAATTTGGGGGAGGACTGGAAATGTCCTATACCTACACACACGAGTTTGTCAAAAGTCATAGAACTGTACACTAAAATAGGGAAATTTTACTGCATGTAAATTATGCCTCATTAACCTGACTTTAAAATGAATTTGTCCATAGGAGCCATGGAGCAGCGAAAAAAGGACCTTGGCACTTTTCAAAGTCTAATGAATAACATCTATTTTTTCCTTTAATTTTTACTTTATGCATTTTTTGACATCCTTATTAGCTATTGAAATATGCATTTTTAAAAGTGGGGGTAATTAATCTTATCAAATATAATAGCATTAGCACAAGAAAAAATTTTTTTTTTCCCAGTAAAACCAGTTTTTTAGAAAGAATCAGATAGGGGTGCCCTGGAGATGCAGTTGGTTAAGCATCCGACTGTGGATTTCAGCTCAGGTCATGATCTCAGGGTTGTGATATGGAGCCCTGCATGGGCACTCCACACTGGGCATGGATTCTGCTTAAGATTCTCTCTCTCCCTCTCTCTCTGCCCCCCCACCCATGCCCATCTCCCTCTCTAAAAAAAGAATCACATAGGAATTCCATTGGGCAAAAGCCATTGTCAACATCAGATGTTGCATAGAATGGGATGTGTGTGTTTCAGAGTCCAGGGTAGAGCGGGGAAGGGCTGTTAACACATTTTGCCCGAATGACTCACATCAGATCTCAGTGCACAAGCACATGGAGAAGCTGGTCCTCCAAAATTTGGGCAAAGTCGAATGTAGACACATGCCATGTAGGTATTCGCAGAAGAATAATAGCTTTGTCCAAGTAAAAGAATACCAGCATGGATTACAATGCAAGAATTGGTATTCAGAATGCCTGAGAACTGCCCATGGGCTAGCCTTGCAGGAGACCTGGTTTCCGCAGTTCATCACAGTATAAGCGAGTGTGCATGGATTGTTGTGAGCTTTTTCCACCATGAAAATGATTTCTCTCAACTCGAAACACACGTCATTGATGAATCCCTGGTGCCAGCTTCTCACAGAACACAACTCCAAAAAGCCTCTGAGAATAAATGAGTGACACAAGGCTGGGCGGGGTGGGAACAGCAGGGTGCTACCTGCCAGCAAGTACTGAGTATTTGCTGAGTCCAGACCTGCGTGACCAGGTCTCGTCCCACCACAACCTACGAGGAGGATGTCGTTGTCACCCCTTTACGGACTAGAGATGAGGGCTTAGAGAAGCCAAGTCACCGGCTCCAAACCCTTTCATATTTTCCAGTGCAAATGTTCTGTGACCCGACAGCAAGTGGAAACGGTGCTTTCTGAGGGAAATTCAGACAGAGCTGGAGGGAGGCAAGGGGAGAGAGAATAAAATCGTAAAGAGGCGGGCCGTCGTGTGCTGGTAAGTGTTTAACAACCTGTTCTGGGGCAGAGAGGCTGGTTTATGGCAGCGCCACCACGGCCAAGTTGAAGCTATCCATGTGAAGCCAAGGAGCTTGCAGATTTCCTGACAGTTCAACAAGCCGCTATCCTGAGAGTGGGGGAATGTGGGGTGAAGAATATCGGTTCCGGGAAAGCCTCAGGAGAACCCCAGGGGAACTAGCACTCAGGGATTGGAACAGCAGGGTAAGCAGCAAAGGAAAGAGACTGAAGATGGTGGGGAAAATAAGAGGAAGGCAGGATGCAAGGGACAGATCTGAGATCGACTAATGAAGATGGAGGTCCTGCTAGCAGTTTCATGAAGCCAGGGAAGCCCTGAATCTCTCCATGGCGTGCTGTCCTAAAGACCCCCTGAGATTAAGCAATGGGTGGACCAGGGAACTGAGCAGAAGCTTGTACCTGAGGAAGGACCAGGAATACAGTGATCCCTGGTCAGGGTTTAGAGGAGGGATCTGTAGAACAGAAGAAGGACTGAGTTGTTGAGAAGAGGAAATGGTGATTTCTGGTGACCACATTATGAGACCGGTTCAGATGTCCAAGCACAAAGAAGCAACCTCTGAGGGGCAATATTACCCCATGTCACATCCACAAGGCACTGCACCACTCTTCTAAAGGGACATTCCGGCATCTCTTGCTGCTCATAGATCTACTTCTGGATAGCTGATGCCGGTGTTCCTCCAATCCTGCAGTTGCTGACTCTTGGTCCTTCAGTTCTGACCTTGTTTTCCTTCTCCCACTTTGCAGCCTCACCATACACCTTCAGGTTTGATGGACATGCAGTCTTTTCCCCTATACATTTGGCTTCCTATTGGACTCTCCCCACTTCCACGCCCATGACAGTTTTAGTTTTTTTAAAAGATGTATTTGGTTATTTTAGAGAGGGGGGCAGGGGCAGAGGAAGAGGGAGGGAGGGAGAGAATCTCAAGCAGACTCTCCGCTGAGTGAGGAACCCGAGCACGGGGCTTGATCTCATGACCCCTGAGATCATGATGTGACCAAAATCAAGAGTCTGATGCTTAATCGACTGAGCCACCCAGGCACCCCGCTCATGGCAGTTTTAAAACAAACCTGCAAATTCTTTGATGCTCATTTCTTTGAGAGATGGGGGTCTATGTCCCCGCCTCTTGAATCTGGGCAGGTTCCGACCCATAGAACATGATGGAGGTGCCACTACGTGCTTCTGAGATTGGGTCACAATAGTCATGCAATTCTGGGCTGCCAAGTAAGAAGACAAATTGTCCTGAGGCCACCATGATAGGAAAGCCACATGTAGGCATGCCAGTGGACAATAACGGTGAACTCAGCCTTTCACCCGACTTGCCAAGCCACCGGACATGTGAGTAAGGTCAACTTGTACCCTTCCGGTCAGCTCAGCCTTCCGTTGAATACTGCCAAGTGATTTTAGGTGATGCCATGGAGAATGCTTCTGCTAAATTCCTTAGGCACTAAATTGTGAGAGATACTAAAATGGTTGCTGGCTTAAGCTAGTAAGTTTGGGATAGTTTGTTACATAGCAATGGATACCTAGAACACCCCATTCCCAGGCTTTTCATGCTTCCCTCTTTAAAAACCTCTGGGTGGACAGGGCATCTAGTCCCAACTCCTGAACAGTTAAGAATAACACCATGAGATATTGGTTTATTTAATTTAATCCTATCAACCAAGAACAATTTTACTAGCTTATATACTGTACGGATATGGATATGCAATAAAGAATCACAGCCTTCAGCATACATTTCCTTGAAAAATCAGTCTCTGGACATAAGAACGATCAGATATTTCTAAAATGTCCTGTTAATATTTGCTACTTGTTTATTCACTTGTGAGCTGCTCCCTTTTAGAGAAGTAGAAGCAAATTTTGAAGATTCATGGACAATTTAAGTGAGCAAATTGTATCCATTTATGTGACCCTTTTCCTCCTGAATTTGAGAAAAATATTCTTCAAATTGAGCAACAAAGCATCTCCATCACAATTCACCGAACAAGGAAGAATAAATTGAGATCCAGCCTTTCAAACCTATGTCAGTCCAACTAAAAAACTGAAAGATGAACATGTACCATTTGTTACCTGACTAGCTTATAGTTTGCATTTACCCATTCATGCCAGTTTTTACTGAGCACATAATACATACCAAGCACTATACTGGACACTAGCAACACAGAGATGAAGTAGAAAAAATAGCAGAACTAAGGAGTGCATAGTCTTGCAAAGGAAGCAAACACTTAGGCAACCATGTTAATGTTGTAATTGTAAATGCAAAATTTTTCATATTTTATACTGCTGGAATTGGAGTATGTCTTTACAATTTACAATCAATGTCAACCCTTACTTTCCTACCAGCTGCCAGGCAGAAAAGTAAGTTGTCACTATCTGGGATAACACAAGTGGGAAGGCCCAAGCGTGGAAACATTTAGTGCCGAACAGTGAATGTACTTCTCCTTTTCTCACCTCTGCAAGTTATTTGCATTGGTGACAAATTATAACTAAACTTCGGATTTTTAATTATTGCTTAAAATGTCTTTCAGAAGATGATGTTATGATGAAGCATTAAAACAAAATAATATCAGGGGTGCTTGGCTGGCTCAAGAGCATGTGACTCTTGATCTCGGTGTTGTAAGTTTGAGCCCCACATTGGGTGTAGAAATGATTTAAAAGTAAAATCTTTGAAAAAAAATTTAAAAATAAATAATATTGGGGCTCCTGGGTAGCTCAGGCGATTAAGCATCTGACTCTTGATTTCAGCTCAGGTCATGAACTCAGGGTCGTGAGATCAAGCCCTGCATTGGGCTCTGTGCTCAGCTTGGAGTCTGCTTGAGATTCTCTCTCTCTCTCTCCCTCTGCCCCTTCCCCTGCTCACATGCTCTCACTCTAGAATAAATAAAATTTTTTTTATTAAAAGATTTTATTTGTTTATTTGACAGAGACAGACATAGCGAGAGAGGGAACACAAGCAGGGGGAGTGGGAGAATGAGAAGCAGGCTCCCTGCTGAGCAGGGAGCCCAATGCGGGGCTCGATCCCAGGACCCTGGGATCATGACCTGAGTGGAAGGCAGATGCCTAACGACTGAGCCACCCAGGCGCCCCAATAAATAAAAATCTTTAAAAAAAAATAAATAAATAAATAAATAATATTGAACAGACACACACACAAAGCCTGTTTTCAACAGGCAATGCAATTAAAGGCAGTACAAACAGCCAGTCTCTCAGGAATAGCTGATAGAACTTCCCAAATCTGGGGGAGACAGGTGTGACCAATTCACATAACATGAAGAATTGTCACTCAGGATCTAGAAGTTTCTTTGTTCAAAGCTTCCTGTCATTTAAAGAAAGCCAGTTAACTTCCAGCAATGGAGCAAGTCAAAACTCTGAGTTGAACAAAATAAGAAACAAAAACAAAACTCTGATAGTCTTTAATATACTTTAATATTTAACAGTCTTAAAGGGTCCTAAGGGTCCTAAAGAATTCACTATCATCAGTTCAGATTACAAACGTGACCATGTTGTAAACCACAATGGCTGCAAGTGTTGAGATGTGATTCAGAAGGACCCTTATATTCTCAATATGTTGAAGACTTACTCTCAAACTCTGTAATGCTAAACAAAAAGGTAGAATGTAATGATCCAGGTAAGTTTGGTAGTTTAAGAAATCTGATGTGGTTTAATGGTTCTTTTTTTTTTTTTAAGATTTTATTTATTCATTTGAGACACAGAGATACAGAGAGAGAGAGCATGAGCAGGGGGAGAGGCAGAGGGAGGGAGAAGCTAGCTTCCCGCTGAGCAGGGAGCCCTATGTGGGGCTCGATCCCAGGACCCTGGGACCATGACCTGAGCCAAAGGCAGACACTTAACCATCTGAGCCACCCAGGTGCCCCTTAATGGTTCTTTTTGAAAGTTACTGCTAAATAAATGCGCCATCTTAAATCCAATAAGTGTCTTCAAATCAAGGAACTATGGTGGGATGGAATAAATGGAAAATTTATCCATTGTCCTCATTAGTATTAGTATATTTATCAGAAAATATGCTATGCTTGTTGATCAAGAATATAAGGTTACAGGTGATGCAGTGAAGGACCATGGGACGTAAAAAAGATAATGATTCATTTTCTTTTTTTTTTTTTAGAGATTTTATTTATTTATTTGACAGAGAGAGACAGCAAGAGAGGAAACACAAGCAGGGGGAGTGGGAGAGGGAGAAGCAGGCCTCCTGCTGAGCAGGGAGCTTGACGCGGGGCTCAATCCTAGAACCCTGAGATCATGACCTGAGCCCAAGGCAGACGCTTAATGACTGAGCAACCCAGGTGCCCCAATGATTCATTTTCTTTGAAATAGGAGAGGGAAGAAAGAAATTAGATTTCTAAAATGGTAAATTCTTTTGTCTTTAAAGATAGGTAAATTTTTGTCACAGGAGTAAGGAGAGTTAAAATTAGGGGAAAATAACATGAATGAAGCCAAAATATTTGCCTTATTCAGGAAACTCTGAGTAGTTCAGTGGCTAGATTTTAGAGCTTAGTTTAGGGTAGTGACAGAAGATGTACATTGGCTTGAGTGCCAGGACCATATGAAGGGGCTTGTGTTTCACTTTATCCTCTAAGCATGAAAGAATCACAAAAAGATTTAAATAGGGAAGTCTCAAGATCAAATTATGTGTTTTAAAAACTAAAAACAAAAACAACACTGTGGTAGCTACAGAGAAAATGAATGGGAAGAGAGCAAGGCTGGAGGTAGGGAGGTCAGTGGAGGCTGTTACAATATTCCAGGGGAGAGATGATGAGGGCCTCAACCAAGTAAATGGCCGTGCAAATGGATAAGGGAAGTGACTCCTCAGGGTTTCATTCCGTTGTATTCCTATATTCATCACCATATTCTTGATTTTTATGTATGGGACCAGAGCACAGACAGACAAAGGAAATGTATATTATTGGAGATAAAGAAGATAAAGTATAAAAGGTATATGAACTCAGGGATTCAGTCTTTGGAGAGAAAATTCCCCCTTTTAAATTCATTTTGATTTCTTATGGAAGCAATATTCATAAATCAATCAATGTGATCCACCATATTAACTGGTTAAGGGAGAAAAATCACATGATCATAGCAAATGAGACAGAAAAAACATTCAACATAATTTAACACCCATTCATAATAAAAACTCTCAGAAAATAGGGAAAATAGGAGAACTTCCACAACTTCATAAAGAACATCTACAAAAACTACAGCTAACATCAAACTTAATTTGAAAGACTGAAGGCTTTTCTCCTAAGATCAAGGAGACAATGTTGTCCAGTTTTACCACTGCTCTCAACATAACACTGGGTGTTCTGGCCAAAGTAATAAGGGAAGAAAAGGAAATATAAAGGATACAATTGGAAAGGAAGAAATAAAACTTTCTGTTTGTAGATGACATGCTGATCTACACTACATTAAAAAAATCACAAGGAATCTATTTAAAAAAACAGAATGAACAAGTAACTTTGGCAAGGTTGCAGGATACAAGATCAACGTATCAAAACCACTGTTATACTAGTGTACATAGTAGTAATTGTACACATACTAGCAATGAATATAAGAAAACCAAAATTAAAAATACAGTACCACTTACATGGATTGAAAGACTCAACATATTAAAGATGTCAGTTCTCTCCAAGCTGATATATGGCTTTAGTGCCATTTCCATCACAATCCCAGCAAGGTTTCTTGTAGATACAGACAAGTTAATTCTAGAATTTATATAGAAAGGCAAAGAAAGTAGGATAGCTAAAACTCTTCAGAAAAAGAAGAATAAAACAGAAGGAATCACTCTACCTGATTTCAAGACTTACTATATAGCTATAGTAATCCCGGTTGTGTGGTATTGGGCAGAGGGATAGACACACAGAATGGGGGTACAATATAGAGGACCCAGAAATAGCTCTACACAAGTACAGTCAACTTATTTTTTATAATGGCCAAATGCAGTTCAATAGAGGAAGGATAGTCTTGTAGATAAATGGCACTCGGGCAATTGGATATCCATAGGCAAAAAACAAAACAAAACCAAACCCGAAAAACAAAAAGTGAACTTGACTTAAACCTCACATCTTATACAACAATTAAATCAAATGCATCATAGAGTTAAATGTAAAACATAAAACCAAACAATTTTTAAAAGATAATGTAGTCTTCAGGACCTAGGAGTTAGTGAAGAGTTCTTAGACATAACACCAAAAAGCACAATCCATAAAAGAAAAAAATGGATAAATTGGACTTCATCAAAATCAAAACTTTGCTCTGTGAAAGACCTGTTAAGAGGATGAAAAAGCAAGCTACAAACTGGGAGGAAATATTTGCAAAAAACCCAAGGTCTCATTTCTAGAATATCCAGAGAATACTTAAAAGTCAACCAGAAATCTGTTTAGAAAGTGGGCAAAACACATGCAGAAACATTTTACCTAAGAGGCTTTGTGAGTGGCACACGTAAGCATATGAGTAGCTATTCAACATCATTGGCCATTAGGGAAATGGGAAGTAACAGTATAATGAGATATTACTACACACTTCTCAGAACAGCTAAAATAAAAAAGTAGTGACAATAGTATTAATTTAGTAGGGTTGCCATAACAGATATCACAGACTGGGCAGCTGGAATCAACGGCAATTTATTTCTCACAGTTCTGGAGCCTGGAAGTGCCAGAGCAAGGTGTTGGCAGGGTTGATTTCATCCTGACGCCTCTTGGCTTGGCTTAGAGTTGGCTGTCTTCTCCCCGTGTCTTCCCGTGGTTTTCCCTCTGTATTTGTCTGTCTGAAACTCCTTTTATAAGGACTCCATTCATATTGGATTAAAGCCCACCCTAATAACCTCATTATCCTTAATTACCTCTCTAAAGACCATATCTCCAAATACAGTGACATTTTGATGTGCTGGGGTTAGGACTTCAACATGAAATTGGGGGGCACACAATTCAACCTATCACAAATACCAGATGCTGAGGAAGTTGTAGAGAAACTGGATCTCTTGTGCATTGCTGGTGGGGATCTAAAATGATACAACCACCTCCAGAAAACAGTTTGTCAGTTTCTTAAAAAGCTAAAGTAAACATACACTTAAATGTAACACAGCAATTACACTCTAGGACTTTTATTGTGGAGAGAGGAAAACTTACATCGGCACAAAAGTCTGTGCACAATTTTTGTAGCAGCACTATTTGTAATAGCCCCAAACTGGAAACAACCAGAATGTTCCTCAATAGGTGAATGGTAGAACAAACTCTGGTGCATCCATACCATGGAGTATACTCAGCAATAAAAACAAACAAACTATTGATGCTTGCAACAGTTTGGAGGGATTTTAAAAAGATCATGATGCTGAGTGAAAAAAAAAGCCAATCTCAAGTCACATACCATGTGAGTCCATTTATGTACATTCTTAAAATGACAATATTATAGATATGGAAATCAGGTTGGTTTTTGCCAGTGCTAGGGAGGGGGAAGGGAAGGGATGAATGTGACTATAAAGAGTGGCACAAGGGAGATCTCCGAGGGAATAGAATCATTCTGCATCTTGTTCATGGTGGTTACATGAATCTACACATGTTATTAAATAACACAAAAACTACACATTGCACCATATCAAATCTCTGCTATACACACACATTGCACCCATGTCAAATCTCTGCTTTTGATGTTATACTATGATTATATAAAAATTAACTGTTGTGGGAAACTAGGTAAAGAATACACAAAGACCTCTCTGTACAGTAGTCTGCCCTTATCCACAGGGATGAGTCCTAAGGCCCCCAGTGGATGCGTGAAACTGTAGACAATACCAAACCCTATAGATACTATGATTTTTCCTTTACATACAGACCTATGATAAGTTTAATTTATAAATTAGGCATAGTAAGAGATTAACAATAACTAATAATAAAAGAGCATAATTATAACTACACTGCAATAAAAGTTATGTGAATGTGGTCTCTCTCAAAATATCTTATTGTACTGTCCTCACTCTTCTTATGACGATGTCAGATGATAAAATGCCCACGTGATGAGATGAAGTGAGGTGAACGACTTAAGCATTGTGACGCAGCATTAGGCTACTATTGACCTCCTTCTTCTCCTTCTCCTCCTTCTCCTTCTTTTTTTTGACATCCCAGGGTGCGCTAGTCTACTACTGACCTTCTGATGATATGTCAGAAGGAGGATCATCTGCTTCTGGACCGCAGTTAACCGTGGGTAACTGAAACCATGGAACTGCAGATAAGGAGGGACTACTTTATAACCTTTGCAAATTCCTGTGAATGCATAATTATTTTTAAAAAATTTAAATCCATGATTAATAAAGTAGTAATATTTTATTTTATTTTATTTTAAGATTTATTTATTTGTTTGAGAGAGAGAGCATGGAGGGGATGAAGGGGCTGAGGGAGAGGGAAAGAGAGTCTCAAGCAGACTCCACACTGAGTGCAGAGCCCAACTCCGGGCTTGATCTCAGGACCCGGAGATCATGACCTGAGCTGAAACCGAGAGTTGGATGCTTAACCAACTGCGCCACTCAGGTGCCCCAATATTTTAAATAAAGACAGAATCCAAAGGGACCAGGATTCAAGAGAAATGAGTAAGGCCACTCATGCAATTGTAGGACTTCATTTAAATTTTTGATATTCTGTTCACCAATAGATTTTTTTTTTGCATTAACTTTGCTTTTTTTTCTTTTTTAATGTTGCATTAAAATATCGCTTATCTTGACTACTGAGTTTTTTGCCATCCCCTTAAATTTTGCCCCCAAGACAAGTGCCTCCTTTGCCTCAAACTGATCCCAGCTCTGCAGCTCACCGTGTGTTGCCAGATTGTTTGTCAGAGGGTTTTGCTGCTAATAACTGCTATGTGAAATGTGAGCATTATTTCACAATGTTTTTAAATTTGATTACAAAAATACTGCATACACATAAAATATAAGAGTGTAAAGTAAAAAGTAAACGTCTCTCATATCTTTCTCCTCTCAATCCTGTTTCCAGAAGTCGCCGTTGTTAATAAATTTTGTATCCTCCCAGATAGTTTTGATATAAATGCATGCAATGTATATATGCTATATGTATGCACCTTAACAAATGGAATCGTATTCTATCACTGTTCTCAATTTGCTTCTCTTTTCAATTAGTGATAGATACAGTTCTATATCTCCCTATTCTAACACATTCTATTTTAGCTGCACAGAATCCAATGTATAGCTATATCATAATTTGGTTAATTAATTCCCTATTGATTGCATTCAGGATGTATCTAGCATTTATTGTTTCAAACAATCCTACAACAACAACAAAAATCCCTAAACGTATTTTTTTTAAAGATTTTATTTATTTAATTGAGAGAGAGCACAAAAGGGAAGAGGGTCAGAGGGAAGAGGGTCAGAGGGAGAAGCAGACCCCTTGCTGAGCAGGGAGCCTGATGCGGGACTCAATCCCGGGACTCCAGGATCATGACCTGAGCAGAAGGCAGTCGCTTAACCAACTGAGCCACCCAGGTGCCCCCTAAATGTATTTTTGCTTGTTTGTTCTTATTTAAGTGTTTTTTTAATTAATATTGCCAAATTGCCCTCTCAAATATATGATGTATATTTTCATCCTTCACCAATTGTTTCAGGAAGGAAGAGAATCTATTTCCCCTCTGTTGTCAACACTGTATGCCATCAATTTAAAAACTTTTTTTTGCTAATCTTATAGGTAAAAAATGTAACATCATTGTTCTATTTTGATACTCTTTTATTATCTTTTTATAGGTTTATTAGCCATTTACTGCTTTCCTATGAATTTTATGTTCTTATCCTTTGCCCTTCTTTCTATTGGATCATTAATTTTCTCCATATGGATCAGTATGAACTCTTTGCATATTAAAAAGGTTAATTCTTCATGTGTCATGTATTACAAACACTTTTCTTTCTGTTTCTTGTTTGTTTTTGATTTTATCTTTGGAAGTTTGTGTTTTTTTTAAGATTTTATTTATTTATTTGACAAAGAGAGACACAGCGAGAGCAGGAACACAAGCAGGGGGAATGGGAGAGGGAGAAGCAGGCTTCCCGCGGAGCAGGGAGCCCCATGCAGGGCTTGATCCCAGGACCCTGGAATCATGACCTGGGGCGAAAGTAGATGGTTAACCGAACCAACTGAACGACCCAGGCACCCCCAAACTTATTTTTTTCTAATTTATTCATGTTTTCTTCTAGGGTTTTTGTTGTTGTCATGACATTTCTTTGAGCGTTTAAGCCATTGAATTTCCTTGTGAAGGAGAAGATGTAGAGATTCAGATGACCTCTGAATTTCTTTTCTTTTTTAAAAAGATTTTTTAATCTTTTAATCTCTTAATCTTTAATCTTTTATTCTTTTACTCTCTTCCCCCAATGTGGGGCTTGAACCTACAACCAACTGAGCCAGGCAGTTGCCCCTTTTTTCTTTACTTATTTTTATCTGCGGATATTTTTTCTGGCTCTTCTCTCATGTTTGTTTTTCTAGATGATCATTAGAATAATTGCATTAAGTTTTTAAAAGCTCTGCTTGCTGGCTGGCATCACACTAAATTTATAAATTCGTTTCAAGACAATTTCTATCATTTAGTATCTTTTTAATAATCTTCCTATCTTTTTAATTCCTAGGCAAAGAGAACACAAGTCCATCAATGTATTAAAGTCTTCTTGAACAAAATAATATTGCATTATGTTGCATATCTTTGATTAAGAGCTTGAGGAGGGAGAGATTTTCTGTAATTCTACAATTACTATTTACATTTAACATGAACTAATTCATTCTATAAACAATTATGAAGCACCTATTGCCTGTACCACACACCATGTTAAATAATGAAAAGATAATGAAGCAAAGACATGGTCCCTGTTCTGACACCTTATCAGGTGGTCATTTCTAATACTGAGGACAGTTAGGTAAGTAATTGTGGAATAATGCAGTGATTGCTCTAACAAAGGATATAGGGAATATTGTTATAACATAGAATATAGGATCACAGAGTTTGAAGAAAAGCTTACTTTTTGTAGCAATTTGTTGGGGGCTTCCAAGACATGACCTGTCAACTAGATATTGAGGAAAAGTGAGCTTTGGCCAATAATGGTATTGTCCATGTATGTATCTACTGGAGTCTTGATGTTACTCAGAAAGATTGTTTTAGTTAAAAATAACAAAATAAATGAAAAAATGAATACAAAAGTATTCATTAAGAATTGGATCTTATATATAAACAGATTTTCACATATGTGAGTGAATTCTTTAGATGGTAGAGATGTGAATTTTTAACCATTACATGTGATGCAAATACTTTCCCCACCAGCTTTATTAATTTTCATGGTAAAAAGTCCAAAAATTTAAGACAGTTAAATCTGTCATTTCCCATTTAATTTTTCCTATTGTTTCAATCTTTCAAAAGCTACCATTCCTGCAAAGATCTTGTAAATGGGGTCCCTTTGTGGCCACCACATTTTAATAATCACATGAATTGCTGAATAGCATCCAGAAATGATGAGAAATGAAAAGTACTTTTCTGTTTCTTCACAAGTAAAAATTTAAATAGAACAGACCAAAAAGAGAACTTGTACATTGTCTCCAAGAATAATACAGAGGATGTGAGCAATGATTTTCCATGTCCAATAATTTTGATTGAGAGAAAATGAGTTTACAGCAAAGTAGATATATTTTGGATGAACACAAGGCAGAATTTACCTGCTAGAACAATGGAATAAAATCCCAAAGAAGATGAGGACCTCCGTTTTCATAGATTGTCCCAAGATAATGGAACTCATTTATACCAATGATTTAGAAACAAGAGTCCTTATTTGGAGTATCTTGGTGGCGGAAAGGGAAAGGTAGGGCTGTTAGCAGAAGGCCAAGGGCAGGATTATCAGTTTGAAGTAAAGATCTGGAAAAACTGGTTTATCCAGTTGACAGATGGGGTGTTGACAGGTGGGGTGCTGATTCAGCTGATAGCTTCAAGTCTCTTCTCAGTATTGGCTGATATTGGTAGTTAAAGGTCAAGTCACATTCTTTTTTTTTTTTTTTAAAGATTTTATTTATTTATTTGAGAGAGAGAGAATGAGAGACAGAGAGCATGAGAGGGAGGAGGGTCAGAGGGAGAAGCAGACTCCCTGCCGAGCAGGGAGCCCGATGTGGGACTCGATCCCCGGACTCCAGGATCATGACCTGAGCCGAAGGCAGTCGCTTAACCAACTGAGCCACCCAGGCGCCCCACAAGTCACATTCTTAAAAATAGTAATTTTGGTCACAGCCTTGTGATTTTGTGATCTGTATTAATTCATGCTTGGCCTTGGACAAATAGGTTCACAGTGAACACTTTTCCCCTCAAATCCAACATAGTCATGAAATTACATAAAAAGCAAAGAACCAAGACCATTGAGAATATAATTTTTTTTTTTTAATGAGGGAACTAAAACCATGTTTTTCTGTGGTTTAGAAATGCTATGCTGATGGGGAAGTTAGATAAAAATAGTTTAGCACATTCTCAAACTCTCAAATTAACCAAATTTCTTTTCATAGGGCAGGCATATTCAGCATATAAATCAATGGTCAAAATCTGGTCTTTAGTGATTTTGAAAACAGACATAAAAATGCATATCTTACATTTTGAAAAGTCTTTAATTGACTAGTAGAGCCATGGCAAAAGGAGATTAGAAATTTTTTCAGCTGCGTAAGATTTTCAATGTGTTCCCGAAGGATGTGGGTAGATATCTTTGATATTAAGAGTGAGTTGATTAGTAGAAAGGAAATGTGTTGTCAGACATTAGAACCTCATTTTTATTATGTAGCATTTATGCAACTCATTTCCTCTCTGAACTGAAAGAAATACTTTATAATATCTGGTTAATGTGAGCAGTGTTACATTTCAAGGGCTGGAGCTGGAGATACTAGAGGAGTCCAGCTGGTGGCCAAGCCAGGCTTCACAAGGCTACATTGTGTTGATGGGGTCCCCAGTAACTCAAGTCCATCAGATTTACTCGGAGAGACTGACTCACACTGACAAACTACCAATTCTCTGAGGTCAAGTCTGGGGGGAGTGAGCACACACATCTGCCTTTCCTCCCGCACCAAATTCTATGAAATCACTCACTGTTAGAGGCACTTTTAAGAAGAATGAATCTATAACCATGTGGGGAAATAATAGGAAGCTTCGTTAATGAGCCAGAAATTTGGAATTATTTCTAAAATGGGAAAAGCAAAAGGAGTCATATTTAAGAGGGAAAAAATCCAGTAGACTATCACAGTTCAAAATACATGCAAGATAGGAATTGTGGCATTCAAGGGACTGCTTTTGGGGGAGTTCTATGCTCTGAGCTAATGAAACTCCCTAATTCATTCTTGCATTCGACAACTATCTGTCATGCATCTGCTATGTGCCAAGCACCGTTCTAGGCATTTGGGTCACATCAGTGAACAAAACGAGATTCTTGCCCTCTTGGAATGTACGTTCTAGTAATGGCAGTGCAGGTGATGAGAAGTGGTCAATTCTGAATATCTCTTGAAGGCAGAGCAAACAGGATTTCCCGATGCATTGGGTGTAACTTGCGGAAGAAAGAGAAAAGTCACTGTCGATGACCCGCATTTTCTGGCCTGAGCAACTGGATGGATGAGATTGAGGGGTAGCTGCAGGTCAAGAAGGTTTGGTGGGATTTGGGAGAGGGAAAGGTGGTCATGAGTTCCATTTTGGACATGTTGAATTTGAGATATCAATGAGACATTCAAGCGGAGATGTCAAGAGTCTGTTCTCCAGGATCTGGAGTACGGAAGAGAAGTCTGGGCTGCAGAGATCTATGTGGGGGTTGTTGGCACGTGTATAATATTTAAAGCTACGAGACTGGACAAGATCACTACATGGGACAGTACAGATATCGAGGAGAAAAATGAGATTAATTGATTAAAGGAAAAAATCCTGACGATCTTCTCGACAGATGCCAAAAAAGATTTAATAACTTTTAAGCCCTCGATCCTGATTAAGAGAACAACAGTAACAACAAGAATTTTAGCAGGCTAGAAATATAAAGAAACTTTATTTAAGGGGAAAAAGAAGACCTCAATCTATAATGAAAGATATTGTATTCTCTAGATGGAAGCCTCTCTCTCTCTCTCTCTCTCTCTATATATATAGTTAGTTAGTTAGTTAGTTAGTTAGTTAGTTAGTTAGTTAGTTAGTTAGTTTCGGTTTGTTTTCTCAGCTTGGTATTTCTCAAGTTACAAAGCAAGGGAGCCAATTGTAAGAAGTAAAATAGTACAGTGATGTATAAAGAATAAGTGAATCACCATTTCATCCCCATCTCAATCCCCTTTGAGGTAACAAATGTTAACAATCTGGCATTTATCCCTTCATATCTTTGTCATGGCTCATTCAGTATTACAAGTGTTTGTGCAGCCCAAGTTTTAAAGGTTTGCCTGCATGCGCTTTGTTTTGACAAAACAGAATCATACCATACACATTATAAGCTTTTTAAAATTTAACAGCATATCATGGACACCCTGCAAATATGTAGAGGCAGATTCAACTCTAGTTTTTTCCTTTAATATACATCATATATATATACACACACACACTATGCATATATATGTATATGTAACATATATACACCTTAATGTGTATGTATATATATACAACATATATATATAAATATACGTTAGATCTATATATATGCTGTATATATATCATTATGCTAACCTAAAAAAATTTAGATCAGCTGTTTTTTTTTCTTTTATCCTCCTTACATCTGCCCAGATCTCAGCCCCCTACCCTCAACCTGGCTGTTAACAACTGTTAACAACTCCTTGTAGAATATTCCATGCTTCTTCCCCAAGTTCACAAAATTATAAACAAAGAGAGGTTTGCTTACAAATATATACATTTACACATACACACACATTCATACATATATACTAGTTATGACTGGCAACCATGCTGTACACAATTCTCAGCATCTTGCCTTTCTCTCTCAACATCTCATAGAAATCCTTCTAATTCATAGGGAGGGTTTTAATACCTTCTTCTGTAACGACATAGTGTTTTGTGATGCAGATACACAATTTAGTGAACATTTCCTTATAGGTGCATATTCACTTTGTCTGTGGGTTTTTGCCACTATAATTCTGCAGCCCACAATTTCACATATAGGCTTCTGTACTGGTTCTTTTATTTCTGCTGGCCACATTCAGAAGAGTTCAATCCTTGGGTCAAAGGGTATGTGGATTCTTTATTTTGATAGATGCTCCTAAACTATCTTTTTTCTTAAAAGGCAATAACATTTTCACAAGCAATGCATGAGATTGCAATAGATAATATCACTTTTTCAACTTGTTGCCAGTCTGATGGGTGTAGAGTAGTGTCTCATTATTATTTTAGTTTTTAGTTCCCAGACTGCTGGTTAGTTTGGGTGTCTTTTCATATGTTTATTAGCCATTTGGATTTGCTATTCTGTAAATTGCCTGTTTATACCTTTTGCCTTTTTTAAAAATTGGAAGGGCTTATCTTTCTGTTATCACTTTGTAAGAATTTTTTGCATATAAGAAATATTAACCCTTTATCTGTTGCCTGCATTGCACATAGTGTCCTAAATGCATATTTTGATTCTTGACTTTATGGTATCTTTCACCATATAAAAGTTTTAAACTTTTATGTAACCAAATGTTTATCTTGTATACCTTCCATGTTTCTGATTTTAGTTAAAAAGGTGTTCTTTGTCCCCTAGATTTGCATGTAGTTACCTAAATATTCTTCTAAGATTTATTGTTTATATTTAAGTTTTTAATCCACTTGGAATTTATTTCTAGGCTTGTTGTGAGATTAGGATACAAGTTCATTTCGTTCTAGATGAACAGCCAGTTATGCCAGCACTATTTATTAAATAAACCATTCTTTCCCATAGAATTGAAATACTACCTTTGTCACATATTAAATTATGATATATACCGAGATCCGTTCTTGTGTTCCACTGATTTGTCTACTCTTATGCCAATACCATGTTGGTTGTATTACAGTGATTTCTATTACAGTGGCTTTCAGTTGAAGACAAGTCTCTCATTATTTATCTTCTTCATAGTTTTCTTTGCTATTCAGGCATTTATATTTCCCTGTGGATTTTAATATAATTTTATCCAACTCCCTCCACCCCTCCAAAAGAGAACTGTTGAGATCATAAATGGAATGTTGTTATGTCTATTTAAGGGCAGAATTGATATTTTTAAAATCTGTAACAATTTCAGTATTTCTTTAAAAAAGAAATAGCATTATCACATTGTAAAAATTAAAAAGTTCTTGATGTAATTGAATGTCTGGTCACTGTTTAAGTTGCCCCAGTGATCTCATGATTATTTAGCTTATTTGTTAGACTCAGGATCAAAATAAAGCCCTAAATTGCAGTTGGGGGTAATTGGTTTTTAGTTGTTTTTTTTGTTTGTTTTTTAATCTGTAGACTCTCCCTCTGTCACGTTTGTTCTTACAATTTACTGAAGGAAATAGACTGTCCAGTAGCATTTTCCTAGGCTGAATTTTGATAATTGCACCTCTTTGGTGTCATTGAATGTATTCCTCTGTCTCCTGTAGTTTCCATGTATTGGTGGTTAGATCTAGAAGTTTGATCAGACTCAGGTTCAATTTTCTGGCAAATCCTCTTCATAGAAGGTGGCCCAGGATGTCTGATTGTCTCTCTTTGATGCTCAGCACTCGTGTATCCACTGCATTGTTAGGATTCATGGGGGGGGCGGGTATTTTAATTCCATCACTCCTTCTTTATTGTGAACTGGAACAGCTTTAGAAGTTTCTTCTACAAAGATGCTGTGTCCTTGACAGCCACCTGGGTCCCTGGTGGACAGATTACCCAGGAGAACAAGATAAAGGATGGATTTCAGATGAGCTGGTTTCTTGGAATACTCTAAGGGTGACCACAGAGTTTGGCTTGGGTGGTTTGTTTTGTTAAGAACTAGTGGGCCTCAGGTGCCTGGGTGGCTCAGATGGTTAAGCGTCTGCCTTCGGCTCGGGTCATGATCCCAGGGTCCTGGGATCGAGCCCTGCGTCGGGCTCCCTGCTCAGCGGGGAGCCTGCTTCTCCCTCTCCCACTCCCCCTGCTTGTGTTCCCTCTCTCGCTGTGTCTCTCTCTGTCAAATAAATAAAATCTTAAAAAAAAAAAAAAAAAGAACTAGTGAGCCTCAATATTCATGTATTTCAATGATAGTTATTTGTATGTTTCAGTGGCCTCTGGGGTCTCTTTGGGTTGGCTTTGCACACAGCCCTGGGAATCTTGGAAGTCATATCAGAGAAAAGGAAGCTCAGATGCTTAGAGCAGGCCATGTGTTTCCAGCCCTAGACCTGTCAGTGGCTGTAGCCCCAGGGCCCTGCTGCCTTCTAGGGAAAATGGGATGAGACCACCATCTGGGCACTTGACATTACTGGCTGAGTCACAGTGTTTGGACTTTTTCAGTGGATGGAGTAGGAAAATGGCGTTTGTTTATAAGATTACGCATATCATGAGTTTCTATCAATAGTTTTGATTCAAATTAAAGACTACAGGATTTTTACTTAACTAATTGATCTACTTTTGGCCACACTGAAAAATTTGAGTTGTTGACAATCCCCACAGAATTCGTTGACTGTAGGCCACTCTGCTTACAGTCCAGTCTCAAAATAAGGATCTCCACTCTGCCTCAGAAAAGCGAGATTTCTGAAAGCAGCTTAAGACAGTTTCTGCAATTCTTTTCTTGCCCTTAGGGCATATCTCACTAGGGACAGGCTATCAAATTACCATGCTTTAAGAGTCGTTTTATACAGGTTCTCTCTGTGTAGCTGTACCACCAACCTGATTCCATTTGGGTTGGGTTCATTTGGTTACTTTCAGTTTTTCAGAGATTGCTTTTTAAAAATTTAAGGTGTATAGCTATGTAATCTATATATGGTTTTAAAGTCAAATCTAAAAGCAAGATATATTCGAAAAAGTCCAGCTACTGTACCTGGTCCTTCACTATCTCCCCTAACAGGAAGTCATTTAAGACTGCGGTAACAGGTATGCCTGGGTGGCTCAGTGGCTTAGTTGGTTAAGTGTCTGCCTTTGGCTCAAGTTATGATCCTAAGGTCCTGGGATTGAGCCCTGCATCAGGATCCCTGCTCAGTGGGGAGCCTGCTTCTCCCTCTCCCTCTCCTGCTCACCCTGCTTGTGCTCTCTCTCATTCTGTCAAATAAATAAATAAAATCTTAAAAAAAAAAAAGACTGTGGTAACAGCTGATCAACTTGGCAATTTTAAATTTAAGTAGATTAATGCATATGTGTATACATACTAGTATGTGTACATGTGTGTTGTGTATCTCCCCTTTCTTTTTTTTTTTTTAAGATTTATTTATTTATTTGAGAGACAGAGGGTGCCCGACTAAGAGGAGGGGCAGAGGGAGAGGGAGAGAGAGAATCTCAAGCGGACTCCCAGCTGAGTGCAAGAGTTCAACATGGGGCTTGATCTCAGGATCATGACCGAAGCTGAAATCAAGAGTCTAGGACACTTAACAGACTGAGCCACCCAGGCGTCCCTGTATCTCCCCTTTCTTTTTTTTTTTTTTTAAAGATTTTATTTATTTATTTGAGAGAGAGAGTGAGAGAGAGAAAGAGCACAAGAGGGGGGAGCGGAAGAGGGAGAAGCAGACTCCCTGCTGAGCAGGTAGCCTGATGCAGGACTCGATCCCAGGACTCCAGGATCATGACCTGAGCCGAAGGCAGTCGCCCAACCAACTGAGCCACCCAGGCGCCCCTATCTCCCCTTTCTTAAATGGTGGAGAACTGTATATGCTTCTCTCCACATTTTTTCATTTAACAAAGTATCCCAGAGATCACTCTCTCTCCCTAATCTTGAGAATTTTAATGTTTTCATCCAATGGAGTTTCCACTCTTTCCAGTTTATTAGCCTTGAATTGATCAGCACATCTTCAATTGGGTCTTCCAATGCACCCTTCAATTATATCATGGATCTTCCCATTCCAGTCCATCAACAGCATCCGGCAGGTGAAAAGTGTTATTTTATGATATTGCCTTTTCCCATCCAAGGGCAAGGTATATGCAAGTATAAGGGTATCAGTTATATCTCCTATACGTACATAAATTCAATTCAATCCCAATTCAAATCCTAATAGGCCTTTTTAAGGGAATTTAGTAAGCAAGTTATACAATTCATAGGAAAGGCAAAGGGACCCAAATGGCCAAGAAAAATTTGAAAAAAAGAAAAACGAGAGAAGCCTTTCCCCTCCAGATATTGGAGCATACGCTGAGAGCCTACGTATAGACTTAGTTTACTGACATAGTTTACTAACATCTGCTCTGGGCCAAAATGAAACAACCAGTGCCCAGATTTAACCTCTTCCTTACACGATGAAATTGCTACACAAAACATACAAAGTAACAGTTTCAGGCGTTGGTCAACAGGTAGCACAGAGAAGGAAAACAAACGAGATGAACCCTAAAATTGCCTGAGCCTACTACCTGTAGAGAATTTCTCAGCGGCAGTTCAGGGAAGAATACCCAGAGTGGTCTCTGACCTGAGCACAGAGTCATTGTCTGAAGAATTGAGTCAAGGCAGCTAGAATTTGCGGGGCACACCAGACAGCCAAGAGCCACATGGCGAGAGCTCCGAAGACCTGTGGAGGGTTCCCTTTGCAGGTTTCAGCCTAGCACTCAGCAGTACAAGTGTATCTGAGTGACCTCAGGCTGCTGTAACCAAATGCCATACACTGGGTGGCTTAAACAATGAACATGTATTTTTCATACTTCTGGAGTCTGGAGGTCCAAGATCTGAGTACCTGGTCAGGTTCTTGGTGAGGGTCCTCTTCTTGGTTACACCCTCATGTGGTCTTCCTTAGTGCTAATTGAGGAGAGGAGACAGATCCTGTCTTTCCTCCTCTTTTTAGAAGGGTGTTAATCCCATTATGGGGGGCCCCATCTTCGTGACCTCATGTAACCCTAATTACCTCCCAAAGGCCTCACTTCAAATGCCATCATGTTGGGGTTAGGGCTTCAATATACGGATTTGGAGGATTCAAACATTCAGGCCACAGCAATGTGAATGAGAAAACTACATGAAGTGAGAGAAAGACCACCAGGAAAGATCAGGCAGAGCAATCCCCTCCACTAGCTTTAGGGTAAAGGCCCTTCTGGACCTAACTAACAAAGCATAAAAACAAGCTTTAAAAGGATCAAATTCAAGGCGCCTTGGTGACTCAGTCATTAAGCGTCTGCCTTCAGCTCAGGTCACAATCCCAGGGTCCTGGGATCGAGCCCCACATCGGGCTCCCTGCTCAACGGGAAGCCTGCTTTTCCCTCTCCCACTCCCCCTTCTTGTGTTCCCTCTCTCTCTATGTTTCTCTCTGTCAAATAAATAAATAAAATCTTTAAAAAAAATAATAAAGGGATCGAATTCCTTCCAAATATCTTAACTCTGCCCTAGAGCAAAGCCCAAAAATATTTAAAGGAACAAAAAATTCCCCACGTTGAACAAGACAACATTCATAGTATTTGCATTTAATAAAAGCTTACCAGACAGGCAAAGAAGCAGAATAATATAACTCTTGATGGTGAGAAAAAGGAATCAATGAAACAACCCCAGAAATAACACAGTTGATGAAATTCGTAGACAATGGCATTAAAAGAATAATCCCAAGTTTAAGAAGGTGGAGGAAAGGAGGGACATGGAAGCTATGGGAAAGATCCACACAAAATTTCTAGTGACTGAGGTTTTAGAGACTGAGGCATTCAGTGAATCGGCCTTTGGTGAATTCGCTTTTAGAAAAGTGGCTTTGGGGGCGCCTGGGTGGCTCAGTTGGTTGGGCGACTGCCTTCGGCTCAGGTCATGATCCTGGAGTCCCAGGATCGGGTCCCACGTCGGGCTCCCTGCTCGGCGGGGAGTCTGCTTCTCTCTCTGACCCTCCCCCCTCTCATGCTCTCTATCTCATTCTCTCTCTCAAATAAATAAGTGAAATCTTTAAAAAAAAAAAATTAAAAAAAAAAAAGAAAAGAAAAGTGGCTTTGGGAGAACTGACCACGAATGTAGCCTGGACCTGTGACTGAGAGTGGGGCTAATATCTCTTCACCCTTGGAATGCAAGTAGCACAGCTGGGTAACAGGAAGCCTCTCTCCTCTTGGTGGGGAAGCCAGGGTGTGAGCAGTGTGGGCGTTCTTTCTGGGCAAGTTAGGAGGAGGAGGAGTGGAGAAAGAGAATGGGCTCCATTTGTGGGCATGCAGATCCAAGAGAACAAGAACCAAAATCCTGGGTCAGACGGTGACTCATTAATCCCACCCAACTGAGAAACAACGGGCCAGCGGAAGTCAGGCTCTCACTGGGTCGGTGGAGATGGTGAAATCCTGTTCCCTCGTAGTTCCGCATGAGGAAGACTGCCTGAGAAGTGTGTAAAGCTGAGGGGGGGAGGGGGGGGCTGTCTTCGGACACCAAGTGAGTTTAGGCATCGTGATTGTGTTGCAGTGTCAACTTGGGGGTGATGGGGCTGCATTCTCGAGTCTCTCAGTCTTGATTCCTCACTTTCTGTTCCTTTCTGTTTTCTTTATAGGCTTCCATTAGGGTTTCACTTGCCTCAGTACCCGTATGGGGCTGCCCTGAGCTTCCTACTGCTCTGCTTATAAAGTTATCATGAGAGGAGGAGACACTGGTACAAACTACCAGAGCCTAGAGCAGGGTCTCCCTAAGACTCAGGGAACTCGGGCTCAAACCCTGAATGGCCCAAGTCTCATGACCATTCTCATGACTCTGAGGCCTGGGCCATTGAGGGCTCCAGTGGGGGTCTTCTCGAGCCAATATTCACGCACTTGGCAAGCTGTCTACAGAGCCAAGGGCATGTGGCCATTTGGAGTCCCTACCCCTGGGAACCTGGATGGGAGCCATGACAATTGGGCTAGGGTGTCCATAGAGGGAGGGGACAGAGGTGTGTATGCCACAGGCCATGAGCAATCATTTGTATCCTTGCCCCAGATCCCTTCAATGTTAGCACTAGACCTGTTAGCCAACCCAGAGGTGGCCTGACTTCTTGGTGGTGGACCTCAGTATTATTTTTTACCAGCTCGAATGCTTTCTCTGGGGCCTGGATGTTGTATCAGAACTCATGGCTTTACCTATCCCTCTGTGTTGTGTCTCTGCTTCTCTCCTCCTCCTATATATCTTTTCATCTCTCATTCACTCCACCACTTTGGCTGCGTTTTCATCACCACCACTCTTCTGAAATAGCTCACATAAAGGTCAGCAATGGCCTCCATCTTTCCCAATCCAGTGGTCAGATGTCTGCCCCATCTTACTTCTACATTCATTTTCTATTGTCGCTGTAACAAATTATTACACACTTAGCAGCTTGAGGCAACAAAATGTATCTTATAGTTCTGTACGACAGACGTTTGACAGGTGACTCACCAGGCTAAAATAAAGGTGTCAGCAGGACTAAATTCCTTTCTGGAGGCTCTAGGGAAGAATCTGTTCCTTTGTTTATTCAGATTATTTGCAGAGTTTGGTTTCCTGCGGTTGTAGAACTGTTTGCTTTGCTGGCTATCAGCTAAGGGTTGTTCTCAGTTTCTAGAGGTCACATTCACTCCTTTGCTCGTTGCCCCTTTCCTCCAACTCCAAAGCAACAGAGGATGGGTCCCTCCCATGCTTAGAATCTCTCCTTCCTCTTCTTTTATCATATCAGTCTGACTGTTCTGCCTTCCTTTTCCATTTTTAAAGGCTATTTGATTACACTGGGACTGTGAGCATAATCCAAGATAGTCTCCCCATCATAAAGTCTGTGAGCTTAATTTCATCTGCAAGGTATCTTTTGTCACATAATGTAGTAGATATAGGTGAAATATCCAGAGAATGAAGATCATGGGGCCAAAGTCCTGCCTACTACCCTGGGCTTCCTAGAAACATTGAACATTTTTTTCTTCTTGATATGTCTACTGTTCTTACCAAGGGACTTGGTGTTTTTTGTTTTTTAAGATTTTATTTATTTATTTGACAGAGAGAGGCACAGCGAGAGAGGAAACACAAGCAAGGGGAGAGGGAGAGGGAGAAGCAGGCTTCCCACTGAGCAGGGAGCCCAACGCGGGGCTCGATCCCAGGACCCTGGGATCATGACCTGAGCCGAAGGCAGACGCTTAACGACTGAGCCACCCAGGCGCCCCAAGGGACCTGGTTTTGATGGTTGGTCCTTCTCTGTTGCCTTCACTGGCAGATGAAAGGATACCAAGAGGATGCCAGGGACTAGTTCTCACTCATGGATGAAGTGATCTCACCTAATTCCATGGTTTTATTTTTTTATTTACTATTATTTTAAAAAAGATTTTTAAAATTTATTTTGAGAGAGAGAGAGAAAGCATAAGCGGGGGAGGAGGGACGGTAGGGGCAGAGGGAGAGGGAGAAGCAGGCTCTCGGCTGAGCAGGCTTGATCGCAGGACCCTGGGATCATGACCTGAGCCGAAGGCAGATGCTTAACCAACTGAGCCACCCAGGGCCCCTAGTTCCATGTTTTAAAATAACATCTCTATGCTGATGATGCCTAGATTTACATCCCCAGCCCTAAACTTTAGTTGGAGGTTTAGCTGGAGATATCCTTGCTATCTCCACTTGCAGATGACAAGCATCTCAAACTTAGCATGACTAAAATAGAACTCTTAATTCATCTTAATTCATCCCCTCCAACCCATCCATCACAATCCTACCCACCTTAATAAATAGTTCCACCATATACCCAGTTGGCCAGATGTCCCATATTCTTCTCCTTTCTTTCTCCTTTCCCAAACTTCTTTTGAGACAATCCATTAGCATGTCCTGTGGGTTCTGTCTCAAAACTAGATCCCAAATCCAATTCTATCTCACCTGCTTATTGTCATCATTCTGGATTGAGTCACCATCACTTCTCATCTGGGCTACTTCAGTAGCTTCTGTACTAAAGTCCCTGCTCCCATTTTTGCCTTTCCCCTGCGTAGTTGATCCTCTAAAGGTAGCTAGAGTGACTTATTAAAAAGTAAAACAGAAATGTTGCTTCCTTGTTTAAAATTCTTCAGTAGATTTCCATTGAGATTACAGTAGATCCAAACTCCTTACAATGACCCATGGGGTCCTACACAACCTGGCCCCTGCCTACCTTAATGACCTCAACTCAGCCCACGCCCCCTTGTTCACTACCTCCATCCATGCTGGTCTTTTCCTATTGTTACCACACTCATACGAACTTCATTCCTTATGCTCACTCTTTTATCTGCCTAGAATACTCTTTTCCAGTCCTTAAAAAGGCTCCATATTGCAATGCACATTCTAAATAAATGACTTTTATATCGTGCTGTTTCCCCAATAGGTAGAATACATAGGCTGAGAATCAGAAGGTGGGAGAAGGAGATTCCCACCTTCCTTCACTTCTAATGGTCCATTTTGGGAATTTGTACTTCCCATTCCTGAAACTCTGGATTCTGAATAGTTAAGAGTCCTAAAAGGAAATACTTCCACCATGGCTGACAACTGTGCTCTTAAAGCTCTTCATGCCAAGAAGCCTTTGCCTTGTCTAATGCAACTTCTAAGAGAAGACTTTCTTAACTACCTTCTCAGTAGAATCCCTCCCACTTCTAGCACTTCTAGTCATTCTCTGTCATACTATCCTGTATTATTTTCTTCACAGTACTCATCAATATCTGAAATTATCCTATGAATTTCTTGCTCATTGTTTGTTACTCTCCACTGGAATATAAGGGCCACAAGGGCAGGAATCTTTTCTATTTTGTTCATCACTATAGCCTTAGCATCCAGAGCAGTTCTTGACATAGAGTTGGCGCTAAGTAAATATTTGTTAACTGAATGAATGAATGTGTATGTGAGATGTTCAACTTTCTGACGAGTCACCTAGAAAGTGTTTGGAGGTTGTTCATATTGAAAATAAGGAAGCCAACTCTAATATCTTAAATTAGGCTTCTTGGGAAGCAGACTCTGATATTGAGATTAGCACACAGGAAGTTTATGAGGGAGTACTCTGGGGATCAACACCAGTGGAAAAGAAGGGAAGAAAGTAGGATTGGATAGAGAGAAAAGTGTGGCTGTGATAGTCCCTCAAAAGGCCAAAGTCAATCCCAGTGGGGACCTCAAAGCTAGGATAGCTCTTCCAACTGGGTCCAGATCATAGTGGGTGGGACCAAGACTTATATTCTCATAATAATCGGTTATTAGACATAGGTTACCCTGGATAGGAGGTGTGCAGACACCAGCCCTGTGGTAGGTCTCAGGGCTGCAATCAATACTCATCGCTTCCTTCTTCCACTGGCCATCTATTTTAGCCTTACCCTCAGGTAGCACCTTTTGTGCTCCTGATGACTTACCTGGTAATAAAAACCAGACCTTCGGGGGGCCCCTGGGTGGCTCAGTCGGTTAAGCATCTGCCTTTGGCTCAGGTCATGATCTCAGGGTCCTGGGATCGAGCTCCATGTTGGGGTCTCTGCTCAGTGGGGAGTCTGCTTCTCCCTCCCTCTCTGTCTCTCTCAAATAAATAAAGTAATTAATCTTAAACAAACAAACAAAAACTTCAGACCTTCAAATCTTAAGGGTCCGAGTCCCTGGTAACTATGCCATTCTCAGGCTGTAGCTACTACATTTGTATATTTATTATCAAAATTAGAAATGAGAGTACTAAGAGGTGCTCAAATGGATCACCTGAGAGGAAGACATCCTCTTTTTTGTGTAACAGCAGCTTTAATCTCCTCCTGGTGATCAAGGCCAATTACCTTTGCCAGGATGGTGATTCCTCTTCCTGCCCTCTGGTCCCTTGGCATGAGGAGCTCCGAGAGCACAGTTGACAGCCATGGTGGAAGTATTTCCTTTTAGGACTCTTAACTATTCAGAATCCAGAGTTTCAGAAATGGGAAGTACAAATTCCCAAAATGGGCCATTAGAAGTGAAGGAAGGTGGGGATCTCCTTCTCCCACCTTCTGATTCCCAGACCTATGCATTCTACCTATTGGGGAAACAGCACGATATAAAAGTCATTTATTTAGAATGTGCATTGCATTATGGAGGAAGGCATGCCATCTTCATAAGATGTTGTCTCTGAGCCAGGTATTGTATCATGCAGGTTACTTCTGGTTATTGCAGTATGTGATATGAGCAGTGTATCTCCTGGTCGTATATCTGTTCCAGCACTTCCTCTAATGTTGAGTAGGCCCCTTTGTCTGACACCGTGGTATATAGAATCTCACAATAGAGGATTAAACATTCCATGTGCTTGGATAATGGTACTGGCTGAAGGATTTTGGATAGAAAAAGGAAATCCATACCTAGAATTTGTGTCTATTCTTGTCAAAAGGAATGGCTACCTCTTCTAGGGGTAATAGTATCTGATGTAGTTTTTCTCTTGGAGGGATTGTATCATATTGGGCATCCAGCATTGGTTTCTGTTGTGAAAAGGTTGGATATTCAGGGCTGGTGGTAGCTAGATCAGCCTTGTTAAGTGGGACCCATGCTGTTGTATCCACAAATAGCTTCCAACCCTGCTACCATGACAACTCCACTCACGTGGCCATCAAGCAAGCACTGGAGTGGCTGATGACAGAGGCCTATCACTGGATGGTATGTGGTTTGTTAGCACCTCTTCTATGATGGCTATTCTTTGATGGGCATTGGCCCATGAAATAAAGATCATCACACTCTGTGCCCATTTCCTCATGTTCATCTGTGTGGCTTTACCCTAATCCTCATTGTCCTCCAATCTTCCAAGCTTTCTGCTTCCACACCCCTGGCCAGATGGCCAAGTTATTCAGCATGCCCATGAATCCCTGTGTGTTCTCATTTTAGGCCACTTCTCTTTCCACACAAAATGGCGAATCTTTCAAGATCATGCTGAATGACGCAGCCGTGCAGGCACTGCTGAGTCATTTGTGATCCATCTCAGGCTTTTCCCTCTTACATCAACTGATCATTGAGATGTGAGATGAGCAGTGGTCTACTGGTAAATATTTAACAACCAGCTTACTGAAAAGGAGAAAAAAATATGTGATTTGTAGCATTCGCTCATTTTCGTGGTATAAATACCTCTACCATGGTCAATTTCAATTATCCATGTCATGTCAACAGGATGGTAACATTCTTGAAAATTTAACAATGAGCTCTCATGAGCCAGTACAAACTGGCCCCAGCACAGCACTAGAGCTGAGGAAGAGGGGGCGTCTAACAGTGGTGGTTGATTGAGCTACATGCCTACTACCTGTGCTTACACAGCTTGCTTGTGCTCTCTAGTTTTATTGATGTCTAATCCTAGAGGTACCTCTGCCATCTGGTCCCATCCCACCTTATGGCTTGGGGAATGTGATAGAACCTAGCACATGAGGGGCAGTTCTAGTGTCTTGGTCACTTGATGTTCAATGATGAGGTACCTGTCTCAATTAGGGCTTGAGAGTACTCCAAAAGCTGTTTTTTGAAAGGTGTATAATTCTCTGCTGCAGTTGATATGGCTTTGATCCAGAACCTATGGATCTACATTGTGATTCTCCAACTGGGGTTACAGAAAATCCACATGTCATCTTTTTCCATCACCGACACCCCTAATACTGTAGGATCTGCTGGGCTGTATGGTCCAAGAAGCCAGTGGTTTGCCCTCTAGCCTGGACTTGTGGCAGTCCTTTCTTACTATGGACCCCCGGAAAAAAGACATCCATCTGTGTCACCTGGTATGTGAGTTAGAGCAGTACTTTGGGGAGCATATTGCTTCCAGAACTTGAAGAGACCTACCTAGCAGGCACTGTGCTTCCTTGTACACGATGGCAAGGAAGAGATGTCCCCGCACAGCCAAGATCACTAGACTCTAAAATATTACTTATGTGGAAGGCTCTCTCTCTCTCTCTTTTTTTTAGAGAGGGGCGTGGGGAGGGGCAGAGGGAGAGCGAGAATCTTATGTAGGTTCCATCCCCAGCACGGAGCCCAACACAGGGCTCCATCTCATGACCCTGAGATCATGACCCTGAGATCATTACCTGAGCCAAATGCTCAACCAACTGAGCCACCCAGGCGCCCTGCTCCTGAATCTTTTAAGGTTTGTCTCCCTCAAGAGTGCATGTGAATTACCAAGGCCTCCAATCTCCTAGTCACTGTTTATTTGGTCTAGCTAGTATGATGTCATCAATTTCCCAGACCACTGTGGTATTCTGTGGGAGGTCCAGCTGGTTCATGCCTCTTTAGACTATGTTATGACAGAGGACAGCAGAGTTTTAACATAGCACTGGAGCAAATCTGTAAATGAATACTGTTGCATGCTCCAAAGGAAGGTGGATAATTTCTGATTTTTTTTTTTTTTTTTGATAGGGATAGAAAAAGTCAACTTGCCAGATCATTGCCACATACCACATACCCGAGTCCATCTGCTCTAGCAAAGATGACACACCTGACAGAGCAGTTACATTTGGGGATGCTATTGAGCTAGGTTAGTGATAGTCAATTGCCATTCTCCAGAATCCGTCTGGATTTTGCAGAGGCCTGACCAGTAAATTAAATGGAGGTATGACATGGACTACCACCCATCCATCTTTTAGATCTTTAAGGGAGGCAACCATTTTTACCTTCTTTCTCTCATTTCTTTTTAATGTGGTAAAATATATTCAACAAATGGTTACCATTTTAACCATTTGTAAGTATATAATTCAGTGGTATTAAGTATATTCACATTGATGTGCATGTACTCATTTCTAGAACTTTTTCATGTTTCAAATGGAAACCCTGTTACCCGTTAAACAAGAAATCCCTGTTTCTACCTTTTCCCACCCTTGGCAACGACCACCATTCTACTTCCTGTGTTTATGAATTTGACAACTGTAGGTACCTCATATGCGTGGAATGATATAATACATGTCCTTTTGTGTCTGGCTTATTTCACTAAGCATAATGCCTTCAAGGTTCATCTATGTTGGACACGTGTCAGGTTTTCATTTCTTATTAAAGTTAAATAATATTCCATTGTATGTATATACCACGTTTTCTTTATCTACTTATCCATTAATGGACATTTGAGTTGTTTCCACGTTTTGGCTACTGTGAATAATGCTGCTATGAACATTAGTGTACAAATGTCCATTCGAGTCCTGCTTTCAGTTCTTTTGGGTACGTACCCAGAAGTGGAATTGCTGAATCCTATGTTAATTCTATGTTTAATTTTTTTGGGAATCACCATATTGTTTTCCACGGTGGCTACCCCATTTTACATTCCCAACAGCAATGCACCGGGGTTCCAATTTCTCTACATCCTTGCCAACACTTGTTTTGTTTATTATAATAGTCATCCTAATGGGTGTAAAAGTGGCTCCTCGTTGGGGTTTTAATTCACATTTCCCTGATGATTAGTGATGTTGAGCATCTTCACATGTGCTTATAGGTCATTTGTGTATTTTCTTTGGAGAAATTTCTATTCAAATCCTTTGCCCATTTTTTAAGTCATTGTCCTTATTTCCCTAGGTTGATTTTGTAACTGTTTTCTATTCATTATCTTCTTTGGTCTGCCTTCTCTGGTTTTCACTGAGTGTTTTATATGGTTCCATCTTATCTCCTCTCTTAACATGTCGATTACACTTAAATGTAGTGGTTGCCATGTATACTGTCTTGGTTCCTGTGGTACCTGTGAGCTACGTTCTACAGCTTCTTTGCGGTAGGGTCACCTTCCAATATTATTGGCCCTAGAATGTCCCTGGAATATCATATGTTGTGGCTTCACTTTAATTATTACCTAGTAATCAGCAGGGGAAGTGTAGGTGTATCCTGAGATAAGTGCATTATTATCCCACAGAGAGGAGGCTTTTCATTAATTCACAAGCAAGGAGGATGGGGAGGAGTGGGGCATCTGGGCAGGCTCAGCAGGGTGAAGGGAATTTAGGGATTCAAGACTGAATGAACCTAAATGTCCCCATCCCATATGTCACAGTTCTGCTCTTTCCCAACGAGGGTCTTGACCTTGACATATCACCCCTGCCTAAGTGGAGACTTTAGTTTTTGCAAGTTTCCACCTGGCTTTTGTACTGTTACGTTTAAGTCCTGGGACTGGTCCTCAGTTTTCTCTGTCTTCCCACTGCAGGAGATGAGAACCTCTTTACATGCTCCCAGAAGGTCTTCTGGCTTTCACACTTCATTTTGAATTGCAGAACTACCACTCTAATCATTGTTACCTCTTCCCAGCATCCATTCCATTTGGCAGTAGCCATGTAATCCTGTGTGCTTACGGATACTATCTCCCCTGTACTTTGACAGCAATGCCTGTTCTTTCATTATACACCACATGCTCTTTCCTTTTACACCACAGGTGAAACTTTTAACAGTTGCCTTGCTTTCTTGTGGTTGTTGTGTTTTACCCATCACCAGTGACTCACTGTGGCCCTGTGACCAATGGCCAACCCCCAAATGCAATCAGAGTGTCTGCTCTCTTGGACCATTCCTAGCACCAAATCTTCTAAGTTGGGTTCCATGAAAAGTAAACTGAAGCAAAGATGAGTATTCAGGAAGTTTATTAAGGAGTACACTTAGGATCAACACCAGTGGAAGGGAAGAAAGGACAGTAGGATCAGAGTGAAAAAAACGGGCTGTGACACTGTTATATAATACTGTTCCTGGTTCCTGAGAGGTAACTTCTAAACCCTTGGAATTTGCCAAGTAATAGGATTGTCTTTGCCATTTACTAAAAGGGTCTGGCCCGTTTAGCACTTATCAGCTGTAACAAACCACATAGCTTTTTTTGTATTTAGCTGTTTAACGCCTCTCTTCCTCTGGTAAGTGTGAAGGCAGGAACTATGGCTATTTTGTTCTCTCCCGTATCCCCAGAACTAAACTCAATGCCTGACATGTAGGTTTAATAAATACTCATTGAGTGAATATGTAAATGAAGTAATTAAGAATGATAATAGTGATAAAGTATAGTGGTTAATAGTGTGGCTCTGTAATCAGGCTGGGTGCAAACCTTCCAAATCCTAACTTGTCCATGGAGAGCTCCGTAAATGAGTCCTCCCCTTGCACAGTGGACAAACTTCAGTTTATCAGTCCACATTGAGTTTGCCAGACTGGTAGAACTTATCCTCAATAACCAAACCCTAGGAGAACAAGGTGGAATAAGAATACTATTTATCAGCTGCAGCAGCAGAGCATGGCACTTAAGCACAAATACTATCTGGGAATCCCAGAAGGGTCATCTTGACCACAGTACTTGCCCTGTTTGTACATCAGTTTCCTCACCTGTGAAGGAGTCTAACTCATAGCACCTAGCTGAAAGCTGTTGTAAGGGTCAGGTAGGTTAAAATGTATAAGAAACAGTGTCTGGTACCCAGTAAGTTCTTTATATGTGTTTGCTATTATCATGATTGTTTATTAATTTAGGTTGGAAGACATCTCTGACTGGACACCTGGAGCTGGTTAGCTGCATAAGATATTCCCTCTAGGTGAATAAATTCATGCCACAAGCAAATAATAGATCAGAGGGTTGTCTAGCGGAAAAAGAGATGGTGTAAAGGAAATATTCTCTGGCATTTCCAGGAAGCTATAGGGATCTGGTGGGTGGCTCTTCTCTATGCTACGGTGGATCATCTAGGCACAGAACTCTGCCCCTCCCCAGCACTGTGAACATCCTGGCAGATTCTGGCCCTTTGTTCTCCTTATTATAAATTCCAGAAAGGCCACTATCTTTTGGTAAGTATGGCTTTTCTTCATTCAGATTACAACATGATTACAGTATAGTTTTTAGATATATCCTAGGCCCAAGGCAGAAGCATCATCATCTTGATTTCAGTCCCTCCTTTACCAAGTCTCCTTGCACATACATTTATGACAGGCTGGTGCCTCTTAGGGTGAGGCACTTTTTTTTTAAGATTTTATTTATTTTATTTGAGAGAGAGAGAGCAAGAGAGAGAGAGAGCATGAGCAGGGGGAGGGGGAGAGGGAGAGGGAGAAGCTGACTCCTCATTGAGCAGGGAGCCTGACGTGGGGCTCGATCCCAGGACCCTGAGATAAAGACCTGAACCGAAGGCAGACAATTAACCCACTGAGCCACCCAGGCATGAGCGAGGCACTTCTGCAGGTACAATTCTAACCTTTTCCCTCACTATTTCTCCAAAATTTTAAAGTACTTAATAGTAGCCTTCAAGCTGGGAAACTGCTATGCCCTGGCGGCAGAGATCCACAAAAGTCGTAAGAGTCATTTCACCCCAACAATTTGCTATGGCTTTAGGGACAGCTATTACGACTATGTGACTTATCTTCCTCAGCCTTAGTGCCCACATTTATAGAATAACACCTACCTTGCAGCGTTACTGTAAGATTGAGGACAGAAGTAGGGTTAATACTGTGGAATCACATAACAGGCTCAGAGGGAAAAAAAAAAAAAGCAAATTATGCCCTTACTGTCAATTTTTTCTGTTCCAGTAAAAAACACCTACAGAGCATGTTGCCTCTGCTGGGTTAAAAAAAAGGGCAAAATGGATCATGGCAAGTCTTGATATTTTCCTCACCTCGGTTTCCTTAACATAATTGAAAGGGTCCGGTCAGTGGCTGCAAGTTCAAGATTGGGAGTTACAAAACACTGGATTCCAATTCTGACTCCGCCCCTTATCAGCTAGCTGTATGATCTTAAGTAGTTTCTCAACCTCTCATGGTGTCAGATTCCCCTAAAGCCAGGATAATAAAGATGGGTAGACTTTCTTCTCTCTCAATTTTCTTTTCTTCCTTTCTTCTTCTTTTTTAGTCAAAGGGGCAGGCAGGCCATAGAGGATTACCCCTCCGAGCACCCGCACAGAAAGCACAGAGAGCATGCAGGAGGGACGAGGGCGGCGAGACGGAAGGAGGGCGGGCCAACGAGGTGGCGGGCGGGCGGGGCTGGAGTTCCCGCCTCCAGTGCGTGCGCGCGCTCCACGCACGCATGCACGCACGGCACGCACAGCACGCTGCGGAAGCGCGCTCGCAGGCCCAGCCCTCGTCGCCGCCGCCATTTTAGCTCCTGGTTCCGGCCGCACGGTGTAGGCTGTTGTAGCGGGAGGGGTGGGGGTCCTCCAGAGTTAAGTAGCTGCCCTCGACTGTACCGATACAGCCGCCGGCTTCTTTTTTTTCTTCTTCCTTCATAACCGCCCGCTCGCAGAGACCGAAGATGTCCAAGCGGCACCGGTTGGACTTGGGGGAGGATTACCCCTCCGGCAAGAAGCGTGCGGGGACCGATGGGTAAGCCAGGCCGGGGGCGCGAGGCAGCGGCTCGGGCTTTGTTGGGGTCCTGGAGGAGAGCGGGCCAGGATCGGCCTAGCCACGTCGGCCCTGGAGCCCGACCCTTTGTTTCCCTGTGGGCTCCGCTCACCAGTGGCGGGTCGGGGAAAGCGGCGCCACTCCCGGTGTTTGGCTGGGCAAGGGCGCGGGGAGATGGGTGGCGCGGCCGCCGCCCGGCCCAATCGGGAGGGTGGAGAGGCCTGCGTGGCCACGAGGGCGCCTCCGAGCCGAGCCGAGCCAAGCCGGAGTCACTTCGAGGGGAGCAGGCGGGAGGGAGCCGCGGACCTCGTGGCCTGGGTTCCCCGGTGAGGTCTGGAGCCGGGGGGAGAAGGTGGGGGAGGGCGCGGCGGGAGTATTGGCTTCCAAGGGCACCAGGTAGTCTTCAGGCAGAGCGACCGCGGAGAGGGCCTTGGGGGACGGCTGGGTGCCCCGCAAGGAGAAAGGCGGAGAGCAGAAAGTGAGGAAAGCGCGTGGATTCCTGTGTAGGTTGGGATGGGGGTGGCGGGAGTTGAGTGAGGCGTGCAGACGAGTTCTCGGGGGAAGGGAGAGTAAAGTAGAGGGCCTGCTGGGAGAAAGGAAAACGTGGAGTATACCTGATGGGCTGGAGGGCTGGTAGTTCGGAGCCGCTGCATTTGTAGTTTGGCGGGAGAGCTTGTGCCTCAGTCCATTCAAACACTTCAAAGTAGATACGAGGCAAACTTCCGCTCTCTGCCTACGCTCCCGCCATCTCCTCTATTTCCTGCTTTGGCTAAAATAGTTATTGGGCAGTCCTGGGGTGGGAATTAGAAGGCATTCCCCCCCCCCCCCCAGAGTTCTTGTTTTATGTCCCCCCTCTTTCATAAGTAGCTTTGGAAACACGCAGACACTTTTCAAAAATGTTTTCAGTATTTTTGGCAAAATGTCGCCCGTGGGGAGGTTGTTTGGGAGTTGAAATAGACTCGTGGTGTTTCAGATTGCTTTCCCTTAGCATTTCCTGAAAGCTACAGAGGAATTTAACAGTTGATTTAGCAATTTCATCAAAATCACTTCTTGTCTATTGTGTGTTTTCATTCCTGAAGTTCAGAGATTTATTTGGGTAATTCAGGCTAGAAAACAGAAGTATGCATATCCAAATACTTTTCATAATTTTATTTTGTGTGTATAAGGAATGGAAGGAATCACTGTGTCGAGTTATCTATGTAAGTTCTGTGGATTTTTGTTTGCCCAAAGTCCTTCATTTCCCTTGGTTTCCAGGTATCTGTTTAGTGTCTGTGGAGTATGAGCCCGGGTAGGGTGTATTGAATGTGGAAACCAGAATATGTAACATTTTAATCTTGTAGAATTTTTAGTTTACAATGTTAGACATTAGTTTTCTTTCTCTTTAGGATATTCTCCACCCCGCCCCCAGCAAAACTTTAGCACTTTCAGTTAAAGACTCCTTAGAGCTGAAGAGTTCTCTATCATCAGCTCCACTCAAGGGATAACAAATGGAGATGCAGAGTTGTTAAGGTGGCTTGTGCAACCTTACGCAGTTTACAGCTGGATCTAGAACCTTGATCTTTCATTCTCACTCTTAGTCTCTTGCTTTTTTCCATTACAACGCAGAATATGGCTGTAGTTAAGTCAATGCAGGCTATTTTAATGACATTTGTAATGGGTTGGTAAAGTAGGGAACACTTGGTTCTTGGTTCCTGTGAGGTAAAAATAAATTGGCATGTCATCTGCCTAAGATGCAACTGATGTCTCGCAAGAGTCAAATTGAACAAAAGACACTAGGATGCAATGAATTCATTTATTCATATTTATATGTATGTGCACCATTAAATGCTTTGGGATTAGTGGCCCCATGACAGACATATATATGGGGTTGCTCCCTTTCTCTTGCAAAACAGATAGCCTTAGTAAAAATGTGGATTTTTTTAGGTCTATGATGGTGACCTTATGATTCTCTTGGTATTATATGATACCTACCTGTTGGTAAAGGAGAGTTCATCTTTGGAATAGAGCCCAAGTTCTGAGATAATTCTGGAGAGGTTTGTATACACATTTCTGTATCGCTTCTCATACAACTAATTCTTTAGCAGTGGGTTACAATTGTTAATAGTGTTTGGGTTTTTTTCCCCTCCTCTGTTCGATAATTTCGAAAGTCACACTTGTTGACTGCCATGCAATCTTGAAGTTGGGGTTTTTTTGTTTGTTTTTAAGCTCTGATAGTTATTAACAAGTGGTTTTATCTAAGGGAGAGAAGCTTGCCAGTCCAATGAACTCCATTACTGAGAAAGAAGGTAATTTGGTGGGAGATTTCATTTAGATTCAGGTTCCCAAACAGTATATGGTGTTACTTATTCTTGCTGTATTTTTATTTGGAGGTCAGGTAGAGAAGTTGAAGGTTTCTGTTACATACTGACCTTACTACTTTTTTCATCATACCACAAAATTTGCTTTATAAAATTATTAACAAGCCAACCGAAGTATGGAAAAAACTTTGCGAACATAAGGACACTTTCCATTTTGATGTTTGTTTTGGAGATTACTTCCTGATAAGAGCTTTTCTCCTCAAGTGTGGAAAAGTGAAACAAATACAGCATATGTAGATACATACGTGCTCCCAAAACTATTCTGGGTGCTAGATATGTATAACCACATTTTCACTGCAGTCCTGTGATATAGGTGAGGTTAAGTAACTTGCCCCAGGGAAGACAAGAAATGTCCATACAGAAAAAAATAAAGAAAAGCAAAAAATTTCCCTGAGATCTTCATTCTCATCTTTAACCACTTGATGAACATTGTTTTTAGTCTTTGCATGTTTATTCACAAATATAAACTAATGTTTAGTATCAGTGAGATGTTTCAATATGGGTTGTTTTGTGTTTTGATTTTCATTTACTAAGAAATGTATCATAAACTAGAATAGATATGCATTATCCTTTTCATTGGCTGTATAATATTCCACTCAAAAGGGGTATCATAACTACCCACTTTCCTGTTCTTTGGTGTTTAGGTAGTTTCCCAGTCTTTATTGTTTTACAAGTGAAAGGGATGGAGAACATCCTCATGTATACATATTTGCATACTTATATCCTTTGAAGTTCCTGAAGTGAGATTGCCAGATAAAAAGCAATGCGTATTTAAAATATTCTGATTTTGATAACCAGTTTTTACATCTTCATTAGCAGTACTGTAGTACCTGTTACTCCATGTAGAATTTTAACATGGTATTATAAATTAAACAAACAAACAAAAAAACACTTCAGTGATAAGCAATATTTATCAGGCATTTACACTGTTCCAGGCACAACTTTAAGCACATTACATGTATTAACTCATTTAATTCTTGAAATACTGCACAAGATCTATGAAGAGCCACATTTTATAGACGAGGAAAGAAATAACTGTGGTCATATAGTTAGCTTAAGTGCTGAGCCAGGATTGAGCTGAGACAGTTAAGAAACATGTGCTTAACAACTGTGTCATAATTGTGTCTACCTACCAGGATTGTGGCTGTGTGATCAATAAAGCACTGCTTTTTACTCAGTGTTTTTAACAGTAAAACTCCTGTCTAATGAAAGTGCCTGTTTAAAAACAGAAAACAGGCGGGGTTGCCCGGGTGGTTCAGTGGGTTAAGCCCCTGAGTCTTGATTTTTGGCTCAGGTGATGATGTCAGGGTTGTGGGATCCAGTCCCGAGTTGGGGTCTGCGCTCAGCCAGAGTCTGCTTGTCCCTCTGTCTGTCTCTCTCTTAAATAAACTAAAAAAAAAAGAAAAGAAAAGAAAACATATACATGGTAGTCTACACATTATTTATGAAGTAATGAGTTTGAGAGATCCCTCAGCTGTTTTTTTATCCTCCCTCCCCTATTGAAAGTAGATAGTTTGAATCTTGGGCAACATTTCAAGATGATTGGATTTGCTTTCTGCATCCTTCCTGTTGCCTTATTTTAATCTCAGACTATTTTATTAATACTTGTCTCTTTGCAGATAGTAAATTGAGGCTTATACCCAGCTGTGATCTCAGTGCTCCTTTTTTTTACTCTTTTTGCCCCGTTTTTTTGGTCGGCAGTTAAATTTTTGTGTCCTTAGAAAGTATTTTATGCTCCCTATGCTGTAGTTGTTTTTGGTAATGAAGTTTCTGGTGAAGTAGGCCCTTGAAAAACATCTTTGTATAGATATTACTGTAACAAAGCAAGGTGTTATGATTTACTTTGTCGATCACTCTCCATCCCCCATATTTTATAACTCTGGAAAGGTTAGGTTCATATATGTTAAGTGCCTGGTGCTAGGAGTATAGAAGTTCATTAAACTTCTATTTTTGTCCTGTTGTCTCTTGGTGATCATATAATGATCTTCTGTCCCACCCCACTCCTAGAGTACTAGAAATATGAATCCTTTGCATTTAGACCAGATGTTCTTTAAGGGTTCTTTTATGTTCTGTGACCTTTAAGATGCATGGTCTTTGAACCATTCATGGCTACAGTGCTTCTCACTTTGCTGGGCACATTTCCGTATACCCTGTTAGAAACTTTCTCGTTCATTTTTGGGGCAATATAAATAATTAATGAGCCCCTTAGACCAGAGGCAGAATGAGAAAAGCAAAGAAAAGATGGTTGATGGCATATTTCAAAGATAGGCCAGGAAGCTGTGAGTTCTGGGACTTGATTTTTTATGTTTATTAGGTTATCCTTTGGGTTTTTTTTCCCTTTGACTTTCTCGTGCGAGATAGGATGAAAGGCTTCAATCCTAGCTTGTGTGTCCTGTGATTCTGTAGAAGGTGAACAGTGGGATTGGAGAAAGGAGGATCACTTTTCATATATGTATTTTATATTTATACGAAAAGTATGTATGTTGTTATATGAAAGTATATATATGAAAGGTGTGTGTATGTGTTTATACACATGATAAAGCTTTTCTTTAAATTCCTATGGAATACAATTATATTTTAGGAAGGACAAAATAAAATGCAATTGGTCTGCTTACCATTTCTATAATTGGAACCATCCTAACTCCTGCTGGCTCTAGAATTTTAGCTGTATTCTACCAAGGGTTTTCTGTTGTCCTGCTGATGTGCTATTATAGAGAATGAATGGTCTTTCCTACTCGCTACTGATAATTGGTACATGGGAAATTGGTATGTCTTTTGTGTCTTATAGATAAGGAATAACGACATGTTTAGTGGCTTGTCTTACAGCTTTATGTTGCCTCACTATTTCAAGTCTGGGTCCAGATACCTTGTGGCAAGTTTGCTATAGGATTTGGTCTGAAGTAAACTGGATTAGTAGAATAAATAAGCAGAGATTATTTAAAAATTATTATTGTTTTGGGAATCATGTCTGGTAACTGGAAGTAGATACTAAAATTGAGTACTTAAAGTTGACCTAGATTTAATATAGTGGCCATCTGCATTATTTTAACATTCTAAAACAACTGACTGTTGTTCAGTGGAGCTTGTTTTTAATGGTTATGTTTCACTTGATGGATGTCCAAAGTATACATAGGTTTACACAGTTTTGCAGTTGCTCTTAAGGATGTTGTGCAGATGAAAACAAAAGAATGAAGATGTTTTTAATTTTAGTTTTTTAATAGGACAAATATATGCTTATTAAACAAAATTGGGAAAGTGTTGTAGAGTGTAACTTGAAAGCAAACTCACGTACAGTCTTTTAATTCGTGTTTATATTATCGTTAGCGAAATAGAATTGTCTTTGTGTCCAGAAGCAGTTTTGAATTTTGAACATACCTTTTCATGTAACTAAAAAGAGAGTCTGGGGAAAATTGTGATGGCATCCTCTTTTTGCTTTATTTACTCCTACCTTTTCCCCACCTTGCCCTCAGTCTTTAACTTCTCCTGTCTAAGTAGGAAGGGATTTTACTTTACTCAATCTAGTCTGAGTTCTCAGACTTGTGTTCTCTCAGCTGGTGGTTAAAGGTGTGGAAAGAGACTGCCCCTTAACAGAATTTGAGGTCTCATCAAAGAGGGAAAGATATTTATGGGTGAGGCATGGAGAATTCTTGATTATAAGGTCTTTTTCATTATTGAGTTTTTCATTGGTTTATTCATTTGGCTGTTGGACGTTTCATTCTTTGTGACTATAACACTGCCAAGAACATTTTGCGTAAAATTCAGAATCTGAATTCTAAATTTTTATTTTTAGGAAGGATCGAGATCGTGACCGGGATCGTGAAGATCGGTCTAAAGATCGAGACCGAGAACGTGATAGAGGAGATAGAGAGCGGGAGAGGGAGAAAGAAAAGGAGAAGGAATTGCGAGCTTCGACTAATGCTATGCTTATCAGTGCTGGATTACCACCTTTAAAAGCTTCCCATTCAGCTCACTCAACCCACTCTGCACATTCAACACATTCGACACATTCTGCTCATTCAACACACACCGGCCATGCAGGACACACATCACTTCCACAGTGCATTAATCCATTTACCAACCTACCCCATACTCCTCGATACTATGATATTCTAAAGAAACGGCTTCAGCTCCCTGTTTGGGAATACAAGGATAGGTTTACAGACATTCTGGTTAGACATCAGTCCTTTGTACTGGTTGGTGAGACTGGGTCTGGTAAAACAACACAGGTGAGTTACTATTGTTTACCTTGGTACCTACTGTATTAATGTTCATGTTTACTAAATGTTGCTTATTTGATCCCAGTAGTCCTTCACCTTGTCTTCCTGGTAGAAACATCCCGAAGAATAGCTGCTTAGACGCTTATCACTTTTTAGTGACACACAGAGTGGGCATCTTGTAGGGAGTGCCTATTTTCTTGAGTCTAGGGGAAAGTAGCAGTGCTGTTTTGTTAACTTTAAGTATGGCAGAATGATGCTTTCTGGCCACTTTGACTCTGGGGTGGTACAAATTTGGAGGTACAGATTTTGTTTTCCATTGCTTGAGTGTAGAGATTTGAACCACTGGGGCAGTTTTGTTTTTGTTATTCTTGTTTGTTTGTTTGTTTGTTTTGAACCATGTGACTATTACCCTTTTTTTTAAAAATGGAAGAGCTGAATGAAGTCTCTTTGCCCGTGACCTCCACATCCATCTAGTTAAACAGCCCCAGAGACACATCGCAGTAAGCACTAGTGTCTTGTTAGTAATAAATCTAGGATATTTTTCAAAAATGGATGAACCATTGTTTACTGGGCCCATCTTACAGACCTCTAGGCTGCTTCTAATGGTGGTTTTTCATGAGCAAGTAGATCCAATAGAGTATACGACGGAATTTGAATTTTTATGAATCTGATATGTGAAAAATGGTATTTTGGTGTAATTTTTAATTTGCATTTCCTGTTACCAGTGAGGTGTTAACCATATTTTCGTATGTTTGAGCCTGACCACCAGTTAAGAATTTCTAAGAGATTACACAAGTAGTATAGTCCCTGGCCATTGTAGAAAATCTGGAAAATCCAGGAAGTGTTGAAATGAATTTAATAACTCCTCTTACCATGTAGAGGTCATTATTATTATATTGTGTTTCTTCCTGGCTTGTTTTCCATGTTTATGTTCCTGTGATACATGTTTATAATTGAGCATACTGCATATACAAGTTACCATTTTTTTTTTAAGTTACGTATGCCACAAACCTATCAATTTGGGTATATCATGGAGATATTTTGAAGGCTACGATGGCAGCCGGAATAGAAAGCTTTTAAAGACTGAGCATTAGTGAATATGGTTGTTCTTTTTAAGTGAAAAAAACTTAGTGTTGATGTTAGGAACTGAAACTGATAGGTTTATTTTTATCACCGTGTGGAAATTTAAATAATGTATGAAAAGATATAATTTTAAACTTATTTTAAAGATTTAGTATTTTAAAGAATTATTTCAGCTGGTTTATCTGCTTTGTGTAGTATTTAATTAGCAACTGGATAAAGCTAGGTGCTGTGTCCTTTGTATGTATTTGTTTCAGGAACACTACAAGGAAGTTGTTAATCACCATTTTACAATGAGCAAAATGAGCCTTAGATTCATAAGAATCTTAGAGGTTTAGTGGGTTGCCTGTGGTTACATAGATTTAGGTGGGTTCAGTATTTAAAGCCTGTCTCTTTGTTTTATAGCCAAAGTTATAGTTACTTCATTCTGCTATTCTTTGATCTTACCCACGTGGTTAACCTTGTTCCAGAGACGAGTTTCTTTAGTAGCACTTAATTTAGAAGGTCAAGTCAAATTCAAAATGAGAGGTTTGTGATTATTTGGATGAATATTTGTGGTGTTTTTTGTTGTTTGTTTTTGTGTACTTAGGATTGCAGGGCAATTGGGGAGTTCAGAGGGAAGCTGAACAGCTTAAATAGTGAATTTCTTACCCAAATGTTTTTTTGGCATGCTCCTATTAAAATTTTTGCCTCAAAACCATTAAGAGTAAGTCATTTTTGGTTATCTTTTTGTGCCTGTCAGAAAATGAGACCCTCCAAACAAAATCTCAGGTATTGACTCTTTTGACTGAGACTCACAGTAAAAGTCATTTTGCATTGCAACTTGTTATATTCATACTATATCCATATATAAGAAACTAAAGCCAGTTCAGGGTGAACGGAGGACCAAGTTCAGAGAAGAGAAAGCTTTGTATGCTCCGGCCTGCATATAGGGTGTATGAAGAGGGAGATGGGGCAGGTGAGACTGGAACAGCAGGCTGTGCCTCAGTGTATCAGGCGGTAGATCGGGGAGCCGTCAGAGCTTTTTGATAGGGATTTTTACAAAAATGTCCTCTGTGTAGTGAGAATGTTGATGACAGACTACGTAGGAAGTCATAACAAAAATTTGACTGCATATAAGGTAGTAGAATGGAGAATAAACAGTAGATTGGAGTTAGGATGTTAATATTACTGATGGGACATGGGAGGGATTAATAAGTATTGGAGGAAGGTGTGAAATGGTTTTGGTTTTGAACTTGTTGAATTTGGGGTATCAGTAAAATATTCATTCCTCAAGTGGAAATGACCACTAGGTTAGGATGGGAAACATAGTTAGGATTGTCACTGTATTATAGGTAATAGTAGAAGTCAGGAGAATAAGTAAGACCAGTCAGACTAGAGGGCTGAGGATCAGTTTTTAGGGAGGTAGCCTCAAATGGAGGAAGAGAAGAAGCTGAAAGGAAGGAATGATCCCGGGCTTGAATAGGTTAGTACACTGCATATTTCAGTTCCTGCTTCCCTTCTTAATGCTGTTCTTAGAAATGTGAATAGATGCATTGACTGCGCCGTTTTCCAAATATTGTCCGGGAACCCTTGAAGGTTCCTGAAACTCTTTCAGAGAAAGGTCCTGGGATTTTCTTTGTATACTTCCAACAAAACAAAAATAGTGCAACACATTCAAAATTGAAGCCGATAAGAGAATCCAACAGTCTTCTATTAAGCTAGACATTAGAGATATGCAAAAATGCAAAACAATGTACTCTTACTGCTAATTTTTTCTTTTTCTTTTTTTTGTTTGGAAGATGTAATTATTTTTTCATAGAAAATGTTCCTGTTAGCATAGAATGGGTTTTTATTGTTAGGAATTAATAAATATTCTAAAAGTTTTTCGGTTTTAATTTCCTCATATAATAAGTCTATTAGTTATTTGTGGCATCCTTGGTTATTTTAAGAGTTTAAGAAGTCCTGAGATCAAAAGTTCAAAAACTGCTGAATTAGCCAAAAATGTTTATCTTGCTTTTAAAGTGGGAGTAAGTTGTCCATTTCACTGGAGTGAACTTAAAAAACTTTGAATATTCTTGCCTTGAGAATTCCAAAATAGTTTTAAATAGTTTTAACTGAATGGTAAATGTTTCTTTGACTTTCATTTTGTTTGGTCTTATAAAGTACATTTTGCCTTTGTAAGAGACTTGTTGAAATGAAGATAAATATATAAAACTTTGCTGGAAAACCACTTAAACTTTGGTTTGTGGATTTACAGACCTAGAGAGACCCTTCTCTTTTAGGGTAGTATTTATTTCTGTTCATTTTAAGTCCTTTAAAGATACACATTGTTACATTCTTAGAGAAGCCACATAGTCACCCCTCCCCTTTTAGATATTTATAAGTGAAGACAGTTATCCCCAAATTGCAGAAGTAACCTAACTAAAATGTAGTAATGGTAGGGCAACCAGTGTTCTTAAAAGTGCCTTTGTACAAATCTGGTACTGAAAGCCCTGTCACCCACATTTTCTTCAGCATTTGAGTTTGACAGACTTTTGGACGCTTTGATGGAGACCCATCATGACTTTAATGCAGTGGATTCCCATGTAATGTAGTGATTACTTAGATTTTTCCCATGGTTCTTACTCAGGTAAGTGAGTGAAGAGCCATGAAATTAGAGGTTCTATTAGCTTCTGTTGATAATGGAACAAGGAGGAAATGCGCTGTTGTCATGGCAGCCAACCAACTTGTGCTTGTTGGTGTGTTTTCTTGCATCTTTAGGGGGCATTGAATTTGAGATTGACAATTACTGAAATTGACTTTTAAGATGGCACCTAAGGTGTTCTGTTGTGCATACCTTACCTCTCCCGAAGGCAGAAGAATAGGGGTCAGATTCTGCTAGCTTACAAACCAAATTTGAATTGACTTAAAAAGTCATATCTCTGTAACCACAAGGGGTTGTGATCTATTTTCACCTGCATTTTGTAATTCAAATTGTATAAGAATTTAATAATTTCTGAGAAAATGTGTGGAAACTCACATATATTATAAAGTAGAATTTTTCATAAGTTGGGTTTTTTCCAGGGTATTGAGAAATGTTTAAGGATGGAACAGCTGACGCTGTAGAGCGTATCCAGCACAGCCTCAGTGGGCCTAGCCTGCTCAGGAGTCGTATCAGTGTATGACCCCTCCTGGCTTGGAGAGTTCATGATACGCTCTAAGTTTGAGTCTTAATACTTTGTGGTGTGCCTAATTGATTTTTGTTTTGAATTAATTGGAATGCAATAAAATACTACATGTTAAATATACCTGATATGCAGGCAGACTAGAATGAATTTAAATGTGAAATTATTTGACAGATTCCACAGTGGTGTGTGGAGTACATGCGATCATTACCAGGACCCAAGAGAGGAGTTGCCTGTACCCAACCCAGGAGAGTGGCTGCAATGAGTGTGGCTCAGAGAGTTGCTGATGAAATGGATGTAATGTTGGGCCAGGAAGTTGGTTACTCCATTCGATTTGAAGACTGCAGTAGTGCAAAAACCATTCTTAAGTAAGTACTCTCTCTAAAAATGCATACTTTATTTCTCTACTTCTAGTTTTCTGTCACTAGATAGAGGGCTTTGCTGGGGGAGTCTCAAATCATCCAAATTTAAGATCGTCCAGAGAAGACCTTCTTAGACTTATAAGTGACTTTTTAAGATGGATTCTCTTTCTTGCTAGTAATACATATAGCTGTTCAGTAGACAATGAGCTTCAAAGGTCAGATTTTAGTTATTTGGTGCTGTGTCTTAGGTGGAATGTTCTAGCATTTAAATGTGATAGAAAAGTGATACATCTTAGTAAAAGTTATTTTTAGAAAGAATGATGTGTGGGATGGGATAGAAATTATTTGGGGGATAGGGCTTTTAATGTTAATTATATAGCTATTACTGTACATATGTTATGAGCTAAAAGGAGGAATCTTTTGTTGTGTAATATACTCTTGGGAGTCTCCTCAAAGTCCTTTACCTTTTCATTTATGGCTGTGGTGCATGATTGGCTACCACATTGAGCTTCTTTCTAATACTTTCTTTAACCGTCCTAATTTTTTTCATCTTACACTTATATTCTGCGTAAGTTGTGAGACATGTTGCCTGACGGTAATTCTTTTGAAAAATCTTCCCTTTTTATTGCTTCTGTTTATTCTGTATATATATGTGACATTTAAATCATTTTTAAAAAATGATTTCTTTCTCACGATGTCATCTCCCTGAGGTTTTTAAAAGACAATTTTGGAACAAAATGTTACATGGGCAGTGAAATGAGTCATTGATGGCAGAAATACATACAGTCTTATGGGGGAAATAATATATTACAGAAATTTTCAAATGTATGCAGAAGTACAATAGTATAATGAACTCCCACGTGTTTATCATGCATCTTCAACCATGGCCAGTCTTGTTTCATCCATATCCAACCTTTCCCTGTCCCATATAATTTGAAGCAAATCTTAGACATTATATACTTTCATCTCTAAATATTTCAGTGTACGTAGGTCAAAGATACAGTTTCTTATATTGCTGTGGTATTCATAACTTTAAAAATTTCCTTAATCAAAACATCCAATCATGGTTCAAGTTTCATGTCAATTTTTTCTAGTTTCTTTTTTTTTTTTTTTCTAGTTTCTTTGATAAGTATTATTAGAACTTCAGGTTAAAGAATTCAGTATTATTAATAGCAGCTGGACAATTATTTAAATCAGCTTGTCTGACTTTAAGGCATGTTTTTGGTTTATATCTTAAGCTTCATTGAGTACATCTTTTTAGTTTAGTGATAATCATTATTCACTTGTAACTACGATATAATTGATGACAGAATTACATAAAATCATAACTTAGGATTTCATACTAATTTAAAATGCAGATAATGTCAAAGACTTGAGGGACAGTAAAGGGCAGATTTTACTCATCTTTAGGAGAAATAATTATTTTGACATTTGATTCACTAAGTAGTAAATGTTTCTTGGCAAGCCACAGTTGAGCAGGGAAAATGGAATTTGGAAATTGTGAGAGGAAAGTTACATGTAATACTGGGTCAGAGTGTGTGTGTGTGTGTGTGTGTTAGGAAGTGGTAGGCTTTCAAAAGATGTATGCTTGTGAAAGATTTTGGCTCTGTTAATAGGGAATGACGAGTAACGTATAAATAGTTTCGATAGATCAGAATGAACGTATTTTTGGCATTGTGATGTTTTCTTATGAAATGGTTCCCAGAGGCTATAACTAAACTTTAAACAAAAAATGCGTACTTAATTCTGGACAGGGCAAACTTACTGGGATATCTTCTAGAATCTGAAGAGCTAGAAGCTAACCTAATGTTGTATTTCAGTGATATTAAATCCTATTTAATAGTATGGAACAAATGATAGTTTTGACAGTAGGAATGCTTCACCAAATGGAGTGTTGGTATGAATCCCTAGATGTATTTTATATTAAAGTCATCTATCAGCTCATTTCTTGAGAACTCCAGATGTTAAAAACAGCTAGAACCTTATCTTAAGGAGGATCAGTTACATAGTTAATTGGGTAGGAAGAGTGAATACTTACGACAGCTATCAGTCTCCTCCTTTAGCTATTCTCATACACAGTTGACCTTTGAGCCATAGGGGTTAGAAGCAAACCCCCCTCCCCTGCACAAATCTGTGTCTAACCTGACTTCCCCACAAGTTACCTACTAATAGCCTGCTATTCACTTCACCAATAACAAACAGTTAACACATATTTTGTATGTTATGTATGTATTATCTACCATATTCTTAGAGTAAGGTATGGGAAAAATCATAAGAAAATAATTTACAGTCCTGTACTGTATTTATTGAAAAAAATCTGTGTATGAGTGGATCTGTGCAGTTCATACCTGTGTTGTTCAGGGGTCAGGTGTGGATATAAAAATGCCTAGGAATCCATTATTTAGCCGGAAAAACAGGCTTCTAATTTTCACCATAGAAGAATGGTAAAGAGGACTAACTTCTGAGGATTCTGCCTGAGGGACTCAATTCAACCATACTCCTCCTGATTTCGTTGTTGACAGTAAACAAATACTTTTTTACTAATTAAATTTGTTTGAGAGTACTTTAGTTAAATTAGTGTATCTTTAAATCATCTCTATTCACATTAAGAGTCCAAAGGTACTTTTTCTGGTGTTTGGGATATATATCCATAAATTCTAGATTCTAGATCTAATATTGTGCTGTTTTCAGATAATTGGATCTAGTATAAATTAGTGCACTTTCTGTTAGGCTAGCCTTAAAAACCTGTCCAGTCCCAGTAGACAAGTAGTTTTCAAGCTGCCACAGATGTAAATTGTTTTTATATGTCATTTGTTACGATTTTTGCCTGCTCCCATCACTTTTCTGAAGTATTCCTTTTGCAGTATGCTTAATGTTCCATTTTGGCTTGGAAATTATGAACAAACCCCCCCAAAAAACAAGTGAGATAGCTAAAGAAGAGCACACCAGTCTATGCAAGATGTTGCCAAGTTTGTGACTTGTCAGTGAAAAATATCTTAATTCACTTTAAGAAAGAAGAGATGATATACTCTTGGAGTGGATTTTAAGAAGCACTTTGGAGTTGTGACCAATTTTAAGAAATCTGTTCATTTATTTTGAGGGGGCTGATAATTTTTTTTATGGAATAAAACAGTTTGATAGTCTTGAACCCTCAGGCAGATATAATATTTGAAGTTGGTAATTTTGTACGTAATTTAGTTATTTCCTTTTTGTACCCTCTCCCCCAAGCTGCAAAATTCTGAGATATTTTGATATTAAGGGAACCCAGTGATGTACATAAGTAATGGTTAATTAGTCGTACAGTTAATTGAGTGACTTCTTTGTGTTGGACAGTGCTAGCTAGATACAGTACTTACTAAAAAGCAGATCTGGTTCTTGTCCGCATAAAGTAAATACAATTTCATAATGTGATTAGGCTTCTGAAAGAGAATACTGGGGTTTGTATGAAGGCATGATTTGACAATTCAGATTGAAAAGAGAAGATGGAATAAAGGCCTGAGTTGAAAGTAATGGTTTGCCAGGGTAGGCATTGGGGTACAGGGAGCAGAGCTTTCTTGGCAGATGGAACAGCATTTTTTTTTTTTTTTTTTTTTTTTTAAGATTTTATTTATTAGAGGGGTGCCTGGGTGGCTCAGTTGGTTAAGCGACTGCCTTCGGCTCAGGTCATGATCCTGGAGTGTTGGGATCGAGTCCCTCATTGGGCTCCCTGCTTGGCGGGAAGTCTGCTTCTCCCTCTGATGCTCCCCACCCTCTCATGGGCTCTCTTTCTCTCATTCTCTCTCTCTCAAATTAGAGCGTGCACATGAGCAGGGGGAGGGGCAGAGGGAGAGGGAGAAGCTGACTCCCTGAGCAGGGAGCCCGATGGAGGGCTCGAGCTCAGGACCCTGGGATCATGACCTGAGCCGAAGGCAGACACTTAACCGACTCAGCCACCCAGGCGCCCATGGAACAGCGTTTTTAAAAACTTTCCTGAAGGGGGTAAAAACGGACTTTTTACTTGAGAAGATACTGCAGTTTGTGTATTTTTTAAAGTATCCAAATGATTTGTGTAAGTCAGCATTTCCGTGCCTGATCCCTTGAGATGATACAAGACTGGTTTATGGACAGTAGAGATAATTAAAGATGGGTTTCTTTCTCTTGCCTAGTTGGAGTGTAAATGTAAACTCTTCGGGAAAGAGTTTGCGTCTATATCTGTATACTTGCCTTGTGCATGGAACTTCAAAAAAAAAAAAAAACCTGAGATGGAAAAGGCAACAGAGGAGTGTGAAATTTGTCACTACACTGTAGATTGTGGGTGAATCCTCAACATAAATGTGAAAAACGGGTAACTTTTTCATGAAAAGACATTTTTCCTGATTTCTTGGTGGAGAGGGTATGATGATAGGGTGATTTGGTGTATATAATTTGTAATTTGCCTTCTATTCTGAATCATTTGCTTTTTTTTTTTTTTAAGATTTTATTTTTATTTATTTATTTGAGAGAGAGAGAGAGAGAGAAACAGCATGAGAGGGGATAGGGTCAGAGGGAGAAGCAGGTTCCCCGCTGAGCCGGGAGCCCGATGTGGGACTCGATCCCAGGACTCCGGGATCATGACCTGAGCCGAAGGCAGTCGCTTAACCAACTGAGCCACCCAGGCGCCCTGAATCTTTTGCTTTTGGGTGTCAGATTCATTTACATATTGGGACCTGTCACAGGCTAAGGAATTAATCTGGGGTAATGTTTATGAAGCAGAAGGTGTTGTAGCTCTTTTCTTCAAGGACGCATGTTTGTTTTTTAAGACCACCTTCCTGAGTTGTTTATCATATATATATAGCTTCAGGACAAGCAGCTGGAAAAATCAAGAAAAGTTAAGGACAGGACATAGTTTATATCTATAATCAGGTGATAAGGAGAAACGAACAGAACTTGGGGTCTAAAGGCGTGATAAACCCCTTGTTAAAGCTTAAGGGAGAAAAGTTTTGAACTAACGAGCCAAAGAAGTGCTATTCTACATAATACGAATCAGAAACTACACATTTTTTAATCTCCAAAAGGCAACCTAGACAAGAAGATGAAAGAAAATCTAAAAATATATAGCAAAGACGAGATTCCAGTACGAATACTGCTACAATAAGGAGTTGGCTGGTACAGGACCTTTAAGGTTGACACTGGGGAGGATTTACCAGGCATTGCTGTAGCACGTTCCCATAGCAGATTGTTTGGGGCCTGAGTTAGAAACACCAACTGCATAAGAACCACTTAAGAGATGCCACAGTGGGTTTCCAATAAGGCAACATTGTTAAAAAGTGTATGAGTTGAGAAGAGAATCAAAAGGAAATACATCCTAAACCACCGACTAAGATTACAGGGCCGGAGTTGTGTCCCAGCTTTGCCACTTATTAGCTGTGATCTTGGCAATGTTAATTAACCTCCCTGTGTTTATTGCTTTTTTAGAAGATAGAGCTGATAATAACTACCTCATATGGTTGTTCTGAGATGAAATACATTTATTTGTGTACAGCCCTTAAAGTAATTCCTATCGCCCAGCAAGTGCTAAGTCAACATTTCTACTTTTGCTGCTGCTGATAGTGGTGGTAGATTTCCAGTTTGAGAAATTATTGGATCTTATTAACCAGTTAACCCAGTTAATTAAAAAGAACAAAAACTTGATAAAGTTCCTTTTAATGCAGCACATGAATTACAGTTTGGGGGTTTTAACTTGAATTAAAACTTGGACATTACTTGTCACTATGAAATGAATGAATGAATCCAAATATTCTTTTAGGGCTGGAGGTAAGCTGTGAAATAGGCCTGGTACTTTAAAGACCATTAATTATATAAACATTAATTATAAAAGTAATTTATTGAACATCTGTTGTATAGTAGGCTGTGTTCTAATTCAAGTATAGCACGGATTAGATAAAGGTAGTTTTACTAAATCTTTAGAAAAGGGGTGGTAATAAAGAATAAATGTGGTTATTTACCACTTAAGCATTTCCTGTCAGATTGAAAACTCATCGTCGTCACTTAGTATTAGAATTCTTTGTTTTTTATTCATTCATAAAAGCTAACTTGATTTCCTAAAGGTATGCATGTATTACATTTGATCTTTGTGTTTATACTTCACTACTTGGCAAGGGTTTAGTTATTAGGAGGCTCTTTGTTTATAGTGCTTAACATCTTAAAAAATATTAAATCAAATGTATGCATTCATACCAGCTTTCTGTAAATTCTGTTGTGAGGATGACAGGCATTTCCTTCAAAACTTGTGAAAACTTGAGGAATGGGCAGTCTATTTTGAAAAAGTGATTTTAGTTGCCTTCTGTTAACTTCTTAGCCATTTCTTCGGCTTGATTACATAGCTAACTGAAACATACCACATATATTTTAGCTGTTTGCCCAAATAAAGCTGTATGCTTTGAATGCTGATCTCAGAACTATGAGGCTGTCTACACAGGTTATAAGTGGGGTTTGCGGTTTTCTGTTTGCTTTCTTTTTGTCCATTTTTTTGGTATTATAAATGCATTGAAACATGGTAGATTCCAAATTATTCAAAACACTGTGTGGTACCTTTCCATGTGACTGTTCACATCTAGTAGTTTGTTGTTTGTAACCGATACTATGTATAGGTTGTTGTGATTGTAGTAGTAGTATTGTTCGAGTGTATCAAGTTGAACTTGGCCCTATATAAATGTTTGCTTATCCCTTTACAAGTGAAAGGAACATTAAGTATACAAAGGAACTGTGTTAGTGTCACTAGTTCTTCTCTGACTTGGTTGGGGCCTTAAGCTGTGAAGCAATTAAGAACGTAGTTTGATTCAGTCACATGAACTATATAGATGAGCTGAGAAGGGTGGAGGGACTTGCAGATTAACTCAGTGAGCTAGGTTTTAGGGAGAGTAGAAGTTCCTGTGCTACCTTGGTTCACAGCTTCATGCTTAATGTTCCAGTAATTTTTCGTGGTACCCTAGGCCAGAAGAAATGACTCAGAATTCCATGTATTTATTGGTTCAGTCATTAAGTATTTATGTCCTAAATTAGCCCTTTAAACAAATACCACACACACATTGGAAGAAAAATATTTTTATTTCATTCTTAAACCACTGTTATCTTCTAGTGTGGTATCAGTTTTTTAAACTTTGGAGTTGGTTTGGACTTGCCACCTTTACTTACTGTTCTACACTGATATTTGCCTTATATTTGCTTTTTATTAGAGCGACTATCAAAAATTCAGCCTTGCAAAGATGATGTCTTTGAAAGGAATATGCATAATGAAGTTCCTCTGCTAGTAGTGCTGTGGCAGCACATGTTGAGTTTGGAAAAACGGCAATATAAATTGTTTTGAATCCTGCGGCAAGAACATAATTATTGTTCTCTGGAAATAGGGTATCATTTAACAAATTGAATCAATTTACCCTAGCAAGTTAATATATCTGTTTATACCCAAAGAAGGAAGTAGTTTACTCTTCTCTTGACTGGATATATAAATAGATGTTAAAGTTCTACAGTAATCTAAACTTGGACTGTGCTAGGGGATTATATATAAGCTGTCCTTTAGGAGATCTTAATGTTAAACAACCAAATATCTTTTTTTTTTTTAACTGCTGTGTTCACATGTATCAGGTTTGTAAAGTGGTTTTTTTTTTTTTTTTTAACATCATAGAACTATATAAATTGAGAAATACAGTGCTAGCATTGTGGACACTGAAGACTTTAAGTTAGTGATGAATCCAAAAATAGCCAGATCACCTAAAAGGGGTAAATAACTTCATTTTAAACTGACTTATGCTTTATTTTTGTACCTATGCCATATAGAAATAACTGATATTGGAAGAAATTGTTGGAGGAAGGTAATTTGATGACTCTCAGTAGTTACTGAATAAGTATAATAGCATTCTCTGTGAACATGTTTAAAAGGTGGTAATTGACCATTTCATAATGTTGGCATTGTGAAGTATGGGTAGGGTGTGGGTGTTCAGGCTTCACTGTATTTATAGTAGTGAGAAGAGCTGTATTTTATAAAGTCACTAATACTATATATAGTTCTTTTCTTCTGATATAGTTCCTGCTAAGTGCAAGCTGTTTTAGCTTTGTCATTCTTCTGTTTCTTTTACTGTTGTCATTCAAAAAGTATTCCACTGGTTGGTAGGGGCTGCTTTTATTTTTTTTAGAGATTTTATTTTTAAGTAATTTTTACACCCAGGGTGCCTGGGTGGCTCAGTCGTTAAGCGTCTGCCTTTGGCTCAGGTCATGATCCCAGGGTCCTAGGGTCAAGCCCTCATAGGGCTCCCTGCTCGGCGGAAGCCTGCTTCTCCCTCTCCCACTCCCCCTGCTTGTGTCCCTTCTCTCTCTTTGTCTCTCTCTGTCAAATAAATAAATAAAATCTTAAAAAAATAATAATAATTTCCACACCCAACATGGGGTTCAAACTCAGAACCCTGAGATCAAGCGTTGTATGCTCTACCTACTAAGCCAGCCAGGCGCCCCATGTACTGATAGGGGCTTTAAACAAAAATAGGTTATATGGTAGAGGGAAAATATATGTATTTTTTGGTTATGGTCTATTTCAGAAGTCTTGCTCCATTGTAACTTAAAGAATACTACATACTGTTTGTGCAGGCATTTTAATATGCGTAGTTTTTCTTTAATAGAGGCACTCATAGGACTTGATTGGATTGTAGTGAGTTAATCTAACAGTTTTAGTAGTAAATAGTAAAAATTTATACAAACCTTAAACTTTTTTAAAATTTTAATTTAAAACCTGTACATTCATTCATCAGTCTTTTAATGTAGGATGAACACCATTTTCTTGTATATGGGCCCTTTGTTTGGAGTTCACTTAGGCAGTTAAAATGTCTAGATCTTACAGTGGTATTTAAACTTCAGACACTTGGAAAATACATATGTGTTACTTTTCTGGAATTCAAGAGAATTGAATCTTGAATTCTGGAATTCCAGACCCCTTTCACTTTTTTATAGTTATGTCACACATCTGATACTGTGTCTGTGACTCATCTTTTTCGAGCTTTTCTGAAGCATATAACAGGAAACATCTGTACAACTCTCTTTTCTACACTAAGAGCTTACCATTTCATGTCAGATATAATTATGTTGATCCAACTGGTAGGGACAGAAATGTGGCTACCACAGTATGTTGTACAGAGGTAAGGTTATCCCAAGGATTTATTAGGTAAAGGTTAGTTAAGAGCGTAGCGTAGAATTCTATATAGAGTATTCAACAGGTGCCCAACAATTGGTATACTAGGTGCTCTAAATACATTCTTTTAATTTAAACAAAAGCCGCCATATTCTCATTTTACAAATGGCGTATTAGAGAAGTTGATCTTGTTTAAGATCAGATGCCAAGAAGAAGGCACAGACTTGAACCTAGGTTTGTCTTGCAATAGGGGTGTATCCTTAACCACTGTATGTGGTGTTACTCCTCATCTCCATGTAATTCTTTTATGTGTAAGTATTTGTAAAGTGTTGCTAGGTAATTTGGAAAGCAGTAAATCTAATTACTCAGATTAAACAGTGCCAATCATTTATAATAAACTTCGAAGCAGTTACCAAGAATTTCTTTGGGTCATGCTGAGTCAAGTTTTGGATTCTTTAGAAACACAGGTTTTTTGTTTTTTGTTTTTTTTTTTTAAAGATTTTATTTATTTATTTGACAGCTAGAGAAGGAACCCAAGCAGGTGGGAGTGGGAGAGGGAGAAGCAGGCTTCCCCACAGAGCAGGGAGCCCAATGTGGGGCTCGATCCCAGGACCCTGGGATCATGACCTGAGCCAAAGGCAGACGCTTGACGACTGGGCCACTTAGGCGCCCCATAGAAACACAGTTTTGATTTAGCTGCATGTGCAGTTATGCCAGAATAAAGCCTGTACTTTGAAAGGTAACCAGGTCCTAACAGTATTGCAAGAGCACTACCTATCTAGGATTTTCAGAATATATTAACTTAATTGTTATAGCAGGGCTGGTTCAAGATATGGCTGCTGATTTCACTTATATTGTTCTAGAACAGTAAATACAAAGTTGCCTTATTTTTTTAAATGACTATAGTTTGTTTTATTCTATTGATGGGCGCTCGGATTTGCAGTTTTTGCTATTAAAAACACTTGTTGGGGTCCCTGGATGGCTCACTCAGTTGAGTGTCTGCCTTCGGCTTGTGTAGTGTTCTTGGGGTACTGGGATGGAGCCCCACGGAGGGCTCCCTGCTCAGCGGGGAGTCTGCTTCTCACTTCCCCCCCCTTCTCCCCTTCCCCCTGCTTGTGCTTTCTCTCTAATAAATAAATAAAATAAAAAAATAAATACTTGCCCTTAGTAGCCTCCTAACAAAACCTTGTACACACATTTTTTCACACATGCACATGTATATATCTGAAATGAATTCCCTACAAATGAAATTGGTTGGGTTACAGGGTATGTTTGAATTTTATTACTGCCAGATTGCCTTCCGTAGAGATTTATCTACTCTGACCAGTAAGGAATGAGCAAATGAGTGTCTGTATCCTTGCCAACATTGTATTGTGGAACTTTTTTATTCTTTGTCAGTATTGTAAGTGAAAAATGGAATATTATTATGGTTTTAATTTGCATTTCTTTTGTATGAAATTGAGCATCTTTATATGTATTTATGAGCCATTTGTGTTTCTTTTTGGGTCTCAGACTATTGCTTTTCTCATCTTCCCATAAGTATTGCTACCTGCTTGACTGTCATTTGTAAGGTGCTATTTTAAAATGCATCCCAGTCACAGAGAAGGTAAATTTGAAAAAATGTACAGTATTATAGGATTGGTGAAACTTGGAGTTTGTCCATCTTTTTGTGGTCAGTTGGCCTTTTTTATATTGATTGTAGGAGCTTTTAACAGAATTAGCGTTCTAGATATCAGTTGCAATTTTCTTAACAAAATTGGCCTTCTGTATTTAAGTTCCAATTTTTGCTCACTTTGCCATTTTTCTTTGCTTTGTTTATCACACTTCATGCCATGTAGAAACCTGAATTTTATACCGGTGTTTTTAATTAATTGAATTAGTTGAAGAAGATGTATTCAGTGTATTGAACAATTATTTGAATCCATGTATTCTAGTATTTTGTTTTTGTTTTACACATCTTTGATCAATTTGGAACTTTTTTTAGGGTGATATAAGGTTTGAGGTAGGGATTTAGGAAGGTTTACACTCTATGTCTCTCTTAATACATTCCTACACCAGAGAAAATAAGACTCAGTTATTGGGGATTGTTTCCCCACATAGACATAATTTTTCATTACTTTTAACTTAGGCATTAGTTACTGACATTCATTAAAGTTATGAATAATCTGATAACAGTTTGTTAAAAATTTCTGGTATACATTTTGGGAAACATTTTCACCATTCTGTGCATCTTTTTTCTTTATGATTTTTTTCTTTGAACCAGACAACTTGAGAAATTTTTCAAAAAATTATAAATATATGTAAACACAAAACTAAACAATATCTTTGCAGTCTGTAATGTTTTATCATACTTTATTCACACTGGAATTGGTGAAATTGGCTAGGGATCAGGGTTGGCAGTTGGCTTGTAGTTGTACTATGCCATTTGCATGTGCGCACTGCAAAAAAATACTCAAGCTAAGTTCATACTACTCAGCACACTGAATTTTTTTTTGTTTATTTTATTAATTAAACAGTCATGGTTGAAAATATGAACTGTGTCTGACTTACTCTTCAGGGATCTTTTGCTGCTTTAGGCATGTATTTAACCTGCCTCTTGTTTAACTTGATTTAGACTGGTGCTTCTCATACTTCAGCAAGCATCAGAATCACATGAAAGCTTGTTTGAACAGATTGCTATGCCTCATCTTCACAATTTCTGATTAAGCAGGTCAGGGGTGAGACCCAAGTTTTGTATTTCTAACCAGTTCACAGGTAATACAGATGACTCTTTAAGCAAGTTTTTGTTTCAAAACAGAAGAACACTGGATAATAGGGTATGCAGTCAAATGCAGAGTTCGACTCTCCTATGCAGTTTTTGATTATTAGCCTGTTGCTGAAACTTCAAAATTGGGTGATCACAGTTTTATTATTGTGACACCCTGGTGCGTTAGTCTGGGTAAATATTCCATTAGTACTATGGAGGGTAGTAAAACTTAAAAGGAAAATGGCTATGGCTTTTATAGGATCATCAGTACCCTGGTTCTGCCTTTTTCTGTGCTTTGTGTTTGGTTACCTTTTTTTTTTTTTTTTAAAGCAGAGGGCTTCATGTATCTAGTAGTATAGCAAGTCATTGGGTGACTTTTCTTTTTTCTCAGGATTAATAAAGACCTTAATTTCACACACACACAAAATTCCATGCATAATTTAAAAGAGAAACGAAAACAAGGAAAAACCATAAAGGATACAGGGGAACAATTAATACACAGATAAAGTGCTGTTCCGTACAAAACAACAGAAAGAATCAGAATCAAGTCACTCTAAATATAAAGAAAGAAAATCACCTCAAATACTGTGCTAAAGTTGCCAGTAATTCTGGTAGTGGCTTAATTAGGCAAAGTGTAGGACCCTTCCTTCTGTTTTCCTCTTTATAGCATAAGTAAACAACAGTGACAACAGGCCGGAGGAGTCTAGATGGAAGGACAAACCCAGAGGGGGAGGGAAACCTGGGGAGGGATAGGTGTGTGGTCTTGCTCTCAGCCTCGCCTCTGTTCTTGACATAGGCAGGTCAGTTGATTGGTCTTTATTATTTTGACATTTGACCTATTGAACTTGGGTCTTAATCCAGAGCCTCATTCCCTCTATTTTTTGCCAGTGAACATGCCTATACTTCGAGCCTATTAATGTACTTTAAGAAAAGTCCAGTATTCCTAAAATCAAGTGCTTATGTTCATACTGGCACACTTTTTATTTAGAACTTCAAAACTTCAGACATACGGCACACATAGAAAGAAAAATTTACTGTGTATAAATACGATGATAACGGAAAAGACTACCTGAAATCTAGTATTGAAAGCATGCCATAAAGATTGTTGGTGACACACAGCAAAGAATTGTCCCAGAAATCTGAAGGCCCAACAAACTGTAGTTTTCCAATAAAACAAAAATGTTTGTTTTTCAGATGTTAAATAAGGTATACTAATAGAGACAAAATTAGAATTTTGAGGTGACTCATGAGAAAGATGTTGGATGGCAGAAATCTGTTCACTTTTGGTACACACTTAAAGAGAGCATTACTCAGTGTTACAGTAAGATAGGGAGGAGGAAAAAGACATACCTGTTTTGGGGGGACACTTATGTGACTTGCATCTGGTACTGGGTTGTTGAGTTTTTAAAAAATCTCTCTATATAGAAGATCCAGATGTACTTGGGGGGGTCTAGCTCTGTTTCCCTGATTTAAAAGGCTACCTGGGGCGCCTGGGTGGCTCAGTTGGTTAAGCCTCCAAATCCTGGTTTCGGCTCAGGTCAAGATCTCAGGGTTGTGAGATCAAGCCCCACTCTGGCTTCACGCTCAGTGTGGAGTCTGCTTGAGATTTTCTCTTCCTCTGCGCCTCTGGCTGTTGTTTGTGCGTGTGCACGCGTGTGCTCTCCTCTCTCTCTCAAATAAATAAATCTTAAAAAAATTAAAGGTCACCTAAGGTTTGGGGGTCAATTAAATCAGGGCAAAAAAAAGTTTGGCTGACTAAGAGCATGCCCTGCAGTCATTTCAGAGGACAAAGAAAAGAGCAGTAGTACTTACATTTGTTTTAATATTACCTCTTTTCAGTAGATCACAAATGAGCTTACAAACGATTTTTTCTGTATGTTTCCAACCCCCAACCCCACACCAGGTAACTTTTTGCTATTGTATTTATATGTACATTTTTCTTGGACTTTGAGGAGAGTGTGTTTGTATAGGAGGGGCCCAGGATTGGGGATCAGTACACTGATACTTAGTCTTAAGCTATTTAACTGGTTTTGAGACCCTGGGAAAGTTAACTACTGATAGTGAATTTTCTACACTGGAAAAGCAGCAATATTGATTATATTTTTAAGAGACCTTTCATCTTTAAAATATTTTAGAGTGTGTGCACACGCAAGTGGGTGGGGGACAGTGGAAGAGAGAGTCTCAAGCAGACTCCCTGCTGAGCGCAGAGCCCAACTCACCTTGGGGCTCCATCTCACAACCCTGAGATCATTACCTGAGCTGAAACCAAGAGTAGGACGCTTAACTGACTGAGCCACCCACGTGCCCCTACAGATGTAATTTTTCCCGAAGCTCTCTATTGCATACAACAAGCTTCCTACATTCCTGTGATGCAGGAGAGATCACTGGGTGATCAAATACTGAGACAACTGTTAGGAGTCTGTCTCTGGAGTCTGGAAGTCAGAGGGTTTAGTTGACCATTTAACTCAGTACATATATTATGCATACTTTCTAATAAAACAAGGCAAATAGTAGTTCCATTAACGTGCAATATCTCTGTTCTGCCATTTGCAACACTTCCCTTCAGAAAAATATAAAAGAATGAGTATTTGGGTTAGCTGTGCTTTTAAATGCCCTCTACACTGTTGTGGTTGTGTGAAGCTTGAGGAATGTAAGAGGAAAAAGATCAAAATAAAGAGGGTGGCTTTTTTTTTTTTTTTTAATGAGTTTCAAGAAGTTTTCAAGTTAAGCATGATACTTTTATCAGTTCTGTGACTTCACCTTTTTAGTACGTGAGATTGAGGTACATTTTTACAATCTGAGGGTCTTAAAACTTGTAGCGGTTTGGTGGTGGGTATTACCTGGGAATGCTTGAACTTGATCTAGCTGTCCATATTTCACTTCAGATAAGTAATGTGCTATTGTTGGAACTATGTGAACTGGGTTTCTTCGCTAATTAAAATGTCTTCAAAAAGATTACACTGGGATTCCATGTTGAAATGAGTAAGCTTGGATACTGAGCAGCATGGTGTACATTTGATGGTATTTAAGCAAATATTTATTGTTTGGAGAGTGACCAGTTCATTTTTTCCCCCCTATGAAAGAACAGACAAGAGCTTTGTGGAATCTGAGGCAAGTTATTCACAAGCAGATGAAACTGTATTATGTTTTGCTACTGAGATAATATGCAAAAGGATTGCCTATCTCATGTCAGTAAGCTGAAGTCAGGAGAAATTACTAAATGTCCTCAAATAGATCAGAGATACTTCAAAGCACCTAGAGGCTATAGTGTAGCTGATTCATGTGCTGTGCTACACTGTCGTTAAGCCATTGAGTCATAGTTTAATTGGCACTTTTTTCTTTCATGGTCTTAATATAAAATAATCTTCAGGTAATTCTGGGCCAACTGCAGAAATGTAGTTTATTTTAAAAAATATGGCCAAAGAAGAAAGAAGCCTAAAATATATAGAGTAAGGATGGGTTTGTTTGCCAAAAGTCTTACTAAATTTAGAAGTTCAAGTGAAATAAGGAGAACGATTCACTTCTGTACATTGTCAATTTGGTGAACTTCACTGGGCCAACAATCGCATTAGCTAAAAATACCAAGCTGGTCCATGAAAGATTAGGTTAGACTCATGTTTGAAAAATAAAACCCCAAAATAATGAAGTTAGAAATGATGACTTCACATTTTTATACTGCTTTTAAATTTGTAAATAAAACCATGAATTGAATGAACTGTGACTTTAGCCTCTGCAGGTTGACTTTGTTTTGTTCCTGTGCCAAACTCTGGGGATAGTTGTTTTGTGTTAGTGACAGTAGCAGCCAGAATAGCATGGCTAGGAGATGGCTGGCCCGTAACACCGTTTGCAAACCACCCTGCATCTGAGTGCTGGATTAGCTGTTTCATCTTGAGCCATCTCTAAACCTGGTTTCCCTCTCTGCTTCGTTGATTTAGTGGGTGTCCTTTGCCTTTTCTCTTTCATATATATTTATCAACATTTCTAGTGCTAATGCTGCTCCTTATTCCATGAATGTATTCCTTTTTGTGCTTCTTTGCCATCATGTCATTGAATTGGATGGGACTGGGGCAAACAGAGATGGTAGACTTTTGTGCTCTCTCAGCCCTTTTGAACCAAGGAAGGCTATTGTTAGCTTAAGTGGAGAATTACTAAAGCTTTAAAGAAATGTACTTTTGCATGTGGTAACATTTTAGTGATGTGTGGTTATAAAACAAAGTGGCTTCTTAGTTTTGTTTTGCAGGTCGAACATTTACGTTTTAAATTTTGTTTTTAAGAAACTCATTTAGGGGCGCCTCGGTGGCTCAGTCGTTAAGCGTCTGCCTTCGGCTCAGGTCATGATCCCAGGGTCCTGGGATCGAGCCCCGCATCGGGCTCCCTGCTCCGCGGGAAGCCTGCTTCTCCCTCTCCCACTCCCCCTGCTTGTGTTCCCTCTCTCACTGTATCTCTCTCTGTCAAATAAATAAATAAAATCTTAAAAAAAAAAAAAAAAAGAAACTCATTTAAGTGATGCATTTTGCTTTGGCATTTGTATGAAACCATGTGATCATTATATTCCATAAGCAGATTTAATCTTGTTTTCTTAATGCATTTCAGTATTATTACAGTCTCAGTTGACAAGATTTGATAGTGTATAACTTGTTTGATACTCTTAGAAGTTTTTCTTCATGTTTAATTTTGCGATTATGAAACAGTAGTACATTTGTTTTTGGGAAAATTTAATTTTGATTTTCCTGATGTCTTTGCATGTCATGAAGTTTAGTTTTAAAATGTTCTAAATGAACCTTAACCAACTGTGTTTTGTGAATATAGGTATATGACTGATGGGATGTTACTTCGTGAAGCTATGAATGATCCCCTCCTTGAGCGTTATGGTGTAATAATTCTTGATGAGGCTCATGAAAGGACTTTGGCTACAGATATCCTCATGGGTGTTCTGAAGGAAGTTGTAAGACAGAGATCAGACTTAAAGGTGAAGTAATTTTTTTACTCATTTGTTTCATTAAAAAAGGTATATATAAAAAACGGAATACATGCCAATCATTCTAATCAACTATAAAATACCAAGTGTAAAATAAGGAACCAGTAAGTACCTACATTGTTGTTATTCTTCGTTTCTAATGTACATAGCTATGTCTTCATATGTGTTCTTGGTATGATTCCACTTTTTAGTAATGTATTTTTAAGCCAGATCTTTTCCATTTCTAACCCACCTGTGTTTTCTTGTGATCTAATAACATGGTGGTTTTATAACCCTGCTGCTCACCTTACCCTTCATTAAATACAGAAACCTCAAATCTTTGTCCTGTCCCAACATAAACACACCCATTATAACTCAGTCATGTTGGGTAGTAGGAACAGCTATACCCAGAACAAGCAAGCCACTCCTCAGAAATGTGCTCACTTAACCTAGTTTGCTTGGTTTTTTTCCTGTCTTGTTATACTGCTACTGCCCTGGTCAGTGTTAACTGTTGATAAGGGCCTAAAACGGACTGAATTTTCTGACTTTTTTGCCTCCCAGAGTTTATGAAGTGCCTCTTTGCTGTGTGTGTGCACCGTTTACTGGAGCTTAGACTCATTATTCGGTTGTTAGTATATGTGTTATAGGGATTGTACACTGGGCAGAAAGATTCTGGGTCTTAAAAAATTATCTTAGTATGTTTTTGCTTGTAAATTAAATTTATGCTTTTAAAGAACGTATTTAAAGAATGAGTACTGTTGGGGCGCCTGGGTGGCTCAGTCGTTAAGCGTCTGCCTTCGGCTCAGGTCATGACCCCAGGGTCCTGTGATCGAGCCCCGCATCGGGCTCCCTGCTCCGCGGGAAGCCTGCTTCTCCCTCTCCCACTCCCCCTGCTTGTGTTCCCTCTCTCACTGTGTCTCTCTCTGTCAAATAAATAAAATCTTAAAAAAAAAAAAAAAAAAAAAAGAATGAGTACTGTCATTATTGATGACCTTATGAACGATTGAAGTTTTTGTTTGATTTTAATTGTAGTTGACAGGTTACGTTAGTTTCTGATGTACAACATAGTGATTGGTAATGACAGCTCTATATGTTATGCTGTGTCACCTTGAGCATAGCTACCATCTGTGACTGTACAACGCTATTACAGTACCATTGACTATATTTCCTGTGCTGTACCTTTCATTCCCGTGACTTACTCATTCCGTAGCTGGAAGTTTGAAACTCCTACTCTACTTTATTCATTTTGCCCATCCCTCCACCCCCCTCTTCTGGCAACCACCAGTTTGTTCTTTGTATTTATGGGCCTCTTTCTGCTTTGTGTTCTTTAGAGTTCACACTTAGTGAGTGTGAAATCAGGTGTGGGCTATTAAAGCTTTTAGGAAAGAAAGTCGAAGTAGAAATTACTCTGTAGTAGAATGTTTTATGGGGTGCCTTCTTTTTAAGTAAATTTTTAATGGGTGCTGTAATGTGTGATTACATGGAGGGAGGGTGACTGCACTGTCCTATAGCCCTGCCCCTGTGGCTGTGGCTTTTTACAACAATGTAGAAAATCCCTGTGTAGGAATTTTTCTAAAGAAGTCATGCTTATTAAAAATGCTTTGGAAGAAGGGAGAAAATTTATATCTGTGCCAGTGATTTTTTTTTTTTTTTTTTGGTCTTTTTCACATTTCCTGTTTTTTCCTGTCATGGTCTGTTTTAATAAACATGGTAGTAATCATACTATTTATTAATAATGTTTCGTATCAATCCCCTTTACATACTGTGTAAACTTTATGTAACATAAATATGTTAGCATTTTATGAACTTTGGGTTTTAAGATATTGTTTCGTGAAGATATATTGTAGTTTATTTATTGGGTATTGGGTTTATTTCTGATTTTTTTAAGATGTCAGTAACTCTCTTACTCTATAGCTCAGCATTTCTGTATTTGATATAGTTTTTAAAGATTTATTTATTAGAGAAAGGAGTATGAGCGGGAGGGGGGAGGGGGGGCAGCGGTTGTGATCTCAGAATCCTGAGACCATGACCTGAGCTGAAATCAAGAGTCAGACGCTTAGCTGACTGAGCCACCCAGGTGCCCCTGCATTTGATTTTTTAAATCAGTTTATTTGTATGAAGATTTTTGTAGCTTTTTTAAATAAGTGATATATATAGAACAATAAACATTACTTGTTTTTTTTCTTTAAGACCATGTAAGAACCCTTGAAGACAGCTTCAGATAATTTACTGTTTCTTTTTCCAGGTTATAGTTATGAGCGCTACTCTAGATGCAGGGAAATTCCAGATTTACTTTGATAACTGTCCTCTCTTAACTATTCCGGGGCGTACACATCCTGTTGAGATCTTCTATACTCCTGAGCCCGAGAGAGATTATCTTGAAGCAGCCATCCGGACAGTGATCCAGATTCATATGTGTGAAGAGGAAGAGGGAGATCTTCTACTTTTCTTAACTGGTCAAGAGGTATAGTCATCATTTTCTTCATTACTTAGCCTTTAGCATATTAAATTATACAACCGCTTTTTGAACCTAAGAACTTGGCGTATATTAACCCTGTGTTTCTTATCCCAAGTTTTAAAGATTTTCTTCAACTTGATTGTATTTAAGTATGAAATATATAACCCCTTTGTCTCTGTACTCTATGAATGCCCTTTTATACTGTTGGTGTTTGTTAATTATCGTAAGAATGTTAAATGCTTTTAGAATTTCAGGATTTAGCAATTGCAGTCTCAGCTTTCGAGAGACCTGGGTGGTAGGAAGTGGTGTGGTAATTTGCAGTTTTGCTGAAGCAAGAATTTGAACCACACGGCTGCTGTGAAGATCAGATTGTCCTGGTCAGTTAGCTTGTGAGTGAACTTGAGTCACTTGGGTGTCCATTCAACATCAAAACAAATGTTTGTGTTTTGGTTTTGTTTTCCATGTGTTCACTGAGGATTAGAAGGAATCACTGAAATTTCTTAGTTAGAATTTAACTCATTTTAAGATACACGTTTTATTCTCAGGTGCTATATTTTTAAACCTTGTTTCCCACAGTAGGTTTATAGGTGTGCTATGAAATTCTCAAGCTAAAGTTCAGGAAAAAGCTGTCTGGATAAAACAGTTTTAGAGAGCCTTTTACTGGAGGTTTTCTTACAAGCTTGTCCTTTGTTTCAGTAGATTTTATGAATTTTCTAGAATGTGCTTCTCAAACTAACATACACGCAGATCACTTAGAAAATTTGCGGATTCTGATTCATTTGATCTGGTGGAGCCTGAGATTCTGTATTCCTAACAAGCTTCTAAGTAATGCTGAAGTGCTCCAGGTTTGAGTGGTGAGGTTCTAGAGTAGCGCTGTCCCATTAGACCTTCCTTTCTTTCTTTTTTTTTTTTTAAGATTTTATTTATTTTTTGACAGAGAGAGGGAACACAAGCAGGGGGTAGTGGGAGAGGGAGAAGCAGGCTCCCCACTGAGCAGGGAGCCCGATGCGGGGCTTGATCCCAGGACCCTGGGATCATGACCTGAGTCGAAGGCAGACACTCAACGACTGAGCCACCCAGGCACCCTGCATTAGACCTTTCTTCAGTGCTGGACAAGTTCTGTGTCTGTGCTGTTCAGTATGGTAGTCACCAGGAATGTTAAGGCTTTTGAGTATTTGAAGTGTGGCTGTGAGAGGAGGGATTAAATTTTAATTTTACAGCATTTTAATTAATTTAAATTTAAATAGCTACATGTGCCAACCCTCCTGTTTGTTTTTGTATGGCCCACGAGTTAAGAATTGTTTTTACATTTTTAAACAGTTTTAAGTAAGAACAAAGAATGTGCAGCAGAGATGATCCATGGATGCAAAGCCTAAATTGTTTTGGCCCTTTACAGTAAAAGGTCTGACCCCGCCCCAGAACATTTTTTCTCAAGTGTGGCCAGTGGACTGAGGAGGGGAGAGTTTGTTAAAGCAAGTTCTTGGCCCTGTTCCAGACTTGCTGAAATAGGTGAAGTCTGAGGTGCGATATAGGAATCTGCATCTTCAATGAAGTCTACGGGCCATTTTTGTATTTCCCTAGGTTTAAAGGTCACTATGCCAGAGAATGTTTAAACCAGTATAATTCCTATAGTACATTAATGACACAACTATAAACACTGTCGTGGGGGAGGGAATTGCCCTTGTTCTCCCAGATAGCAAAATCAGAAGTCTTCTGTGTGACTGCCTGCCTCCATTGGAATGTGAATTATTTTATTTGTATTCAGTTTCTACAGGAATGCTTGATAACACATAATATTCTGGCAAATGCTATTGTTTTAATAAGAGCTATAAATATTGAATAATTTTTTTATCCTTGCATTTCTTCAGTATTTATGTGATCTATGATTTGTACCCCCATTGGCCATCGTTCTTTACTGTAGAACAGGGTTTTTCAACCTCAGCACTATCTACATGGTAGGCTGATCAGTTTTTTTGCTGCGGGGTAACCTGTGCATTGTGGCGTCTTTGGTCTTTACCCATTAGATGCGTAACATTCTCTCCCCCCGTGGTAACAACGAAAAATGTCTGCAGCCATTGCCACGTGTCCCCTGGGTTGGAAAATCATTCCCAATACAGCATCACACTTGCTCTTTTGGGAAATAAAATGTGTTGCAAATTCAGTTTTACAGATAGACCTATGTTGGTACTAGTCTTCCCTTTTATGCATTTTGAATGGAAGAGTTTTTAAATATTTTGTAAGCAAGAGTACCAGATGCTTTTTTGATGGCATATAAACGATATTTATGCACTAATGCAGTCTTTAAGCAGTTGAGGTATTTATTTTGTCCTTTTGTGCCTTGTCTCTAGTTTCTTGCTTCATCTTGAGTGCTGCATAGTGTATTTTTGTAAATGACTTAAAAATAGCCATTATGTTCAGGTAACTAATGATATTAGAATTTTATCAGAAACATCAGATGGTCTCATGGTGAGGACCTGAAAGGCTTTTCTATGATTTAACTTCTTGTATTTGATATTTTGGCGGCTATCCCATAGTTGGGGAAAGGAAGGGAACAGGCCCCATGGTTTTCAGATGTGTGGTAGAGTATATGTTTTCCGATAAAGTTATTAACTGTAATTGTGAACTAGGTTTGCATGTGTCCTCGTACATTTTTAAATCACCTTTAGATGACTAGTCTTGAATTTGAAGATCTTTAGGGTTAAAGGAGCAGAGTACCTAATTAATGTATTTTGTTTCACTGATTGTGTTTAGTAGAGCTGACTTAATATAATATAAAATATTACTGTTTTTCATGTCTGTGAACCTGTGTTACTTTTACATGGTCAATTAAATGGTAGATCTCAGAATTCAGTATTCTTGTTTTCTTAAATTTGAATAGCACCTGTAAAATTTAGTTTTCTCATGAAATTTTAAAATGATTTTTAAGAGCATTTTACCATTTTGACTACTTAAACAATAATGCATCTGTAGTAATCTGAATGAATTTGGGAGTAGGAAATCAATCTTAATTGGTTAAAGGTTGGAAAAGATTTGAATTCTAGAATATTTTTTATGTTATAATATGTTAATGCATAGAATCTGGACTTGTGATTAAAATTAAGTGTTGCTTAGTAGAAGTCCTTAGGGGAGCTACAGTTCTGAGTTAGATTAAGAATGATTATAATTGCAGTATCAATTGTTTGTCAGGGGTTAGTTACATGAAGATGTTAAAACCATTCTTTAAGCAGCACATTCTTTTATCTTTAATTTTGCTGAGTAAAATGTCTTTTCCATATGCAGTGAGTTCAGCCTCCTCAAATTAGTAGTCCAAATTTATTTACTCACATATATTAATACTTTTGGAGCTGAAAGTCTTAAAAACTCCTGCACTTCTGTCTCAGTAGTCAATATTGCTCATAACTAAGCAACCCTAAGCAGATGGTTACTTTGTGCTGCTGAATGTCAATGAGCTTTGTGCTCCTCTGAACTTAACATTGTTGACTATGGAAATTTGGTAAACTTTGGGGAAAAATCTGTTCCAGTTTTAAAACTAAATATTTAGAACCTTGCTTGTGTAAAAAAACAAGTGGTGTGGGATTCCCCCCGCCCCATCTTCAGAGATGTTTTTATACCATGCAGTAGTGATTTTGTTTTAGCTGTGTACTTATTTGGCAGATTGGAAAGTCTAGTCCCACGTATAAAGTTGGAATTATCTTGCTAAAATTCTGGAACCTGCAATGTACCATTTGGGGCACTTTGTTTTCTAGTATATGAAATCTGGGTGTTTGGTGACTTTGGACCTTTTGTTTTCTGGTCAAATATATGGTTAAGTCAGCTAAATTAAAAAATATTCTGAATATTGGCATCAGTTTTCCTGTGTTTATCTTTTTATTTTAGAAAAATCTAATTTGGAGTTTATATTCAAATCTTTTTGATTTGGAAGAGATCTAATTTTGTATTTGCATACCAGCAGGGGGCATTCTAATCTAGATACAGCATTTAAATGTTTTTTTTTCTAAAAATACTTTTTTGTTGTATTTTTTCTATCAATAGCATTCTTTCATTTTCTTTTAGAAACTTCAGATCTCAAAGGGAACTGTGAACATCGAATCCTTAATAGTAATTTTCTGCATGATAATTTTCAAGACCCTTAATCCGTTTTTTAGGAGAACTACTATGTTTGAAGGAGAGGGTGAAAAAAGTTTTTGTTCTTAAGTATCCAAAGACTTTGTATTTTTTAACATGGAAACAGAATTGCCTTTGATTTAAAATTATTTCAAGGAAAATAATTTTAGTTTAATATAATAAAAATACAGACTACATTTACCTGATAGATTTTTTCCATTTTTTTCTTTAATCATTCTGATTTTTGTGTAAGAGATAATTTGTTGATAAGGAGAGCTTCTGATTGGGTCGTGCCTTGGACAGGCTGCCAAATCATTTAACATACTTCTGAATTTAACTGAATTAATGCTTCAGTAAAATTTAAATTTGTTGCTCTCCCCCCTTCCCCCCCTTTTTAAGTCCCTTTGCCACTCATAGAGCCTCCACCCACCTCTCTTTCTCGGTCTCCCATACTCTGAATATTTATTGTGAGTCCTCTCTTTAAAACCTAGAGATGAATGCAAATGTGTTGGAATTATTTTCTGTGGTCAGGAAAGTTTTGAAGATGCTGTAAGTTATTTGGGTTAGCCTACTTCTTAAATATCTATGTTGATACTGTAAAGGTGTTTGTTCTCATTAGGCACAATGAAGCAAATCTTCCATATAATTACATTAGTGATACGTGACATTAAAGCCTAATTGGCTTATTTAAAATATCTAGCACATCAGTTTCTTTTAGATTGTGAACATTTAAAAGGTTATGAGTGCAGTTAAATATTCCTGGGTGCGAAATTTTAATTTTAGTACAATTTGTTGAGAATTAATTAGGACGTCTGACTAGAAGAAAAAGTGTGGAATGCCAATAGATAGTTGACTTGGAGTACAGAAATCAAAATTTTTCTTCTATAGTTTTGGAAATCCCAATGAAGTTTACTAACTTAGTTTTGATTTACCAAATTCAAAGTAAGCTTCATAGGACTAGGATTATGATAAATACTTAAATGTTCCAGTGTGCGTTTGTTTTGTTTTTACATTCAGCCTTTTATTTTGTAGGAAATTGACGAAGCCTGTAAGAGAATAAAGCGTGAGGTTGATGATTTGGGCCCCGAAGTTGGTGACATTAAAATCATTCCATTATACTCTACACTTCCTCCTCAGCAGCAACAACGCATTTTTGAGCCTCCGCCTCCAAAAAAGCAGAATGGAGCAATTGGAAGAAAGGTTAGCATAGAAATATTCTCTATAAACGTTTCATTAACACAGAACTGTCTGAGAGATATGAAACTATATTGAATTATTAATGACTAAGTTATGGGTGGTGGTGATCTGAGTTGCACACTACAAAATGATCTGTATTTCAAAAGTAAATAGAAAAAAGTGTATTTTGGTGGAATTTTGCTTATCTTTTGACCTTAGAGTAAGAGCATGTACTGTTTTCCATCCCCACAGGAAGCACCTCCTTAGTAAATGGGTGGTTGGTTAGGGTGAGTCAAGAAAAGCAGGAAATGATCAAGTGTCTTTCTCTCCTTTAAGTCACTTGGCAAAAGCTAAGCACTTTTTTCTTCAGTGCCTTGGCTTCTGCCTGCAGTTTTCTTAAAGACCTAACCAAATGTCATGTCTATAGGTATGAAATATTGACTGCACAGATCCCTGCAATAGCACTCATCATGCTGCATTGCATAAATATGTGGGTTTCTTTAGGGCAGGAATGCAGATTCTCTTAGTGTGGATGTCTGCCTGGCATAGGAAAGGGCAAGGGTTTTCTAAACCTGTTTCTGAGCTCTTTGTTGGGATGGGAAGGGGATCTGAGTTGAAGTTCGAAACAAAACAGCTATTTTTTTATTTGAGAGCTGGGGGTTCTAGTAGGTTCTTTGATATTAAAATTATATTGTTTGAAAAGGTTTGAAAAACATTAGTATAGTGGAGTTAATCATTTATTAGGTTAAATAGTAGCTGAATATGAATTTTGGCAAGATTCTTAATCTCTGATTTTAAAGTTTTCATTTTTTTAAAGTGGGTATCATTTACTTCATCACTTTTGGGAGATTATCATCAAGGATTAAGCTTTGTATATACAGGGTCCTAATATATCTAGAATAAACTAGTCCCTCATGGTGACTGCTATGAGTTCCTTGAGTATATTCATGTAGAAAAAACTCTTACTTGAAATATTACTTAGGTATGATTTACTTGTCAGATTTGGAATTTATTGCTTTCTTATTTCTATATTCAGATCTAACAGATTCTCACCTTTTTTCTGCTTTTTATTTCAGTCTTTTTGCTAATGTTTATCATGATTATTGAAAAATTACACATTATAAAGATACTTAAATATATCAGGGCTAATTATTTCTTTACATGGCTGTGTAAAAGTTAAGTGAACCAAATACATTTTTCGAACTGAAGGAACTTACCAAAAGGATCTATACAACACCAGCCTAGTGGAATGTAAACTAACAAGAGATTGATAGGAAAAAAAAAAAAAACAGCTTCTGAGTTTCTCATTGATGAGTAGTGAATATGACTTTTAAAAAAACAGTCTGATCATAGCTTCATTATGTTGAACTTACCAATTCTTTTTGTCATAGTGCTTATCTGTAGAATATGTTAAAACATTTTTCCCTGTTACTTTATGTGCATTCTCAACTTTGGGGAAAACTTACATTTTAAGTGATAAGCTTTAGTAGATAATTTTGAAGTTGATATGTTGACTGAAAAGTACTTATTCTCTGTAGAGTTCTTAGCTTAATTCTGTATCAGTCGATGTATGTAAATAAAGTAGTTGTTTTCTTAAACATTTCTATAATAAAGAGTAGACTGCAGGCAGATAATTTTTCTTAAAATCATGTACACTTTGTATATCTGCATTTGTTTTAATTTTAAGATTATTTTTATTTATTTATTTTTTTTAACCACTGAGTAAAATTGGTATTAAGCAAGATTTGCCATATTTGTGTGTCTTTTCATATAGTTCTTTACATTCCATTTTTAGGTTACCTTGAGAAGTATGGGCCTGAACTTACTGAAATTATTTCACATCTGAGTTCTTTGCTCTGTTAATTATTAGTTTATTGGAAATTTAGGTTCAGTCTGGTGCCAGTCCAGTACATAATTTTGTAGGATCTACAACTTAAGCCCATGAAGTAGAATTTAACTGTATTGCTTTTTGTGTTCTTGTAAATCCTAAGGATATTGAGGAGAATTTTGTCTCACTGAAAAGAGTAACTCAGCAGTAGTTGGATATATGTGTGGTGATGGCCACGGATGATGAGGGGACCACTGGAGTCCCCAGGGCATGGGCTCACGTTGGGATCCCATCCTGGGCTTTCAGGTCAGAGTCAGATCAAGGGCCACAGGGCTACTTCATCCACTGACGGTTTTCATTCAGCTAACTACAGGACCTCTTGCTGGGAAATCATGTTCTCTTTAGGCATGAGTCAGCTTCATCTTAGAGGCTGAGAACATTGTCACACATACAGATGCACGCGCTCGTGCACACACACACCCATCCACCACCACCATCCCCCACACACCTGTGATCCCAGCAGAGGGAGGGAGGACTTCTTGGCAGTTGGTGAGACAATCTCATTATGGGGGGTGAGGTGGGGGAAGCTTTGAAGCCTGGCATGTTTAAGGAAAAATGAACATTTTTATAGAAGCCTAGTTCACAGGAGGATTCACTCATCCGATCATGGTTTTGGTGCTGGACAGGCAAGCTGCCTGGAAGAAGGTATTAGGAGTGTTGGCTGAGAACCAGAGAGAGCAGAAACACATTCTGGCCAGGCGCTGACTGGCGCTTGAGAGGAGCGGGTGACTGGCAGAGCCACGGCTCTGGCTGGGTTAGACAGAGCCGTCTGAAGGATTGGTGGGATTGTGGGGAGGGAGGAAGGGTTAATTCCTCATTAAGATGCACAATTCCTGGGGCACCTGGGTGGCTCAGTTGGTTAAGCGACTGCCTTCGGCTCAGGTCATGATCCTGGAGTCCCTGAATCAAGTCCCGCATCGGGCTCCCTGCTCGGCAGGGAGTCTGCTTTGCCCTCTGATCCTATCCCCTCTCATGTGTTCTCTCTCAAATAAATAAATAAAATCTTAAAAAAAAAAAAAAAGATGCACAATTCCTCATTAAAATGCACACAGGTTATGTGAGGGAAAGTGGCTGCATACAGGAACAGGAACAACTGGCAGTTGGTTGCTATTTTCCTATTGTCTTCAAAAAAAAAAAAAAAGCCACAACTTTGATAATATCCCGTTTATATTATAAAATAAAGAACTGGGGCCAAGGCTTGCTTCTTCTGTTCTGAATTCGTTATTCTGCCAGTTAGTAGAATGGAACTTTATTCACGAGTGTTAAACTGTCACTGGTTGATACTCACAATTGATTTAAAAGTACAAAAGAATGTTTAGGGATTTATGGTCTGCTTCCAGTTGTGTAAAACCAAATACAATTTGATTCATTTTTTTGTTAAATTTGTTGTAGTACAAGGATAATAGCTAGCATAGAGTAGAATGTAAGAAGTCAAAATGTTTGGAGCCAAAGAGAATATTTAATGTTTTTTAAATTCTGCCAAAATAAGTGTAATTCTGTATTTATATTTGGACACCTTTTGTGAGGTAGGTAGTGCCTTATTTATCTTACTCATTGTATTAATTTGTGCAAAATAGTTTATAGTATGATTGTGGTAAAACTAACAAAACAGTCTTGTAATATTAAAGTTTTAAAATGTAGGCTATATTAAAGGTAAAGCTTTATGGGCATGGGGGACTTAACTAGCATTCCTTTTACAAATAGTTACTGAGTTCTTTTTATGTGGGCTTCTAACAGCACTACAGGTAATGATCGAGAAAGGTTGAGAATGCATGTATTTTTGTGAGGGTAGGTCATTTTATTTGTTTTGATCATGCTTGACATTTATTCAGATATTTGAGTTTAAGTTCAAGGTACAGTTTTGTATAAGCATTAAAGTATCATCAATAAACTACTTGTGTGCATCTTTTGAATAAGTCTTATAATTGCTGTTTTATAGATTTGGTGTTATTAAAATCCAGCAACTATTCTTTGATTTTATTTAGTTTTCATTAATTTTGTCCATACAAATAGCTGATTTTTCTGTAGCTTATGTTACAGTTTACTAATTAACATGGCTCAAAGCATACACTGCTCAATAAAAAAGAGCAATGGCCCTTGTGGAGATGGTTCTGTAGTTTTAAAGAGAGGCTTAATGATCCACTATCTGAAGATAACTTAGTGTGGTACTGCTGGGACGTGGACAAATAAAGAAGTTAATGTCCTTACTGAATTGGCGACCCCCACAGAGTTCCTGGGGACTAAAAATCCAAACTAGTTGAACCTAAATGCATTATTGTGTCCAAATAGAATTGAAGTAGAGCAACGCAAGTACTCTCAGTTCTACCATTTTGAAGTGGAATTATTGAAATAAAGAAGATTTCATTGTAAGGCATGTTATTGAGGGGTAAGGGGATAAATCTAGATGAAAGTTTAATCTTAACACACTTAACATAAACACACAAAATGGACAGTGGGATGTCAAACTTTTTTCCACAGGGTTTTCTATTTCAGGTAAAGAAACCCCTAAATATAGATATATTCTATATATAGGGGTTTCTTTACCTGAAATAATTGCTTGGTCAATGAGGTTTGAACATTTTTTAAGGCTCTTTGAACACTTATTGCCATGTTACAGTCTAGAAAGCTTGTACCATTTATATGTATATTCCCATTGGTCATATGTAGGTCCCTTGACAAAATCAGGATCACTTTGTGTTCTGACCATTTCCTAATGAGATCATGTGCCACTTAACATCTAGAACATACTTATCTGAGGTTTCAAGGGAGCTAGATAACTTTTTTATCATCTCATTTATTTGTTCTTGTGCATTATGTATGTGTGTTTTCTTTAGCCTTAGCTAGTATTACTTCTCCAGCTCTAGTAATAGAGTCATTAGAAGAAGCACCCTGAAAGTCATACAGTTTGTTACAGGAGTTTTTCCCTGTTTTGTCCCCAAACCTACCTCCTATGGTTTCAGAACCCTGCCCTTTTTCTCATAGACACTCTAATAATTGTTAAATCAGTATGGTAGATAAGTCCTATTCAGAAAAATTTTTATTACCTTAATGCTTTTTAACCAATTTACTTTTGATTTTGGAAAAAAGCTTGAAAGTCATACTTCTCTAAGGTCTTTAACACTACTGCTTTAGATAAATTTGATAATGACATGGGGTTTGCCAGGTTGGCATAATCCTGTGATTGTTAAACGCTTGTGGAATCACAAATCCACACTTCCTTTTAAGTGTTATATAATTTGTCACACACACACCGAAAGATGCATGCATACCAAGTGAAATTATTTTGTAAAGAAAGTGATTTTTAAATAACTCTAAAGAATTGATCGCATCAAGAAATTTTTATCATACTAATTGTATTCTGTTCTAGAAGAAACATGTGAAATGTATTTATTTCTTCCACTGCTCTAAATATATATCCAGAACTGTAACAGTTTCACCCCAGAATTCCAGAAAACCATAAGACTTCTTATATAATCACAAGCATGTAGCTGGCTCTGTAATAGGTTTATGAGGACTTTCTACATTTATTATCTAATTTTATTAACAACTTTGTCCTTGCTAGATTAATATGCAGGAGTTATAAAAGGAAATTGAGGTTTGGGAGTCTTAAAACCTTTCCACTATAACTTAGCTACTTAGGTTTGCTTCCTAGCTCTGTCCCCTACTCCTGAATTCATTGCTCCTTCCAGCACAGCACACTTGCCTTTGTAGAAGAATATTAAACTCAGGATATTTATTCAAATTCAACTGTCAACCTTATATACCTTGTTTATGTTTGCTTTGGTTCTAATTATTAAACCGTGTGTGTGTCGTCTAAATGTACTGAAACACGTATTTCAGTAACATCAAATGATCTGTGTTTCTTACCATTTGCTAGTTCGCGGTCTTTGCAACTGCAACTGCCCAATACAAAAAGGAAGGATTTTGGTTATAAGATATGTGAACGATTCTGAAATATTACCCTGTCAGTGGCTCTCTAGTAAGTTTTGGCAGTATACGTCTTTTTCATTTCTTAGATGTGCCTGTGGGCATTTTTGCTTACATGCCCTAGTTTAAGCGGAACCTTCCGCTGTTAATGTTCTTCCCTTCTCTCTCGTGGGAGATCCCACCTTACCCTTGCCAACTCGTTTAAGTGCCTTTTTCTTGGTAAGTTTCCTTGGTCTTTGTTGTGGAAGTAAACCCTTTTTAAGTCTCAGAGTGAGTCTTTGGTGTCATTTACACTGTCCATGTCTGATCTTCCTTTACATGCTGTAAGAGTAGGCCCTGTATCTGATTCATTTTCTATGTCATCTGCTTTCATATACAGGCATTTTCACTTAATGGCAGTTTTCTGTTCCTGAAAATCAGATGTTCAGGGGAAAAGGTACTAATGAGAATCCCATTTTCTTATTGTTTAATAAGAAAAATTATGTGACATGTCATTCTCAAACCCCAACCAGTTTCCTAAAATAGATCTAAAATATATCGTACACTTAACATAAACCAGCGATCGTATTAGTATGTAAATGCTGTAAACATTTTTCCCTGGCAGTAAAAGGTTCAAATGATTAACACTTGCTTGGTATGCCATGACATCTTCTTTTAGACTGTACACTTCCTAAAATACCTGCATTCGATTTTGATGATCTGCCAGTGCTTGGATTGTAACTTGAGATTTTCTCTGCCCATGCCCTTCTGTGCCATTTTGTTTAAAATGTTGAGTTTTGGTGATACAAAGTTTCCTTTGTAAATATTGCCAGAAAATACTGAAAGATACACATGTTGTGTAGACTTTGGTAATAACCAAAGTAGTGTTCTGTCAGGGAGACCTTGTATAAGTTAAGCTTACACTGTTTCATTGATATTTTTCTTTTGATGCTGTCCTTATATTTAAGTAATCAAAACATTATGTGATTGAGTGATAACCTGAAGTAATAGCTTTCTTTGAAAAAGGAATTTGCCATGATGGACTAAATGAAATTTTGATTTAAGATCTTAAAGACTGATTTCTTTATATTGCATTGGTCATTGAGGATAAAACCTTATTTTTAGTTTACTTACTGGATTGAAATTCCTTTTTGAAAGTTCATGGCTACTTTTACTGTTATTTCAATTTTACTTGATTTATAATACTTATATACTGTTTATTTCTTAACAGGTAGTTGTGTCAACTAACATTGCAGAGACATCTTTGACAATAGATGGTGTGGTATTTGTGATCGATCCTGGATTTGCAAAACAAAAGGTATGTGCTTTAGTACTTTAGTTGTATACTTTATTAAACTGGTGTTAGCTTAAGAGTACTTACTGCCTATTCATTTAGTGACTGCAGTTTACTTTTTAGAATTAGTTTTCTGTTGTCTTGTGTTTTGTTTTCAGGCTTTGGTGATAGGAACCCTTTTTGTTCTTAGCTGGCTCTCATGTATTAAGCCCATGCATAATGTTTAATCCTAGGCTTAATCCCCCCCCCCCAAGGTTAATTGGTTTTTGTTTGTTTTTGTTGTTGGGTTTTTTTGTTTGTTTCTCTGTAGCAGTGGCAAGTGTTTTGGTTTCTGTGTTCATTTAAGGAGTGTGGGGGTAGTAATAAGAGGGATAGAATTGTCATTGCTGTAGATTGCTCACTTACCCAAGGAAATTAGAGTTTCTGTTAGTTATGTGCTGGGCATTGTGTCTGAAAAGATGTTAACGTTAACCTCTAGTTGAACAGTGCTGAATACCAAGCAGTTTGGTCAGAGTAAGTGACTACTCAGGAAATACTGGGGATGTTGAATAATTCACAGATCTTTCATTACATTTGGTTACATTTTGTAGGTGTAATTGGGAGAATTTGTTGCATGTAGTATTCGTGTTTCTGATGGAAATTTTTCTCTTTAAACTGGCAGTGTGTAACTGACTTCTTCTGGACTAAGTTCAAAATATTTTTCTTGAAATTGACAGGTTCTTTTCAGGCAAAAGCCTTCAAAACTGTCCAGTCTATGAAAGCAAAGTAAAATTGGTAGAACTGAAATTATTTTCAGTTAGGAAAAGTAAAGGTGTTAGAAGCTTTGTGTGTAATAGGTAAGAGCCTTTCCATGTTAGCTTCTGAGTCTTCAGAGTGATAGAACATCTGAAAGAAAGTTAAGGCGCAAGATGACCAATTCTCAGTTTCTGTCTCTGTGATTTACAGCCTTCATCAGTACTACTTTGTTTATTTTGAGATTAACTATGGACTTCGTGTACTTCTGTTACAGTTTTGTGGTTAACTGAAGAGAAAATTCTTAAATTATTTTCATTCCAACAGGTGTACAATCCTCGAATCAGAGTTGAGTCTCTTTTGGTGACAGCCATTAGTAAAGCTTCAGCTCAACAGAGGGCTGGTCGAGCTGGGCGTACCAGACCAGGGAAATGCTTCAGACTTTATACAGAGAAAGCTTATAAAACAGAAATGCAGGTAAGGGATTTTGCTGTATCCTTCTCTATGTGTTTGGAAGGTTAAGTTGCATTTGTTACAAGAAAATTGCTTTATTTACTTCATCTTGCCTTTTGGCACCATAAGCTCCTTACTTTTTCCCTGAGTGAGATTTATGGTGTAATCTACCAGTACAGCTCTCTGTTACAGTTCTAAGTTGAAATGAACAGTGGCAGTAACACTTTGAGCCCTCTAAAGATAGTTCACAGAAAGTGTCTGATTCCTTTCTGGTATGTTCCACCAGTATTTTTCTCATGTAGATCGGTGGTTTAGAAGTAATGCCAAAGTAAATAGCTGAAGAGGCAGAGAACAGATACGTTTTGTTTTCTGGAGCAAGAGGATTAAGGCATGTTTAACAGAATAAACATTTTTGTTTTTTTGCTAGGATAACACCTATCCTGAGATTTTGCGTTCTAATTTAGGATCAGTTGTGTTACAATTGAAGAAGCTTGGTATTGATGATTTGGTGCATTTTGACTTTATGGATCCACCAGGTATGAATTCTCAAAGCATATTTTAGCAAACCTTTTAACCAGAATTCACCATCTCTGCATCTTATTCATTACACACACACACGCCCCTTACTATTTTTCTTCTAGTGTATGCATCAAGAAAAGTCTCATATGTTAGCATTAAAACTAAAAGAGTGACAACTATCTGAGAAAGTTCTTTTTAATTTGTTTCTTTCCTCAGAATAAATTATTCTGGGAATTACTGACTGGGCAGGAAAATTAGAAATCTCCGATTTTTTTTTTTTTTTTTTTTAGCAGTTACTTAATTTATGTAGGAAAATGACAGTTTTTTAACCACTGTGCAGGAAAATTTTGCAAGTTTATGTGATTCATTGTTTGCTAGATATCTAACTGAATTTGATGACAGTTTGCATTTTGAGTTTGGTCCACTGTAGAATGAAAAATGAGATTGCTTCTAATAGTTTGTACTTTATCACATTTTTTGCTTATTAAAGCAGTTTGTCTAATAGATTGCCTTTTCCCCCAGCTCCTGAAACTCTGATGAGAGCCTTAGAACTTTTGAATTACCTGGCTGCTTTAAATGATGATGGAGATCTGACTGAATTGGGATCCATGATGGCAGAGTTTCCTCTAGATCCACAGCTCGCTAAAATGGTTATTGCAAGTTGTGACTACAACTGTTCTAATGAGGTCCTATCTATTACTGCTATGTTGTCAGGTAATAGAGGGAAAGGAACTAAAAAAAGCCCAGCTCTTCACAGTTTGGGTGGACTTCACATTTGGTTTTGTTTTTTAATATTTAGTATGATAGTGGATTTTATAGATGGTTTTTTCGAGGAACTCATTTTGTTTCCTAAATATCTTGTAAATAGATTTATAAAGACATAATATTTACAAAAGTAAAGTAATTGTGCACAAAATATAGTTAAAACATTGGCTCTCTTGAGTGCGAATAAAAATTGCAATAAGAAAAAGAACAAGTCTGAACACAATTGTAACAGTTCTTTGGTAGGTTCATCAGTTTTGCGGTTTATTACTCAAAGTACAAGAAGAACTTTGTTCTAGTACTTGGCACTATTAAGTGAGCCTGGGACAAACCCAAACTATCATTTAAAGAGCTTTCCTACATGTATAAATACGTATTCTAGTGGCAGTCCGAGCAAACCTGAGTTTCAAACTTAGTATCAAATAAATAGAAGTAGTAATGTGTACTTTTAGGCTTAAAATCTAACCAGATGATAATTCTTTTACAATGGCAGAAAACACTTGATAAAAGAAATATACCTAATAGATACAATTGCTAATTTTGGAAATTGGAGTATTAAGCTGAACAAATCATGCTGTTTTTAGTAGCAGTAAAGCATAACCCACAAATGAATTATAACTTGGAAATTAGATTTTCCAAAAAGAAGAAATATTCTTACAGCTAAAAATAGAGGACATTTCATGTTTTTACTGATGATCAAAGTACTTTATACTACTAGTTCCAGTACTGGGGAGAATGACTTCAGTTTCAGAGTGGTTTCTTAGTCTTAAATATAACTTAATGCCTCAAATAATTGAAAATCTTATTTGGAATTAAAGGATAAATTGAAAAATATTCTAAATATAAAATTTTGGCTTAGTTTAGATGTATGGTATGTTTTAATGGTTTGAATTTTTTATTTTAAGAACTAGCTAAAAATGTTTTTTTGCAGAGTTATGACTGATCAGACTCAGAGCAGATGGGCAGGGCAGTATCGAATCATTTTAATAAAATTGTAGTCTCACTTGCGGAGGTGGTGGTAGGTTGTTGTCTGCCTTTCTTCCATGTTTTTGTTAGATGCTCCCAGTTGGTATTTACCCAAGATTTCAGTTTGCAGAGAAAGTGTGCGGCAAGAATTAACAGATTGTGTATTTATTTGTTATCTGCTCAGTTTTTATTCTTCCTGTTTCTCTTATCAGGCATACTATATAATTACCATCGTTTGAGTCTAGATTACTAGCTCTTTAAAAAACTGGTCATTGTGACACAGTTGAAATCTTCCAACTATATCTCTTATTTGTAATAAGGAGCTCTGCACAACACAGGGGTTTATTAGCACATCAAGACAATGGACATTTATGTGTAGCGGTTATTAAGCATGGCACTTGTGGGGGGGGAAATGTTAAAGGGTGAGGAAGAAGTCATTGAACAACAACAGTTTGCTGAGCTTATACTGCTTTGTTTTTCATTTAAATAGTTTTTGAAGTTTTCAGGTCCTGATATAAATAGTGCAAATCAAGGGCCTTCTAGAGTGCTACTTATTCCCACTGTTAATTCTGGGAGCTAGTTCACATTTACTTTCACATCTTTGAGAGGTTTCTGTACTTCTATGAATTACCTTGCTTCAGTTACATTTAAGCAAGACATTTAATTAATATTTATTGTGATCATGTGTCATTGTCTCTATTTGGCTTCTTTGGTATCTTTTTAAAGGGGAAACTGTATGGGAAAGTAATTTGATACTGTATTTGATCTTGTTGTTGATTATTCCCATTATCTTCTATCTGGACTGATCATTTATACTTTTTTATATTGACAAGGTTTTAAGAGCTTTAAAAATGTGTTGACAAAGTCCCAAGCTGTTAAGTATTTTTACCTTCATACTGCTTTTATGACTATGGAATTGCTAAAGTGAATTAAGGAAAGTTGTATTTTAAAAATGTAGTGCACGCTTTGTAACAACTTAAAGTTTTATGTGAATTAACATTGAGGCTCTAAACAAATTACTGTAGTTATATATTTTGGTGACCCTTGAAATAATGACTGTTTCAGACTAATTGTCAACTTTTTAAATATTGGATTTTGCTTTTTATATTGAGGTTTTGATTCAAATAACATTTTTTTTTTTAACTTGGGACGTCATTTTCTAATCTTTTTATTAAAATGCTGGAAAACTAGGCTGAATATCCCCAGCCTTTTTGAATTTTCTTAATTCAGAGGCGGTTTAACCTTCCACCACTACTGCTATCATCAAAACCCAGGATTTCATGATATTTTTTATGTTTACATATGCTTCTGCTCACCGGTGCTAATAGTGATACCCACCAGTTGGTAACAGCCATAGCACTAGGGAAAAAATTACAGTAGAAATGTGGCAATAGACTGGTTAGAAAGTTGTTTTTAGCCCTGCAGTGGGCAAATATAGCTTCATAACTTCCATTGCCATTCAGTGGATTCAGTGGATGGCCTTTTGAAAAATTACATTCAGCTTAAAGGCTATTGACACCATAATTCTGGTTATTGGTAGAGCTATCGGCACTGGTTTTTGAAATAAGTTGAGCTTTCTATTTCTAGTATCTTGATGGCCTTCAGAATAGCTGTTTGATGCCTACTTTTAGATCTAGTTAAAATAATCAGGTACTCTGTAGCTTTGAAAAACCCTCTTGTCTTACAGATGTGGTTAGGTGTTGATGTACCAAATCAAGGTAGTAAACAGTCCAAGATGCAGTTGGAGGCCATCCTGCCCTGCCCTATGCTCTGTGAACTGACCTAGCTAGGCCTTGTTCCTCTATCTGTGAATGCGTGACTCATCGATATGGGCGTTTGTGTTGGGCCCATACCAACCTTGTTTAGTCCCACAGTGTTTTGTTCGCCCCACGGAGGCCAAGAAAGCCGCAGATGAAGCCAAGATGAGATTTGCCCACATAGATGGAGATCATCTGACACTGCTGAATGTCTACCACGCTTTTAAACAAAGTAAGTATAAATTAGATTGAAGGCACTCTTTTGTCTAAATGTCACTTGCAGCATATAAGACGTTTCTTCATCTCACTTTCATTTATTATCTGTGACAACTTTACATTAGAAACCCAAAGGTACTTTAGAAAAAACTCCTGACCAGCATTTAAAATAGAAATTGTCTGTTTTTTCTAAAGTTGTTTACTTTTATAATCGGGGAAAATACCGATTATAGAAAGCTCGAAAATACAGAGCAATAAAAACAAAATACTAGTACTATATTTACCACTAACCTACACATTTTTATATACTTTCTTTTCCTGTTTATTTTCATTCGTTTTATGTGAATAGTTTTGTATCATTTATAGAATCTTTACTACTTAATAATTTTACTAATAAATAGCTCTTAAATAAACATAAAAGTAACAGAATAGAAAAATGGACTGCAGATGTGAATGACCATTCTCAGGTTACAGGTGGTCCATAAACGTGAGGAGGAAGGTCAACTCTGCCTGTAGTTCAAGAGCATTGTTATTGAGAGGTACCATTTTTTCACCTATAAAACTGGCAAAGGTTATAGAAGAACAGTTCTTAGCTCTGTAGAAGTGGGTTTAGTGAAACAATCCTACACCAGAGGTGGAAATATAAATTGATGTGGTCTCTATGAAAAGCAGTAGATTTTATGTCACCGGGACCTTAAGAAGTTTCATACCCTTTGACCCAGAAATAATCTATGAAATTATCCTTCGGTATCCTGTGGACACAGATATCGTTAAAGATTTCATCCCAGAATTACATATCATAGTAAAAAAAAAAAAAAAAGTGTAGGGGGGAGCTACCTCAATGCCCACCGATAAAAAGATGGTTCAGTGATTTATGTATGCCTTGACCATATGGTGAAATACTGTTCTAGCTTTATTTTATTTTATTTATTTGAGAGAGTGAGACAGAGCACGAATGGGGGGGTGGCGGGGAGAAGGAGAAGCAGGCTTCCTGCTGAGCAGGGAGCCCAATGGGGGGCTCCATCCCAGGACCCCAGGATCATGACCTGAGCCGAAGGCGGACACTTAACCGACTGAGCCACCCGGGCACCCTGTTCTAGCTTTAAATCATGTTTTCAGACAATATTTAGCGACATGAAAAACATTTTCCATTTGAGAACAAGGAAATGCGGGGGCTCAAATTCAAATTTTTCACCTCTTGTTTTATTTGTAACTCATTTTGTTATTTCCTAAAAATCTATTTACACTCCTAAAATAATCTGTTCATTTTGGCACATCTCTTTTGGGGTGGGGGTGAGTTTGTTTATCTCAAGAGTTCCAAAAGTGCTGCAGAGCCAGTGAGTGGAACAAAGAGCATAGCTGCCAAGGTGCTGCACGTCTGTGCCTTACACATAAACTTTGCTGTGAGTTGAAGAGAATTGATAAATACCAGGTTAAAATAAAAAATGAAGGCCAGTACGCAGTTTACTTCAGAACATTTGTTTTATCCCTCTTGTGTCCAGTGTATTGATAATGCATAATGTTAAAGCCTATTCCTGATAGGTTAGGTCAGTCCAAGAAATATACTATATTCCTGTGTGTGCGAAACTATGTCGTCGTGGTGGACTGTGTGACCACCAGACACATAAGCTATTAACTGACATTGAGGACTGGCTACAGAGGGGAAGGTCTTGAGAAGGAGCAGATTCATGTCCATCTTGGTTCTCAAAACCCTTTGATATCATTAAAATACTGTTTTAAGTGGAAATTAAAAGATTTCTAAAGGAGCAGCATGGGTTTTTACCATGTATGTCTCACAAGACATTTTAATGTTCTTCTAAATTAGGAGATTGTGTTATTTTGTTATTTAAGTTCTGATAACTGGCACACCAGTCAGTGTATCTGGATTTCGTAAGTTGCTTTGAGAATAAAGTTTAGGTTTGATAGAATTGTGTATTTGGATTTTAAGTTTGAATGTAACAATTCAGTCCTTGAAATTCGAGTTTACTGTTTCACATGATAAAATTACTAAATGCTTATTCTTTATGTCCATATTGGTAGTTGGGAGCTTTCTATGAAAATATTGAACAGTAGGTATCTATAAAAGCTTTATCCTACCGCTTCTTAATAGGACTAGCAGCAGTGTCATGCGTTAAGAGTGGTAGCATCCATTCTCTAGATGCTTGTTTCTTGTCTCCTGCATGCTTCTCACTGCCATAGGGATGGTAAGCTGTTGGGTGGTTTTAGACCTTTTACTCTGTATACATGTGATAAATAAGGTCAAGGCAAACAGTCATTTGATAGAAGTGTTCCTATTAAAGGATTTAGCCTATTAATTACTGCCTGTCATCTTTTCAAGTAAAGGGAGCTATTCAAAAAATACCAGACTTCCAGGTCTCTGCGTACTATTTGGACATTTCATATCCCTTTATTGAATTTGGAATGTTTTCACTAATGATTTTTAAATGATGCCATGTTATGTTATGAATTGAAACATTAAATATGTTTGAAAAATAGCTGTGTTTCAAATACTGGTCAAGAGGAACTATTTGATTGGAGACAATGGCTGGTTACATAGAAAAGCTAAAACTCATCTTGATCCTGTATGTTGAAATCATAGTTTTAAAAAAAGTTTTATTTTAGAGAGCGCACTCGTGCACGCATATGAGCAGAGGAAGGGGAGAGGGAGAATCTTAAGCACACTCCCCGGTGGGCTTGGAGCCCGTTGTGGGGCTCCCCTCCGGACCCTGAGATCAAGACCTGAGCTGAAAATCGAGAATCACATGTTTAACCCGCTGAGCCACCCAGGCGTCCCTGAAATAACACTTTTGAGAAGCAACTAGATTTAAGTTATTTTGCCACACCTTGATTTCTTTGTGTGTAGGTCTGTTTCACTCCGAAATGGTTTTCCTTTAGATCTTAAAAGTAGGTTTACTGTATTGGTTAAGAAATTTATAGCTAGCATTTTAAGAGAAGATTTCCATTTTTAGATTTTATTTCTCTCATTTATCAAATTATTTCTCACAAATTTAGAAAATACAGTAGTACTACCAGATAGTGTTTGTTTTATCTTGACAACTTAAAATTGCCATTTTGTTACTCTTTAGGGTATGAATTCTGAAGTTTAGAACTTCAGAAAAGCTATACTTCAGGTAAGAGTCTGCAAATCAGCTGCCCTTTTCAAAGGGCCCCCTTTCTTACTGTCTCAGTATGGACATTTCCATTGCCTTTCAGCTCCGTACATTGCACCAGCATAAGCAAGGATGCCTCTAAAGCATACTTTCTTCTCTTTGTGTTTTGACGGAACAAAACAAGCAAAGGGAAAAAATAAGATAGGGACAAATCTAATGTCAGTAAGTTCAGATGGATACTTCTTCTCATTCTAGATGGGTTAATTAATAGACTTGAACACATCAGTTCTTTAATTTAAAGATCCATTTTACTACCTCACCTACCCACCCACCCTTTCTGAAATGGTGGCTGCATTTTGTAATGGGCAAACCTTTATTAATATATTTGTTGCTCCTTTGAAAAGCAGTTAAGAAAATGTTGTATGTTATAATTGGTAGAATCCTAGACCGAAGATGCCAAAGATTACTGTATATTACAGAAGCTGCAGAAGGATCAACATAATTCTGATTTTAAGGACCCCCCCTCCCCCGAACCCCCCATTTCACAGTAACCCTCTTAGGTTTATTTATCAAAAGGCCTATGAAGTAAATGATCAAGTTTTCCATTGTGATTCTCCGGGACATAAAAATGTCACTGTATAATATTTTATATTATGCTGCAGTTTGAGCTCTTTGCTTAAATGAGCAAACAGTGGGTTGGTTGGAAGCTTGTCAAGGATTCATCAGTGGGGAAATATCCCTTTGATAATAAATACATGCAGTGAAATTATTTGAAGTGTTTAGTTTTGTTTATTAATAATAGTAAGACTTGTTTATTAAACATGAGTGGGGATTCCAGACATCCCTATAAACTACTTTACTTGTATTTTAGTTTTTGTTTTATTTTTTACTTTTATAGTCTAGCTCTTTAGTTTTTTATCCCAGTTTTAATTCCAGTTAGTTGACATACAGTGTTATAGTAGTTTCAGATGTTCAATATAGTAATTCTCATCGCTATTCAAGGGGATACCTGCATCCCTATGTTTATAGCAGCAGTATTTTACAATAGACAATATATGGAAGCAGCCCAAGTGTTCATTGATTGATAAATGGATAAAGAAGAGGTGGGGTGTGTATGTATATGATGGAATATTAGCCATAAAAACGAGATCTTGCTGTTTGCAACGACAAGGACGGAACAAAACAAGCAAAGGGAAAAAATAAGATAGGGAAATCAAGAAACGGACTCTGAACTATAGAGAACAAACTGATGGTTACCAGAGCGGAGGTGGTAGAGGAGGAGTTGGAAAAATAGGTGGTGGGGATTAAGGAGTGCACTTACCACTTGTGTTTTAAATCTTGTTTGTCCACCGTTAAGAGGCACCTGGGTTGCAGTAAAACTTTTAAACATTTAGCTCTAGGTTTGGTGCTCTAGCTCAGGAGTAATTAAATAAAAATTACGCAGTAGTCATTTGAGTTCTGTTTTATAACTTCTAAATTGTATTTGGTAATCTTAATCTAAGGCTGTCCTTTCTTTGAAAATGAGGAAGACATGGCATTTTATCAGATTCCCTCAACCCATTCCTGTCTTTTGGACTATATTAGAAGCAACCAGGTGGATGTTCGTGGGTAACCTAACTTTAGTTCGTTAAAAGTGGTTTATTTAAAAATCACAAAATCCAGTAACCAGAAACCTTCGTGCTATTTCTGATTTTGAACTTTACTACAGATTTTTAGGAAAGTTGATAACATTGTGATTCTTTTATAACACTGATGTGGGTAATTCTCCTTTCTGGATTACTTAGTTTATTCTTAATAATGATTTTCCTTTTTAATTAGATAATATACCTATATAGATGATTCATGTCCCCTCTTTTTTCCCCCTCCCTCCAACTTTGTAGATCATGAATCGGTTCAGTGGTGTTACGACAACTTCATTAACTACAGGTCCCTGATGTCAGCAGATAACGTACGCCAGCAGCTATCACGAATTATGGACAGATTTAATTTGCCTCGTCGAAGTACTGACTTTACAAGCAGGGACTATTATATTAATATAAGAAAAGCTTTGGTTACTGGGTATTTTATGCAGGTACGTGGATAATACATGCATGCCTAATTAGATGTTTACATAATATTGTTTGCTTTCTCTAACAGCCCTTTGAATCTACTTCAACAAGTTAAAGAATGCCTCTGAATATTGATTTTAAATGTTATGTCCAGATTCTTGAATGAACTAATATTCTAAGAAATTTTATCTGTCTAATGAGTAACAGATTAACTCGTTAAATGACAAAGTTAGTAATCCAGTTATGTAGAAATCAATTTGGAATTAACTCTTAATTAACAGTCTTTTTTATACCAGATGATATGTTGGCCATTTTCAGGTGGGATTAGCAGCTATTTCTTCAATGTAAATTTCAGTTCTTGGCTTTTGAAAAGTCTCTGAATCTAGATTGTGAGTGGAAGTTGTATAATTATAAACTGCTGAAACAAGGCAGTTGCCTGGGTGGATCCGGAAGTGCAGTTCACTTTTCTCTTTATGTAGAAATTAAAGACTCCAAAATCAAATATTCAAACACCTGTATTTCATTCACAGTGCTGTAGAGTGATCATTGATATTTGTAACTAAGAAACTTGGGTGCTACAAAAGCCAAAAATGTCTTTTAAGTGATAATGATGGAAAGTAATTTAAAATGTTTCATTTAGTTTTAAGTGTGTTATGGTGGGGACTGTACTAACTGACGTATAGGTTGTCAGATAAACGTAGTGAACATTTATTTTAAGGGATTTTAAACTATGTTTAAAAACTCATTCTCTGGTGGTAAAATTGAAAACAAATCAATCCATTACTTGGGATTGGATTGATTTTAATGATCTCTTCTGTTGCCGGCTTGTTTTTTCATTCTCTGTTTTGGCTATGTCTGTTAAGCAAGATGTGGCCTGCCTTAAGGCCAAATGAGCTGAATAAATAGAATTGACCCAAATGCACAAAATCAAAATAAGAATTGATGGGTGCATAGTCTGTAGTTGAAATCATACTAACAGTAAGAATTTTTATTGTGGCATCTTCTATAAGATCCCATGCTCATTGGAGTTAGGAAAATAATAGAGCAAGGTATGAAAATACATTCTTTAGACACTTTATTCTTAATATTTGTTTAATATGTACTAGTACACCGTGGCTTCTTTTTGACATATTCTTAAATTTGCTAGTAATTCAAAAAAGATTGACAAAGCCATATTCAAACATTATAGATTTCTACTTCTCTGAAGATTAAACTTTGTTAGAAACAGGGCATGCAGTAAGTACCTGGCACCTAGTAGGTGTTTAGTAGTATTGAAGGAAATTGAGTTCATTTTCTGTTATTTATTAATAATTATTCATTTCTATCATTCATACACATTTTTCATATTACTGTAGTTCTAGAATTGGAAAAGGCATATCATCATCTGTTTCAGTGTTTGCTAATTACATATTAGATAAGTTCCACCAGTTGATGTGTTTGATTATAGATAGAAGAAATGGAGGCAAGAATCATGTGCACCTTTGTCCGCTCCATTCTTTTTCTTGTTCTCTTTTCCCTGTAGACTACCTTTTGCTTTATTTTTCCATCTTAATCATGAATGTTGTAGTAATTGTTCATCTAATACACAGTTGCCACCTGGCACTAAAGAACCCACTCTAGATAGTTTTAAGGAAGGACCAGATAGTGTATATACAAGGCTTTGTGGGCCCCTTATGTCACTGTTGAAACTGCTTAGTTCTTCCTGCCCACGCAGTGCAAATGTGCAGCTCTGTGTTCCAGTGAAACTTTACTTATGGACCCTGAAATTTGAATTACATGAGTTTCACTCGTCACCAAATTTTTTTTGCCCCCCCATTCTTTTTTTTTTTTTTTTAAAGATTTTATTTATTTATTTGAGAGAGAGAATGAGAGAGAGAGCACATGAGAGGGGGGGAGGGTCAGAGGGAGAAGCAGACCCCCTGCCGAGCAGGGAGCCCGATGCGGGACTCGATCCAGGGACTCCAGGATCATGACCTGAGCCGAAGGCAGTCGCTTAACCAACTGAGCCACCCAGGCGCCCCCCCCCCCCCGCCCCCATTCTTTAGAGATGTATGGACCACTTTTGGCCAACAGGCCTTAACAGATGCAGGCAATGAGTTGGATTTGGCCTGCAGTAGTTTGCTGATCCTTGCTTTTATCAGGCAGTGATAAATAAGTGAGGCCATCGGATAAAAAGCAAAAGCTGAGGTCTGCCCGTTCTAATTATATAGGTAGCTTTACACCACTTGCGCTTTACAATGAGCACATCACAAGCATTGTATTAATTGACTGGGTTTCGGTTTCAGGTGGCGCATTTAGAACGGACAGGGCATTACTTAACTGTGAAAGATAACCAGGTGGTTCAGCTGCACCCCTCTACTGTTCTGGACCACAAGCCTGAATGGGTGCTTTATAATGAGTTTGTTCTTACAACGAAGAATTACATCCGGACGTGTACAGATATCAAGCCAGAATGGTAAGCACCACCCTTTGTTCTAACAGATTTTGTTAGCATTTTTGCTCTGAATGGAATCTGACTTTGTTGCACTAGTCCTGTCCTGGACCTTAATGTTCTTTCTCATTAGCTCAGGGTATGTGCTCCCGTGTTTAGGTATAGGGCTTTGACCTGATGGTATGATTGATCTCTTAGAATCTTTGCTTTGCTAAGAGGACAGTGGGATTGTTGGTATGGGCCTGGGCAGGATTTGAAGCCAAATATAAAATTATAGTTGACTAGCATCAGGAGTGTCTTTGGAGCTATTCTCTTGTTGTGATCAACTCAAGTCTCCTAGTACTGTACTAGAAACAGTCTTTTATCATTAGCTCTGAACTGTTCATAGGTTGATGCTTTAGAAAGAGTTAAGCAAACATAAAAACTACACATCTCGTTGTATCTTAGCATATTTGATTTACAAATTGTTACCGGAAATGACTGTGTTATTTTAAGCAAAATTACCACCCCTCCCCTTCTGTGTGTCTGGTTTTTTTGTTTTGGTTGGTTGGTTGGTTGGCTGGCTTGCCAGAATCCATTCTGTAACTTATGATAGGAGACGTCAGCCAAGAATGGTGGGACTGAAAGCACTTATTTTAGTTGATGTCACTTGCTAGATATTGTGAGGCTTCTTTCCTACACAGATTTATGACTTTTGACACTTGTGTAGGACATTACCATTTTATCTTGAACGCTTTGTTGAGAAAAAATTGTATGGCTAAGCATTAAAAAAGATTCAGTCAAGTGAATTCTTTGGGGTATAGATCTATATTGTTACTAAACTTCAAAAATGAGAAGATACAGTCATTTGAATACAAAGATATTTCTCATACAGAACCTGTATTACTATAACCTTGGAGAGGTTGGTCTAAAAATAGTGTTCTATAGTGAAGAAATTAATAACCTTATTTTAATATCTTCCTATTAATGTAAAGAAGTGTTTTTAGAAGGATTTGTCTTGAGTTTTTTTTTTTAAGTTATGGAAAGTCCAACATCAGAAAATTTACAGCTTAACGAAAGTAATGCACTTCTAAAAGTAGTGTTTGTATGGATTAGGTGTTTGCAGTTGTAATGTTGATTTGGATTTGTAGATTTGCCTTTGTTCATTAGTTTATTAATGAGTAATTCCTATTCTATTAGCAACTCCAGTCTTTAATTAAATGTTAATTTGGTAATTTTTCCCCCCCCTTCTGGACAGGTTGGTGAAAATTGCCCCTCAATATTATGACATGAGCAATTTCCCACAGTGTGAAGCAAAGAGACAGTTGGACCGCATCATTGCCAAACTTCAATCCAAGGAATATTCACAGTACTGAATTCAGTGCTTAGAACTGAAGTTATTCAGAGGACAGCTTTAAAAGATGAATGAACTCAAAAGTTCAAGTTGTGCTCTTCACGTTGGTTCAATAATGGCCTTTATTTGAAAGCTTTTTAATTTTTCTTTACAGTAAATATTCCATTCTGATTTCATAAATTAAACATTTATGCCTCCCTTTTGTGTTGACACTGTAGCTCATACTGGAAAAGTCGATCAATGTTTTGCAGTTTATTGAAAGTAGTTCTATATATAACAATGTTATAAGCATTTCTTTAGAAATGGTTGAAAATGCTTCTAAAATGTGATTATCGACCATGGTATGCATGATCGTTGTAATTGTTGACATTCCTTTTAGAAGTTGTGAAATGTTACAACTTGTGCTTATGTAGACACAATCTTCTGTCTCAGTACAGAGGCACTGACTTCAATAAAGTCTATTTATACTAATTTCAGCCAAAGCACTTTGATATCTTTGTTCTAGTCTAAGTATGGCTTCTTCTCTTCTCAATTGTGGGGCCTTTTTTTTTTTTTTTTTTTTTTTAATGTAAGTATACTATGATTGCATCTTTCCACAAAGGCTACTACTCCTTAGATAAAATAGTCATTAAAGCAGTATTTTTAAGAAGATAGCATGGCACTTCGTTAGGTTAATCAGGGTGTGATCTAATGGGATAAAAGTATATAGTTTTCATTCAAAATTGGATCTCCAAGGACAGAATAATGAAAGAATAGATTTCTCTTCATCTTAAATTCATTTCATAAGACTGATTTGTTACCACATCTTTTTATTATACTTAGAGAAACTTTCTAAACACCCTATATACTTCTGAAACAAATGTTTATTTGTATTAAATAAATATTAGGGAATGATGTTATATTGTAGGTCTTGGTTTTACCAAAATCTCAGATTTGGATATTTTATGCAGTGTACAGAGTGATTAGCAAAGTGTGTTAAAATGTGAACTTGAGTTTCCGTTTCTTGTAACAGGTAGTAGACAAGTTAAAACCCTTTTTTTAACAGCAGATGAGGTGTTTGGTGTGACCCCTCAAGGGGCCTGTAATCAGTTCTTTTCACTTAAAGAGTAAATACTGCTTAATTTCTGGACTCCCTTCTCCTACTCTCTCCCCCTCCCCCTGCAAATATTTAAATGTTAAAGGAAATTTATAGGTGTGTTTACTTGGAATTTAAATATATTTTGTAGCATATATCTTATGTGGTTTAAGGGAGTTAGTTGGGCAAATTAGAGTTTTTCAGGCTGTATGCTTTTTAGTATATAGGTAGCTGTTACTAAATGATGCTGGTGGCTTAAGAGTTAATACAAGAGTTCTCTAAGCACCTAATTCTCATGGGATAATTTACATGGTGAAATAATATTTTAGGTTGAATTTAAATTGGTTAAAATTTATCCTACTTTAAGTATTGGTGAATTATCTGTTAGGATTTTTTTAGATTATTGTTAAGAACGTCTAGGCACTCGGTCAGACTATTTCCCCTAAGCAGGCAGCTTTTGCCAAAGTATTATGTTGCATTTTTTTAACAGTTGCATATTTTTATAATCTGACCATCTTTCTAGTTTTAAATAGATCTCGGTGTAGTGTATGTGTTGTTTAATCTTGTGCTTTTTAGAATTCTAAATTAGACCATTAGGTTTTCTTAAAGAGAAACTTAAGTTGCAGAACTCTGCTGTAAAGAAGGAAGTTTGGCAGAGTTTCTAGGAACAGTGAGTACTCTTTCCATCTTGTAAGTGATGAGTGTGCACTGGGAGTGGCCATGGAAACAGTGGAGCGAGCTGAGCTCTTTTCATTCCCTGTCATCACATTACCCCCCCCCCCCCCCGTTCAGTTTTGCAAGGCTGGCCATATCTGACCAAAGCTTTGAATTCTAAGCATTGATGTTATTGGCAAAGGTATGGCTTTTAAAAAATTTGTGTCCTCTAACCCCTTCATTATAGCTTTGGTAGCAGAATACAAAAGTGGTTACAATTTCCCTTGTTTACATAGGTGGTTAAATCTAGCAAATGAATCCTCAGTGGTACTGTAGAACAAGAAAATAAAAATTTTTTCCATAATATTCAGAAAATCTTATTTGAAGATTTTTCTGAAGAGGTCTCCTCACCTCTCAAAATAGTAGAGCTGCTTTTTGTTGTGAACGTAGCATAAGAAAGAAAAGCCTTTGACTACAAGTTGAGGAAATGAACACAACTTGGGGGAATAGGACAGGATAAAATATACCCTACAGTCAAGCCACTAAGCCACAGTCCCACAGAACAAAAAGCATATGACTTAGTCCTAGAATTTCAGGTTTATAACAAACACCTTGAGATTCTCTTCTGAATAATTTTAATGGCTCAGATACTTTAAAGAAAACCATTACTTTCAAAGACATCCTAATAGTTCTGCTAGAAATGCTGAGCTAAAATTTCTCTCTCTCTGACTAATTGTTTCTAATTCTTGCTTCTAGAGCGAAGTTAGTTAAATAAGGATGTTTGTTTTACTGCATGATGCTATTTAGATACTTAACTGTCCTCTTCCTTTACTCTGATTTAGGCTGAATAGCCTGTTTTCCCATCACCCTTCTCTTCGATACAGTTTCTAGATATCCTGAACATCCCTGATTAACCTCTGCTAGATATTCTCTGGATTGTAGTCAGTGCTGTGGTCTAAACTGGGCAGAGTGTGGTGAAACTTGTATCTCTCAGGGGACCAGACACGACATCACTTCTGTTAATGCAGCTTATGATTACATTAACCTTTCAAACAGCCACAGCGTACTTTTGGCTCATGTTAATCTTAGCATAAATTTAAGGCGTCCAATTATTATGTGATAGTTTTGGATGTGGCTCAGGGCTGGGAAAAGACCCTCACAGACCATGGACAGTGTACATCTTTAGAGACCTCACCCCACGCTTTTAAATGCATCTCTATATCGCTCATTAAGGAACATTTAAAAAATTACAGACATGAGAACAATTGCTTCCTAAGTAATTGGGATAGGAATATCTCAAGTACATGTTTTCTAATAGTTCTAGAATTCTTGTAGTGTGAAACTAACCTACACGTTGTTTCAAATGCAGTTTTTATCAGTATTGAATTTAAAAGGAAAGTTGACAGATTTGGTATGTACATGTTTATACAATGATTTGAATTTTACAATTTCTTTTTATATTAGAGAAAGTCTGGGAGGAATGGTGATCCCAGGCAGTTTTAGTGGTGCCCTAGCTAGTACTGGACCTATGGACAAAGTGGCCCTGTAGACACCCTGTTGGCACAGGTGGTCACGTGGTATCTTGTATTGCCAAGACTAACATGTTTATTGAGAACTTGTTGCTGCGGTGACTTCTAGTTACTTCTGCTGGTATACACTGGCTAGATGATGGAAACTCTCCTGTTTTGCTTAACTGAATTCTCTGGCTTGGACTTCTCATTTCGGGGGTATTTGAGCCTAACTTGGCAAAAGCAGTTTTCTGCAGCCACCTCTATTAGCAGTGGTGTGCTGAGGGTAGCCCAGCCTGGGAGTTGATGAGATTTGGCACGGTTCTTAGATTTTTTGTTGTTGTTGTTAATACGTGGGCCTCTCTTATTCTGTTTTAAAATATGCTATTTCATGTAGAGTCTTCATTTGTAATTATAGTAGGTTGTGGTAAATGGAACCCAGTGGAGAACCCAAGTCATGAACTTGGGAAAACCACATTTAAATAACTTGGTTTTTTGTTGTTGAGTGAAAGGGTTTTGAAGTGGAAAAAACTTGCAAAGGCTACTTTTTACAAGAACTTACACGGTTAGGATGGAGATCAAGGAAGAGAAGGGGGGATACTTTTTTAAAGAAGGGGACCACCTTAACATATTTTTAGGCAAAATTTCAACCAGTGTCTTGGAAGAGACTGGGGTTGAGGCCAAGCTTGGTGATGTTAGCCTTGGAAGTGAGAAAATTTCCTTAGGTTAGGACAGTTAAGGGACCTCAATTCAAATGGCCTCTTATGGAGAGTGCCAGGGAATCAAGTTCAGGCTTGAGGGAGAGGAGTACTGTGTGAATTTGACAGGTTCCTCTCCTGTGGTCTATAGCCCGGGAGTGATGAACAGGGAGAAGGCTGCCCAGCTTGAGTATGTCTAATGAGGGCATGGAGAAAAGTGGTAAAGTCTTTAAGATCTTGTCATTAAAAAGAATCATTGAGGGGCGCCTGGGTGGGTCAGTTGGTTAAGTGTCCAATTCTTGGTTTTGACTCAGGTCATGGTCTCAGGTTCGTGAGATTGAGCCCTGCGTCGGTCTTTGTGCGGCGCACGGCATCTGCTTGAAATTCTTTCTCTCTCTCTGTCCCTCAGAGTTTTGTGTGCGCTGTGCGCACGCACTCTCTCTCTCTCAAATAAATAAATCTTTAAAAAAAAATAAAAAATCATTGATAGCTGCCCCTATAAACTCATCTAGTATCCCTGAGTTTTCCTTGTGCCTTGCGCTTCTGTGATGTTTGGTTAGTAGCATTGGTGAACATTGTATACACAGTACTAGTTGTGATGTCTTTGCTGAGAAGTATCTTCATTTCAGCTCATATATTTGTTTTTCATATGAATTGTTAGGCAATTGAAATTTTGTCTTGGCCAAATTTGAGACATGCTCAGAGTGAAATGAGACGTGCTCTCAGTTTTAGGGAGTGACTTAATTTAAAGCCCTTAATGAATGGGAATTGATTTTAATGCTACAGAGGTGTGTATTGTTTTATTTTAGATTATACAAAGAAGTGGAATTACTAGAATATTTTAGCTTTATGGCACTAGCTCTGTTTAGTGTCTTAACAGAGAACCTAGTCTTTGATTCACAGGGAGGATTTACCTACCAGTGCCGACAATTCTTTAAAAGGGAAACATTTTAATTTTTAAGGAATAATAAACTCATGCAGTAAATTGTAACAAATGATTGGAATTTCATCTCTGAATTGTGATAGTGTATGTAGACATTGCTTTAGTATATTTGCTCTTGGTTGTACAGTCTCAGTTCTCCTTGGTACAAAAACATACAGGACGGTTTTGTAAAATAACTTAAAAATTGTTAAAGCTTTGTATTTGGCTGTTTTGTTTACACATTTCTTCCCAAAATTAATTATATTAATGAAAATTTTTTTGTAATGTAATATAGTGTATACTTTATTATTTACCTTTTTACATTTAAGAGGGGCTGGACTGATGATGTTAAAGGTATTTTTTAGGCTTTGAATGTCTGCACTTGACTTACCTTCTGGAACATTTAATTACCTTAGAGAAACATAGGACTTTGTACAAAAAGTAACGGCCGACTGCTTTAGAGTTGTCCTCTTAAAGTATAGTTAGGATCAGGACCTCCTCATGTCAGTTTTGGTACAAGATATTTTGTTTGATGGGTAAGAGCACATTTCCCCATTTTTGTGTTATTAGTATGGAGAAATGTAATATTGGGTATCTTCGTATAGAGGACTTTGACATGAATTGATGGCTCTTGGATAGTTGTCATGTTTTCACTAAGAAACAATAAGGTAGACTGAAGGCAGTAGAAATGATCAGGCATGGTGGAGGAAAAGAGAAAGCAATCAATAGCAACTTTTAAAATAGTTTATAGGAAAGGCACTCTTCAGAGTCCTTTATCAGAACTTAACCTTGGGCGCCTGGGTGGCTCAGTCGTTAAGCGTCTGCCTTGGGCTCAGGTCATGATCTCAGGGTCCTGGGATCGAGTTCCACATCGGGCTCCCTGCTTGGCGGGAAGCCTGCGTCTCCCTCTCCCACTCCCCCTGCTTGTGTTCCTGCTCTCGCTCTCTCTCTCTCTCTCTAATAAATAAAATCTTAAAAAAAAAAAGAACTTAACCTTGTAACTCCGTGGTATATTGCGTTATTTCCATTTTTTTTAATTAATTTTTTTTTTTTTTTTTTAAGGAGAATTGAGGTCCAAGGTCATGTGGCTGCTTACCAGCAAAACTGGCTATTCCTCGTTTTGCCTGAGGGCCTCCTGTACTAAATGTGTTTTCCCTGAGCCTGTATAGCAGGGAGCTGGGATATAAAAAGCCTGTTTGGAGTCCTTGATTGGTTGCATGGCCCTTAGATTGTGGTGCTTACCATAAGTTTAGAACATTTCCCACATTAAGTATTAGACACATTTGTGACGGGGTGGGTCTAGTTTTCCATTTTGGTTTAATCTTCATAAGAAAATGGAAAGGGAACTTTACTGTATCCCTGGTCCTCCTCTCTGAGGAGGATGGGGCGCCTGGGTGGCTCAGTCTGCTAAGCGTCTGCCTTTGGCTCAGGTCATGATGATCCCAGGGTGCTGGGATCGAGCCCCACATCGGGCTCCCTGCTCAGTGGGAGTCTGCTGCTCCATCTGCCTCTCCCCTTGTTTGTGCACTCTCTCTCTCTCTCTCAAATAAAATCTTAAAAGGGGGGATCTGAGGAGGACACCTGTTTTAATTGGTGACCTACGTGTTTATTATTGTGTGGATTTTCAGTGCAGCCCTTTCTTGATTGTGTTTTTAGAAGGGCTCAGTGAACATAATCTGAAGTGAAGTCTGAAGTAAACAATCCAGAAGTCACTTGTTCAGTTTTGGGATTAGAAATATTTCCAAACCAAAGTGAATCACGTTTATTTCTTCCTGCTTTTATTCACGCTAAACTGCTTTTCCCCATGACTTGGAGCCATGGTGAGGATAGATCATCCTTCCCACTTCTGTTTTTTCGGTCTGCGTATTTGAGGCTGTCTTACTCTCTTGGGCTCTGAGTTCCTGAAGAGTTGGAGCTGTGTCGCATGTCTCTGTCCCTGGTACCTAACTCTACGCCTGGTATGCAGTAGCTTTTCAGCAGATATTTTTTTTTTTTAACATTTTTTTTTTTTTAAAGATTTTATTTATTTATTTGAGAGAGAGACAGAGAGAGAGAGCACATGAGAGGGGGGAGGGTCAGAGGGAGAAGCAGACTCCCCGCCGAGCAGGAAGCCCGATGCGGGACTCGATCCAGGGACTCCAGGATCACGACCTGAGCCGAAGGCAGTCGCTTAACCAACTGAGCCACCCAGGCGCCCTCAGCAGATATTTTAAAAATACAACTGCTGTGGCTTTCATGTGTTTGGTTTTTTGTATCATTGTTCCCTTCTTACTGGTAGTGGTAGAACTTAAGACTCCCTACTGCTTTTTACCCATTAGGCTAAAAACCAGATTGTTCAAGGTTTTGTAAACAGAGCATCAGATTTTATTTTTATTTATTATTTATTTATTTCTAGTCAGGTTTTAAAACCCATTTCTGCCCTTATGAGGCAGTGAGATTGTAGATTTGTGACTTACCTAACCTGCCTCTTCATTTGTAAGGGGAGGCTTGGTTACAATACTTTGCCCTTCAAAGGGTTTGGTTCACTAAATATAACATCTGGTCCAGTGGATGCCCATAATTGACAGCTTTTCCTGTTCCACTGTCAAAAATACGATTATAAATAGGTATTTTGTGGGACCTTAGTAAAGCTCCATTCTTTACATAGAACTTGAAATAATTATTGTGACCTCCTTCCAGAGATCTGTCTTGCTTATTCCCTGACTCTTAGGATTCTTTAAAAGTCACTTGGAAAGAGGTTTCCCTGTATAAACATCGATGCTGCTGTGAGCAAGTCAAGCAGATCTGAGTAACCTGAATGCTTTCCCTGCTTGATTACATGCTAGGGGATGCTTGCAGGGAAGTATCCAGAAAGAAGGTATTGAAAGGAATCATGAGCTTTTTATGGATAATCCACATTGTATTTATGAATTGACAGAGTGTAGCATCTGTGACAGTGTTTATAGATACTGTGCTTTAATCTCTTGAAGTCATTATTTGATTACACATAAATGACAGAAGTATTGGTCTACAAGGTGTACTCGGCATCTAGTTTCAGTTTCCCAGGGAAGGCTTTACTCGTTTTGGCCTTCCTTTTTAGTCTCACGACAAAGGTTTTGGCACCAGTAGGCAGGCAGGGGAGCTGGTGTTCAGACTTACAGAAGAGTTTTTGAACTATTTGGCATCAACAATTATTTTTCTTCTGTAGCATTTTTTTGAGTCTCATAAAGGAAGAGGGGGAAAATAAAACTTAAATGGCGTAAGGAAATTAGTTTGTTACATATTTCATACTAAAAAGTAATACTGATAGCTTGTAATACTGATAGCTTTCGTGTGGGTAGATGTAGAAAATTTTTTCAAAATTCATTTACTTTATAAAAGGGAATATTAGGTGTTTTTGCTGAACTTGTTAGCAAATACAAACACCATCGATCATATGTTCATATTTATTATTATTAAGTTATATCTGAACAATACAAAGACTGCTAGTGACCTAAAAGTTTTCCATGGCCATCAGATTTCCCACAGAATTTCTAGGCCCGCTAGATTTATCTTTTTAAGGTAGTTTTCAAAGTTTCGCTCTTTATTTAAAAAAATAGAAAGCTTAGGGAAACATAAGTGGCAGTTCATCACTTCCCAGGGCCCATCCCTCTTTTATTTCCACCAAATCATAATCTAGTTTTTGAATATGGCATTTCCACCTTGATTTTTTTTTTTTTTACTGTTCGGCACTAAAATATTTGAGATAAGTCCTTAGTGTTGAGGAAATCCTGAATCCTAGAGCCGGGGGGTTAAAAGCAATGCAGTGACAGGCTATGAAATAGTGTTGTCATAACTTATCAGTGGCTAGTAAATAGGGTAGTTGTCTTCTGACACCATTTTGAGTGAAGGCAGTTTAATTGCGTTGCCTCTGTTTAGATAAGCATTTGGGATCCACAGTCAAATTTATGAATTCAGCTATGGTTTAAGGTATTTCCATTATATAAGATTTGATTTCTTAAGTGATTTTTCTAAGTTCCATTTTATATCAAAATTTATTTTGGACAATGTCTTTCACTGTGTACATGGAGAAAGAAACATCACCAACAAATGAATGTAAATCCAGTGACTGTAAGAAATTGGAAATTTGCAAACGCATGATTGACAGTTGGTGATTTACCCCCATGCTTCAGCCCTTCCTTGCCTGCCCCCCCCCCCCAAATCCTGTGGAAACAATTAAACAATTCTGATTAAGAATTTGTAATTTTTTAGTTGTGTTATTTTTCCTTGAAGAAGATTGCTTCCCTGTTGAGTGAAGATTCTAGTTTCTGGGCATATCACATTCACGCTTCCAGCCTCATTGCTTCGTGCAGCATAAACAATAAACACTTAAACCACTAAGCATTTGCCTGGATACTCCTAGAGGAAGGCTGCAGCTATTTGAGCTAATTTTTGCATGCTTTGTCAATTCGAATTTTGTACTAGGTTGAAAATCCACTTTGGTTTGCATTGGTGATGGGTTTTATCCTCTGATGATTCAGCCTTTTCGATTTTTGAAAGGAGTTTTAACCTTAGCAGACATGTAGCACTTTAAAATTCAAAACAAGAATTTGACTCTTAAAATGATACTGTGTGTTTTGTTTCTGTGGAATGGGAGGGCCACATGGATAGTTAGTTTCTGTTGCAGTACCTGTCATAAAATCAAAGAAAGCGGTGGAAGGGACCTCCGAAGTCCTTGATTTTAAACCCTCATTTTCAAAGAAAACCAAGGCCCTGAGATAGCCAGATTCTCGTCAGGGTCATTCAGTTGGTTACTTTGTCTCCTCATTCCAAGTCATGGCTTTTCCCCCCACATGGCAGTTATAGACATGATGGTGGCTTTTAATTGTCCCTGATTTCCTGCTTTCCCCAAATAAACAAAAATGGCTTTTGAAATATGCCAGTGGCATTAAGAGAATGTGGATAATATTGAGCAAAACTTGGGTGTGTGCATTATTTTAGTGATTTAACCACGGAGTAAGTTTAAAATTTTTTTTCAGTTTTTTTTTCTAATTATGTGATTTGGATCTGATAATGGGTGTAAAATCTTGGCCCTATATTATAACTAAAGATCAAGTTTGTTTATTTTTTATTAAATTTTTGGGCAATGCATACCATTTCTTGACTTTCTTAAAGAAAAATCTGTTGATCTCTGGAAGAACAACACATTTCAAACACATTTTGATTTGCCCTGCCATGTTTTAAACACTACTTTCATGTACAGGTCTTGTGCTAATTAAGCACTTAAAGTGCAATGAATTTAAATCCATTTTTCACAACAGCCCAGACAGGGAAAATGAGGCCCTGTGAGGTTATGTAACCTGCCCAAGGTCTAGGACTAGTGAGAGCTGGGTTTTAAACTTTGGTAATGGAGGTGGAGGATGGGAAGAGCAGACCCCAAAGGCCCATTAACTTACCTCTTCCATCCATGTTCTCCCCATAACCCACCTCACGCCACTCCAAGCCAGTGCGAAGCGGACCTTCATTGTCATATCTGTGTGCCACTTTGGCCATGGTCTCTTGAAGTCCCAGGCTTTATGTAGAAATAGAAGTTTTACTCCACCCTTCCTCCCATCCCTCATGGCCCTGTCTTGCCAAGTTTGGCAAATGTCAGAGTATACCCAGCCACATCATCATTTGAATTTTCAGTCCCTTCCTCCTATCCCCACCCCAAGGATTTCCCCTATTTCCTGATATGCCCAGCTGTGCATTTTAAAATATCTTGTTTGGGGGTGCCCAGTCAGTCGAGTGTCCACCTATTGATTCAGGTCCAGCTCCTGATCTCAGCTCAGGTCTTGATCTCGGGGTCTTTGAGTTCAAGCCCCATATTGGGCTCCATGCTTGGCGTGGAGCCTACTTAAATAAATAAAATAAATTATAATATCGTGTTGTATTTATTTTGTGCATTTCCAGGTGTTTTGTTGTAGGAACTTTCAGGTTATCTGTCTCTAGAATTGTTGGATATGGAAGTTGACCACTTCTTAATCTTTAATGAAGAGAAGGGATTGAGGTCTGTCCCATCATTGTACTGCCTAATGAATTATTTGTACAGATAAAGAAATAGAAAAGATAAATATTAATTGATGTAATCAGATGAGTGAAAGTTTAGTAAACTCTCCCTGACATATTAACATACTAGGGCCAGCCGATTCTCTGTCCTTTAGCAAATCTCACTTGAGTTATATTGGCATAATTAAGTGGGGTTGATAAATCATCTCTATTTATTTTCTTTTCCCCTGAAGCCTGACACCCGGCCGTCAAGCTTTGAAACCAAACACTTCTTTTCGGGGTTAACTAAGAAAAACAGAGACTGTTCTTAGCCTCCTGCCTCATACTTTTATCTCCACTGTGGAGGCAGTAGCTGAAATTCTGAGCTGGGGCCAGACCAGGAGAGCCACCCAGTTCTTGAGATTGATCTAAGTTATCCCTTCACAGGGACTTCCCTTGAGGAGATGGGGGTCCTGAGCCACTTCTTTGCTCATTGTCCTTGTTACTTGATTGTCAAGCCTCTGTTCATTCTCTCATCTGTTAGAGAGGGGTAGAGTGGAGTCTCATCTTTCATCCGGGGTCGGACTCTGAATAGACAGTCCTTAAGGCTAAAATCATTATATAGTTCAAATTAAATCTCCCCAAGAAGAGGAGATGTTAGAGATGCATGCTGGGCTATTTTAAGGGGGGCGAGAAATAGCCATTTTTCCCTTCAGTATTGGAAGATCACAATTTTTAAGCTGAGAATTGATAAAATGGGCCTTCATTCAGAGGCCATTTACAAAAAAAATATCAAGGGAGAATCCCACTCACTATAGAAGACACACACACACTTCAAGAGGCAGGCAGCTCTTGAGGTAAGCAAATGGCACATGGACACTTCCTTTTCCATTGACTCAAGGCACTCTCATTTAGAATAGTGGGCAGAGTTGTCCAAACTTTTGATACTGCCTTCCCTCTGGTTTTGTCTTGTTCCTGGTGCTTTGTTGCCGCCTTATAATTGAATTATCACATTTAACTAATTAATTGCTATCTTGGATATTGTGAGAATTAAGTTGGGTAGTCATTGTGACAGATGCTTTGTAAACTGTAAGATCCCTGTGGTGATATGAGTGCAGTCCTCCAAATACTTTTGGTTCCAGGCCTGTGGTCCATTTCCACCTTGGAAGTGAGGTGTGGTCATGTGACTTGCTTCAGCTGGTGGGATGGAGTGGAAGTGCCGGGGGCACATCTGATGGAGGCTCTTAGAGCACAGTCGGTGTGCATTTTCCACGCTCCCTCTCCCTTGGCCGTAGCACCTTTCCAGAGCGAGGTGACACAGAGCAGTTCCCAGATGACCTCGGCTGGAGATGAACAAGAAGTAAATGTTTAGAAGCCTCTGAGGTTTGGGGACTGTGTGTTCTTAGAGTGTCCTTTAGCCTGTCCTGACTGAGGTGCACCGACACGGATCTTACTTGGTGTTGTGCTTTCTCATCTATAGACCTAAACCCACCAAGGCCTATGGTAAAGGCACAGTTGTGAGTTGTATTTAAAATGAAATCTTTTAGGGGCTCCAGGCTGGCTCAGTTGCTAGAGCATGTAACTTTTGATCTTGGAGTCATGAGTTGAGCCCCACGTTGGGCATGAAGCCTACTTGAAAAAAATTTTTAAAAAGCATAAAATGAAATCTTTTGAACTTGTAATGGAAAAAGATCCAAGATCCTTCAAGGAAATGTTTCAGTCATGGCCCTATTTCCGCTAACCTAACATCATGGGCTCTTGTTGGTCAGACTTGCATTCAGTCCTGGGTCCACTGAGGAAATTGCTTACCCTTTTTGTTTTGTCATCTAAAATGGGGTAGTATTAGCATCTACTTCATACATGTGTATTAAGTATAAAAGTATGTAATGTATTTAAAAGAACATAGCCCCTAGCTATTGATCAGGTACCCAAAAGATTATTACTGTGGTTTATTTGTCAATGACTAGGAACTGTGTATCAAGTAGAGCAGGAAAGGTCTCCATTTGCAGTGAAGCAAACCCAACCTTGACAAAGTTTGAGAAGCAGCTAGTCCAAGTTCTCACGTCTAGGTGTAGGATCCTGTTTCCCTCTTTGCGATCTTGTCATTCCATGCTGACTCCCATGTAAATGTCAGTTGAGTTATGCCAGACAGCATTCTTTAAATGAGCCAGTGGGAATGGGTTGGGGACCTTTATGAGGACAAGAGAAGCACTTTGGGAATGAAAACACTAGGCTGTCTAAGCACCCCCACCCCAGATATGCCTCCATAACGATGCCCCCAGCTGTACCCAGTCTGCTTCTCCCTTCTTAAAATATTCCATTGGGCAACATGGCTCAGGGCTTGGGGAAGTGAAGGCACTTTTCAAATAAAGGGTTATCTGGGCCCTTCGGTCTCCGTGAGGGCATTAGGGTGCAGTGGTGAAAGGGTGGGACATTTGGAATCATTCTTTAGGCCCTGGTTTCTGCCACTTGCACAGCTGTGTGACTTCACATCTATTCGGGGAGGCGGGCGGCTTCCAGAAGCTAGAGGAGCCAAGGAAACAGGTTCTCCTCTAGAGCCTGCAGAAGGAATACGGGTCTGTTGACACTGTGATTTTAGCCTGTAAGACCCATCTGGAACCTGTGACCTCCAGAAACGGGAGATAATGCACTTGTTTTTTGTTTTATGCCCCTGAATTTGCCATACTTTGTTACAGCAGCAGTTGGAAACTAATACAGCCTGTATCGCGTGTTTCAGGCATGTGCCTTCTGGTCCCCCCCCGCCCCCGGTTTTTTTTTTTAAGGTTCTATTTGAGAGGGAAAGAGAGCAAGAGAGCACAAGTCGGGGGAGGTGTGTGTGGCAGAGGGTGAGGGAGAAGCAGACTCCTGACGCAGGGCTCGATCCCAGGACCCCGGGATCATGACCTGAGCCGAAGGCAGACGCTTAAACGACTGAGCCACCCAGGCATCCCTGGGTCCCCTTTTTCTAAAATGTCCTCCCCCAGATACCCACATGGCTTCCTTCCTCACCTCCTTTAGCTTCTTAGGTCTCTCTGATCTCATATGCCACCTACTCAGAGGGACCTATTTCAGATAACACGCTCTCATATCACTCTTGCCCCTGCTTAATCTTTTTCCATAGCACTGATCACAACCTGACCATAGATGTACATTTTTATTTATATACATACATATACGCAGAAGAGCAGAGAGTCTAGGCTTTACTCATTTTGCCTGGCACAAAGTAGGGGCTCCGTGAAATATTTGTTGATTGAGTGAAGGAAGGAAAGATCTTGTTTGTGCTAGGACTCCTCGAACTTAAAGGCTTCCTAAATGACATTCCTCCTTCACCTATATTCTTAGTATAGTTTGTATATTTCTTCCTCAAATCTTTCAATAAAATGAGGGCACTCTGCTTAAATGACGAACGCTTCAAACACACAGCAGGTTGCCAGCAAGAAATTGGCATTAATTCTACATTGCAAATGAGAAAAACAAAAGTGCCTGGTCCAAGACCAGCAGCTTTTTAAAACCATAATTGTGGGGATTTGGGCCACTGTCCTGGGCGGAGGGCAAAGGTGAGCCCGATGGCTCACCTGGGCTTCCCAGGAGGAGCAGATTTGTTTCATCCTAATCACTCTCAGATCAGCAGAGCTGGGAGGGAGCTGGGGAGATCATCTGGACTCACTCCCCACCTTTGCCGTGTGAACTGCTGAAACAGTCCCTGGGCTCTGGAGTTTAAGAAAATAGTTCCCCTTTTCAGAACATTCCTTCTCCCGTTCCCATCTGGCCCCAAACTTCCCAGCCTTCAGCGAGCCACTTGACAGGTTTTATGATACCACTGGGGACAGAGAAACCCTGGCTGGCCTGGCTCGATGCAAAGGCAGTCAGTCGCATTGGGGACTGTCGCAGACCTGTGGGACTCGCTCCTGGGCCTGGCTACCCGACTGTGGGCAGGCTTGAAGAGGTGGTGGCCCCAGAAGCAGCTTTGAGTCACGCTGGGGTGGGGAAGTTTATAGATGAATACCTCATTCTTCTCCCCTTCACTGGGCTGATTCTCAAGCCTGTTCCCCACTGTCTCCCAGGGGTTCCCAGGACAGAGCCCCAGTTGCCCTGGCGCTATCGAGCTTGGCAGCGGCCCTCTTAATTGGCTTCCTTCCCTTCTGTTCCCTTCCCTGCCCCATTTTCCTATCAGTATTTTCAGGGACCACATCCCAAATACAATACACACACGGAATTGTTGTCTCAGGGTCTGCTTTTGGGGGAAAGTCAAATTGGAGATCCACCCTCAGCTCCACCCTCACCAGTCGGTTCACTCCCTGGTTCTTCTGCTGGCATTTCTCGTGGCGTTCCCCACCTCATCCTGTCTTCTCACACCCCGCCAGCCCGTTCCTTCCTCAGCACCTAATATCTCTCTTCGCACTTGGCACATGGTCACTGCGTTGGGGCAGCTCTGATACTCAGCTTCTGGTGGAGTCAGGTGGAGAGGGTGGGCATCTCACTCCCAGAGCGACCCTAAGTTCCTGGTGGGTAGGGACTGTCTTAGACTTGTTGCTCTCCCTTAGGAACTGTAGTGTTGGACCCAGATACCTAAGAGGTTCTCAACAAAGACCAGTTCAGGGACTAAAGTATCCAGAAAAAAAGGATTGTGGTTAGAAATTCAGTTACAGTTTGGTTGCAGATGACAGAAAACCCAACTCCTACGGTTCAGTAAAACTGTCAGTATATTGGCTCATACAGTGGAAGAGTCTACGGAAATGACTTCAGACACGGTGCAGTACAGGGCTCAGACAATGGCATTGGGATGCAGTCCCTCCCCTCCACTCACCTCTGCTTTCCTCCGTTTTGGCTTTGTCTGCATCCTGCTTGGGGATCCCAACTATTACCAACTTCAGTGTCAGCTGCCTCAGTTGTAAACGTAGTGGTTCTTCCCAGGAGCTGTTGTCTTGCGCTGTGTCCGCTGGGACCTCTGCTTTATCCGGACGGGGGTGCTGGAGCCCCACGTCATTCCTGTGGCCTCGGACAGTGGAGGAGAAGGGGTGCTTGCTCTTGCAGACCCTGATCCAGACTTTAGGCAACTGAGCTCATGGTGCCTCTTTTCCTTGTCTACAGTGGGAATAGTATCTAGCAGGAAGCAGTGTTGTGAGGATTAATGGAGTTAATACTTACTGCATTTAAAACACTGCCCAGTCCAGGGAAAGCACTCAGTGAATGCTCACTATTGTCAGAGCAAAGCGGAATAAATATTTTTGATACTGTAGAAGCTCTCCTTCCCAGTAAGATTGGAACCGACTGGTTGGTTAATAAAAGGCTGGCTCTTCAAAAATGTTACATCCCTGGGCCACCTGGAGTCACCAAGATGTACATTAGATCCGGAGAACTACTTCTTAGAACTGAAAATTTGTGCCTTTGACCTGTATCACCCCGTTTCCACCTCCCTCTAGTTCCTGGCAACCACAGTTCTATTCTGTATTTCTATAAAGTAGGATTTTTTTTTTTAAATTGAGATTCCACATATAAGTGATACCATACACTACTTACCTTTGTCTTTTTCTGGCTTATTTCACTTAGTGTAATGCCCCCCAAATTCATCCATATTGTCACAAATGGCAGTTTCTCTTTTCGTGGCTGAATAGTATTCCTTTGTGTATATATTTTTGTCTGTCTGTCTAGCTAGCTATCTATATATCTATCTCAATAGCATGTTTTCTGTATCCATTCATTCATGGAAGGGCACTTAGGTTGTTTCCATGTCTTGGCTGTTCTGAACAAGCTGCAATGTAGAGGGGCATGCAGATACTACTTTGAAATACTAATTTCATTTCCTTCGGATAATACCTGTGAGTGAGTGGGATTGCTGGATCCCATGGCAGTTCAGTTTTTTTTTTTTTTAAGATTTTATTTATTTATTTGACACAGAGAGAGAGACAGCGAGAGAGGGAACACAAGCAGGGGGACTGGGAGAGGGAGAAGCAGGCTTCCCACAGAGCAGGGAGCCCGATGTGAGGCTCGATCCCAGGACCCTGGGCTCATGACCTGAGCCGAAGGCAGACGGTTAACGACTGAGCCACACAGGCGCCCCGGCAGTTCAATTTTTAATTTTTTGAGGAACCACCATTCTGTTTTCCATAATGGCTGTACCATTTTACATTTCCACCAACAGTGTATAAGGGTCCCCATTTCTCCACATCCTTGCCGACATTTATTATCTCTTTTTGAATGTAGCCATCCTAACAGGTGTGAGGTGATTTCTTATTGTGGCTTTGATTTACATTTGCCTGATGATATAGTGATATTAAGCACCTTTTTTGCACCTATTGGCCATTTGTATATCTTCTTTGGAAAAATATCTATTCAGGTCCTTTGTGCATTTTTTAATTGGATTATTTGCTTTTTTTTGCTACTGAGTTGTATGGGTTCTTTATATATTTTGTTTATCAACCCCTTATCAGATACATGGGTTTGTATATATTTTCTCCCATTTCAGTGGGACAGAATAGAGTCCAGACACAAACCCCCACAAATACAGTCAACTCATTTTTGAAAAGGGTGCCAAGAACCCACAACGGGGAAAGGACAGTCTTTTCAGGAAATGGCATTGGGAAAACTGGATAGCCACATGAGAAAGAATGAAACTGGACCCTTCTCTAACACCACTCACAAAAATTAACTTGAAATGGATCAGAGACTTAAATGTAAGTCCTGACACCATAAAACTCAGAGAAAACAGGGAAAATTGAAAAAAGTGTTTAAAAATACCAGTAGTTTTCCTAAATAAATCACAACAGAATTCTTTCCGTGTGCTTTGCCAGTGTTCCCTCTGCAGTGGTATTTGGTAGATAATTGATCCACTCAGGGAGTAATGACAGTTTCTAGACTAACCAGTGTCAAGTCGTGGGGAGGAGGTTGCCTAGAACTTTGGCAGTAGATGCACCTGGAAACAGAGGCATGCAGTCAAGCCCGCAGGGACTGCAGCCATTGCCTGACCAAACAGTTGATTCTGTTTGTAGCCAATATAAACTGTGTAGTGCCTTCTAGAAGAGTGGGAGACTGTGATGGAATACCACCTATTGCATTGCCGTGTTCCAAAAAGTGGTAGAAGTCACTGGGTCAGGCTGTAGCCAAAATTAACCTTGTAGAGGGGCGCCTGGGTGGCTCAGTTGGTTAAGTGACTGCCTTCGGCTCAGGTCATGATCCTGGAGTCCCTGGATCGAGTCCCGCATCGGGCTCCCTGCTTGGCGGGAAGTCTGCTTCTCCCTCTGACCCTCCCCCCTCTCATGTGCTCTCTCTCTCTCATTCTCTCTGTCTCAAATAAATAAATAAAATCTTTAAAAAAAAAAAATTAACCTTGTAGAACTTTCTGGAAGAGTGGGAGACTGTGATGGGATTCTATCCGTTGTACCAACATTGTCCACACAATGGTGGAGGTTACTGGGTCTGGCCTCCCGGAGGATTCAGTCCTGGCAGTTTCCTTCCTGCTGCCTCCCATAGAGGGGCCCCCCGCACGCACCTCCGTGGAGTTTGTAGCGCGAGCCCATGTTTTATTATCTTGGTGGAATTTTCAGGTTCGTTCCCATCAGAGTATCCTCCCCCTTAAACCTGTTTCTTCTTGATTAATCGCCTAAGGGATTTTTAGGCCTGTACCTTATCATAAACCTGTCTAGCTTCATCTCCCTTCTTCAGGCCAAGCCCCATTTTCTTGACTTTTCCTCAGAGGTATTAAAATAAGCAAGGACCACAAAACCAATGGCACCGAAACTATCTGTATGAAACTGTGTCTAGGAAACGTTCAAAAGAAGCTGGGCAACCTGGACGTAGGACAGTCCCTACGGCACTCTCCTCGGTCACCTCTGTCTGATGAACTCCAGTGGAGGAGGCTACTTTTGGCAGGGGTGGGGGGTGGGCAGACAATCAGGCTCAGCCTTAATTCTGAGAGAACGGTTTCTGCTGAGCCCAGACCTGTGTCTCTGTGACGTCTACGCTCTGCTCATGTAGAACAGCACAAAAGATGGGTTTGGGGCAGTGTGACAGCCTCCTCTTTGGGAGTTGGGCAAGTCAGAAATCAAGGCCTAACCCCATGTGTTACCCTGCGTGACTTGATGTCTCAGTTCTGTTTTCTCATCTGTAAAATGGGGATAATAGTGTGGTTGGTACCAGATGAGTTTGGTGTGGACACTTGAATGAGACCTCGCATGTAGTGACTTAGCACAGTACTTGGCTCGTTCATGGTGCTCTTGCCATGGTACTGACGCCGAACCCTTGCTCACCGGCAGCCGGTAGAAAACCGGCAGACCTCTGCCATGATGCCCCCTTGTGTCCATCAGGAGGACTTCTGCTTCCCTCTCTCGTCTCTCCTTTCAGCCCCCTGTGAGCGCTCGCTCCACAATGCTGGATTCCCCAAACACGCTGCCCTCAAGGTACCTCTCACTGCACGTCCGTCCTTGTCCTTGTCTAGTGCGGGTCTCCTGCCTTCCCCCTGCACCGCCCCCAGCCCCTATCCTGCCCACGCCATCTACTCCTGCCCGTCTTCTGTCCATCTTGAAACCTCCCCTTACTTCCCTGCCTGCTTCTGTCCGCATCCACAACTTACACTTGATGTTAAAGACCTGGTAGATTTGGTGTCTTTTCTTCTCATTTCTCCCTAAATAGGCTTTGGGCACCTTGAGGACCAGATAATACTTTAAATACATTTTTTTTTCCTTCCTTAGTGCCTGTTTTGATGATTTAGCCTGTGCTGTCTTCTCCATCCTCATCTTCCAGCTCTTCATCCTCTGCAGTATCCTCCTCTCTCTCCTCTTTGTAGCTTCTGCTTTGGAGAGTTAACAACGTGTCTGCCACCACGAGAAACACGCATTAATTCATTTGATCTCCAGTAACTATGGAAGTAATAGAATCTCCCTTCAGAAAGGTTAGGTGCCTGGCCCACAGTCACGTAGTCAGGAATGTAACAGGGACTGGGTGATTAACTGTAAATACAGTCCATCTGTCCGTCCATCCATCCATCCATCCATCCACTTGTCCTTCCCACCAGTGCCATTAGCCTCTTCTGCCCCAAGCGCTCCCCTAGGCTCCTGGTGCAAGAGAAGCTTACAGGCCCATGAGGGAAATATATACAGTTTGTTACAGTACAAACTGTGCAGTAAGAAAGCAAAGGGGGGAAAGCACCCCGGCAGGGAAGAGACTGCAAGGAAGGGCCGTGTTTCTCCATCACATACGTACTGCCTGATAAATATTAATTATTCACTGATTAATATGGCTCCGTTTGCTCCCCAGGAAAAGCATCTGCTCTCACGATGAAATGAGCATGTGGGCAAATGTAGTTTGTAAACTCTAAAGCACTTACAAATGCAAGGAAACGTGCCTGTGGGTACCTGACAGGCGAGGTACCTGACGCATGGTAGGGGCGAAGGCCACAGCGTTGGTGTTCTTCAGTGACAGACGTCAAGGGCACGGTCGGTGTGCTGGCTTTGCTAATTTAAAGGGGGAAAACATCTCTAACATTGTGAAAATGTTCCCTCCCTTCTCTCTCTCTTTTTAAAATATTTTATTTATTTAGTTAGTTTAGAGAGAGAGTGTGTGAACAGGGGGAGGAGCAGAGGGAGAGGGACAAAGGGACATGGTGCTGAGCCTGGAGCCCCACGTGGGGCTCCATCCCACGACCCTTGGGATCACGACCTGAGCTGAAATCCAGGGTTGGCCGCTTAGGCCACTGAGCCACCCAGGCGCCCCCGCCTCCCCTTCTTTTTCCTGTTCAGGCCCATAGCAGTGATGCGGCTGCAGCCAGAGGGAGAGCACGTTTTTATGAAAGTTGTCCATAGCCGACACCTTGTTTTCTATTTTAGGCAGAATCCGAGGTGCGTTCTCTTGCACCCACATAAGCTCGCCGTTCACTTTGCATTTCTCCCACCTATTTTATCCCACCTATTTTATCCCTAGCACGTTGGGCGGATTCTTCCCCGTTAAGGGTTTCCTAGTCATTAGAGGTTATCAGAGACAGATGAAACAGACTTCCTGTCTTACTCTGGGTGAGCTTCTTCATTTTCCCGAGGCCAGAGCTTAGTTCTCGTGTTTGTAGGATTAAACACCTGCCCTGCGCAGCCTCCTGTGAAGACGGCAGGGGGTAGCATATAGCGCCAGCCTCGGAGCCTGTCCTCAAGTAGCTCAGTAAAACTGTGTTCCAGCTAGCCACCGCTCTTTAGCAAATGACCTCAAATTCAGTGGCTTAAAGCAACCTTCTTCCTATATCCCATGCACACAGGGTGAGGTTTTTGAGGGCGGGCTTGGGTGGGCGGCGTGTTGGTGCCCCGGGGCTGAGATGGCTGGGCTGGGGCTGGCGGGTCCCCTTCTGAGACGGCTCGCTCCCGTGGCGGGCAGGGTGGTGCCGCCTGCTGGCTGGGGCTCAGCCCGAGCGCCGCGTGGCCTCCTCCCGGGGGCCCCCCTGGTCGTCCTCACGGCGGAGCGGCTGGGCTGCTGGCGTGTGTTCCAAGAGACTCGGGCACAAGCTGTAACGCTTCCTTGTGATCCGGCCTCAAGGGTCCCAGGACCGCATTGCGGCTGCATTTTCCTGAGCAAGCGAGTCACTAGGGCCAGCTCAGGTTCAAGGGGAGGGAAGTGAGACCACCCCTATGAAAAGGAGCCTCCCAGGATTTGCGCCCGGTCTGCAACTCTGCCAGGGGCGGTCACTGTTGCTTTTATTCGGTGTCATCCCGAGGCCTGAGGTCAGCGGAAGCTGCTGGGCACCTGGGCTAACCAGGGGTCTCTGCAGGGTCAGCCCTGCAGCTGCACGATGGCAGTTGGCTCCCTCCTTGTCTCTGCTGGCCTCTCCCTGAGCTCGAGAAGGCAGATCGCAGAGCCGCCCTGGGTCCCACTATCGGTCCCTGTGGACTGGACTCTTTCCCTCTGTGTGTGTTGATAGTCTGTCTTCCTCTCTCTCTCTCACTCTCTCTCTCATTTCTTTTACTGAGTAACCCTTTAAGTACTGTTTACATTCTTCAGTTTTATTGAGAATACAGTCAACATACAGCACTGGATAAATTTCAGGTGTACAGCATAATGACTTGACACGCAGATGTTGTGACTTGGTCTCCACAGTCAGTTAACCTCCACCACCTCGTATACTTACAAAAGTGTTTTTATTTTCCTTGTGATGAGAACTTACAGGATCTACTCTCTTAGCAACTTTCCAATATACCAAACAGTAGTGGTAACCACTTAGGTGGTACATGATATCCCCAGTCCTTACTTATCTTCTAACTGGGAGTTTTTTTTTTTTTTTTTTAATGTTTTATTTATTTATTTGACACAGAGAGAGAGAGAGCACAAGCACAAGCAGGGGGAGCAGCATGCAGAGGGAGAGGGAGAAGCAGGCTCCCCGCTGAGCAGGGAGCCCGATGCGGGGCTCGATCCCAGGACCCTGGGACCATGACCTGAGCCGAAGGCAGACGCTTCACCACCGACTGAGCCACCCAGGCGCCCCTTACAACTGGGAGTTATTACTTTGTGACCACCTTCATCCAGTGCCGCCTCCCCCCACCTCCTACCTCTGCTGGCCACAAATCTGACCTCTTTTTCTTTGAGTAGTGTTGGATTTTTAGATTCCACATGTAAGTGAGATCATACAGTATCTGTCCTTGTGACTGACCTATTTCACTTACCGTAAGGCCTTCGGGGTCCATCCGTGTTGTCACAAATGGCAAGATCTCCTTCTTTGGGCGGGGAGCTGAATACTATTCCATTGCGTATGTGTGTATACCACATGTTCTTTATCCTTTCATCTGCCGATGGATACTTAGGACGTTTCCAGCTCTTGGCTGCTGCATGATGCCACATGGGCTCTACTTCTCCAAGTCACTCAGATGTCAAGCCACAGCGAACCGTCTGATCGTGTTGGTGAACAGAGCAACTTCATGAACAAACTTGCATCCCCCACTTAAGATCTTAGCTCTGAGCACGGACTCCTAAAATACAGATTTTCTACCCCATGGTGTGAAACAACTTGGTCGCCATTTGATCTTGTCTTCTGGATTATATTCGGGGGTCACCCTGAATGCTGAAAGACTTTAGGTTTTTTTGTAGTTCTGGTTCTGTTTCATAACTCAGACTTTCCATAAGTATCTTGCTTGGACACGTTTTCCTCTGTCCTGAGATATCTGTGGCAGTTCCTTATTCAAGTGTGTAAGGTCTTAATTTTGTCACTTTCATTATGTTCTTTATTTACCAAAAGCAGCGTTTCTCAAAGCGAACATTAATGGAGATGATATGCATATAAAAACCCTGATGTCACATAGGTTGGGGAAATGCTAACTGGCTTAAAGTCAGACAGGGTTCTTTACTGCAGGACTTCTCAGAACCTTTAATTAATGTGTACTTTGTATGTCAGAGAGAAAGGTGAAGGCCACATTTCATGGACTTAGGCGATTCTAGACTCTTTTTAGAGAGCACATCCCAGGACCCTATGTTCCCTGGGACATACTTTGGGAAAGGTAGGCCGACAGCCGTGTTCCTTTTTGTGGGAAGGTGCACCGGAGCCACCATTTTGTTAGCATCTACGTTTCAGGTGTCTGCACTCCTTCCCTTCCTCCAGGCAAAGTTTAGTGCTGCCCTCTCCTGGGATCCTGGCGCCAGCCTGGTAGAGTAAGAGAAAACTGGGTTCCTCCCGTTTCTCCTCTTAGCTCTGTGGTTCTGGGCAGGCTAGGCTCAGCTGTCTCAGGTCTAATATGGAGTTAATGCAATTTCTTGGGTTGGGGCAGTGGAAAGCTTACGAGCAGGAGTGTGCAGGGAGGTGGGGCCCGAGCAGGTGCCCTGCATACGCCAGCTTTCGCCTTCCCCAGGTCTGGGACGGACGCACCACAGGAACAGTGAATGAACGCACTCGCCCCCTAGTGGGCATTTCTGCCTCTGCCACCTGAGTCCACCATCCTAACGAGGACCGGCTGGCTTCTGTTGGCTTGTTAGCAAGTGCTCTGAACTGGTGTGTGGGCAATTCGTTTTAGACTAATGAGTCAAGAAATTACTTCAAGAAGATGATAGATTGTAGAACAGAGATCGTGGGTTCTTTTCTCAGTAAACGACCAAATACCATCCCCATTTTACAGATGCTGTCCTTGAGGTCACCCAGAAGTGACAGAGTGACCCTGGGATGCATGGATGGGTCCTTTCCACACAGCTGAATGCTTGTGTAGACCACCAAGGACAAGATCATCTTACTACCTTTGTCCCGTGTGGCTCTGAATTGGAAGGGCAGGGGAGGGGCAGGATTCGCCCGATTCTTGGATCGAAGATAATCTCTAATATTAAAAGTCTTGCAAATAGTAGGCAGTCGGTGATAACAAAAGTTATTGTTCACTGAGAGCTTGGTGTGTCAGGAACCACCTTAAGTGTTTCACTTCTTTCTTCCTTGCAAGAAGCCTTAGAAGATGGTAGAACGACTCTCCTTCCCATTTGAGAGCTCAGGAAGCCGAGGCCCAGAGCATCTGAGGAACATGCTCGAGGCCACGCAGCTCCTGTGGGATAGAAGCAGGACTCAACCCCACGCGGTCTGGGCTCACACCTGGGCGCCTCACCAATACACCCCCCTGGCTCCCAGTTGCTCGTGGGCCACCTCGGCAGCCACACGTATTTATTGTGTCCCTGCTATGTGCCCACCCCTGTGCCAGGAGCTGTGAAGGATACAAAAGATTCATGAGACTATTTGGTATCTATGATTGCTCCAAAATTGGTTTTGACTTCTTAATAAAGGGTAAAATCCCCGAGGAGAAAACTGAATGATGAAATTTAAAAGAGCAAGTTTTTCAAAGTAGGAAGAAACTGGTTAATAGCAAGCTGAAGGGCAAACATGTTTTAAAAAAAGCACCAACGCCGGGAAAACCAACACTGTATTAGTGACACATAGGATTTGTATGCCTGTGAGCAGGAAAATGTAAAAGGGGGAGAGAGCTGTCTTCTTGAGTAAATGAAGCATGGAAGTTCATTAGGACTATAAAGAAGTGTTAAAAGAGGAAGCCCGGCCTTGTGAGCCTCGATGGGCGGTAACAGAAGCCATGTCAGGTAGGTGCAAATTGGAAACTGGAGATGCAAAGGCCCGATCTGAGGGACACATTTACAAAAATATCAGATAAATAATAAATTATTAAGTATGTTAAAAGCTAAAAGGATCTTTGTGTCTGCAAGGCTCTTAAATTCAAGTGAAAAAAAAAGTGCTGGGTCGGTCTGGTCCGAGAGGGGAAGGGCGGGGAGTGGAGCCGGCCTGGCTGGAATAGACCTTCCTCCGAAGACACAGGAAAACAGCCCGGGTAGGGCTTTCACAGGAAATCATTAGGCCCAGGCCGCCTGTGAGTCCCCGGGGGAAACAAAGGAACGAGTTAAAAACACCAGGGCATTTGAGAGATGGGAGCGCCCCCCTTCGGTGCCCAGGAGCCTGAGGCCCCGAGGGAGATCCCCGCCGCCGCCGCCGCCGCCGGGTGCAGGGAGGTCTGGCCCCCAAGGCCCCTCTCGCCCCTGCTGCCCTCTTTGTTCGTGGCGGCTCAGGATGGTGGGGCCAGGTGAGTGTGCAGGCCCCGTGCCGCCCGTCGGGGGAGGGTGTGAGGATGCGCCCACGTGGCGTCTAATGTTTCCTCCTAAGCTTCCGCCACCCCCGTGCCACCTCTCCCCCCCCCCGAGACCGTGGGTGTTTACCCCACAGTTGGGAAGGAAAGATCCCATGGCCAGGGGAACAGGGAGCACGTGAGTGTGAGCACAGGGCTCGCGCCAGCCGTCCGACCATGAGATGGGGGCGCTGACCACAGGAGCGCTGCGCTCAGGTCTCCAGCCACTTGGGGCCCCCGCGCTGGCAGCCGCGGTGCTGGACCCGGGCCTGGCCTGGTGCAGGGCACGGCGTGGGGGGCGTCGGCCTTCGGGCAGCTCCCCGCAGGTGTCCAGCATTGCCCCAAGCGCCTTAGCAGCACTGGTCGCTTTCACTGTCGCCATCGTCCCCTTAGGCCACTGTCCGCGTGTCCCTCAGGTGGCAGACAAGGAAGCAGGTGGAGCGAGGCCGCAGCTCAGCCGGAAAGAGGTGGTCCTTGCTCCAGTCCCTCGGACCCCAGGCCTGAGCTGCGCACGGAGCGCCAGGAATCGCATGGACAACTGTGCCGTTGGAGCACGGACAGGCGGCAGGAGGGAGAAGACAGAGCTTGGCCAGCCCATTTTGGGGCATCTCACTGAGGAAGTGACATCACTGGGATCTGGAGACGAGGGGGCAGCTAACCAGGATGAAACAGAAGGGGGAGTGGTCCCTGAGGCCGAAGAGGACGGAGCTTGGGCATGTAAAAAGGGCCTGGCACAGAGCTAGCTGCCTAACTGCTGTGTGGCCTTGGCCAAGCTCCTTAACCTCTCGGATCCTCTGTCCCTTCATCTGTGAAATGGAGAGAACGGGAGGTAGGAGGATGGGGTTAGATGGTGGGTGTAAAGCTCTTAGCCCGGTGCCCCCGACATGGTGGGAGCCACTATCAGTAGGACTTATGGTCACGAACAAAGATGGCTTCTTTGTTATCACCCCGCCCCCCAAGGCCTCTCCCTCAATGGCATCACGTGAGAGTGGAGAGAAGTCAAGGGTGGTCGGGGTGGCCCAGGTGGCCTCTCCCTCAGTTTACCAGAGGAAACAGAGTAAATGAGAAGCTGAAAGTCACCACTCCGAATTTTCTCGATGCCCTGGAGGTGAGACTTAACAAATGATGTGCAGAGTATTATCTGGGTCTTTTTTTTTTTTTTTTAAAGATTTTATTTATTTATTTGACAGAGACACAGCGAGAGAGGGAACACAAGCAGGGGGAGTGGGAGAGGGAGAAGCAGGCTTCCCGCAGAGCAGGGAGCCTGATGTGGGGCTCGACCCCAGGACCCCGAGATCATGACCTGAGCCCAAGGCAGATGCTTAACCAGCTTAGCCACCCAGGCGCCCCATTATCTGGGTCTTAATCCTGATACGGTGGCAGTGCCCCAGGGGCTCATGAGTCCCATGTGGTTTGTGAGGTCTCCGGAATCTCCTTATTCCACCATGGATTAATAGAGATGTTGGAATATATGGATTTGACCTTGCAACAGCCAGGCCCACTAAACACTTGAGTGTCAATGTCAACAATAGCTACGGGGCTCAGTGTCCCACACGGGCAGGTCCCTTACACGGTTATTCCATTTCATGTTCCCAGCGGCCTTGCCCGAAGCTCAGTATCACAAGCCCATTTTGCAGACCGGGAGACTGAGCTCCGTCTCAGGCCATACAGAAGGCGGGGCCGGGATCGCCCTCTGCAGCGTCTGGCTCCCGACCCTTGCCCTCCCCGTCCTGTGCCCTCTCTCACATGTTCTCTATGAGAACTTTGTAGACCTCCTTCTGAGTCCCATTCCCTAGGGTTTGGTTTGGTTTGGTTTGGTTTTGTGTGAAGAGATTTAGATAAATCCGACTAGATTACCGTGGGACCACTTCCTTCTTGTCATGGGGTATCACCTCCAATCTCCCCTCCTCAGTCTGTCTAAGTTCTCACCGCCGCTTCCGTTCTTCAGATCAGAGGCTGGGACTGGTTTCCTGGCACTTACCAAAATCTCAACTCATCTTGTTCCCCCATCTGCTTGCTTACTTTCCTGCGGGGCTCAACCCGCCGGCAGCAGGTTCCACTGCGGTAAGGATCGTGCTGCTCTTCCGTTCTCCACTGGGACGAGCACGTACCTGCGCGTGGCAGGTGGTCCGTGTCGGCTCCTGAGGGAGCGCTGTCGGGGAGACTGCGCCCAGGCTCCCAGGCACGCGTGGTTGCTCCCCTTACTGTCTGCCAGTCTACTGCGCACCCAAGCCTCGCCTTTCTCTTCTGTAAAATGGGTGTAATAATAGACACTGGACTACTACGTAGCCACCCAAAACGATGTGCAGAAGTGTGGACCGGCTCGGACAGATATGCACGATGTGGTAGGCGGGACAAACATCAGGCGATCAGAGAGCGTGTCGGGGTGACCCCGGGAAGCGCGCAGCACGTAAAAATGAACAGGCCCAGGCTGTGCCCTCCAGGCTGCCTGGTTTCCAACTTGAGTTCCCCATTGACTGGCTGTGTGACCTTGGGTAAATTACAGCTCTGGGCCTCGGTGTCCTCGGACCTGTCAAAGCGGAGAGTCTGTGTCAAAGAGGCTGTGGAAATGAACGAGCGAGGGCACGCACTGTGTGAGGGGGCTGTTCAGCCCACAGGAAGAGCCTCATGAAGAAGAGCTCCTATCTTTGTTTATTTCTGTATTGTTCTCATTGTTACCCATTGTGATGTGTCAAGTGAAAATAAAGGATTGGAAAATATGTACAGTGTCATTGCATTATTTCTGATGAATGTGTATCTATGACTGGATGTATATAGACCAAAATGCCAGGTGATCTCTCTGGTACATAATGGTTTTTCTTATTTTATTTTGTTCTTTCCTTCCTCCCTTCCTCTCTCTCCCTTTCTTTAAGCAAAAAATATATTACTTTGTGTAATAACACAATAACACCAAGAAAAATTATTTATTACAAAAAATAGTGAAATAATAAAATGGGCAAGGTACCCTTTCCAGGGAGTGCGGGAGGTGGGCTCTGGTTTCAGTTCTGTCACCGTCCTACTTCCGTACAGGAGGCCTCTGGGCCCGGTAACAGTAACACTTACCAAATACTTCTATAACTCGCCAGGCATTACACTCAGCCCCTCTCACGAATCACACAATTTAATCCCCTCAGCAGACCTGCCTGGTAGGTGTTCTCATCCAGTTCCACGGGTAAGGAATCCAGGGCCCAGAGAGGCCAAGTAATTTGTCCCAGAGTGCCCAGCTTCCCAAGACGCAGCCCCTCAGCCAGGCCTATCTGACTCGGAGCCTGAGACCTAAAGCCTCATTACTTGAATTGTGGGCCCCGGGCCCGTACCGTCAGCATCACTCAGGACCTTGCTGGGAAATGGAGAATCTCTCTGCCTTAGCCAGCCAGAGGTTGCATGGTGACGAGATCCCCAGGTGGTCCGTGTGCATGGTGACGTTTGGGGGAGACCCTGGTTGAACTGCTGTGCCGTGTGGTGTCGTCCCCCAGGCTGTCCCCACCGCCCACCTCTCTCGGCCCCTGGCCAATGCCTTCTCACTGCTCGCTGCGCTCTCACTGTCCAGGGCTCAGCAGGAAAAACCAGTAGAAGCCACCTCCAGACCACTGTTTTAGTGACGACTCAGCAGCTCTGAGACGGAGGTTTGAAGAGAAAAAGAGATTTGAGTCAGTGGAGCTGATGTAGGAGGGTTGATCTACAGAGTGTTTATATCCACCTTACCGCTTTCCAGACAGTAGACTGTAACTAGGATATTTTTGTTATTTAAAGAAAAATAAACACTGCAGGCCTCATAACCAGAGGCCTTTCTAATATGCTTAAATGCCATTCAGGAGGCCCTGAGATAAGGGTCTAATGACAAAACAGCAAAGGTAAATTATCCCGGCCTGTGGGTGTTTATATATGATGATGGAATGCAAACAAGCATTGTTTGGCTCCGAAAGCAGAACCGGAGAAAACTTCATCTAGGTATTTAATTGTACGGGGCCGAGTGGAAATAGTCTTTTGTTTCCTCACCCGCCCGTGGTTAAAAACCCATAGGTCACTCTAAATCAGAAGGCATCACAGTGGATCGGAAGGAACTGGAACATAACATTTCGCAGAAGACTTGTGCATTTCTGGCTGTGTTCTTCTCTGATAAGGCTGTTTGTGCTGCGTAATTCGTGTATGGTGTTGAATAACGCGGCTGGTGCGCATGCATGTGCGCGCGCACACACAGACGCGCGCACACGCAGACCCGCGCGCGCGCACTCAGACACCTAGACTCAGCCTCTTTAGGGTTTACGTGAGAAAACAAAATGATCAAAGATAGTAATCTGGCGTTTAATTCTGCCTAGGTAAAAGAAAGATCGGAGACGAACATTTCTCCTGTCTGTGTGCATATGTGGGTTGCACAACCAGATAAAGTCAAGGTGCTGGGCCGCAGCTTTTGTTTTTGCCAGTTTCTTATGAAATATCAGGGCTTTTCCCCTAGTGTTGGAGCCAAGGCAGAGAAGTAGAAAGATAAATGATTTAATTCAGGCTGTCAGGTTCTGTTTGCTTGGAAGCAAGGATTCGTGAGGAGAAAAGCACATTAATTGAGGTCTCAAGGTGGTGGTAGAACACATTTTCTTTATTACTGCTTTCTGTGTAGGGGATTTTCTTTTTTTTTAAAGTTTATTCTGTCTTGTTTAGTCAACTTTTATCGAGCAGGTCCTGTGCTAGGTGGGGAAAATCAAAGTGAATAGGACCAGGCTTGTGGGAAATGGACCATAGGAAGGGTAGAAACGGGGAGGAGAGAGACATGCGGAGTTTCCTCTGGGGCTGTTACAAAGGCCTTTCTCCAAAGAAGCCGAGTCCCAAGCTAGATTTTGAGAAGGTCTTTGCCAGGCAGAAAGGATAGAAAAGGCACTCCAGGCACATGGAACAATAGGGGCAAAGTGATACTCATGTGGAAGAATGTGATGTGTGTGGAACGTCAGCGTGTGGGCTGAGAGACCCGGGAGAAGGGGCAGAGGAGAAAGTTACTTGTGATGAGATTGGAGGCGTGCGGGAGTCTACTCTAAGGTCCTGGCCAGAGAGGAAAGTGGCCTGGTCTAGGTTGACAGAATCAAAGTGGAGAGAAGTATTTAAGTCAAAGAAACATTGCCTATGGGTGTTGAAGGGGAAGGAGGTGTCAAGGTTATTCTTCCCGAAACAGGGTCCAGACTTCCCTCTGATTGGCTCCCACAGACAAACACAATGTGCCATCCTGTCTTCAAATGGCCTTACCGGTCTGGTGGCCCCAGGTGGGCTGCGTGTCCTGGCTTCTGGGGACATCCTATCCCCTGGCACCTAGAGCCTCTGAGCTTTCAGTAAATGTCAGAACCAAGTCAGATAAACCAGTGTGACAGGTGACCCGATCTTGAGTTCAGTCTTTATTGTCTTCTCTCCCACTGAACTCCTGTAATCTGCTCTATGGCCGATCCTGTAAATGAACTCACTCACTACCCATTGCAACACCTCTTACTTAACCCTTCAGCACTTTGAGGCCAGAAAGCTGAAAACTACATTTCCCAGATGTCTTTGCAGGGCAGGTCATGCACGGGACTGAAGTGCCCCCAAGCAAACACAGCGGCCTGAGACTGACAGGCAGAAGTGAGCAAGGTATGGTGGCCGCTAAGCAGGAGATCAGATATTCTGGCCAACGAGGTGGCAAAGTCTTCTTGCTTTTCCAGGGCAGCGGGTGGTAGAGTTACTGGTGTCCACTCCCTACTGTCATGCAGCTTCTTTTTCTGGCTGCTTTGTTCCTATTTGTAGCATCCAAACCCAATTCTCTGGCCCATCCCAGTAATTACATAAGTTACCTCAGACTTATCTGCTTAAAGTATTGAAGTGGATTCCGTTGCCTGGGAATAAGAACCTGCAATGAACTTCGTTCATTATTATATATCTTCTTTGTTGTTCTTTGTGTGGTGTTGCTTTTCTGTGAACAGAGTATGAACTCTTTAAAGACAAGGGTGAGATCAGGCATCCTCTCTAATGTCCAGCAAGGTCAAGGTGGATTACAGCCATTTTTGCCTGTGTGACGGCCATTCTTCTTCCAGAAATAGGAGATTACCAGATTGTGCCCCAGTTTTCCTCTGGAGAACCACATCTTCTCTAGCCTCACAGTCTCCTATGCTTTGGTAGGGTGATTCCACCAACAGAGCCAAGGATGGGCTGGAGAACCACATCTTCTCTAGCCTCGCAGTCTCCTATGCTTTGGTAGGGTGATTCCACCAACAGAGCCAAGGATGGGCTGGAGAACCACATCTTCTCTAGCCTCGCAGTCTCCTATGCTTTGGTAGGGTGATTCCACCAACAGAGCCAAGGATGGGCTGGAGAACCACATCTTCTCTAGCCTCGCAGTCTCCTATGCTTTGGTAGGGTGATTCCACCAACAGAGCCAAGGATGGGCTGGAGAACCACATCTTCTCTAGCCTCGCAGTCTCCTATGCTTTGGTAGGGTGATTCCACCAACAGAGCCAAGGATGGGCTGGAGAACCACATCTTCTCTAGCCTCACAGTCTCCTATGCTTTGGTAGGGTGATTCCACCAACAGAGCCAAGGACGGGCATGGGACCAAGTCGGGTCAGTTGGACTATTCTATCCCACTGGCCCATGTAAAGATAGCACAGGACCCAGTCAGAGCCAGTGATTTGCAATCTCAGGGGTTTTGCTGGGACTATTGAGAGAGGGGGGCATCTGTCTACTCTCTCTCTGTTAGAACCACTGGTTCTCACAGTTCTTTCTCTCTCTCTCTCTTTTGCTTTAGCCAGGGAAGTGGGGTTTTTGTCACTTGCAACCACAAGTCTTGACTAAAACCGTTGTCCATAAGTATCTCTTGATTGGCTCTTCAAAACAGAAAAGCAAAAAAACAAAACTAAACCCACCACCACCAAAAACCTGAAGGCCACAATTCCTATTTCTTTTTCTTTTAAAACTTTCTTTAAAGACTTCGACTCCAGACTTTCTTCAAGTGACCATCATTATGACGGGGCTGCACCTTTCGTGATTTGATGGGACAAATAATTCAAATAAAACTGAGATGTACCCAGATCCCTCATCCTCTTAAACAAATTGGCAGCTGCTTCTGGAAGGAAAGAGGCTCCAGGTGAGGGCCAAGCAATGAGACGGATGATGTGGCTCTGAGCTCTGCTCTGTGGTAGATGCTAATTGCCTCTGTAGAGCATGATTGTTCAGAACATGTGCGATAGATAGTGCCATATGCAATTAGGGTTACTTGGGTTTGAGTGTTACTTCCACACTCGTTAGATGTGTGATCTTGGCCAAGTTGCTTAACTTCTATGAATTCAGCTCAGACTGGCTTATAATTCGAGAGGAGTTTATTGGCGTATGAACTTGGAAAGTCCAGGGAGGTGTCTAGCTTCAGGTTGGGCTGGATCCAGTTGCTCAAAAGATGTACATCGGGAACCTGTGGTGCTTCCTGTCAGGGCTGGATCTCAAGCTGGCTTTCCTCTGGGCTGGCTTCATTCTCAAGCAGTTGGGTTCATTCTCGTGGGAGGAATATGGCCTGGAGGAGCTCCAGGCTTACATCTTCCTGGCTTCGCTCTCCCAGCAGAAAGCGCACACCTCCTGCCCTACAGCTCCCGGGACAATCTGAGGGAGAGCTCTTAGCAGGATGGCTTGGCTTGGGTCACAGGCACGTATCTGGAGTGAGACAGTTAGGTCAGAGATGGGGGAGGGTATGTTTCTCCCAGGAAAAGCAGGGGGCTGTTCCTGGAAGAGGGAGCTGATGGTACAGGGTAAAAACAACAGATGTCACTCCTTACTCTCCTAGACTGTGTTCTCTGGGGGAAAAGTGGAAATGTAATAGTTCCCCCTTCACAAGGTTTTTGTAAAATGAAATGAGTTAATGTTTGGGGAGCAGATGCTCTGGGTGCCCCACCCATATCCCACAGCCCTTAACCATCTCCACGCACGTGGCCCCAGATCCTCACCTCAGGCTCTGCATCCCTCCGCCTGTGGACTCTCTGCGGCTGCCAGACCCCTCTTTGTCCGTGCCTGCCGCAGGTGCTACCGGCTGGGGAGTTAGCATCATCGGGGAGCAGCCTCTAGCTGAGGAGCTGCAGGGTCAATGCCCAGGCCCCGCCCCCCTCGCCCTTGAATGGGTGACGCCAACGACAGGTGCCTTCTCCCCTGCTCCAAGGGGTTCCCAAGCAGTCCTGAGCTCCACTTGCCCCCAGGGGCACCCGTCCCGCCTCCTCCACTTCTTGTTCCCACTTCTCTTGACTTCCCTGCTGCGTTTCCTAGGGTCTCCTCCCAAACACGCAAATGACCCTGCAGTCTTGTCTCAGGGAAGCCGCAAAGGAAGAAAGGTCGCCCTGCACTGCCATCATGGTAGACACACCGCAAATCACTCAGTGATCTTCTGCCATTTTGTCTTGTCGCCTCAGTGCTGTGCCCTTCCTTCTGCCCTTGCCTTTCGGCACTTCTCACCATTCCACCGTTCCTCTGCCCTCTGCCTCGTCTGGCGACTTCTGCATTTCCCTCTCTCCCCAGGGCAACTCTCAGTTCGATGAGAGGATGGAAATTTGTCAACAATTAACAGAGAAAAATGGACAACTAAAAAGACTGGTAGATCGGACCACACTTGTCCGGACTGGCAACTTCTTGAAGGCAGGAAGGATGCTGGTTTTCCCTTTGCCTTAGGAGGAACACATGAATTTGTATTCAGAGGGCTTTTAAAAATAAGACGAATGAGCAGACTTTATTTTAATAAAGGAAGGAGACTGAACAAGATCTACTTCCTCTGTGTATCACATCTGCTTCCCCCCTGCAGTTTTGGCCAAAAGGATCATTTTTTTTTATCCACATCCACGACAATTTAGCCTCTCGCATCGGCAGAGCGGAGCCACCATTCACTAAATGATACTCTGGTGGTATGAGACTGTTAATGCACCTCATTTATAAACAAGGAACACACCCCAGCATCATCTGGACTATTAACCGATTTCCCACAGGAGATTAATGCAAAACTTATTTTTTGGGGGGGGAGTGTTTATGAATAAAGATGGATTTTCTCATTAATGGAGTGATATCAGTTCCACACATCACACATTTTTTGTGTGACAAATTGTGACTCGGCAACATGACAGGAATGCACGCAGAAGAAAGTTTGGTTTGTCTTGAGAGAACCAACGACAGTGGATTCAGAAATCAAAAGCTTTCTCTTTTGGGTTTCTCTCTTCAGACCTCTGAATCCTGCTTGGCGAGAAGTTGGCAAGGTGGCTGGGGTGATCTTTTCTCAATGAGCCTGTAGCTCTCTCTGCTTCCCAAGGGGTTGTCTGCATCTGTTTTGGGCCCCAGTGGGGGTAGACGGGGGGTGGCTTGTTTTTATGCTGTTGGGAACTAGCAAACAAACCTCCATGTTCATGCCAGGTGAGCAAACCTACTGAGGAAGAATTCTTTCAGGGTGATGGGGCTGCCCTGGGAGAGGGGTGAGCTGGGCAAAGAGGGAGGCATTTTATCAGAAGTCTCTCCAGGTGGCCCTTCTTGGGCCTTCCCTGTTTAAAAAGAAAGAGCTAGAGATTTGAAGGCAACCAAACATTTGTGGCTGGAGGCCAGACTTCATTTATACAAATGTTTTCCTGTTTGCTGCTCAGAGGAGATTCTTTCCACCTGTTTCTGCCCCCCCCCCCCCCAACCCTGCACATGTCTCTGCAGGTCCTGGGCCTGCTCCGTGGATCCGTTCACCCATTGTCCTGTGTGTTTGGAAATGGGAAAAATAAATTTTCAGGGCAAGAGTAGTCATGAGCCAGAAGTCTTTGATTCGAGATCCAGCTCTACCTTTTACTAGCTTAGCTATGGGTTGGAGGATGTTGGGAGTCGGAGCCTCAGTTTCCTTATCCATAAAACAAACATAGTAATAGCTTCCTGACAGGGTCCTCATGAAGAGTGGTTGAGCTAGTGGACGTGCAATCAGTGTTAAATGAACACATCTCACAAATGAACGCTTATCAGCAATGGGGGCAGTTAGAGGGGGGGAACCACGCCCTCTCTTCTTGGGGGAGTATGTGAACCAGTCATAGAAGAGCGGTACTATGATGGGCTCAGTTAGAGCTGGATGGGAGAGGTTGGGAGGGGTCTCAAAGTTTGGGTTCAATTCCTACTACTTTGTAGCTGGGTGACCTTGGGCAGGTTCCTTAGCATCTCTGAGCCCATTTCCACATCTGTGAAATGGGGATAAAGTGTCCAGATTCTTCTAGGATTGTTGTGAATCCATTCATTCAACAACTAGGAAAGGGGATCACAGAGACAGAATTAACTTCCTCTGCTGGGGTGGAGGTGGGACCCAAGCTGAAACCAGGGAAGCAATAAGCAACCGCAGGCGCAGAACGTACGTTTGGACTAAAATATACCCTTGACTCTTGTATAACACAGGTTCGAACTGCATGGGTCCCTTTATATGTGGGTTTTAAAAAATAAATACAGCACAGTACTGTGAATCTATTTTCCCTTCCTTATGCTTTTCTTAATAACATTTTAACATTTTCTTTTCTCTAGCTTACTTCCTTATAAGGATACAGTATATAATACATATGCAAAATGTGTGTTAATCAGCTATTTATGTTGTCGGTAAGGCTTCGAGTCAACAGTAAGCTATTCATAGTTAAGTTTTTGGGGAGTCAAAGTTAGACCCAGATCTTCGACTGTGTGGGGGGTCTGCCCCAACCCATGCATTGTTCAAAGGTCAACTGTAAATGAGACTAGATTACAGACTAGGTTTCTTTCTTTTTTTTTTTTTTTTAAAGATTTTAATTTGTTCATTTGAGAGCAAGAGAGAGAGAGAAAGAGAGAGAACAAGTCAGGGGCAGGGGGAGAAGCAGACTCCCCACTGAGCAGGGAGCCCAGGACCCCAGGATTATGACCTGAGCTGAAGGCAGATGCTTAACTGACTGAGCCACCCAGGCACCCCTAGATTACAGCCTAGATTTCTGTAGTAGCAATAGTCTATATTTCTATAGTAGAAATATTATCTACAGAACTTGATTTAGACAGGAAAGCTAAGAAACCCCAGGCATTGGTCCTCATCTCATATTTTCCAGTCTTTTTACGTTTAATATTTATAGGAGAATTAAAAGGGGGGACAGCATGAAGAATGCTTCTCTCTTTCCCCAAGCCTGGAGACAAAGGAAACAATGGAAGGAATGATGGAGGTGAAGCCCCTCTATTCAATAGTGGTGAGATCAGCACTAATTTTGATAATGGAATAGAATTTCTGTGGGTCTAATACTTCTTAAAAACTATTGTATTTTTGAAGCGAGGTCAGTCAGCATTATTTGGGTCTGAAGTTAGTACATTAAATGTCATCTCTCAATGTTCTTTTTGACATCATTTTTTTAGAAAAAAAAAAAAAAAATCCTTTCCCCTTCATTAAAATCTGTAGTGGCCAGTGTGGTTAGGGACCACATGAAACACCATTGTTCATGAACCCAGAAAAGAGGATGATGACCTATTTTTTTTTAAAAAAGATTGGTTGACATAGCTTTGAAAAATAAGTCAATCTCAGAAAACAAAAACAAAAGCAAGTATTTAGCCAGAAATCTAATGTTTTCTGAATCTCTATTTGGGAGCGATGCTATTTGCAAGAAGACAGAAACTGTCTTTCTAGAGAGATCCTTTCTCCTGCTTTATTTCCCCTCTGAAATCATGAGCCGATGTTTGTGACATCACTGGGTTGCTGTGGAAATGTTTATTTCACAGAGGATTTCGACCTCAAGTGGGGAATTTGCAGGAGGAAGTGTGAAGTCTTAGAAAAACACAATTGGTTTGAATAAAAACGGGCAGCATTTGGAAAAAGAATTCAGAAAGCAAACAATATAAATTTCCTGTAACAGGTTTGTTTCAAGTTTTCCTGTGTTCAAATACTTGTAAGAGCATCTTACACCGATTTGCCCATTTTTATTTGAATTTTACTCACTAGAAAGATTTGTATAAAGAGTTCGGGGGAGCAGGTAAGGAATGGGTTTTTGCATTAAAAAAAACTTTTGGCTACCCAGTTATTAAAATTGAGAGTAAGGTTTAGTCCTAAAATACCATTTTGAGGTGGGGGGGATTATATCCGTTTATATTTTTAGACCATACAACAGGCTTAAGAGAAGAGCTCCATTTAAAGAATTGCAACTCAAGGGGCCTGAGTTTTAGGTGCAGAAGCTAAACGAAAAGGAAAAATCCCTTTTCGTTTTAAACTGTTAAATCAACAGAATGCCAAGCTAGAGCCTTTCTTCCTGCTGGGGCAGTATTGTCCCCTAAATCCACTTTCCAGTTTTCTCAGCCTAGCCTAGTTTGATGTAGCATTGACTTAGCTTAACTACAGCAACCGGCGAAAGGAAGTGGGTTTGCATTTGGGATGGGAGGAGGCGGCCACGGGTGTGTGTGTGTGTGTGTGTGTGTGTGTGTGTGTGTGCGTGCGCACGCGGGAGACGAGGGGCACCGGGAATCGAGACAGAGCAACTGTGTGAAAATAATTTCCCCGTGGCTGGAAGAGGGGGCTCTGCACGGGAAAGCAATTTTCGGAATAAAAAAAAAAAATCTTCAAAGAGGGCGGGAGGAAGGCTTGCCGGGAGGGTGCGGGGCGTAGCGAGGGACATGTGCGTCTCCGCAGGCATCCTCCCGTCCCCCTCCCCTCGCGCCCACCTGCCCCCGGCCGCACCCGCGCCCCCTGCCGTCCCGGGGCGCGCACGGCCGGCCGTGGCAGGCGCGGGGGGCGCGCTGCAAAGGTCTGGCGGCGCGGGCTGATTTAGTGGCCGGGGCTGTAGTACAGGCTGTCCCCGGCAGCCGGCGGAGTCAGCGCGCCCACGTGACGGCCCCGGCTCTCCGGTGAGCTCCCCAAACAGACGCACACCCAGCCACACGCGCGCACACACACACGCACGCACCCCCGCGCGCACACGCCCGCCCGCCCGCTCTGCCTCTGCGCCCTCCATCCCGGCTCGCTCATTCTCTCGCCCTCTCGCTTCCCCTGCGGTCTCTCGCCCTGCGCGCACACACCACACACACGCACACGCACACACACACGCGCGCACACACGCAGCCGGCACAGGCGGCGGCGGCTGCCCAAGTCAGGACGAACCTCTGTAGGTACCGTCTTGAGCAGGCGGCGGCGGCGGCGGCGGCGGCGGCGGCAGCCCGAGCATCTCTCCTCACCCGGAGAGCGAGCACCGCCGAGAGTTTGCGTTCCCTTTGCCGTGCCCTTCCCCCTCCTTTTCTTTATTTGCGAGAGAATTTCTTCTTCGCTTATTGGTTTAATTTGATTTTGAAAATTTTTGGTTGCTTTTGTGTGTGTGCTTTTTTTTCCCCCCCTTTCCTCATTTTATTTGCATCCAGAGCATGGCGGGCTGCGGGCTGTCGGAAGACACCTTCTTCTCTTCCTTCTTTTACAACTACGGCTCCTCCTGGGAAACCCCTTCCAACCAGGTAAGGGGTGGCTCGGGGCCCGGCGGCGTCGCGCCCTGTGCCCCCTGCCGCGCGCTCACTTGGCACTCGGCGGGGAGGCAGAGGCTTGGGAGGGGGTGGGGAGGCCGGGGGGCCAAGTGGGTCTCACTGTCTGGGTCAGTGCCAACCGGCGAGAAGAGGTGCCCCCCGTCCCCACCTCTAGCTCTCCAGTCTCCAGGGGCGGTCGCGCCCCTCCCGTGCCCAATCTGCCTCCCCCCCCCACCTCCCAACCCAGCGGGAACCCGAGAAAGAGGCAGGAGCCGGCACGTTACCCCGAACAACTCCTGGCAAAACCGGCGAACTCGAGCGCAACCTTCCCCAAGTCGCCGCGGGCGCCGCGCCCCTGTGCGCCCGGCGCCTGCCCGCCCTCCAGTTGCGCCGAGGGGCTGCGGAGCTGTGAGTCCCCCGCGGCGTGCTGTTCCCCTTCCACTACCCCCCCGCCCCCGGGCCCGGAGCCACCTCTTTCCCTAAAATGGCTGCAATCTCAAGTGGAGGCGTCCCCTGACCCCGCGGAGGCGGGGTGTGGGGGGGCAGAGTGGATGCTCGGGCGCCCGTGACCCGGCGCTTCCCCTGGCGCGCACAAGCACCCCACAAACATACACACTTAACTTTGATGACTGTGCAATGCAGTCCGGCTGCATCGTGCCCTCGACGCTCCCCGCCGCCGGCCTGTAGGTGTGCATGTCGGTGTGACTCCGGGGTGGAGGGGCCGGGGAAGCTGGAGGTAGACGCCGGAAGGGGGGGGCGTGGAAGGAGACGGGTGTTAGCCGGCTACGGGTAACCTGGAGAGACAGGGGTGTGCTCAGGGTCTAGGGGTGCAAGAGCTATTCTGGGAGCCAGAGCGAGAAAAAGAGAGAGGAAAAATGCCTTTTAATTAAATAACTGTTGTAGTCTGCTGCCCCCACCGCTTGTTTGGTGAAAGTCTACAGGCATCTGTCATCTCCAAACTACACGGGGAAGTGGAGCTGGAGTCGAGGGAGGGGAGGTGTGTGTGTGTGTGTGTGTGTGTGTGCGCGCGCGCGCGCGCGTGTGTGTGTACGTACACGCGCATGTCCAGGCTGGGGAAAGTTGGGGCCGGAGGAAAGGTGAAAGAGCAATGGGGAAAGGCAGCAGCAACTCGGTGGGCGGTCGGGGCTGCGGGGCGCGGGGGATTCCCGGGCCCCGCCGAGCGCGCGCCGCGGGGGGAGCCGGGCGGCGGGGGCTTGGGGATGTCGAGGAAAAGAGCTCTGTGGCCCGGCTCACCCGGCCGCCGCGGCGTCTCTTTCCCCCAGCCTGCCCGCCAGCCTCGGCCGCTCGCGGGGCTGCCCGCCGCACTCGCCGGCTCTGGCGCGCTCCCTCCCGGGCCCGGGGCGCAGCGCGCTCCTGTGAGCTCCAGGCTGAAGAGCCAACCCCCCAAAGCAAAACAACCGAAAAATGCGTTCTGCCGCCCCGCATCACCCCCAGTTTCTAAGAAACGGAAATCCCCAAACTAGTAGTTGCCGGGCGAAGCCCTGGCGTCTCGGCGAGGGCTCCCCGGAAAGCGCCGCGGCCATCCGAGTGAATAATACAGAAGGGCGGCCCGGGAGCCTTGGAGAAGCTCCTGCCGCCGCGGCAAGCAGCAGCTGGAGGCGGCGGCGAGCTCGGGCCAGACCGCCGGGCCGCCGCCGCGGGTGGGGGCGTCTGGCCCCCCGGGGAAGCGCACCCGCACCCGGCGCGGAGCTGCGGGCGGGGCGAGAGGGCGGCCCAGGCGCGTGAAGTGAGGGTTTGGGGGCGAGGCAGCCGGGAAAGGGGAGGCCCCGCTGTGAGCAGAAACTTGCAGAACTGCCGGGGTGGTCGGGCTGGCGCTGGAGTTAGGGGACTCGGTGGGGTGGGGGGGTGCCCTGGCTGCCCATGGCCGGTGCAGGGGGCTTTCTTCGGGCCACCGTGCCCCGTCTTGCGGGCCCCGGGTGCTCTGCATGCCTCCCCGCGCCGGCTCCGGGTAGCGGAAGGCCAACGATTCCTCCGGCTCGGCCAACTCCAGCTCTCCAGGAGCGGGCGTCCGCGCGCCTGTGTGCGTGTGTGTGCGCGCGCGTGTGTGTGTGTGTGTGAGAGAGAGAGAGAGAGAGAGAGAGAGAGAGAGAGTGTGTGTGTGTGTGTGTGTGTGCGCGCGCGCGCGCGCCTGTGATTGTCGATGAGTCAGAAACCAACCCCAGCTCGCCTTTAAGGACCAAGACGAGTAGGAAAGGCTTGACCCGCACCCCCAGAACCAGCCTGGCGGGGACTGGGGACTCGGGATTCCTCGGCAGCGCCGCGCCCTCAGTCCGGGAGTCCGATGCTTTGGGATAAGTTTCCAGGCGCGTACCTCCGACCTGTATCTCGAGGCCGCGAAACTCGGGCACTGCGTTTTCTTCCGAAAAGAGAGAGAAGGGGTGGAAGGAAGCTCGCAGTGATATAGCTTTACAGCGGTGGGAACTTTGGCAACATCTTTGATGAGATAGGAAACAAGTCGTTGGAGAGCGTTTAAAAGCGAAGGGCCGCGGCCCGAATTTGCAAGACTGGCAATCACGTGCAAACTCCTTGGAAACCGAGAGGGAGGGGAGATGGGCAGGGTTGGAGTAAAGGAAGCCGAGAGCCAGAGACGGGGGCGGGGTGGGGGGGGAAGCATTTTAAAAAAGAGAAAAACTATCGGTTTCCTCGGGTAAAGTTAGTTTAACTTGATTTGGAAAAGCATTTTCCCAAAAGGCAAGATCTTTCTTCTAGAAAGGGAGACTCGTGTTGCTAAGAAAATCGGAAAGAATTTCTGATTAAGCAGCTGGCGCAGCTCTGTGGAGGATGATCAGCTCGCAGGCTGGTATTGGGTGGCGCGCTACACTTAGTGCGTGGAATTGTATGGTGGGGAAAGGGAGATTCTTTGAAATACTGATCTCTCCTTGCAGTGGTGCGGTATGAACTTTACGATGAGGTCCAGAAACAAATGAGAGATGTACATCATTAGACTAAGGTGCCCTCAAGTGCTACGGAGGCTTTAATCTTTGGTGACGAACGCAGCCAGGCAGTGCGCCTTGCCAGGATTTGCGGTCTCCAACGCGGCCGGCTCACCATTTTCCGGGATTATGTGCATAAGGACCCAGGTTCCTAGTGCTCTGCAGTTCACGTTTTCAGCGGTTGAGCCTGGGCACAGGACTAAGAAACCTGCTCCCAACTGTTCCTTCGTTGAAAAAGGATAAACCAAAGGCAACACTAAATCTCATCTTGGACTCAGGCAGGGCTGCTATGGGAAGGCCTGGGCCAAATTTGAAAGAGTGAGACTTATTCATGATTTTTACCTGAATTGCTGCCAAAAAGCTTACAAATCCTCCATTCCCTAAAAATAGCAATGCTCTTCAAATATAATTTGTTTACTCTACCTCAATTAAAAATAAAACCATCTTCCTAGTGTTATAAAGTGCTTATGAAGGTAAGGGTTGACTGTACTAAAAAAAAAATCAAGCTTTTTATTTCTAGATCAATATGATGTGCTCTCAACATCTAATGCCATGTAAAAGGAGCCTTTTTACAACATCAATAGCAGGCAGGCATGTCTCCCTAAGAACCTCTTTTCCTGGAATCACAAGGCATTTTGATTTGCTTTCATTTTCACAAGAAACATGATTATGACACCTCTGATTATAAACAAGCAAGTGCAAAAAATAATGAGGTTGGGGGTTCTTTGTATAGACATCTAGAAATTTGGAAACAACTGGGGGCATTTATTCATTACCAAACCCCCAAACCCAGCCACGAATCATCATCAACTGGAAGGTTTTTTAGTTTTTTTTTTTCTGTGACATTTTATCACCAAGGCTGGGGGAGGGGGAATTGGGGTGATTTTTTTTGGAGAGAGCCCAATGTGTATCGGAGCCGAAACTGCATCTGTTACCATTTAAAAACTGGGAAATTCCATCTTATATCTGAATAGACCATGTTGCGGATATTTTGCACCCACTTGCCAAAGTGCAAAACATACCATAGTGCGAGTGTGTGTGTGTGGGGGGGGGGGGAAGCATCTGCTTTGGTAGAATTTATTTCTTCGATTAGAATGAAACCCCCAATTAAAGTGTGCATGTGAAATGTCTCTGATTTGGCTCCCTGCAGCAGACAGCAGACCTTTCTTTAATTTACAGTTTCACGCCTAAGGATGGCAGTAGCACAAGCTTCCAAAACCCAACATTATCTTTTTATGTTGTGCTTTTCAACCTGCGAGTCTCTCCTGTAGATGTTTGAGCTTTTCTATCTCCATCACGACGCTCACCGTGGAGCAGTCTTACTGCTTGCTGGTTTGGACCTGGGTCACCTTATTTAGTTGTCACTGTGGAAGCCCACATCGAAGCAGGCCAGGTCTGTATGATATTGAATCAAGCAATTGAAAGTGAAATTGGAGCCATTTAGCTGACTGCCTGGACGTCCATGAGGCCAGACATCTGACTTTACTCATCCGATTGACCAGGTCTTCGGTTACTGGGTGGCTTAACCTGAGTTTGTGAAAAAGAGATTACCACCGGGCTCGACTCTGCTCTTTTACTTTTCTTCTCCACCGCTCCCCCCCAACCCCTGCCACTCCCGCACGTTTTCCAGACTAGAAATATAAAATGCCATCCTTATATGGACACACACTCTCTTTCTAGAGTAGGCAGTGACCGTCTTGAATTTAGCTCTGGACTTTTGTTAGCCAGTGCCGTGATTCTTTGTACTCACTCTGTCTTTTCAAGCAGGATAGAAGTTTCAATGCAGAATCATTAATGGATGTGGGTAAGTTGTTGAAAGCTTCTGCTGATTGCCTTTTTTTGGGGGGCTTGGTACAACTTCCATGAATATGGATAGCCAAAGCAGAAAGCAGCCCACTGAGGAACACTTCTCCATCCAGTCCAAGTACTATAAAGAACTCAATATTTTTTTTCCTCTTCTCTGGGTATTTCATAATTCTTAAAGTAGTAACAATGTTTGGATTCACGGAGATGAGCCAAGACTTGGGAGTGTCCTGCATTTACAAGGTTGTTAGAAAGGCAGTATCTTAAAGTTCAAGAAAATATAAACTGGATTTCTATACATTTTAAACATTTTTATTTTCTTGAAGATGTGCAGATGAACTGCAAAATCGTTTTTAGGTGCATTTCTATATATTTACCTTAAATACTTTTTAGAAATCTACTTATAAATCGAGCTCACCTGACCCCAGTTTTTCCAACATTGCGTTTCTCCTAGGTAGCTAGAAAAGCAAAAGAGACTTGTAATATTGTGGGTTCCTTGTGGCCCTTCCAATAAAGCTAGCTTCCCCCTTTTTTTTTTAAGATTTTATTTATATATTTAACAGAGAGAGACACAGCAAAAGAGGGAACACAAGCAGGGGGAACGGGAGAGGGAGAAGCAGGCTTCCTGAGGAGCAGGGATCCTGATGTGGGGCTTGATCCCAGGACCCTGGGATCATGACCTGAGCCGAAGGCAGACGCTTAATGACTGAGCCACCCAGGCGCCCCAAGGCTAGCTTTCCTAAGGCACCAGCTTGGAAATATTGTTTGCTTTTCTCTGTAAAATTCTATTAACCTAAAACTTGGGAACGAAGCAGCAGTGGCGAGAGCTACTATTAACTAATGCTGTTCCAAACACTTTACATGTATTTGACTCATTTAATCTCCAAGACAACATATGGATTAAGTACTTTTATTATTCCCATTTTACAGATGAAGGAATTAAGGCACAGAGAGTTAAATATTTTGTCTAAGCTATCAGTGCTAGGTAGGGGCAAAACTGGGATATTCCCCAGGCAAGTCTGGTTTCAGAGCCCAGAGTGCCAGCTAATTCTTACTCTCAACACGACTTCCTCTTCAGTGCAGTGTAAAAACATCACGTGGCCACATCTACATTTCCAGCAAGTTTGTGACGGTGTCCTTCATTTGCCAGTTTCATGAAATAGTGAAGATCTCCTTCGTTTGCCCATTTTTTCCCCCAGGTTATTTATATAACCAGAGAAAATTCTCTTCGGTAAAAGAGGTGAAGTCTTCTGTTTTGGCAAAATCAACCATAACTACCCGATGTTCTTATTTTGTCTTGGTAATGGACTAAATGTTTGAGTTTACCATTTTTTTTGTTTGTTTGTTTGAATGAATGGTCGGTCCAGTTTTAGAGATAGACAGGGTCTTTAGATTGCCAGCTCCCAACCTCAAATAATTCTGACTTAGTGGAGGGCCCATTACAAATGTATGTGAGTATCAGTAAAATAACACTATACAGAAGAAATGTAATTTTAAGATTCATGAATAGAATGATTTTATAAATAATCACTCAGATGCATCAAAACCCTATCATATATGTATATGTGTGTGTATAAAATATATATATTTTCTGGCATAAACTTACTCTCCTTTTGTGAGCAAACCCACATCATGTTGGGTTTGCCCTGTATTATATAGTTATGTTTGCCATTTAGTCCCAAACTTACCTTTTTCAGCATGGCCGTGTTATAACAGGTGTCTTTTGCATTGAATCACGCATCTAACATTTATGGCCATCATGAACTAATGCCTCGTAGTGGTTCATCCCTGATATTGTGATCTTCCAAAATATAGTCGTGGAAAGGGGAGGGAAAACATTAAATGTCAGTAGTTACAGCAAGACAGTCTCTAGGAAGAGGGCAGAGTTTCTTGCTGTTTTCACATTCCTGTGCCCCTAGCGGAAATGTAAAAGTGCAGGGTTTGCATTGGAATGAGAATGGGGTCACCTACCCTTTGTAGTCGTCATCAAGGAAGCAGAACTTCCTTCCAGAGAGACCATAGGAAATCAATGATCACACTTTGCCAGTGAAGAGGTAAATGTGGACAGCAGACGGCATTAAATAAAAGGGCAGCAGAAAAGTGATTTACTCTAGAAGGCAGTGTGACTTTTTGGTCCGTTAAAGAATTCACATTTTTGATATAATAATTACATTTAAATACTTTCTTTGGGATTATGTGTGTGTGTCTTTTTTTATTTTAAGGAAAGGAGAAATGCCATTGGGTGATGCTACTGTCTTTTCACTTGAGCATAGCTATTTAAGGAAAGCAGAGTGTCTGGAGTATGGTAACAGAGACCCCTCCCCTTACTTTTTTCCTTAATAAGAATTGACCTGATTTGTTACAGTTCCTGGATTTCTGTTTGTTTTTAAATTTCGCATAGTCCCTGATGCAGAGAGGAAGCTTGCCATGGGGGAAGGAGTGTTGCAGAGGGATCCCCATACAGGAGAGGCATGGGTGGGGGGAGTGGGGTGGGGGGTGGGGGGGTGGGGCCGGTGATCCCTGATCTAAAGGGAAGCGTAGGTTTGGAAGCTTAATGAAATGTAGAAAAGCAGGTGTGCAGTTCTAATATGCGTTCCCTCTTTTGCGTGCACTTCTGATTGCTTGGTGAGCACATCTTGTAGATTTGAAATATAGAACTTCAGGTAATAGCTAAGGGGCAAAAGTGAAAGTTTGCCTTATATCTGGGAGAATACAAAATATCCATGTAATCTTGAGTGAAAGCATATTAGAAAGTGTGTTAGTTGTATAACAACAAAACAAAACAGGAAGAAGCGACACAAAGAAAAAGAGAGAAAACTCTCACCAACAACCCCTACCACATTTTGCTCCAATTTATTATTTCCAGTAGCAGTTTAGTCCCTAATGTTAACAATGAGTGATTATGATTCTGTAGTTTCGTTTACAGCATGAATTAGCATTTTGTTTTCTGTTACGGCTTTTGAATGAGGAATTATAATGTATAATTTGCTGAAAATAGATGTTATCTCTTAGGATGAGAACAACCACATAAACTTGAACAAATGATAAAAATGGAATCAATTACATTTCAAATGGAAGTAGTTTACAAACCTCCAAATACAAAGTGGCAATGGTAGCTGGTTATTGTAACAAATAATTAGTTTTTTTAAACAACATTTATTGAATTCCATTGACAATTTGGTAATTGTTCACAGTCGACTGTAGCCCTCCCTCTTCCAAAATGAAATGTGGCGTGGAATGACTGCATTTTATAAACTGCAGTTTTCTTCATTATTTAGTGCCACAACCAGGATGTATATATATTTGCATATGCAACCCCTTCTTAGTAATAGAGGAACACATGCAAGCGAATAAAAACGATGTCACTAAGCCTCTTTGATGGCTTAAGATAAACACTCAAGGGCTGATGATTGACAGTGTTTTTCAGGTTTCAAAGAAAGAAAAGAAGCAACTAGTTTACATGGGTGTATGTGTGCGTGCACATTGAAGGGGGACACATCTGAAATGATTTATCAAATAGATGCAGTCCTATTTTAACTTGGGCAAGAATTAATTTCTCTTTCCACTGCCAGTCCTCCTTCTTCTACCTTTTCTGCTGTGTGTTGTCCTGGTTCGTGTGTAAGCTCCACGCCACCCAGGAAGCTCCCTGCGGGAAGGCACCGCGCCTGCCTTGGCTCTGGAGTCCTCCTCCTGCCTACCCTGTAGTAGACAGACAGAACCCAGCCAACTGGGTTGGCTAAATGGCTGAGAGTTCAGAAAACAATTTTATACCATTATATGTGTCACCTTATTTATTGTTCTTTGTTCCATCTCAGGATGATGAGGGCAAGTCTGCCATGTCATTTTTTTGAAAACGGGAATTTGACTCAGAGAATAAATGAATCCTGCCTTCATTTAAGCATCTCCAGGGAAGAGCATGATTGGTTTACCACTGGCTCACTAGACCTCTTAATTTTTAAAATGAAAAAATTATGAAGTGTATACTTCAATTAATAAATTCAGAAAGGAGAAAGGAGTTAAAGTGGGAATCTGAGGGTTTTTTATTTTACTTTTAATTTTTTTTTTTTTGGTAACTGCGACAAGCTGAGTGGATTATTCATTTTTGATTATTTCTAAGATTAATCTATTTCTTTAAAGTTAATATGCAAAGAAATATGTTCCACATCACTTTATTTTTAGATCCCACGATTCAGTCTGAAACAAATCAGTGGTGCATTATAAACACACGAGAATGTATCTAATGACAGGAGTCAGGCTGAACAGATGCTAAAATAGATGCATCGTGTGAAGTCGAGGGAGCTGCAGGAGGGGATGGAAAAAAAAAATCTCTAGAAGTTGGAGGGCTTGTGAGGTGAACACTACGGAGACTTTTTACCCGTCAGATATGTGCTTGTGCAGTTCAGAGCAGAAGGGACTCCATTTGCTTCTGCATGAAAGTGGGAATCATCATATCCATCTCCTCAAATGCTAGCAAAGATTCAGTGATGCGATTGACTAATGCAGGGCTGAGTCAGTGTTAGGTCTTATCAGTCAGTCCTCAAATATTTATAGAGTACAGACTGATTGGCAGCCTGGTGGAGTGCCTGGCACATAGTAGATTCTTAATACATTATATGGAGTCAGGTATAATAGAACCCATGGATTGAACACTACTATAACCTTGCAGAAATCTTATAAAGCGCTTGATGTGGACTGACTCATCTTGTCATCAGAATAACCCTGTGAGGCGGGTACTCTTATTAGGATTACATATGATCTCTTACCATTGAGACAGCCGAGGCACAGAGATCACAAAGCTAGGAAGTGGTACAAAAGGATTTGTATATCTGTTACATCTGGCTTCCAAGCTCCCGTTTTAACCACCAGCCTGGGCTGCCTTTGGGTGGATGAACAAATGGATGACCGAGGTGAATCAAAGAGGGATAAAACACATTTCCTTAGGCATGGCTGTGGGTTACAGGCAGTGCATCACCTCTATGCCGAGAAGCTTAGAAAATGGGTAGTGCTTTAAGAAAGGAGCAGAGAATAGTGAGACCCCTGGGCGGCACAGTCACTTAAGCATCTGGCTCTTGGCTTCCTCTCAGGTCATGATCTCAGGGTGCTGAGATCGAGCCCTGCATCAGAATCCCTGCCAGGGATTCTCTCTCCCTCTCCCCTCCCCTCCCCAATCTCTCTCTCTAAAATAAATAAATTAATTAAAAAAAAGAAAAGAGTGGAGAATAGTGCTATGGTCATTAGGATGAGGGGGAGTTTACTTTTTACTTTTGACTGGAAGAATCACAGAAGGTTCAAGAAGGTAGTGACATTTGATTTGGGCTCCGAAAAATGGAGAGAATTTGGGCAGGGGAGTGGAAGGATGGAAATGGGGCAGAGGGGGCATTTCTGGCAGAAGGAAAACATAGGAGGAATTTGTCAAGGAGTAGTTGTGAAGGGTTGTTCATTTTTAAAAAATTGATTCGTTTTCATTCAAGATTGATTTTGTGCCTACAATGCGTTTGTCCCTGTCCTCAAGGAGCTTTAATTTGGTAGGAGAGACATAGATCACATGACATATATGATAATATATATATTATAAAAGTCTTTTGTATCTATATCCATATATATACACGTATCATCAATCTATCCATCGCCTACTGTCTCTCTGTTCATCCATCCATCCATCCATCCATCCATCCATCCATCCATCCATCCTCATCCCCTTTAAACTGTGTGAGGTGTCAAGAAAGAACAGTAAAGAATGTATATAGAAAGAACAGGTGAGGGGCTGAGGTCTGTCCTGACTCACATGTCAACTTTGGAAATTTGTTAGTAGGGACTTCTAAGGGTGAATTTCCCTCCAGCAGCAACCCCCTCCCTCTCTCTTACTCAGCAAAGGAAAGGAGCTGGCAGAGTTTGGATCCTGTGAGTAATCTAGACAGAAGACTTGCTTTCCACCCTGCTCTCCCTGTCACAAGCAAGCAAGGAAGCAAGATTTCAAACTTAGTTGGAAAGTTAAGATCTTTGCATCATTTAAAATCCTCTCTGTTGACAATGTCAAGAGAACAGTTTAATGAGTTAAGTCAAACGTAAAATTTTAGTTTGGATCTTCTTGCACTTTTAATAGATTACTAAACTTTTTCTGGGTTAAAATTAGTCACCCAACCTAGAGAGTAAAATAACATCTGAAGTTGGGGACACACTCTGGGCCTTGCAGCTGTGCTAATGAAATCCTTTACTTCTTTCTTTGTGTGATGTCAAACTAAAAGGGTTACATAGCTTTGTGAAAAGAGCCAAAAAACTTGTAAAAGGGAATGGAATCATCTTTACAATGTTTATCAAAGGCTTGTTATTTTAGGAAGTAGGACTCCATTGCTAGTGGATTTTTTTTTGATCCTGCTAGTAACAGTTGCGTTAGAAATAATTGCAAAATGATTTCCCCCAATTAACCTGGTCTTAAAGAACAGGTTGCTAAAGAACAATGGGCTGATTCCTTGTTTGCGTGCGTTAAAATAAATACTGGTTCATTTTCCCAAAGTTTTGGCCATATCCATTCTTTTACTGTACTAGGATAATCAAGTATGATGATGTTTTGGGGAGTGTTTGTCAACTGTAAAGTGCTGTCTTTCTCATTATGGTGGAAAGGGAGACCATTTTTGTATTACAGTAGCACTGAAAACAGACCCAGAAATAAAGTAAATGTTAAATAAATATATATTTATATTTATTTATTTATATATCTCACTTAAGTAGTTATTTTTAGAATGCTTGCTTACAACGATATTAAACATTTGCATTGTGGGGCCTCACTCCAGGACCAAGGACTAAATCTATATTAAATCTCTTGGCCTCCTCTGTAATGGATTCTGTCAAGTGACCTCTCAAAGCATCCCAAACAAGCATTGACTGAGGTCATTTCAGGCTAATGAGTCCTCCCCAAGCAATACTTAGTTGTTTAAATAAAGTAATTAGAGAATGTCCTGTAATATGAGAGCCTTTGGAAATACTCGAATATCCCTCTTTTCTGGAGAATTTCAGGAAAATGCCTCATATGTTTGGGAATATACATAATTAAGAAATCTTCCTAAGTGGTATGCACTGCTGGAATGCTAGCTGTTATTAGTTCTTTTATGCCTACATTGTATGTAAATAGCTACAATTTTTTTCTTAGTCGATTTGTAAATGCCACAGTTTTTTGTTTTTTTTTTTTTTAAATAACATTATTTACACCACCCACAACGTTAAATACATTCGCTGGGCACGGAATAGGTGCTAACTAAAATCTTTCTTGATCATTTGACTAGAACAATAAACTTCGCCTCATTATGGGAATGTAAAGATATCAGCCCCTACTTCAAAAATGGCCAGACCACAGAGGGGGCAGGAATGTTCCTTTAAGTACCAACCAAAAAGGGTATTTGCAAATAAGGGAGTTTTTCTTTCAAAATTAGGACTGACACCACTTTGTGCTGCATTTTCAAGTATAGGGAACACTTTCCTCCTTTATATTTTACTACCTAACTAAAAAAATATATATGTAAACTTGGTTTTCTAGGGCACTGGTTTTGAATATCATCTGCCAGAAAACTGATGAAAGCATATTAATAATTTTCTTATTATAGATATGATACATTTTTGTTTTGGAAATTTTTCTTAAGAAAGTAAAGAGGGGAAAATCAAATCCATACATAATGCAAATACCTAAAGATAATCACAAGTCATATTTTAACATATACACTTCTGTACTTTGTTTTTGGCCTTCATATTTCATTTTTGAATTGGTATCATATATAAGTATTCTTGCAACCTCATAAATCATGACCAACTGCCATGCCATATTTCATAAATGCCTTTGTATCCCTTTCAGTGGCTCTGTAGTATTCCATTGTGTGATTATAGGACCATTTATTTAACCATCCTCCTAAATATTGGGTGTTTAGGTTGTCGCCAGTTATGACTGAACCTGGTGCGTATCTATGATTATATCTTTAGGATAATACTGAGTAGTAGAACTGCGGGGTTAAAGGGCATAACCATTTTAAGACTTTTGTGTTAATTGCGTCTCAGAGAAGAAGCACCAACTTACACTCCCAGGAACTACTTGTCAGGGTCCCAGGTGGAGGCTTTTATAAAATGAATCCTCATAGTACAGTATTTGCCCATTTGAATACTTCAAAATAAACCTTGTTTAATGACCATTATCAGTCAGGAGGTCATACTCACAACAATGATGACCTTCTTTTGTCTTCGGGTTTTGCAAGTTCTTTGGGCTGCTAGAACTAAATGTGGGTTAGGTGACCCAAGCAAATAGTTTATGTCAAGAGTTTAACTCTGGTTATCAGATGAGCGTTTTTTCTCTTTTTCCAGGGCCTATCTCTGCAAATACCTACTGCCTTCTGTTCTGTTGAGATCTACAGAGAGAAAAATCTTTCTTGTTCTGCTCACTGAATTACTTAAACTTCAAAACAAGGAATATGCCTGGACTCTGAGCAGTATGTCTTGTCATCCTAGAGATAATTCCAAGGGAAGAGGAATGTTGACTATATACTAATGTGTCATTATTGTTGGTCTGGTCTGGACCTAGACATGACAAATCTTAGAGGTATTCATGAAAATGAAAACTCTTATACAAGAGTCATAATGATTAAGTTCCACAGGAAGGTCATTCTCATTTCTCTCTAGCTCTCCCCACTTCCTTTCTCAGTTGACTTCCTTGCAACTTTTCCCGTAGTGCTTTAGGATCCTTGGTCCATTGGCCATATGAACTCCCTTTCCCCAAATCTTGCCTTTACTAAAATTTCATTCCTTTCTAAGAAAGTGCATTTTGGGGAGGGGGCAGAGGCTGTTCATTTGTCTACACCCCTTAGGCCCAGAGGAACTGGGGTCATTGTTGCTTCCAGAACATTACTTTGCCATTATCCCATGAAACTGTACGATTCCTGTACCCTCCAGTGAAATTTCCATAGACTATATCAGACCCCTTTTCCTGGCCATCTTACCATCTTTCTGTCACTTCCCTGTGTCCCCTCAGGGCCCAGGACCTGGCTCATGTCTCCTCTCTACCCCAACTGCCACCACCCAATGATCTTCGGCATCTGTACGTGGAGAATGTACCCAATGGCTCAGCTTCAGAGTGGCAACACTTCAGCCCCCACGATGCTTTGGCAGCCCAATCACGTCACCCATACCCTGGCCTCGTCCTTTGGAATGGCTCTGCTTCTGGAACCTTAAATTGTGATGTAATTGTGTATGACTATAGCCTCTTAGCCTTCCTGCTCCCTCACCCATTTATTGCCAAGATCTCTGTCCCTGTACTACCCTCCCTTTTCCCCAGTTCATCAACCATACTTTCTCCCCACTCCTTTTTTAGCCAGCCCAGAGCCCATGATATGTCACTTTAGCCACTCTCTGGCCAAAACCTCAAAGCCCTTAATCTCTTACCCTACTATATCTCCCCACAAAATCCTAGTCTTGGATCAGTCCAACCAACTGTTTTGTTTGCTTCTGCTTACAAGCTGTTGCCTTGCTATTGGAAAAACCCAGTCATGCTAAAGAATGCTGCTATCATTTTATTGTCCCCAACCTCCGTGCCATTCAGCAAGCCTTGTTTGGGTCATCGAGTTCACTCCCTATCCATATCTGCAATTCTAGACTGTCAATAACTCCCCTGCCCACCACTGGCCCCCTTCTCAGGTGAGGATTCATGATTACCCAATGTAAGTTCTGTCAACTTTTGGTCTCATATCTGGAAATCTCCCATCTGTTCAGCCCCAACTCTCCTTGCACCTGTGGAACTCATTCCCTCCCATTCTCTCCAGGATGTGGAGCTGTTAGTTACGCCTTTGTGACCCCACTTAGGAATAAATGTATCAAAATCTCTCCCCTCTTGAAAAATTTCTCCATTAACCTTTCACTTCCCTATAGAGGTTGCCTGTCACCTTTTGTTGAATGGCATGAAAGGCCCAGCTCTTTTTGGGGACTGTACATTTTAATGACACAAATCCACATGACTGTGAGGTTGGTTTCTCTCAGTAGCTCACAGATTCTTGGAGTGAAGAGGCAGATAGTGTTCCAGAGCAGGGGACCTATTGCCACACTCAGCAAGAGACTTGTAGACAATCATTGTTTCCAAATTGCCTCCCCTCCCCTTCACTTTTTAGTGACCTCTAATAATGGTTTAGCCTTCACTACTTTGCTGAAGCTCTCTTCTGGCAATGACTTTATAATTCCCAAATGCTGGGGACTCCTATTCCTTTATATACGAATTTTTTTTGACATTTGTGTGACTTTGTCGAGAAATTCCTCTGGTGTCTGTTGCATCTTCCTGTCTTTCATTGTGTTTTCTCCTCTCCCTCATGGACTCTCTTGCTTTGCCTGACTTTAGTTGTGGTGTTCCTGGGGTCCCAACCTGGATCACATTTCACTCTACACTGACTCTCCCATGGCAATCTACCCACGCATGGAAATGAGAGACATGCCTATCTTTCAGATTTGTGTTTCCAGGCAAGACCTCTCTCCCAAGTTCCAGAACTGTTTAACCAACTGGCTCCTTGACAGTCCCATTGATACTTCAAGCACAGTATATCAAAGACAGAATTCCTCATCCAGACTACGTTGTTCTTTAATTCCTTAGCTGGATAAAAGGTCACAATACTCATCATACTTAGACTTTTGCAGGATACCAAGCCACCCAAAACTTTGTGGCTTAAAACAACAACCATTTATAAGCACATAATTATATGGGTCAGGAATATGGGCTGAGATCAGTTGGGTGCTTCTTCTGCTGGATTTGGCAAGGTTCATTTCGGTCTGTGGTCAGCCGGCAGTTGATGGTCTGACTGTTGTATCTGGCAGATGGCTGGCTGTTGGCTGGGGTATGGGGCTGACTGAGCCCTGTATCGATGTATTCGTCATCCAGCAGGCTAGCCCATGCCCTTTCACATAGCAGTGATCACAAGATTCTCAAGAAAAGCAAGAGAGAGGAAGCGGTAAGGTTTCTTGAGGCCTCTTGCTTGCAACTTGTAAAACATTACTTCTGTCTTATTAGTTTGGTCAGAGAAAGTCACGAGGCCTTCCCAGATTTCAGGGAGTAGTGAAGTCGATTCTACCACTAGAAGGGAGGGGCTGCAAGGCCATACCACAAGGACCACGTAGGTGTGTGGTGGCTGTGGGAGGTGGGTGGGTGGGAGGGAATTAGACTGATTTTAAGTGGTTCATGCAATTGTAGGGGCCTGGTAAATCCAAAATCTGCAGAGCAGATCAGCAGGCTGAAGACCCAGGAGGGGCTGCTGCTTGATTCTGAAGCCCATCTGTTGGCAGAATGCTTGCTCAAGGGAGATCAGTCTTTCTTCTGGACAGATGTGGATGAGGTCCGTCCACATTATGGAAGATAACCTGCTTTACTCAGTCACCAATTTAACTATTAATCTTCTCCAGGAAACACCTTCATAGAACCATCCAGAATAATGTTTGGCCAAATATCTGGGCCCCACGGCCCACCAGGTTGACACATAAAATTAATCATCACACAGTCCAACTGTCTTGGTCCCTGAGGCACTTCGTAATATAGAGTGTGAGGACTGGAGTGTAGGCAGAAGGATTGGCCTAACACAGATAAAGGACTGACCTATGGACATAGGTAGAAGACACTCTTATTGAAAATGCTCGGGCGCCTGGGTGGCTCAGTTGGTTAAGCGACTGCCTTCGGCTCAGGTCATGATCCTGGAGTCCCTGGATCGAGTCCCGCATCGGGCTCCCTGCTCGGCAGGGAGTCTGCTTCTCCCTCTGACCCTCCCCGTTCTCATGTGCTCTCTCTCAAATAAATAAAATCTTTTTTTTAAAAAAAGAAAATGCTCGTGAGTTCTTGCCTCAGTTAGAGGTTAGCTAGCCTTTTAAAGAGATCTTCTGTAGTCTGAAAAGGAATCGTCATGGGATTTTCTGTAGCTAGAGTAGAAACAATGACAAGCCTTGAGTGTTTAAGAAAACTTTAAAATCCTTATTTGACAGTGAACTTGATTCCAGTTGATAAGACATAACACAAATACAGATACCCTGTTCATTTTTATGCAAACATGAAATCAAAGTTTATGATATGTACTGGGAAGGGGTATCTAGATAAACAAAATCATGAAAATCAAAGAATTATTTGATTAGGAATCTAAGCTGAAGTGCTGATTATCATAGCTCAGTTGTCTTCCTATCCTATTACTCTTAGATCTATTTGTGATCCTAATCAAATTCCTTGTAGTTTCTTGTCTCTGAGCAGACTCAGAAGAGTTATGAAAAGAAATAATTGTTTTCTTTTTTTTTTTTAAAGATTTTATTTATTTATTTGCGAGAGAGAGAATGAAAGACAGCATGAGAGGGAAGAGGGTCAGAGGGAGAAGCAGACTCCCTGCCGAGCAGGGAGCCCGATGCGGGACTCGATCCTGGGACTCCAGGATCATGACCTGAGCCGAAGGCAGTTGCTTAACCAACTGAGCCACCCCGGCGCCCCGAAATAATTGTTTTCTTAGAGAGTTTTTGGATCCTGAGAAAGTCCTTCATAGCGGAAGAGGCCTTTGTGGGTGGTCATTTGAATGGGCAATAACAGGCATGAGCTACGTTTCCAGTAAGCCTTAAAAACACTTACAGGGATGAAAAATTTGGAGCAAGCTATTTTTTTTTTCTTCAAATGGCCAAATGTTCAGATGACGAAATACTGTTTTCAAAGATGTCTGTAGGTATCTGGTCCAGACTTAATACGCAGTTTTTATGAAATCAAGGGGAGAGAGAAATGTTACTTGTGATGATGAATTCAACAACACAGTGGTTATTAATACGGTCATTGTTTTTACTGTTGAGTATAATTTGGGCCTTAGATTCCTTTATTTGTACTGGGAAGAAAAGAATCTCTGAAGCATATATATCTTCCCAGGAAGGTTTGCATAAGAATTCTACATTGCTTTCAAGTTTTGACCTCTGCAAATTGAAACCTATCCATATAGAAGTTCTAAAAGGAAATTCAAGAATAACGCGATGGTGAAAGGTGCGGTATTTTACCACCAGCTCTGCAAGTTACTCACCTTCAGTTTTTTGATCTCTAAGATGACACGTGTGAAAAGCTCCGGCTGGTGCTTGGCATGTGGGCAGCACACAGAAGCAACAGTGATATTAGTATACAAGGGGACAGAGGGAGACAAATATGGTACCTGTGAACAGATGCTAACCCGGTTTACAAGAGGCAGTGGTGGGGAAACCATAATATCCACTTGACCTCATTTTTCTCTGTCCCTTTCTTGATTTGTTCCCAATGTTGGCGATGAGGTAACTTTCAATAAAATATTTTCTAGGAACAAACACATTTCTTCCTTTGTTGAGAAGCCTCATGGCCTAATCCACATGAGTCAGGTCATTTCTAGAAGGTCTGTTGTCGTCTGCTTCAGATTTGAATATTTTTTTTCCTGATTTGCAAACAAATGGGAGAAAAAGTGCCTATATATTTGCAGGGAATAAAAACATGTAATACCAAAGAAAATTAGAAGGTAAAACTCCAGAATAACATGATTCTTCAGAAAATACAATCCAATTATAGGAGACAGGTAATATCCAGTTCTTTTTTGGTTGACCTATAATAAATGCAGATTGCTTAGGTATTTAACATAGAGTGGTATTTCAAAACCAAATGGTGACGATTATTTCCATTATCAGTGGAAAAAGTAATGTTAAGGTAGAAATTAGTACTTGGGGCTTATAAATGGGAGAAAGAATCTTTTGAGCAAAACTCGCTGAAAGATTGTAACTCTTTTGATCTCAGGTTAGAGGATTGTTCTTTCAACAAATATTTTGGGAGGCTCTATCAGGTTCCAGGCACTGTTTTAGAACCTGGGCCTATAGCAGTGAGTAAGCAAGAAAGGCCCTGGCTTTGGTGGAATTTATAATCTGTCAGTAAATGTAGGCACAGGAGAACCCATGAAATGATCAGTGCTACGAAGATCGTGGAAAAGGACCCTATGATGTGTATTGACAGTGAACGGGATGGGGTGTGTGCCGTGGAGGGATGTTCAGGCTGGGGGTAGTCAAGGGAGGCCCCCCACCGGGGTCTTGTTGGGGCTTGTGGAGGAGGTTGTTCTGGGCGTGGAAAGACTTCCCTTGTGGCGAGTGAGGGGATGTGGCTGAGATTTGGAGGGAGGCGGCAGAGCCCAGATCCCAGGAGACTGCAGGTGTAACAGGAGGAGTTTAGAATTCATTCTCAGTGATATGGGAATCCCCTGGAGATTTTTAAGCGGGAGAGGGATGTGGCCTGATTTATGTTTTCAGAAGATCAGTGTGACGGCTGCTTTGAGGAGGATGGGCGAGAATGAATAAGGGGAAGAGTGAACCGTTGGGGCTCTTGTGTAACACAGATGAGAAAGGCGGTGGAGGCGGGGACTGAAAATGGAGAGTCGTTCCCCCAGATGAAGAAGGAGCGTATGGGCAGCCGCCTCCACTTACCATCGTTGAGAGAGGCCATCTGAGCGTTTGGTAGAAGTGCAAAGACAAACCTGAAGGCGGCCCCTCGAACACTGGACAGTGGACAGACCATTCTGGGCCAAGGCACAGCTGGCTATTTCATGAAGTGAGGATCGGAAAGTGTTGAGCAATGATAGATCCAGTTATATAGGAAAATAATGTTCTTTGAGTAGCGGAGAGATTTAAGAAAATTTAGCATGTCAAAGTTAAGTAGTGTGTTCAGGGCAGATGCCCATGGTCTTGGTGGCAAGTTGGATTCTACCAACTTTCTTACTCACTGCTCTGTACCCAGGATGCGAAGGTGTCACTGTGGTGGACATGTGCTGTGGACCCTTGTGAGCCCTCCGGTGTTTTTAGCAATATCTGTTTTAAAGGTCTAAATGAGCAGACCTTTGGGCTCCTGGCTGGCTCAGTTGGTAGAGCATGGGACTCTTGATCTTGGGGTTGTAAGTTTGAGCCCCATGTTGGGTGTAGAGATAATTTAAAAATAAAGTCCTAAAAAATATAAATAAATGAGCAGACCGCTGTTGTTTTGGTTGTTCTAAAGAACAATCACCCAGTTTGAAGAAGGGCTTGGTTCCCTTTAGAAGGTCATTGCCTCTGTTGTTCTGTGGGAAAGGATGTCTTCTGGGGCTGTTTCATGCTAGTGTTTCCTCCTTTTGTTTGCAAGGAAGAAAACCCATTACACACACACACACACACTCACTCTCTCTCTCTCTCACACATACACACACAAACATGGCTTCGGTGGATAGCAGATGTCGGGTGAGGATTCAGACTCATTGTGGGATGCAAGGTCAGAAAGTGAAGTGAAGCCACATGTCACGTAAAGTAAGTCCGGGCACTGCAGAGTCTGGACGAAGGCTAACTTGCCCTTTGCTGTCTTAGGAGCCCCCCTCTTCCCCTGACTCATGAGGCCGAAGATTCAACCTAAATGGCTGCCAATCCAGAGTATGCTTTGTCGCCTCTCAGCTCCAGTGACCCCATCCCAACTGATGCTCCTTTTCTGCCTTTCTTTGCTCAGTTTCCTAGAGGGCAGCCCCTGAAGTTACCTGCGTGGTCCTGGTTTGTGGTGGGGGTCTGGAGCCAGCTAGTGTGGCCCTAATCCATCCACTTGGTAGTGCTGGGCAGAACAGTGATGGATGGATGGGTCTAGGGTAGCTGTTTTGTGAAGAGGCATCATGGGTTTCTCCACAGCCTTGGGGCCCCTTGGCAATGGAGGGAGGAGACTGTGTCTGGCCATGTCATGGAGCTGGGGAGGAGATACCGTTGGTGCCAGGCTAGGCGGGAGGGCTGGGGGAGGGTTGCGGTGGAGTAGTGGCGAGCAGAGGAAAGATGCCACCAAGGGCTGAAGGGGCCTGCTCCGGAAGGGATGCTCCATAGGTGGTGGCTGAATTTTCACTTGTAAAATTAGGCAAAGATGTGAGACAGTTCTCTAGTCCATTCTTAGTCATGTTTCCACCTGCCTTCGTGAGTTCCGGCTGCTATAACAACACACCACACACTGAGTGGCTTATAAATCGCATTTATTTCTCACAGTTCTGGAGGCTGGGAAGTCCGAGGTCAGGGTGCCTGCCTGGTTGATTTCTGGCGAGACCCTTTTCTGGGTTGTAGACAGCCGGTTCACATGCCCCAAACAGAGAGATCCTGGTCTCTTCTTTTGGTTGCGAGAATAATCCCAGTGTGGGGGCTACTCCCTCATGACCTGGTCACCTCCCAATGGTCCCACCTCCTAATGCCATCACACAGATTGGATGTCAGCATAGGAATTTTTTTGGGGGGGACACCCACATTCAGTCCATCACACCCTTGAGACTCAGAGTTCCACCTTTCATTCTGGCCTCTCCGTGGCAGCCTTCTGTGTTGTTATTGGTTTAAGAGCATCTTTGTCTCTGCCCTCCCCTTGAGGAATTGAAATATATAAGGACCTCCTACAACTCAATAGCAGAAAACCAATAACTGAATGTTTAAAAATGGGCTAAAGATTTGAATAGACGTTTCTCCAAAGAAGACATACAAGTGGCCACCAGGTTTATGAAAAGATGTACAACCTCGCTAATCATTGGGGAAATGCAAGTCAAAACCACAGTTAGACATCACCTAGTACCTGTCAGGATGGCTATCATCAGAAAACACAAGATGACATGTGTTGGTGAGGATGTGGAGGGATTCACCTGTCCCTTTCCTTCTCCTGGCTTTGGTGTGCACCAGCTTCCAGAACAAGGTGCAGTTGGGTGATAGAAGATGTGTTGAGAAGAAACTGCATCACCGCTGTCTTAGTCCGTTCAGGCTACTAGGACAAAAACACCACAGACTGGCTGACTCAAGCTACGGACATTTATTTCTCTCGGTTGTGGAGCTGGAAGTCCAAGATCCAGGTGTGGGCAGATCAGTATCCGGTGAGGTCCACTTCCTCGTTTACAGATGGCAGTCTTTGAGCTGTGGCCTCATATGGCAAAACAAGTGAGAGAGTTCTTTGGGGTCTCTCTCTCTCTTTTTTTTCCTTTTTTTCAGAGAGAGAGAGAGAGAGAGAGAGAGAGAGAGACAGCATGAGCATGGGGAGGGGCAGAGGGAGAGGGAGAGAGAGAGTCTCAAGCAGATGCCATGCTCAGCATGGAGCCTGATGTGGGGCTCGATCTCACGACTCTGAGATCATGACCTGAGCCGAAATCAAGAGTCGGACGCTTAACTGACTGAGTCACCCAGGTGCCTCTGGGTTCTCTTTCCTAAGGGCACTAATTCCATTGATGACAGCTCTATCCCCATGACCTAATCACCTCCCAAAGACCCCCACCTCACACCATCACATGAGGGTGGTTATGATAACCAACATATGAATTTGGGGCGGGGGGACACAAACATACAGACTGTAACAGTATGGACTGAATTATTTCAATGATATTGAATGGATATCTTTTAACCAGTAATGTTCTCTGGATTCTCAGAATATGTTTGGTAAAGGTGGGCAGTGTCTTCCTGCCTGATTAACTCAGAAATGCATAAAGGCGAGATTTTCGGAGAGTTTTCATGCCCCTGCGCTCCCCCAACGCCTCACATTTGAGGACTTCAGAAGAGCTATAGATGTGCTCCTAACTTCGGAAATGCTTTAAGTCGAGAGCTTCACAAACACCAACATATTTCCTGAGAGGTTTGGAAGAAATGAATCCTCTGTATGCAAATTATGACTATTTCATAATAACAAAACCCACTGCGAGTATTCTGAATGGGGCTCCTTTAACACACTAATCCAAAACTGACAATCTGGTTGTGTCATCGTAGACAAAAAGGAATTGCTGAGATATTGATTTTATATCAACACAGGCCTACAGAAACATGATTTAGGAAACATTTAAATAAAAGACCAGTCAGAGAAAGGGGATTATATGAATCTTCAGGACAGAGAGACGATCAGTCTTGAGATCTTATTTAATGTTCACACCTGTGAGTGCCACAGACTGCCTAGGGTTCTGTCCTCAATGGTTGGGGTGAATCTTAACATTTGTGGGTGTTTTGAGTAGAGCTGGTTTTCAGGCACGGGAGTGTTTTCAGGGAGTGTCATTAGCAGAAGCCCGGCTGAGCTGACTACCCGGTGGGAAGTGCTGCTCCGTACGGTCACCAAGCAGGTGGCCTCGTTTTCTCCCAAACTGACCACCTCCACTGCTCAGCAAACATGCACCCAGGCCCCTGGCCCCCGAAGTACTTCTTCCCAGGTTTGATCTTCTCTAGGGGCCGGTCTGACTTTCCCACGTACACTGATCTCACCTTCCCTAGCGTCCACGCGCTCAGCGGTTGATGATGAACAACCCTGCACTGGTGTGTGTCCTGTTGTATCTAGACGGTCGGCTCCTTGGGGGTAGAAACAGCTCTCAAAATGGACCCATCCTCTTGGCTACAACTCAAATTCACACGTTGCTCATTCCTGGCCTGGAGTGCAGCAGATTCTTCACTGCACTGCCTGTAAATAAAGTTTCTACGACTCAAGCTTGGCCGTGGTCATCCTTGTTTGAAAACCCTTGCGGGTTTGTGGTGCTGTGACCTGGCTGGGTCGTCTGCACTTCAGTCCCACCTCCTATCACTTTCCCTCTCCCTTCCCTCTGGCAGAGCTATTTCTCGAATCCTGATCTTGAATCCTGCTGAGCCTTTGCTCCTACCTCCCCCGTACCCAGACCTGCCTTTCCAACTCTCACGGTTCTCTCATTTTTAGCATATTATTAAAAAACAACGCACACTCTTTGGACTAAAATAGGGACATTAAAACGGAAGGAAGAGCGGTAGAGAATGTATGTCATAATGAACACGATTTGACCAACCAGACAAATACATAATCTGTGCAGGTTAAAAAAGCATATTAATAACTTCATGAGGTTAACCAGTTTAGGACTCAATTAGAAATGTGATCCCAGGAACTACATACAAATTATTATAATTACCGTGACAGGAAATAGCACTCCGAGGAGATGGTAGGAGGCAGAAATTTAAAAGGGGAATATATTATTTAAAAGTCAGGCAGCTTCTCTTTGCGGCCCGAAGAGTTGAATTGGGAAAATTAAAGATCTCAGATCATAAAACTACCAGCAGAATGAAGTACTAAGCTAATCCACTCAGCAGAAAGCAGCTCACCACCGTAACTGGAAACACAGGCTTGTGGTTACTTAATAGAAGCGAACATTTCATCATGTCGGGGCCAATGTGTGCCATAGATTTAGCATACCATCTCTAACATATTTTGCAACTTGGACAATTAATTCCACACCTGTGCTGTCCCATATCCAGCTTTATAAAACATGTCCTCCCCATAAAAATAAATGTGTGTGGCAAATAGCTCTCTCTCTTGTTTGCCAAAAACCAGATTACTATCAGGAAGGCCGAATTATCACCTGCTGTCAACAAACAGATTACCCAAGTTAAAGTCATTACCACTGCTGTCATTATCTTACATATTAAAGCTGTTATGGATGAACGGAGGGACGAAATTCCGCGGTCTTGAATTTATCTGGGGCTTCTATTAGACCTTTTTGAACTTCATTTTGCATGCTTGTAAGACAATGAATTAAAACTACCCATGCAGCCCTACATTTTTTTTTTTTTAAGAGAAACTGCCTCTTTAAATGAAGAATTTTTTCCTTACTGCTGAAGGTTTTAGATTAACTCAGCATCCCATGAACCTTTTCATGTTGTCATCTCCTGACATTTTTCTTTCTGGATTTTGAGAAATATAATACAAGATAAAAATACACTTGGAGGTGAAACAGCGAGAGGTGGAGATAACAAGGATATTTATTTAGTTTCCTCTTCTGCTTTTATTTTTCCCTGATTATTTATGTAATTTATGCTTCTACTCTTTTTTAACCTCCAAAGTCTGTTTCAGTTAACTTTGATTTCCACGATTCTAGTTTATTTAATTAAACTCTTTGAAGACTTTTGCCCACCCCATTTAAATGAAACATGGCCGAGGAGAGAGTGAATATAAACATCTTTGCATAACTGATACGTTGAAAAATGCATGACCACTTAAATGTCACAACTCGGCGAAGCACTTCTTTTTCATTCTGGTGCTATTGAATTTTGAGGACAAGCTGAATTTTGCATTTGCAGCTTTGCTAAAATCAGGTAGTACCGTAGTCTTGAGCTAAGAACGACCTCCATGATGAGCTTGTGCTTGAGAGCTCAAAGAATCTCTCCCTCTGCTCGCCTCCTCTCCCTACTCTCTCCCTCCTCTTCTCCCTCCTCCCTTTCTTCTTTTCCTTTCTTCTTTCCTCTGGCAAATAGCCAGGGCTGTGGGCATGACAGATGTAAGGCCAGCCTTGGGCTGAGGCGGTGAAGTCCACGTTCGGGACAGCTGCCCCACCTCCCACATCCTGTGCCTCCGGGGCCTGTTCCCTAGTGTGGCTCGGGTTCCGCCAGGTCCAGCGAGCCCTGGGAATTAATTTTGTTCTGGGTGGTGTAGCTCTTCCTGACCAGACTGCTCATTTACTTGCTCTTCAGTAGTCAGGCTGCAGTAGCTGAGACTCCGAGAATGAGGTAAGGTCTGATTCAGATGTCCTACCAGCAGGATCCCGCGGGCAGAAAGGGGCAGGGGAATACAGATTGGAAAGGGAAGTGAAAGGACACAGAAACAATTAGCTTATTATGAGACCAAGTAGATCAGAGCCAGAAGAGCTAAAGGCAGGGGAATGGGTCAGGAAACTAGCATTTCCTGAGCACCTACTAGGGGCCAGTCACGTGACTACAGGTCCGGGGGCAGGGAGGAATGCGGGTGGGGACTGGGGCATGACCTTGTCAGTTGGTCACTGTCTCCATCATTCCCAAAGTGGCTCTCTGACCAACAAGTGCTGACTGTTTTTCATAAGCAGGGATTTTTATGCTGTGAACCAGAAAATCTATGCTTCTCGGGAGAGGAAGATGGAAGCGCCTAACCCGCAGACACTTCTGGTCTACCTTGGGATACTGGAAGGATGCATGAAAGTTAAGGCACTGCCACAGTCTTTAAATAACAGTTCTGAACAATAATACAAGGCCTTCCAGGGTTAATTGTCAAGTGAATGGCATGGATAACCATTGTTATAGGAACTCCTAGGAGAGAGAGAGACCTCTCTTTGGGCTTGATTTAGAACAAAGAATTTGAACAGGGATCAAAAGATTTGGAATATTCTCCACAACAGGATGGATGAGGAGAAGAGAAAGAGCGAGAAACTGAGGCAGCTCCTTTTTTAGAAGAAATCCTTCTGGGGGGAAAAATGTCCCTGGAGGTATGGGGTTTGACCCAGAGGGTCGGGTCACTTGCCCATGACAGGGCACTACGTTCATGGCAAATCCAGGCCTAGAACTTCAGGCGCTATTGGCAGGAATGGGTCATTTTGTTGGACTATATCTTGGATCTTTAACAGGCAAAGATCGGAATGGTTAAAACCGGAGGCTTCCAGTGTGACCATGGAGTGCCTATGGCTGCTGGTGAGAAGCTGGCTAAAGCTGTCTTAATTTTTTCCTACTTTCTTCTAGAAATACATTTTTTTCCCGAAGTGAAAGCAGTTGTGGTAGTACCTGGCTGGCAGCCGTATAGTTCCCAGGTATGAGAGCCTGCCCCATACCAGTGGAACATTTTTACCTCATCACCGGGGGCTGCTTTAATGACTTGTAGCCTTGAACCTGGAAGAAGTTAAGGAGATTATAGGAAAACATTACACCAAATGTAGAGAGAGAATGGAAGGGAGCATACAGGTAACTTCTCACTGGCTTGCCTAAGGAGTCCTAGCTGCTCCGTAGTGATTTTCTAACTTGATTTTATTAACTACAAAGCCCTGTGCTTGACTGAACCTCTCGCACAAAAATCCCCAAGTTGAAAACAGATGAAAATGGTCCTCCCATGTCCTCTGTACCTAAGCCTTTGCTCAGGGTGCCTCGTTCAGCCCTCGGGGTTAGAAATCCTAGATTCCCGGAATCCGTTCTCTCTGAGAATGAGAAGGATGGATAAGGATCAGAGGTGGGGGAAGACAAGTGGTCTAGGCCAGTTCTTTCCAAACTACAGCTCATTTTCCCCGGGGGTGGGCAACGGCAACGGGAGGAGGGAAGAAGATATTAGAATTTCTGTGTCTTTTTCTTTTGTATCGCATCCTCTTCAAGTTTTCTTGGTTTATATGTTATCATGCATATAATACATTAGTGCAGTAGAAGTAACTTATAATGAAGTCATATGACATTATGTTATAGATTAGAAAACACTCTGGGGGGATGTGCTCAATTTTATTTTTAATTTTACTCATGAGGTAAGAATCGGACATGTTTGGAGACCACTGTCCTGGACTATGACTTTCAAATGCTAATTTTTAAAAAAGATTTTATTTATTTTTAAGTCATCTCCACACCCAGTGGGGGCCTTGAATGCACAACCCCAAGATCAAGAGTCACTATGACTGTCAACCTTTAGTACTTCAGCTCTCTTCTCTAAAAGGACCTGGATCCCACCATGATAGGAACAAGAAGCCAGGCTTGTTCAAGAAGAGAGTTTGACCGCTCCCAGGCATTCTATAATTTGTCATTTATGGCAGGTTTTGAGGACATCAACATTGCAGTGGTATTTTTGAGAGAAAATTTTTATCACTATAGCTCCAAAACACATCACAAACAGAAACAATAATTTCATTAGTAGCTGAAAATTGTAATAATGCTGTTGAATATAAATTTCCCTGCTGTGGTAACTCTGAAACACAAGGATGATGAATAAAAAATTGCAGCAGTAATATTGGGAATAAACTTTATTGCCACGAGTAAGACACAGTGGGAGGATTGATGGAGACTAAAATTTTGGGTGATGGTTTTCCACCAGTGGTATGGGTATTATCAGTGGGAATGTATTTTTTTTTTTTTTTCTCCAGTATTGTACTCTCACTTCTGGTCAACAATCCTTGCTCCACAGGGAATGGGATAATGCTTCCTTCACTCCAACCCCGATTCTCACATCTGTTTCTTACTCAGTCTTTTATTACCTCAGTAATTCTACCTTGTTTCTTCAGCCAAAACCCAAGGATCGTCCTCTCCTTCCCTGTTCCTTCACATCAAACCCATCCCCGAGTGCTATCAGTTCTGCCTGTGAGTCATTGTGTTCCTTTCCATCTTCTCTGCCACCTCCTGGTCTGATCCTGGATGACACAGTACCTCCTACTGGATCTACCCACTTCCCTCCAAATAGCTCATCTCTCAGGGCCCGAGTGAACACTGCCATCCAGCCAGTGGATCAGCCACCTACCAGCTAAAGCCCTCCTGTGGCTCTTTCCCTTATTTCCAGATTTAACCCAAACACCTTGCTGTGGTCTTCAAAGCACTGCAAGATGGCCAGCCTCACCTGCAGTTCTCTCCTTGGGTCACCACATCTAGCTGGACTGAATTATGTCCCCTGAAAATTCACATGTTGGAGCTCAAACCCCACAATGTGATGGTATGTGGAGGTGGGGCCTTTAGACGAGGTCATGAGGGTGAGCTCCTCAGGATGGAATTAGTGCCCTTCTAAGAAGAGACACCAGAGAGCTTGCTTCTTTCTCTCTTTGCTATGTGAGAACACAGTAACAGGATGGCCTTCTGAAAGCCAGGAAGAAGGCTCTCACCAGGAACCGAATCGGCTGGCCCCTTGATTTTGGACTTCTTAGCCTCCAGGACTATGAGAAATAAATGCCTGTTAAGTCACCAGGCTGATGTTTTGTGATGGCAGCTTGTGCTTGCCAGCCCCGAGACACTCCTGTTCTGTCATCTGTGAGCTGGCTCATGTCCATTCTTCAGGTTCTCAGCTATCTGTCTTTTTGAGCGTCCCTCCCTGACCACCCCCTAAAGCAGCCACGGGGGCCTCGCCACACCAGAACTGTGGCCTCCACTCCTCCAGGGGGCGCTGTTCACACAGATTGGAGGCGGGGCAAGGTGGCCCCTGCAGCTGTGCGTTGAAGGGGTCCTTCATCATCTCCTTTTTTTCCCTTCACAGACATTATCCCAATCTGACATTACCTTGCATGTCTGTTGTTTGGATAAACAGAAGCCTGGTCTTTAAGGAAAAGGAGGTCTTGTGACTTCCAGGTTTGTAGTCTGACATCTAATGGCAAAGACAGATGCCATGTCCCTGTTGGCAAACAAAATCCGCACGTCTGCTCATCTGTGAGAATTGCACGGAGCAGGGTCAAGCCACAGTGGAGCCTGACACAGGGGTAAACTCAGTAATACCCATCCTGCCTTTACTTATGATTTTGACATTGTGTTCATCATTTTTTTTCTGTCAGTTTTTAAAACACATTGCATTAAAATATTATCGTGATTACTGAGATTTTGGTGTTCCTGCAAGTGCTTCACCTGCCCCACCCGCGTCCTGGCCCTGGCTGGGAACCTTATATCGATGAGGAATATATAAGGAGTACATAAGGAATCAAAGGCCTTATTTTGGCTCAGGGGCAAAGAGGGAGGGATTGCTGAGTAACGTGGGCTGCGGTGTGTATGGCTTTGGGTGCATGCAGTCTATTGCCCACCCTGCTAAACTGACACTCAGAGGCAGCACATAGCAAGGGCTAGGAAATGGCACAGTTACCTTCCATTGGCCCAGCACTGACTGAAGCCGGGGAGCATAACAGAGTGGTGGGAAGAGCAGAGCTTGGGAGTCTCATGGCCTTTGGGTTCAAATCTTGCTTTTGCCAATTTGTTAGCCATGTGGTTTGGGGCAAGTGATTTATCTTCCCCGAGCCTCAGCATCCTGGTTAGCAAAATGGAGAGGTAGAAATGCCACATCTTTCTTTGGGTTGCTGCGAATATTAAAAGAGATCATTGATGTGTCCCGTGCATATCCACTTAGTGCCCGCAGTGTGCTCGCTTTGTGCTTGGCATCGAATTCAGAGGTGAGCCACAGAAAAGGGGGATGCTGTCTTGCCCCTCTCGGCATTTGCTGGCCGGAGGGTGTGGACATGAATCCGAATCGCCAGTGTGCTAAGTGCCCATGCTGGGACGGGGTGGTTGCCCTCATCAGAGAGCTCAGGGAGGGGCAGCGGTGTCGGTGAGATCCACAGAAAACACAGCGGCATAGCAGGTAGAAGGGGCTCCCACGGAGGAGAAACAGCTTGTACAGAGACCCGCTGGAGGGGAAGGCATGGCCTGCGTGCAGAAAGGAATGCATGCCATGGCGCTGCGGAGCTGAGCAGCAATTGACGTAATTTCTGTTGCTGTGTTTACCGTTGTCAGCACTCTGCTGGGCCCTGGGAGAGACGGGGAGGATGGGATCCAGAAGGTTCACTGGCCTGCTCATGCCACCTGCAGGAAGGACGGTTCTGCCTCCAAAGGCAAGAATCGAGTCAAGCTCTGAGACTGTGTTCCCTAGAGAAGGTTCCAGTAAGAGGCAGGAGAAGCCACCAAGGTGAAGAAAGAGGGAAAAGAGTTAAACCAGAAAGAGCCAGCCTTAGGATGGACAGTGAATAAACAAGAAGGGACGTTTCTGTGTCACCAGCCAGATTTCTTTGGAAATAAAAATTATTTTTCCAGAAATAACTTAAGTATTCAGCAAGAAAATGTCCTGAAGTGGACAGCCCCAGTGCTAAGCAAATCCCCTGGCGTGTTAACATTTCTGAGCAAAATGTACGGGCAGCTCTCATGGGCCCTGCCCGTTTTCCCTGGAAGGGAGCTGAGTTCCGGGGGGATCTTAAACGTTTCAGCTGCTAACGTGTTTCCACGGGCCTGTCCCAAGTGGACAAAAAAATCAGGTGAGAGAGGGAGAGAGCAAAACTGGGACTTCACAAGTAGATTTCAAACACACGTTGGGGGGGAAATGTGCATTTATAAACCTTGTGATGCTGGCAGTGTGCGTCCCCTCCCTCCCCCAGAGGTCACGGAACAGGTGGAAAAGAGCCGCTAATTCTGTCCCTCAGTCTCATGCTGTCCCGAGCCCGGCGTGACCTCGGAGGGCGTGAGTTTCCAAGCTCTTCCTTGAGACCGCGTGCAATGAGCGCTTCCTGCGAGCATCATTTGTGGCAGCTGATGTCGCCTGGACACGTTCCCAGGGTCCCCCAGAAGACAGCGGCTTTTTATGGCCTTTTGCATTTGAACTAGTGACCCAGAGGTGAGAAATTCTATATTCCAGTACTGACTCCCTCAGCAATCCCGGGCACCCTGACACAGGCATGACACTCAAGGCATGTGAGGCATGCGGGTCGGCTCATGGTGAAAAGCTACACCGGACTGAAAGGGAATCCTCCCTGCAAATCCCAGGATGACCGTGGGGCAATTAACAGCTCTGACTGTCCTGAGGGGGGCCGCCTGGAGCTTTGTCATTGTCAACCTGTTCAGAAACCCAGAAGAGGGGTGCGGTGTGTTGTTGATGCCTCTCTTTAGCTCAAGTGTTCTCTTCCCCCCACACCTTTTTTTTTTTTTTTTTTTTTTTTGGCGGGGAAAGGGGGCAGTTCTAATCAGTGCCCGGGTCAGAGGGACTCAAGTGATGATTCAGGGCAACTCGGAGGTCGTGGGATGTTTTGACAGTGAGGACAAGAATAGCAGTCAACAGGTTGTCCTCCCCATCTAGGGTCTTCCGTGGGTGGGAAAAAGCAGTCATTACAGAGGCCAGCAAGGCTTAGTGTCATTTTGTTAATAAAGGCTTTATAAGAGCCAGGAGAACGCCATCTGGTCCTGGGGCTCTGCCAGGTTGAGGAGACTTTAATAGCTTCTTGAGTTTCAGCAGTAAAAATTGGGCTATCCGGGGAACAGAACATGTGCTCAGGAATGGTGAGGAGTCGGGCTTATTTAAAAAGTGAGGGGGGCCTAAGATAACCCTTTACGTTGGATCGGGAGAGAGATGGGCCGGGTGGCCAGAGTAGCTGCCTCAGTGATGGAAAGGGGCGTAGTTTATGGCTACAGCTCAGCATCCCAGGTGACCCCGTTGTCTGGGATCTGCGCGCACCAACACCAGGAAGAGACTCGTTATGTAAGAGGCTGTCCAGTCATCCTTCAGGCGAGAGACCTCATTCATAAACTCCACGCCCATAGAAAGGAGCATTTCGGGAGATGGGTTTCATATCCCTTTTGCAGAGAATGGTAATTAGCATTGGTTTGAGGAGATGTGGATTTTTCTAGTTTGTGAAACTTGGAGGCCAAACTAAAACCCAGTGACCTATTTCATGAAGTAAACTGTCGAAGGGCTGACAGTCACTCTCCAGAGAATCGCTTGTCCCCCTCAGAGCAAAGGAAGATGATATTTATTCATGGTATTAAAAAATTTAAATTAAGTCATCTCGTAGCAGTCTCCTGAGAAAGAAATAAAAATGTACAGGGACACTGGTTAGAAATGTTGCTATAGATTAAGACTATGGAGGCAATTAATATTGAGAAAAAGTCAATCTAGCAAGGTAAGAAACTGAAATATTTATATAAAAAGTTAAAAAAAATCCCATTAGCTATTACCCAGGTGGACATATCTCCATGTAATTATGGAGTCCGCTAACAAAAGCAAATTTCTCTCTCCTTGGTTCCATCTCTAAGGCATTCAAGTTGGCAGAAGTTCTTTTCATGAGGAAGTAATTTAAATAGATACTGAATGAGTTAAGGGTCTCCTCTGTAAATTGCTCTTATTCTATAGGTCAAAAATGTGGCTCCCGTGGGACAAAGAGAACAGTCGGGAGAGAAGGAAACTACCAGGCGCCTAGTAGGTGTGCAATACGTCCTTGTTGAACTGTATTAGGAAAGGCGGCAGAGGACTGGTTTGGGGGAAGAGCAAGGTGAGGGATCTGAACGGTACTTAGGAGTTTGCAAAAATCATTCAAATGGATTGTCCTGTTTGAGCCCCACTCAGAGCTAGTGAGGTCAGAGAGATGGTACAGCCCACAGTCGTAGATAAGCTCAGAGAGGTATGAGGGCACACCGAGGCTATTAGAGCCTTGAAGGGACGGTGGGGCTACACTGGGATTAACTGTCCTTATGGCTAGGCTTCCTTCCAGGGCACCTGATTCTCATTCGACCACGCCATGAGTGCATGGGAAGTCCAATTCTGTGCTCTGGTGCTCTAAGCATTGCGGAAGGTAGTCCTATGACCATGCTGATAGACACCACCACGAAGTTATAGTCTGCAGTTTTGTTAGATCTTCAGTGCTTCTTGAAATCTCTTTGCTTTCCCCCAGTTAGCCACCTTTCCCATCCAAAATGAGTTATTCCTCACCGTAGGCAGATTATGTAGATAGTCTTGCCTCACCTTTCATAGAGGGGGGAAAAAAAGGGTCTATCACTTGGGGATTCCCTCATTTTCCTTGCATATACCTGAACATTTATTCATGGCAACCCACGTCTCCTTTCCTCTTCTGTCACAAAGCTTATTCAAGTCAACTTCTGCTATGTCAAAATGTTGGTGCCCCCTCCAGATTCTTACCTTGAAGTCCTATGCCCCCAAAGTGATGGTATTAGGAGGTGGGGCTGATGAGGTCATGAGGGTGGAGGCCTCCTGAATGGGATTAGTGCCTGTATAAAAAAGGTTCCAGAAAGTTCCCTTGCTCTTTTTCACTAGGAGAGAACACGGCCAGAAAGTGCCATGTGTGAACCAGAAAGTGGACCCTCACCAGGTACTGCACCTGCTGGTGCTTTGATCTTAAACTTCCCAGATTTCAGAGCTGTGAGATACTTTTGTTGCCACTAGTCTGGTAGTTTATTACAGCAGTCTCCGTGGATAGATTGAGATAACCTGTTCTCTTCACTGGCTTCCTTAACCCCTTCTGGCTTTCCTACTACCTTATGCCATTGCTCCTCCTTTTTTTTTTTTTTTTTATCTTCAATTTCTTTCTTCTGGTTTATTCATGTAATTCCATCCATGCTGTCAGACTGCGTCCCTCCTCTCCCAAATTACCCTGCTCTTGACCTTGCCTTCTTTGCCCTTGCTCCCCGTGCCCTCACCCCCTTTCTCTTTGAAGACATAACAGTTTAGTTTTTATCCCAACACTTTACTGAAAGACTCTTGCTCAGGGTACTGACAGCCTTGTCTTCACAACGAATGACCTATTTTCAGTCTTCTTTCTTGATTCTTTTAAGCAATTAATTGTCTATGTTGACACCCCCCATATTTTGAATACTTTCCTTTCTGGCTTACATTCCTTTCTTTACTCATTCACTCACTCAACAAATATTTATTGAGTCCTACTATGTGCTAGGGGCACTATTCTAGGTGCTAGAGGTACAGAAGTGTATCATATTCTAGTGGAGGAGGCAAGCAAGAAAGAAATGTGGAAATGAATATAAAGTATCGTGCTGCATAATGATGAGGCCATGATGATGACCAGCCTTCCAGAGTAGAGGCCTCTGCTTTCTTTTCCAATGCCTTTGGTTGTCTCTCTGGTTCCTCTGTCTGGTTCTTCAATTTGGTGTTCCCAGGGCACCTTGTCTATTCTCCTGTCTGCTTTTTCTGCTTTTTCTACAGGGCTTTCTAGAAGATCTCACCCACCCCAAGACTTTAATGATCATATCTCTGCTAATTACATTGACATTCATGTTTCCATCTCTAGACGTAGCTTCCCTAATGTGGAAGCATCTATCCAGCCACTTCCTAGACGTTTCCATAGTCACCTCACATTTACCAAGGCCAGACTGACAGCCTTCTGTCACTCAACCTGTTCTCTGTGCATTCTGTCCCAGGTAGTGTTGCCTTGTTCCATCCGTCTCTCAATCTAGACGCTTTCCCCTCATTCCTGCTGTACTAAGTCACCCAGGGTCATTGATTCTGTAACTTAAAGGCTCCAGAACTTTGGGGTCGTTGCCTCATATCTTTTTTTTTTTTTACAGACTTGCAGGCTTCCCTAATTCCGAGGTTCTCACCTCCAGTCCACCTCTTACTTTGCTGTCAAAATTATTATCCTAAACATACCTGATTTTGTCAGTTCCCAATTAAAAAAAAACACAAAAAACCCCCCAAAACCCCCTTTCCTCCCTGTGACCTGTAGCAGTTCTTTAGAACTGTAGGATACAGGGCGCCTGGGTGGCTCAGTTGGTTAAGCGACTGCCTTCGGCTCAGGTCATGATCCTGGAGTCCCGGGATCTAGTCCCGCATCCGGCTCCCTGCTCGGCAGGGAGTCTGCTTTGCCCTCTGACCCTCCTCCCTCTCATGCTCTCTGTCTCTCATTCTGTCTCTCTCAGATAAATAAATAAAATCTTTAAAAAAAAAAAAAAGAACTGTAGGATACAGCTGATGGGTGACTCATGAAATCCACATGATGGGGTTTGCAGCAAACATCCGAAAGTTCGAAACAAACTATCAGAATGAATTTGGTGCAGAAAGGGTGAGCTTTGTTTTGCAAAACATTTGTTTCAGTTGCAAGTCTGGGTGTGGACGCACTAGGTTGTGATGTCAGATGCATGTCCTCTGGGGCAGCCCCCCTCGTGGTTAAAAAACACTGCTACCGGGGCGCCTGGGTGGCTCAGTCGTTAAGCGTCTGCCTTCAGCTCAGGTCATGACCCCACGGTCCTCGGCTTGAGCCCCGCGTTGGACTCCCTGCTCAGCAGGGGGCCTGCTTCTCCCTCTCCCGCTCCCCCTGCTTATGTTCTCTCTCGGGCTGTCTCTCTCTCTGTCAAATAAATAAATACAATCTTTAAAACAAAACAAAACAAAACACTGCTACCTTCTACAGTCTCATCTAAATTCCTTTGCTTGGCAGGTAGGGCCTTTCTCGGGCCAGCCTCCGTGTTCTCGGTTGGTGCTTCTGACCTGCGAGAAAACTCTCCTCAAGTCACGTGGAGGAAAAAAGTCTCACCATCGCCCGGCAGGTCCGGTTTCCCATCCGTGTGGTGCCTTTGACCGTTCTGCTGTGCACATCACTCTTCTTCCCCTTGGGCAAGCCATTCCTTCTTGTCCCTCAGTGTCACCTTCCCCGGCCCTCCCCGGGCAAAACTATTTAGTCCCTTCTTCCCCGGGGCCACCCCCAAGCTTCCTGCTCCTTCAGCGTGGCCGGGGTCTCTTTGGAATGTGATGGACCTATTGACCTGTCCTGTTTCCCTTAGGCAGCCACGCAGAGGACGAGTGTGAGGCCAGTTCATCTCTGTATCTTCTGTACCCAGCACGGGGCCTGGCACACCAAAGGATTCGAGAAACCCAGGGAAGCGCGTGTGGGCACAGGGTTAGTTTGGCGGCAGTTATCAATAGGTGTATATGGGTGTGCAGGCACAAGGTACTTTTTGAGTTATTTGACTCCTTTGTAAGTTTGCCACCTCGGCTCGGTGCCCCCGGGCCAGACACCGCTCACAAAGTGGCTGCCCTATGCCACCGTTCCTGGCTACAGAGGGGTCGTTTGCCGTGGAATTCCACGTGCCTCTTGTCACGTGCCAGCCACACCACCATGCGAGGCTCTGCCCGGGTGTCGGGTCTCCCATCACTCTCTGCGCTCAGTGTCTTGTGCTGGGGGGCCCGATGTCAATTATGCTCTGTCCTCACAAAGCCCGAGATTACCCTGTGGCTTCCGGAGTAAGCCATTTGTGTAGCTAATGATAAGAAAGGTTGCATTTTTCAACCTCTGAATGAAATTGGCTTACAATCACCTCAGGAAAGAGAGGAGATGTCGGCCTGAAGGGAAGCTTGCTTCCTGTTATATTATTTTTACTCCTCAACTCCATATGAATGTTTTTGAATTCCTCTGAGAACAGGGTCAGCCACCCCTTGCAGCATGACTGAGTCACGTTCCAGAGTGTTCTTCCTGGGAGAGAATAATTGGGCCCAAGCTGGACACACGTCGGATTCACCTGTACAACTTAGGAACTTGGGTGACCTTTGACAGATGACTTATATTTTTGGGAGCTGTGGTTTCGCTCTGTGTAGAGTAAGGACCTACTACTTCCTTTATAGGGTTGTTCTGAAGCTCAGATGGGTTAAACTGTGAAGCACTCTTCAGATGTAGCCTTTTGAGAGCACGGAGAAAAGAAGAGAGAGGAGAACAAGAGAGAGGCAGTGGGACACGGTAAAAGAGACAGAAGGAAGGAAACGGGACATCAAGTGGGAAGGAAAAGACTGGGCTGATCTCTTGGCTCTCTTGCCGTAGATTGCCTTCGGGGATTCTCCACCAGTGCTGGTCGAGGGCCTTCTGCGGGGCAGACACCAGCATGGGGCTCTGGACTCATGCGTGAATCGGGGAGATTCCAAACAGCAAGGAATCTAGACCAGGCTTTCTCAACCACTATTTACATTTGGGGCTCAATAATTCTTTGTTGGTGGGAAAGCTTTCCTGTGCATTTCCTGGCTTTTATCCACTAGATGACAGTAATTGCTACCTTCTAGTCCTCCCCAAATTATAACGACCCCAAATGTCTCTAGACATGGACCAGTGTCCTCAGGGTGGGGTGGGGGCAAAATCACCCCTGTTGAGAATCCTAGACAGTAGGTACTCGCCCACCAGCCTATGGCCTGTCCAGCTGGGAGGCAGCTGACGACGTTGGGTACGTCACCACCGGCAGGGTAGACCCTGAGCTCTGTCTGGACCTGGAAAAATTAAGTGAATGAAGCTTTGAAAGAAAGGGGACTTTCAGCTTCTTCAGGAAAGACCTTACCAAAAGCCAGTGAAGTGAAATTGTCTTCGAGGTAGGCAAGGAGAGAATGAGAAAGCTAGTGAGAACTAGGAACAAAAAGGGCCCTCTGTTTATTTAGTGAGCTGTTTCTCAGCCCTAGGCCATGAACTTGTGATCAAGGGCTGAGCAGCTGGGTATTACCGTGACCCACAGGAACCCAGGCAGATGTCCGCTCTGGGTGACCAGCTCCTCGGAGTGATCGGAGCAGAGGCGGGGAGAGCTGGTGTCAAATGTTTTCTGACTTTTGTGTCCCACACATTGGGAACAAAAAATTCTTGCTATGACTGGTTTCATTTCATCTCTTGTCTAGAAAGCGCCCAATTTTCTGTACTCGCCCCGCTGGTGCTTTGCCAAGAAATACCCAGTGGGCTTCCCCCAGAGTGCTGGTGGTTCTTGAGAAAGTGGTGGGACCCTTTTTCTCAAGGCGTGGGATGGCATGTCTGAGAAGGCTTTACATCTGGGGTTGCTCCCAGCATGTGCTGCTTCTCTCGACTTGGCCAGAGATGCATGGGCAAAGATGATGTCGTGGAAAAAATGTGTGGAGCAGAGAAATGACAAAAGAGTAGATGCCACATTCCTCATGCATTCGAAGAAAAATTAAAAAAAAAAAAGGGCAAAATCCCCCCAGTTAACAGGATGCAAGAGAGAAATACAAGTCCATTTGTGATGAAGGCATTGGCAAATGGCTAAAAGGTGATCCGAACGCAGGAACCCAAGCCTGCTTGACGAGGCAGCTGGTTCTCAAGAGCAGCACCTTGCTTCCTCCCCAGCAGCTCGCTGGGCTTACTTGCACCTCTCTGTTTTGACCTGCAAAATGGGAATATCGATATTATGCCATTTCGCAGAGGTGATGAATATATTAGCTAAGATCCTTGCAGCTTTCCCGACAGCTGAGGCTTAAAAGGGTCAAAATATTCTCCCCGAGTCTTTGTGTTATGACAACATTCACCTGCGTCGCGGGAACCAGCTCTCCGGGTGTATTTTCGATTGCATTGGTCTGGGTATTTATCTTTGCAGTATAGCGCTATTACCCTAAGGTATGTATTTTTCAGATCATTATAAGATTCCTGGGGTGATAACACCGGGGAAGGGAAAATGCCTGCATGCAGGCCAGCCTTGGAACGGTTTGAGCATTTACGGCAAGACTGTGTTGCTTATTTCTCAGCTACACATCTGCAATGAGCACTAGACCATACTTAAACCATAATGTATGGTTTTAAGGTCACTGCCGGTTATTATCTGACCGGTAATGACCACAGAAGTATGCATTATTGCTATTAGGAGCCATTTTTGTACTATTTTCAGTTTTCCTTTTTATTGAGTGGCTGCCGACACCCCCAGAGTTTCAGATTTGGGTTACATTAACTGAAACTCCCAGTCATTTCGCTGGGTTTTATTTTGGGGTGAAGGTGGTATGTAACTGCTGTTTTTGTTTGTACGCTGTCAAGGGGATTGAAGTTTATTTGAAAGGTTCCTTTTATTTTGGAATGGACCTTGGGGCTTCCCACCCCACGAAGCCATAGTTTTCTCCTCCTTTAAATTAGGGATTGAAGTTGGAGGAGGAGTTGGATTTGTTTCATTTTGGACTCTTTCTGAAGAATTAGTTATTATGTCTCTGAAATAATCACTGCATCAATATGGTATATTCTGGGCTCATAAAGCATTATATATTCAGGGCTTTACCTCTCTCTAAGAAGTAAGAACAGAATCTAAAGTTAACTGATTGTGTTTCCCCAGAGTTGTAATTTTGAGTCATATTTATGATTGTTTGCGTTACCGATCTTACTGAGAGAATAAGTGGCGCTGGAATTTGAACTGGTAAGATCTTTATTTTTCCAGTGCGTAAGCATTTTTTTTTTTTTGAAATATTTGCTGTTAGAGAACACACCACGGAGTGGTTTTTCTGCGTGTAAAAGCTCGTTATTTTGTGGTTAGCTTCAGTTAGCTTTCATTTTCTGTGGAGATTCAGATAATTATTCAGTAAGTACTACAAGGGGAAGGAACCAGGATGCGGTACTGTGACAATTTGATCCCAGATGTGAATTCTCTCCCTGGAAGCGCACGAGTGATAGGAGAGATTTTATTCAGCTGAACAGTTGGACATAAAGGTCTTAATAATGCAACCTCATTTGACAGCTTTTGCGGTTGGACAGCAGGCTTCATTATATTTGCCATGTTGATTTATTATTTTTAACGTCTTTTACATATGTATGTATGCTATGTAGCAATTTCATCTGTATCTTTTTCTTCCCATTGCTATGTGGCCTCATGAAGGGATATATTAACATTTTTAATGGGAAATTTTATGTAGGGACAAGAAACAACAAACTAACATTAATTATTATACTTGTCTAAAGTAGAGAAGCATCTCTACCATATATCTTTGTCTATTTATGTAACTGTCTAGTGGTGGATAAATTATGCCCTAGTTGCCGCAGTAAATTAAAAATAAAAAATAATCCCAGCTAGAGAAGCAGTTTTATAAATCTCTGGTTCTACAGAAATATTTCAGGAGATGATGAAGCTTCCCCAAGACTTTGCTATTGTCACACACAAACCTTTGCTAATGGGTGTCATTGTGGTCCAGTTATTGAGACCGTAATTATGGTCTGTGATATTTTAAGGTATCTTTATAATCTCACCAGCATCGTTTTTTCTTCTGTAAGAGAAATCAGATGAGTGGGAAGTTTTGCTCCCTATGATTCTTTGCTGAACCGGAACATTTTTGAGTGTTTGGATGATGACAGAATGATCTCTTTTCTACTCTTAAATACATAATCCCAAGAACTTTTAAATCAATGTGCTAATTGGTAAGTGATACTGTAATTATATGCATAATCAGGGCAAATTTGAATCCAGATTATTTACTTGCTCTTAGGAAATTAATCTGCAGAGGTCATATATTAGATTGCTTGTTTATTAAGTGGAACCCCTGTAGTTACAAAGTGCCGATTGGCTCTGCCCCTCCATGGAGCATTCTTCTAGATGTTCCCAGCAGGTGTCAACGGCGCAGAGCCTCGAGTGCTTATTGATCCAGATTCAAACAGTTCATTAATCTAAGCACACATTATATAGATTTTTCAATGTAATTTTGAAAGGGTTGAAAAACCATATTGAATGATGAGAGATAATACTCAAATTATGCTTTTTATAGCACATGTCCCTTGGGATGGTGGCATTCTAACTGGGATGGATACGGGAACACAGGCTATGGTTTCCTTTGGGTTTCGTTTTCCTTCCACTCCCCTATTCCTAGCTGGTTGTTTAAACAGTTTGCCCAGCATGGCTCTTTCACGTTTTTCTCCCCTTTCCTATTTGGCATTATCAGTGAAGCTCCCCTCAAAATGCCAAAATAAATAAGTCAGCTCCAGAGGGGTGAAGGCTGAAAAAACAAAACAAAACAAAACCACCTAGGAAACAACACATTTTTGGGGGCGTTTTTGTCTTTCTTAGGAATACAGTGAAATTTCCTTTGAAGTTTTTTTAATTCTTCTCAAGATCTTTACTTTTGCACATATACCAGCTAGTTTCAAATAATATATTATGTTCTGAAGTAAACAAAGTGACTCTGGGATCTGGAAAGGATGCTGTCAGTACTCATTGCACGTACTCATTACGGCTGCCATTTTGTCCATCTCTAGTTGAGCCAAAGTAACATTCCATGCAAACAGGCTTGACTTGTAGGCAGAGTTAGGTGATGTTTGGCTCTTCCTTGGCCTGTTGCACATGTTGCCAGTTCCTCTGATTTGGGATAATGCCTTTATAGCCTCTTAGGATGGAGGCTGAGAGAGGCAAGTAATTGTCTTATTCATACTAATGTGGAAATGACTGATACTGGCTTATTTCCTAAAAGAAAAAGCAGCAATCGGCAGATAATAAGAAATTGACAGGAAGAGAAAGCATACAAAAAGGGAAAGGCTAGAGGTCATTGAAGTGCCCTTCCTTCAACATGACTCATTATGTATCTTGCTTTGAGAGTCGTAACTTGTTGACTGAACTGGATTCAGAGTGTTTCTTTGATTATTACAGAAATGTTTACTTAATTTGTTTCATTCTGCTAGGTTAGTATAAAATTGTGGTCATAGTCTCCTTGGATCTCATTTGGAAGAACTTTGGGGGTTTCATCCCTTCTTTTAGCCAGGACCTATTAAGCTCTGTCATATGTTAGGTGCTAGAGAAAGCAAGTCAGACATAGGCCTTGATTTAGAGTTAACCAGGTCACAGACTTGTCGCCGGTATGCGATTATGGCAAGCTGGTGAGTCCTGGACTTTCAAGAGCAACCACAGTCTCTAGATGTTCAGAGGGAGGGGCAACCAGTTTTATCTGGGCCCTCGTGGAGAGGTGTTTTCCAAAGCTGGGGAAACTTCTAGAAATGTTCAATGTCTGTAACAGGACAATAGGGGCTGTATTTTAATTTTATTTCAAACTTAAGGTGTCTGTGTCTTCTCATCTTAGTGAACTGGCTTGAGATGCTACAATACTGCTGACCTGTTGGATTAAAATGCTATCATGCTTAAGGAGGCTTAACTAGTGGGTACAATTATGCTTACTCAGACATTTGCAGCTGCTTAAAGCTTTGTTTCCAGAGCCTACCCATTGTTTCAGAAGTAATTTGTGCATGATTATGGAAGCTACTGTTACCTATTTATGCTAACTTTAACATATTCTGTACTAAAGTATTGAGTCGTCGAGTTATTAAAACGGGTTTGCCTTATATGGCCATAGTTCTCGATAAGAGATGTCTTTTTTTTTTTTTTCATTTTTAAGGAGAACACAATAAAAACCATGTTGTATTTCACTTCCCGTTACCTAGTTCAGGGTGTAGGTGGGTCTGAGTTAATATAGAAGAAACAGATATTATTCCAAATTATAAGGATGAGAATGAAGCCTCAGCAGATCCAGGCGTGGGGAAGAGGTTAATAAAAAGAGTCTGAAATGGGAAACAGAGGACCGTGTCAGCTTTAGGCTTTAGTGTGACACATATTCACTCTCTCCAAAAATAACTGCCATGGGGACTTTCAAAGTTCTCTTTTCCTTTGACTATTTTGGATGAGTGATACTTTAGGTTAGGGGTCAGTAAACTTTCTTCTTCTTCTTCTTCTTCTTCTTCTTCTTCTTCTTCTTCTTCTTCTTCTTCTTCTTCTTCCTCTTCTTCTTCCTCTTTCTTCTCCTCCTCCTCCTTCTTCTTCTTCCTCTTCTTCTTCTTCCTCTTTCTTCTTCTTCTTCTTCCTCTTTCTTCTTCTTCTTCTTCCTCTTCTTCTTCTTCTTCTTCCTCTTTCTTCTTCTTCTTCTTCCTCTTTCTTCTTCTTCTTCTTCTTCTTCTTCTTCTTCTTCTTCTTCTTCCTCTTCCTCTTCCTCTCCTTCTCCTTCTCCTTCTCCTCCTCCTCCTCCCTCTTCTCCTCCTCCTTTCTTTCTTTTTTTAAATAAAGGGCCAGAGAGTAAATATTGTAGGCCTTGTAAGCCATATGGTTCCTTTTGCAAGCACTCAGCTCTGCTATTGTTGCACGCAAGCAACCATAGGCAATACATAAATGAATGGTTGTGACTGTCCCCCAATAAAACTTTCTCTACTGAAGCAGGTCGTGGGCCATATGTGGCCCATGGGCCAAAGTTTGCTAAGCCCTGCTTTATGTCATCCTTTCCCAGACTTCAGTCACTTTGGTTGTATTGTCATGATATTGCTTAATCTGAGTAGCTTAGAGTCGAAAATTACTTCATTTTCTCCCTTACGTTGATGTAACTGTTCTTTTTTTTTTTTTAAAACAAACAACACAAATTTATTTTAAAAGGAACTTTATATAACTACCATATGTGGAAAAGCAGTATTATGTGTTATTAAGAAGGGATCACCAAAAATAAATAAATAAATAAAATGATAACAAAACCGTAAGAAAACAATACAGTTACATCCTACTAATTGTGTGCCTATCATGTTTTGGGAACAACTGACTGAGGCTACTGTCAGTAATAAACGAGACAGCTTAAAATTGGTCTCTCAGATTTGATGACTATTTGCTTAGATGTTTTATTTATTTATTTTTTAAAGATTTCATTTATTTATTTGACAGAGATAGCGAGAGCAGGAACACAAGCAGGGGGAGTGGGAGAGGGAGAAGCGGGCCTCCCGCCGAGCAGGGAGCCTGACGCGGGGCTCGATCCCAGGACCCTGGGATCATGACCTGAGCCGAAGGCAGACGCTCAACGACTGAGCCACCCAGGTGCCCTGCTTAGATGTTTTAAAAGAGTGTGAACAGGTAGGAATCATCACAGAAGCAGTGCTGAAGAACCACTGGGAGCGGGGACTCTTGCCTGGAAGAGGGCCCCTGGGCTGGGGTCATCAGACCAATTACAGAACACCCATTGAACTTGAACTTTCGGTAAACAACAAATAATTTTTTAGTGTAAGTATGCCTCATGCAATATTTGGGACCTACTTATGCTAAGACTTTATTTGTTGTTTATCTGATATTCAAATTTAACTGTGTATCTTCCTCTATTTTTTGGAGGGGTGAAATTTGGCAGTCCTACCCTGGCCCAGCAGCAAGAAGGCTGTGCAAAGATATTCAGGTGGGAAAAGGTGCAGGAAAGCAGCAACTTAGGATACTGACAATTTAGTCTATGGTAGGTCTCAGTAGGGGACAGTGAGTTGGTCTGCCCAGGAGGTATGGGTCAGAAATTAAGTCAGGTTCTTGTGACTTGGAGTCTCAGCCAGGAGTTTGTACCCAATCCATTTCTGCTCCAGAAAACCGCTGGAGGGTTATAAAGAAGGGCATGTGTGATAGGGCAGAAAATAATCTTTCAAAGAACTTTACTGTTAGCCTATTTATGTAGCTATATCATGCCTTCAATGCTCTGGAAAAATAATCAAAGGAGAATTTAGAGCTGTTCTCAGATTGTCAGTTTTTCATCTAAAAATGTTAATGTACATTAAACTTAATTATAAAAAGCATATCCCATCACAAACTATTTTTAATATGGAATATTTAGCTGCGGTGCACACATTCTGTTCTGCTCTCCACCAGGCTATTAACCAGAATAATCTGGATTTAAAAATGAACCGAGTCAGTTTGTATACCCCCAGGTTAAGTCCCAAACACATTACATCATTTAAACTGCCATCCTTACAACGAACAGACGTGTTTTTGGTTGTTCTATGCGGGAAAAGTTGCAATTCAGTTGTGAGTTTTGGATGGCCCTGGAAATGTCAGCTGTTGACACAGCTCTTCGTGGGAAAGAGAAAAGAGGAATCTCATTACAGGTCTTTAGACCTATTTTTCTTCTTCCTTTTTGTTGTAAAATGATTTGTCTATAATTGCAGGCCTCGAGGACGTGAGAGGCCATGGAGTTGCCTAGACTTAAACTAAGTATTTGTGCAAGTTCACGAGTTTGTATGAGGATGCATTTGGACATGAAAATCTAATGCCGGCAGGAATCTTCTCTTGTCTCTTCTTGGTGATTTGGAGAGGATTGTAATCAGGAAGTAGTTTTAATCTGACAGAACCCTGGTGATTCCTAATTCTAGCCGTCAGGTGCTGCAACCACTTCTGTTTCCCTGTGGAAAGGATTGAAGAGCTGGCGGAACGAAGCTGTGGTTTCAGACCGGGAGCGAGCGCACTGCCTAGCTCACCTGGCCACTAGGTGGCGCTGCAACCATAAGGAAGGGTGGTCACAGCTACACAGTTTGGCTGTGGCATTAAGGGAGATCTCTAAGGCTGGAATTGGGAGATGCTAGCTTTTGTATCTCTGGCTTCCCTGGATTATGGAGCTTTTTGGACTCTACTACATACTTTGTCTATCTGACATGCTGCTGAAAGGGGAGAGGATTATTGGATTGGGATGCGGTATTTGTTGCATTTGTTAATTTGTGTTATCACATACATGGACATCTGCACACAAAGATTTGCTACATTGGTGTTGTTTGCAGAGTGGGAAGGGAAGGGAAATATCACACTTCCATAGTTTCTAAGCAGGATGGGCTGTTCCAGCTGAACACCAGATAGTGTTCTGACCTATGGATTGGGAGTGAGAGGCAATGCCCTTCCCTTTGGTGTTTGTCTGCTGGAGGGGCTGTGGAAAGAGTGCTCTTAGTGCCAACGACCGTCTGGGCGTTGGTAAGCCTCATAGCATCTCTCTTTACACCAGCCTCCTCTTTTAGCTGTTTCCTCTCTTTTTTTAACCATCGAGAAGAAAATATCATCATCCAAAAGAATTTTTTTTTTGATTTTTCTTTTTGAGCAGAAGCCATGTATTTGAAACCCAGACACCCCACTGTTGCCCCAAAGAAGAGAAGAAACCAAGGAAGACTCTGGTAGGAGTATCAGAATGAAAACTACATAACAGCAACCCAAGTGGCTCTAGAAATAGAAGAATTCCAGCAAAGAATTAGCAAAACTGTTTCTTAAATAGTGACAGATGTGGTATTGATCGAAATTGAAGTGTGCCTGGTGAAATAAAATTTGCTACCAGTCACTCAAAGAAAAATTTGCTGAGGGCATATTGGCAGTTAAGTCAGCAAGCAATGGGATTCATAGTGAAATGATCCTAGCTTTTTGTTTATTGAGGTCTTGCTATGTGCCAGGTCCTTCGCCAGACACCTTGATATAATTGCTTAATCTTTAGGTTTGTTTTTTTTAAAATATGTTATTTATTTATTTCAGAGAGAGAGAGAGCATGTGGTGTGGGGGGAACGGAGGAGCAGAGGGAGAGGGACAAGCAAACTCCACTCTGAGTGCGGAGCCCCACAAGGGACTCAATCTCAAGACCCTGAGATCATGACCTGAGCTGAAACCAAGAGTCCGACACTCAACCAGTGGAGTCACCCAGGCTCCCCTAGAATAGGTTTTGAAATGGGTATTATCATCCCATTTGACACATAAGGAAATGGCGGTAAGGACAGGTCAAGGACTTGGGTTGCGTTCTAACACCTCAAAGAGCTCTACTTCGAATTAGGTCTGTTGGGTTTCAACACTGTGTCTTGGTGTTTAGGGAGGGACTCAAAAATGGAACGTAAGTAAGGTAGAGATGATATCTATGTCACTTCTCATTGCATCTCTAGGACATGCCTCAGCGCCTGGCACAATAGTAGGACTTCGGTATACATTTGTTCAACTAATAGATAAATGCCAGAGGACTGAAAGTATTTCATGGTGTTTAACTAGAAACCTTGGGTGTTCCCGGGGTGAAATCTGAAACTGGCCTGAAACATGGAGGGCAACGAGAGTCTGAAAAAGGAGGCAGACTGCTCTAGACTGGTAAACGTTCAGTAGGCCAGGGAACTTCCATCCGAGGCTGGTGTTGTGTGGCTACAAGATGAGTAGATATCCACACCCACCCACCAGAATCTTGAGAGTTTATATAGAGGCCTTAACTGTCACATGTCCAGTTCAGATGGTCTCAACAACACCCTAGTCTCTCAAGGCTACATCCTTGAAATGGCTCCTAGGGTAGGAACGGTGGATGGAATGTATAGGGCAAGGACAGGGGAGGGGGCGAGGTTGCCCCTGTGCAGCTTGTGGATCCAATGGTGGTTATACCCTCTCGAGGACCTCCTCCGACAGACTGGCACATACCTTATTTCATTCAAACAAGCTCAGATCCTGAGTTCACTGGGGTGGAAAGTATCACCGAATTTTACAAAATGAAGAAGCTGGAGCTCTGGGGTTAAGGAACTTCCTCAAGTTCAGGTTTTCTGACCACAGACTGAAGGATTTTTACTATAGCCTCACACTCCATGGATGGCTACTTACTTTTTGTAAATTCAAAGGATGTATAATGAATAACATCCTATTCTTTTTTATTATGTATATTTGATAAGCATTCCTGCAGAAAAGCCAGAATACATAGTCTGAGGGAGGGGTAGGATTCCTGCCTTAAAAAAATCAGTTTTTTGAAAAACTTTTACCTCTAATATATATTTACTCTAGAAAATTCAGAAAATAGAGATAAGCAAAATAAAATATGAAAATCACCCATCTTTTCTCTACATTAGAGAGACATATCATCTATACTTTTTTATGCATATATGTTTTTTAAAAAAGAGATCATGTTCTTACAATTTGCTTTTGAAATTTAATTCATTGTACACATCTTTATGTGTCAATAAGTCATTCCTACGTCCTAACTTGTAGTGGCTACAAAGTGATCTGTGGTATGAACATACTACTGTAATTTATTTAACCAATCCCTTATTGTTGGAGGGTTGTTTCTACATTTTTACTAATAAAGCAATATTACAATGAACATCCTTGAATATTTATCTTTGTGCATTTATTCTTGACCCATCATGTTGTAGCTGAATCTTCATCCAGAGAGGTGATGAAATTTATCTGAGATGCAGAACTTGGATCAGATGTGAAGGCTGTCAGGTTCCAGACTCACTGTTTTCCTGTTACGTCAGTGGAGGCCATGGACCTTGGCCGCCGGCTACGGCTATGTCCCCCTGTGGAAAGGGAGAGATTTGTGGCCTCTGCAGCCATTTAGCAACAGAGCTAAGCTACCCCCAGAAAAGAAAAGTCAAATTGAAAAAAGACAAATAAGGTTATTATTATTATTATTATTTTGCTTTAACACTGTTGTACAACTTTTTTTTAAAGCCTTTCTTTTTTTTTCTTCTGTAACATTATTTTCCCTTCCTTGGTTTCCTTCCTGGTTCTCTGATCCCAACTTTCTTTCTTCTTTTCTTCCTTCCTTCTTCCACCCTTCCTCCCTCCCTCTCCCTTCCTTCCTTCCTTCCTTCCTTCCTTCCTTCCTTCCTTCCTTCCTTCCTTCCTTCCTTCCCTCCTTCCTTCCCTCCTTCCTTCCTCCTACCTTCCTTTTCTACCTCCCTTCCTTGTTGATATTACTTGAGTTTCTATCTTCAAATTTCTTCTTTCTCTACTCTTTCCCTCTCTTAATGGCTTCATCTACCCCTTCCAGACAAATGACCTCCAAATCTGAAACTCCACTCCTGATGTCTCTCCCATAGACCAGTGCCGTGCTTCCTACTGGCTGTTAGAACATTGCGTTCCTGGAACCAGCATTTTTAATGAAAGCCATCCATTCCCTCAGACGAGAACCTTGAGCCGTCGGATTGCTCTCCTGCCTTCATGTAACCTCACACATCTTGCCAAGTCCAGTTAGTTCTGTTGCTGGCACTTAGCCTTTCTCCATAGTCCCACTACCTCTGCCCTGATTCTGATGTGCATTACCCTTTGCCTGGACTGTCCCAGTGGCCTCTCCCATGGCTGCCCCTCTTCTCTCCCTGGCCAATTCGTCTTGCCTGGGCTTGGCAAATTAATTTTCTGAATAGGGTCCAAAGCTATTAGCCTGGCCTTCAAACTTCTTTGTAATTTGACCCTAAACTACCTTCTTAACCTCATCTACCCTTTTTTTCTAGCATAGACATTGAGCTTCAGTCCAGCTGAACTCAATGAGGCTCCCATAACATACTCAGCTCCTAATTGGCTCTGAGTCTTGCTCAGGTCAGTTCCTGGGCCAGAAGTGCCTGGCCTTTTGAGATCTTAAAACATGAATGTCATCTCTCCTTAAACCAAGGTGATCTTGTCCTTCTTTGGGTCATCAGAACTGTTTGCTAAGCATCCACTGTACATACTTGTATGCATCTGTTATGTTCCACTCAGATTTGGAACTCCTTGTGAGTAGGAGCATGTATCTTTCTCAAACCCCAGCAATCCTAGCCCACTCCCCTTAACATGAGGGTCTCCCCCCACACTAGGTTCTCAGAGAGTATTTGTTGAGGAATTAAAACAATTTGGGATTTATAAAACTCAAGCTAAATTTATCAGAAATACAACCACAGTATAAAGCAAATTTTAAGGGCTTGCTGTTTTTAAAGCAAAACAAACTTTATATGTATTCATAAAGCTACTACTTGTCAAATCTCCCTGTTCAGTGTTCTGGCAACACATATGAGTGGGATTCAGAAATAGCTGGTCAGAAGGTCAGTAGAGTTGTCTGAAACGATCTACTTTGGTAAGTGAGAACCCTTTTCTCTGTCCTTAAAATATACTCTGCCCCATTACCTCCAATAGAAAGGTCAGAGGACTGGAGTCAGGACATTTGGCTTCTGTGATTTATAAACTGTGCAACCTTGGGCAACTTTCCTCACTTGTAACCTAGTGATGCCTACTATATATTCTTACTTAAGAATTGCATTTGGCTCTTGGTAACAGACATTTGATATGGTGGCTTAAAAAAAAGAAAGGTATCTTTTTGTTCCTTGTAAAAACATTCTGTAGATAGTCCCCAGCTCTACAGCCATCAGCAACCCCCGCTCCCACTCTCCATTTTTCCCTTTGGTGTGTGGTTTCCATCTTCACGTTAGCCTTGCCAAGAAAGATGGCTGCTTGAGCTCAGCCTCCATGTCAACATTCCCAGCGAAAACGTTCCCAAGGCGACCTTCTCCAGCTGCGTCAGCTTCCTGTCAACACTTTAAAAGAGTTTTTTTTCCTGGAAGTTCTGCCTAACCACTTTGACTTAGATATACTGTGGTGCTTCTCAGCCCCGGCTGTTTATTTGAAACATGTGAAGGCTTTAAAAATAGTACCTGTGCGAGGGCCTCACAGCCTAAGAGTGACATCAGAATCTCTGTGGTTGGGGTCAGGACTCGTATTTTAAAATGACCCCAACTGATCCAATTGCACAGTCGAGGTTGAGGGCCACTGAGCTAGGGTGACCATATAATTGGCCACCCAAATGGGGACTCTTGAGAGTGAAGGAGAGACAGCCGGCTTAAACAGGAGGGACAGGGACTCAGTGGAGTTCATCCTCTGCTGCTTCCTGTCAGGTGGCCAAGCGCCTTGATTTCTACTGCTCTGGAAGAAGAAAGAAGAGGAGAAAAGACTTTGGTGGGGTGCTCAGGATTTCCTTCCATTCCTACTCAAGCTTCTGGACAGGATTAGATGAGGTAAATGTACATGAAACCATTCTGTAAGCTGCAGTGTTCCAAAGACGTGTTTATAAATAAGATTGTCATAATTTAGTACAGATAGATACACAGGATGGCCTGAAGGAGCCCAGTTTGGAGTCCCTTAGTTAGCACAGGTTTGATTAATTTAGGCCTTACGGTCATTTTCTTAACAACGCTCACTGGGAGATGGTGGCTTGTGGTGGTTTTAGAATGTAGACTTTGGAGGCTCATAAAATCACCCTGGGTTTGAATCCCCACTTTTTTCCCAGCTTTGTCATTTAACTTCCCTAAATCACTTCAAAGTCTCCATGATATTACTTGGCTCAAACGGTTGTTACCAGGGTTAAGGAAGTTAACATGTGGAAAGGATTCAATTTAGGGCTTGGCTTATAATAAATGTTTAATAATTGGCCACTCTTTATTGCTCATAAGATTACTTTGAGGTCTGCAAAAAAAAAAAAAAAAAAAAAAAATCTTTTTTTCTGCCTCTCAAGAGTCTCAAGCATCAGGGGTATTTTCGGGCCGACACAGTCGGCTGGAGCCCTTTCTCCCTGCCTTCTGGCTGGGAAGTGAGCAGTGGAAAGAGGAATTGCAGATTCCAAATGTCTACCCATTCCCCATGGCCCCCTGTCCTAACTGACCCCCCAGCAAGGGTCTGGGTTGAAATACCAGTGGGGATCCCAGGCGGCTTAAGTGGCTAATAGCTAGTATTAAATTCATTATTTCAGCGACTTGGTCCACGCATCAGGAGATCTGTGGGTTTGAGATAACCTTTGCCTGTTGCGGTTTTGTCTCTAGTGATTCTTGCTTCTGGCCACTGTGTTCTGGTATAATCTCCCTTTCCATCCCCTCAGTTGCTAACTTGTAAACTTTCTTCCCTGGGGCTTGCTCCTCTAATCTTGCCTTCTCCGTGTTTTGCTGTAGTCTTGTCTTCCTTTATTCATTCTGCATTGCTTTTATCTCCTTACCTTTCCTCCTGCTGAGTGTAAACAAACCTTATGGCAAAAAAAAAAAAAAAGAAAAAAAAGAAGCCAGGAAGGATGCTGCCTAGTTCCTGGAAGGGGAAAAAAATCTTAGAGATGGTGCACTTTACTGTTGGCAGTCAAAATTCAGTACTTCCTACTTGTAGCATCATCATTGACTATATAAGGAAAATGTAAGAAGGGGAGTTTTATGTGGGGAGAGAAATTGGTTTTGAATTATTCTTTTGAGTTTGTTGATGGAACAACCATTACAAAGTCTAGAATTGTCTTCCTAGAGATGACATGTCTGATTGAGCTGAGTCTTTGGTGCCGGGTTGGCAGACCTTTTTCATAAAGGCCTGATGCTAAATACTGTAGGCTTGCAGGCCATACTTTCTCTCTGGCAACTTTGCTGGTACAGGGCAAAAGCAGCCACAGACAATGGGTCAACAATGAACGTGGCCCTGGACCAATAAAACTTTATTTACAGTTACTGAAATTTGAATTCCATATAATTTTCACAGGTCATGGTATTTATTCTTCTTTGGATTTTTTTTCCCCCCTAACCATTTAAAAATGTGCAAACCATTCTTAGAACAAAAAACGGGGGCGCCTGGGTGGCTCAGTTGGTTAAGCGACTGCCTTCGGCTCAGGTCATGATCCTGGAGTCCCGGGATCGAGTCCCGCATCGGGCTCCCTGCTCGGCAGGGAGTCTGCTTCTCCCTCTGACCCTCCCCCCTCTCATGTGCTTGCTCTCTCTCATTCTCTCTCTCAAATAAATAAAATCTTTATTAAAAAAAAAAAAGAACAAAAAACGGTGGGCGGGACATGGCCTCTCATTTTCAGACTCCTTCCTGCTGGTAGTGAACTCAAAGGAGCACACTGATTGCCTGTGGTTAGAAAACCTTCGTTCCAGTCACTTCATTTCAAGTCCAGACTCAGTTTCCTCATTTGCAAGATCAGTTGAAGTGATAACATTACATGCTGGAGAGGATGTGGGCAACAGGAATTCTCATTTGTTGCTGGTGGGGAATGCAAAATGGTACAGCCATTGAGGAAGACAGTGTGGCAGTTTTGTACAAAATTAAACATACTCTTGCCATACAATTCAGTGAATCTTGCTCCTTGGTATTTTCTCAAATGAGCTGAAAATGTATGTTCACATGAAAACCTGTACACAGATGTTTATAGCAACTTTATTCATAATGGCTCAAACTTGGAAACAATCAGGTGTCCTTCAGTAGGTAAATGGATAAGTAAACTGTGGCATATCCAGACAATGGAATACTATTCAGTGTTAAAAAGAAATGAGCTATCAAGCCATGAAAAGACATGGAGGAAGGTTAAGTGCATATTACTATGTGAAAGAAGCCAATATGAAAAGGCTACATTATGTATAGTTCCAACTATGTGACATTTTGGAAAAAGCAGAACTATGGGGACAGGAAAAAGATCAGGGGTTGCCAAGGATTAGAGGGGAGGGAGGGATGAACAGATGAACAGGATTTTTAGGGCAGAGAAATTATTCTGTAGGACACTACAATGGTGGATACCTGCTATTATACATTTATCGAAACCCATAGAATGTATAACACCAAGAGGGAACCCTGTTGGAAACTGTGGACCTTGGCGATAATGATATGTCAGTTTAAGTTCATTTACTATAACCAAGGCAGACGTCTCTTTTTGGGGGGGCAGGGAGGCTGTATAGATGTGTGGGGACAGGTGTGGGCTTTCTGAACAGTTTTTCTGTGAACCTAAAACTGCTCTAAAAAAATAGTCTATTAAAAAAATCAGGTTAATGAAGTTTGCTCAGTCTAACTCATGGCTGTCCAGCATATCTAATGAGTTCGTTGTAAAGCACCAAGTAAATAAGAAGTTGCTGCCCAAATGTTAGTTACTGAGCAGAAGTAAGCTCTACTCCTTTCCTCTAAGATGTTCCAAGTAACAAGGGTCCGGAGAGATGTCTCCTGAACAAGAACATCTCTGGGTACCTCTTGGAGATTAGCAATGTGGGCACTAACTTCCAAGAAGGCTTGTCATTCAAAACACCCACTACCAAGTGCAAAAACCTGGTTAAGGTTTAACCAAGTATTTCCCAAACACATGTGTGACTTCAAAGACCATTAACAAATGCAAAACACCATTAAAATTTGGCAGCGTGGGAGTCTGCTGATGCTCTTTGGGAAAAGCTAATCTCAGGCATTTCAGTAAATGCCATAGAAAAGATAAACACACAAGAAACTTACCTTCAAGAAGCTGCAAATCTAGCAGAGAGAAAAAAGGCAAGGACTTGTCTCATACTAACATTTCCTCTATTGCTATTTGACGTTACCTAACATGTTATTATATTTTATTAGAAAATTATGAGCCGTTGGCAAATGTATGGGCTTAAGCTGCCTTTTTAAGTTACATTATCTCATTAATTTTTTTTCACAATTTATTTCAATAGTAACAGATCACTGAAATGGAAAGACAAGTTAATGGAGGAATCCGTTTCTGTTACAGATACTTGGTTTGCTCTGTACTCACTATGTAAAGAGAGATGTACATAGAATTGTAGTTCTCGATATAGAAGCACACACATATTAGTGGATTAATTTAATTTATTAGTGAAGTTAATGAGTTGTTAGTCTCTTTGGCGTTGTTTGGGAGGAAAATCAACTATCCTAAAATAGATGCATCTCTGAGTTGCTCACTCTGCAGGAGCCAAGTTGGGAGTTGCCCACGGCAGGAAGCAGTTTGGCTGTCCTCTCTTTTGCAGTGCACATGGTTTTCTTGTCCCAACAGAGCACCCTGCTTTTGGTGCCCTAGTAACGAGTGCCTTCTCTTCAAGATGCACGTCACCCCAAAAGTGAATTGTGCATATCCTGCATGGCTTATATTTTAACCAGGCCATCCCAAATGCATCCTCCAGCATAAAGAAAGATCTGTCTAGCTCTTGAATGTGATGTGAATAAAGAACAGCAGTTTAATGTTATTTACACTGGTAGGCAGATGCTCTACCACGATAGAACACTGTCAGGGCCCTTGAGAGTAAGTGGTTTCTTTTCCTCTATAGCTGGCAACAATGGTATCTATTACCTTGATAGCACTTTATAGTCTATGTTGCCCCTTTAATTGTTTAAGAATTGGGCAAGTGCATCAGGAAAAAGTCCTTTGCACATGAAGCAGTGAGGCCCAGAGCTGTTGAAAAACGGGCCCAAGGCTCGCGGCTAGAAGGGGCTGGAGCTGGGTTTTGAAATCTACTCTCAGCTTCAGCTTCTTTCAACTCTATCTGCTGCTTTCTCAGAGATGGATGTCCCATGGCTGGATGGGTCATAGTGAGCTTATCAGTACCACGTATTTAGATCACATCTGAGATGCCTACCTCAGAGAATCACCTCATAGCTAAAGTTCTTTTATTCATCTTGAAACTTTGTCTTGGTAAATTCAAAGCTCTTAAAAAAGCTTTCATTAGAAAACATTTCAAAACTATTCAAGAGTAGAGAGAAGAGTATAATTACTCTCTATGATCCAATTTCCCAGTTTTAACAACTAGCAACACATGGGCAAGCTTGTTTCAACTCTACCCCCACCTCAATTAGATTAATTTGAAAATCTCAGATACCATAATTTCTTCTGTAAATACTTAAGGATATGTCTCTAAGAGATAAAGTTTTCTGATTTTTTTTTTCTCTGCTTAACAAAGCACCTCCAAACTTAGGGGCTTAAAATAGTAGCTCACTGTGATCTCTCGTGGTTCTGTGGGCTGACCAGGCTTGGCTGAGCAGCTTTCATTTGGGGGCTCTATTTCGATGTTCATCAGGTTTCAGTTGGGGCTGCAATCATCTGAAGCTATGATGGGGCTGATACCAAACGTGGCTCACTCATGTGACTCTCAGCTGGGGACTCAAGAGGGGCTGGTGACTCTTCAGTTCCTCTGCATGTGGCTTGGTTTCTCCCAGCATGGCTGCTGGGTTCTAAGAGGGAATGTCCCATGAACAGGAGTTCTAAGACACTTGAGCAGAAGCTGTAAGGCTTCTTATGACCTAAACTTGGAGCTTATGACCATCGCTTCCATCACATTCCATTGGAGAAGGGAGTCATGACAGTGCCCCAAAGTCAATGGGAGCTCCACTCTACCTCCCAGTGGGGGGAGCAGCTAAAAACTCAAAGAGTAATTCCTTAATATCACAAATATCCATGCATGTTCACATGCCTCATTTGTTTATTTTTTTATTATGTTATGTTATTCACATGCCTCATTTGAACTAGTGGTGTTTTACATTTGGTTTGTTCAAAGCAGGATCAAGAAGAAGTCCACACATTGCATTGGGTGGATATGGCTTTCGTGTTTCTTTTAATCTAAGATATCCCTCTCTGTGTTTATTCTTTGCTTAAAATTTATTGTTGAAGAAGCAGATTGTTTGTTCTGTTGAATTTCTTAACAATGTGGATTTTGCTGCTTGTGTCCCTGGTGTTCCTTGGTCCCTTTTATTTTTCTCTTGTAGACTCTTAGATCCTTGATCAAGTTCAGGTCCACAGTTTTGGTAAAAACACATCCTAGGTAGTGTGATGTGTACTTCTTACTGCATCACACCAGGAGGCGCAAAATCCGTTTGTCTCTCCTTGGTGATGTTAAAATTGATTTGTGGGTTCAGGTGTTGAAGCCAGAGCTCCTTACTCCAATTGAGCCTTCTTAGAAAAAGCTTCTAAACAGTTGCTCCTCTTTTGCAGGTTCAGGAAATGGAATGAGTCTATATTTATAGACCCATGTCTTCATTTACTCTGTGCTAACCATGTGCCAGACATCACATCAGATACTTAAATGACGTGACTGATTTATTTTTCATAACAAACCCAATAAAAGAGGAATTATGATTATCTTCATTTTACAGAACAGGGAACTGAGGCACACATGCCCTGTGCCCGACATCCAGGCAGTGGATGCCTTCTGATTAGTTCTCCTTTACAAAAGGGATGGATTTTCATTTTCAAAATCCTAGGGGAAACCAACATAAGTCCATGAGAAAGGGAACAAGGTCATTGGGTGGGGGGGTGGGGAGTGGCAAACAAGGGATTCACACACTCCTTTTAAAATCTGGAGTCACCATCCTGAATCCAGAGGCCTGTGAGGCAAATTCTGCTCCAGCCTCCCAGTGTAGGAGAATGAGTTATTCAACAATAACATTTCCCTTCCCTGCAGCATCCCCTGTGTCGTGGGGTCAGCAGGGCGTGGCCTCCCGCCTCTGTTAAGGATGTGAGGGTGACTCCCAGTTTCACATTTGTGCTACTCAGCTTTACCCAGACAGGAGGCTCAGAAATGACAATTTTATTTTAAAGAAAATATTTTCAAATGCAATTTGCAGTTTGTACATGAAGAGTAATGAGCAAAATGGATGCAGCTGTCTTTTAACTTAACCCTGCAGTGCCACCCCAGTTTGCTTTCCTACCCAAGGGATCATGTAGGCAGCTTCTGTGCCTTTCTTCGGGACTTTGGAGCCTCTGAGCTTCAGAGGCAGTGGAGCTGGGCTAAAAGGTGGGCATGTGCCCGGTGGTGCCAGGTATCTAGGGCTGCCATAGCCGAAAAAGAAAAGCCTGGAAAGAACAGAACCCAGAAATGAGCAGTGAGGGCCAGCTAGCGGAACCCTGAGGGTGCTGTCCCACAGCAGGAATGCTTTCCTTTCTCCAGGGAACATTTCTGAAGGACACAGCAGCATTTCTTCCATCTCTGTAGGGCTCTTCGGAGCCACCTTAGTGCTGGATGTCCAGTCTCACGTGGTCTAAAGCAGCTTCTGTGTTCTGGTCATTCTGTGAGGTTGTTCTCTGCCTTCTCGTGCAAGTCCTTCTGCACTGTTGGGGCTGAGTGGAGCCAGCTCTATCCTCCCTGCAGGACTCAACATTCTGGAGCCTCTGACCTTCCCCCTTGGTCATGTGCATACCCAGCTGTGGGGTCTAGGCTCATGGGCACTGCACGTTGACAAAGCCAATTTCTTAATAGTGCTTGAAGGGAGTGGGGAAATTAGTTGTAATGTATAAGATGCCATTTCTTGGCACTCCTAGCATTTGCTCTTAGTTATTTTAAAGGACACTGAGTGACTTAAATCAGGGTAAGTCCACACCTGGTTACAAGGACAGAGACCCAGGCACGCATGCACACACCCACACAGTTAACTTTTTGGCATTCCGATATTCATCTCCCTAAGCAGAACAGTGATTGGTGTGTATCACTCAGGGAAAAAGGGAGCTATCTCAGATGGAACACGGGGACACAGATTCCCAAGAAGTTTTCATGGTCCAGTGAAGGACACAGAATCCACTTGCAACACATCATGGCTTTCACCTGCACTTTAGTTTCTGCAGGGCTGGGGCTATGGCTGCAACGTGGAGGTTCCAAGCTAACTTGAATGTATTAGCCACTCAGGCCGGGGCGGTGGTGGTTGGTTTTTTTTTTTTAAGATTTATTTATTTATTTGAGAGAGAGAGAGCGCTCAGTGGGGAGGGGCAGAGGGAGAAGGAGAGAGTCCTAAGCAGACTCTGCACTGAGTGTGAAGCCTGATGTGGAGCTTGATCTCACGACTCTGAGATCATGACCTGAGCTGAAACCAAGAGTCAGACACTTAACCGACTGAGCCCCCAGGCGCCCAGGGCCAGAGCTTCTTTAATGACCAAGCAGTTGTCTCATTAAGAACATGGTAGCATTTTATGTGAAACACTGTGGTGGTTGCTTATTTCTTTTCTTTCTTTCTTTTTTTAATTAAAAAGAATATTGTATTTATTTGTGTGTGTGTGTGTGAGAGAGAGAGAGAGAGCACAAGCAGGGGGAGTGGCAGGCAGAGGGAGAAGCAGGTTCCCCGCTGGGCAGAGAGCCCGATGCGGGACTCCATTCCAGGACCCTGGGATCACGACCTGAGCTGAAGGCAGACACTTAACTGACTCCACCCAGGTGCCCCAGTTGCTTATTTCTTAAAATACTTTTCTGTAGCGTGTATCTTTCTCATGGACAAAGAGCCCTTGAATAGCATTATTTGCTTGCCTGGTGTCTTGTGACTTAGGAATTGAGCCTTGTACTCTGTATGAGAACAGCAGGGAGGAAAAGGAAGGAAGGAAGGAAAAAGAGGAGGGCTCGAGACAGGGAGGGAAGAAGGAAAGAAGAATGAATGAAGGAGAGAAGGAAGGAAGGAGGAAAGAAGGAAGGAAAGGAAAAGAAAAAACATGCTGAATCCTTATAATAATCTAACCGTGGGCAGTTCATTAGAGCGGAGTTGAATAAATCATTGTTGATTTGTTTTTACCTCTCATGTCTTTTTCCTGAGCCACACTGGCTACTTGGAGGCCGCCATTGGGTCTGTCTCCATCTTGGGGTAGTGGTGCGAAGTCTCAGGTGGGGCAGAATCCCGGGCTGTGATGTAATGAGAGTTTCTACCTCATGCTTGTATGTCATTCACACAAGTGGAGCATCATGGGAGCTGGACCAGATTGATGTCCCCTCTAAGAATAGCACTGATTATAGAACAGATTTTCCCATATACAGAGCCATTTTTAATTCTCTCCCTACCACAGCTGCCAGCCTGCAGAGATAATTCCTTCTAGCAGAATAGCTCTAGATTATTATAGGGAAATCAAATTTGCATAAAAGCACTCTTTCTTCTTTCTCTCCCTTTCTATCTAAGTTACTAAACAGATACTGTCAATTACTTTTGTTGGAAGAGATTTTGGGGGGGGAAGGGAAAATACATTGTTTTTTGGAAAAATGCCACGTGAAAACTTTCTATACAACTTTAACAGGTTCGGAGGGCTAGCATTTAGTGTGACACTTCACATTTGATGGATGCTTCACTATTTTCAAAATGCTTTTCAGTCCAACAAACTTTTTTTTTTTTAAAGATTTTATTTATTCATTTGACAGAGAGACACACAGAGAGAGGGAACACAAGCGGGGAAGCGGGAGAGGGAGAAGCAGGCTTCCCACAGAGCAGGGAGCCCGATGCGGGGCTCGATCCCAGGACCCTGGGATCATGACCTGAGCCGAAGGCAGACGCTTAACCGACTGAGCCACTCAGGCGCCCCAGCCAACAAACTTTTTGTATATATTTTATTTTATCTTGATGGGGCACAGCCCCTGGGGACATAAAAGAATGAATGGCCCTTGTTTTTGAAAAGCTTATTTTATTTGATTGATGGAAAATATACATGAAAACAATAAGGCAGTCATCACTAGGTCCATTTTGCAGATGAGGAAACTGAGGGCCAGGGAAACTTCAGTGACCTTTTGAAAGTGTGCATAACTGGTAAGCAAAGGATTGAGAGGTCAGGTCTTTATAGTCTTGTTTGGGCTTGCTGTGGGAACCATGACATCACTCAGGAGGGGAAAGGTTGCAGCTGCAAATTGACAGCTTGTCGTTGTTTGGCCAAACCTTTTTTTTTTTTTTTTTTAGATTTATTTATTTATTTGAGAGAGAGAGTGAGCGGGGAAAGGGGCAGAGGAAGACAAAGAATCCACAAGCAGATTCCCCTCTGAGCGCAGAGCCTGACTCGGGGCTTGATCCCAGGACACTGAGATCATGACCTGAGCTGAAACCAAGAGTCAGCTGCTTAAGCGACTGAGCCACCCAGGTGCCCCTTGGCCAAACTTTTTAATTTGACATTGAAAAGAAGTCCAGAAGATTTTACTCCCCCCCAATCCCACCCCCCCCCAAAAGAATGGACTTCTGGTTTCTTTGAAAAAATATTATACAATCTGTCAACAGCAGGTCTATATTCCATCAGGGTGAGACTGGCTCCATCAGACTGGGCACAGACAGTGGCCACTACTCCCCACCTCCCTATGTCCACATCACTCATTTAAGTACCAGCTTTTGGCCCAGAAGGCTTTGTGTTGTCCCCTGTGCTAAATCTGGGAGGACACAGCAATGTGGGTGCTTTGTCCTGGGAGCAGCATTCTTGCACTGTTTTAAAAATCATCTTCTAGGGACGCCTGGGTGGCTCAGTCGGTTAAGCGCCTGCCTTCGGCTCAGGTCATGATCCCAGGGTCCTGGGATCGAGTCCCACATCGGGCTCCCTGCTCCGCGGGGAGCCTGCTTCTCCCTCTGCCCCTGTCTCTCTCTCTGTCTCTCATGAATAAATTAAAAAAAAAAAAAGATTCTTTAAAAATCATCTTCTAGGTTTTCTATCATCTCTCTCTCTCTTTTTTTTTTCCAGCTTTTAGAAAAAGTTGGCAATTTTCAACTTAAAAAAAAAAAAATGGCCCCCTGTGGGTTCCCAGTCCTGATGACTCAGGATTTAGAGACTTGTGAGAGATTTTTACTTTACTAGACACTGTAGGCTGATACTCTATGTGTGTTCTTAAAAAGGCTTTTGTGGCTATTTTTTATTTAATTGCATTCTCTTTTCTAACCTGTTTGACGCCACCTTCTGGGAGATGAAGAGCATGAAGGCAGAGGTCTGTTTAGTTCCAACTTCTGCGTTTGGTCTCCGATTTTCTGATTTCATTGGGCAGACTTCTATGCTGAATGTAGGTTCTTAGGAAAATGAGGATTAGGTGCCTGTAAGAAGGAAATAGAGAGACAGTCGTGGTGTTGAAACTCCTAGCTAGAAGGTGTTGCTAAGTTCTAATTTACTGTGAAAGCTTGATTAAGTCATTGATTTAACCATGGAAGTCACAGGCTAGACGATTCACCCAGGAATCTGAAAACAGCACCAGGCGTAAGAGACCTGAGAAATGACCGTATGCAGCAGGCTGCATGTATGCAGTGGTTTCTGAGCCCACCTCTGGTATACCTCTTCCTGGTACTAAGCTGTCACCTCTTCGTTCCATCAGAGTTGAGGCTCCCGCATTGGGCAGAGGTTGTTTTCAGTGCTTTTTGCGTAATCTTGCAACTCCGCATTTCCAAATCCGGGGGTTCTGAACACCACCTGCCTCCTGAGAAAGTGGCTGTGAGCACACAGTATGGTTTGATTTCAAAGCTAGTGACAGCCTTCTTGTCCCCCATGTACTCTCATTTCTTCTTGGCGATTAAAATTCCACTTCAGTTGCGCTGTTTTGGCTTTAGGCTTTGCTTCTGTGTTAAAAATCAGTTACCAACCTTTCCAGTTGCAGAGTTTGCAGAACGCATTCATACACCGTGTCTCCTTTGATCTTCACTATAGCTCCGTGTGGTAGAGAGTGCCATTGTGCGATCTGGGAACTAGAGATGCTAAGGTTTGAGTCCCAGCGGAAACTCATTAGCTGTGTGATGTCAAATCAGGGATACAATCCCTCGGAACTTACTTTCTTTTCCTATATACAGAAGATTAAAATTTACAGAGTGATTGTAAACATTAGAGAGAATATTTCCATCCATCCATCCATCCATTATTTTTTTTTTTAAGATTTTATTTATTTATTCACAAGAGACAGAGACAGAGAGAGAGAGAAGCAGAGGGAGAAACAGGCTCCCAAGGAGCAGGGAGCCCGATGTGGGACTCGATCCCAGGACCCTGGGATCATGACCTGAGCCGAAGGCAGACGCTTAACCATCTGAGCCACCCAGGCGCCCCCATCCATCCATTATTATGTTTCCCCAGTTCTCTGGGGAAAGGGACCTCATTGTTATTGCAACCCGAGTCCTTGTTTTGCACTCGCCATGTCTGGTGTGCACAGTTGGAGGCGAATGTCTTAGTCTGTGTGGGCTGCTATAATGGAATATCATAAACTGGGTGGCTTAAACAACAGATGTTTATTTCTTGCAATTCTAGAGGCTGGGAAGTCCAAGATCAAGGCGCCAGTGGATTGGGTGTTTGGTAAGAGCTCGCTTCCTAGTCCATAGCCAGCTCTCCCAGGGGTGAGGGGTGAGGGAGCTCTCTGGGCTTTCTGTTATAATCCCATTCTGTCTTCACCTCCCAGCTGTTTGTCCACAGCCTCCATTTTGAACTGATGGTGAGCGCAGGCAGGTCGTGCAGGGGGGCAGGCCGGGAGTTTCCCTTGGTGTATTCTGGCTCCCTTTCAACCAAATAGAGCCCTAGTTGGCAGTCCTGTCCTTGCCTGGGTGGGGTGAGACCACTCAGATTTGAGGAACAGGCTTCAGAGTTGCCATGGAGATGTTGCTGTATGTCAAACTTCTGCTCTGTGGCAAGCATCTGTAGTCAAACTGCCTGGGTTCAAGTCCCAGCTCTGCTTCTTATAAACCAAGTAGTTCAACTTCTTTAAACTCCAGTTTCTTCAGCTGAAAAAGTGGGGATGGCAATAGCTAAGGCTTGTATATAACATTTACTATGTTCTAGGAACTTCACACATGCCAATTCATTTATCCCCACATCAGCTCTGTGAGTTGGTTAGTATTGTTATGTCTATTTGTAGGTATTGAGGCATAGAGAGATTAACTAGGTTGCTCAAGGTAAATGGCAATGCTGGGATTCAGACCCAGGCAGATTGATTCCAGGGATCTGCGATCTCAACCACTCTTCTCCTTCCTTAATAGGGTGGGATACTAAGCATCACGCTTGGCACACAATATGTGCTTGGTAAACATGTTTTTTACAAGTGAAAAAAAATGTTTTTTACAAGATCTTATTTATTTATTTGACAGAGAGAGACACAGCGAGAGAGGGAACACAAGCAGAGGGAGTGGGAGAGGGAGAAGCAGGCCTCCCCCAGAGCAGGGAGCCCAATGTGGGACTTGATCCCAGGACCCTGGGATCATGACCCGAGCTGAAGGCAGACGCTCAATGACTAAGCCACCCAGGTGCCCCACAAGTGAAAATTTTTAATTTTGTTCATCAAGTACTTACTTCTTCCTTCATGATCGCTTCCTATCATTTAAGTCACAAATCCACCACTCTTTTGGATGTCAACTACATTTACTTATTCTTTTCCTAGCTTTCATCATTTGAATTTTTATATTTAATTATTTGAGTCACAAAAAGTATACACTTAAAAATGTTTATTTGTTACTTTACTGCGGTAAGAACATTTAACACAAGACCTACCTTTTAAACAGGCTTTTAAGTGTAGAACACATTGCTGTACAGCACATCTCTAGAGCTTATTCATCTTACTCGACTGAAACTTTATTCCTATTGATTAGTAACTCCCGAACTTCCCCTTCCTTAGCCTTTGGTAACAGTATATGTTCAGTAAATAATAACCATCATTCTCAGCCCTGATGAGTGGATCTTTCTTTCTGGAGCTGTAAGCAATAGGGGCCTTAGAACAGCAGGCTTCAGGCTTGGTGGGGTATCCCTTAGAGATCTCAGACTCATGGGTACACATATCCGTCTTGGCCTCATGCTGGAAGTTTGAAACCTAATGCTCATGATACCCTTGTGGCAATACTAATATTTACTGTAAATATAAAATATTTATTAAGTACCTACTTAGACCTGGTGCATTTTCAGATGTTCCGGATACAAACAAACAACCTGAATCATGCCCCTCTGGAGTTTTAAGTTTAAAACAAAGGATGCTCCATTTGTCCTGCATTGATTTTAGTTTTCAGTCAATTGGCATACGTACCTCACATTTTGCGTAGATGCTTTTAAAAATCATCACTATCGGGGCACCTGGGTGGCTCAGTTGGTTAAGCGACTGCCTTCGGCTCGGGTCATGGTCCTGGAGTCCCGGGATCGAGTCCCGCATCGGGCTCCCTGCTCGGCGGGGAGCCTGCTTCTCCCTCTGACCCTCCCCCCTCTCGTGTGCTCTCTCTCATTCTCTCTCAAATAAATAAATAAAATCTTTAAAAAAAAAAAACATCACTATCGTCATCATCATGATTATCGTCATCCTCCCCACCATCATCATAACAAGCTCTTACTATGTGCTCAGTGCTATGTGCTTTGCCTGAACCATCTCATTTAATCTTCACATTAGAACATAAAATGAAGATGTCTGCAAATTAGTCACCTACAAATTGAAGCACATGTTGTGTAAATATCATTGCTAGCAATAGTTACAATGGAGGGAAGGGGAGAGAAATGTATCTCAGCTCTTTGAATATTTAAGAATTGCTCTATAGAATATTTGAAGAGATTCCTTTGGTGTAAATGCCCATATGCATAGAATAATAGGAGATAATGAAGAGAATATAAAAATATTGACAAAACTGTACTCATTTCTAAACTATTGCCTGGTAGACATGGGTATTTCAACTTTGTTGATATAAATATTTAATGAGCACCTACTGTGTTCCGGCACCTTGATATTCTCCCACACCCCACTTTCTCTGCTCACCTATGGAAGTTCTTGTCTTTTATATAATACTCTTTCACTCTGGTAGTGAATTAATAGTTAATTTCAGTCTCAGTGAAAGGTAGGGATTTTCCTGGAGCTGCCTCTCAGTGTTGAATAATTTTTAGTGACGGAAAAAGCAATACGATGTGTCAGGGAATTTTTAGGATAGACAATAGATGAGACTCTCCCCATTTTGTAGGTTCTTTTGTACTTAGATTTTTTTCTGATTATAACAATAACATCAACCCAAACTTCCAATTCTGGCTATATGGGTGGCAGACCAGATAGTCTCACAAATTATTCTGCTGAAATAACCTAAGAATGCTGGATAAAGTATAGCTAACATTTTTATAATATCTGCAAAAAGAGCGAGTGTGGTTTCCAGGGTCTAAAAATAAATAAGGTGATGGAAAGTGGATGTGAAACATAATCTAATGTTCTGCCCTGAGGGTGTTTGCTGAGAGCAGAAACGTAGATTCTGAAATTTTGACTACTGTGCTATGGACCAGAAGCCAGGATTTGGGCCCTCGCAATGTGGGAAGTTGAAACTGAGACCCTCATCTGAAGCTAGAGCCCTTAAGGGGCTGTATCCTCTATGGAAAAGTGAGTTAGAAAAAAAATCCCCATGTTGACCAAGAGATGTATCTTAGCCTCAGCTCTCACTGGGGAAAAATGTCTCTCTTTCCCCCAAATTTAAAAACAGCCCCACCCTCATTTGGCTTTAAGGTTGAATTTATACTGTCTGAGTGATCTAGATGAGATATTAATTTTAGAGGGCCTGGATTGATGGTACTCAGAGTGCTTAGAAATGGGGATGTAAAAAAAAAAAATAAATAAATAAATAAAAAAAGAAATGGGGATGTAAATACTCTCTGGAGAAATGCACCTTTATCCCAGACCCTGTGGCACTTTACAGTTTCAGATAAGTCTCATGTGATTGCACAATCCAGAATTACAGACACACAAAGAATTTAACTGTTATGTATTTAAGAGTCAAGGGAAACAACAAATAGCAGAATAAGACCCTCAAATATTTCATACATTGGAGTTACAATGATACAGAAGAGGATACAGAAATAAGATAAGCTAAAAATGTTCAGTGAAATAATAGAACTGAAAACATGAGTAAATGAATTAACTAATCTCAAGTAATATGTGTAATCAAAAGTCTGTCAAAAAGTCTGTCAAGAGAGAATTCGGAAAAAGCCCAAGTAGAACATCTAGAAATAAATATAGAATTAGTGAAAGAAAAAGTAAAACATCCTTTTTGTAAGAAATTTAAAAAGAATAAACCATTATTCTATCACTAAGAGGATATTAATACTTTTAAGTGATTCTTCAAGCCCTTTTTCTGTGCATTTTTACAAAGTACACATTGTATTCCATATGAGTATGATTTTTATGTTATCATTTTCTCTATATATAATAAGCATTTTCATATCATTGTACTGTATAATATATGTTAATTAAGAAAGACCATAATATAAATGTTTCCCTATAGTTGGATTTATTTATTTATTCATTTACTTACTATTTATTTATTTATTTGCAAAGAACATCTCAGCGGCACCTCCCCCTTTATTTAATTGTAGTATAATTGACACACAAGCCTTCTTAATACTTAGGCTAGGAACTGGCACAGTGTTACTTTCTCTACATTCTACAGATTTAAGTGAATCATATGGCAAACTCAGATGAGGAGGGACTATATAGGATATGGATAATGAAAGACATGGTTCTTTAGGGACCCAGCTATCACATAGATAGTGTCTTGTTTTCCTTTTTTGTGCAATGGTAGCATATTTGACACTGTTCTGCATCTTCCTTTTTTTGGTAAAACATTTTACAGTACATTCAGTATTAACACATGTATTATTTGGGATTAGGATTTGGCTCAAGTAAAATTACAAATTATAGTGGTTTAAGCTAAATAGAAATTGGTCTTTTTTAAAGATTATTTATTTATTTATTTTTAAAGAGTTTATTTATTTATTTGAGGGAAGGAGGGAGAGAGAGATTGAGAGAACGAGTAGGAGGAGGGGCAGAAGGAGAAGCAGACTCCCTGCAGAGCAGGGAGCGCGGTGTGGGACTTGATCCCAGGACCCTGGGATCATGACCTGAGCCGAAGGCAGATGCTTAACCAACTGAGCAACACAGGTACCCAAGATTTTTTTATTTTTTAAGTAATCTCTACACCCAATGTGGGGCTCGAACTTGCAGCTCCAAGATCAAGAGTCCCAGGCTTTACTGACTGAGCCAGCCAGGTACCCCAGAAGTTTGTCTTCTGAACTTAAGAAGTCTGGACGTGGTTGATCCAGCTCCTTGTATTTTGTTGTGCCACTGTGTGTGACTTGACTTCCATTCTCAAGCCACCCCAATATCTAAGATGGCTGATGGAGTTGTAGCCATCCAGTTGCATTCCAGCCAGTAGCAAAGAAGGAGACAAGGGGGAAGAAGGTATATTTTTAAGGGCACTATCTGGAATTTGCATTGATCTTTCCCATTTACATTCCTTAGGCTAGAACATATTGACAGGACCATATCTGCCTGCAAGGGAGGCTGGAGAATATAATTTTATTTGCAATGGATATGTGCTCAGTTAAAAAACTGAAGAAGAGGAGAATGATATTGGAGGATCATGGTACATTAATAATTTCCTCATGTTTTGTACATATGAGTTCAAACTAAGACTTTTTGATATATTCTGCTATATTGTTTTCAGTAAGATTGTACCTGTTAAAGTATACTGAAATGCCTGTCTCATGCCACCCTCAACAGCACTGCATATAATGAATTTTATATTATTGGCAGTCAGTTAAGATTATGTCATGTTTTAATTTATTCTTCTTTGATTACTAGTGTGGATTGACTTTTTATTCTATTGTTTATTAGCCATTTCTATTTTATTTTTTGTGAACTTTTTGTTCATGTCCCACGTCCATGGAGTAATAGGGCCTATTTATTTTTCTTAACTGTTTACTAATCGCTTTATATTAAGGTTATTGACCCTATATCGTGTTACTTATAAAGCAGAAATAATGTTTCTGCAAGTTCTGGAACTGGGGATAAATGAGAGCACTTTTTTGTAACTGTGGTGAGTAATGAAGAGCTCTCTTCATCATACTATAAGCGGACTAAGATTTGTACAAGTTTGAGTTAATAGGCTTCTGCTATAGTGTTTTAATTGCAGAAATTAGAGTATCTTTATATGAAAGAATCAGAAGAACCAGAAAGGGTGTGGAGAAAGGGGTGCCATGGAGAGAGTTACATACAGTGTGTTTTACGCTTGAGCTGTGGGGATCAATGCAGTGCTCTTTGACCTCTAAAGTGATTTCCAGAGCTTCATGAATTCTGGTTTGTCAGGTCTCAGAAGAAAAAAAAATGAGATTCATACTAAGACACAAATTCTCTTGTGACGTCAAGGCAGAGAAGGTTGTAATGATACCACCTGTCCAACAGAGGGCGCTCCACAGACATCTCGGCTGTCTGTCCGTTAAGAGTATTTTGTAGACACTGTCTCATTTAATCTGCTCAGGCACTCCACCCACAGTAAGAACCTTATCGCAGCTCTTTAGCACTAGACTATAAAGGGCATGAATCAACAAGTCTTAAAGAGGGGCCTAGTCTTAGAGATTACTAGATCAAACCCCTTACGTAATAGGGGAAGCAATTTGCCTAATATCCCCCAGCTTGTTAGCTGTGGAAGCAAATCTAGAACTCACGTTTCAGACTTTGATATTAAGCTACCACATTCTCCATGCCTAACTGCGTCTGAATCTTCACCATCGCCCTGCCCCTGCCCTGAGGGTTTGACTCCAGGAGAAGCCCGTCTTGCAGCACCTTCCATAAATTCTGGGCACACCTGCATACTAAGTCACCCTGCCCCATTGTGGGCTCTAGCTGAGAACAGCACTCTCCTGCACCCTTAACGACAAGGGTTCAGTGTCTACTCCCCCTCCGCCCCAGAAAGTGCCATGCACGCTGAGTCTCCTAGAAACTTGTTGCATCTCAGGAACACTGAAAAGAGGTGGGGGAGAGATTGAGGGCTAGTGTGAAAGCTTGGTGAACCGATGAAGAACAAGTCATCATGAACGGAAAATGTGGATGGAGAGCAAAATGTTATACTTAATTTTTTTTTTCTTTTTAACGTTTTTATGGAATGGAAGCATGGAGTGGGTAAGATAAGCACCACATTTGGAGCCAGATTTGGGCTTCCTTCCAGGCCACATTACATACAGTGGCATGACCTTGGGCAAGTCCAATGGTGACCCCTCAGAATTCAATTTCTTCTTCCATGAGTCGCAGCAACGCCTGTCCTGTCCTAACACCCAGGCTTGGTATGAGGCACAGATTGTGTTTCAGTTTGAAAGCACTTGGTAGAGTAACCCACATGTGAAAGAGGTGCTGCCCCATCAATAGGAGGTACAGCTTCTTACTCCCAGGAGTTGTAGTGGGGTGGACCATTCCACATGTTATCTTTAGGACAATGCACATTTGCAGACTTATTAGTGTCCAGGAGGAGCTATGGAGTAGAAACTCATAAGGAACTAGAGTCTGGGCTAATAAGTTGAGCAACCCAAACCAACCTACCTATAAGGGACCCAACTCTATGACTGACCAGTCTTCATGTTCTAACCTATTTTAGTAGGCATCAGTAAAGCATGCAATGATCATCTAAACCTAGTTGGCACCATGGTTCTTGGGTCTAGCGAGTTAAAAAAGGGGAAAAAATACTACCTATATTACCATAAATGATAATTAACTTTCACCAAAAGTCATTTCTGACAAATCTGGGCAGGAAAATGTTCAGTGTTCTTATTTTAAGTTCTTCAGTGGGGGATTTGTGTTTAAATATTGAAAAATACAAAGAGCATTTTATAGATGAACCAACTGAAACTTTCAGAGTTTGTTACTCATCTAAGGTGCCACATCTAGTAAGAGATCGAAGGAGAACTTGAACCCAGGGTCTTCCTGGCTCTGCTCAGAATCACTGTTCTATATTGTTTTGTCTCAAAAGGATGACAATTTACTGTCCTAGTACATCAAGCAGGACATTGTACCCGATGTTTTTCATTGTTTTCTGAAAAACCAATGAACTTCCAAGTTCTATATTATTTGCTTTTAAGCAATAGTGATTAATAATGTATCTCATTGATTCTAAGACAAGCATCCCCCCCGCCCACATTTTGACATTTCTGAAATTAGATGTTTCTTACAAGTGATGGTGTATCATCATTTAATTGGCAGTATTTTTCTTTCTTTGTGGCATATAAAATGGTGGTGCATCTCACATGTGATAGTTTCTTAGATTTAATGAAATGTGGTAATAAGACTTGGTTCATATAAAGGATCAAGTAGCATGGAGAAATACACAGAGAATCACAGCATGTTTTAGGGTGGGGTACCAGTGGGGAACAGCATTACCTCTTTTCTATCCCTTCCCTAATTAAGACCCCTGGCTCTCAAATGATGTAATATCTCAGCTTTTCATGTCTTTTCTGCTCAGTTATCCTTTGTACCACAATCAGAGTCTTCTGCTTAAGGAACTACCTACCTGTAATGTTTCCCAGCACCTCATATGAAGATCAAAAACTTGGCATGAACTTCGGGATTCGTATAAGTCTCAAATCTGCTTTCTGCCTTATCTCTCATTACTTTCTTCTCTCAGCCAGCTCCCGAGGGTCTTTGAAATCTTCCAGTGTTTCCCAGAGTGTAGAACGATGATTCAAAATGACACTAGGTGATATACTAACATGACATTGAATAACCTTGAAATACCCCAAGAGCAATTTGTGTAGTTTAGAATTCTCTCTCAACCCCTCAGAGAGCATTGAGGAGAAAGTCTTCATTTGATGTGGGGGAGTCGTCAACATTTTGCTAAATTAGCTTCCCTTTGTAACAAAGAGAGGGCGGGTTAGACAACAGTATTCAACTAGAATTTCATTGTTTTGTTTTCATTTATTTACTTTTATATTTGGGGGAAGAGACACTGAATTTCCATTTATAGTGACGATACAAAATTTCCTTTTAAATTTATTTCAGCAAACATGGAGTCAGTTAAAAAAGAATACTAAGCAAACATGAGTACAATGATATGGAGATATGGCAATAATTATGAATGTGGTAGTCACATGACAAAAATGAGGGGAGCAGTTTTCTGTTCCGAGTACTTCACTTTTCTATGTATGCAGGCTGTTCCTTAATCCCAGGTGCTCTTTTTCCTACTCACTAATAGTGGAACTCCTTTCCTTCCTCCTCCTTGAAGTTTTTCCTGGTTTCTCTAGTCAGAATTAATTGTGCATGCTCATAGAACATTGCTTAAATTTTGATTTAGTATTTTTGTTATTCTAATCTTATCATGATTAGATGTTCATAGGCCCATATCTATTTTGATTGGAAGCCTTTTCCTGGCAGGGACCACTTCTCAATCTATCTCCTTGGCTTCTTCAGTGCCTGACATGTGACCATCAGAAAGAATGAATGGATGGACTTAAAATTCATGTTGCAATGATTTTACGCAATTTCCCCCCACTCTGCAGAAACCTAGCCTGATTTTAGACAGCTCATTTACTTGGCTTACATTTCAGCTTCCGTGTAAGTTACTGAGACATTTGTGTGACCTGCATTGTTCTTCAGCATAAATATTTTGCAAAGAAGGTCATAGAATCATCCGAAAACCATTCATAAGGAAGTTAACCCTAGGGTAAAGCCAAAGAAAGGCCAGAAGGAGGTGTATGTGTGTGTGTGTTTATAGGTGTATGTGTGTGTGTGTGTTTATATGTGTGTGTGTGTGTGTGTGTGCTAACAGAGCAGTAATCCATTGGGTTTAGAACTGTACTTTCTGGTTGACTTTGCTCTTCATTTGAGGCCCAACAGACAAAATTCAGTGACCAAAGATAATGGTAATCTAAGCAGAAAGAAAGAGAGATAAATAAAATACTTGCAGTTTTTATACTTGAGCAGTCCTGTTATCCTTTTCAGAGTCTTAGATAAGGAGCTTTGCTCAGCCTGCATGGGCTGAAGCAATAGGAGGGTGTGCAGAATTACAAAGATAGGTGCTGTTTCTGGAAAGAGGTCTGATTCCGCTACCAAGGTTGTCTTCCAGAAAAAGAAGCAGAAAAAGACCTGGTACCACTACACCATCAATTAAGTTGAATTAATGGTGTTCTAATAAAGCCCACTGTTTACTCATCTTATCTCTGCTAAGGAGGGATGATGTCAGGGTGTACCAGTGGAAGGGGAGGTGATAAAAAATGGGAATCAGATTGACGGGAACACACTTTTCATCTTCTTATAAGATTTTCAAGGCATATCTGGCTGCTTTCTATCAAAACTAATTCTGCTCAGTTCACAGTTTATTTGTAAAGAGTATGATGGGAGGCAAGTGACATGAGACCTCATGGTTAGCCACCTGGTTTTCCTTTCCTCCTTTTAGGATTCAATTGCATTGAGGTACAATCAACATGATAGTTTAATTGTACTCCAAGGAATGCTCTAGTACAATCAAGACTGACACATGATGATCTATGGAGTGAGGATCTTTATTAAAAAAAAAAAAACTGCCTCGTTGTCAGTCATTTACAAAAGAGAGTCCAGTTTTAATGATTGATGGCAATTGGACACATCTAACTGTCCTTTTCTGTGCTGACTTTTTCTTGGATTTGAGTTGGCAGATTTGGAGAAGAAGGGGATGACAGTAAAACTCTTCTACTCATCAGGTTTTTCTTGGGCATCCCTAGTACTTGGGCAAACTAAATTAGGAATGGTAATTAATTTAACCAGTTTTACATTAAAAACTAATTTTTGCTTGTATCTTTTGCATCGTTTGTCAGGGTGCAACCCTGTGGTCTGCTGATCTTTAAAAGAATATATAGTATACCTACTTCAGGGTCCATCGAAAGCCATTTACTATTCACTTGTTAAATATAGGGGACAGTTGGTCTTGCTACAGCAATACAATTATTCTGGAAAAGAATTTTCAATGATGAAAATGAAAAAAAGCTAAAATAGTCATAATTTACTGCTCTGGAGTGCTGGGCAGCAGTTTTCTGCCTCGATCTGTATTCTAATAAGTCTTTTAAATGAAGAGATTTATGAGATTATTTTAATTTTGATGTCTTTTTAATGCTTCATGCATTTTAAATACAACCTTTTAATAGTTTTTGAGATTGAAGAATTTAATTTTGTTTTATACTGCAGAAATAAATGTATTCTCAGGAGACCACACCATTATTGTAGTTCTTTCTTTCTTTTTTAAAATCAGCATATCTACTACATACAGCTCAATTGCCAACCAGAACCGACGAAGTCTTTCTTCGGCTGGGGAGCCAGCAAATTAGAAGGGAAGTGTTTATCGCTGTATTACAATGTAGCTGGTGCTAATAGAATTTTTGTGGGTTTAGGTGTGTATTTACCCCTAGTGGGGAAAAAGATTTCCTGATGATGACCCAACTTTGTTTGGATGAGTGGTCGGAGATGTATGTGAACTGAGTGTATACAGAACACAGTGCTTGTCAATGAGGTACGGCCAAGTCAAACTCAAATTTTAGAGAGGTCATTGTTGTGTATGTGACTATAAATTGGTTTCAAAATTTAACACTACAGACAATATTTGCCCAGAAACTTATTTTTAGAAAAGTAATAACAGTCTGATGCCATTAATTTTTTAAGGTATTGGAGAAGTTATTGAGATGGATTAAGAATTAGTTCCTGCCCATAAAAGCCTTCCAATCACAATAGATATGGGCATGTGATCTTCCTAATAATATTTTACTTTTACCTTTACTTTTTAGGCAAGGAATATTATAAAGCTAAGGAAAGCCATTATAGCCAAAAGACTTGGAGTCCTCAGAACAGGTCTATTAAAATACAAATATAAGGAATACCCCTAAAGAGAAGCTTTTCTCTGATATTTTAAGGCAAAATTAATTATATTCCTAAATTGCTTTAGACAACTTTGCATGTGTTAATTGGAGTTATTAGAGGGTCATGACACTTAGATCGCCGTACTATGTCAGAGAGGTTTGAAAGGCAGACAATTCCTGAATGTCTATACTGACTTAAAAAGGTGAGATAGCCAATAAAAAGTTGCTGAAGATACTGTCCCAAACAATGTTTAATAACACAGGAAATGCTCTGATATAAACTACCCATATAGACTCCCAATGAAGAGAGGGAGCAGTTTTGGCATAACATAACAAAAAGTTATAATATCAACTGCAAGAAGTCGGAAATAAAATGTGAATAAATGGATGGATGATAGGCGTGTCATGCATACACAAGTCATTATTACACCACCAAGAGTATTTATTTTAAAGTTGTGGGATGTAGGATGATTTTTTTTTTTCACTTTCTTTTTCACAGTTGTTCACAATAAACCTATGTTTTTAGATAGTACCAAAAACTAATAAAAATACATCTGAGTTGGGTAAAGTCACATGTAAAAGGAGCCAGAACTGATCATATAAATTGCTAAAAATCCAACCTTCTTGTTGCAAGCATAGTTGTTTTCAAGCGGCGATCTTCTCTTAGTCTGTGTTTGGGGAAAAATAGGGCTAACTTCCTGACTTGTGACTCTGATCTTATTCTGAAGCTGGAAACGTGGGCTTGGCTGAGGAATAATCATATTCCATGAACTTTTAGGATATTGTGGCTAAAATACAGTTTTTATAGTGCCTTTTTTTTTTTTTTTTTTTTTTGCAGCTCTCTCTTTCAGTCATTTTTCTGAAAAAATAAGTCACTTACAGGGTGCCTGGGTGGCTCAGCCAGTTAAGCATCCAACTCTTGATTTCAGCTCAGGTCATAATCTCAGGGGCATGGCGATTGAGCCCAATATCAGGCCTGCATTGGGTGTGGAGCCTGCTTAAGATTCTCTCTCTCTCTCCCTCTGCCCACCCCACCCCTGCTTTCACTCCCTCTAAAAAAAAAAAAAAAAAAAAAAAGTTGCTTACAATTCCTGCTCTGATTAATGATTTTACTATAGCATTTAAAACTGCAAGCCCATCTAAACTGCTTTGTCAACAAAAGGCAGGCCATAAACCCTCAACTAGTTTTGCCCCCCCTGGATCATGTTGGGAGGGTTGACCCTTGTTTATAACCCCTCCTCTCATCTGCAGATTTAGAATGAAACCTACCTCAGCTCTTAATGAACATGCCTATTTGTGGGCAGTCCTGGCAATTGCATTGTTCTGGATCTCAGTTCCTTGAGCCATCTCATGGGTCTGAGACTGGTCTGAGAGTGTTGTGATGAAATCAAAAGAGTTAATGCATGGAAATGATGGAGTGCATACGAAGGTTTACTAATACTACCATTGCCTTTATTTCTATCATCATTATTAACAGTAATAAATGCAGGCTCCTTTAAGGCCAGATCTCTGATGCTTCGGTGTAATCCTTGCAACATCTAGTAATTATAACAGTTAACATTATCTGTGTGCTTATTATGTTCCAGGCAAATCCCTAAGGACTCTACATACATTAATCTCAATATTCAGAAGACCTCATGAGATAAAAGCTACGATCATCCTCATTTTGCAAATGAGGAGCTAGTAACACAGAGCATTCCTGGAACTCACTGAAGATCTCCAAGCTAATAATGTTGGAGCTCTAATTCAAACCCTTCTGACTCTGGAGCTGCTCTTCTAACAGATGACAGGTCTTTGAAGTTGTAAGCCAAGTAAATAATTGTTAGAAGAAGCATTATTATAGGTGGTAAGAAGCTCAGTGCTCATGGAAATGTCCGGAAATGGCCTTTGTTGATCTAAATCACTTGAAGTTGAACAAGGCTTGTTAGCAGCAGGCTGACCCAACTCTACCTTAGTGTTGTTATTTGAGCGTATTCAAAATTTTACTGAAAATACTAAAAACACAAAATCAAGTTTATTGAAAATAGTCTTCAACTAAAAATGCAGAGAAATTTGGTAACTTTAGGACTTCATTAACAGTCTACTTATGCTGGGATCTTCTGCCATCTTTATTTCTTTGTTTTCAGTAAAATTGGTAAAAATATGTATTTTTCAATATTTATAGACACTGACTATAGAGATAACAGAGTATCTGTCAGTATCATTAAATGAGTCATACTTGCAAATGGATAACTCTGTTTAAGTTTGTATCAGTGCTAAGCAGGGTTTTGGAGTCTACAAATGAGTCACAGTCTGCAAATAATACACAAACTTGTCAAGATACATTTTCAAATTCTTTTTTTTCCTAACTTAGAACTCTTTTCTTGCCACTGGTTTTGATCTCTAGTTACTTTCCCCCCTTCTTCCTTTCCTCCTTTTCTTCCTCTCTCTCTCCCTCCCTTTTAACTTCTGAAAGTTCTGTAAGAACGGTGGCTCCGTTGATTTACTGACCTTTTGTAAAATCAAGAGCGTCCAACTCTTGATTTTGGCTCAGGTCATGATCCTAGGGTTGTGAGGTCAAGCCTCACTCTGGCTCCATGCTCAGTGTGGAGGTGGCTTGGGATTCTCTCTCTCCCTCTCCCTCTGCCCCTTCACCCCATGCATGCTCTCTCTCCCTCTCTCAAATAAATAAATCTTAAAAAGCCCAGAATTTTTGATTTGTACACATAATTTCTAATATATGATCATTGTCAAAGTGAACAAATAATTTTATTCAGCTTTGTTTCACACAATTAATGACTATATATTCCATTAAGCAGATGTTCATAATTTATATAGTTTTCTTCCCAGTGTTAAATTTTTAGGTTGTTTCATATTTTAGCTATCCTAGATATTAGTCTAGTGAACACGTCTGTACATATAGCATTTTTCTTCTACCATAGCATCCAATAAATTCTAAGAGTAGAATTATTGGGTGAAAAATAATGAATCTTTTTATGGATCTTACACACAGAATGAATTTGATATTTCTAGGTGAATCAAAAAGGAAAGAATGGTACAGACTTTTTACTCCAGTATGGGCTTAAGTTCTTAGTACTAAATTAAATAGCCCAGTGAGAACCACAACAAAAATAAAGTTTCTTAAATTTCTATTCAAACATGTTCAAGTAGTTTATGCTACACAAATGGATTTTTATCTAATCACCTCAAGTCTATTTAATGTTGAAAGAGTTACTCAGTTAATTTAAAACATCTTGGCCATTCAGTAGATAATTTAGCCAAAAAGTAATTCATTCCAGGTTCCAAATTATTTATAGCTATCAATTGTATTCATTATATTAGCCAACTCTTTCAATTACCTGAGTAACATAAAAATTTAAGACTTTGGAAATGGAATCTCAGGATTTTTTTCACACTGACAAAAGATCTTGTAAATGTGAATTTTGGCTGAATAATGTTGACGTTTTAAGAACAAACATTTTGGACGTGTGTTGTCATATCTTTGTTTTGTGGCTACATGATTATATTTTTATTAGTTAAAAAAAGGTGACTTCACTTCACTGGTAATCATTACTGTGATTGTAACTAGTTACCCATTAATAAACCATCAGTGTGCTTCCCTAATCCTGTGTTGATCACTGAGTTTGGCATTCCCTTTCTTCTTCAGTTTATAGTGAAGTTTGTGGAAAGAGTTGCTATATTTACTCTTTCCTTAAATCTGAATTATTGCTCAATCTGTTGTAAGCTTCTGTCCATAACACCCACTTAAACTTCTCCAGCAATGGTCAAATGAGGATTTTTATTATCAAACTTAAATGATGCATTTTGGCCTTTTCTTATTTGACCTCCATAACCTTTCACAGTTTTGATCATTCCATTCTTGAAAATCTCTTCTCATTGGCTTCTATGACCTGATCTCTCTGACCGTGTCATCTTGTCATTTTGCTGGCTTTGCATGTCTGCCCCAAATGTTGATGTTTCCCCAATTTCCAGGCTCCTCACCTTGCCCAATCTTCTAGGGTGGTTCCATTTGTTCCTAATTTAATAAGCATAGAGTTATTTGCTAAAGCACTCTCAAGTGTCATCCTTGATCCTTCACCTATGACTTGCATACTAATCCATGCAGCCTACTGTTTTTTTTTTAAGATTTTATGTATGTATGTATGTATGATGTATGTATGTATGCATGTATTTATTTATTTGAGAAAGAGAGAGAGAGTGAGCACACAAGTCTGGGAAGAGAAGGGGCAGAGGGATAGAAAGAGGGAGAGAAGGAAGAGAATCTCAAGCAGATTCTGTGCTGAGCATGGAGACTTACTTGGGGCTTGATTTTATAACCCTGAGATCATGACCTGAGCAGAAACCAACAGTTGGGGGCTTAACTGACTGAGCTACCCAGGTGCCCCTGTTTTTTTTTTTTTTTTTTAATTGAGGTATGGTTTTTAAAAATTGAAGTGTAGTCAACCTATTGTTTATTCTTATCTGGATATCCAGAGTCATCTTTAATTCTACATGTCCAAAATCAAATTCACTGGTTTTTTTGCCCAGATCCACTTCACTTAGGTGGTGGTACCACTGTCCACCAGTCATTCCATCTAGAAACCAGGGAATTACCTTAGACACTTTTTCTCATTCACCCACATCCAACTGGTCACTAAGCTACGCTTGTTTTATTTCTTAACTATCTCTGGAACTCCTTCTTTCCTTTTTGTTTCCCTCCAGAGATAAACTTTTCGGAATCACCCACCTGGTATTTCTGAATCTAGTCTTGCCTTTCTTTAGTCCTTCACTTGCTGTAGCTAGTGATCTAAATAACTCATCCCTTCTTACTGCTTTCTTCATCTAATACCTTTCCATGTTCCCCTCCCCAGCAGGCTCTACTCATCACGTATAAAGATTGAAGTCAGATCCTTTTCGACAGTACTCAAGGTCTGTGAGCTGGCAAGTGCCATCCTCATCACCATCTTCTGTGATTCCTGGCCATACTCTTTGCCCCACTGAAGCTCATCATTTTTCTTATTGTTTCCATATGTCTCATGGTTCTGTGCCTTTGCATATGCTCTGTTTAGACTGCTCTCTTTGTTATTATTGAATACCTGCTTACCTTGCAAGGCCTGCTTCAAGGTTCTCTTCCTTCTATTCTGAACTTCTACCTTGGGCTACTCCCATGGTACTCTGAGTTCTCTAGTCTTAAAGAGATTATCACACTGACTGCTGTTTTTTTTTTTTTTTTTAATGTCTCCAACAGAGTGTGAGTTCTTGAGCAAGGATTACGGTTTTGTTTTCCTTTAAATAATATTTATGTCCCATGATTTAAAAAATATATATTTTATTGTCAAGAATTTAAATAATAAAGAAAGTCCAGAGAAGGAAATACAATCACAATACTCCCACCACTCGTATTTTTTTTACCCACTTTCCTTGTATATTTATATATAATTATTTCTTTTATAAAATTGGCCTGATGGGATATAGATAATCTTGTGAACTTTAAAAAAACAAACCCTGTATTGTGGAAAATTTCCCATGTTTTAAAATATTCTTCAAGGGGCACATGGGTGGCTCAGTTGATTAAGTGTCTGGCTTCGGCTCAGGTCATGATCCAGGGGTCCTGGGATCGAGTCCTGTGGAAGGCTCCCTGCTCAGTGGAGGGTCTGCTTCTCCCTCTCCCTCTGTCCCTCCCCATTGCTTATTTATTTGACACAGAGAGAGAGAGAGAGAGAGAGCACAACAGGGGGAGCGGCAGGGAGAGGGAGAAGCAGACTCCCTGCTGAGCAGAGAGCCCAATGTGGGACTCGATTCCAGGACCTTGAGATAATGACCTGAGCCAAAGGCAGACACTTAACCAACTGAGCCACCCAGGCACCAAATAAATAAAATCCTAAAAAAACACCAATTTTATAAAAAAAATAAAATATTCTTCAAAAGCATAATTTTTTTAATGGCTACATTATATTGGACAGTTTTATATAGACATACCATAACTTATTTAACTATTCCCTATGATGCATGTTTAATGCTTTTTCAATTTTATTATGATAAAGCTTTGTTCGATATCCCTTCTTATTGATATTTAAGAGATTTCATGAAATGGAAAAAGGGGACAAAGTAGATCTATCATAACACAAGTCTAATTTCCTCAGACTTTACAAATTCAGTCAAAGAGAGATTTTTATGAATAGTAACAACTGGCTGGTATAGTAAAAGCTCTGTTTACCCTTTGGACAGTTTTGTTAACAGTATTGATAATTAAGCATGTTTTAAAAGACATAACTTTTGTTGAAGATTAACCTTTGTTGAGAGTGAATGTGGCTAAGAGAACCTCAGCTTTCCCTTTTCTGATTTTGCAGTAATATAGCTTTTTATGTAACTAGTTCATATTTGTGAAGCACTTTGAAGATGAAAGCTATTATGTAAGGGCAAAATCACTTCATAAAAATGTTACATATAAAATACGAAAATCCATAGACAGACTAAGATTTTCAAAGTAACATCAACTCTTTCATGTAATCACTTATAACCACCATTTTTAGACTAGTAATCCAGGATTCATTTATTGATTATTCTTGGAGTATTTTAGTGTTATCCGTTATGGTGAAATTGTTTTTATAGTCAAAGGCAGTGGTTAGGAATGATATTATTCTTTTTAACCATGGCTATTGAAGTTGTGGCACAATTTATAAATAGGTGAGGATAAATAAAAATTGGCTATAAATATAAATCTTTCTTTCTGCCATCCAACATCGCAACCACACAGATTGGTATTTTAAAGAAATAGATTTCATCATGTGTTGTTTAGGTTTTAAAGTTGTAGCAATTGTAAATTACAGATCATCTGATTTTTGTAGCATATTTAAAGAATGAGTGTACAGACTGTGTGAGTAATGGACTTGGGGAGTTGGCCAGGTGTTAAAATAAGGATTTTCCCTGTGTGTGTCTCTAAACAATATTTCACCTGAACACTGAGTCATGCCTAAACTTCAGGTGTCCTGATGTTAGCATTTGACCCTTTTTTTTTTCCACACAAGGATTTTCATTTAAAAATATTTCCTTTGAAGTTTCTCTGGATCTCCTCTACCCCTTTCTACATGTGTATTACTAAAATGAAGTATTACTTCTGTGCCCTGAGACAGAAGCTACATGGTTTCAATGATAGCTTCTGATAATGGTAGCACTCTTCACATAGATACATCTGAACTGACTCCAAGTATCCACAAGACCAAGCTATAATACATGATCTCTTTGGCCAGAATTGAAATTCAAGTATGATAAAGTTAAGAACAGGAGCCCAAAATTGTATTAGAGCAAGGAACCAAGAATCAAGCTAACTTTGGCTACAACTGGCCTTACATGGTTCAAGTCCAGTAGTTTTGCTTTTGCTTTTATAACTTTCTGCTGGTGTTGATGTATTTTTAGGCAATATACCTTCAATTTCAGGAAGTGAAAACAAATGAAATATTTTCTGTTTTTTTTTTTTAACTCTTAGTTCTGACTTGGTCCTTTGCCTGGCTCCTTCTTACCTCTCCCTTCATCCCCACCTGTACCCCAGCATAGGCCTAGTTGGTTTCTTTTTTTTTTTTTTTTTAAAGATTTTATTTATTTATTTGAGAGAGAGAGCACATGAGAGGGAGGGGGGAGGGTCAGAGTGAGAAGCAGACTCCCTGCCAAGCAGGGAGCCCAATGCGGGACTCGATCCAGGGACTCCAGGATCTTGACCTGAGCCGAAGGCAGTCGCTTAACCAACTGAGCCACCCAGGCGCCCCCTAGTTGGTTTCTAGGAGTATTTAAGCCCAGGCATATATGAAGTATGAGAAAATTAATGTTGTTCTAGAAATCTTTTTTTTTTTTTTTTTTTGGTTTCTGACCTTTTTGTGCACTTGAAATTGCATTTAATATTTCATTACTACAGGTCTTTCCATTTAATTTCCTGGACTTTTTTCCACTTGAAAAAAAATCTACAAATTTGGTTTTGCACTACAGAATTATGGGATCTAATAATTCTCTAGCCTATGACAGTTCAGTAACTGGTGCCCTCCAGCATTTTTATTGCACACAATTTTATTGCTAAAAGGTTAGGCAATTTGACCATTTTTTTTTAGACTTATCCATCAAACATTGTTCAGAGAGAACTAAAATCATGCACAATTTAAAATGTAATCAGCATTTAGTCATTTCTTTGAAAGGGGTATCCTTGGGTTCATTATGAGAAGAACCCCCAGCCTAGAAACAGCACGGGTGGGCTCGTGAGCATGGAAAGATGGGTAAGGATATAGAATAGGTATGTCTAGTACTTCATGCAACCAACCATGCAATAGCAGAGATAATGAAAAAGCATTTCCCTAATAGTCTTCCCCTTTTAGTCACCCATAAATATTTCTAGAACATTGACCTTTAGTCAAATGGTGAATTTTTTCATCCTGACATGACAAGGAAGGATCAGTAAGCTAGTTAGGAAAACTCTCTTGCAATCCATTTGATTTTCCAAATGGCTTAAAAATGATCAAGAGAACTATAAGATTGGAATGTCATAAAATTGCTAACTTTTCTGGTGATGGGGAAACAGAAGGATGCTTTGTACCGTCAGGCACATCCTTTTGTCTCCCTGAGGATTGGCCTCTATCCATGGAGCTGATTGGGCACATCCTGAACATGACAAGCTTTCATGGATTGCTGACTGCTCCTGCAATCCTTCCTCACCTCAAGCACTGAAGTGCCCGAGTGCCATTTGCTTTATAGGACAGGTAGTAAATACCCGATTGCTTTCGGAGTTAACTGGTTTGATGGAGGGCTCATTGCTTTTGGAGTTAACTGGTTTCATAGAGGGCTCTCTAATGGGAAGTTTATATGCTTCTGAGTGCTAAATGCATTAAGGAACTATGTATCACACTTAAAATTCCTTAGTGAAGTCGATGACAATATTTAATAATGATAATTTTCCAAAGGAAAGTAGTATATATGAGCTGTTAGGTATTACTTATTGTGTGAATGGGAAGCCCTTAAAGAGAAGAAAAGTAAAATGTGCAGTTTTCTTTTGGGTGTAACATCTCCTATTTTGCACAATCTATATAAAAGTTTTTTTCTGACAGTGTTTCTCTTAATATCACCAGTAGCCATTGGCTTTGCCAGTTGTGGTGGGCCTGGTCTGCCTCTCCTCCTCACCTCTGGGTCCCTTATCTGTCCATGACTATGATAGATCCCACTTAGGACCTTGGAGTTTGCCCCCCGCCTTTTTTTGTATGGAACATTCTTCCTTTTCTCTTAATATGGTTGCTTCCAAACTATTCTTCCATCTCAAACTAAGTACCTTCCTTCAGAAAAGGCTTCCCTGCAGCCCTATCTAAAGTAGGCTTTCTTTATTTGTCTCTATCTCAACACCCTTTTTAGTCCATGATAGCTCTGATCTCAGTTTTTAATGATTTTCTGTAATTATTCCCCCAGCCACCATAATATAAGCCCTATAAGGGCAAAGACTTTACCTTGTGATTTGCATATCCTTACTTGTGCAGCTGCAGCTAGCATAGAGTAGGTGCTCAGTGAATGTTTATTGAATGAATGGATACATGAATGATCAACTTAAGCACAATTCCTGCTTTAACTAGTTGATGTGACATTTCTTTTTTAACTGGCTTTTTGGTCTATCCTGTGTGCAACTCCCAAAGAAGCTGACTGATTTTGATAAAACTTGGTACACTGCTCAGTGTAAGTCCCGTCTCGAATTGGATTTATAACTCAGTCTGTCATCTTGAATCCAAATGGTGGCAGATAAAACTTGACAAATGGGACCTGGAGCATATTTTAGTACAGTTTGGTACATGGGTTGATGTACCATTTAATTGAAATGTGTGGAGTCTGAATTTCGTGAACCTTTAATCCTAACTTTAACCTACCCCCACTTTATTTTCCTTAATGATACTGCTTTCTTCAAAACCTAGCATTTGTGGCTAGATTAAAAGTGTCTTGGGAGGTGAAAATCTGCAAGGAATTTTAATGGTGGATATTTAGTTGTTTTTTCTAAAAGTCCCCCTAAAGTGACCAGGCTGATGGTAGACACAGGATTCTTCATGACTTCTGGCAGCCAGGCCATGTGGGAAGGCCTCTAAAGATAGAGTGACAGGGCGGGGTTGTTCTCTGATTTTCTCTCTACCGGCAGGCCAGGAGTAGATACAGACAGAAGAAAAGAAATTCTGATTTGGGGTTAGTAAAAATGGAGACTTTCCCATGTGGAAAATCTATCCCTCCCCAAGGATGTGAACCGTCAGAGTTTTGCTACAGGAAACATTTTGAATGTTGTAGGAAAATTTTAACTCTGAGATCTGGAATCACCTCTTAGAAATCCATGACACTCTGTATGAGTTTGCATGTATTTTTAGATTGGAAAAATACTGACAAGCGATGTTTTGCAAAATAGAAGCCCCTCCTTGGTTTTGTTTTGGTTTCTGTATGCCTGGGCTCAATGCTGGGTTCCCTTGCTCCAGAATTTGCCTCAGTGTTCCTCAGTGATTTATTTGTTTGCTATCCCATAGCAATTCCCAGGTTCCAAAACACGAGAAAAGCCAGTGTCAACACTGCAAGCAAAAAAGGTTAAAATATGGACTGCAGACTTATTTGCTATTTGCAGTGGCAAATTCTGACCCAATCTCCTAGAAAACATGGCCTCATGGATGGTTAACCCACCAAATTTTCATCTGGGCTCTTCTTAAAAACATAGCTCTCTTTTTCTGATATCTTGATCTTGTGTCCTTCCCCACCCCCACCACATGCCTCTCTACTCCTTGTCCCCCTCCCCTTATTATTTTTTTTTTTAGATTATTTATTTATTTATTTATTTGAGACAGAGAGAATGAGAGAGACAGAGAGCACATGAGAGGGGAGAGGGTCAGAGGGAGAAGCAGACTCCCCACCGAGCAGGGAGCCCGATGCGGGACTCGATCCAGGGACTCCAGGATCATGACCTGAGCCGAAGGCAGTCGCTTAACCAACTGAGCCACCCAGGGGCGCCCCCCCCCCCCCCCTTATTGAGACACTTGTATGACATGCTTCATTTAGTCCTTCCACTTTTTTTTCCCCTGATCACAAAAGACATTCATATTCATTATAGGTTTGTAATCTGTAAACATGTATATCGAAGGGACTGGGAATGTCCCACAAGTTTACAACTGAGAGGCAAACCAGATTAACATTTTAGCATGCTTCCTGCTGGTCTTTTTCCTATGCCTATGTATGCATGGCTAGGATACAGCTAATTTTTCATAGCAATCTTATCTATAGCAGTGCTGAACATTTTCCTTGCTGCTTATTCTCAGTGGTCTGAGACATTCGTTTCGTGGCCCTGCCAAAGCTGGAAAGGGCAAATATCTTTTATTTTTCTCATCTTTTCCCTCTTCCATCTGTTGCAGAGAGCTCTTTGCCTGAGTATGACTAGACTTCACTGCTTCCTCATTAGGTTCCTTTGACCGTTTGCCTCTCTCTTCCTGTGCTTTTGGTGGCAGGAGTCCAGGACTGGCCTACTTATCTCATGGCCTGCAGTTCTGTTAGCTCCCACTTGTAGCTTCTCCCTTCCAGGGCATAGAACTGGATTGTATTTCTGCTTCTCTGCTGCTGATTGGGGGGAGGTCATTGGTGCTCATGGCAGGGAGGTAGAGCTTTGAAGCTCTAAGTGTCTCTCTGGCTGGCGTTGATCTGCTCAGCCAAAGACTGCTCTTCGGGTTCTAGAAATTCAGACTGGCCTTCCTCCAGCTCTTTTCTTGGTGAGCACAGAACCGCCTGGAGCCTCCACATTGTAGAAAGGGAGTGGTAATTAACATTTATTCAGTATTTACATATAATGTACTTTACATACATTCACTCCTCACGGTGATCCATGAAATAGGTGTTATCCCCATTTTGGATGTGTCCCCATTGTATCCCCATTAAGAGTCTTACACAAGGCCACCACCCAAGGATTCGAAACCAGGTCTACATAGCTACACAGCCTGTGCTTTTCACCAAACTACAAAGTGCCCTTTGGTAGAAGAATAAACTTCTTTGGTGTAGGAAGTTGTCCGGATAAGGCTAAGAACTGCAACTGTAGCAAAGACAAAAGTGTTTACTGATAAAGGCTGGGTAGAAAAAATGGAAATAAGAGAAGGCATCTAGCCCCTAAGTGAGGTTCAGAGACTTCGAGTGTTAGAAGCAGACAAGCTCTTAGAGATAATAGATGCCAGGGATCCTCAAACTTGGCTGCCTACTAGAACTACCTGGTAAGGTTTAAAACTACGAATGCCTGGCACGTGCTAACCTATTAAAGAATTTCTAGGTGTGGGGTCTGACCTGGTCATGTTTATAAAGGTGATTCGATTCTAACATGGAGCCAGCTTTGAGAACCATCGATTTAGGCCAACCCCCTTATCCAGCACATACATAAACTCAAAGCCAGCAAGTCAAGTGGCCTGCTCAGAGTCACAGAGTTGGTTGGGAAAGACTGGGAAGGAGATTGTAGCTTATGGTCCTTCATGTAGCTGCTGCCTCAGGGTGAGTGGAATGAGTCTGGAGCTCTTATTCAAACTTGTATTCAAACTTGATCAAATCTGAAACGCACATGCTTCTCCCAAATTCTGGAGCCCAAGGGAGAGCTGTATCTATGTTAGGTGTCAGTTCCATGAGCAGCACCACCCAGTTTCCAAAGAGAGGAAACCTTATGATAAAATGAACCCATACTACCCGTCTCCCACGCTCGCTGTATGGAAGGTGCAGGCTCCCGTGTTCACACCTGACTTCACCAATTGGCCCCCCATTCCCACCTTTTCCCTTTCCTCATAGACTTTTGGAATTTGTTTTTCCAGAGGTGTTCTGTCTCCTCTCCTTTGGGGAAGGCAGTGAGTGGGGGGTGAAGGACAGTGCAGGTAAGGGTAGATACTTCCACTCATCACTCCCACTCATCCCTCTTCAAGTCCGTAGCAACTTGACTCTTCTGGAGGAAGTGTGTTAGTGACAGGAAGGGTTGTAAGTTTTGGAAGCAGAATGAGGTTGTTTCTGACAGATTAAAGGTGGTTTGTATGGGTCACGTGGAGTACAGCATAATTTACATAATGGAGATGAGAGAAGGCAAGAAGAAAGGGATGAGAGAGAGCAGGATGGGTGTCCTGTGGGTCTTGGTTCTGCTACCCAGTGATCTGTGCAGTGAATCGGGGCATATGCTTCTCCTTTGTGGCTGGCCCTGGGCCATAGTGAGGGCCAATCTGAGTGAAGCCAGAGTGCCTTTGACTGGATCAACAGTCAAGTCATCAAGGGACGAGGTTATCAAGGGGCAAGGGTATCACTATTGAAGAATGAGATTCCAGCTTCCTACTATGACTGTCCTAATAACAGGGCTTCTCAAATGAAAGTCATCCATCTACTATAGTTTTGGGGGTGTCATGTCTAACTATGTCTCTCTATATGTCATCTCTATTTAAATGTATCAATGTGTTTTGTCCTATCTATATACTGTCACTACCCATTTTTCATATATCTGTTTGTGAGGCCAGATCATGAAAGTGCGAATTTGTAACCATTTTTGATCTAAGAAAAAAGGCCACCTGTGGTTTCATCTGGTTCAACTATATATATTTATCTCACTTTTTTTAGGTCCAGAAATTTATTCATAGAAGAAATGTATGTATGTATTTATGTATCACTTGGTATAAATAGAAGAATACCTAAAAAAAGTTAAAAGAACTCTAAAAAGTTAATAGATATGGCCAGACACTGTTGCTTGCCTAAGGCTATGAGCCTGAAACCTGTTTTTCTTTTGTTAAAGAGGTATTAACTGGTTGTGATGGCTAAGGGGGGTAGTAAAGGTTTATTACCTCCAAGCCCCGACTTTGTCTTTGGTGGAATCACAGTGATTGAAAACAGGATCGAAGAGGAGGTAGCATGTTATTTAATGCTGAGCTTGCCCACCTGACATCACCCACTTCTGCTGGTGGGGTCATCAGACAAATGGGGGACATGGAGTCAGAGGACATGACTGTGCTTCGTTAAGTCCCTGCAAATTCGGTGGGTGGGCGGGTGGGCATGGAAGTTTTGGCTGCCTTTCTTCATTGTGACTGAGTTGAATGTGTTGACGGGGCCCTTGTGCCTTCTTGAATAATTATGCAACAGCAAATATGCCGAAATTCTTCTTGCTGCATTTATAGCTACAGCTTTGCAGGGTGTGAAAAAAGCATGGCGTGCTACCAGTTATGATGTTTTTAAAAAGTGAATGAGTTTGATGTTTTTGATTTCTTTCTCTGTGTGACCCTGAGCCATTTTCCTGTCCCCTCTGAGCTTCCTCATGGATCCGGGGACTGTGCCACTTCTCTTGCCTTATAATAAGGACAAATAAGATAGTGATTGGGAAGTGCATTCAGGATGTAAAGTATCGCTATTATTCTAATTCGAATTAATTTACTTGTGGCTTCTACGTCACTGAGAATATCCCCAGCCCTTTTACCCTTATCTGTGAAAATGGACTGTGAGAGTGGTAACGTTTCCTTTATCCCTGATCTCAGAGGTTGAACATGAGGTGGGAAGCTATTAGGTTTTAGCTCAGTTTTAAAAAAATAATTCTGGGGCGCCTGGGTGGCTCAGTTGGTTGCAAGCGACTGCCTTCGGCTCAGGTCATGATCCTGGAGTCCCTGGATCGAGTCCCGCATCGGGCTCCCTGCTCGGCAGGGAGTCTGCTTCTCCCTCTGACCCTCCCCCCTCTCATGTGCTCTCTCTCATTCTCTCTCAAATAAATAAATAAAATCTTAAAAAAAAAAATAATTCTGTTGGCTTTTCGTGTGAGTGTAAAAGGGATAGGCATGTTCATTTAAAACATTTACAGGACAGAAAGATGCAAAAAGGAGGAAGTAATGATTCCCCATGTTCTCACCACACCCTTCTGGTCTTATTTCTCTGTTATTGTTGATATCACTTTACATATGTCTTTAAATTCAGTGGCTTCAGGAAGATATAATTGGCTTGCCCAGACTCCAGGCCTCTTCTGAAAGGGCGCTTGTCAAAGCCAGCTGGGGCACCAGCGGGGGTCCAAGATCTGGCAGAGTGGGGACCAGGGATAAAGCCTTGTCTCCGTTCCGTTGTCAGGAGTCTGAGTGTCTTCTCGTTTCATACGAGAGACAAACTGTTTCAAAGAAACTGAGTTAACAGACCTTTAGAAAATTGACGTCTTCTGACTGTTCCCTGTTTCTTGTGCATCTCCTGGTGGCCATGCCTCATTCTGGTTTTTGTTCCAGGCAAAGTTCTGCCTTTCGTGCGTGGTAGGTTTCAACAACCTCCCTTTAGCGGAATGCTCGAGGAATTAATTAAAATACTAATCAGTTTATTGTACAGCCTATTGGGAACGGGACACTCGGAGGTCGTTTTCACATGTCGTGTGGTATAAATTATAGGATACAAGTGTATAGAGTCATATATTGGTATTTTAAAAGCCCTTGATCAGAGGATTTGCCTTAAAATTACTAAGTTCTGTCTTGAAGAGAGAAACCCCCAAATTAGGTTCCATTATTGTTGGAATCTTGGTTACTCAGCTTCAGATAAGAGTATGGAAAAAAGAAAACTAGAAGTGGTGTCGGGAGAAAGGGGAGAAAAGGTTTTTTTTTTTTTAATGTTCTAAATTTGCATGCAGGTTACCATGACTACAAAATATCTTTATCACTTATCAAAAGTATCTGTTAACCTTCTGCGGCTGTCCTGTCCGGAGCTGCATTTCGGGAATGCTACCCTAAACTTGTACAGTACTTCAGAAGTGCCCCTTTAACAGATGGCTGAGTCTGAGTTGGAGTCGTCCAATTTTTATGCAAATGCAGTTGAGAACTCACTTCTTACTGCAGCTCTAGCTCACATTTGACCCAGCTGGTTAAGAGGATTCATGTCTGACATCTTCACATATAGCAAAGCATTTAGGTTTCTGTGACTTGAAAGTGAATTAGAAATATCTCAGTCATTTTGGCAAGTTGTGCAAAGGTATTTTTAGAAAACCTTACTTATATGATTTTGCTGTCTTTTGCTTTGTCTCTTCTCCATGTAGCAACCAAAGGTGAGTGTACAAAAAGTATGGCATTTTGGAAAGCAAAGATATTTGTGTCCCTTGAATAAAAGGTTGAAATTCCTAGCCACACTCCCAGAAGAGCTGGAATATGATTACAGTGATTGTCCCTGTTTATTGGAGCGTTTTAGAGTTTCTGGTCATGCTGGGTTGTTCCAAAGCACCACCTACCTCTTCAAGCACAAAAAGAGCCTGAAAGTGGCCAGATTTGCCTTTTTTTTCCCCCTACAGAGGCAAAGAAACAACAATACCCTCATCAAGGCAGTATAGATATTAATACATGTCCACTCAATAGGAATGTTTATAGAAATTAACTTCTACTTCGAAGCAAGCAAGAGAGAAGACCTTTTTCTAGACATTTTAAGAGACCTCTGCTGTCTCTCTACTGTTTCCTCTAAATAACTTATTATTGCCTTAATCTGGAATTACTCTTTTATTTCATAATTGAAGCCCCTGGAGTTGTTTGCGATTAGGCATGGCTTCGCTGACCAGGTTCCTGACATATTTGCTCATTGTAAGGCCCATTTCATTTAGAACTTCCTAGTATGTGAACCTGCTCTACTTAAACTTTTCAATAAGTACCTTTTAAGTTAAGGTGGCTGTCGAGGATCAGAACTTTTTCTGTGTCTGTTCTTTCAACCTGATTCTAAACTAAACAGTTTGATTCTTGTGACTAATTTGGCCCAAGTATGGCTAGTCAGTTTATGTTTCCCTGAGGATGGAGATTTGGGGCTATCCTAGGCCCTTATGATTTTCCCGAGGGCCCCCCTTTCTTCCTTGGGTATCCACTTTTCCTTCCACAGAGTGGTCATTGACCCTTGGGCTCCTACCATTGATTACCAACCATTAACCCAAATGCTTCTCTTGACAGCAATTGCCTTCCAAGGAACTAAAGGCACATTTCAACAATTTTATCCATTATGACCTATTTTGAACATACACACCAGAAGAGAGCAGGAGGCTAAAAACATACAGCCTTGTGGTTTCTCCACAAGTGTGCACATCAAATAATGATCCCTCAGGCACTTATTTCTCCCCTCCTAAAATGTTCCTGGATGGAATCCCAGCATAGTTGTCATCTGATGAGCATGATCGGAGTTGGAAGGTAGCAGAACAGGGAGGAAAATACTTATTTTTATTTCAGAGAACAAAACGTCCTACCCATGGCTGGTATCAGTGGAATTCTCCCGTGAACGACCTCTAAGAAGGGCCTGCTAAGTTAGGTTTTGCTGGCTCCTAATTCATCACAATGGGGTGTTGACTGAAAATAGCATAAGAATTTAGGTCTTGGGGAAGGCAGAGTAGACTGCCTTGAACCAGGGTCAAGTCTTTTGAGTAGCATCCGTTCAGGTAGGCGTGGCCTTTGCACGTCCAAAACATGTAATGCTGCTAGTTTAATTGGTATGAGTTTCGTGTCACCCACTTTTGAAACAGGAGAAAAATATTTGCTGTTGGTGGTGGTGTGAGGAGACTTAAAATAGAAGATAAGGGCAGTAAAAACACCAAACGAATTCCTTTTTTTTTTTTAAGCTAGATCACCAGTAGTTGAATTAAATATAGTTGAAAGTCATCAATCAATCCTTTCTGGAATGAAGAGGCTTCAGGTAAATATCAGCTCTCACATAAATTGTACAGAGTCAATAAAAATTGGCCTAATCATTTCAATAAACATGACATTATTTCTTTTCTCATTAAAAATTTAAGAAGTTAATACTACATAAACTATAAATTCTCTTCAGTGAGTGAAACTGAATAAAAGATGTGCAAAGGCTATTTTGGCTGGCTTTATTTAGGAAGGAGAGGCTGGTGATTTGGCTTAAATGCCAAGGAATCATGGTTTTGACTTAATATTTTGATGGGGTGCATTTCAACGCTCGGCTAGCTGATTTCTGACCAATGACTCTTTCAGGCTGGTTCAAGCCCAGAGGTTTTCATCTGGGAGATCAGAGAGTCGGGAAATGTTCAGATCCTTTCTCTCCCTTACTGCCTCTCCCTCCCAAGTTGATGATTATAAGAGAAGCCAAAATTGGAAAAGTGTAGCATACCAAGTGATCTGGCTGTTCTGAATTTTTCACTGTATATTCTCTAATTTTGAACCTGTCAAGTATTATCCGTCAATCATCTGCATATAGCCTGTTAAGATTACAGAGTCATGAGTGTGCATAGGAGTCTGACTAAATCCTGTGATTAGCAACAAAATTTATAAGAAAAAAATTGAAGCATACATTAAAAAAAAAACTATTGCTAATAAAGACCTCGATGTTTACTTATGAAAAATAGTGAGTGATCGGGGCGGGGGGGGGCGGGGGGGGGGGGACGGAAGGTGTTTTGGAGAACCTAGCACCACTGGCATTTATCTGATGTACATTTAATAATACAATAACAATGCTGCCGCATTTGCGATGCTTAAGAACAAGAGGGATTATTAGATTTGTGCCTGGAAGGTAAAATTACTGCAAAGGATTGCTTTGGGGAATATACAAGATACAGGAAATGAAATGAAATAAAATAAATACAGGGCAGATGACTGGTTTCTCTGCATTTCTGGGTAGATTTAATTAATTGCTAATATAGCACTGAGCCATGAATTACTCAATCACTGCTATTGTTTCAATTTTGGAAGTTTCCTCTTAAAGACAGATTCATTAGAGAAGAAGAAAATGTCACTGGGCAGGGAATAAGTTTATGATTTTGAATGTTAACTTTTCACAGTCAGCTGTAGAATACTGAGAAATCTTGTGAAGATCCTTTTAAATAATTTGGAAGATTTTTTCCTCGTTATTTTTTGGGGGAGGCTTTATCGTCTCTTGTAAGTCCCATTGAAATCTGAAATAAATCAATGAACTTTTCATGGATTTGGTGCCCTCTCTGCATAAGTTTGTGATTGTAGGCATTTGAGGATCAGCAGGTTGTGGTGAAAAGGGCCAGGATTTTCTACTAAACAGATCTGGTTCGAATCCTAGATTTAGCATTTGTCAGAAGTGACCCTGGGCAAGCTAAGTAATTTCTCTGAGCCTTGGTCTTCTGTTATGTATAGGCATATTGTGAAGATGAGTAATCATTTATTCATCTGTTATTGTTGAATACTGACAGTACACCCACGCACTGTACAAAATGCTCTAGATATAGCCTGATGATCGTAATTGCACTTAATATTGACTGACAGCTTATTAGGTTTTGGCTATTGCTCTAATCACTTCATGCACATTATGGAATTCAGTCCTCACAGCCAACCTATAATATATCTATAATACATAGAAGTCATATAGTGCATATGTAATATATATATACACATTGATATATACACATACCCTGTCTTTATACATATATGTATGTATAATTACATGATAGGAGTGGAATAATTTGCTTTCCAGAGAGACCAATTTCCTCATCAGAGGCCAGTTTAAAATTCATCTTCGGTTTCTTTCTTTTCTTATTATTCTCAGAAAGAAGAAAGTCTTAAATATTATTAACGTGAACAGAGAAAAAAAAAACCCCAGAATGTAAGAACATGATGTCATGAGCGTGGAGGAGAAGCCCAAGACCTTTACCTCTTACAGAGTAGTTGGAGGGTGGGAGCCTTGAGGCGACCTACCTCCCGAGAAGGAACATGACCAGAATAGATGGCCTAAGTGCTTGCCACTTGAAATGTAGGACTTTGTGTCTGAACATCACTTCTGCTGAGGGTACTGCCATTTGAAATGTCATGCAAACCAAAGTTTGCTATGTGTTAATTCATAGAGAAAAGGGACGGTGTAATTGCCCACAGGAAATCCCTTCATAGAGTTTGAATGTCTCTGTTATAAATAAGCCTCAAGCACCTTAACTGGAAGCACTTTACATTCATCGGAATGGCCTGCTTCTCTTTCCAGTCCTGAAAGCTAGGAATGATGGATCATACACGGTGGATATTTGCAAGCGTTTATGTTGTGACGGCTGTTAAAAGAGGTGGACTTATACCGGTGATCTTGGGCATTGAAAGCTTAATCTCATAAGAAAATCTTTAGCCAAGTCAGGTTTTTAATCGCTGTGTTAGTCATCCTACTGATTACATAAGGAACACTGTAGGAGCGTTTCAAATGCCATCAGCTCTTGGCAGTGGAATGACAATGAGGATGAAGTATTAAAAACTAGGTACCCATCAAGACAGACTTGGAGCGAGGGCCTCCAACTCCCCGCTCCTGAATATGCCTGTACATTAATTCTGCTCCTTTCTAAGAGAACTCACTGGAAGAAAAGCATAATTTGAATTAATTATTTGCACATATGGTGTGTTCCTGATGTCAGCAAATGCTACATTAAGGACAGACATGCTGGGCACCCATTAAATAATCAAGTAAATATTTGTATTGTTTATGGTAAACTGGTTCCTTTTGTGGGTATTTTCTGTGTCTCTGTAAACATTCATTTAGGAGGCTGACTTTGTTGGTTGGGGTTTCATACCAGGCTAAATCTGACAAAGAGCGTTGTTTAAATTCCAAATCCGACCAAGAAACCTCACACCCACTGTGTTTTTTGGAGCTAAGTGAATATTTAGTAACACTTTAATCTAATAGCCAGATCATTATTTTATATTACTGAACTGAATGCTAGGTTAATAACATTAATCACGTGGACTCCTTCTTGTTCTAGCCTGAATGTCATAAGTACTTCTATATGATTTCCACTATAATTCGGTGGTAATTAGTGATACAATTACTTCAAGCTTGCACCAAATGTTTATATTGAACCAACATGAATGTTAGGTCTCAACATATACATGAGCCCAGCCTGTGAATAAAAGGTTGGGGCCCAGGTAAGTCAACCCGATTTTTCTTTGGCACAATATGTTGTCTAATTGGAACGTATGCAAGGTTTATAAATGCCCTGAGTGCATGAGGGAGATTGACTTTTCACCTTGTTCGCCGAAGGTCACACTGTCGGAGGGAAACACGTAAAGAAATCCTCTCTGGGTATATCTACCTGAAAGAATCTGGTGTTTGAGAAACCTGCAAGTAAGACAGGGACAGAAAACGTCAGGTTGAAGAGGTGCCTTAGGATCTGTACGTGGCAGTTGTCTGACTAAATTCCTTATGATGGTTGGGACCTTTTGGAATAAGGTTCTTATAATGATTCTTCTTCAGTGAACTTTAGGACATCTTGGTTTTTTTTTTTTTTTTTTTTTTTTTTTTCAGGCTCGGTATTTCAAAAGGGGCTCTGTATACGCTCTCAGATGCCTCTTTTTGTCTCATAAAAGGAGGGTCATCATGCCCTTGGCATCTTCCTACTTAAATCCAAGCGTGGAGGCGAGTCACAGTGCTTTATTAGGTCCTGGGATTAAATGGTGCCTAACCATGTCAGCCCACAGAGCTGGGTATACCTGTTTGAATGAACAGACCTGCACACACCTTCTAGACATTTCTTGGAAAGTTAGATGCAGGGATCTCGTTCCTTTTCTAAAAGTGAGGAGAATGGGCCTATGTATACTTTTATTTACTTCAGGGCAATGTGGCTTGTAATTGACTATTTCTTGACTGTGGCATTCAATTTGTGGAGGAAAAACCTAATCCTGTTATCTCCCCCTGAATTGTGCTTTAAAAAACAAGCAAAACCTTGAAGTGAATTTATTTCTGTAATTTCACAGGCAGATCTCTGATCCCTTAAATTCATTCATTCATTCATTCATTCATTCATTCATTCATTCATTCATCCATCGCTTATCCAACAAACTTTTACAGATTGCCTGCTGGGTCCAGGATTTGTGCTTGATGCTGGATTTGGCACAGGAATCTGGAAAATCTCTTTTGGGGCTATGGAAGGAGATAGTGGGAGATATATATGAAAAAAAAAAAGGGGGCGCCTGGGTGGCTCAGTTGGTTAAGCGACTGCCTTCAGCTCAGGTCATGATCCGGGAGTCCTAGGATCGAGTCCCACATCGGGCTCCCTGCTCGGCGGGGAGTCTGCTTCTCCCTCTGACCCTCCTCCCTCTCATGCTCTCTGTCTCTCATTCTCTCTCTCTCAAATAAATAAATAAAATCTTAAAAAAAAAAAAAAAAAGGAAGACAGTCACAGCGAGTATCCGCAGTGAGCGAGCTTTGGAAAGGGCAGGCACTAGGGAGCGGAGACCCATGACTTAGAGTCTCTTCAGAATAGGACACTAGGGACAGGCATGTGAAGCATATCCTGGATAAATTGCCACACTGAAGGAATATGAGTTTTGCACAGGACTTGGTCTTGCTCTTCTTAAAGTTATGTTGTTTATTATGACAGAAAAACTCCCCCTCAGAATGTCAGGATGGGCTGAAGTCCAGTCTGTCCTTTGGTCTTTCTTCCCCATGTGGGAAACCTTTCTGGACAATGCATCTGTGTTTGAGGGGATTTCTTGCTTTCAGGAAAGGAACATGCTTTATGCTCCTCTTGCCCGAAATGTGTCCCTTTCCCCCTGCTGCCTTCTTGACTTTCTAGATGCCAGAAAGTGGTTTCTTTAGCTGATCTTGCAGTCCTTCCTTGCTCAACAGCAGAGCACGGACATTGTCATGTGGGGTAGGAATGCTGCTTCTTTCTTTGTGTTGGGGTCCTGAGGATACGTTTCTCTAGCCTTTACCTGGGTGTCTCGCTTTTCAAAATAACTCTAGATTTATCTCTTTGATATTTGTAAGCTCTAAAGCTAAAATAGAGGCATCTCAACAGCAGTTTATCAAACTCAGGTTGTTACATATACAACCTCTCTGTAGAAAAAGATAGCGGGAGAGGGAGAAAGGCAGAGACGGAGAGACAGAGAGACAGAAACAGACACACACACACATACCATACATGCAGAGAATGAATTAATCTCCTTTGGGGGAAAACTCATGAAATTCTTGCTAATACTGGTTGTGATAAGGAAAAAGTCTCCATTTCAGGCTTTGCTGGTTCTATTGCTGTAGGAACTCAGCTGTTCTGTTCTCAGAGGTAAACCAGGGAGTTTTAGGTCCTCAATGAATCCCTGATATATTTCATATGTGCTCTTTTCCCGTTTGTCACTTTTTTTTTTCTTTTTCTGTGTGTCATTTTAATCAGATCCTCTCTCTCCCTACCCCCTGGAAAGCCTTTTGGGATCTGGCCTCTGCTACGTCTCTTGCTCATCTTTGACTGCCCCTCCAACTCCTTCCCTTCCCTGCCCCTCTGTACCTGCCACAGTTCTTGTGTTCCAGACACATCAGCCAGGAGCAAGTGCCCGCCGGCATATCACCGGCTCTCAGCCCCCTGCAGTTCCCGTTCTCATCCGCCAAGAGCTAATTCAAGGGACACTGCCTTTGTGAAGCTTTTCCATTTTTTTTAATTCCTACCATGCACTAGACACTGCACACTAGACATTCCTGGTCTGTATTTAAGCTCTCTGTGATGTAGATCTATATATTCATAGCTGAGATAGTCGACGCTCTGTAGAAGCATCGCCTTGTCCCAGGGGACAGATGCTATTATTATTATTCCCCTTTTAAAGATGAAAGGAAAAACTGAACTCTAAGATAAAATTAGGCAGTGCCCCTTCAACACCACAGCAGCTCTGTAGATGCTCTCTCCAGTGCTTCCTTGCTTCCACAGATGTACCGAAGGTCTTTGATGATCCAGGGACTGTTCTAGTACAGTTTGCCTCGAAAACAGTGGTGCTGAAACACCATGCCCTGTTCCTGGGCATCTCCGATTCTAGGGAGGGGGACCGATAACACGCAAGCACATATATAATATGCCAGGCGGAGAGGGTGCAGAGTGCAGAATGAGGACCGGAGAGTGAGGGAGATACAGACACACTGATACCAATGGGAGGTCAGTGTGGCCGGAGCAGAGTGAGGGATGGACAGAGGCCAGGGATGAGTTCAGAGAGGAGGGTCAGAGCCACCCAGGAAGGGCTCCCAAGCTATGGTATGGAGTTTGGATTTTATTCTGGATCATAAGATGTTTGAGGAAGGAGTGGAGTAATTTGATCTATGTTTTCAAAAAGACATCCCAGCAGTTGTGTGGAGAATGGTCTGTGGCTGGCTAAGTGTGGCAACAGGGTGACCAGTGAGGAGGTTTTTGCTTCAGGGAGGGGTAGAGTTGATGGTGGCTTGAATGAGCGCTGGCTACATAGGTGGGGAGAAGTTGTCAGATTCGGGGTGTATCTGCATGTTGAGTTGGTGACATTCCCTGATGGATTAAATGGGAGCTCTAAGAGTAAAAAAGTGAAGAACTGGTCCCATCAATGGGGAGAGTGGGTTTGCCTTCCATTCAGATGGGAGGTATGGGTTTTTTCAGGGGTGTGTTCCTTTCTTAGGGCTATTGTAACAAATTTTACCACAAACTGAGATCGCTTAAAACAACAGGATGTCTTGGTTCACAATTCTGGAGACTTAAAGTTTAAAATTCAGGTGTCAGCAAAGCTATCTTTCTTTGAAGGCTCTAGGGAGAGATCCTTCCTTGCTTCTAGCTTCTAGAGGTTGCAATCCTTGGCATTCCTTGGCTTACAGACAGGTCATTCCAATGTCTGCCTCTGGTCATATGGCATTCTCTCTGTTTGTGTCTGATTTCCTTCTTCTTGTAAGGATGGTGGTCATTGGATGAGGACCACCCTCATCCAATATGACTTCACCTTAACTCGATTATGTCTGCAAAGACCTTATTTCCAAATAAGGTCATGTGCCCAGGTCCTGAGATTTAGGACTTTAACATACCATTTTGGAGGACACAATTCAACCCACAATGGGGATCAAGAGTTTGGTTTTAGTCAGGTTAAGTTTAAGATGCTGTTTGATATCTAGGGAGAGAGAGTGTGTGGGCCATTGGACACAGGGGCTTGGAGTTAGGGCTGATCTGGGCTGGAGGTACAAAGGGGGGTGGCATCTGCATAGAGATAGTAGTTAAAGCTACAAGATTGGGTGGGCTCTCTGGAGAAGAGTGTATGTTCTGAAGAGATGAAGTATAAAACTGAGTCTGGAACGTTCTAGTGTTTAGAGGCCAGGAGACAGGGAGGGGAGGATCTGGATGCAGCTTATTGGGTTGTGCCTGTCTTTCTTACAAGCTCTGAACTCCTGGAGAGCAGCAACCATTGTTATATTCCCAGCTCCCATCACTGGCCCTGACACAGAGAGGCTCTCCATAAATGTGCTAAATAAATGGACAGTGACATTTATCTCTTTTTTTTGAAGTTTATTTATTTTTTTAGTAATTTCTATACCCAACGTGGGGCTAGACTCAGGACCCCGAGATCAAGAGTTGTGTGTTCTTCTGACTGAGCCAGCCAGGTGCCCCACCATTTCTCTGTTTTTAAGCCACAAATAAATGACAACATCAGTGGAAAGATAACACCAATAGAAATGAGATTGGTGGCCTGTTTGTAGCAGGCAGGCCCAGCATGTCTGCAGCCGCCCCTGCTCTTCCATGCTGTCTGCCTGGTATGGAAGGACATATGTGTGAAAATGGGGGTGGGACTGAGGAGAGCATCTCTTCTTTGCTGAGCCTCTCCGTGGGACCCAGCTGCTAAAAAAGGCCCAGCCACCCTCAGGCATCACTAATCCAAGCCCTGCAATGGGACATGGGAAGCCACCATCATATTGTACCGAGCAATGGTCCAGGCGCACCTGGAGGACCTCGGCCCTGAGAAGTTGGTGGTGGGGGTGGAGAGTTCCACAGGGCCTGGATGATTTGGCCATGTTCATAGATATATTTTATTTATTTATTTGAGAGAAAGAGAGAGAAAGAGAGCATGCAAACGGGGAGAGGGGCAGAGGGAGAGGGAGAGAGAGGATCTCAAGCAGACCCCACACTGAGCCCGACGTAGGGCTTGATCCCACAACCCTGAGATCATGACCTGAATCAAAACTAAGAGTTGGATGCCTAACTGACTGAGCCACGCAGGCACCCCTTAGCAAAGGGTTTTCAAGTCAGGGCATTGTTAGAGAAGGGAGACCACGTGAGAAAAGACAGGATTGCCATCTTTGAACATTTATAGTTTTTTCATGGGGAGGCAGGTGAGACTAGTTTTGTATTTTGGAAGGCAAAACGAAGGACAACGGGCAGAAGTGACACTGAGGACATTTAAATGTACCATAAGAATTTGTGTCAATATAGGGTGTAATGGTTAAGAGAGTTAGCAACAAGTAGTGTTGAACACTAGAAGTCGGAATGCCTGCGTTTGAATCCTGCCTCTGCCATTAACTGTGTGACCTTGGCAAGTTACTTAACCTCTCTGTGCCTCAATTATCACATCTACAAAATGGGGATAACAATAGTACTTATTTTATAATGTTATTTTAAAGATTAAATAAGTTAGTATTTTAAAATTTGGAAGAGTACCTGGCACACGTAAGCACTATTTGTTACACGAAAAGAGCTTAGACTTTGGGGTCAAAGAGATGTGGATTTTCATTCTGACTCTGCCATGTATTAACTACATGACCTTGAGGAGGTGACCAGCCTCAGTTTACTCATCTGCAAAATGGGGATACTAACACCTGCTCAAAAGGGCTATTGTGAGGATTAGTGAGCTAATATGTTTGATACCTTTGGAACGTTGCCTGATATACTGGGAATACTCCTAAATGTTCGTTCTCTACTAACAGGAAGGACTCACCCATCTCTAGAGATAGCTCAGATGGTAGGCAGGATGGCCATATGTCAGAGACGTGGCAATGAAGTAGTTATGTCAGAAGGAAGGTCAGGCTTAATGCCTTTTACAACCTCTAACCAGAGTATTTAAGCAAGCAGAGCTGATAGAAGCAACATGGGCAGGAAAAAGTATAACAAAAATATGGAAAAATCTAGTTGTCATTCGTTACTTGAATGCATTGATTAAATATGATGCCAAATATGGGATGGTGCATTTTTGATAAAGACACCAGGCAGCCCATGAAAAGAAAACAGTATATTCTAGGGGGTAAGAGTATGGATTTGGGTGCCAGCCAGCCTGGGTTGGCTTTCAGCTGTGCTGTTTATTGGCGATGTGGCCTTAGGCAAATATTGTAGGTCAGCCTCTCCAGAAGCTGACCTTGAGTCTTAGACTTGAGTTGCAGCTCTTTGTTTGGGTGCAGATTTATTTGAATGCTCCTGATATAATCTTGGGGAAGAGGGTGAGGAAGTCAGGACAAGGTGTGTTAATGAGCAGGTTCCTGCTGTGGCCAACTGGAGCCCAGTTCTGCTGGGACCTCTGGATGACCATGTAGACCTGCCTTAGCCTTGTCTTACTCAAGGGGAGAGGAAGCTCAAGTATTATCCACTAATTGCATCTGCCATTATTTGAGGGCTGTTCCTGGGCCAGAGAACATCAGCATCTTGGCACTTGCATACTACACTACTCAGTGGGCCCAGGGGCATTCTGAACCCTCAGGCAGAGTCTGGGCTTGTATGAAGAATCTAAGTATGTTAACCAGTGGTCACGGAGGGTCTCCTAGTCAGCTTGGGCTCCTATAGCAAATTGTCATACACTAGGTGGTTTATAAACAACAGATACTTATTTCTCACAGCTCTGGAGGCTAGAAGTCTGAGATCTGGGTACCAGGGTAGTCAGATTCTGGTGAGGACCCTCTTCTGGTTTCAGACTTCTCGTTATATCCTTTCATGGCAGAATGATGGCGGTCCCTTTTCTAAAAGATACTAACCCCATTCATGAAGTCTCCAACCTCATGACCTAATCACCTCCAAAAGACCCCACCTACTAATATCATCACCTTGGAGGTTAGGATTTCAACATATGCATTTTGGGGGGTGGGGACACAAATATTTAGTCCTTGTAGAGGGGCTATGAGCGGGCACTAAACAGTATTTGCTAAGACAAGTTACTTGAACTCTGAACTTCGTTTCTTCCTCTATAAAATGGGCATAAAGATAACACACACCTGATAGTCCTTGTGGGGACTAAGTTAGATAAGGAACATACAACATTTAGCTTATACTGCTTGGCCAATGGAAAGCCAGCAAGCGTGGCTCTTATTGTTACAACAGAAAAATGTATGAACAAGGAGACTGTGCCTTTCAAAGAGTAATGCCCACAGACTCTACTGAGGAAATAAATTATTAGAGGGAGTTTGTGTCCATTTAATTTGCTTGGAGAAGTGCCCATAATAGAATCTTACACACTTGGTCACTTAAAAGAATTATGTGTGGCTCACACACTGAAGTCACATTTATCCACTAGGACAGAAGGTTCATCTTGAGTATAGAGCCTGTAATTTACTTACAGGTGTATATGGTGGGATAACTCAGGTTAATGTCCGTGAACAGAAACCAACAATTAGCAAGTTAATTAGGGTCCTGATTTTAGTAGCGAAGGATAATCATTTATTAGCTTAGGTCACACCCTGGGCCTTCCGATGAAGTGACTTTCTATGAAAATATTGACTGAGAGGGACTCCCTGTAGCTTCCTTAGTACAATTCACACATGCTTGGGAAACTCATTATCTCACAGAGATAGTCGTGAGGATTATAATACGTTTAGGAGGCCTGGCTTCAGCTGGCCTATTTTAAGTTGATGGCTGAAATATAAATAGGATTCTAATGCAACAATAGGGATATCACTCCTTTCCCAGCCCACCCATGCTCTTCGAGGGCTGCCCTGCTGGTTTGGGACTGCTGTGCACTGGCACTTTGCTCTTTTCCAGCCAATAATCTCAGATAAATTAACATTATCATTTCATTTGAGGCTTTTGTTGAAAAAATTATAGAAAGGGTACTATTGTGCCTTGGAGCTAAAAAAGCATTAGGAAGTGGCAAGCTTTTCTTTTGTCTTGTTTTTCACAGTGACAGCCATTGACCTGTACCTGGGATTCTGTATAAGGGGCTAGAGATTATAAATCCAATTTAGAGAAGGGGAGAGGGCATGGATTGAAGGGGCATCTTGCCATGGGTGAAGATATGAGTGGCAGGCAGCTCCTCTTTTTGGCGGTAAGAGGCATGGGGTCCATTGTATTGGATTTGTCTTCTCACTTGACTCTTCTTGCCTTTTTTTTTTTTGCACTGGCACCTACTTAGCTTGGTTAGAGAGTTACTTAGAATGTCCCTTGACTAATAAGGCGGAGGCTTGGCCATGCCTCATAAGCTATAGAAAGGATGATGGACAAGTCTTTTAAAATCTGTTTGGCTCCCGTTTCCTACGCCATCAGTCATGAATTGTAAGAGTGAGTTGTTTCTGTTTGTACAATAGGAGCCGAGAAGAGGTCGTGACAAATGTAGCTTTGGTTAGTCACTTCAGCTTTCTGATGGAAGCTGACTCTGGGTGATGAAAACATCCCCTGGCTTCTCTTTGCTGGGGGCAGATTTCTCAACACTTTCCCCATTTTGATTTAAGCTGAATCTGCCAAAGGAAGTGCCTACTGTTAAAAGTTCAAACCAACAACAGAGGAGCAGTTTTAAATGATACGTCTCCATTGTTTTGCCTTCATACAATGTGGGTAAACTTAATTCTCATTAATAAAAGAAGACTAAATGATGGAAATAAGCCACAAATAATTTTTCATAGCTCTGGTCCCAGCATTCTTGGTCTAAATTGGTGCACATTTTAATGAATCATTATTGTTCAACAATTACTCTTGTGTGGTACACAAAATAACGTTTTTGCCCACCGCCCCCCCCCACCCCAGGATGTCTATGTTCTGATCCCCCAGAGACTGTGAATGTTACCTGACACGGCAAAAGGAACTTTTCAGGAATGATCAAAGTGATAGGCATGGAGATGGAGAGATTCTCTTGGATTATCTCAGTGGACCAATCTAATCATGAGTCTTTAAAATCAGAGGGCTTTTGCTGGCTGTGGTATGAGGGAAATGGTAGCATGAGGCAGATTTGATGCCCTCTTGCTGGTTCTGGTTACAGGGGCTGTGTTCAAGGAACCATCTGCCAACCACCTTAGGGAGTGAGGTAATAGTTCTCCTCTAGAGCCTCCAGAGAGCAAGTGGGCCCTGCCAGTGCCTTGATTTAGCCCTGAGAGACCTGTGTCAAAATTCTGATGGACAGAACTGTGATATAATAAATTTGCATTGCCTTAAGCTACAGAGTTTGAGGTAATTTGTTGTAGCAGCAAGAGCTAACCAATACATCTCAGCTTCTCTCATCTAGAGTTTTTCTAGTGATGAAGTGGTTTTTGAACTCAGTGTGTATCCTGTCATCAGGTAGGGCTGAATCATTTCCCATCAATATCAAAAGCCCTGGCTCCGGTGTTTCAAAGAATTCAACCTATGGTCCTGAGTTGCTAGAATGTCAGATGACTTAAGTGGGTATTGATGGAGCATCCCCTATGTTCTAGAGACAGTTGTTATCTTACCTAACCTTATAACAATCCGTGAGGTAGATATCATCATATTTTACACGTGAAAAACTGGTTCTGAGAGGTTCAGTGACTTTCCCGAGTTCACAGAAGTAGTAAGTGACAGAGTAAAGTTCTGGACCTCTAAAGGATTTCTTTCTAACTTCTGCCCCACTCTTGAAAATCCTTAGCAAGCCTCAGGAGTCAAGAAATCAAAAGTGTGGCCAAGCCTTCTGCCACAGAAAAACAAGAAAGCAGAACCACTTGCCATTTCTCCTTAATGTTTCTTCAGTTGATAAAATATTGATGAAGATGGAGGACATTGTCCCTGACTTTTTTCTCCCAAACCCACAGTGGGGACAGTAGGGGGAGAGGGGGCCCAGATGGATTGGCTCATCTCTCGGTCTGCTCTCAAGTTCCCTTCTATGTACTCGGCTTCCCTGATTACTAATCAGCAGTACTTTGTGGCTTGCAGAATAAGCACCTAGTTTGTTAACAAAGGAATCAGGTTGGTATTTAAGACGAAAGAGGATTTGAAAAAAATGATTGATTATATTAAAGGGTCACTTGGGACTGGCTTTGCAGATCCTACTGCATTAAACCAGATTTGGTTTCGATCGCTGGCAATGCCATTTGGATTAGATGTGGGCAACATGCCCCTGACATTCCAAGTCCCTCTCCCGGCCCTTAAGCGTCCTACATGTTGTTCAGAGAGACCATTGACTATCGGCTAAGGAACCCCAGCCTGGGCCGGCAAGATGGGCTTCTTTAAATTCAGCGGTAATGCTGGTGGAGACCTCCAGACAGGATTTGTTTAATGGGTGTTTAAAGCACTCACTCTGCAGCATTAAGTTCCACGAGAGTGGGAAAGAAGCATAAAAAGTGCTGCCTGCTTTGGAGAAGCATCTGGTCTGGAGGGAGAGAGAAGGCTGTTTATGTTTAAGAAGACAAACAGGTTTTCATAAACGAATCGTCCCATGCTCCACAGGTGGGGACGGAAACTCCGAGGTCACCTGGGTACGTGTCAAGGTTGGGGACAGGCGGTCAGATGGGGGTGGCTTGTCTGCTCGTGGGTTGGTTGGTGAGGATGCTTGACGCAGCTCCAGCAACTTCTGTGGCTTGAAATGAACTCTGTAGACCTTGGTCAGGCCTTGAGGCTGGATGTCGGTAGGCTACTCAAGAACTCTGGGTCCAGTGGGACCCTATCTCGGAGAGCTGGGAGTGGAGGTGAATGGGGCTCCTTCGGAGTACCTGTACCCACAGAGTAGTGAATGCTAGCTAGTCCATTAGCTCTTCCAAATTCCCTTCCTTAGAGCTAGACCATACTTTGTGCTTCTAGAACCTTTTCTTCTGTCAACTTCTAGAGTTCTGCCTGCTTGTGTGGCCCATTCCTGTCCTCACTGCCCCCTCACCTGGCTTCTGGTGGGGGCCAGTGCCTGATATCACTGTGCTCTCTGTTGGATTGATGTCTTTGCGCTACTTACCCCAGCTTGTAACATGCTTGTCAGACTGAAAGCTCTCTTTCCTTACTCATCTCTGCCTCTGGGTCAGCTTCCAGCCCCCATGTTCCTCATATCTCAGGCTTCTCCTGGCCTCTCACCTCCCGCTCTCTGGTGGCTCTGTATTGTTAATGCCCCGGCATGCCTCATTTGGGAGCTGGAACAACAGAATGGACCCAAAATTCCACCCTGTGGGGCCTCCTTGATTTACACCCATCTGGTTTATAACTCCCTTTCGAGTCTTTAACTGCAACCCTAGAGCCCAACCCACAGAGTACCCAGCTTTGCAACTTTTCACAGAAACTGATGCACAGGATAGAATAAAATTCTTGCTGAAATAAAAAAAAAAAAAAGTGAAACCTCTCTCCTCTTTGTTGACTACAGGAGGCCTTTTTTAAGAAGACCATATTTAAAAAAAAAAAAACCTGTGATTTTTGGGTTAGAAAATAGTCTCAGGGTACACTATGCCCCAAATCCAGATGCTGTAGATTTTCTGTACCATGGAAGTTTCTTCCCGCTTAGTTGAACATATAAAATAAAATACTTTTAAAAACTTAAGAGTAAATACTTCTGACACTGGGTAGTTAGTGTCTTTTTGTAAAGGGTTTTGGGTTAGATCTGGGTTTATTTTTGTGAACTAATTTTTTAAAAATATATTGAATTCTTCAGAGTGAGCTGTAATGGTTTTTTTTTATAAACATGCCGCATCAAGCAAAACATCTGTAGTCAGAGTCATCTGCCTTAAACACTGCTTTCAGCATATCACGACTGCGTTCAGAAATTTGGAGTTGTTTCCTAATCTCTTTTTTTCCTCTAACCTAACATTGAGCGTCTGACTTTCCAGGTCGACCAGCACCTGATCCCACCTGACGTTTTCTCTCCCTAGGGCAGTTTTTGTTGTCCTTCCTTTGTGTTCTGCTCATAATGAATGAGAGGCTATGTTCTAGTTAGTGATAATGACCCTAAAGCCAGAGTTCCTGGGTTCAAGTCATGTATTTTAGCTGTGACTTGGCAAAGAGCCTAACTTCCTTGTTTCGGTTTCCTCATCTGTAAAATGGGATAATGATACAACTTGCATTATTAGGTTGATATGAAGGTTAAATATGCTTTCTAGCAGGGGCACCTGGGTGGCTCAGTCATTAAGCGTCTGCCTTCGGCTCAGGTCATGATCCCAGGGTCCTGGGATCGAGCCCTACATCGGGCTCTCTGCTTGGTGGGAAGCCTGCTTCTCCGTCTCCCACTCCTCCTGCTTGTGTTCCCTCTCTCGCTGTCTCTCTCTGTCAAATAAATAAATAAAATCTTAAAAAAATATGCTTTCTAGCACACAGTAAGTGTTCAATAGGTGTGAGCTATTATTTTATACCCTCTCATGAGGGGGTTGGTGATTTGGATAAGGGGCTATTCTGTCCCCTTCTTCCCTTTTTCCTTATACCTCAAGTGTAGGTATCCTTGTACTTGGTTTAAACTGAAATTAGCGTATCATTTGGAACATTTAATTATTTTTCTTTCTTTCTTTTTTTCCAGATACAAGGCAGGCTTCAGGGCAGCTTTGCTTGTTCAGAATATACTAACTAAAGAATTTTCCTCAAAGTAACACCCATATCACATCTCTACTTGTCAGCCCTAACTATTTGCATATGCACGCAAGGTATTACCTTGAATCCAGAAAGTCAAATGAGTTTCAGGTTTGAATCAGTTTTTTGGTATTCACTGCCATATCACCGAGACGAGCTTGGGAGGTACGCATACAGGGTAATTCATCTGTGAATAAGGGTTTGGTTCGAACCAGGAGACTGTAGAAGCAGAGTGCTTTAGTGGTGGTTTTTGCTGTTTTGAAACTTTCTATTCTAGGTCTCCAGCCTCCTCCCTCCAAATAAATCCCGCAAGACAACTGACCTTCAGAGCTCAGTTTGAAGCTCGCTGAGCATATCAGCAAATGAGGATGCCATAGTGGGTCAGATTCCCACTTTCTAGCCCAATTTCTGTCACCAATATGGGAGGATGTGTTGTTTTTAGGAAAACGTCATAGATCTACCACAAAATTATCTTCAGGAAGTCAGGGGCTTACCCCAGCAGCTTGCAAGGCAAAGCATTCCAATGGACCAAACTGGGTTGGATGTCCGTGATGGAACCCAAAGACATCAAAGGCTCAAAGTCAGACTCTGTAAAGTTTTTGTATTGTCCCCAAGTGTAGTTTCATTAAAAGAAAGTAGTTTTGTTTTTGATCACTTCACCCATCCTTCTTATAGCAAAATCCTCTTTAACTTTAACATATCCTAATGAAGCGAATACATTTTGCAACATGAATTTAAGCCTTGGTAGTACAGTAGAGGAAAGACTTACTTATAGATCATCTGGTAGCCATTCTATATATTTCTGTCTAGAAGAAGAATCAGTGGGGTTCATATCTTTCTATTTTAGTTGCAGGAGGCAGCATAGTGTAATAAGAGCAGATACTAGGGGTAAAAGATTTGGTAATTGTCAGCAACAGGATCTTGGGCAGGTTCTCTGACCTCTCTAAGTCTTTGTTTTCTCATGTGTAATTGGAAACAAAAATAATGAAAATTGCACTCTTTCTCTCTCACACACATGCACACACACATGCACACTTATTATAGATTTTTTTTGAAAACTTGAGTGAACTGGTGCATACCAAGTGCTTAGGACACTACCTGGCCCATACTAAGGACTCAATAAATGGAAGTTCAATCAATAGGTGCTCAAGTGCCTTTTTATTCCATGCATATGAAAGGCACAGGGGCCATAAAAATGAGAAAGAAATGGCCTCTGCTTTTGCGAATCTTACAACGAAGATACGAGGTGCAGGAAGTCTGTGGGTTTAGTCCATAGAAGAGGAAACAAGTTGATGGTGGGCTTGTTGGGTGTTGTGCTGAGATACTAGAGCTAGCTTCAAAATGGCGGTAGGGTCCTCCATGCTGAAGCTTCATTTCAGGCTGCTTTTCTTCTTCTTCACTAAACTCCAGCTGCACTGACCGTATCTACTCACTCAACAATCATTTGATGGATATTTAGCAAGCGCCTTCTGTGAGCAAGACATTTCCTTGCGCAGGACACTATGAGCGAGTGGTAAATGAAGCAGATCGGAACCCTGCTTATTTGGAATATACGTACTGGTATTGCTCAAGGGCGCTGAGCTCTTTCTCACCTCAGGGCCTTCAGTCGTGTGTCCCCTCTACCTAGAATGTGCTTTCTTTGATGATTCTGCACATTAACTTCCGTACATCCCTCATGTCTTAAATTTTGTCTTCTCAGACAACCCTTGTCGATCTCCTGTCACAAATCCAAACGTAATTTGGATTTGTGCTCAAAGATAATTTGAGGATTATCTTTCCTCTTGGGATCAAGCCCCGTGTCAGGCTCTGCGCTCAGTGTAGTCTGCTTGAGATTCTCTCTCCCTCTTCCTGTCCCCCCTGCTTGTGCTCTTTCTCTCTCTCAAATAAATAAGTATATCTTTAAAAAATAGAACACTTAGCACAGTTTATCTGTGTCATTGTTTGTTACTGCCTTGTCCACTGGGCTGTAAGCTCCATGAAGTGACAGACTACGTTGATTTTATTTATTGTTTTATCTACCACATCCAGGACTGAGCTAGGTCATGGTACGTTCTTTTCTTTTTGACTTATTTTTTATTAAGTTTTCATTTTAATTCCAGTATAGTTAACATACAGTGTTATGTTAGTTTTAGGTGTACAGCACACAACAGGTTCTTAAAATATATTTGTTGATCTCCTAAAAGAATTGACTTCATATTAAAAGATACTTTTATTTTACAAGCACTGATGGAAAGCTTGTGCAGATTTTTAGTGGTGATATGCATTTAGATTGATAGGTTTATTTTGGTTCTGTTAGCTGATTCTATGTGTATATGTATATATAATTTTTAAATTGTTAAAATATAATCCTGGGGAGCTATTCTTTATATTTGAAAAGCTTTCAAATAGTTTTCTTTTCCTCCCCACATGATTAGCTTTTAGAATGAATTTTTCTTGGGATTTTGTCATGTTCTTTCATCTTTATAATAGCATGGGTCACTCAGTATGAAAGTCCTTGGGTGTTTCCGAGGGTCATTCTTCAGATGGAAAATGTAAATCTGCTTCCTTGATTGTCTGTTCTGTCAGTATAAATTCAAATCTCTGGAGATAGTGTTTAGAAGAAAATGAAGAAATGGGTAATGCATCGAACAAACATTACCCTTTGCTTGCCTGCTGGAGTGGGGGTTAAATGGTGTAGTCTTTGGGTTTAAGGGTCTAAGCCTGAAACATCAGTCAAACAGAAACCTCTTCTTTTGGCAAAGTTGACTCAACCAGCCCGCTGTGTTTCCATCCTTTTGAAAGGTGGTAGTTCAAATTTCAATACCTCTATGAAAAAAAAAATCTGCCATCACAGCAAATGATACTGTTGGATGTGGATAGAAGCCCCATAAAATTGTATGGGTGATATTAATTTAGTCACCTAGGGCTTAATAGTCATTTTATGAACATTAAAGAAAAGTTTTTTAGCCATAATGTTTTATCTATCTTTATGGTCTCTTATGCTGTGTTTAATCAGTATAATTATGGGAGAAGATAATTAAATATAGTACTATACAGTTCTTAAGATTGTAATGCTGTTATTACTAATTTAACCACAAAAAGGATATATAAAACCTAAGCCATTGGAAATCTTAAAGAGAAATATCCAGTCCGAATTTTTAGTAAGCAGTTTAATTAATAGAGGTGCAGTTGTGTCTTCTTTTTTGGTCAGTTTATTTATGCCACTTAATAACATATTTTTTATTTATCACTGAGAAGGAGAATCAAGAGAAGAAGAATATTTGTACCATCCTCTGGACAAAAGTGATGTTTCTTTGTAGTTCAAATGGTCACGTTAGAAATAGTCCACTGCCCCAAAGGGCTGTTTAGGACTAGGTTTTAAAACTGAGATTATACGTGCAATATATTTTATTGACTATGTGTACTCAATACATATTAGCTATATTACTTTTCTTCCTAGGCAGAAATAAAAAAAAGTCTCTATTTTCTTTTTTAAAAAATTTTAATGAAAACAGGGATTGTCAAAGAATGGACAAATGTATTCTGAACTGTCTTGCTTAAGGGAGGGTAGGACTTGAGCTTCCATCTGTTGGTGTGAAAGTACACATTTTACAGCTGGTCTGACTGTAATTGAAGGGTGCCTTGAACACAGTGGATGCTTAAGGGATCTCTCTTGATCCATGCTCCCAGGGATCTCTGTGGTGGAGCAGGCATTGAACCGAGCTAACGGAACAACTAGGACTTAGATTAGAGAAAGCAGGGTGGAGACTGTGCTGGGATGGGGAACCAGCACCAGCAAAGAAGGAAAGGTTTGAAATTCCTGGGGATAGACAAGGAACTTCTCTGCCGAGGGTTGGCAGAGCTATGTGATGAGAAAGAAGTTAGGGGAAAAAAAAATAAAAATCAGGCTAGGATTTTGAGACTTAAAACATCATGCAGAGAAGTGCTGGGCTGGATGTGATGGAGCATTATTTAGCCTTAAAAAGGGATGAAATTTGGATACCTGCACGACATGGATGAAACTTGAAGATACTAAGCTAAGTGAAATAAGCCAGGTGCAGAAGGACAGAGATGGTATGGTTCCATTTATAGGAGGGTCGTACACTAGTCAAATCAGTAGACAAAGGAAGTAGAACGGGAGTTCCCAGGGGCTGGGGGGAGCAGGAAGGAGGAGTTGCTTTTTAGCGGGTGCAGGATAGCAGTGAAGGCTGTACAGCAATGTGAATGTACTTAATGCCACTGAGCTGCATACTTGAACATGGTTAAATGGTACATTTTACATTATATATATATTTTTTACGACAATAAGAAAAAATTAAAAGTACTGGGCTGAATTCTGTAAACAGTGAAAGGCATTGAAGTTTCTCATGGAATGGCAGAAATGATCCAAGTGGCATGTTTGGAATTAAGCTATTGGCTCTTTTTTAAATTTTTATTTTATTTAATTTTTAAATTTTTTATATAGCTTTGTACTTTTGTTGACAAGCTGTGTTTAAACCATCTTTGTTGCGATCACTTAGGAAGATGAGTCTTCAGTACCTATAATTTCGTGAGAATACTAACAGGATTGATGGACGGAAGCTTCTAAGGGAAAATACATAGTTGAGAGTAGAATTGGGGCAGCAAAATAATGACTTGAAACCGGAGTCGATGTTCCATATTTGAAAGACCTCTTGGCAAACCCAAAGACATTTCGATTTGCTTGTGTGCTTCTAGGAAGCTGGAGTTGGATGAAGCACCAAGGCCTAATGTTGAAAGTTATCAGCCTGGAAATAATGAAAAATGTGAGACCAGACCCTTAGGTGCTAGAGTGGTTTTTCTGCACTAAATTGATGTTGTGTTCTTTTTCATTTTCCAGCAAATATATTCTCACCGTGTGCTCTGAGGAAATGATTAAAAACATCATTAAAATACTTCTTGTCCTTTCTTCTTCATTGGAAGAGGCCACAAGTGTCTGCTTTTTCCATTGGAACCAAACTCTCGCTTTTCCATTCTAATAGCCGTGCTCCATGCTGATGGAGTGGTGTGCAGTGCCTCGCAGGATTTTATACCATGAGCCTTGCGAAGGGGCTCGCACACTATCATTTCTGATCTTCTTCCTTTGGAGACAAAGAAGCTGGGTCATGAAGAGTCATCATTGATTCTTTTGTAATTCCATTAGTTTTCTGGCAGTTTGAACACATTTATACCCAAATGACAAGTATCCAGGAATGTCAGATGCACCAGGCTCCGGAGAAAAGGAAAGCCCACACTGGGTGATAGGGAACAAAGACACCCCTTTGCAAGGACAAAGCAAGGGGATTTCATGGGAGGAGGGGGTTTAATGGGAAGGCACCTGTCTGTCATCACAGCTAGAACTGGGGAGTCCGAGTCCAAGTCTTGGGGAGCTTTATCTGGACTGACAGATCCTTGTAGTGGGCCTGGGATAAGCTGGATGTAGAGCTTGAAGTTAGATCTGGGCTACATTTCACTTTACCCTTTAGTAGCTCTATAACCCTGGACAAGTTATTTATTTCTCTAAACCTCAAGTTCCTTATTTATGAAAGAGGAATAGTAGCTCCTTAATGGAGGTGTTCTGAGGATAAATAAAGCTGTGTTTATCAGTGTAGAGCAAGGACTCAGAAAAAGTACCTAGTATTATTTATTATTAAATCCTCAGGGGAAGGGTCAAGTATCATCCCCCCTCACCGGGGGGTCTTTCTGACTCCCCCTCTCTACCCACCCTCTACATATGCTCTTCTAGGAGCACCTGGAACATCTGAAGCAGCAGGCCTCCCTCTGTGGAGCCCGGGTCCTCTGGTGCTGTCATGTCCTTACCCACCACACCATTGTTCCTATAGGTTAGACACAGTGCTCTACTCATCTTTATATCCTCAGCACCTGGCACAAGGCCTGGTAAATAATTTCTCAGTGACAGTTCAACGATGGGTTGGATGAATGAATAAGAGAATGGCTTTATTTGACTTGTCTTGCAAAAAAGAGGGACAAAACCAAGAGGACGTAAGCTATTTGACCCTGTAGGTGGCGTGGGGGAGACGGGGTGGTGAGGATCAAAGTAAAGAAGGACCTCAATTTTCCTGGCCTTTTCACAAATGACAAATCAGGAGGTGATTATTTGCTTTGTAAAACTTTTTTATAAAATATATAAAAAGGTTCTTTGCTTGGTAAGGGATTTGTAGAGAGCACACACTTTTGGGAATGCAATTTAGCAATATAAAGAGCCTTAGAGTGCTCATAACCTTGACCCAACAGTTTTAGTTTTGGAATAATTTTCTAAGGAAATAATTGGAAATTACGGAATGAACTTTTTGCACAAAGTTGTTGTGGCATTATTTATAATGGCAAAAAATTGAAAAAAAAAAGCCAAGTATTTACCAAAGGAGTATGATTCAGTGTATTTTGGTATAATCACACACTGGAGTAAGATTCAGCCATTTAAATGATGTTGGTGAGAATAGTACTACCATGGACAATGTATGTATGTATGTATGTACGTATGTATGTAAAATTAGTCATAGATGCAAATTTATGATATATGCTAAAATATAGGCATACGACACATGCATATTTAACAGTAACAACTTCCATACTGCAACAACAATGGGTGATTACTTTTTTCTTTTATATTTTCCTATATCTTCAATAAATATTTTGTTACTCTTGCTATCAGAAAAAAAAAAAAAAAGCCCGGGAAAAAAAAGTCCCGTCTTCATAATCCATTTAAAAAGAGACACTGGGCACAATTTTCAGTGTGCATTTCAGGAGGAAATATCCCCCTGGCATCATCCCCGTCTCCTTCCAGGAGGAGGAGAGGCTAATAGATCAGTGCATCCAAAGTGACATGATGAGACAAAGCTCTTGCCAACAAGGAGGTAGCAATCCTGCCACTGTGGTGTCTCCTCTTGGAACCAGACACAGAATATCAGGGAGAAGGTGCTCAGGAGATGAGGGACAAAAGACTCCTTGAAGAGAGGAACAAAAACAGAGATTGCAAGGAAAGATGTGAAAAACAGAAAAAATTGGGAGGAAAGAGGTGTGGAGTGGAGACCTAGGAATGGGGAAAAAAAAAAAAAGAAGTAGAAGAGAAAGACAACTGGTGTTTGGGGGGAATGTGAAGAAAGCCCTTAATTAGTTCCCTTTATTGCTCTGGGCCTCCGTTATATTCTGATGAAATAATAAATCAAGATGCCTCACTTTTACTTATTTACTTATTTTTCTTTAGCCGTGGTATCATTAGGCAATAAACAAATGGGCATATCCACCTGACTTGTCTCCAGGAAGCATTTGTAATTCAAATGGGAAGCAAGACCATTTTTCCCTCCCATGTATCTCTGTCATCTTGAGCAGCTGGTTCATACTGTGCTGGGAATCTCAGCCCTGGGTGATGGACTGTCGTGTGACTGTTGTCTACACACAAACACTTTGTTTTCCTAAATAAAGGATCCTCTGAAATGTACCCCGGTGCTTACAGCTCAGTACTGAGGGATAGGATTCAGGAATGCATTCCATATTTTATTCTGAGGCTTTTCACAGGTGGCTTTGAAGGATCACTTTGGCCTACTATGAACCGATCCACAAAATGGGACTACCTTGTAAGCATTTGTCATTGGCCGGCATTTACAAAGACTTCTGGCATCTGTGAAAGGGACGTGATAGAGGAGGGGAGACAAAAAGGAAAGAAGGAAAGAAGCAAGGAAAGAAACAACTTAGCGCAGTGAAGGAAAATTGCTTTTGGCCTCAAGCACCTGTGGGCTGGCATCTTGACTCACCTATTTACCTAATGATCTGGCAAACATCACTTCACTTTTATGAGTCTCTGTTTCCTCATCTATAAATGAAGATAGTCATACCTAATTCAGGGGTTATTATGAATGAAGACTAAATGGCATAATATGTGCAAACACCTAACACTTACGAGGTGGTCATTTACCTGACTCCCTGTTCCTTTTATTGACTGCCTACCTTATGCCAAGAATTATGCTAAGTGATTTCCAGGGCCCCTGCCTAGTAATTTAGACAGACAACTCCCATTATTTCCTCCGAATGCAATAAAGTTGTTTTGAGTATATCCTGATAAGTAATTGCTTCCCTTAATGATACTCTAGCGGAATACAATATGGAAACCTCTGAAGGTTCTTATTCTTGAAACTAATTTTTAAGTACAAGTGCTTACAATTAGTCTTGTCTCCGCGTGATTTGCAGCATACCAAAAAAGCCCTGGGTTTCTAAATATAGAAATCAAAATGACTTGAATCCTCTGAAAGCCAAATCAGGAAAGCTTACACAAAAGGAGGATATGCTTACACTATTATACAACATAACTATGTATAACTACATAGGGAACACTGTCCATTCAGTTAATAAGTGTCTTAGAAAAGGAAGTGTTCAATTTGTTAATAACTAACCACCCATCTGTAACTGCCCTCCCCACACCCATTACAGCACAGAAGAGAATTTCTTGGAAAAACAAACTCAGTAATTAAAAAAAAAATACAACCCCCCAAAACTTGTGGTTAGTAATGCTTGGATGGTAGAGTACTTCACTAAGTTGGTGGTTAGAAATTTTCCATGCAAATAGAAAAATGACAAAAGTACGAGCATGTGCTAAGTGTGATTCCTGGAATTGTACCTTAGTTAGTTATTCTCCAGGATGCTGAGTCCTGTAATGGATGAGGTTTCAGGGTCTGCTTTTGACTTTGCTGAGCACTTTTTAGACAGCGTGTCCTTTTAATCCTCACTAGAAGTCTGACAGTATTTTTTCACTAATTGAAAACAAATGGGCCACAGAGAGGTTCACTGACCTTCTGAAGGCTCTTCCGATTTGGTTGATCAGCAAGCTGGAATTAGAGCAAGCTTATATTTTAGGCCTCAGTTTCCCAATATATCAAATGGGTGTAATAATATTCCCTCACAGAGTTCTCGGGTGGGGGGAGAATCGAAAGAATGAATGTATGAGAAGGTGGAGCTCTTGGCTCATAGTGTGGTCCTTAGACCAGCAGCATCAGTGTTACCTGGGAGCTTGTTAGTAATGCAGAACCCTGGGCCCCACCCCAGATCTCCTGAATCAGAACCTCTGGGGGTGAAGTGCAGCAATCTGTGCTTTGACAAGCCCTCCAGGTGATTCTGATGTCTCCTTCCCCCACAAATCTGACCATCATCAGGCCAGTTTCTTTTGTACTATCTTCTCTGCTGGGGACTATATTGTAGGCTCAGTGGCTCTACAATATGATCCGCAGATTGAATGCTCAAGAATTTTGATTCTTGTTTTGCTATTCTAACTCATCTTCTGCCTCTGGTAAGATTGAGAAGCTCATGGGATCCTTTGCTAAAAAAATGGGGAGAGCAGAATCAAAATATTGGTGAAGAATTATAAAATGATCAGGAAAAGTTTTGCAGATGGAACACTGGAACAAACATGTAATAGTCATTTGTGAATGCATCACGGAACTTAGAGATTGTAAAAAAATATATTTAATTGATTTTTAACATTTCAAATGTATTTTAAGTCTTTGAAATGTCAGAAAGACGGAAAGGTAGGAAGTGCCAGTTAGCTCATATTCCTACCACACTTTTAAGCCTTCAGTGTTTGCTCATCTATTATTTGATTTGAGGCTCAATGAATATTTCTGGTTGGTAGGTAGGCAAGAGATTGTCCTCAGTGTACAGATGAGGAGACTGAGACTCAGTGAATCAGAAAATTTCTGAAGTTTCCACTTGAGGAAATTAATTGATGTGTCACATCCACTGACCCCCTCAGCCTATGGACTTCCCTTTATAGACTTCAATGCTTGCACAGTATGTATTTTGGGGAGCATAGCTGTTCTTTTATATTTCGGTTTTGCCTTGTGCCAATTAGTATAAATGATTTTACAACTCTTTAGCTACTATTTTTGGTGAGTTTCACATTCACAAAATAAGAGATGTGCTCTGGGTTCTTGTCCATATTGAAATGATAAGGGGTAAGTGAGGTGCCTGGGTAGCTCAGTCTGTTAAGCATCCAACTCTTGATTTCAACTCAGGTCATGATCTCAGGGTTGTGAGATCAAGCCCCACATCAGGCATTGTGCTGAGCATGGAGCCTGCTTAAGATTCTCTCTCTTCTTCTCCCTCTGCCCCTCTAACCCTGCTTGCGTACTCTCTCTCTCTCTAAAAAAAAAAAAAAAAAAAAATAAGTGGTAAATGATAAGACACAAGGTAAAGATGTTTCATTCATTCATTTGACAAATGTTTATTGAGGGTTCTGGATACTGGGCTGAACCTCAATGTGTTTACATTAGAGAACAAAATCGACCTGCTTTGGATTTAATACTGTCATACTGTTATTTCATCATCTATAGCTATGTGGCCTTTATTAATGCATGAAGTGCTGTGAAGCAGGTCTGCTCAGCCTCCCTCTCTCCTTGGGATCATCCTAGAAACACCTCTGAGAATCAGCTTTAAAGCCATTGACCTCCAAAGAACCTCAGTCATAAAAGGAGATGGTAAGTGGTGGTTTGGACAACAAACCAGCATGTGAACCATTGCCCAACATTGACAACTGGCTAAACATGGAGTTTACCTTAAAGCCAGCTGTAGGTGTTTTTCCATGAGAAATGGAAGATTTTACATTATAATAGAGATGCAACTGACATGTTAGGGGAAAACGCTTTACATACATTAGGAAGCCTGCTCTGTGGTGGAGCTTCTTATGAAGTGAAGATTCAGTAAACAAATATTCATTCATTTATGTAGCAAATAGTTTTCAAGAAGCTACTAAAGGCCAGAAACAGTCCTAGGAGTTGGGATGAACAATGAGCAAAATGGGTAAGTTGACTATCCTGTAGAACTTGTTTCCTGGGTAAGGAAATGAAGAAACAAGTAACTAGATGATACAATGCAGGGTGGGGCACCTGGGCAGCTCCATCTGTTAAGCATTTGTCTTCAGTTCAGGTCATGATCCCAAGGTCCTGGGATCAAGCCCCCCATCAGGCTCCCAGCTCAGTGGGGAGTCTGCTTCTCCCTCTGCCCCCTCCCTGCTCGTGCTCTTTCACTGTCTCTCAAATAAATAAGTAAAATCTTAATATATATATAATACAGGGTAAGGAGATTGGTGAATGACAGTCAAGGAGTGGAGATGGGTGGCTCGTTTAGATAGGGCCCTCGGCGGGGGGCCTCTTAGAGGAAGGGAGATATGAGCCGAGATTGGAATGCTGTGAAGGAACAAACAGCTTAGGCTGACAGCTAAGAAAGAACATTCCGGGAAAGGGAACTATGAATGTGGAGGCTCCATGAAGGGAATGGGCTTGGCCAGTGTGCCTGAAGAAGGTATTATTGAAAGCTCAGCACTGTCCTGGGCAGTGTGGAGATGAGCAAGGCTCTGATGAAGTGTAGGTGAAGGCAATATAAAATATTTGGTCTCAGCCTTCAAGAAGGTAGTATGTGGCATGAAGAGTAATACCAGAATAATTAAAGGCAAGACTATATGTCTATCTTTAAATGCATTAAGGAATTTGGAGGAAGGGGACATCAGTGGAGGATTCAGAGAGGGGATCGTGACAGAGGTGAGGAATTAGACGGTGGTGGGAGGAAAGGGACTGGAGCAACTATACCTAGTAGTGAAGTAGAGTAGGTGACCTGCAGCTGAGTGATGTGATGGCATGGAGGGTGAGGACCTAGGTTCTGAAGTCAGGCTGCCATGGTGCCCCAGCGCCACCGTTTACCAACAGTGTGGGCTTTCTGTGTCTCCGTTTCCTCATTTGTAAAATAAGGGTCCTAACAGTGCTTATGTGTTCTGGTTATCTATTGCCACAAAGCAATCCTCCCCAAAAGTTAGTGGCTTAAAACATCAATTTATTATTCTCTCTCACAATTTTGTGGGCAACTGGGAATAGCTGAGTGGCCTCGCATGGGGATTCTCATGTGGTTACAATCAGATACTGACCAGGGCTGGAGTCCACCGAAGGCTTGACTGGGTTGGATGTGCAAGATGGCGTCTTCACTGGCGTGTCTGGCTCCAGTGCTGGGATGGATGCAACAGCTGGGGGCTGTCTGGACATTCTCTCCTCAGAACCTCTCTGTGTGACCAGCTTGGGCTTTTTCCCAAGACTGCATGGCAGCCTCAGGGAAGTCAGACTTCTCACATGACAGCTGGCTTCCCCCAAGGCGAGCATTCCGAGACAGAAAGGAAAACGTGTGTGATGTCATTTCTGGTGTAGGCAGTTGTCAAAACTGTCACATGTCAGCTTAGACAGAAGGCGAGGGGCCAAAGACCCCACCTTGCAATGGAAGGAATGTAAAAGAATGCATACATCTGTGGCCATTTTTAATCCGCCACACTATTTTATAGGTTGTGGTGAGGATTTAATAGGTTAGCAGGAGAACACTTATCAATGTGCATGGAACGTAGAGCACATTCAATAATGTTAACTCTTATGATGACGGGGATAAGGGAAGGTCTTGAAAGCCAGGCGGGAAATTTGATAGGACAACCCTGATGGGATGGCAGGGTCATCTGAAATCCTTGTGTTGGAATGGTGAGGGAGGGGGACATGGGGAGAAAACTCACTCCCTAGGTTGTGCACATTTAAAATGAAGATTTTGTTCTATTGGTTTTGCTTTGTTAGGTTCTCTCATAGGTAGTCAATATCTCTTGCGTAGCTACTTCATTCATTCATTTGACCTTGGCAAGCATTCAAATCTCAAGCATTCAAATGCTTGGCATTGCACTGAGTGCTAGGTGAATAGGACAGACACGGTCCCTGCCAGGGAAGGAGCAAATTTTTGAAGCAATAGTTACCAATTATTAATTATTTGTGATTGTGTTAGGGACTGTGAGGAATGAATACATAGGGCCCCAGGAGATCATAACGGGGAACCTAACCTAGCCAAATCTCTGCAGATGACATTCAACTGGGACCAAGAAGGATGAGGAGGACTTACCAGCTAAAGAGCCCCAAGAGAAGGGCCCAGCATAAGAAAAAGCTGCAGGTAGAGAGGAGTCAGGACACTGAGAACCTGAGTGGCGGCCCTTGTGGGTGAGAGTGGTAGGTTACGGCAGGTGGGACCCCATCATGCAGGTCCTCAAAGGCTGGTTAAGGATTGCAGATTTTATCCTGAGGGTAATGGGGTTCACTGGAATGGTGGTATTTGAAGAGTTCCCAAAATTGCTAAGCCTTTTTGCCTGAAGAAGAAGAAGAAAAAAAAAATCTTAAAGAGATGGGAGATGGTGTTGAGGGATGAACTTGGCTGGTTTCACTTGAACAAATAAATCACTGGTTGCCATTTATCCCCAATCAGCAATAATCCTAGCATTCTCACCCTGGGTCATTCTGGACAAAAGCTGCCCACTCTGCTCCTTTCCACATTTGTCAGACTGTAATAGCATCCTTATCTTAGGAAATCTCTAGATTGCTCCTCAGCATTAACTGTTTGCTGGGCAGCCGGGGTCAGGTGTGTCTGCTAAGCTTGCAGACTGACCCAGGTGCCCTGTTTGAACTGCAGAGGGGTTCAATGGAATTGAAGAGGCCAGTCCGAGGTGGTGGTGTTTACTGATACAGGTTTGGGTCTGGAACTGTAATTTCCTGGCACCCGTGAAAACCACCTGCACGAACCAGTTCATGGGCTGAATGGCCAAGCAATGTGCACAGCTGAAGAAGACATTGCTTCCCCTGACCCCCCGCCGTGCCCCCACTCGCCTCAAAGAATTGGACCATTTAAAACAAGTTCCATTCATGCAAGGAGCAGGATTTCTCATAGATAAGGGGATGGGTGGTGTGGAAAAAACTCCCTCAAATTACAAAACAAAACAAAAAATACACATGGCCTTCACTTTGTTTTGGTGCCAACATCGAAAGAAAAATAGCCTCCCATAGGAAGAGAGGTGATTTTAGTGGGTCAACTGTAACAATCTGCTAGGTGGGATTTAAATACTTTAAATATTTCTTTTTGAAAAGATATTTATTTATTTATTTATTTGAGGGGTTGGGGGTCGCAGAGGGAGAGGGAGAAGCAGGTTCCCCGCTGAGCAGGAAACCCTGATGTGGGGCTTGATCCCAGGACTCTGGGATCACGACCTGAGCTGAAGGCAGCCGCTTAACTGACGGAGCCACCCAGGCGCCCCTGCTTTAAATATTTCGAATGAGAAATTTGGGTTGAAAAAGTCCTCCTTGTCCAAAGGGGTTAAAAATGTGAAACATGTTTCCTAGTGCCTCTTTTCTTTTGTTAATGGGAACTGACAGTCCCTACAATCAAATGGGACTGAGCCTAATCATATTCTCCATGACAGAAGAAATTAAGGTCTGTGGTAGAAGACATTATAATCCTGACAGAATTTTCATGCTCTCCAAAAGCCTAAATTACTCTGTTTACTAAAATCACATGTTGGCGGATCTTTGTTTTAATGCTCTGATTTGGGGGCCTGCTAATTTCCATTTTGTGGGGAGGGGGTGGTCTTCAGTGTTGTCAGCAGCCTGCCATCATTTATCTTCAGATGTGCTTGAGCAGATAAGTGGCTCCATCCTACCGTCCTTTGACTGGAAAATGTCCCCCATGCTGTATGACTTCAGGGTTTGGGCAGGCCAAAGGCAGCAGTGAGAACAGACTCATTTTGTTTTTCTCTGAGGCCCAGCATGGTTTCTTCATTCCCAAATGATCTGTTTGGGATCTACCAGCAGCCGAGCTGTAGAATTTATTCAGCAGAGTACCTGAGGTCCAACCACGGGCTCAAAAAACAAACAGGACATGTGCATTTCCGATGATGGATGGATACGATAGTATGTGCAATTTTTCCATTATTACATCCAGAGAAAGAGTAGACATTGCGACTACATTATCTGGTTACATGTGTATGAAGGTGATATTCAAAATGTTGCACATGACCCATCAAAGTGGACACTGTGGTCGATCAGGCGGATGCCTGTGTAAACAACTGGTAGAGCAGAGGCCAGTGGTAGGTGGGTACATGTTTAACTCTCCCCCCCTCCAAAAAAAAATCATAAGCCCTGACTCATAGTGCATGCTGATGTATGAGATGTAAATACTCCCAGCACACTTAATTTCAGGCCGCCAGTGTGATGTCAATTGGCTTGCAAAATTCTTGCAAATGTAATAATCCACTCTCGCAAAGCCAATCCGAGCCAGTTCCAGCACAGCACTGTCTACAGCAGTGACATCCCACTTTAATAGTGTTATTGCACACACACACACACACACAGGCAGATACGCATGCATCCAAGAGATACTTTTCACCCTCCAAAAAAATGTGAAGTTAAAAATGACATATAGGAGCTGGGAGTAAAGTGTCTGAAGTGTTACCAGATGAGCCATCAGGGTTGTCAAGAGGAAAAGCTACAGTTTGATTATTTTCTGCTTCTCCATTGTAGCAAAGCTACAACTCAAGCTTCCTTTTCCAAATGCATCTCTCACCAGAAAAATGTATTTTTAAATACACTTCCTCGGAGGGGAGAAAAGAATTTTGTACCCCGGCCACCAGCGAAGCTAGCTCAGAAGTCACCGATTTAAAGAACCATTTTCAGATTTGGTATGTGGACAAAATGAGCGGAGACCATAATCAGAAAATTCTGTGTAAGAGCAGATGGATGGGAGCTGATTTTAAGTCGGTGGGTAACGAATTCTATAGCATTATAGTTGGAATAATTCTTTTCAAGTCTTCTTGGGGCAGCTATGCTCTAAAAACGGTTGATTCTTCTATTAGGTCAGTGTTTGCCACTAATCCACGATCTATTTTAGAAGGAAAAACAATCCCCAGCAGCCAGTGAGGTTTTTGATTTGAGCACCTTGGTCAGAGGCCGGTTCTTTCTCTTTTACGGACAAGTCCAGAGTTGCTCCTTACAAAGAATTCTAATAGGCATCCTGCTGGGTGTGGTCTGTTCTTAAGTCTCTTTTCATTTGAATTGGAGAGAAATAGCAGTCAGTAGAAATACCAGGCTCCGTGACGGTGGCCTTTGCAGAACTAAACAATACACCCCAAAGTCCAACATCATACATGACGACTAAATCGTTACCATCAGGTTGCGTAGCAGATAGATGGTGAGTTTTGCATTGTGCAGCTTCTGACAAATATTTCCCTCTCCATCCGTAAACATCTCTATTGGTGCCTCTCTGGGTTCTGGAAAAGTGGTTCCAACAGGGTATTGCTGCGAAGAAATGAAAGTCAGAGAAATACTTGTATCTTGTATCTTTAGCCTTGCTTTCTTTACATATTAAGATGAGTTTCTCATTTCCACTTGGGAGAAAATAATACAGTAGCTCCTAGTGGAAAACTTGTCTTTGGTTATATTTAGCAGGGAAATGAGTCAAACTATTGAGGGACTGCCAGCTTCATCATTATAGGATTATGCATTTTAATGGGACACAGGTTCGAAGGCCTTTGGGTTGGATAGTTGCGTCATACACATTTTATTTTTCCAGGCATTCTGAAGCCTGGAATCTACCTAGTTTTTAAAAGCCAGGTGTTGGGTGACCTCTGTTTCTTTCTGCTTCATTTTAATCACTTGATCCTTCTTACACGGTATCGTTTAGGATGAGGGAATCGACACCAGCAAATTTAGTTTGAAGGGTACCTCTATTTTGGAAGCTTTACATGATGACTTAGCAGAGAAGTGAATTTCCTGTTGCTCGGAGCTTGCTTAGGTAATTCAGGCTTGCACAAAGGAGTCAGGCCCTACATTTGGCAACTCTTCGTTAGTACAGCTGGGACTAGGTGAGGAAAATGAGGGCCTGGGTGTCTTTGTGGCCTTGGGAGGTGGATTTCTGGAAACTACTGGAATAGTGTTGTAATTTCAGAGGGCTATTAGAGCTGGCTTTGGGGGTCACTGTCTGGCTACTGATCTTGTTTGCACAAAGGCAATTTTTGTCAAAATAACAAACGGGTATGCCGAAGTTCATTACCTAGCTTCTGGGGTTGACTATGTGTGTTTCTCTTGGCTGAAACCTGTAAATCTGAATGGTCTCCATGACACGCTGAGAGGCTGTTCTTATGTAGAGCCTTTACACATATTCTCAGGAGCTTCCCTGAGCTTTTTGCAAAGGAGACACCTGTTTGCTGGCTTGGGCATCAAAACGTTCTCTCTCTGTTTTTCTGTAAGAATGCCCATGGCTTTCAAAGGATGTTCATTACCTGGCAAAATATTTTCAAGTTCCTGACGCTTAAGTATATTTGGAAAATGTCAAGAAGAGTGAAAACCAAGTTTTCATTTTACAGGCATTGCTGTATGACAACAAACCAGGGAGAAAGGATGTGTATATGTGAAAACTCATACTGAACGCTAAGTTTGTTACTTTCCTACACTTTGGACTTGACCAAGTAAATGAAATCTAGTAGAATGGAAACTATGAGGCATATTACTAACGTGTGATATTTATTTACTGTGAAGAAACTATGTTATTTCTTCTAGGGAAAAAAAAAGATGCAATGTCTTCTCCCTCCCTTCCTTTTTATGATGTAGAAGATACAGGATAGAGGATAATTTTAGAAAACTAGCTTAAACCTGCAGGAAGCAAAATGCCTCAAGAAGTTTTAAGAGAGATTGTGGCAGTGGCTCATAGCAAGTAAAATTTTTCTGAGGAAATCCACTATTTAGAAATTTCAGTTTACCAAATGAATGAAAAGAAATCCACTCTCCTGTCGCTCTGAATGGTGCCTTCTGGTGCTCTTGCGATTCAGTGTTCGTGATTCTGTCATCTTCATGTTGGCATTTTTCTGGGAACATTGTCTTATATAATGTGAGACACACTCATGTCCAGAATGACTCTTAGAGACTCTCTTTTTGGTGAACCAGTTTTTGGGCAACCGACATGAAGAAGTAACAACAACAACAAATTACTGGGATATCAGAGATAACTTCTGTGGATAGAAACAGGTACTTTAAAGAAAAGTCACATATCCTTCTTTTAGTGCATTCAACTCATTCTGCAACAATTTAACGGGAGGAGGAGATTTCTCCTCGACCCCAAATTTTGGCCTTGAGTTATGAGCATCAATAACATTAGCCGTAAGTGCAGATAGAACTGTTACTTGTATGAACACGTAATTCTATTAAAAATAAAGCTCACTAAGCTACTTGGGAAAATAGCACCTACAGCAGTGAATCCCAAAAGCTAATTGTGTTACGTTAAAAGCACTTCCTCGACCCATTTATTTTTCTCTCTCTTTAATTTCATGGAGTATTTCCTTGGTCTTGCATTGTGGCACAAGGTAACTAAGAGTATCCACCTGGCATATTCATGAATCCTCACTTATTAATTACTTCATTTGTACTTTTTATCTTTCTTGACCCTACTCTATTTTCACAATGAACAAACTCTCATCTCAAGACACACCGGGTCTTTTCTCAAATGAATGGCTTCATTTCTGATCCTTTCTTCTCACTTCTCTGCTCCCAATTGATTTTTTTTTTTTTCAGTCTGGAATGATCTCCCCATTCCTCTCCATCCATAGAAATAGTATTTCTCTTGAAAGTGATGCTTACATCCCTACCTTGTCTGGGAAGTTCTTCAAACCTTATTGGCTGGGTACAGCCAGCCATACTTAGGTATCTCTTTTGTGCTTGTTAAGTTCACCAACCAGATTGCAGGTACTCTGGAGAAAGGATACAGGGCCTCCCCAGAAGATACAACCTTGGCTTCCTCAGTCTTTGTTGTCTGATTTAATAAAGACTGTTAGGACAATAGCAGAGACAAAGACAGGACATAAAGCGGATTTAGGCTGTGGCCTAATAAGACTTGAGTGTGTATTTTTCAGTGCTTTTAGGAGAATGCTGCCTACGGTTGACTGGCACTTTTGCTGGTGCCGGACTGAGAATAGGTCTTCTCATGACGCTGTCCACCGAGATGCTGATTGCTTTCTCTGAAGAAGCTACTGCTTATTCGAACCAATAAAGACACACAAAAAAATAGCAGGGCAAAATGTTTCCTTTGCCTTTTCTGGTGTTCTTTTTGGATCATGGACTGCTGAATTTTGTTAATTCTTTTTCTTCCTTCTGGTTTTAATTTTACTTCAAGTTGAGGAGTTTTTTAACCATTTTCCCAGAAGGTCTGAGAGCCCTTCGACCATATGTTGTGCGGTCTCATCGTGTCACAGATAAGGAAACGCAGGCCCCGAGAAACGTGCTCACATGCTCAGGCTGGCCCAGGCTCCCTAAAACCCGAGCAGCCCAGCGCTTTCTCACATCTACAATGCAGTCTCCTGTCATCAGCTACCTGCACTTTTTTTTTTTTCTGTTTACTGTACTTCGTTTGACAAATCATTAAAAATAGATAGCACAACACTGGCCTCAAGACTAATCTCTGAGCGGCCCATTATTTTTAGCTTCCCATGTGGAGAATTGGCTATTTATTCCTGCGCTTTGTTTCCTCTCGGTTAAGAAGCCTTTAATCACGACAGAACTTTACCTTTCACCCTCTAGTTACCGACTTGCCTGCCTGCCCTTGATAGCCTCCTATGAGAGAGGCCTTCTCAACAGCCTTTAGAAAGTCTAAATAAATTATGCTCACAAATTCCTTTGTATCTGCTCTCTTTAGCACACAATTTTCCCAAACAAAAAACCAGGCCAGAGTGCACGTTCGTCTTGGTAGGTGCTTTGAAATGCCTTTCTGTGGAGTTGATTCTTTTCCCGTGCCGGGTAGAGATGGATGCTTGTCGGTGTCTGGAGCTCACACTGGCGACAGCCAGCTCTGAAGTGACAAATCCAGCCGAACAGCTGGTTTTTCTGCCGGTGAGATGCCACGCAGTTGGTCCGACTGCCTCGTTTTTGGGGACAGCGTTTCCCTTTTGGTGTTGGCTGTCTCCTCTTCTACTTAAGTCCTCCTAAACCCGGACGCTTCCAAGTCACCTCTGTGATTTCTGTCCTTTCCTCCCTGTTGCTCTGTCGGTCTCCAGAGTCAGTAGGACCTCACCTACCTTGGAGCCTGGTTCCCTCTCCAAACTTCCATCATGGAGCCACAGCACTTGGATGTTCCTTTATGTACCTGCCGGTTTCAGTATCCCCAGTGCCTAGCATGGAGCTAGAATATAACTAGAATTCAGTAAATGTTTGTGAATGAATGAATGAATGGATGGATGAGTAGCTGTGCTTAAAGGTGGCATGATCCCCCACCAGCTGAGTGGCCATGGGTAAGCTACTTACCTAAATTTTTTTTTTTCAATTAAATGAAAGTTTAGTATCCATAACAATTGTGCAGACTTAAGGGCTAAGAAGCATATGAAAAGAATGCAGGATTCTTTAGAGTTAGGTGGAAAAATACATAGTTATATACATTAAGGGTCAAATAAATATAGAGTCAGGTGTGTGCCCTGGATGGGGGTTATGGGCCAGACTCTGGCTTAAAAACTAGTCATCAATCATGCATATCTAAGGGAGTGATCTCCTCAGCAGCCTCTGTCTTGTTTAAAATTTTGGGGGCGCCTGGGTGGCTCAGTTGGTTGAGCATCTGACTCTTGGTTTTGGCTCAGGTTGTGACCTCAGGGCTGTGGGATTGAGCCCCACATCAGGCTCCATGCTCAGCATGGAGTCTGCTTAAGACTCTCTCTCTCCCTCTGCCCTTTCCCCCCTAAAATGAACAAATCTTTAGAGAAAGACTGGGTGATGGGTATTAAGGAGGGCACGTGTTGTGATGAGCATTGAGTGTTATATGCAACTAATGGATTGTTGAACACTACATCGAGAACTAATGATGTACTCTATGTTGGCTAAGGGGACATAATAAAAAAAAATAAGGAAAGAAAAAATTTTAAATTTCTATTGAAGTCTAGTTGACACACAGTGCACGACCTTTGTCACATCAGTTTCGAGCATCCAACATAGTGATTCAAACCCTGTAGGTTATGCCGAGCTCACCACAAGTGTGGCTACCATCTGTCACCATACAGCACTGTTACAATATCATCGGCTATATTCCCTCTGCTATGCCTTTCATCCCTCTGACTTCTTTTACCTACCCTTTTACGGCCTCATTTTCCTCATCGGTATAATGGGGAATATAAGATTGCCTGTGATGGCAACTAGGATAAAAGCCAGAGGTGCTTAGAACACTTACAGTTTGGATTATCTTTATTTTTGTTTTTATTTCTGAATTAAAATGAAGTAATCTTCTTCTCCCTCCCACATATACACACAACGGAGATGAAGGTGGGTTCCACTGCAGGGTTGTGGAAACAGGAGGGGTGTTTGTAGTCATAACTTGACTGAATTAGCTCAAGGCATGGTGGCTTAATGAATGTCTACCCTTGCAGATGACTATTAAACATTAATATCCATTTTTAGAGCTCTTACAATGCCCTAGGTACGTTACATATGTGATCTCATTGAATTCTCAAAACCGGTCATGAAAGGTAGGCATGGTTATTCCCCTTTCACAGATGAAGAAAGGGGAGCTCAGGGAAGTCAAAGGCTGGACCCTGCGTGAGTGGCATGGCAGGGCCAGATGTGGACTTAGGGTCGGACTACTTGCCTGTGAGACTTACAGCCAGATCTGTCTGATTGGAAGACACTGTTATAAGACTGACATATGGAGGGTTTTAAAAAAGTATTTTTTAAAAAGATTTTATTTATTCATTTGAGACACAGAGATACAGAGAAAGAAAGAGCATGAGCAAGGAGAGAGGCAGAGGGAGAGGGAGAAGCAGGCTCCCTGCTGAGCAGGGAGCCTGATGCAGGGCTCCATCCCAGGACCCTGGGATCATATCTGAGCCAAAGCCAGACACTTAACCATCTGAGCCACCCAGGTGCCCCTAAAAAAGTATTTTTAAGGGAGTATTTGAGGAATGAGTTCCCTTGCAGCTAAAACCCCTCAGCAGTATAAATCATGCCTTTTTATTTTTGCTTCAAGACGGTGACAGGACTTGAGGTTGTGGAATTATAGCCTATTAAATAACCATTGAAGGGATAACATTTGGACTTTGAGCTAAGTGGTTTAGAATCTTGACGTGGACCCTGTGCTGACTCAGCAGCTACAGAGATGTGGTTGGTTCATTTGGCCCAGGTACTGGTCTCTCCTCCGCCCTGGTGTATCTGTCCATCCACGATGGAACCTGCTGTGGCACACACATTTAGTTTTGACAGGTGCAGCATTACTTTGGCTGGTCCTTTGCACCGGGAGAAACTGTGATCTTCCAGCTAGAGCAAGACAGTTGAGAATGACCCTGCAAATCATTCTGGAATCCAAGAGAAGAGACAAACTGAGCTGAGCCCCCAAACCACAAAATCAGAATGAAGAGTGCTGGGCTCAGAAGCTGTTCTTTTGGCCTGGCTTCTGTGGGCACTGGGTCCATGTCAGCCCGTGAGGCTCTTCATGTTGGTCAGAGCCCTTGGATATGAAGTGTCCTTTCTGAAGAGCCGGTCTAGAATGAAACCTTTAGCTCTGTCTAATGTAGATCAGTTTGGTCTGGCCTTGAAGACCCAAGAAAGCTTTGGAAATCTAACCTACAAATGGCCTGCACTGTAGGGAAGATTTTTCTGATGGTGGCCCTGTTGACATTTGGGGCTGGATAATTGCTTTGGGGCTGTCCTATGCATTGCCTTGTAAGATATTTACCAGAATCCCTGGCCTCTACCCACTAGATGCCAGCAGTATCTCCCTAGTTGTGATCCCTGAAATGACTCCAGGTATTGCTAACTGTCCCGTGGGACTGCAGCAAAACTGGGCCTGGTGGAGAACCACATGCATGCATGTGAAGTCTTGGCCTGGGCAGACTGGTCAGTGGAGAGATGGTTCATTGATGTATCTCATATCCCAGGTGGACTTTTGAATGTTTAGCAGCTAATGCTGTCTAGTCCTCTTGGATAGAATTCTTTAGATGTTTGGAGCCAAATACCATCAAACACCATGCATTTTTAGTTTTTGCATATCAAGGAAGGTCATTTTCTTCAAGTGGCTAAACCTGGAATCTCCCCCCTGCCCCCCAACCCTGTGCTCATGGCAGGCAGTGCAGATCCATCATGACACTCTTTCCTACTGACTTTAGTGGCTTCAGCATCCTTTCAACTTAGGCTCCAGAATAACAGCTCTGGGGTGCCTGGCTGGCTCAGATGGTTGAGCATCTATCACTGTTTGGAATTAGTAAGCAAGTTGTAACCTGTTTTGTTGTCTCTGGGCTCGACCCTATGAAATCAATTAAAAGAGAACTGTCGAATATTAAGATAGAGCTAGGAAGAGGGTTTTCTTGTCACTAGAGGGTCTGGACCCTTGATTTCTAGTTTGTCTTGATTTCTTTTCTTTTCTTAAAATCCAGGGTCTCAGTTGTTTGTTCTATAAAATTAAAATCAAACTTTTCTGGTAAAATGCCGTAAGAGCTGTTATTCTTTTTCTTTTTTTTAAAGTAGTGTCCATGCCCAATGTGGGGCTTGAACTCAGGGCCCTGAGATCAAGAGTTGCATGCTCAACCATCTGAGCCAGCCAGGCACCCCAGAGCTGTTATTTTTCAAGGATTCTTGGATGATGAAGAGCAGGCAGCCTTAGGGACTGAAGACATGCTGTCTAGGTTATCATGATCTAGGTTAACAGAAGACACTATTTCTGCCACCACTCTGGATTTCCAAGGCGAATTTTGAGTTTGGGTTAATAATAGCTCTCAGACATTCAATAGTAATCAGTTTAATAAAGTTAAGCTTTGTCCCCAGGTAATGGAAAGAACTTTTTTTTTTAAACTAAAAACAAATAGGAAAATGAAGTACTATAGCACTCTATTACTGATACCCAGAATGAATAATTGCTACTATTTTGTCATATTTACCTCAAATCTGTTTTTTTTTAAATTAAAGAAATAGATCTTCACAGAAGAAGTGAAATATTTAATCCGTCTCTAGTTCCATGCCCCTCTCAATCCTTCTGGAGGCATCCCACATTATGAAGTTGTCTTCTATCTTACTAGTGTATTTTTTACTCTTTTATTTACCTATGTGTGAATCTGTAAAAAAATGTATCCTATTATTTTAGGTGTTATTTAAAAATTTTGACATAAATTTTGTCATACTGTTTGTATCTTTCTGTTGACTTGCTTTTTTCACTAAATATTATGATTTTGAAGCCTGTGAAAGTTGATACAGCTAGATCTAGTTAATTAGGAGTTAAAAACTTCTTTTTTGGGGCACCTGACCGGCTCAGTTTGTAGAGCAAGTGACTCTTGATCTCAGGGTTATAAGTTTGAGCCCCATGTGGGGTGTAGAAATTAATTAAAAATAAAATCTTTTATTTTATTTTATTTTTTTTTGCATTTGTAGTTATGCCTCTTAGGTCTTTTTTTGTTTTATTTTTTTATGTTCAGTTAGCCAACATATAGTACATTATAAGTTTTTGATGTAGTGTTCAACAATTCATTAGTTGCATCTAACACCCAGTGCTCATCACAACATGTGCCCTCCTTAATACCCATCACCCGGTTACCCCATCCCCCTACCCCCTCCCTTCTGTAACCCTGTTTGTTTCCCGGAGTCCAGAGTCTCTCATGGTTTGTCTCCCTCTCTGATTTCTTCCCATTCAGTTTTCCCTCCCTTCCCTGTGGTCCTCCTCTCTATTCCTTATGTTCCATATGATAATTGTCTTTCTCTGCTTGACTTATTTCACTTAGCATAATCCCCTCCAGTTCCATCCATGTCGATGCAAATGGTGGGTTAAAAATAAAATCTTAAAAAAAAAACCCTTCTTTTTGTATTTCATTGTATGAACATATTTTGTATATCCATTCCTCTATTTATGGACATTTATGTTATTACCAACTTTTCACCTCTTGCAATGGACAATTTTGTAGTTTCTCCTAGAGTTTCTTTAGCATATATACCTAGCAGCGAAACTGGTGGATTCATTTGGCATACACATTTTGAACTTTACGAGATTTACAAGTATTCTCTAGAGCTGGAAGTACCAGTTGATACTGGTACTTATGAGAATTCCCATTTCCATACATTCTCAGATAGGCTGCATTAAAGCTTCCTGCTCATGTCTGGCTTTTGGTCATTCAGCCAGTTGGGTTATACTGGCTGAATATTTTGCAGCATGGAGATCAGTCTACCATAGAAATCGAGCAGATTTTTCAAGCATGGTAAAATGTAACTTGCTTTCCAGTTCACCACAGTATGGAGCCTTTTAAATGGCAAATGATGAAGCTATAGGGAATCAGAGATTACAGGCGTTCTGAGCTTCTGGATGTTATGGTGAATGCCTCCTGCCTTGGCTGGAACATGGCGATCCTTCTTTTACTGTTTCATTGACTCATGGTTCCCTTTGATATCTCAATCTGAGCGGGGCCTCTCTTTCACATAATAAGGTTTTCCCTCCCTTTTCTCCATTGCTTTATTCTCCAGGGTGAAAACTGATGCAAATACATTATTTAGTTACCCTGCAATCTCCTTATCCTTTTGAATATCTCCTTTGTGCACTGCTTGTCTAGCTGATTCACTGATCCCTCTGCAGCAGTCTTATTTCTGATGTACTTAAAGAATTTAATATTATTTGTTGTGTTATCATTGGCTGTTTGTTTTCAAACACCATTTTTAATCCTCTGTAATCTGCACTTTACATCTCACCTGCTAAAGTTTATTCTTCTGTAAGCCTCACACTGGAATGGATTTCAATTTTTTGAAAGATCCTTTTTCTTTGGTCTCAATAAGTTTCTGAACCTTGCTGGTTTTCTGGGTGTTTTGTTGTTGTTGTTTGTTTGTTTTGTTTTGTTGCCACTGTTTTAATTTTTTGTTCTGATGTGATTTTTTTTTTTCTGGTTATGGATTGAAGTTTGGAATCTCTCTTTTTCAGGGGACTTTTCATGATAGAATTCCTGGAAGCATGTTATACATAGTTTCATCGTGGGATGAATCTGTAAACAAACAAAAAACCTCTTGGAAAATGAATTTATGTTTTAACAAATCACTGCCCATCAGTAGCATTGCTGGTTAGGTACTGGTTAACAGAGTAAAGACAGAGGTATTGACAGTGGGTCAAGTTGCAACTCTATTTTTTGTAGGAGATGAAAGTTCCACATCTTCTCCCACCCCACTTTTTCTGGTGGCTGGATTTGTAGAAATAAGACAAAGAGAAAAACAAGACATCAAAGTTGATTTTCTGATGAATAAGAAAATTAAATGATTTCCTCTCTATCTTCTTTGTTGATTGTTTCTTCAGTGGATCTCTCTGAATATTGCAGTGCCCCAGGGCATAGTCCTTGACCTCTCCTCTTCTCTGTCCCACTAGGTGATCTTATCTAACATTTCTAATTATACATATGCTAGACCTTTTGACATTGTCCCACAGGTCAGTGAGGCCCTGAAGATTTTTTTTTCCAGTCTTTATTCTGTGTTCATCAGATAGCATAGTATCTATTGATCTATATTCAAGCTCATTGAATCATTCCTCTGTTATCTCTATTCTGTTGTTAAGCCCATCCAAAGATTTCTGTTTTAAAAGAATTTCAGATATTTTATTTTTTATTTCTAGAAATTTCATCAGGTATTTTTTGGCGGGGAGTAATATTTATTTTTCTTTGGGAACTATCCTATCTTCTAATTCATTACAAGCATGTTTTCTTTTACCACACTGGGCAAATTTCTAATAGCTGCTCAACAATTATGGTCTGTTAATTCCAACATCTGGGTCATCTTGTGGTTGGTCTCCATTGGTTGTCTTTCTTTTAATACTGGGTCACACTTGCCCAGTTTTTTTTGTATGTTGAGTAGTCTTAGATTGTATTCCAGACATTGTGAATTTGATATCATGGAGATTTTGGAATCTGTTACAGTCCTCAAAGAATGTTGATATTTTTTGTTTTAGTAAGCAATTGGTTAAACTCAGACGGAAGACTCTGTTTCTTTGTCCTTAGCAGCTGAAATCTCAGTTCAGGTATTTTATCTTTATCTGTGCTGCTTGCAGCTGGACCCATGCAGTTGTGGTTCATGGTCACAGAGATCTGCTGTCCTCTGATTTTTGAGGCCAGAAAGACAGGTTTTGTTCCTAAATAACCTAAAAACCATAAAAATGGGAAACTCACCTGTGACAATCTTTTTCTCCAAGTGTGAATCCCTCTCCAGAATCTTCCTACTTTTATCTACCTTTCAGAGCCTCCATGGAGTTGTTTTGGGCATTTTGTCCAAAGTTTATGGTTGTTATCTTTGGAATGGTCCATCTGATAGAGCATTTTCAGCCATACTAAAAGTGAATCTTCCTAAGTCATGGTTTCAAATACCACCTCCTTGTTACAAATGCCACATTTTACACTCTAGCCCTGAACACTCTTGAGCTCCAACTATGAATATCCAGTGACTTATTCATCATCTCCATTTGGATATCTAATATAGACATCTCAAACACAATATACCTAAAATGATTTTTTTTTTTCCATGCAAAATATCCCTCTCCCCTCCCCATTCTGAATAAATGGAATACCATCCTCCTTGATGTTTAACTAAGAGTCACACTAGATACACTTTCCCTCACTACTCTATCCCATTCAACCCATCAACAAATCCTATTGGCTTTACATGCAACATGTTCTTTGGATTAATCCACTTTTCTCCATTCCTAATATCATCACCTTTCCCACCATTATCTCTTTCCTTGACCAATGCAAAAGCTTGTCCATATTGGTCTTTATTGCATCTAACCCATATCCCCTACAAATTAGTCATTATATACTGGCCAGAGTATTCTTCAAATATAAATCAGATTATGTGACTCTCTGGCTAAAAACATTCAGTGATTTAGATTCTTTGCTCTTAGAATAAAACCTAAATTTCTTACCATGGTCCACATGACCATGTGTGATCTGGTTCCTGTCCATTTTTCCAACCTCATCCTGGCCACTCTCTCTACCAGGTTTTAGCCACACTGATCCCTTTTCTGTTTCTTGAATAGACCCCAATTTCTCTTGACTCTGCAGTTTTACACTTTGAATTCTTTTTATCTGGAATGCTCTTCCTATCGTTTTTGCATTACTGGCTCCTTCTCTTCCTGCTGCTTAAATTCAAATACTACTTCCTTAAAGTGACCTTTCCAATCTGTAGAGTTACTTTCTATCTCATTACCTTGTTTTTTTTTTCCTTTATGGTGTGTAACACATGATCATATCTGTAATTATTTTGCATATTTATTGGCTTGTAATTTTTTTTCTTCCACATTGGAGTGTGAGATCCATGACAACAAAATCCTTTTCTTTTGTAATTGCCGTTCTTCCTCAGTGCTTGGCACAGCATCTGGTGTATAGAAAGTACTCAATAATATTTGTTGAGTGGATGAATGAAACGAGGAGTACTGAGGTTTTTCTTGCTTTAATATACTAACTCCTTAACTCATCTAAGTCTCTTCCCTTTTTTGATACCTCATGCTCAAAGGCTGAAAAAAAAATCACTGGTAAGACTGTGATTTTTCTCTATTTATATCGATCTCCTTTGAGATTTCACCCTCATTCCATTACCAATTAGCTGGATGATCTTGGGTAAGTCTCCTGACTTCTTGGGGCCCAATGTTTTCCATCTGAGGAATGAGAAAGTAAAGTGAGAATCAGTGGTTTACAGGTTTTTTAAGCAGCAAGAAACCTACCCCTCTTTGATTTCCAATGAAATCTCTTGAGAACTTCAAATAGCTCCAATTGAAGTGAGATAGGGGGCCTACAGCCCTTCCTGTTGTTCTCACACTTGACCCTGAGATGCCTCTGTAGAACCTGAGGTCTTCAGAATGCAGCCTGGAAACCACTGTCTGTTCAGTGCAAGCAGCCTCTGACTCTATAACATCATCAATTTTTCTGAGATGAATTCCAGGTCAATAAATCCCTTACTGTCCACTGTGGTAAAGAGTATAATTAATCCCTCTGTACTACATACCTCAAAAAACATTGGCACTTGTTAAAAAATTAAGGCAAGAAAATCTGACCTGAAATCCTGCAAAATAAATAAAAGTTAACCTGATTTAAATGAGAAGATATGCTTTCAAAGATGCTGGGTTTTTTTCCCCCCCTTTCCTCCTGAGGGAACAAATACTTCCTGTTAGTTGGAAAAGGCAGGGAATTTGTGCATTAGAGCTCTGGAGCAAGGGCCTGTGTCCCTGCCCACTCTCTAAAGGATGAGGTGGGGAATATCGCTGTTACAGTGCTGCCTTGGGTATTCATTAAAACAGGTAGGGCAGGCTAGTCGAAAGAGCCACACGACAGGAGGGTGGGCTTATGAGTCAGTTGGGACTCTGGTTACTGTTAATTACTGGTTCAAACAACTTGGTTTTCTGAACTAGCCCCTCTGCTGGTGCTAAGTCAAGATATGTACATATACATATGTACATATATATATACACATATATATATATACACATCTCAGAGAATCTTCCTTTATCAACTCACACTACCTTTTAGTGTTTTACCGTTGACTCCTCACAATGACTCTTGACTCTCCTGATTCTTTTGAACCATGTCCAGTAGCAAAATACAATTGCCTCCCCTTGTTTTAGGGGAAAGTATAAGCTTTTTTTTAAAAATTTTATTTTATTATGTTAGTCTCCATACATTACATCCTTAGTTTTTGATGTAGCGTTCCATGAGTCATTGTTTGCGTATAACACCCAGTGCTCCATGCAGTACGTGCCCTCTTTAATACCCATCACTGGGCTAACCCATCCCCCCACCCCCCTTCCCTCTAAAACCTTCAGTTTGTTTCTCAGAGTCCATAGAAAATATAAGTTTCTTGAGGCCAAAGAAGGACATTAGAATTGCCTCAAGCTCACAAGAATGCCTAGCATAACACCAGGCATATAGCATATACCTTTGATATTGTTCAATTTGAATAAATGTTTAGAAAAGTTTATTTTTCTCTTTATAAAATAATGTATATTTAGAAATTGTAGAAAATTTAATATATGCAGAAAGAGAGAAGTATATCTAAGTGTCGGCTGGGGAGAGCTGCCTCCAGTGTCTTGACAGGTTGGATGAAACACCGACGCACAACCTGTGGGAACTTGACACTCTTTCTGTGGTGCCTTTGCTTCCAGATCATGGGCATGCGTTACGGGTGTCTTCCTACTTTGGACTACATAGACCTGGAAGTGAACCTCTTGTTCCTTGCCTCAATTTTCTCTACGCTTTTCAACAAACAAACAACCCACATCCATGCACGCAAGACATTTGTCCTTAGAGCACACTTCACTTGAGGTTTGGGAAACGGAAGAAGCTGAAGTCAGAGCAAAACTAGCTCAAACTGAGTATTAGATGGGCCTGTTCTTCAGAGCCATTTGACGACCTTGTATTCCTTGACCAGTTTCTGTTTTCTTCTCTGCCCAGTCCCCACACCTGACCTCCACCTTTTCTCTTTCCCACACCCAAATTCCTGTTTTTGTTTTTCAATACAGAGCACATTTAAGGCAGGGTAGGGCATGACAGAATAGAAAGTTTTCTTGAAACTTTTGTTTCAGGTGTGCGTGTTTGTGTGTGTGTATGTGTGTGCGTGTGTGTATGTGTGTGTTTGTGTGTATGTGTGTGTTTGTGTGTGTATGTGTTTGTGTGTGTATGTGTGTATGTGTTTGTATGTGTGTGCGGAGATGTGTATGTGTGTGTATGTGTTTGTGTGTGTATTTGTGTGTGTATGTGTATGTGTTTGTGGGTGTATGTATGTGTGTGTATGTGTGTGCATGTGCGTGTGTGTATGTGTTTGTGTGTGTATGTGTGTGTATGTGTTTGTGGGTGTATGTATGTGTGCGTGTGCGTGTGTATGTGTGTGTATGTGTGTGCGCGTGCGTGTATGTGTGTATGTGTTTGTGTGTGTGTATGTGTTTGTGGGTGTATGTATGTGTGCGTGTGTATGTGTGTGTATGTGTGTGCGCGTGCGTGTATGTGTGTATGTGTTTGTGTGTGTATGTGTGTGTATGTATGTGTGTGTGTGCGCGTGTGCGCGTGTGTAGGTGTATGTGCGTGTGTATGTGTGTGTGCACGCGCGTGTGCGTGCGTGCGTGTGCGTGTGTGTGTGTACATGTACTAGGTCACTGCACCAGTCAGGGTCCTAAGAGGGAAACAGAGAGCATACTTAAATTAGACTAATTTGAGCAGGGTTTAATAGAGAGACTGTTTACAAAGGTGGGGAAGAGGGAAAACACTGGTGTCGGAAACGGGCCAGCAGCCGCAGGGCTGTTATTCACCAGTTCTTTTGATTTTTTGGATCTTGCTGGTGCATCCCCTCTACGTCTCCTCTCTGCCCCAAGAGACATCTAGGAATAGTCCCAAATGAAAACAGCACCCTTTCTAAAGGGAATCTTGAAAATATTTTTTCTGCCTTGCTGCAAAAGCAAATAAAACCACACAGCATATCCCCACTAGGATAACCACTGTTAACATTTTGGTGTGATCATTTTTTATTCCATACTTTTTTATTTTTAAAAGAAAAAGCAACAAAAATTAAAGTGCCTACCACTCAGTGTAAGTCACTGAAGTGTTTTGTTTTGTTTTTTTTTTTACAGTATGGACAGTGCTTGAAAGCCCCTTTGATATGCGTAACTGGGTAGAAATAATGACAATGTAACAATCATTCAGCAGCTGTTAGTTTCCTACTGCTGCCATACAAATTACCATAAACTCAGTGGCTCAGAACAACACGAATTTATTATCTCACAGTTGTGGAGGCCAGAGGTCAGAGATGGGTCTGCTGGGGCTAAAATCAAGGTGTTGGGTAGGACTGTTTTCTTTCTGGAAGCTCTAGCAAAGAATCTGTTTCCTTGCCTTTTTGAGCTTCTAGAAGCTGTCTGCACTCCTTGGCTTGTGGCCTCTTTCATCTTCAAATCCAACAACATGGAGCTGAGTCCTTGTACTGCCATTTTTCTGGTTCTCTCTTCCAAATCCTCCTTGCACTATGATTTGTGAGTAAGCACACCTGGATAATCCAGGATACTCTCCCTATTTTAAGATTAGCTGATTAGCAACCTAATTCCATTTGCAACCTTAATTTCTCTTTACCATGTATGCTAACATTCACACGTTCTGGGGACTAGGATGTAGACATCCGGAGGGGATCATTTTTCTTCCACCACAGGCAAAGTCACAGCTTTTGAATAGGACTCTAAGGGATACATCCTGGATGCCACAACAACCAGAAGCTGCAGTGTGCTATGACCAGTGAGCATCAGTTGGGGGAGGAGGTGGTTCTTAAAAGGGAAAGTGTAGAATTTGAACTCTGGGCCAACTTCTTGATCTGCAAATAAGAATAATCATGAAAGAACAGACTTATTGCTTGGGTCGGGTGGTGTGCAAAGAGGAAGCTCATCCTCACTACCGTTTATTGTTGCCCTCAAAGGCAATGACCTTCACACTGAAACCAGTTGCTCGATGATGATGAAGTTGGGGTGGGTTGTAGATGTGACCCAGCCACTGAGCCACCCTACAGTAGTGCAAAGACTTGGATATATATTGCAGAGCTGCTGTTGGTGGTGATAGGAGTATCCCATAGAAAGGGAGTCAGGCCAGAGGACTGGAAAGGTATAGATCACTTAATTTTTTTTTAAGATTTTATTTATTTATTTGACAGAGAGAGGCACAGCGAGAGAGGAAACACAAGCAAGGGGAGAGGGAGAGGGAGAAGCAGGCTCCCACTGAGCAGGGAGCCTGATGTGGGGCTCGATCCCAGGACCCTGGGATCATGACCTGAGCCGAAGGCAGACGCTTAACGACTGAGCCACCCAGGCGCCCCAGATCACTTAATTTTTTAAAAAGAAGAATTAAGTGGATTTTGGAAATCCTACAAACCAGTGACTATTCTATCAATCTTCAGAAAACTTATAGTAAAATTCTGGAGAATGGAATAGTGGGTTATTGAACATAGAAAGAAAGGAAGATCACTAAAGTCAATGGAAAGAAAGCTAAGCTAACCCCATTTCTTTTCTGGCGGACTGTTAGTCTGATAAATCAGGACATGTTGTAGATAGTATGAATATTGATTTCATCAGTGTATTTGATCAAGACTCTTAAGGTTATTTTTCTTTTGGTTGGGAGAGACTAGCTGAGGTAAAGAACTGGAGGGTAATACTTCGAAGAATTTATTGCTGATCAACAACTATGTTCCAGATTTTGACCTGTCAAACTTAACATAGCCACCAGGTTGTTATCTGCCCCTCCTTAAGCCTCCTCTGGTTGATGTCATCATTACCTTTCTAGATGCTAACACTTAAAAATCACCGGAGTATCTTGAGAGTAAAGTTCCTTCATATTGTCTGTATTAAGTCCTGTCAGTTCTAATTCTGAAACGTTTTGACTCTGTACTCTTCCACATCACTGCCATTATTCTGGGTTAAGCTCCTGTTCCTTTGTACCTAGGTTAGTAGTCTCCTTGTCTTAGGCTTGCTCTCCTCCTGTATTGTACTTACGAGTATTCTTTCCTTAATACTGATCCAACCATCTCATACCTTTCCTCAGAAATATTTGCTAGTTTCCCACTTCCTACAGTCTGGCTCACACTCACCTTCCTATTGTTAGTGCTAAATCCTGCTGACTCTTTCTCCTTTTCTTTGCTCCGTCTTTGCCAGCTACTACTTCAGTTGGTGCTACTGGGACCTTCAACTTATTCATTCATTCATTCATTCATTCATTCATTCATTCAATGGGTTTATTGAGCGCTGAGTTAGGTGTTTGGGAGAAAATGATGATAAGACATATTTCTAGCTTTCAGAGATGCTGCAGCCAGATCTTAAATTTATTCTTTGACTACTTTTGTGCTATGATGACAGATCTGAGCAGTTTCAATAGAGACTGTGTAGCTTGCAAAGACTAAGCTATTAACTACCGAGCCCGTTTCAGAAGAAGTTTGCTGTCCTCTGGCCTAGATGATCACTCAGAATTTGCAGATAAGAGAACTAGTATCTGGATGTTCACTATGTTGATCATGGTCTAGGGGTAAATCTGTGACCTCGCTAAGAACCCACTGAGCATATTGACCTTGTTCCCTTCTTAGTCATCTGTTCCTGTGGATTCTTTTCTCTTAACTTCTGGGCACTGACTCTTCCTCACCTTCTCTGTGTTTGGTGTCATTCAGATTTCTTCCATAGGATGAAGACATATCCCTGATTTCACTATGCTTATTTCCTTCAGATCACCTTTAAATGTTGTACAAATTCAGCCAGCTAACTATCCTTTAAATTCTACATACCTGTTGGATTGCGAATCTACCCAGGACATGAGGACCCAGACATCCCAATAATGATGACGGCCATGACAATGACACACATTGTGCCAGGCGTGTAAAATACATTATGTACCATTCTTACTACCACTTTGCAATGAAGATATTCAGATTTTATAGATAGAGGGGTGGAGACTCAAAGTGGTTAATTAATGTGCCCAAAGTCACAAATATTAAGTGGTAAAGGCCAAATTAGACTCTAGGTCTATTTTACTCCCAAATCTGTGTACTTTCTACCATAATGCCCTGCTTCTTAGTGACAGTACGATGTATATGTATTACACTTTAGAGTGCTCTCTAACAACCATTCTTATGTATATTACCTCATTTAATTGATTTTGAGCCTCACCACAACCTACCGGAATGTAAGCTTCAAGAGGGCAAGGACTTTGACTTATTCTTAGCCACAATTTTAGCCACCTGGCACACTATTTGACATATAGCAGGTGCTTAATAACATTTTTTAAAAGATTTTATTTATTTATTTGACAGAGAGAGAGAACACAAGCAGGGGGAGAGGGAGAAGCAGGCTCCCTGCTCAGGACCCTGGGATCATGACCTGAGCCAAAGGCAGACGTTTAACTGACTGAACCACCCAGACATCCCAATAATATTTTCTTGATTGAATGGGTATGCTCACTATTCCCCTCTACCTTTTCTTAAAAGCCAATGATACATGACTTTTGCTTAGGTTTTCCTTGATCATTCAAATACTATAACATGTACATCTTCTTTACAATTAAGGGGACTATGTTTCCCTATTTGCCTAAGACAGTTCCAGTTTGCTCCTGAGTTTTGGCAAAATTAATAGGACTTTCACTATCAAAAGTGTTCTGATTTAGTCAAGGAATCAAATGGTCACCTACTTAAACACTTAAAGCACTGCTGAGCCCAGGAGGGTTGAATTTGGAAGCCTCGCGGACAGAGGATTGTAAATACAGACTCTGAAGCCAGGCGACCTGGGTTTGAATACCAGCTCAACCATATACCTGATGTGCCAGTTGGAGAAGTAACCTAACCTCTCCAAGCTTCCATTCTCTTATGGAGATAAAACTAAGACCTGCCTCACAGGGTTGCTGGTGAGAGTTAAAGAAATAATTGCACAGTGCTTACAGCAGTGCCTGGGTCATAGTTATTAGGAGTACTCTGTCTTTGAGAAGTTATAATAAGTTTGGGGGCTCATCGTTGGGAAATCTGTATCCTTCAGCATTCACCAAAATTCAAACAAGTCATATAAAGCTCCCCTCCAAAAGGCTGCCCCACTGCAACAAGCAGGTAACCAGCGAGTATTTATTAGATCAAAATACCTTGTACTGAGTGAGCAATTTACTTCAAGCTCTCCCAGTCACCCTGGATTTGTCAGCTTGTCCTCTGGTTGACCGAATCTTCTAGGATGGAAACTTGTCTCTCCAGATTCTCCTTCCATTTCAAGAGAATTAGGGTGGGGTCTTGTGGAAGGGTGTCCCCTTTCGAGGTCTACCATGAAGAAGAGTTCGTATTCTCATACACATTTCTTACTGGGATGAACTCCATGGCAGGAAGAATTCCCTCTGTACATTTCCCCCGCTTTCTGGCATTAGCTTTTAAAGTGAAAGCATCTGAGCAATGCAGAGCTCAGTTACGTCCGACATGACGAGTCTCTGGTTTAAAAGGCTCCAGAAATGAACAGTAACCAATTTCAGCTTATTCCCCCTTTTTCTGTACAACACTGTTTATTAGACCAGATCATGTACTCGACTCCAAAACATTCATATGGAAAAAAATTGAAGAATTGTGATTAAAATTGATTTTTTCCCTTTGGGAAGTTGGAATCAAAAATGGTTACCTGCTCATTTATGAAACAGATTTATTCTGTTGACATGAAGGCTTGTTTGAAATGTAATTGAATTTCTGTTACCTAATGGAAAGTGACAGTTAACAGTATTTATTTTCCATTTGTGTCTCAGCAGATAACATAACACAATTTTGATTTGTAGTTAGCTTCGGAATCTGAGATTGTTCTATCTCTGTAATTGAAAAGATGGGAGTGTGATGGCCCCAATACAATCCTTTTTTTGTTTTTATACAACCAGTAAAGGTAGCTTTAATACAGTAAACAGCCTCTCTTCCATGCTGCTAATGGTTATATTCAGATGTACTGCGTGCAGCATGTCTTTCTTATTAGGCTTTAACACATCTTTCTATGTTGATAATCTTTCCATTTAGAGTCATATTTTTTTTCTCCCTGCAACTAATTTCTGTAAATAACCTCTCCTCTGTCTTCTCCCCCCTCCCTTTTGAACAAAAATAACTTCTATCTTAGAAATGAAGTGAATATTCTCCACGAGGATTTCAGCTGTTCCTGTCTAGCTGCCATTTCTGGGTGCCTTGTGTACGGGAGATGGATGTCGTGGGGAAGGGTGACTTTTGAATGTGGCAGTTGTTCAACACAGGGGGCTGGGCTTTCATGTCAGGGAAAGGAATGCCTCCTTTTTGACCTGATGTTACACTTTTTCCTTATCTGAGTCTAGACTGAGAGGGGCAAGACTACAATGACTTTTAAAATAGACTGAAAATGGGAATGAATGTTCATTAAGATGGTTTTCTTCTTCATTTAGAGAAGTTGGAATCAAATCTTGAGTCTGTCTTCTCAGCAGAGGTTCATCTGTCTTCCCATAACTTTGTTCTTCAGACCCCCTGCTTTCCCAGAAACCTCTTTGGATGGATAATTCTTGACTGCCATTTGAGAAACACTGAGGGTGTATGACAAATGGCAGGAAAGGAGGTTTCACGGCCACTGGGCTTGATTATGGAATGGCCTGCCTGGCCCTTGACTTACTAAGTGACCATGGGAAGTTCACTTCATCCACCTACTGTAAACAAGGGCCTCGAAGGCCCTCAACAGTGGTTGGATGAAAGGTCTTCAGCGAAGCGATAGCATTTTGATTCAGTAAAACCAGCCTTTTGCCTCAGGGCCACTTCCATCAAACACCCTGTCAAAGTGCCCAAGTTTAAGACAAGTAGCCAAGATGGCCTGGAGGACAGGGGCAAAGAAGAGATGACCAGATTCTGACCATTCATAACAACAGCCTGCAAGGGGAGAACAGACATTTTGGCTCTTACTAATTTAAAAGTTGCCCATCAGTCTCTGTGGGCAGTACAGCTCTCTTCTGGAAATAGAGTATTCTAGCAAGGACATTCATTACTCAGGACACTTTTTTTTTTTTTTTTTTTTGGTATGCGGTGTTTTGTAAACAGTTATGCAGCCATGAAATCAAACCTTTTATATACAACACCAGATATCATAACCATCAATTATTATTCTATCATCAAACCATTTCCTTGTTCATGCTGAAAAATGAATCAAGAAGGAAGATGGATTTTCAGAGGTGGCTTGAATCTAGAGTGGCAAAGGCCTCATGAGCATGCGAAGTGTCAGCCTCGAGAGGGACAACTGGGGGCGTAATGGAGAGAACGGAAGCAGCTGTTCCTAATGCGGGGATAGTGTTGCTTCCCAGTGAATGTTGACTGTCAGCAGTGCGTGCCCCACAGGATGATTTTAGAAAATGCCTCTTCATTCAGCAAACATTTATTGGGCATCTGGTACGTGCCCAGCACCGTGCTAGATTAAGAGGCAAATGATTAAAACAAAAACAAAAACAAAAACAAACAAACAAAAAAACCTGCTTCAGGCAAGATCTTTGCATTTGAGGGAGTCCCTGTTTCTAAGAACAGAGAAGCCTCGGCTGCTTGCTTCAAAACACATGCACACACTTTTTTTTTTTTTGGATAATGATGGGGGTGAGGAGGGTGCATTGTAAACTTTTCATTAAATGCTGACCCTTCAAGAATCCTCTTTGATGGCCTTAGAAGCTCACTGTAATCTCCACTGATGTTGCTATTCACTAAATAGACCCCAGGCTATTTAATGACTTGATGACTCAGTTTCTCCGTCAATAAAATTAAGTCAGTAATATTACCCACCCCACGGGGCTATTTGCAATTTGCTACAAATTTTAGGGATGAAAGGTTCTAAATCACTACTGGTGTTATTATTTACTTAACAGCTAGAGTTCAATTCTCATCAACATGAACCTCATTAACCCCGGACTTGGATGGTTTTGCCAGATAAAATCCTTCCAAATCATGGGGTCCGAAAGATCTTGTGCTTCTTTTTATGATAAATATTGAAGGCAAATCAATTTTTATTAAGGCAAAATCAGAATAATATTCATTTATTCACCATTAATGGGCTCATAAATGATTATTTTGACTTTCAGTGTGGTACCCTTTATACATACTAAATTAGGTAGTGGATAAACCAATTAGGGGTTGTTTTTTTCTCTAAGACTGAAGGCCAGAAATAGGCCCTTTAACATGGGTATCGTAAGATATGTCAAAAATGCTATGGTAGCCCCCAGAATTTATTAGGGACCCAGGTCTTTTCTGTCTTTCTGTTCTTTCACTTACAGTGAATGGGCTTTCCTCTCCAAGATGAAAGACAGTTAGTGAATCTCCAGCTTTTATTTCTATGTTTCAGACAGGAAGAGGGGCAAGGGGCAGAACGGGGTGACTTCTAGTCTTCTGTCATTGCTTAAGGAATTCTTGGACATCCCAGTCAATGACCTCTGCTTTCATTTCATTGGCCAGAACTTACTGACCTCTACTCACTTAGCTGCAAGGGAACCTTTGAAATGTAGAATCAACTGGGCACACTGGGACACTTCAAAGGAAATTGGGGCTTTATCATTAAGGAGAAGGGAAGAATGAGTATTAGATAGGCAGCCTCCCAAATAGATGTCAGGCAGACCTTCTTTGTGGTATCCATGTACCAGTGTATAAGCCGATGGATCAATTTAATAACAAGTTTATTGCCATGGCAGCTTATTGCCAGATGCTAAAGGCAAATAAGTTTATCTAGCTGGAAACTATTTATTATGCATTTGTAGTTGTGTGTGTGTGTGTGTGTGTGCATACTTATTTTTACAGTCATGCATTTTGGTGTGTGCATTATCCAAGTATGATATGGAATATGCCAATATGCCTACAGTGTTTTTTTTTTAAAGATTATTTTTTATTTTTTTTAAAGATTTTATTTATTTATTTGACAGAGAAAGACACAGCGAGAGAGGGAACACAAACAGGGAGTGGGAGAGGGAGAAGCAGACTCCCCGCCAAGCAGGGAGCCCGATGCGGGACTCGATCCAGGGACTCCAAGATCATGACCCGAGCCGAAGGCAGTCGCTTAACCAACTGAGCCACCCAGGCACCCAGTGTGTTTGTTTTTAATGCTACAGTTTGGGAAAACACTGTTGCTTAAAGGAAAAAGAACATAGAAGCAGTCATAAGGTAGTTTTGCCTTATCTCCAGATAATGAGGTCCTATATAACAAAGTGTGGCAAATTGAACAGTTGTATACGAATGTGAGGAGCATACAAATAAGGGGATGCACGCTGCTTGGTACAGGAACTGAGAGTAGAGACTGAAGTCAGGAAAGCCAGGATCCTCACGTTTTATTTCATGCTGCTCCCCCCTAATCAGACCTGACCTTTAGAAGGCCTCGATGTGAGGGACCCTCATCAGGTGGGAAATGAAGAATTAAGTAAAAGCTTAAATTGCAAATATGGAAATGTTTAATTTGCCCCTCACAAATAAAAAGCCACATGATTTTTGATGCAGGCTATAATTGCAACAGACATGGCTCTTATAGATGAGGTTGACTAATATCCAATTAACATACAAAAATTCTGCATCTCTTAAAAAGGGGCTTTCTCACCTGGAATTTCTGGTTTGGGTCTCAACTCCAGTGACACTACTCATAATTCAGTGCAAGCTGGGCTTTTCCCTGAAGGATGCAAACAGCCTAGTTCAATGCTCTTCTTGTGACAGTCCCAAAGACCGAAGTTATTTGTGTTTTAGTGTTGTGGGGTCTTTAGTTCGTCATGCTCTGTCACATCGAGATTTGCCTGGATACCAGTCCCCATTTACGTGTTCATTTAAATAAGAGTCATATTTTGGTTTATGTGGAGAAGGGCTAAATTGAAATAGCCCGTACATTCCAGACTCCTAACAGCAAGCTAGCTCTTTCACCACCGCCCCCCGCCCAGATCTGAGCAAAGTGATTAAATATTTCAGCCCCCGGAAGGAGCCTTATTTTGTAAATTACTGCCAGAGGGCACTCTGCAACCTTAAGAAGCCTATATACTTACTTCTGTGTAAAATCCTACGCCCCAGATAGAACTTAGTCCCTTATGTCACAACTGCTTAAGCAACAATGCTCATGCACAAGACATAGACTTTTCACGTTGCGATGTCAATATATTTTTTATTACTCTGGAAACTGCGGCTTTAGTGAATAATTTTTAATAGCAAAAGTCCCATTCATCAACTAGGATCCATGGTCAGCTGTGGCGATCCATGCTGACAAATGAGGAAATCAGGGACTGAATTTAAAATCGGGTCCTTAGAGAAGTTGTGTAATAAAGAGCATAAAATTTTCACTGCAGCTGTTCTTTGTGTTCAATCTGTGTATTTGGCTGTGACTTTTGGCAGCATTGTGCATTGGTTTTGGTATAGAATATTTTATCCCCTTCTTGGTAATGAGGCCTATGGATTTAGTTGACTCAATTCTGTACTTCTTTTTACTGCTCAGTCCACCAGTGGCCTATTAGCTGTTATATGACCGTAGTGAGAGGAGTCGTTTAGCTTCTTATCATTAAGCATTTAGGAAGCACATTTATTAAACACATATGTAGTATAAATGCTGTTTCACAGAAGGGACACATAGGTGCTTCTAGATGTTTACATTTTGAGAAGAGTAAATTTGTACGACAGATACCAGTAAAACCCAAGAACTTTATAGGAACTGCGCCTCTCGGACATCTGTTTCCAGGTTTTGTTTTTGGTGTAGAATGGAGCATAGTAAAAGCCATGTTTTTACTAGGACACTACACATTTTCTACCACATTTTAAGCTCAGGCAGTGCCTTTTCCTATGAATGTTCAGTACCTAACCCAGAATCTGGTACCTGTAGGTGATTCTTATGTGTTGGTTGAAATGAACTAAGCTGTTATTAAGGTAAAATACCGTATTAGTCAGGATTGTGTAGGTCATGCTGCATTAACAAACAATCCTCAAATCATGGTGGAAAATGGAGACCATATGTATCAATAGGAATGATGACCAACGTTTCTTGAGTAATTACAACATAGTAGACACTATTCTAAATAGTTCACCTAGATTAATTCTTTTAATCCTCACAACAACTGAGTGAGATGTGCGCTATTATTATTCCTCTTTTGTGGACAAGGATGCAGAGGCACAGAGTAGTTAAACAACTTATCCAAGGTTACACAGTGAGTCTCAGAGCCAGGATTCTAACCTTAGAAATCTGGTTTCAGAATCCAAGCCTGTAACCACTACACAATATTTTTGTGACCACTGAATGCTTTTGTCTGTGACAACATCTATCCTCCCTCTACCCCCTACTCTCTTTTTCCTCTCTCTCTCTCTCTTTCTGGTAGTAGAACCTGAATTTTGCTTTTCCCCCAACTGGCTATGTGACTGAGATTAGGCCAATCAGAGTTTCTCTCCCCAGAATTAGAATAATGGCTATAACTGGAACTAAAATATGTCTCCATGGAGGTGGCTGGTAAAGAGGTCTATTCGTTCCTGTTACGTAGATCATCTGTTATCTAGATCCCTTCTTTCTGAAGCCTGACTGTATAGTCTTTTCTTTGGTACTATTGGTAAGCACATGTCCACTCATTTTCTCTTTGTAAAAAATTATTTGGGCTTATATCAGCCAAAGATGGTTTCGGTTGCTTACAACCCAAGAACCCTGATTGACCCAGGACATAGCTGACAGGAGAGTTGTTACATCTTAGTGACACATTTCTCTTTGGTCTCCTTTCTGGACATGGAGCAGCAGTGGCTGGTGGACAGAGGCAGACTGGCCTGTTTCAGCCACTTTGGTTGGATACTCATTCGATGACGATAGAACTGACTCAAAATGTAAGGGAATCTCACTTCTACTTTTCTCAAAGCTCATGATGAGCTCCAGGTGTTACTTATTTTCTCACTTCTGGGATGGAAACAAACAATTGAGATTGTTTTTTTTTTTTCTTTTTGACCTTATGGTAATGAATCCTTTTTTTGCAGTGACAATTTTTGTCTAGATATAAAGGTTACATATGGATGAATGTAATCTGTTCATTGGCTTTGTTGGAGTATTATATATCTCCATGATGACTCATGAAGGTAAATCATGTGTTTGTGTTTTGGAGTGAATTGAAGGCTGTGAGAAGTTCATGGGCAGAAAAGAGATGCTTTTAAAAGTACATTTCTGAGGAGGATATATATCAAAGCATCACAACCTATTGATTAAGAGCATGGGATTTTTGGGGGAGGGATTATGGGAATGTGGGCTCAATTCTCCTAGCTCTACTCTTTGGCATCTCTGGGAAAGCTAGTTAGTATCTGCCTCATTCACCCATTTGTACTAGTAAGTTGTAATGTTTACCTTGTGCCTGGTATCTAGTAGATGTTTTTTAAATGACACTTAATATTAATAATATTGAGTTGATGTCCAGAATGCTTTCTAGTTTCAAGTGAGAGTCACTTTGACACTTCTTTACTATCTTTTATTTATTTATTTCAATGGATTTGTCTTGTCTTCTTAACAGTACACAAATCCCTTGTCTTTTGTCTTCTTCTTCCACCAACAACCTGGATCAATCCTCAGTATTCAACTCAGCCCTCCACTCAATATATGTTTATAGTTGAGAAAAAATGTCGTGTTGATTTGAATGGTGAGATTGAAGGACATTTGTTTGGGGGTAGGGCAGACCTTGACATGCATCCTGGCATCTTCATTTACCAGTTATGTGGCCCTGGACAGGTTTCTGCCAACTCATTAGGTGGTAGATAATACCAGCTGCACGGAGATGCAAGGGTTAAATGAGCTAGAGTTATAAAAGCCTAGCACAGAGGCTGGGCACAAAAATTGAGACATTCTTGATAATAACATTATTTTTTGTTTAAAATGTGATGGGTCACCACTTTAAAGGATTCATTACAGGTATACACAGCCAGAATTGCTGAAATGGTAAAATTTACAAAGGTGATGGCCACTGACCATGTTGTTGTGAAGGCTATATCCTGAACTTGTGTATAATTCAAGCAAAGTCTCTGCCAACCTAATTGATTTAGATGAAGAGGCTGACCTTTGAGTGAGTTTACCGACAGGACTTAACTCCTCATCTTCTTAGGATCAACTTCAATTCTTTGGGGATAGCGTTACTAGATAAGCTATAGGACAACGAGTTAATTTAAGTTCCAGATAAACAATGAATAATTTTTGGCTAAAGTATGACCCATGTAATATTTGGGACATGCCTATACTAAGAAATTGTTATTTATTTGGCATTGCATTTCAACTGGACATTCCATATTTGTATTTTCTAAATCTGGCAACCCTATGTGGGGCCATACAGCAACTACTCCTATTAATCTTGCTACTGAAGTCAAGAATGGGCCTTTCAGGATAAAATTAGATTTCTCTCTCCACTGTCTACTGCCCTGGATTCTAGCATAAGGCTTGCTCTGATGCTTTTCCCACAAATTCCAAGAGAACCCTGTTTTACCTCAATTTTGTGTTCATCTATTTTAATTCGTTTCATCATATGAATAGCATTAACTCATCCTATTTATATATAATCTATTTATAAGCACTGAAAAAGAGAGGGTATATTTGGCAGGCAAAATAACTCCTATTTAGCAATTGGCAAACGTCAAGAGAGGTTTGGCTTCGATAAACATCTCTAAAAGTTGTGATGGAGCGAAGGGGATTATTACCATCCTCTTCCTTTTTGGGTAAACCTAAAAAATGAAAACAAACACATGAAAACATCTCGTGATAAGGAATGGAAAGAGGTTTTGCTTTTATCCTTTTAGAATATTCTTGGAGGCAGCTTCTCAGTCCCAACTCTCAAGGCGCTAACTAAACAGCTTTGCATTAATTGGAGAGGCAGCTGGGTTGAGAGCTATGACTGATGCCTCTGATTGACCACGGCATGGCTAGCCGCCCATGAAACTGCCTCCTCATGAGCCTTACCATGGGCTTGCTGGCACAAGGGATGCCCAGGGAGGGTGCAGGGAGGGCAAGGGCCCAGGGTTGTGCTTTGTTTTTGCAAAGGCGTTCTTGTGAGAGCTGCCGCCCTCAAAAAGCCTAATGAGCGTCATCCTAGAGTTATAGGCATGGTTGGTGTCAAAGAACTGAGAGTTCCTTTTTGCCTTGTCCTTGAATCTTTATGGGATCATGGCAAAAAAAAAAAAAAAAAAAGGAGGAAATCCTTTGCTTGGTTTCCAGTCATTCAATCACCGCATAGTGATCTGGTATCCATGGATAAGGAGATCCACATGAACACCAACTCTTGTTAGAAGTCTCCAAAGGCCAGAGAGTCTTCCCTCACAGAATGTTAGTCCTGGGGGAGGGGTGGGGCTTAGACCTCAATAGGCTTTTTTGGTGGCAACTCAGCGGGATTATGATCATTCCCACTTATTTTTATTGTGTGACCTAACTATGCTTCTGAATTGCTTCCTATTTATTTTAGAAAAGAGAGAATTTATAGCAATATAGAAGATTTATTCCCAGAGTCTTTAAAAATGAAAACTCATAAAAATTAAGCCTTCTGGAGAAGCTATAATATACATTTTAGGGGCATTACTTGTGTATTAATGGACTTCGAAGCAACATTCAAATCCTATTTTCTGAGCATCAACTATGTACCAGGCAAGGCACTGTAGCTATTAAAATAATAAAAAAACAACAACCACCACCAGCACTTATAGAGTTTTTCTACCTGCCAGGTTCTATCCTAAAAGTTTTATGCATTTATGTATTTATCTATCTCATCTCATTCACACCATGAAAATAGCCTCAGCTTTGGCTATTACATTATTTTTTGTTTAAAATGTGATGGGTCACCACTTTAAAGGATTCATTACAGGTATACACAGCCAGAATTGCTGAAATGGTAAAATTTACAAAGGTGATGGCCACTGACCATGTTGTTGTGAAGGCTATATCCTGAACTTGTGTATAATTCAAGCAAAGTCTCTGCCAACCTAATTGATTTAGATGAAGAGGCTGACCTTTGAGTGAGTTTACCGACAGGACTTAACTCCTCATCTTCTTAGGATCAACTTCAATTCTTTGGGGATAGCGTTACTAGATAAGCTATAGGACAACGAGTTAATTTAAGTTCCAGATAAACAATGAATAATTTTTGGCTAAAGTATGACCCATGTAATATTTGGGACATGCCTATACTAAGAAATTGTTATTTATTTGGCATTGCATTTCAACTGGACATTCCATATTTGTATTTTCTAAATCTGGCAACCCTATGTGGGGCCATACAGCAACTACTCCTATTAATCTTGCTACTGAAGTCAAGAATGGGCCTTTCTTGAAAGGCCCACTCTAAGAAAATGCAGTAGAGAAGAAAGAGACAAAATATAATTCTATACTCAAGACCCGGGTTTCAGTTCAAAAAAGAAAGCATCCATACCTGTAACAATCAGGAAACAATTTAGTGTGACTCGTCATACCAGAATCCACAGCAAGGAGGAAGGAGCTGGGGAATCAGATTGTTCTAAAAAGCACTGAGGAAAACTATAATCCCAGACTTGGGCCTGGAAAGAAGGTGGGGATCTGTCTGATGTGGGAGCAAGGATGGGGGCACAGCAGGTGGGTGTGGCAGGTGGAAGGGCACACCCTGGTAAGGAAGCAGGACAGGCATGATGGGGTGACATTTCTGAAGCTTCTCTGGGCAAGGGCATGTCTAGCAGATGGAACATTACGTCTTGCTACTTGCTTATTTGTAGCTGACAGTTTCCATAGGATAGTGGGCAGCAGTCTTAACTGCTTCTCTCTCTGTAGTCCCTCCTTTCTAGAAATTGACCAGCATCAACATTAGGCCACTCAAAGCAATTCCTAACAGTCCCCTCTTTCAGTGCAAGAAGTGTTTGTTGAGTGGCTATTTTGTGCCTGGAGCCTTCTGTGTTCTCCTGGGGATGGTCTGTATGCAGGGGTGTGAATAGGGGCTCAATCCTTAGGACAATTCTCATGCAGGAGGTAAAAATCTTAGAGAAGCCTGCATGCTGACGTGTCTGCCTCGTCATCCCAGCCCCGTGTCCTCGTTTTGGCCTGTCTCTGCACCTTCCCCTCCCCTTCTTCATCCACTGCTCTCTGTCTCTGAGGAAGGTAGGCCCCCTTCACCAGTTTTCTGCACATTACTGCTGCCCCACCTCCAAAGTGAGAACCCTTTCTGTGCTGTTCCACAGGAACCCTGGATGTTTTGTTCCAGCCGCTCTAGCCATTTTCTCTTCAAATTCACTTCTGTCTTCATTTCTCACATTCTCCAATGAATTCTCTCTCCAGCTCTTCTACTCCTCACTGATTTCCTACCAGATGTTTCTTTCTGACTTACTGCTTTCTTCCTGTTCCTTTTCTCTTTTAGTTAATTTATTTATTCTCCATGTCTGCTGGTCTCCACCCCTGGCACCCTGGCCCCTGAGTTCAGCTGAAACATTCAGGCCGTTCAAGTGCACACGTTTTGGGATCAGCTGGACTTGGGATAGACACCAGTTCTACTGCTTCAGTGGCTGTGTGTTTCGGGACAAGTTGTTTCCCTCTCTGAGCCTCGGAATTCTTATGCTTGGGGACAAAATCCCTAGCTTTTAGGGGTTTTGTGAGGAGTAAATGTGATACTGCAGGATTTCAGGGTCCTGCCTGGCAGAAAGTAAGAACCCAAAGAATGGCAACCACAGCTATTATTTACTGTTGAATGCCACCCTAGCTCAAGTTCAAGGAGTGCTTTTTAACACCTACGTTGTACATGCATTGACATAAAATGGCTGCCTATGGCCTCTTGTCTACTGCAAAACCAGGATGGGGGAAACGGTGGGAAAAAGTTAATTTACTATGTCACTGAGAGAGGTTGAGAGAGAGAGAATTTTAAATAGGCAGTTTTGTCAGCCTCAGGTTTGCACTTGTTATAAAAAGGAAAGGAAACATATTTCTTAAACAAAAGGGTGATACTGGGCATCCATTTCCAGGGAATTCATCTAGCAACTGGGTGGAATACTTTAGGGAGTTTGGAGACAGGGAGACCACTTAGGAGGCCACAGTGATGATTTGAGAGGGAGAAAATGAGTTAAAGACTCAGAAGAACATGACAGTAAGGGGGAGGATGAATGGGGTACATGAGAGAGTGGGGGTGCAGTGGAGGGGTGGAAAGAGTAAAATACCAACCAAGATTTTGTCCATAGGATATTGTGAAAATGATTGTTTCAAATTAATAAAAATGAGAACTTTACATAGAGGAATCAGTAGGAAAAGAGACACCAAATTAAGTTTTAGGCAGACTGTAACTCTAATGTCATTTCAAACGGATCTCAAAATCAAAATCAAATAGAGTCTGAAATAAGGGGCTGTATTTTGGAATCACTAGCACTGAGCCATTGACTGAAATGTTCTTTCACGTCAGTTCAACACACAGTTAGGTTAAGCATTGAGTACCTAGTATGTGCAGGCATGAGTCTATGAGCTAGAGATATAGGAGGGAACAAAACAAAGTCCCTGTCCTCCTGCCACTTACATTCCAGTGTTGAGACTAGAGTGGACTTTCAAGGAAGTCATTATCATAAATCACATTGACTTGGGGATGGCACCATGCTTCTTAGCACTTTACTTGGACAATTTATGTTATTTATTTCTCAAGACAACTCAATGAGATAGATATTTCTATGATCTCATTTTATAGATGTGGAAATAGAAGTGAAAGGAGGCTAATGCAGGAGGAAAAGCAGAAGGTTTGAGACCGTGCTTTGTAGACTATTGACCAGTGAAGTGCAAAGGGAAAAAGGGGAAATGGGGAAGAAGATAAAGAAGGGGCAGGAAGTGAATCATAGCAGTAATCATGTTAAGTGCCCTGGTAGGTTAAGCAGACTAAGAAATGAGAACAGATCTCAGGATTTAGCCAGAAAGATACTACTGACTCCCCTGTGATCAGTTTCTCCAAGTAGTATAAATAGATGCTACATATCAGATTTCTCCCCAGACTGAGGAATGTCTAGTTGGAAGATGGGCATAGACCATTCATCCCAAGAGTTAGAGAAAGTAACAAGATAAAATAGCAGTTAATAACCACGACCATACGAAGTTATTTTCTACATGGAGACAACTTCCTTTGAGGGTAGGCGCAGAAGAGAGAATAAGAGAGAATGAGTAAAGAAGAGGAAAGGCTCCAGGTGGCTGGAGGAGATGGAATCAAGAGGGTTGGTGGAGGGGACAGCCTTGGATGGGAGGGCTCAGCTCTTGAAGAGTGTGGGAAGGATAAGAAAGATGTAAGGCGTGGATTTGCTGAAATGGAGCTGTGTAAGGATAGGTGGGACTCTTGCTCCCAACTTTTTATTCCAACAGGAAGATTCCATATTATCGGGCACAAGTCCTGGTCAGCGGAAAGGACTGGGGACTACAAAGAGAGAGGAATATTTTCACTGGTCTCTCTGGGAAACTCATCACATGGACTTACTCTTCAAACTGGTTGTATTGTTGATGTCTACCGCTGTTTTATTATTTATTTTGGATTTTTAAAATAGCTGTTCCTCTTATCCTGTTGGCGCATGTCTTGTTCTTATAGAAAAATGCTGGTGATATTAAAAGGAAATTTGTATTTGCACTTTCGTTAGTCTTTCACATCCTCTTCCTGTCAACTTTATTAGTGTGAAATGCCATTAATCATTACAGTGTCATAAAACACATTTTACAATAATGTTATTTCCCCCCAAGGTTTATTTCTACCATTCTAAGAGATATTTGTGTTGGAAATAGCTTTCATTTTGAGCCTTTCATCTTGAACTCCATGGTTATTCCTGGGACTATTGGCCCTTAGTTGATAATTGGTTTTGGATGCCTGTTACAGACTTTATAATCTCCCAAGGGAGCTCTGCAAAGGGAGGGGTTAGGCCAATAAAAAGACCCTTAGTTTTTGAACAAAAATCACCATATGTTCTTTTCCTAGGACCATGTATTCAAAGCCTGGGGGGTTGGGAAATGCAGCCATGGTCATCATAAGGTAGAAAGGAGCTCTTTGCCCCTGGGACACTGTGAAGAATGGTCTGGGGGATCTGAAGGGTGAAAACCAGGGCTCTTGGTAAGTGGAATGGGTTCATAGAGTTCAGGTTTGGGTAGAGCAGTGAGGTTAGCCATGGAACTGGAATGGGTTGAGGAAGAATTAAGAGTTTCAAGGTCCTTAAAGAGTATTTCACTTGGAGGCCACCTGGAAAAGGTGGGGTGTGTGTGTGGTGAATAGGCACAAATATGAGAAAAGTCACAGCAGGATCCACTGGTTGTCATTCACTCAACTCCTCAGTCTTCCATTCCAACTCCACATTCAGACAGGTGAGGATATGGCATTTCTTAAGTACTTAAAAGAATCCCAGTTGGTATAATATGGTCATTCCTTTCTTGAAGTGGTAGCGTTTTGTTTTTACTGCTACCTTTTACCTTCTGACGTTTGTTTCTCTCCATCCAGTGAAAATGCACAGGAAGGGGGCAATTGATGTTTTTCCTTTAGAGACTTGTGTGTGCATGCGCACGTGCCTCTGTGTGTGTGTGTGTGTGTGTGTGTGGTGTTGAGCATTTTATTGCTCTGAAAATGGGCTATATTGGTTCTTTCTCAGGACACTAGTATTGAATCATTTCTTTGGTAAGCATCATGTTTGCTTGAATTTTTTACTTAGTACTCTTGAAAGATGGGAAAAATAACAGTTGTATTAATAGGTGAACTAAGTGGCTAGTCTTTCTGTATCACTTAGGGAGTTCTGGGTTTCAAATAACCAAAGGATCAACTTCAAATGACTTAAGACTTAAAGAAGCTGGTTATTTTATAAAGCAAGTTCAGGTATGCAGGCTCAAGGATGACTCCCAGTGATCCTGCTTCTTGGCATTCATGCCTTTGTATAATCCTCTCCCCTTGGTGTGGGCTTGATTTTGCGACTTATTATAAATCATTGGTTCTCAGCTGGAAGTGATTGTTATCCAGAGGACACTTGACAATGTCTAGTGACTTCTTTTTTTGTTACAACTGGGAATGGTGGTAATATTGGCAGTAGTGGGCAGGGATGCTGCTTAACATTCTGTAATACACAGAACAGCCCTCACAGCAAGGAGTAATCCAAACGAAAATGTCAATGGTGTCAAGGCTGAGAACCTCTCCATTAAATGAATAGAACACAGCAGGGAGTGATAGGATGTTGTTTCTAATATTAAGTTATGAAAAGGACTATGGCTTCCATGTTGGGTACGCTCTCTCACTCTCTCTTGATCAGTTATTCTGGAGGAGGCCAGCTGCCATGTTGTAAGGCAACCAGTGGAATGGCCTCTGTGAGTAAGCTTGGAAGTCAATCTTTGGCAGCAAATCCTTCCCTGGTTGAGCCATGAGATGATTGCAGCCCTGACCAGCACCTTGACTGTAGCCTTCCGGAAGACCCCCAAGCTACAATCACTCACTGACACCACTCTCAGATTATTGACCCACTGAGGTTGTGAGATAATGTTTGTTATGTTAAGCCACTAAACTTAGGAGGTAATTTGTTACACAGCAATAGGTAACTGATACACAAGAAGTCTGGAGGCAAGGTGGTTCTGGGATTGGATCAGAGATTCAATGGCATCATTCAGACTCAGGTTCTCTCTGTGCCTATACCCAGCCATCTTCTGTGTATTGGCTGCTCCTCAGGCTTTTCCTTTAGGATCATAAAATGGTACTCTAGGCATCACACACTCAAATCCAAAGGCAGGAAGGAAAGTTACTTCTAGGGCATCTCTTTTTGTTAGGGATGAAAGCTTTTCTCAGGAGCCACCTGTAGGACTTTCCCCTCAGATCCCTGTGGTTATGATTAAAATGTATACTTATGTCCTAATTGTATGGCAGGCTGGGACAATAAATATTCACATTCGCAGCCTCTGTGCTGGGAAGTGGTCTCTATCGCAAAAAAAAAGAAGAGCAAGCCTATAGAAGAGACTGTCCTGTATCTTTCCCTCTGGGAAAAAAACCTTTAGCTTTGGGCCACTTTCTGGTGGTGGCAATAGCCATATCTCCAGTCCAGGACTCTGTTTAGGTCTCTGGGCACTGACTACTTGGGCAGTTATATGTCCCATTCATCCCTCTCCTTTTTGTAGTTGATCTCTTCCCACTGAGATATGCTTGCATGCAGGGAATCGGTAAGAAGGGAGAGAAGGCAGGGATTGGCTCAGGTATTTTACTCTTGACACTGGTTGAATCTCAGGGGACTGCTGCTGTAATAGGAAGCATTGTTCCCTTTCAAAGTTTGACCAGAGTTATTGAAGAGGGATGGACTGTGGTTTAATAGTTTTGCTTTTCCTTAAGCTTTAGTGCAACCCCTGCTGCTTCTGACTATGACCATATCCTTCTAGAGGAGAAATTATGGAGAGAAACAAAATCACATATTTTATCCTCATGACTGCATTGGAAGTGGTGAGGAGCTGAAGAATACATATGAGGGGTAAAAGTTTGTAAACACAATGACCTGCCAGGGAAAGGTTGAGTCCCAATTCTGGTTTAGAAACAGACTCACGGCCATATCTGAGTTTCAAGAGCAAGTTGTATAATAGAGAGAGGCAGAGGGTACAGGGGTAACATAAGATTTGGAGATAAGCATATTCAAATCTCAGCTCTGCCTCTTGTGTGGTCTTGGGCAAGTTACTTAACCTCTCTGAGGCTCGATGCCATAATCTGTAATACAAAAAAGCACCCAAAGTTGTATGCACCATATTTCTCTCATTTTTGTTTCCTTTCCCAACTTATTTATCAGAGCCCTCATTCCTCATCCCTCCCTGAGGACCTCCGTGTGCTCATGGTATCTCACCATGTGGGAAAAGGTCCCAAGGAACACTGGCACCTCTGGGGGCAAGAATTGAATTTCTTACCCATCATAGGCATATTTGCGTTTCAAAAGAGGAGGACTGGACAGATACAGGCTAAATGTGAAAGCTCAAATCATGAAGGCCAGACCATCAGTGGGTAAACATATCTGGGGAAGCTGGGTCTTTCTCTGGCATCTTAAGTCACCCCATTTAGGCAACAACCTCTCCTCCCCTGCCCAAGACCGACATTATAAATGCAAAGTTCCCAATAGAATGAAGGGGCTGCGCACAACCCTGGATTATCCCCAGTCCACCTCAGTGGATGATTTGTATTTTCTTCTTTCCTCTCTAAGGGTGTAAACTATTCCATCACATCCTGCTTCGGGGCAGGAACAGACTGGGTTCATTCTTTGTAAAGGGTGAGAGGATGTAGAGCAGAGCGGTCAGTGTGTTCGCAGCACTTTGGGGAACCCCCTCCCTGCTGGCCCTCTGGGTCACCAGGAAGCGCACCTCCCTCCATTCTTGTCATGGCTTTCGGCTGCCCTTGTGGGGTCTCTCCCACTTCAAAGTGTCCATCTTCAGTTGGTTTCACAAGGCTAAGGAAGACCCTGGGGCCAGAAACTCACAGCTAAAAACTGGCACCAGGAGGACCCTAATGGGATGGTTAAGAACTTGGGCTTTGAAATTAGACTGCCTGGTTCAAATCCCCACACGTCCACTCAGTGGTCACCATCTTAAGCATGTCATTTAATTAACGTCCCAAAGCCTCGGTTTCCCCATCTATAAAACTGGATTAATACAGTAATAATATCCAGTGCTTACCTGAGCATGTTTCCTGTGCCCAGACCTGTTGCAACACTTTACAATCATTGTCTAGCTTAATCGTTACAGCAGTCTTCTAAAAAAAGATTTGTTCATTTATTTTAAAGGGGGAGAGGGGCAGAGGGAGAGGGAGAGAGAGAATCTCAGGCAGACTCCCAGCTCAGCCCAGAGCCTGACGTGGGGCTTGATCTCACGACCCTGAGATCATGACCTGAGCTGAAGTCAACAGTCAGATGCTTAACACGGACTGAGCCACCCAGGCACCCTTCCTTACGGCAATCTTAAAAGCTAAGTATCATCGTCCCCATTCTGTGTGTGCAGAGCTGAGTGGAATAAGTTAAATGACTCGCCCAAGGTCACACAGCTAGTCAGTGCAAGAACTGAGTAGTATGGGTCTGGAGCTCCTGCTCCTAATCACCCCGCTGCCTTGGTTTCATAGGAAACTTTTGAGGACTCAGTGAGATGGTGTAGGCAAAGTGGTACAACAGCCTCTAGCTTGTTGTTTTCTTTTTTTTGGGTTCCTTTGCAGAGAAAATCTGACGTGTGTTCTAAAGTGTGGATGAGATTAAAGAATTACCTATTACTGATTCTTAGAAGTTGCCAGAAAAGAAACGGACAACTTAAAGAAGTCCTTTTCCCCCTTTTGTTCCCTCTTCCAAGTTCAAATACTACCAGCTAAAAGGAAAACTTTAATGTTTTAAATATGGGAAGATTGGGGCGCCTGGGGGGCTCAGTTGGTTAAGCGACTGCCTTCGGCTCAGGTCATGATCCTGGAGTCCCGGGATCGAGTCCCGCATCAGGCTCCCTGCTCGGCAGGGAGTCTGCTTCTCCCTCTGACCCTCCCCCCTCTCATATGCTCTCTCTCATTCTCTCTCTCTCAAATAAATAAATAAAATCTTTAAAAAAAAATAAAAAAAAATAAATATGGAAGATTGGCAGGTAGGTTTTATGACCCACATTTTACAACACAAGAAAGAGGAAGTAATGATGGATCTCAGGGCCAGTAAGTGGTGCAGAGAGGAGTGCCATCCAGGTGACCTTCGGCCGGGCCCCAGCGAGAGGCTAACTTGGATCTGGTGGGAAAGTTAACGAACGGGGAAACTCCGTGGTTGAGAACAGTCGTGTCCGATGGTGGATCATGATCGTTTTGGATCCAACACCTGAGCCATACCTTTGGCAGTACACAATGAGTGTCACGAAAGGGTGGCTGGTCGTGGAGTCAGTCCTACATCTTGGCCTTAAAATTGTTGCAAAGGAGAAGTGAAGGCCAACGACCGAGTTGGTTTGTAAGGACCATGGGGAGGAGCAGCCGTATTATTGAAGCTGACCTTCTGCTTAAACCTCTGGTCATTTCATCAATCACCCGCCGGTTGGGTCTCCTGAAGGTCAGCCAAGGGATTCCGTTCATCACCCGCTCATTCTCAGGTTCTCGCTTTAGGAGTAATACATTTTTAAAACTTTTTAAAAAATGAAAAGTTGGGTGGCAGGTGTATGTGAAAGAAAAATAATCAGGTGGAAGAACAGTCATTTAGGAGCAAGCGGTCAGAGCAAGTGATGGGAAAAAGTAAAAGTCTTCCCCGGCTGAAGAGAAGCTCATTGCCTGACTCTTACAGCTGTGCTTGGATGAAAGAGAGGTCCTAGGTGTAGCCAACGTGTGTCACCAATGCCACTGGGTTGTCTTACTTGCTATCAAGTATTTCCAATACTGAGGAAACAGTGTCCAGAGCCTGATGTGGGGACCGAATTAACCACATGGGTGAGGTCCTGCCGGTGGCAGGCTCTGATGGACAGGCTCACTTGAGATCAAAGAGCTTCCTGATCCCCTTCTCACTCATTATCTGAAATATCAGCCTTTCTTTTGTTATAGAACTTACTGAGGAAAAACAAAATGCACAGACAGATCCATAAAGAGAAAAATCTGCTGTATTGTCAACAAGTTTCTTTGTGTGCAAAAGAGATGCTGTTATTGCAAAAATGGGGAAAATGGAGCCGCTAAACGGAAGCGCTGAGCAGGAAGTTGCTTGGTCACACGGTTGAAAATACTCCAGTGGTTACAAGACCCTGGGCCTCCATGTTGGGAAGACCTGAGCTGAGTCCTCATTCTGCACAATTAGCTGTGTGACTTTAGGCAGATTACTTAACCAGCCTGAGTCTCAGTTTCCTCCTTTTAGATAAGGGTAGTCATATTTATCCTTTAAGGGATATCCTTTAAGGGCTGTTTTAATGCTTACATGAGACCCTTTATTCATTCAAAAAGTGTTTATTGGAGCAATGAGCATCCTGCAAAAGCATAGATTCTGGAAGCAGAATACTTGTGCTTGAAACCTGGTTTCACCACTGGACTTGGACAAGTTACTTAAAGCCTCTGAGACTTGGTTCCTGCATCTATAAATAAATGGGGATATTAAGATACTTTTATTAGAATAACCACCTCATAGGTTGTTGTGAGGATTTGATGGGTTTTTATATATACCACCCTTAGAATAGTGCCTGGTGCCTAGTTAGTGCTATGTCAGCATTAGTCATTATGTGGTGGGGACAACGGCAAGGCAAAAGAAAAACAAAAAGAAAAAACAACAGAGGTAAGATCTTTGCCCTGGATGAACCCCTAGCTGACTGGGAGAAGACAAGACCCGAAGTGCTCTGGTATAGAGCCTGGCATTTAAGTACTGAGTAGATGGTAGCTGTAAGTATCATTATTACTACCTGATTTACTTGGCTTGAGTCATCAGCTGAATTGGAAAGCCAGAGATGAGTAGTAAGTCACATCTCATCCATACATCATGTCTAAGCTTACTTCTAGTTCCTCATCTTGCATATGGGATGGACGTATCCTTTGATATAGGCAGGGAAATAGAGGTGGCTGCCTGACAGCCCACTTATAAAGTGTATTTTTATCCATGATGAGAAATGTTGGGCTTCTCCATCTCTCATGGGTTGATTCAGTTGTGCATTACCTGTGCTGGAGAGAACACAGAGTGCAACATGCCAGAGTATCTTGAATGATTAACTCCATAATCCTTCAGCACGGAGTTGCTGTTGAGAAACATGTCCCATGAGGCCAAAGGACCAGGAGCAATAAAAAGGCCCCACCAGCGATGTCTTCATATAGGCAATGGACACATGCGGGCAAAATGGAGGATCAAGTGCAATGAAACCTCTTTTGTCATTAATTCATTGCATGAATGGAGATTAAATCAATTGAAAAAATAGACTCCAAAATCTCTAATTTCCATAGAAATATGTGCTATAAGAAATAATAAGGCTGTGTATTGTCTTCCTAGCCAACATTTTCTGTTCATTAATTGGGGGACAAATAATAGGAAAGGCTTTTCTGTTTCTCCGGCCTTCCCTCCTTCACTTCTTTTATCCTCGCTCCCTCCCTCCCTACGTCCCTCCCTCCGTCCTTCGTACCCCCCACCCTCAAGGTAGAAGAGCATTCAAGACACAAGAGAACAGGGGCACCTGGGTGGCTCAGTCCATTAAACATCCGACTTGATTTCAGCTCAGGTCATGATCTCAGGTTTGTGACATCGAGCCCTATGTTGGGCTCCGCACTCAGCAAGGAGTCTGCTTGAGCTTGTCCCTCTCCCTCTGCCCCTCCTGCCTCTAAAATAAATAAATAAATCTAAAAAAAAAAAAAAAAAAGAAAGAAAAAAGACACAAGAGAACAGAGACACACCTAAGCTGCCAGGATGCAGCTCTGAAGCAGGTCGCAGCATATTTCTGAGAACAGAAACTGTGATCTCCTGCCCTTTCTGCTTCCTGGGAAGTTGGTTTCTTTATTTGGCATTTGTTTAGCATTTATTTACAAAGTTTAGGCAGCAGCTATGACTTCAGCAGGTACACAGAGAGAAGAGCTAGCAGGTTGCCAAATTCCACGAGGACAAATAAAATGTACTGCCACGTTCTGTGAGTTCTTGGTATTATGTGAAATTAACCTTTGGACTGCCAAATTGCCATGTGAGAAGGAATGTTTCCATTGATCTGTGCAAGCCGGTGGTCAGCCTTAAGGATGAGGTGTGCATCTGGCTGGGATGCATCGGGGTAGTCCTGCTTGAAAGGGGGTGGGAAGTGTGGGGCACTGTTGCAGGGGAAGAGCGGATGGGCTAGATATTGGCTTTCTGGCTGAATTGGGCTGGGCCTCTCTAATAATAGCTCTCCGAGGGAAAGGCCAATTTGCTCTCCCGCTGTTTTCTAGAATGCTTAAATTCCTTTTTCTCAGTGGCCCAGTTATGTACCTTAAGCATATGGGGACTCCAGCAACTATCTGCCCCAAATCACACATCCTGAGCACATTTCGAACAATGTGCTGTCTTGATGGGGAGTGGAGAGAAGGGGAAGGGGAGGCAGAGGTTACCCCCTGGCAGCTGAGAGCGGAAGTAGCCAGCCACCCTTGCTGAGGGAACGCAGAGGAAATTACAGTGCCTCGGGGTGCTGCGTGTGTCAGTGGAGTTTTGCCACCATCTGCGGCAAGAGTGGGGAGTGAGGAGACCATGTGTGAATCAAGGCGGGAGAGTCTGCCTGGTTCTGGCTGGTGAATTCTTTGTTTGTTTGATTTTACTTTTTTTGCTTTGGAGAGCTAGACATAATGATAACAAATGCTTGGCCTAACTATACAGGATAAGGATTTTTTCTCTCTCTTCCCCCCCTCCCCCATTACTCTCTCCGCCATCTTGAATACCTCCATTTCCTCTTTCTCACCTCCAAATTCCAACCCCCCCACCACCGTGACCCAAGAATGGGGCTACAAGGACCACTCAGTAGGCTCATGCTCCGTCTTCCTCAAGATGCCTGTGAAAATCACTAAACCTTGCTTTGCTCTTTGTCCAACATTTGGTCAACTTAAGGCTTCTGATTCCTCTGTACCACATATTTATAGGGAGAAAAACAAAACCAACAGACTATTGGCTCAAGTCAAGCCAAAGCCCAGTTCATTGTTCCAGCATGTGGGAAGGGAACAGAATGTGGTTTTTGCCACATGGTCAGATCACAGAAGTAGAGGATTGGAAGGCCAACAGGATCAGATGGAGAAAAGCCATGGCAGATTTTGCCGGCTGATTGAAGTGAGAATGCTAACACCAACATTTTTCTCAGCCCTGTAAGCTTTTCTTCTTGTTCTAGGAACAAATAGTTTCTATTTGTCATTTTTTGCTGTGGGAAAATGTATCTGGAACTCAGCTGCTTAAGCTCAGGGACTGACTTTCCGATCACCAGGAGTGGCCTGGGGGAGGATATTTGGTCACCACGAGTGGCCTAGGGGAGGTGAGGCTTTCTGTTCTGGAAGCAGAGGCTCAGAGGTGTGGTTTGACTGCTACATGCAGATACTTTTCTGGTGCGGGAAGGAAGTAAAAAAAAAAAAAAATTAAAGGACTTTGTCCCTTTCCTGATAAAGCGCACAGTGTGGGGATTTGTTACTTTGTTAAATCAAAATTGCAACACAGTGTGGAAAATCAGAGACCAACCCTCAGTTGGGAGCTAAGGGAACCCAGGGGAGAAGTTGGCTGGAGGTTTCTGAAAGCTTCAGAGGGGACAGACACACTTCTTCAAGATGCATGAACAGCACAGAGGACCAGGCCCTTGTGCAGGGTAGGGATTTTTTGCAAAAAAAAAAAAAAAAAAGATTTTCCCCACCACCTGTTTTTATCTTGCATGCCATCTTTTTTTTTTTTTTTAAGATTTTATTTATTTATTTGAGAGAGAGAATGAGAGAAAGCATGAGAGGGGGGAGGGTCAGAGAGAGAGGCAGACTCCCTGCTGAGCAGGGAGCCCGACGTGGGACTCGATCCCGGGACTCCAGGATCATGACCCGAGCCGAAGGCAGTCGCTTAACCAACTGAGCCACCCAGGCGCCCCTTCTTGCATGCCATCTTAAGTGTTGGTTCTATAACTTTTTAAAGTTAGAAGTTGAACCTGGACAATTGCCAGAACCCAGGACAAAGCTTGACACATAGTTGGTGTTCAGTTGAATGAAGGATAAGATCTCATGGGCTGTCACTTGGACTTGTGGGAAGCAAGGATGGATTTTTATAGGTGGTGGTAGCTAATTCTTTTGTTTTTCTTTTTGTATTAAGAAGAATTTTAAATGAAGAGAGGGGCTGTGTGTAACAGCTATCATTTCTTAGAGCTCCCGTGCAAGGGAGTGTATTATCCTTATTTTAGAGATGACAAAACTGAGGCTCAGAGAGAAGTCACTTGCTGGTGACACATAGCGAGTGACTGGCACGGGGAGTGTTTGCTCTCCTGGCTGTCTGACCCCCCAACCTGTGCTCTGTTCCAATCCGCCTGTCATCTCATGTTAATGTTCATAACTGATTGGAAAGTCAGTCTTTAAACAAGGGAATAAATGAAATGAGGGACTTTTATTTCCCATCGGATTTCATCTCTCTTAGAGAGATTTATGTCCCTGGGTTGTATTTCATGGAACCTTTTTATGAAGAGCTAGATTTATAGGTAATAATCAATAGAGTGCTGAGCTGGGTTTCTGTTGCATATGTATACCCTTCACAAAGAGCAGGTAAAATGGTTCAGGGGAGGGAGGGTCTTCCTACCTCCCAGGCATCCTAACTAAGCCGACCCTAGTGGAGTGGGGAGGGAGGCAGAATCCACACTAGGAGGGATGCTGAGGAAATATGGGGGTCCAGCTCCATATCTGGAGGAGGCCGACCCTCAGAGGATGCCCCGTCTGTCAGGAGAGAGCACACTCTCACACCAAAGTCTTCATGTGTATGTTTTTGAAAATGGATAACATGAAGGAATGCCCATTTGGAGCTGAGTACATCCTGGAACACATTAGGATCTGAATGTGAATTCCTCTTGGTGTCAGACTGTACTCAGCAGAAACTAGATGAAGCTGGGATGCCTGATCCTTGATACCCATGCATTTCTCAGAGGTGACATGTGATCACGTAACCCCTGTGTGTTTATTATGTGCAGGATGGAGTCTCTTCCGTGTCTTTGATGCCTTCCTTTTATGGATCGCCTTCTTGCCCTTTTGGGGAAGCTTTTGTTTAATTTCTACAGGGCTTTAGTATCTAACCAGTTCATCAGCTGGTAAGAGGACTTAAGCTATTTCTTCTCCTAGGTATATTTGAGTTTAATTTCAGGACCCTTGGAGACCAGGAAACCTTTAAAAGGCAAAAGAATGAATCACTAATTATGAGATTCCTGGATACTGAGAGAGCAGTGTTATAATAATTTCCGGGGCAAAAGGCTCTTCCCTGATGCCTTTCAAATATGATCACAGAGGCCACTGGTCCCTAAATTTTGAAGTGCATCAGAATAACCTGGGAACCTTATTAAAAATACAGGAGGTCTTAGAGTAGGGCTCGTAATCCAGATATGCTGGTTTGGAATAGGACTCAAAGACCTCAATAGCTGAGACTCTGCAATGTGAACAGCTTATTCTGCTTTTTTGGTGAGGATTGGAAGTCACCATTGTGAAGGGGGACATGCATGTGCTTGTGTGGGGGTGCAGCTGGGTGCACACTTACTTCCTGGTCCTGGAGCTCATGGGACTTTGAGCTGCTACTTAAGCTCTAAATATGGCTTCTATCTCAAGAAAAGGCAAGCAGTAGGCATTTCTCCTACTTCCTGGAGAGATTCAGGTGCTGCTGCCCTTTCTCTGAGTCTTGAGAACTCTCCTATATATGTCCCATCAAGCCTCACTAAACTTCGCCAAGTCTTCTCCTGGCTCCTAGAAGTCCAGGAGCATCCAGTGGTAAGATATAATTATGGCCTGGTGGTATTTTTATATTTATGCCTTTTTTTTTTTTTTTAAGATTTATTTATTTATTTATTTTAGAGTGGGGGTGAGGGGCGGGGGAGAACGCAGCCATACTCATAGAGAGAGAGAATCTCAAGCAGACTCTCTACTGAACTCAGAACCTGAAGTGGGGCTTGATCTGAGGACCCTGAGGTTCCATACCTGCCCCTAGCAATTATCAAAGCCAAAATCAAGAGTCAGATGCCCAACCGACTGAGACATATAGCCGCCCCTATTTTATGCTTTCTGTAGCTTTGCTTCTTCAAATATCAAAGTATCTTCATTCACTCCTTTCCTTCTGTCCCTCCTTCCTTTCTTCTTTCTTTTTCTTCCTCCCTCCTTCCCTTCTTCCCTCCCTCTCTTTTTCCCTCCCTTCCTTCCTTCCTTCTTTCCTCCCTTCCTTCCTTCCCTCAGTCTGTTTCAAGATAAGGAAATCAGCATGAGATTTAGTATTCCGAGAAGCATCTCCATGGTTCTTTCCATTAGTCCGTGTGTATTATATACATGCACATCACTTGTGCATTTGTATTGGCAGTGTGTGCTTATAAATGTTGTCATAAACTCAGTTCTTCCAACCAGGATGGGAATGGAGTTGTTAAAGACAGTTGAGGTGGTGGCATCTGTTGGCCAACAGTTTTATGCTGCAATAGCTCTGAGCAGATAACATTAATAGGAATCACATTTTAAAGTTGTAACTTTGATGTAAAATACTAAATTTGACAATAATTGCATTATAAAGCAAAAATTCTATTTATTAAAGGGCTCCCGTCTCTCCTTCGTGTGAGGGGCTCTGAAATTCTTGCTCATACCTGCCCCTAGCAATTATCATGCGTTCTCTAAAATTCTGTTTTATTTTTCCATTTTCATAACAACTACATTATGATGTGACATATTTTTTCCAGATATTTTGCTTGAATACATAAATAGGATATTAAATTCAACCGGGGTATTAGATTATAAATTAGTTCTGTAATAGGCGTCATAATGTTATTTAGATTTTCAGTTTACACAGACCTTGTAGCAACTCCCCAGAGCTATGCTACAGAATTAGAAGTAGATAGAAGTTGATGTAAGAAAATTGGTTTTTGTAATATGCTGATGCCGTGGAGTTGTGTTGTGTGGAAAAGTATTTAAATGGAGAGTTCCTCCTTACTTCCTTGTACAGGCAAAAGATTGATAATGATTTCAGGGGCTGATTTGTTGGTGCTGATATTGACCACAAGTGGAACTAAGATATTTCTTTCCAAAATTAAAGCAGCATTTACACATGAAGGCTAAAAATCCATTAGTAGCACTCATATCAACCGTCCCAGGGACAGATGCTTCTTTTGTCTAACTAGCAAAAAATAATGACATAATTTCACAGCTGTTTCTTGGTGACCAATTAGTACTTTCAGTTATATTTCACATCAAGGAAGACACCCGACCCAGGACCACCGTGTGGTTATCGAAGTTGCTAGCAAGCAGGATATAACCTTACTGAGCTGACATCCATTGCACGCTAATGAAAAGCATGCACATTTAATAAAAAAAAATGTGGATTCACCAGGTGAGTGCCAATAGCGAGTTAGAAGGAGGGCAACTGGGTAACGAAAAGGGTTTGTCTCTGTCAATGAGTGTTTTCGTACCTCTACACCTGGGGTTGGCGAACTGTGGCAGGGGCGAAACTCATCCAGCCTGCTGCCTGCGTCTGTATAGCTCGCGAGCTGAGAATGGTTTTTGCATTTTTAAATGGTGGACTAAAAATCCAAAGAAGACTAATGCTTCGTGACACAGGAACGTCATATGAAATTCAATTTCAATGTAGATAAATAAAGTTTTATCAGAACGCAGCCATACTCATTTGTCTGCATCCTCTCTCTGGCTGCTTTTGAGATACAGCATCAGAGTTGAGTAGTCGGAGACCAAATGGCCCGCAAAGCCTAAAATAGTCACTATCTGGCCCTTTCCAGAAAAAGCATGCTGACCCCTGCGTTAAACCCAAACCAGGGTAGACTGCTATGCTGTCATCGTCTTAGACAGCCCCCTATTTGGGGGTGGAGGAGGAGAGGAGTAGAAAGTGGCCATTCTTCTGCTGGGGACTCCAATCACTAGTGAACAGTGGTGCTTTACTTAAAAGGGAGAAAATGAGTTAACAAATGAGAAGGAGTGTACTCTCGGGCCCTAGTTAAAAAACTGCCAAATGTAAAATCAATCCAACTAACTTACTTCTGTGGCATGACTAAAAATATCCTACTGGGATGAGCTCACTTCCAAGTTTTATGGAACTTTTATCAGAATACCAGAAGGTTGGTGCCCTAGGGGATTTACGAAAGTGCCCCAACAGGACAAAGTCTATTTTAGAGTCTTGTCAACCGGGAGGCCCTAGTGAATGGCACTCGTCGACAACCTGGGTGGGCCTGTTGTCTCTGCCCCTCAGCAGCCCCGACCCTCCAGAAAAATCTTGTTCTCCCTCAGACCTCAGTCTCTTCTTCTGTAAGCTGAACTGGCTGGTCTCGGTGACCGCTGAAGCCCCATTTGGTTCCGAGATGACTGTCTGGCGTCTCTGACAATGGGAACAATCACCATCACAGGAAGGCCCCAGTCCCAGGAAAGGAGCCTCTTCTTTCTGGCATCTCTGTAGCTTCCTCTTGCCTCTAAAATGCTGCATTTCATTAAGGGTTCACAAGTCTTGACATGTTTGTAAAGAAAGACACGGCAGGAATTCATATGCCTCGCCTTACAACAAACATGTTGTGAATAACCTATATTTGGAATACAATTTGTCATAGGGATGCAGGCAGGGTTTTAAATTTGAGCAGCTTCTGAGACGCATATTTTATTCTTTTCAAGCAGATCCCTGAGCTCATCCACTTTACACCTTGAAGGGAGTCTTTATTGGAGAAGCTGCTCTCCATTTCTGAAGAATGGGAACATTTGCATTAAACAATGCAAGAGATGCCATTGTAATTTCATGAGAATTACCCTTTCCAATGAATGTTAGATTAAGAACCAAGTAAAATCCCTTGAAAGTGGCTGGAAGATAAATTAGAGCTGAGCTGCAGTTAGGTAGAACTAAATTTTATTCCTTCCCTTTAAAATGGTTTTTAATTGATTTGGCATACTTTTTAAGTTAATAATGAATACTGTACCTGGGCCTGCATGATCACTCCTGTGAATTAGATCTATTGCACTTGAAACAGTTTTCCCTTACAGAGGACAGTGATTTTAATGAAGAGTCTTTGCTTTTTGCACCAATGGAAATGTGGTTCATGGTGGTTTCAGACAGTTCTCTAATTAGCAGTCCAGTCTGTTCCCCTGAATGTTTTACCTGAAACAGTATGGAAATGTGAACAGGAAAGGTGCTTTATCATAATGCTGGGAGTTCTTCCCCACTTTGCAGGAGACCGTGTAATGCATGGAGATCTTGGAGCGGGGAGAGTCCTGCAGAGATGTTGCAAGGCCCAGAGGTCTTTGAAAGGGATGGAAATAGGTAGCTCTGATTGAACAAATTTTTTTTTTTATATGTTAGAATAAAAACATGGTGAGGGGGGCAGGGGAGGGGGAGGAGGGGCATTAAATTCCTAAATTAGGGGCTGGTGATCAGATTTTAGGTATGTCGAGGAGTCATGTGGGTGGAGTTGGGAGTCTCATGGCTCTTACACATGCACTTGTTAGGGAGTAGAGCTCTCTGGTGGGTGTTGTCATTAATGGAGCATGGGGTCTATGCTGGAGCCATGTTTAGGGGCCATGGTTAAAGCTAACATGGAGATAGGGGCCAAGAAAGGATGAGCCAAAGTCAGACCTTCCTGAGAGGTGAAATGATAAAGAACAGGGTCTTCCCCATGACTCATAACACTGAGTGAGTGCAAGAGTGAAGACGAATGCAGAAAACATGGAAGGAAAGTAGAAAGGACAATGATGAAATTCTCAAGACTGTAGTGTCCTGAGGGATAGAAGCTAACATTTGGCATATTTCTACTTTACTTTTATTTATGTATTTTTAAATATTTACTTATTTATTTATTAAAAGATTTATTTCTTTATTTTCGAGAAAGAGAGCTCACAAGCAGGGGGAGGGGCAGAAGGAGAGGGAGAGAATCTCAAGCAGGCTCCGACTCCCTGCTGAACGCCAAGCCTGATTTGGGACTCGACCTCATCACCCTGAGATCATGACCTGAGCCGAAGTCAAGAGTTGGCCGCTCAACTGACTGAGCCACCCAGGGGCCCCTTATTTATTTATTTTTAGAGAGGGAGAGAGGAAGAGCATGACAGTGGAGGGAGAGGCAGAGGGAGAGAGAGAATCCTCAAGCAGACTTCCCGCAGAGCTGGAAGCCCGACCTGGGGCTTGATCTTAGGACCCAGCTATCTTGACCTGAGCTGAAATCAAGAGTTGGCTGCTTAACCCACTGAGCCACCCAGGCGCCCCATCACATTTCTACTTTAAATAGGACATTTGGTTACTATTATTAAGACCATGGTCTGAAAAGTTTAGGAGAGTGATTGACTTGGTTATTAATGTTAAATGATAGTAACAACCAGTAGTATGTACTGAAGACTCAGGGTTCCAGGTGCTAGGCTAAGTGCTACAGACAGGATGATCTAGTTTAGCTGCCTGTTATCACTCTCTGAGTACTCCTATGTTTTCCATTGTATTTATTTATTTATTTGTTCGTTTGCTTTTTTTCTGCTTTAAATTTTATTTATTTATTTATTTATTTATTTATTTATTTATTTATTTATTTATTTTTAAGTAATCTCTACATTCAACGTGGGACTCAAACTCACAACCCCAGGATCAAGAATTGCATGCTCTTCCGAATGAGTCAGCCAGGCAGCCCTGTTTCCCATTTCAAAGATGAGAAAACTGGGGCACTGAGAAATTACCATTTGCCAAGTTCATATGGCTAGAAAGCGATAGAATTAGGATTTAAACCCTGGAAGGATAACTCCAAGTCTTATGATAAATACTGATTCTGCAGAGGCAACGGGGTTCACCATTTAAAGGTGGTGAAAGAATCACCCATTTCTTGAACTCAAGCCATAGGAGTCCTATTTAGGGCTGAACTGAAGAACTACTGCTTCCCCTATGAACTTAGAGCCGTGGTCTGCTGCGAGCCATCTTGCTACCCAACTGTAATTAAACTTATCATACAGTATAATGATTTCTAATACATTTCAGAACAAATCACCATCTTACATCTGACATGTTGTTAATGTTTACTACCATAATTACTAATTTGAAATATAAGGCAGCAATTTTTATTAGTGTTTGGTTACGTGTAATTATGTCAAATACAAGACTGCAATTTAGGTTGAACTGTATTAGCAGTGATCATACAAAATGATTATACTGTGTATTTGACACACTGGATTTTTATGTTTCTATAGATTTGTTTTTCTTCCAAACCATAAAGAATTATTTAAAGACCATCCAAAGGTTATTTATAATGCTTTTTATTTAAAGAGTTTTAGAGTGTGGGAATATGCACACTGAAAATGGAATATACTGGATCATTATTTAACAGAGAGAAATGGGAGCCACCATATGTCTGATGTGCCAGACCCTTTTCTGGGCATGTTGCACGTCTAATTTCCAGTCCTCAAAACGAGTATACTATTTTCCTGACCAAAACCGGGGCCCCGAGAATTTAAGAGGTGTTATCTACCTAGTTCATCATGGAGCTGAAATTCAAGTTCATGATCTTCCTAGGAGTTCTTATCCTGGGTGGTTACAGAAGAGATCCTTTTATGGTAGATTATGATCAGAGTGTGCTTTCCTATAAAAGTAGTAGGGTTCTGTATTTAATAAGGTGATATATGTGCTGGTCCTTCCTTATATATTATCTCATTAGATAAGTTCTATTAGGTCCATTTTAGAGCTGGGCAAACTGAAAATTGGGAGTTTAAAAGTTTTATCTGAGATTGCACAAGTCAACACAAGAAGAGCTAGGACCTAGGTCTCTCTCTTTCCTAGTGTTTTCTCAGGAGAGATTGTTACCAGCTTCCTCTGTGGTTTCTGCCAGGGTTTCTAAAGTTGCTTTTCATACAATAGACCTTGAGTTCTTTTTGTGATGATGATGATGATGATGATGATGGTGGTGGAGTGTGATGATGAGGGCAGCTGACCGTAATCTAAGACTACGTGCAAGCTATTCATATTTATTATACTCATTTAATTTTTGTGATGTGGATGAGTCTCTTTATGGATAACAAAACGGAGATGTAGGAGAGGTTCTCAATACATAGTGATGGAGCCAGGACCTGAATATAGAACTTGACTAATTCCAGAGTTCCTTTTTTCACATGTTAGCTCCCCACAGAGATAATATTCAAGTTACTTCTTGGGATGAATGACTTTCATTCTTATCCTTTCCCAAGAAGACCCATTTGCCACCCCTGAATTTATTTTTTGCTGTGTTTCCCTGAACACTCTCCATTTTATTAACATATTTCAAAAATTTGATGATCAAAATTTCCTTGAGTGTTAACATTTCAGTGATCAAACAAACAAACAAACCAACAGCAAATACAAAAGCCAAATTCCAGAAAGATCCCTTCCTGGTCCTAGTGCATAATCAAATTATTTAAAGGCAATAAATGTTTTGGATTTTAAAAAACAATAAAACTATATTAGAGAGAGAGGAAAATGGTATAGTTACATATCTCAATTCAATCACTAATGTGATTTGGTGATTTTTTTCACTCAATTGTTCATTCACACATACCTTTTTTTTTCCCCCCCAAAAAAACAGTTAGCTCCATGAGGGTAGTGACTAAATCTGTTTTGTTCACCGTGCGTCAGACTTAATATAGTACTTAAAATATGGTAGGATCCACGAACATCGGCAAATTAAGGGATCAATCCATGAAGTTTAAATATTAGTTTGTATTTTGTTTTTTAATTTTGTTGGTTAGTATGTCACATACATTTTAAATCATAATCCTTTTAAATCCTGCTTAAAATTAAATTTACAAAGTAATTGACTGGTAGTGGACAAATTTGCATCCTAACCGAGAGTGAGATTTTTGTCTTTGATTCTCTCAAACTGCATGTTACTCTTTTGGATGGACTCAAAGCTGAAGTAATATATAACTTGTAAAACCAAAGACTGTTCTCTCTAGGGTTCTATTTGGTATTCTTAGAAACACTCTAAACAAATCTCTCCTTGCATCCATGTTTTGTCACTCATCAGTGAAGTTTGTACCCAACAGAAGGGCATCTATTATGAGTTTTTTTCTGCCAGGGGTGAGAGTATTGCCGCTTCATCCCTGCAAGCCGGATTAGCCATCACTGGGGCAGTGACTCGCACTTGCTAGGCTGCATTAAGAACCGGACAAGGCAGGGTTTGACCATGTGTCATAAATGAGTGAGTGGACTGGATCCTGATGAAATGCATAGCGGTGACCTTGGCTCATACAGGGTTCTGTCTGACCCATAGGGCATCAAATCAGATTACACCGAAAGTTAACCTACCCTTACAGCCAAAATGGAAAAAAGAAAGTAGTTTGTCTATGATTGTTTTACTGGACCTTATAGTAAGAGATTCATCTTACTTGATTAAAAAATGTACATGTCAAGACCCAGAACCTTACATTTCAATAAATTGAAGTTACATTTTGTTGTTGTTTTTTGTTTCAAGTGCTTCCAACATCACAGAGATGTATGAATAAGTTCATTATGAAAGGTTCATCATGAAAAAGAGACTTATAAATCCTTTAACCCAATTCCAAAATTGATCCCTTAAGAAAAGTTAAATATCACTGTTGTTTGTAGATTGCTAGATCACCACAAAGATAATTCTTTTATAAATACAGATGGTGCCCTTATGGAAATTACATGATAGTAAGTGGATGCCAATAGAAAAAAAATGACACTTTGATTAGCTAATAAAATGGTGTTCAGTGGAATTATGCTTCTGTGTCTAATTTATGGCTTATTTGAACTTGTGATGCCCTGTTTTCATTTTGGCTTTTAATAAGTGTTCCTTTAAAAACTTTTATTTATTTATTTATTTATTTTTAGTAAAAATTTATTTTATTTTTTTGTAGTTTTAAATTTTATTATGTTATGTTAGTCACCATACAATACATCATTAGTTTTTGATGTAGTGATCCACGATCCATTGTTTTCGTATAACATCCAGTGCTCCATGCAGTATGTACCCTCCTTAATACCCATCACCGGGATTACCAATCCCCCCTCCCCCCTCCCCACTAAAGCCCTGTTTGTTTCTCAGGTCCATAGTCTCTCATGGTTCATCTCTCCCTCCAATTCCCTCCGCCCATTTTTCCCTTCCTTCTCCTAATGTCCTCCATGTTATTCCTTATGTTCCACAAATAAGTGAAACCATATGATAATTGACTTTCTCTGCTTGACTTATTTCACTTAGCATAATCTCCTCCAGTCCCATCCATGTTGATGTAAAAGTTAGGTATTCATCTTTTCTGATGGCTGAGTAATATTCCATTGTATATATGGACCACATCTTCTTTATCCATTCATCTGCTGAAGGGCATCTCAGCTCTTTCCACAGTTTGGCTATTGCGGACATTGCTGCTATGAACATTGGGGTGCATATGGCCCTTCTTTTCACTACATCTGTGTCTTTGGGGTAAATACCCAGTAGTGCAATTGCTGGGTCATAGGGTAGCTCTATTTTTAAATTTTTGAGGAACCTCCACACTGTTTTCCAAAGTGGCTGTACCAACTTGCATTCCCACCAACAGTGTAAGAGGGTTCCCCTTTCTCCACAACCTCTCCAACATTTGTTGTTTCTTTCCCTGTCCATTTTTGCCATTCTAACTGGTGTAAGGTGGTATCTCAGTGTGGTTTTGATTTGGATTTCCCTGATGACTAATGATGATGAACATTTTTTCATGTGTCTGTTAGCCATTTGTATGTCTTCTTCAGAGAAGTGTCTGTTCATCTCTTCTGCCCACTTTTTGACTTGATTATTTGTTTTTTGGGTGTTGAGTTTGAGAAGTTCTTTATAGGTTTTGGATACCAGCCCTTTATCTGTAGTGTCATTTGCAAATATCTTCTCCCATTCTGTGGGTTGCCTCTTTGTTTTGTTGACTGTTTCCTTTGCTGTGCAGAAGCTTTTTATCTTGATGAAGTCCCAAAAGTTCATTTTTGCTTGTGTTTCACTAGCTTTTGGACATGTATCTTGAAAGAAGTTGCTGTGGCCGATGTCAAAGAGGTTACTGCCTATGTTCTCCTCTAGGATTTTGATGGATTCCTGTCTCACATTGAGGTCTTTCATCCACTTTGAGTTTATCTTTGTGAATGGTGTTAGAGAATGGTCGAGTTTCATTCTTCTGCATGTGGCTGTCCAATTTTCCCAGCACCATTTATTGAAGAGACTGTCTTTTTTCCATTGCATGTTTTTTCCTGCTTTGTCAAAGATTATTTGACCATAGAGTTGAGGGTCCATGTCTGGGCTCTCTATTCTGTTCCATTGGTCTATATGTCTGTTTTTGTGCCAGTACCATGCTGTCTTGGTGATCACTGCTTTGTGATATAGCTTGAAATCGGGCAACGTGATGCCCCCAGCTTTGTTTTTCTTTTTCAACATCTCCTTGGCGATTCGGGGTCTTTTCTGATTCCATACAAATTTTAGGATTGTTTGTTCCAGCACTTTGAAAAATATCATTGGAATTTTGATTGGGATGGCATTGAAGGTATAGATTGCTCTGGGTAGCATAGACATTTTAACAATGTTTATTCTTCCGATCCATGAGCATGGAATATTTTTCCATCTTTTTGTGTCTTCTTCAATTTCTTTCATGAGTGTTTTATAGTTCCTAGAGTATAGATCCTTTACCTCTTTGGTTAGGTTTATTCCGAGGTATCTTATGGTTTTTGGTGCTATTGTAAATGGAATCATTTCTTTAATTTCTCTTTCTACAGTTGCGTTGTTAGTGTATAAGAAAGCAACTGATTTCTGTGCATTAATTTTGTATCCTGCCACATTACTGAATTGCTGGATGAGTTCTAGTAATTTGGGGGTGGAGTCTTTTGGGTTTTCCACATGAAGTATCATGTCGTCTGCGAAAAGAGAGAGTTTGACTTCTTCTTTGCCAATTTGAATACCTTTTATTTCTTTTTGTTGTCTGATTGCTGTTGCTAGGACTTCTAGTACTATGTTGAACAACAGTGGTGAGAGTGGGCACCCTTGACGTGTTCCTGATCTTAAGGGAAAGGCTCTCAGCTTTTCCCCATGGAGGATGATATTCGCTGTGGGTTTTTCATAGATGGATTTTATGAGCTTGAGGAATGTTCCCTCTATCCCTATACTCTGGAGAGTTTTAATCAGGAAAGGATGTTGTATTTTGTCAAATGCTTTTTCTGCATCAATTGAGAGGACCATATGGTTCTTCTCTCTCCTCTTATTAATGTGTTCTATCACATTGATTGATTTGCGAATGTTGAACCACCCTTGCATCCCGGGGATAAATCCCACTTGGCCGTGGTGGATGATCCTTTTAATGTATTGTTGGATGCTATTAGCTAGGATTTTGTTGAGGTTTTTGGAATCCATATTCATCAGGGATATCGGTCTGAAATTCTCCTTTTTGATGGGGTCTTTGCCTGGTTTGGGGATTAAGGTAATGCTGGCCTCATAGAATGAGTTTGGAAGTTTTCCTTCTGTTTCTATTTTTTGAAACAGCTTCAGTAGAATAGGTATTATTTCTTCTTTGAATGTTTGGTAGAATTCCCAGGGAATCCATCAGGCCCTGGACTCTTGTTTTTTGGGAGGTTTTTGATCACTGCTTCAATCTCGTTCCTGGTTATTGGCCTATTCAGGTTGTCAATTTCTTCCTGTTTCAGTCTTGGCAGCTTATAGGTTTCCAGGAAGGCCTCCATTTCATCCAGATTGCTCAGTTTATTGGCATATAGTTGTTGATAATAATTTCTAATAATTGTTTCTATTTCCTTGGTGTTAGTCATGATCTCTCCCCTTTCATTCATAATTTTATTTTTTTATTTTTTTATTATTATTATTATTTTTTTAAGATTTTATTTATTTATTTGACAGAGAGAGACACAGCGAGAGAGCGAACACAAGCAGGGGGAGTGGGAGAGGGAGAAGCAGGCTTCCCGCAGAGCAGAGAGCCCGATGCGGGCTCGATCCCAGAACCCTGGGATCATGACCTGAGCCGAAGGCAGACGCCCAACGACTGAGCCACCCAGGCGCCCCTCATTCATAATTTTATTAATTTGGGTCCTTTCTCTCTTCTTTTGGATAAGTCTGGCCAGTGGTTTATCAATCTTATTAATTCTTTCAAAGAACCAACTTCTAGTTTCATTGATCTGATCTACTGTGTTTCTGGTTTCTAATTCATTGATTTCTGCTCTAATTTTAATTATTTCTCTTCTAATTCGTGGCTTAGGCGTCGTTTGTTGCTTTTTCTCTAGTTCTTTAAGGTGTAGAGTTAGTTGGTGAATTCGGGATTTTTCTATTTTTTTGAGTGAGGCTTGGACGGCTATGTATTTCCCCCTTAGGACCGCCTTTCAGTATCCCATAGGTTTTGGACCGATGTGTTTTCATTCTCATTGATTTCCATGAATTGTTTAAGTTCTTCTTTGATTTCTTGGTTGACCCAAACATTCTTGAGCAGAGTGGTCTTTAGCTTCCAAGTGTTTGAATGTCTGCCAAATTTTTTCTTGTGATTGAGTTCCAGTTTTAGAGCATTGTGGTCTGAGAATATGCAGGGAATAATCTCAATCTTTTGGTATCAGTTGAGACCTGATTTGTGACCCAGTATATGGTCTATTCTGGAGAAAGTTCCATGTGCACTCAAGAAGAATGAGTATTCTGTTGTTTTAGGGTGGAATGTTCTGTAAATATCTATGAGGTCCATCTGGTCCAATGTATCATTCAAAGCTCTTGTTTCCTTGTTGATTTTCTGCTTAGATGATCTGTCCATTGCTGAGAGTGGAGTATTGAGGTCTCCTACAATTAACGTATTGTTATCAATATGACTCTTTATTTTGGTTAACAGTTGGCTTATGTAGATGGCTGCTCCCATGTTGGGGGCATAGATATTTACAATTGTTAGATCTTCTTGTTGGATAGACCCTTTAAGAATGATATAGTGTCCTTCTGTGTCTCTTATTACAGACTTTAGTTTAAAATCTAATTTGTCTGATATAAGAATTGCTATCCCAGCTTTCTTTTAAGGTCCGCTGGCATGGAAGATAGATCTCCATCCCTTCACTTTCAGTCTGGATGTATCTTTAGGTTCAAAATGAGTCTCTTGTAGACAGCATATGGATGGGTCCTGTCTTTTTATCCAATCTGCAACCCTGTGCTGTTTTATGGGAGTGTTTAGGCCATTCACGTTGAGAGTGATTATTGAAAGATACGAATTAATTGTCATCATGTTGCCTGTGAAGATGTTGTTTTTATAGATTGTCCCTGTAAATTTCTGCTGTATATCACTCTTGGGGTCTTTCTCCTTTTATAGAACCCCCCCTTAATATTTCTTGCAGGGCCGGCTTAGTGGTCACATATTCTTTCAACTTCTGCCGGTCGTGGAAGCTCTGCATCTCTCCATCCATTCTAAATGAAAGCCTTGCCGGAGAAAGTATTCTTGGCTGCATGTTCTTCTCATTTAGTACCCTAAATATGTCTTGCCAGGCCTTTCTGGCCTGCCAGGTCTCTGTGGATAGGTCTGACGTAATTCTGATGTTCCTCCCTCTGTACGTAAGGAATCTCTTCCCCCTAACTGCCCTTAAGATGATTTCCTTGGTTGTAGGATTTGCAAGTTTTACTATTACATGCCGGGGTGTTGGCCTGTTTTCCTTGATCTTAGGAGGGGTCCTCTCTGCCTCTAGGACTCGAATGTTTGTTTCATTCCCCAGATTAGGGAAGTTCTCAGCTACGATTTGCTCAAATACATCTTCTAGCCCTCTCTCTCTCTGCACTCCCTCCGGGATTCCAATTATTCTGACATTGGAACGCCTCACGGTGTCACTTATTTCTCTGATTCTATTTTCATGGATTCTGAGTTGTTTTTCCCTGGCCTCCTCTTTTCCCTTTTTATCTATTATACTGTCTTCCAGATTGCTTATTCTCTCTTCTGTCTCAGTTACCCTAGCCGTTAGATTATCTAGATTGGATTGGATCTCATTGATAGCATTTTTAAGTTCTGCCAATTCACCTTTCATTTCTGCCCTTAGAGACTCTATGTTGCCATTAATTGATTTCTCCATTCTAGCCATTGTCTTCACAATTGCTAGCCTGATTTCCATCTCTGACATCTTGGTTATATCTGTATCCATTTGTAAATCTGCAGCATAAGTCATAATCTCTGGGTCTTTTCTGTTTTGGGGGCTCCTCCTCCTAGTCATTCTGTTGATGGGTGTTTGAGGGACTGTATAGAGTCCAAATTATTGACCAGAACCCAAGCAAGATGCACCTGTTTTCTTGGGACCTTAGGGTTGCTGGCCTCTTGTTTTCCCCGCCTGTCTTCTGCGGGAGGGGTCTGCCCCGCTGTTACTCAGGCAACCCTGTTTGGGCGGAGTTGCCCTGCGCCCCTGTGGCAGGGGATGGGCTCAGCGGGAATCAGTTTTGGGGGCTTTTGTTCTCTGGCGCCTTTCCCTGGCGGCTTTCCGCGTCCCTTCCGCGAGTCAGAGCAGAAGAGACCGTTTCCAACCCTCTCCCTAGGGCAGAGAGACCGCAGTCTGTTCTTCAGTGAGCTCTCCAGGCCACACCGTCTCCGTTTCTGTCCGTGCTGCTATAAACTGCAGCGGCCTGGGTTGTGCGCCCCTCCGCGGCGCCCCCAGTCCTGCCTCCAGGTCGGGGCACGTCTCTGCCCTTTGTGCTTCTAAAACTGCCAGCCGCTCCCAGTTCGCGAGCGCGAGCGTGAGTGCGACTCCGCCGCTTGGCGTTTCCACCCCCGGGGACTGCAGTTCTCCAGCGCGACCCCGGTGCACCGGGTTTCCTTCTAGGAGGCTGCAGTTCGCGTGCACAAGACGGTCGCTCGGGGTTTCTGTCGGGGGCGGGGGGGGGGGCTGCGGTTTGCGTGCTGCATGCGCGCGACCCCACCGCACTGGTTTTCCACCCCGGGGGCTGCCCTAAAGTCCTTTCCCGACGCTACTGGTCTGCGAGTCTGTGCCCGTCTGCAGCACGCGAGGCTGTCGCTCACCTGTGGTGTAGGATCCCCACGGCCAGGCTCCCTGCCGCTGCCGTTTATCCTCCGATATCTGCCCGCAGGATCACGGCTCCACGCTTCGTAGGTACCTCAAAACCAACCGCCTGCGATATTCTGTTTGTAGAGATCCAGATCTTCTTACATCTCAGGCTGATTTCGTGGGTGCTCAGAGTGGTCTGGTAGATATCCAGCTCAATTCCGGGGACCAGTTGAAATAGGGTCCCCTACTCCTCCGCCATCTTTCCCCCGACCTAAAACTTTTAAAATGTAAAATAGTATGAACTTGATTGTCTTGAGCATAAAATGCTAATCATCGATTAGTAGTGAATCATGGCTGTAAAGCTTTCACCTCCTCGCCCCTTCTCACCCCAAGCCATTCTTATGAATCAATTGCTAGCAGGCTGAAAACACAGCACTAGACTGACAGTTATAAAAAATGAGCCCATGAATAAGTTATTGGCAAATTATTGATATAAAAATCAGTATTCAGGGTTTTGGCAGGCCAAGTGGAGGGGATGGGGAAAGGCCCTTATATTTACTGAGTGCCTGATGTGTCAGATCACAGAAACAATCTCATCCTTGGGCCCCTCCTGGCACTTCCTCTGAGCTGTATTGTACCGAAATAATCAACCCCCTCCTTTGCAAGCATCAGTTAACAAGGAGTGCAGAGGAATTTTATCATGGTATCAGGACAAGGAGGGCATTTGAATATTACCATTACATTTTCCACTCTCACTACTCTGTTTGTTGGTGGGTGCCATGTTGAGAAATGTTGCCCAACCTCTTGGAAATGGCATGTGAATAATCCCTTAATCAGTGTAATGTATTCTGTTATGGGAGTAATCAAGTCATTCAGCTTTGAAGTAAGATCCAATTTTTAAACAGTGGCGGATGAATGCAGTTTCAGGTATTTAGAGGAGGCTGATGGACCTGGACTCTTTGGGTCTTCTGGTTGAACAGGGAAAAGTCCCTGAGGAAACTGAAATGGGCCATTCTAAAAATACCCAACTTTCCGGGGGTATTTTTCCTAGCAGGCGTAGTATGCAATTTAAGATTTTAAAATTAAACATGCCTGTGTGCTTTTGAATTGAGCATGGCTGAAATCTGAGTTGGTTGGAAGTGAGGCCCCAGCGATGGTGGCCCACGCCGTCCTCAAGAGGAGGAGTCACTCCCTTCTTTTACACTGTTTTTGCCCAGACTTGTAGCGTGGGGGTCCTCCTTGTTCTTCAAGCCTTTGTTTAAATGCTCCTTCTTCAGAGATGCTTTCCCTGAGCACATTTTCCCTTCCCCCAGCATAAACCCCCTCTCTCCCTCTTTCCTTTTTGCTTTTCTTCCCGGCTCTTCTAATCAACATAAATTCTTGTTTACTTGTTGGCTTCCCCTCCTCCGGGAGAATGTAAGTTCCTTGAGAGCGGGGACTTGGTTGTTCATCGCAGTATCTGCAAGACCCCAGATGGTTCCAGACACTTTGGAGGCACTGATGAAAGACTGACTGAAAGAATGAATGCTTGACTCTAAAATGAAAGCCCCAAGATTCCTTGGTTCAGAGGGTCCCCCTCCATTTACATCATTTGCGTTACTACATGATTCAACAGCGTGGCTCATTCTCCTTGCGACCATGCCACAGAGCAGCTCCTCCGCGGCACACCCAAGGCTGAAAGCCACCTAGTGGGTTCTGTCCTAGGTGGGAGGCTGCTGCTAATTGGGCAGCTCTGGTTTGTTCCCAGCCAGGTTCCCAGCCAGGTCTCAAGCTGGCAAGAGCCATGCAAAATGCTGCGAGTGTCCCTTCTAGTTAAGCTTCCTATTACTTAAGACATCCATTTCAAAAATAACTCCAGCATCTATGGTTATGTTCTGTACTTGGTTCGAAGGGCTTTAGCAGTCCAAATCCCATTAATGCCAGAGCCCTTGCACAAAGCCTTTTGTATTGACTTGGGTCAACTTACTCTCTGGGTTTGTGTTCCCCTCCCCCTGCCTTAGGCTTCTCAACAATTCTCTTGCTTACCCCCTTTCTTGCCTTCTCTCTCTCTCTAATTCTTTCTCTTTCTCTTTTTCCTTCCTTCTATCCTTCCTTGATTCCTCTCCTTCCCTCCCTCTCCCATCTTTCTTTCTTTTCTTTTCTTTTCTTTCTTTCTTTCTTTCTTTCTTTCTTTCTTTCTTTCTTTCTTTCTTTCTTTCTTTCTTTTTCTTTCTTTCTTTCTTTCTTTCTCTTTCTTCCTTCCTCTCTTTCTTTTCTTTCTTTCTTTCTTTCTTTCTTTCTTTCTTTCTTTCTTTCTTTCTTCCTTCCTTCCTTCCTCTTTCTTTTCTTTCTTTCTTTCCTTTCCTTTCCTTTTCTTTTCTTTCTTTCTTTCTTTCTTTCTTTCTTTCTTTCTTTCTTTCTTTCTTTCTTTCTTTTTCTTTCTTTCTTTCTCTCTCTCTCTCTCCCCCCTTCTCCCTTCCTTCCTTCCCTGCAATATCCTCTCTTTCTCTTCTTTTGCCTCAGAGGATGTGGGTGAATCACGTGGATTCTCTCTTTCTGCTGTTGAATTTTAAGCCTGTGAGGAATAATCTCGGCTCTACTGTCCTCTTTGTCTACCGCTTCCCCTTCAGATCTATCTAGGGTTCTAATATTAAGTAAGATCTTCATGAAAAGCCCCATATATAAAAACCTACATGGACAAGTAGGTAGTTTTTGCATTAATCATGGTGTAGCAACATATCCCTATAGAATTTCTTTTCTTTTTTTCCCCCACCATTGATTTTCTGTTTATGAAAGTAATGCATGCTCACTGTGAAGCATTTGGATGATATAGAAAACCCAGGGTGACTTTAAGCAGCAGGTTTCCCCAGTGTAGCCAGAAGAGGATTTGGCTTTCAAGAGAATAATTAACAAAACTCGATTTAAGAGCCTGTTTATTGCAGAAAATAGGGGAATTGCCTGTTCAAGGGAATGAGAAGTGTTCAGATGTTGCCGACACTTCCCTCCTATGCACTGTGGCCCCAGAATAATGACTTCTTTTATAGGAGAGGAGAAGTTGCTGTGGTCCAGTGGATAGGAAGCACTGCTACTGGGCTTTCTCAGTTTGCAGAAAATATGCCAAAGTCTGCCTTTTCAAAGAAAGCCATCAGACCACATCAAAACCAAAGACAGTATATATTCTTTATCTTTGGATTCATTTGTTCTTATAGCAAAGCCACATTTCCCAAAGTCTGTTCCATTGAACAACTGTCACATGTGATTTTCCATGTCAAAGGGTTCCATGGTCACATAAGCTGGGAAACACTCCTCCCATTGTTCCCGTTTCTTGGGAGAGGTGAGGCGCATTAGCACGTTACAGAATAGGAGGGTCTGAAGTAAAGAGACCTGTGTTAGTTCATTTTATTTGTTGTTTCTAAAACTTATTTGATTGAGGCCTTTTTTTTTTTTAAAGTAAAATTAATATCTGCTCATATTCCCTAGAACCCTTTGGCCACACACACACACACCAAAACAAAACAAAACAAAAAAGCCCCCAACAACCCAGAGAAAACAGATAAGCAAAAGCAGTTATTGTGTACTGACTCTGGGCACACAGTCTGTTTGGAGCTGTTGCGTTTCTGGTGTCCTTTTTCCTTCTGGATGAGCCAAGTGAAGCAATTACTCAGCTGTCAGATTAGTGCCAGGCACCGTGCCGGGCACTTTCCTTGCCTTACCGCCTTTGAACCCCACAGCAGCCCGTGATCCCCATTTTGTAGAGGTAAAGAGGCGATGCAACTTGCCTCCAGCCCTTCAGCAAGGTGAGAGCTGGAGCTGAGCCAGGCCCATGGTTGCCCACCCCATGCTGGGGCTCTCAATGCTTCCAACATGCATGCCCTTCAGCAAATCAGACACGGACCCCAGTGCACCCTGCCCACTTTGGGGGCCACTAATGGCATTCATTGGGGGCCCTTTAAAAGAAACTGCTGTTGGCAATGTGGCATCACACGCGGACCCCTTTTGGTGAAGACTGCGCACCCTTCACATGCAAATTAACTGGAAATTGAGTGTGTGGTGTGTATATATCGATGTCCACATCCATCTCTCTCTTTCCATCAATATGCCAGCTTCCCCAGAATCCATCCCAGGGCCTGCAACGTAGCAGGTGCTTGGTGACAAATGTTTATTGACATGACATGGGGAAATGAACGCTACGTGAAGTGTGGGTTCCTGTCCTTACACTCCCTGGCCTCCTGTGCTTTATTTTTCTCCATAGCATTTATCACGCCTGGACATCTCTATTTACTTGTTTATTTACTCCCAGGGTGTCTCCCCACCTTTGGATGTGAACTCCTGGTGGGGGTGGGGGGCGGGGGGCAGGGAGGCAGTTCTTCAGGTCATTTATTCACTACCGTGAACCTAGGGTAGGTGCTCAGTGAATATTTGGTGAAAGAATAAATGGTCAAATACAAGTTTTTACCATTGCTTGTACTTTCCCCGAACTCCTCAGGTTGCTTTCTTTATTCATCTGCTTCTCTCTCAGGAGTAGTTAAAATCTACTTAGGGCTGTAAATAAAGGAAGTCTGCATTCTTAGCTACTCCAGCGCAGCAAATATCGAAGGCCTCCCGGTTAACGGGCACTGGGCTGTTTCCAAGGCAGAAAAGGCTCCAAAGTCTAGCGTCCAGGCAGGCATGGAGTCACAGGGACAGTATGAAAAGTCGCCCCTCTGAGCCCGTCACTGTCACAGCACAAATGTCTTCGGTAACCCAGGAACACAGGATCCGCCAGGAATGTGGAGCGCCACTGAAAGGCATTCTGCCAGAATGTTTTCCTGCAGCCCAGAGGGTAGAGATTGCAGCGCCCCAGCCCTGATTGGATTACTACAGCCCAGAAGCACTTTAATCTCCACCGCTGCCCCTCGGGGTGGGGAGGGAGGCAGGCCGGGTCGGGGAGGCGATGACTGAGAGCTGAATGTGCTGTGGAGGCTCTTGGAGGCTCGTGTCCCCCAACTTTGGGGCTGGCGCTGGGAATATAAAACTACTTGCCACAGAGATAAAGTAAGGGATTCCGAAGTATGCGTCTGTTGATAACTTGCCTTTAATTTGGATTCTGTTGTAGAAAATCTTTGTCAAAACAGGCTTTTAGCACAAATGGGTATGTGTTGAGGGTGGGGAGGCGGAGGAAAAAAAAAAAAAGCTGGATTGTTAAGAAAAAAGGGACCCTTTAATAGCCAAAAACAGCAAAGTAGAAGGAGGAAGGAACAGAACAGAGCATGAATAGAATAGAATAGCCAGAAAGGGAGTCTCCTCAAAATGAATGGTGTTATCCCATTAAATACCCGTAACTAATGGTAAAGTACTTGAAAAAAGCCTTGCCTTGTAACAAATTTATTTTCTTAGGCCCCACAAAACGAAGCAAATCATAATAGGCTGTGATTAATTATATCCTAAGTTATATAAGAAATGGCAATAAACCGGGTTTTCTGCCTGCATGGGGTCCAGTGTCCGCATGTAAGGGAAGGTGCCCTGCGATTAGACGTGTAGGTCTCTGTCCTGAGAGAGACCACATGACCCAGGAGAAGGGCTGGGAGGGGACCTGGGAGGGTAGGATTCAGAGGAATGTGTGGATCTGGGGAGGTCAAGGCTCTGTGGGTGGAGTCATCTGCGTTTGAGGGAGAAGGAGAGCCTGGGCCAGCATGTAGGAATGTGGTCCACGGGGAGGTAAAGATAGATGTGCTTAGCATCGGCAGTTTAGATGCATTTAGTTGACCAAAGATGAAGGCAGGAAAATGGAAATCAGCAAGAGGAGCAGTGGAAACATTCTCTGTTATGCAGAGACTTTCTCCATAGGGCGGGGGAGGGGGGCGGGGGAAGAAGAGGGGGAGGGTGCTGATTTCTGGAGTGATATTTATGAAAACAGGTCAGGGACACTGACAAGGAGGCAAGCATAGAGCTCGCCGGGATAGGAATGTCCGTGTCTTTCTATGTACAAGGGCTGTATGAACCCGCATGCACACAAGGAAGTGGCAAAAGTTATTGGGGGAGCATCAAGGAGGAAATTCATAGCTATTATTTTTGTGGTCTCTAGCTACAAGAGCTAACAGGTGAAGATAGTCTAGAGACCCAAAGTGGGAAAAAAATGACATTTTCACATTTTTGTCAGGTAGGCAATTTTAAAAATAAACTTGAATTCAGTATATACCATTAATGCTAGGGGTTGTATTATAGCGGTGCAAAAATGCCTTCTTTTTGATAGCAGTTAAAAAAAAATATATATGTTGTAGGGTGCTAGGAACCATATATAGAAGAGGCGGATGTGACTGAGCCAGCAGGTTTTCAAAGCTCCTGAACACATACCGTGAGCCTGCCCTCTGGAATTAACACCGTAACCTATGTCGGGGACTCACTATTATCCTAATATCTGCTTTTGGATTCTGTCCAGTCCCATTAGCAGTTCCCATGTTGATTGCTCTGTTACTCGTGAATGTTAATTGCTTCTAAATCTCTTTGGATGTTCAGATGCTTGGGGAGAAAAAAAATTCTGACTGGCGAAGGTGCGAGTTTTATTAATGTGCAAGTAAACAAGAAATCTGTTTAGAGACCCCGGTGAAGTGTCTGTGACTCAAGATGTCATAAACAGCTGATGTGGCGTCTTTCTTTGCATGTCTGTCATATGTTGGTGGTGTGATAGTTTCGGGGGAGGGGGTGGAAACAGGTTTTCAGTGATATCCGTGGAGTTTGTCCTAAATCAGCATGCTCGTAGATATAGTCAGATAATAAAATCCTTCCCTCTGGGATTCCTGCTTACTTAGTATGAAATGACCGTGCTACCTTTGAGATAAGCTTACACGTAGAAAGTGCTATTAAATCAGAAGATGTAAAAACATGAATCTAATTTGGCCCATCACCTATGTGTTGATCTCCAGAGTTTCTGAACCAGAGGGAACCTTGGAAATGAGCTTCTGAAGCTTCCTTATTTTACCCCTGGGGAAGAAAGGCCCAGGGGGATGAAGAGGTCAGGCTCACAGAGCAGCTCACAGGCGCACTGGCCAGAGAATAAGGTTACCTGACCCTTGGCCCAGCTCTCGAGCAATCAAGGAAGGGAAAATGATAAAAACTGGTGCTTATTATACTTTTCAGGAATATTTCACTGAATTTGGGTTTTGTTTTGTTTTTCCTTTGGGTGAAAAAAATTTATTATGATTCAGTATTGAAATTCATTTATTAGTAATTATTTCAGTAACCCAGTGAAGGAGGATACAAGAGAAGGGCACAGCACACAGTTCAGCCTTATGAGTCATTCATTCGACCATATTTATGGAGTGCCTTGACCCTGGGATTTAGTAGTGAACCCAAAAGGCCCTGCTGTTAAGGAGTGTATATCCTGGTTGGGGGGTGGGGCAGGAAAATAAAGAGATGTTCAGAAAAATAAAGAGATGAACCGTTTGCTGTTAGGTGGTGGTGAGCCTCATCAAGAGAGAGAAGGTGGTAAGGGGACAGAGTGGGGTGAGTTGCAGCTATGTTAGACGGGTGTTTGGGGGAGACTCATTGAGGCGGTATACGGGCAGAGATTATGCAGGCGTCTGGAGCAAGATTGTCCCAGGCAAAGAGAATAATTGCAAGGGCAGAGGTCCTGAAGTGTGAATGTGCTTGGGTATTTGAGGTCAGTGTGGCTGCAGAGGTGAAGACCGTGAGACACCAAGACCCTCAAACCATGGGCTTTGGGAAGACTCTGGGTCAGACATTTGAAGAAGATATATCTTTTAGCATTTCTGTAGTCCCAAATAGTATGGCTCATAAACAGAACCCAGACTCATCTTTTTTGAGAATATTCCCCGAAGGAGCCATTCCTTCTGGGATTGGTATCTATGACTCACCAAGAGTGTCCGGAAACTGTCAGATCTTTCTGGAGAGTTTTAGAACAGAGTGATTGTCACTGTACTAAAATCAGTACACCATAAAATTGTAAGTTTCTTGATGGTAGGACCTGTGTGATACACATATTTGTGTCCTCCAAGAAACCACATGCAGTGCTAAACTTAAACATAGTAAGAATGCACTAAATATCGATTATTTGTTCAGTGCGTGAATAAATGGCCAGAGAGTGGTAGAAAGGATGGGGTGTCCTAGAAAGGGTTGTTAAAAATACACCCTTCTAAAAATGCTGTTGGCGAGATTACTTCAGAAGCATTCTGACTTCCTTGGAATCATTTTTAAAGACAAGTCCATATGCTGACATGTGAACATAAGTATGTAACAAACTGAACAGTAGTAACATTATTTTCAGGCCAAATTTTAGTTGGATGGTTGTATTTTGTCAATCTAAATTTTTTTTTCCATGTTTTAAACTGGATATGGGAAGTTTTTCGAACCTTTCCTCTGTTATCAAAGGAGTACTGGTGTCTGGGCTCATAAGACCAAGGGTTACATTCAGCACTGTATTTTGTGGGCAAAAATGTGTTTAATACATTGAGATTGTGGTGGAAATTACATGGGAAAGAACAGTCCCCAAAGGGGAAGATGGGTGGGTCAAGTTGTATTGGGATGGTGAAGGAGAAAATTGTAATTCTTGTCCTCCATTACTGAATTCTCTCATTATAATGGACCAATAATTTATTCGCCTATTGCATTTCAATATCCCCATCTGCAAAGTGGGGGTAACACAAACTTACCCTCTGCCTTTCAGGTTTTTTGCGAAAATCAGTGAACTAATATTGGTAAAATTGGAGCCCCATGGATGAAGGGTACTTTGTAAGTATAACACATTATTGTCATGTTATGTTCTATTACTCCAAAGTGCAAATACCAGATGTCTGCTCTTGCCATATTAGGAAATCAGTAACACCAAGTTTCACACCCAAAGATTGATAATCTGACTTCCTTTGAGGAATTTAGTATTTCTGAACTAGTCTCTAATGTTTTGTCAATATGTTGGATGTAGAAAAGCCTGACTCACTTCCCCCAAATATTTTGGCAATGTTTTCCAGACAGTTTGGAAGAATACATGTCTGCAAATTGTGTAAACATGTTGATATAAACTCTGGATATGAGCGCAAGGTATCTTTATTTCTCTTTCACCACCTTTCTCCTTTTCTTCTTCATTTTCTTTCTTTTCTGTTTTTTTTTTTTTAAATTTGCATTTAACTCTGTGTTTTGAGCAGTCAGTGCATGTATCAAAGAAATGATTGGTTTCGGGGAGAGACTGAATGTTTCACTGAGGTGAGCGATGTTTTGTTAACGATAAAACTAAGTTAGACGTCCCTTAGATAAGTTGCGAAGTGTGTGTTTCCAGACTTGGGATAAAGGAAGCAGGCCAACTAGCAAGGTGAGTGAAGTGTGGAGCGCCTCTTCTGGATCACGTGACAGCCCAGGTGACTTGGGAGTGGCCTCCTGTCCATGGAATGGTCAAGGGTTGCAAGCCACAAAGCCAAAGGGCAGGCAGAAATGGTACAATACTGAAGCAACTGCCTCATCTGATTTTCCCCACTGAATGGTACATCTTTTTATTTTGCTAGGTCAGCCAATGCCCTGGCATTGTGCAAGAGTAGACTGGCCAGGGACATGCCCAGTGCTTAATCCAGGGTATTTTTCTTTCTTCTTCTTCTTCTTTTTTTTTTTAAGAATAGCTGTCATGCCTTAAATACTCCTCACATAGAGAGTTTAAAAATGGTTGTGACTGCTTACTGAAGCCTGTTTTTACTGAGATTCATGGGGTTGTGGGATCTTATGTCTGGAAGGGTCCTTACATGTCTCATCTGGTGCCTTTTCTTGGCCAGCTCTAAAGATTCCATTGATGGGTGCCCCAGAACCTCTAGGGGCAGATTTACTACCTCAAGAGGCAACTCTTTTCAGTTACAGGATTCTTTCTTGAGTTGAACCCAGACCTACCCTCATGTATCTTCCACCCTTGGGTCCTAATTTTATTATCTGCATCTATAAGGAATAAGACTTTCTCCTCCAGAGTGACACCCTTTCAAGTATTTGGTGGCACTATCGGGGTCCCCCCAAAATTGGCCTCTTTGTTAGCTTCCATTCCTTCAACAACTGGACCTCGCATACCATGACTTCCCAACTCTTTACCCCTCTGGAAAGACTCTCATTTTTCTATATCTTTCTTAATAAGCAGCACTGAGAATCTACCTTCTCCAGGCCCCATTCTGCATCCCAGAGTCAAAAGATCTAATCAAAGGTACAGAAGAGAATGACCTCGAAGACATTGCCTGAATGTGCCCATGGTTTGGTTTGAGTAATGAGACAGCAAAGCCCACATCCCTCTGTGAGGTGCAGATGATTGACAGGGAGAAAGTTGTTTTGGTTAATAATACAATCTACTTGCCTCCTGGAGACACAGCAGTCGCCTACTAATTCGTTAGAAGTGAATTAAGATTGTTTACCGATGTTTTAAAGTAACTGTCAGAGTGAAAAAAAAAAAAGTTCGTACTAGATGAGCCCACTCCCCTACTTCAGAGTTGCTGTTTATTTTAAGCCGAGTGCATAAATAATATATTGAGATACGAAGGGTGATTTCAAGCATTAGAACAGGAAGCCTCCTGTTTACTGTCATTGGGCTGAAGAGAATTTAAACAGCTCTGAACCTTTTTGTCTGTGAATGCAAGGCATGAAATTAACTTACATTTCGTAGTTAGCAGAAATCATGATTAAGGCAGTCTTGTTGACGTGTCTTCTGCTGATCTGGGTCTTTTTTTGCTATGCAAGACAAGCCTTGGCAACAAGATGCTTCCCAGGCCTTGTTTGAAATCAGACCCCATCCCCCTGCCCCCAAATAAGCAGGGACCCCTCTGGGTCATAGTTTGTTCAGGATATAAAGACAAAGCAGAATACTAGACTAGGTTCCAGGGGTTCTAGTCTGACCTTCAGTAACCCTCTTTGAATCTCACTTCCTTTACCTATTGAATGGGGATAAGAGCATCTACTTCCATTACTTCACAGGAAGATGGAGACCCCAATGAAGTCATTGTTGTGAAATGGCTTTGAAAGGTATCAGGTGGGACAAGATGGTAACAATTAATGCTATTAATGAATTACATGCATTAACTCCTTTCATTCCCCCCATAAACCTATGGGTAGGTCCTATTATCATCCCAATTTTACCATTACGAAAACTGACACACAGAAGGGATTTGCTCCATCACCTCATAGCTAAAAAGTAGTAAATTGGGATTCAAACCCCAGATTAGAATCGATGGGTTGAGAGTTTGTGTTCTTAACTATTACTTATTTGGGAGAATAGGTTTTCCTACCTATGACTGTGCCTCTTGGTCATGCTCAAGTAAATGAAACATCGTTCCTAATAGCCTGGACCAAATTTAGCTTGAGAAAATGCAGGTATGGCTTCTCCGTGAGTGATTATCAGCAAGGAGGTTTCCCAATGGGTAGGGATGTAGCCGACTGTATGGATTAATTACGTCTTATTTGTAAAGAGCCTGGTGATTCGGGGATGAAAAGCCCTAAGTGAAAAGACTTATTACCTGTAATGCTTTCAGAAACAAGAAATTTGATTCACTTTTTGTCCCTGTAAACTTGGAAGTGTGATAGCCTATTTTGGAGTAGAAGAGATGAATAGAAAATGTATGGAATGTTTAATTTTGCATGATTACATTTCATATTTTCTGGGGTAACTGTGGCAAATAGAAGTGCATGATAATATCACAGCATACCTATTTTAGATGTTTTGATGAAATACTCTGGCTTTTGCAGCCTGATACATGAATCCTTTGGGACAAGTCCCTATTAAGCAAATGAACAAGAATGTATTTGTGTTCGCATCACTGAAAATATGTAATTTGTACAAGTGCTTTCTTATTTATATTTACATTATATTTATTTGAATTTCAAAAGAGGAAAGAGCCTGAAGTGATTAATGAAAACAAAAGGGATGTGAATTTGCAGACATTTTCCCTTGAAATATGCTCAGTTTGTAGTGGGGTCATGCTTCAAAGTTGGAGTGGCAAAAGTGGGGTGTGATTTGCGTTGGGTTTCTGAATGAAGCGGGTCAGAAGTAGGACCATTTCCAAAATCCCAGAAAAATGGACTGACTCATGAGAAGTCATCAGCTGCGGGAAAGAATAAATTCTGTACTTCCCCACTGCAAGAATCTCAGCAATTGCTGCTGAGCCCTAGCACTTGTTAATACATAATTGCATAATTAAATACACTACGGAATTTCAATAGTTGGAAACTTTGTTTTCTCATCACAATATGCAACTTGCTGATGTTGGAAAGCATCGCAGCGTTTTAGGGAGGCTGAGGTCATTCTTTCACATCACATCCCCTGCAGCCTTCTGCCGCTTCTCTGGCGGTTCTGAGACATTTTGCTTTCAGGTTATTTTTAGTTGGTTATATTTAGACAAGGTGAAATTAAGCAGGAAGTCCCCCAAAGTCTGCCTTGCCTACCCAGGTGGTGGGAGTTGAGGCTCATTTCGCGGAGAGTGTCCCTGGTGCCCTCTAGATCTTTCTAAGTTATAATGGGTGAAGAGTAAGGTGAGGCTGGGTGCCACTAGCAGAGTGGGCTCCTAGCTGAGTAGTCACGGAGCCCATAGCTGGGACTCAATACACGTTTGGAGGGTAAAGGAGTGAAGGAATGCATGGATGAAATTGACTGGAAGTTTCTCTTCCTAGGACCGCTACAGTCACTTTGAGAAAGCAGGTGAATTTGAGAAAGCAGGTGAAAATATTAGGGCCAACACAAGGTAAAACAAGGAAGACACCTAGGGTGTGAAACTTAAGGAGGCACTTGTTCTCAGAGTTGTGCCAGGGCCGAGGAGGACTCACTCCCAGGGTTCCTACAGGTACTTCCTTAAATTTTGCACCTCAGATGCCTTACTTTCTTCACCCTAGTCCAGGCCTGTTGACTACATTAGTCTTACGTGTACGACTGTGCTTTATTTGTACATGCTTTTGAACATTTCCCCCAAATTTTATTTTGAAAAATTTCAGAGCTACAAAAAAAGTTGAAAGTTACTATAAGGAACACTCTGCATACTTTTGTACTTACATGAATTAATCATCAATATTCAGTCACATTGTTTATCTCTCTCCATAGACATGACTTGGAACCTTGTCCTGATTTAGCAGAGAAATCCAAACAACATCCTCCCTCCCACCTCCAGTGCACATGTGTTAGATTTACTTCCTAAATTCTGCACCTCAAAATTATAAATTTTGGAGGAAAAAGCCGAAAAGAGCAGCAAGAAAACTTGGCTTAATTTTTTTTCAAGTTTAAAAACTAGTGCTTTGGGCACCTGGGTGGCTCAGATGGTTAAGCGTCTGCCTTCGGCTCAGGTCATGATCCCAGGGTCCTGGGATCGAGTCCCACATCGGGCTCCCGGCTCAGTGGGGAGCTTGCTTCTCCCTCTGACCCTCTCCCCTCTCATGCTGTTTCTCTCTCGCTCACTCTCCAAAAAATAAATAAAATCTTTTTTTTAAAAAAAACCTAGTGCTTGAAATTAATTTTTAGGCTATTAATAGACTAACACATTTAGAACATGGCCAATATAAGATACCTAAAATTTTAAAGGTTAGGAAGTTTTTCTGGATGCTCTGACATTCTCTTTCACAGAAGAGATATTTTTTTGAAAAGGCAAATTCCCTTGACCATTATTTTTCTGAGAGCCTTTCAAAAGTAGACGGTAGTCCAATTACTAATAAAATGAGACCATCCTTTTCCACGTTAAGAATATTCACTGTAAGGGGTGACTTTGCAAATATAATATAGAGGTTATTTGTAAATCTGGTGATATCCTCTCAAATAAAAAGGAATATACACTTGACTTTGGACTACACTGACAAATTCTCATGGAAAAAAAAATCCCTTTCTGATAATCTTGAATGTTTATAAAAGGTAAGGTATCTGTCTCTGAAACTGTGGCAAGATCTGCCAGAAGGTTGCATTATTTCAGTGGTTTTGAAAATGCTCTCCACGAAGCCTAGGAATCTGGGACGGGGCCTCAGTCAGTCATGTTCCATTGGGATGGCTCTGAGATTGTATGCTTTTTATTGGCATCTGCCTAAAAACCCGTTTTCAGGAATGTGTTCTAGAGCTAAACACAAAGAGTTTGGAAACCACAGCATTGGGGGCTAGAAGATAAAACAGGAGAAATTCATGCAATGTTGTTGGTTGGCAGTAAGGAATGATAGCTGTCAGCTTGCAGGGTGGGAGAGGTCAGGAACACCATGAAAAACAGACACAAGAACTAAAACACAGTTCAGTGCCTAGAAGTTTGAAGCAGGGTCAAATGCCCAGCCATTGCCTAAGGCAGTCGTTCTGAAACTTGAGTGAGTCCTGGTCCTTAACCCTGAGATTCTGATTCAGTAGCTCCCGAGAGAGACACCCCATAAGATGCAGAGAAAAATTGCCCTGAAGTCACACTTATATCAAAGAACATGATAATATTTGGTGTTGATAAAGATGACTGGAATTGTAGGGAAAATGTTCTTAATCTCAGCTCAGGATAACATAACCCCTTTTCAAGTTTAGGGACATTTTAGAATGATTTCCTCCCAATGCTTAAAATAGAAAAGATTACCCTGAATAATAGAGGGGGAAAGACAAACAGGTAAGTAATTATATTATAAAGTGGTGCCTAAGTCCAGTGGAGGAGATCAGTGAAGGGAAAGAAAGCTCAGTCTGGCTGGGTGCTGAGATGGGGTCTGGAAGAGGGGCTCTGGGGGTGGGGCCTCATGGCTTAGTGGGATATGTGTAGGCTGGGAGGCGGGTGGACCTGGGTTTGAATCTCAACTCACCTACCTACCGGTTGTAGGATCTTAGGAAAATCACCTCATCTCTTTAAGACTGGGTCTTCCTCATAGAGGAAGAATGAAGATGAAATTAGACAGTTCTGCTCAAAGTACTGAGCACAGGGCCTGCAGAATAATAGATGCTCGATAAGTGGTTGTAATGACTATTATAGCCATTTAAGATGGACCTTACGACAGGTCAGCTTTCAAGAGGGCAGGAATGAGAGAGTGTGTATCTATTGGTTTTGTTTCTGGAGGAACAAACATTGGATGGAGGGAGAAGGGGGAGCAATAGAGCGTTCCAAAGAAGAGGAAGTGTGTAAGCCCACCTCGAGGTAACAGTGGTGTACACTTTCATGCCTTCAGCATTCCCAAAAGTGTCGTTTGTGTAGAAGGTTCTAGATGGTACACATATTTTACAAATATTAACTAACTTAATCCTTATAGCGACTCTATGAAGAAGGTGTTATTATTTAACAGACCATGAACCTGAGGCACAGAGAGGTTAATGGACTTGTCCAAGGTCTCATAGCTGGTAGTGGCAGAACCTGGATTTAAACAGTCAGCAGCTGTACTTCTAACCACCATGCTATTGTAATAATAACTATTTAGTTAATGTGTATTAGGAAAATACAACGAACACAGTAAAAACCATGCTTTTACAGATATTACTGCCTAGAACAATAGTAAAAATTTAAAAAAGTACCTTGATTTAAATGAGTCACATAAAAGGAATAATAGTAGGGGCAGCATCTAATATGATAACAGTCCTGTAGGTGGTCCCCAGGTGATTTTGGCCTGGGGAATTCTGGGGCAAGGAGAGACTGGAGCCACCATGGGGGACCCTGGCCTCCCACTCATTGCTATGGAACACACAAGAAAACCTTCAAGCTCTAGGGAAGAAGCAGGTAGGCTTCCCCTCAGGTGGGGAGCCAGGGGAAGGGAAGTGTAGCTTGCCAAGTTCACTCCCATTTCTTGCAGTTCCTTTGGGGAGGGGAGGGGAAAACTCCCCCTTGCCCCTGAAGGTCTGTGGTGGGGCCAGCCTGGGCTCTCGGCTATTTTGGAAGTTTTCAGTTTCTCCCCCGCCTTCCCCCTGTCTCCTGTCCTTCCTCTACCTTCTTTTCTTCTCTCCTCTACCACCTCTTCCTCTTCTCCTTCTTTCTATTGTGCATGAGGACAGATTTCAAAGAGGCCATGCCCCATGGATGCAAATGCCTGATGCAATTCAATAGGAGACAGAGTTTAATATTCTACCTGGCATTTTAATCTATCTTCAGCTTTCCAGGATGGCAGTTGCATCTGCCCCTGTATCTCTCCTTTGGTTGTGGTCAGAAAAATCTAAAAGCCCAGATAATCCTAAACCAATCCACGCTTAGGCTTTTATGTGTGCAGCAGATTTACCTTTCTAACAACCTGTTTGAGGCTAATATTAAAGTGAGTTTGCATTCCCTGGGCAGGCGAGTCCAAGCGATAGTCTCTAAATTGCAGGAGACCAGAATCTAGCCAGCCACCTCTGGGCAAGAAATTTTGGATAACTCCACAGTCCTTCAAACCTGGTGTGGTTGCCTGCCCCTCGGGCTCCAGATCTGGGTCTCCTGTCTAGAAATGACTGGTTTCCTAATCCATTCCTGTGCATTTGCTCTGTCTTATAATAAGAACAAGCATCATCTCCATTCCTCTTGCCTCTCGATTCCCACCATTTAGTGCTTGGCAGATGGTATGCATTCATAAATACACGTTGCCCATTGGTTAATGAGTGATGTCAAGAATTCAGCATTTCTTGTTTGAGATTATGTTTCTGCAAATAGTTACTGAGCCCTGACTGTGATAGGTGTTGGGCTAGGGGCATTTGATTCTTACAACAGCCAACTTTACCTGACAGTGGGGAAATCGAGGCTCGGGAAGGTGAGATGGTTGAGCTAAGACTGCACACTCTCGGCTCTGCATGTTTCAGTCCAGATACTCCAGTGTCCGAGCTCAGGTTTCTGTTTTCTTTATGCTTCTCTCCCCGGCCCTGCAAACGTTGGGTGGGTTTCTCCACCTCCTGTTAAACTAGAATTTCCTCTTAGCCGGTTCCCTAGGATCTCAGCCGCAAGTAGAAGGGAAGCTTTCTCCCTCTCTGACTGTAAATAAAGAATCTGTCTTCGTGCCATGAGACCCTGGGTGTCATCAAATGCCACCGCCCACAGTGAGTCCAGGAACAGAAGCTGCGGTCAGAGTTTCCAGCAGGGGCTGCCCGTGAAAGCGCCGCGGGATTAGGCCCGTAGACGTGCCACGAACGCTGTTTCACAGCTGAAAATAGTTGTCACAGTGACTAGAAAATTGAATTGGTTAAACCTTCTGGCTTTAGATTGTTTTTGGAGAGTGAGTAACTCTATGATTTTTACTTGTCACAGGCTAAAAGGAAAAAAAAAAAAGTAAGAGTGAAACTTCATAGCTATTTTTCTTCCCTGTATGTTCATAGTGGTTATTTATATCTGGGAAGTTTCCATTGGGATTTAGTTCAGGATATAGACTTGGCAGGGCAGCTTCAGCTCTCCGTGGTGACATTTGACAGACTGCAGGCAAAGCAGGATGGATTTCTAATATCTGGATGGATGGATTTGAGGGTGAAGTGTTGGGATTGTACTGTATTATGAGATGGATTTATTGATCTGAATCTAAAAGTGGCCCATTGCCTGTCGATATCAGATCTGTGTCAATATGTTTGATAAATTACGACTCCCAACCCTTTGCTTTGTTTGCTTTATCCACTCCTCTTGGCAATAACAATAAAAGAGTCCAGGTGGTGTGTGGCGAATGGCTTTTTGCGCTCCTCACGTGTGCTACTGATCTTAGGGCCCAGTTTTGCAATCCTGCATATGTTACAACCACCCAGAAGGGCACTGCCGTGCCTGACTTCCTCCCCCGAATGAGACATTCCCCCCCACAATGTTGCATTTCGGTATCAGCCTCACGCATTAACCTTGAAACGCTGTGCCCCGTGCTGTAGATAGCATCTTCATTTTCCAGCTGAAGAAATTAAGACACTTCGAGGTTAAATAAGCTGCCCAAGGCCACACGGTAAATTTCGAATACAGCTGGGTTCCAGGCAGAGGTGTCATGGTTCCTGGGTGAGGATGGGACACTCTCCTTCTTTGTGGTTATGAAGTAAAAGGATCCGAATTTACAAAGAGCTTGCTGATGATTCACTTTCTCTCCACGTATGGCGAGGCTGCCATCTTATTTCTGAGTGTTTGGGTAAGAAATCCATGGTGCTGTGTGGGAAATGGAGGGTTCAAAATGTGCTTTTTTTTTTTGGCCTTTGTAGTCATAGACCAAGGTTGGATCTAACCCTCAGGACATGGTTCTTGGCATGCCACGTGTATCTCTCAGGGGCTAGCTAGATGCCCAACTAGATGTTAGGTGAAATGGCAGGGGGGTATATAGAAACAGAAGCCACGGTTCTTCCCCCGTAAGTGCGTATGTTTTAGTTGGTGGGAATGGTTGAATTCTAGTCTGTGTCCCCAAATCCCTTCATCTGTGGGCTGGCAGAAGTCTTTGGTAGGTGCAACAGGCCCCGTGAGTCCATTCACATGACCACAGCCATGGACAGAATAATAATGAATGAGTACAGTGTGCTGAATGAACGCTCTGCATACACTTACTCAGCCAATCCTGGCAACTACCTGGAATAAGGTTAACAAAGGTGTTTGGAGTTGGCAGTCCCTCTGTGTGCCATGGGGGGTTCAGGTATAATTCTGAATGTATAGCTGAACTCTTTGGTGTAAATTATGTTACCGTTTTACTTTTGAGCCTTATCTGGAACTTTGAATTGAAGTCACTTTACTCTGTCATCACAATGATGATAAGGAGGGATAGAAAACCAAAGAGATAATAAGCAAATAAGCAAATAACCTTTAAGCAAAACCTTTAAGAATCGGAATATTTTGTAGGTTAGTGGAGTTTTATCTAGGAAAACTTTTTTTTTTTAAAACCTTTTTGGTTGAAAACTTATGCTAAAGTATATCGTGGAAACAGGCTTACGTCTCTTTTCATGCCTTAGTGTACACAATATCACTGAATTTTTCTTTTTGGAGAACTTGAGGGTAGTCATTGTGAGGACCAGAATTTATTTTGTAGGTTGAGAGGATGTAGGGCATTAGGCAACTAATGATCTTTAGCGTGAAATTTTTGACTTTAGTTTATTTCAAATGCAGTGAGTTAATGATCTCATTTGCATCCCTTGTCCCAGGGAGACTTGAGTAATAGTATGTTTTTGCTTTCTCTCTTCTACCCTCTCAATCCATATTCCTCACGACTCAGAAAACCACTTTCACCAGAAGGTATTGTTAGACGTGCAGATTCCCTCTGACATTCAGATCTCATTGGTTTGGGATGGCAGCTAGGAATCTCCATTTCTAATGAGCACCCTGACAAGGATCTTTATTTCTAACAAGCAGGCATTCTGAGGTCCCCACTTTGAGAAACAGGTTAGAGGCAGAGGATTTGGCTCCTGAGGAGGTCCCAGATGGAGTGGGAGAGAAGGTGAGTATTAGAGGAGAGTGTCCCTTTTACCAGAAGATGGTTTCATGGGTGACTTTGTTGTAGTTTTTAGTCAAGGACCAACTAGTTACACAATCTTGTAGGAAATTCAGACCATCTGTCTTACCCCAAGTTCAAGTTTTACAAACGTTTATTGAAGACATTCTCTTGGGATCACAGGATCTGGATGAGAAGGAGTAAAATCCAGATCACTGGGAAATATATTTATTATGGGAGTTTTTTTTTTTTTTTTTTGTAGTAAGGAGAATTTATTTCATGCAAAGAATATATTATTTGATTGATATTATCAGATTATAGGAAGTCTGTGAGAAGAGACAATAACACCAGCAAATTATCACATTAGAGTTATTCATCCAACCATTTGTATCCCATATGAGTAAGTGCTCTTGGAAATCCTTCATTATTCTGTCAAATAGAGAAATTATTCACAGAAACCATTTTCATGACTTTCAAAGCAACACTAGTATGACTGAGCATAAGTGTGTGTGTATGTGTGAGAGAGAGCTCCAGGGCCTTGTTGGGTAGATAACAGCAAACAAACCAGGAACTAATATTAATACAACAAATTAGCAACAATTTAATTAAGCCCAATTTATGTCAAAGTACCTGAATAGGGATATGATTACATAATTATACGTAAAACTTTGAGGGAAAGAGTAGATCTTTTTTTTTATATTCAACTCCATATTCCGACATTGTCCAGCGACTGTTTTTTGGGCTACCAAGCTCGGTCGCAACTGGGGCCCAACCTTTTCCGAGGGAAGGGTCTGTGCAGGCTGGCGGGCTGGCGGGCTCTCAAGCTGTGTGTGGTCTTTGTGCCAGCAAATGAGTAAATCGGAGTTATAAGTTGCAAATGTGCCTCAAATTAACTTCTGCATAGTAGGGAGTGGGCTTGACATAATTTAAAGTCCAGCTCAGTGACAGCCTTCTCTCGCAGCAGCTGAATCAAGATGATGGAAAATTAAGGCATGGTGGGCCATGAAGCTTCCACAGGGCATGAACTCGGTGTACTGCACTCGAAATGTCACATTCCAAGAGGTCCTGGAATTAGCAGGCTCAGTGTCATATCGCGCTGTGGGCCCTGTTCACATGATGCCTTCGCTTATCTGACCGGGACTAAAATAAGACGCTCCGATGCTTTATTTATGAGCTCCGGGCCACCCAGGCCCGTGATGTAAGTAACCTTGGGGTACACAGCATTTGATCACTTCCATTCTCATTAACTACCTGTTTCTAAATGGGGAAAAGCATTTACCCAGCACATTGCGTTATTCATGAAGACACAAAAGCCGTCTGTTGTGCTGTCACCGGGGCTTGATTTCCATGTAATGTGATCCAGCTGTTGAACACTGCAGTGGAGGTTCCTAATGTTAGTTTTCTCCTTCTCTTTTTTCTTTTCCCTTTTCTTCTTCTTCTTCTTCTTTTTTTTTTTTTCTGTTCCCTCCTCCTCCTTTCTTTTTCGTTCTTAAAAAGAATTGGCCGATTCCAGACGTCATTAAGCATATAACTGTGTGTCAGGAAGTTACAGGCTGTTCCCCTTTCTAACACAGAAGGCGGAGACGCATTGTACCTACCACATTGGTGGCAGAGAACCCATTGTACCTCATAATGGCGGCCCTTAGTGCAGAGTTTCTCACCTTTGGCACCATGAACATTGCAGACCTGGTCATTTTTCATGTTGTTTGGTCGTCCTGTGATGATGGGATGTTTGGAGTCCCCGTGGCCTCTATTCACTAGATGCCAGTAGCACCCACCCCATTTGTGACAACCAGACACGTCGCCAGGACTTCCCAAATGCCCCCTGAGGAGCAAAACTGTGCCTGGTTGATCTCGTGTGACAGCTAACTAGGTCTTCGTTAATGGAAGAGCTCGGCGACTCTCTCTGAGGAGGTACGGATGTGGTGGTCAGATCTGGATGGGGAGGCAGAAAAGCTGGGTTTGAATCCTGGCTCCGACACTAACTGGCACTAATCATTGTACTTTGGGAAAGATATTTAGCTTATTTAAGCTTTAAATTCTTGTCCTGTTAAGTAAGGATAATAATACTTAACTAATAAGGTAATTGAAAATCAGTGAAACTAATATGTGGAAAGAATATGGCATATGATACATGCTTAAGAATTGATGATCCGACTACGTACACTGATCAGTGAAATATTGTGGTTGTCAACGTAGATGTGCCGTGACAGAAAAGGCCATCCTGTGAACCCCTTTTGCCATGTGTTTTGTCCTCTTCCTCTCTCCTTCTATGCCCCAGCTGTTCTTATATTCCAGAAAGTGACTAATTATGGCCAGAGACGTGAAATTGGGAGAATGGAGAGACGTGTTGAGGGGGGTGGATGAGAACAGTTTCCTGGTGGGATCATTCTATTACGAAGCCCCATGAAGAGGCGTGGGCAACTCATTTAGCTTCTTGAATGTGAAAATACAGAAAGATTGTAAAAACAAAGAAACCTTCTATGCGCCATTAATCCAAACCCCTACTCTGCACTCCACAAATGCCAAATCCACCTTGTGGTTTTTGCTTGAGGAGAAAGTGAAATCGCTTTCCTTATTCAGGAATGAGGGTGACAAATGTTAAATCTGTTTTCTTGGGAAACAGCTGAGAAAACAGTCAAAATGATTCCATGTGACTAGCACAGTTTTCTGCCTGGGTCTTCAAAGTCTGAGTCCCTTTTGAGCTGTATCTAAATCTAGAAAGAAGGGCCAGGCTAAGAAGGAAGAAGTAGACGGAAGTAGATAGAAAGGGAGTTAAGACAGTAACCTTTGACATCTGTCCTCCAGCCATCTCATACATGTTTTCCAGAGCCTCTCCAGTCTGCTACCTGCCAACAATTACAGAAACTTTGGCAAGAACCTCCCCTTCCCATTTGTCCTGAAACTCTCCTTTCTGGGGAGTGTTACAGTTTGACTCATGTTCTGCAGACCTCTCTTTCTCTTTCTAGCTCTTTCTAGTTGTACCATAGAGCATGAGGTTTGGAAAGGATGGAGAGATCATTGAGTCCATTGGTTGAATTGTTTCTAGACTGTTCCTGACATGTTCCATCTGTGCTCTCCTTGAATGATTCCAGAGATGGGGAGCTCATTGTTATGAGGATGCTCCAATGCTGACCTGCCCACTCTACTTGTTAGAGGCACAGAAATCTGCCTCTCTGGATCTGCAGTCAGTATTCCTTCAACAAGTACATCCTGAGGATGCTCTGTGTGCCAGGACCCGAATATGGGTAAAATCTAGCTTCTGCCCTTAAGGAGCAAGTTGTGGTCATGGTGATGTGTTGCATGGATGCAAATAATTCATTTATTCATTCAGCAAACACTTATGGGCAGTTATGATGAACCAGGTACTTTGATAGGAGCTGGAGATACGATGGGGCAAGAACACCATTCTTGCTGTCAATGGAGCTTGAGGTCTAATAGAGGAGAAAGACATGAATCAAAAGTTCACGTTAATCAATATATAAGATTGCACTAAGTACAGGGAGGGAAAGGAGCTTGGTTCTATGTATGTAACCATGAAAACCACTCAAATTGGGTGGAAAGAGGAGACTGGGGAATATTTCTCCATCAAGCAGTTGGTTTTCTCTGAGCTGTTGAAGGAGGAGTGTGCATTAACAAGGTCCTGAGGTTGGAAGGGGAGTGGAGGAGTTAGCACCCTAATCAGGGGGCTTGCAAGGGCTGCCGCATGGGGCAAACATGGGGCCCCAGGGAGTGATGGAGGCCAGAAGGCCTGGAGTCCAGAAAGCCGAGATGGATGGGGCCAGCAGGGCTTCAGGAGCTATAGATTCTGGACTTTTCCTTAAGATCAAGGCTGTTGAAGGGATTTTAAGAGCTATTTAGGGGGCAAAATGGACAGACTTGGTTGTGGTTAGATGTAGACCGGAATTAGATCCGTGGATGGAGAGGACGCACTGAGATGATGAGATAAAGGCCAGGAGGGCCCTGAAGCTGGAGCCATTGAACCGGCTGGTGAGGCCGTATGTAGGCTTCATGTAGACGGTAACATCTGAATCCTCATGAAGTAAGAGTGGGCGTCTTCCAAGCTGGTGTGCCAGGTAGGGAAACTGCAACTACACAGATAGGCGGGAATGTTCCGGAACACAGCATGTTCTCCTTCATAGGCTGGAGCCCATGTGTCAGTGGGGAGCCTCAGGACATGCTGCAGGTTGGGTGTGGCTGGCTGGCCAAGAGCCCTGCAGACTCTGCCGTGGTACTGGGCGCCCCTCGGACAATGAGGCATCAGGGAAACATAGAGAGGGAGATCGAGATCGAGATCCCCAGCTGGAGTTGTAGGAGGCTCACGGCGCTGCTGTGGGGAGGTGGAGAGCCCAAGCCAGAACTTCTGATGGAAGGGCTGTGCGGTGGGCCAGATGAGGAGCAAGATCTTTCACCGGGGCAGCAGGAATGGGCCGGCGCTGTGAAGAAGAGAGAATCAACGGGACTCTCGTGACACAGAGACCCTGACTATGGCTTCCCTGATAGCTGGGGAAATGCTGGCGAATGTTAACGTTGATCTGTACACAAATGTGGCTTTGGAGGACAACTTTCCAGCGGAGAAATATTCCAGCACGTACAGAGGCGACAATTAGTATTTCCCATCTTATCTGCTCTTTTGGATTGCTCATGCACCTGTTCATTTTCTTTGTCAAATGCAGAGTATTATTTATAAAATGCTGTTTCTCCCCCGTAAACATCTGGATGTTTGGAGTCGCACAGATAAAACATCTGTATTTAGGCCTGAAGTTTTGCCTCTTCTTCCAGATGTTTGGTGTCCCATTGACAAAGCCGGTGAGTGTGAAGGGCCATCTCATAAAACTAGGTGCTAAACAGGGCTGGAGCCTGTAGATGAATTTTAAGGGGTATAAGGATGAATACACCCCATGTAAAGGTGCTATAAAATAACCAGACTCACTATGGGTCCAAGGAAATTGAGGATTTTTCTTGACCAAAAGGCATATAAAAGAGTGTATTTAGGTTTCGTAGGAATATATTTTCAGGTGATTATTTGCTTTGAGCAACTGGGAGTCGGGTGGTCAGGGGAGATTAAAATGCTGTGCATATGGAGGGGTTCTCCAGCTGAATTAAAGTCTGTCATTTAACTTGGCTGGCAGACAAAGAGCCAAAGAACTGGAAGGTTGAGTTCATTCTTTCCTAAATAGCACTTTTTGTTACAAAAGTAATTTCTAGGCTTTTTGATTAACCCCTTGTGATCTGTTGTAAAAGAATGATCCACAAAGGGCTTGGGTCATGATTTCAAGACGAATTATCCACAAACTTTAGAAAAGTACAGCTCCACTGGGGCAGGATCCTTGAGCGAGAGAATATGCAAACATGTTAACAAATTGGGAGGAAACGGTCTTGGCCATTCCTGGAACTAGGGGCAGGTTATACATTTTCTACACCCTCCCATCACCCCTCTGCATCCTAGTTTCTCTTGTGTCTTCAAATGTTCGTATCTTTGGATGGACGGGAGATGTGGTGTGACAAGTCGATGGTCCCAGAGTTCCAGGAGGCCGCTCCCGTGGACTAGGACACATCCCTTTCTCTCTCACCTGCCTCGTGGGTGTCCCTGCTGAGAAGGGTCTCTGCTGAGAAACCGCTTACCCTTTCCAGATAGAGGGCACCTGCCTTAGGGCCAAGGTTGTATCTGACTAGCTACATTCCTCTGCTAGAACCACCTCTGTTTGAACTACTATCAAGGCAAAATTGCTTTATTTTCTAATTTTGATGATATTAGCAAATACATGTAATGGGAAATAAAATTAATCAGTTTGTGCTTGTGAAATTGCCTCCTGTTTACCTCAGCCTTGTAGCGATTTTTCCCCCTCCTACAGGGGTTATTTTAATTAACAGCGTGAATTTTTGGTAGTTTAATTTATTTTATGATTGTGTAAAAATACTCCTTTGTAAGGGTTTATATATAACTAGCCAGCTAATTAGCAGTAATATTTTAACAACAGCTGTAGAAGCAGGGAGTCCCATGAAACATGGCTTCTCCCTTCAGACCGCCAAGATATTTGTTGGTGTCTTTCCTTATCAGCTCTAGCTGAAGGCAACAAAGGAGGGTGGTGTGAGCATCAGATAATTAAAAGAGAAGTAGGCATTCAAACCCTCTCACCTGACACACAGAACTTCTTAAGGATTTCTGTGTCTCCCAGGCTCTGATTTAAGACTCCGTCCCCCTTGCTTTTCTTTCTTCCTAAGTCTATTATATATTCCTGTGGGCCTCAGCATAAGACATATCTTTCTGGAAAATTATGGGGAGTCTTTTAATGGCACTAACTTGAACTACTACTAACAGTCACTGGCATTTGTATTACGCTTCCTATTGATGCAAAGCATTTTAATGTAGAGTGCATGCCACCTTCCGTTCATTTAGCTTACTGGAATTCACGACTAAAACTGGGGAGAGAGTGGGGGTGCAGGGGCGGGGGAGATGTGGGGGCAGAGGATGTGGAGAAACGGAGATATGGAGAGTCAGAGGGAGAGAAAGCAAGAGAGACAGGGACAACCTCTCCTTCCATAGCGAAGGCAAACCCACAGTCTGCTCCTTCTCCTCTGTCAGTCACCAGGCACCTGTTTTGCTGCCTTGGGTTTGGGTTCAAGGGTGGCCTCGGCACAATGAGAAGCGTGGGGAGCATGGTGGAGATGGAGACGCGCTGCGGAGCAGGGCGCAGACTCAAGTGTTCCCATGGTTGTTTTGGGGTGTGCACTCATTGGCCACAGTGAGTGAGATTCCAGGGTTCAGAGAAAAGTGGTTTGTTTTCCACACTGCATTTTTCACTCCCAAAGGCAAGCCGACGACTTAGTGTGGAGCTCAGCATGAATTCTGCCTATGCGACTCTTTTCCCCTTACGTGTGTGGATTTTAGATTCTAACTCCTGTGGAAGTGTTTGATCCTCATAACCCTGTGAGGGTGGGTCTCCTTAGCCTTATTTTGTGTCCCTCACCTTACTTTAAAGATAGGGACACTAAGGGCTAGAAGAGTCAGGCGATTTGCCCAAGATCACACAGAAAGTTAGTGGTGAAGAGGCAGACAGAACTACACACACTCAGCTCTTACCTGTCTGGGCTCTGTTTTCTGAAAGAACACTTGGAGAACCTCACCTTATTTTCCATGAGAGAGCACACTATTTTTCTCTGGGTACCCACAGCGCTTCACCTCCATTATAGCATGGTCCCAGTTTTCTCACCATAGTTCACTCACACGTTTGTTCCCCTCATGGGACTGTGAGCTCTGGGAGAGCACAGTCTGTGCCCAGCATGGTGCCTGGTCCATGGTAGGTGCTCAATAAAGAATTATTGCATGGATGAAAAAAAGCCATAGTGAGTTGAATCTGACTTTCCAACGCAAACTTCCTTAGAGTAAGGAGTCTACATTTCTGATGAAGTACTTGATGTTCCACTCCTCTTACTAACAGTTGTGTCTAAGAATACTCCACGTGCCATGGTAGTACAGGGCCTGAAACACAGTAAGGGCTCAAGCATTAACGATCATCATTTTCTTAAGTAAATTACAGGGAAAATCTCCATAGAAAGTATAGGGTAGAAGTTTTCAAAGAATGTCAAAGTCAATAAAATATGAAGAATCAGTAATCTCTCTCTCTCTCTCTCTCACACACACACACACACACACACACACACACACACACCTTGGCTTGGTCAGATTTACTCAAGAGGTCATTTGGATTGGGAAAATGCCCCGTGGAGCGTTTAGGTAAAAGGTTCTTAAGAAAGGGAAACCTTTGGGTGCCTGGGTGGCTCAGATGGTTAAGCGTCTGCCTTCGGCTCAGCTCATGATCCCAGGGTCCTGGGATCGAGTCCCACATTGGGCTCCCTGCTCCTTGGGAGCCTGCTTCTCCCTCTGCTTCTCTCTCTCTCTGTCTCTCATGAATAAATAAAAATAAAATCTTTAAAAAAAAAAGAAAGGGAAACCTTCTTGTACTGTATAATCACTCCAATAACCAATATAATGAGTTACATTTTGTAAGGCTCTTTATATTTCACATACATGCAGAACAACAGAGATGTGGAGAATCAGAGAGAAAAAAAGCAAGACAGACCGAGATAGCCTCTTCCTCCATAGCTAATGCATACCTACAGTCTCCTCCCTTCCCTTCCTCCATTGTCACTAGGCACCTGTTTTGCTGCATTGGGTTTGGGTTGAGAGCAGGGCTCAGGAGCAGTGGTGTGGGGTACCCAGCACTTTAACAGCACCTGACACAGTGGGAGCTCTGTGTATAGCTGATGAATGGCTGAATGATCTTATTTGACTTCCACCATAACCTTTTGAGCTGGGCATTGTTATGACCCCTATTTGGCCAATGAAGTACTCTCAAAGAGTTTAATGATCTTGTTGAAAGTTCCCTGGATAATCGATGACAGGGCCAAGTGTCAAACCCATGCCTTTCCATTGCAGAGTCTATGCTTTATTTATTGTGAAATAGCACCGCTCACAATGTATTATTCATTTATTTTGGTTGTGTGCTAACTAAACGTAAGGGTAGCTCATGGAAATATGGTGAGGATAGTTCGGTGTAGTGGTTGGAGCTAAGGCTCTGTAATCAGACAAACAGACTTGAGTCTTGATTCTCCCACTTATTATCTGTCTTTGGGCAAGTTATGTAAACTCCCTGTGCATCAGTTTCCCCATCTCTAACATGGAAGAAGTATTAGCACCTACCTCATGTCTCGAGGACTGTGGGAGATGTTGCCACAAGCTGGGTATTGGGCACAGAGTCAGGGCTTACTGGTAGCTACCTAAGAAGTAGGTGACAGGGGGCACCTGGGTGGCTCAGTTGGTTAAGCGGCTGCCTTCGGCTCGGGTCATGGTCCCAGGGTCCTGGGATCGAGCCCCGCATCGGGCTCCCTGCTCAGCGGGGAGCCTGCTTCTCCCTCTCCCTCTGCCTGCCTCTCTGCATACTTGTTCTCTCTCTCTATCTCTCTGTCAAATAAATAAATAAAATCTTTAAAAAAAAAAAAAAAGAAGTAGGTGACAGGTCCTGACTTCTGTCCCTAACTGTGGTGTGATCTTCCTGGGTCACAGTATCCTCATCTGGAAAATGACAGGCTGGATGACATGATCTATAAGGCCCCTTCCAACTCTAAAATCAGTGATTCGAGCATAATTTTGTGGTGTCTCACATCTGATGTGATTCCTCTCAGTATTTCTAAAACGTTTTTCATTCTCTGATAAAGATAGAAAATAATAACATGAAGTGGAAAGAGAGAGGAGAAAAGAGGAATTGTGAGAGCCTCGGTACGGGATGGGTGAAGGAGTGGGTATCATATGACAAGTAGCTAAATTGACCATTACGGGTATTGAAGTCCATTTGGTGTGTAATAGTAGGTGAGCACTCGGCCATATGAAACTCATATCTATATATCAACTTTCCCCAAATACCATCTCAATTAATGAGCACTGAATGAGGAATGGAGATTTGGCTGGGCAGAGATAAGGGTAGAAAATACGAGAAATATAAGGATAATACTGTAATTAAAGGAAAACCGATGTGACTTAATGGCCTCCCTCTCAATTCCTTTTTTCTTTTCCTGTTAAGCAGCATAAAGTAGGAACCATTATGGAAAGCAGATAGAGGAAGCGACATTTCTTTAAAACTCTAAAAAAGAAAAAAAAAAATCCAAACTTGGGAGTTCTTTTGATGGGGGAACAATAAAGTGTTAGATAGTTGTGAAGTTCTCACTGCAAGAAAACAATAATTGTATTTTGTATTTTATTATAATAATAGGTTCCCGGATAAATGCACAAATCTAATAAAACCATAATACCAAGCTACAATGGGCTTCATGAATTGGAAATGGAGCGCATTTAAATGTTTTTGGCACCTGCCACCCAGTTCCCCAATAATAAGATCTATAATTTCCTGATAAGGGCGGGCACAACTCATGTGAATTCAGGTCTAGAGAAGGGCCAAAGGCTGTTTTCAGTGTTCACATTCATTTCTTAGTGGTCTTGCTAGGCCCACCCCTTCGTGGCTAACCCTTTTGCTGTTTAAAAGCATCGAGAATACTGAGATAGGTTTTGTGACTTTTGAAGGGAGTTTGAACATATAATTAGCTGTACAGGGCCAGAAAATGATGAGTCATCCTGGGCTTATTTAAGAGTGTTCAAAAGTACGGGGTGTCACTTACACGCATTTAAAGAACACTGTGTGTTTGCAAATGGAGCAGGAGCTGTTAATATGTGTTGGTAAGGCTCGGGGCCCAGTGGAAGAAAGCTGCTCCTTCTTTGATCTGAGTGTCTGCTGTGAAAGTTCAGGGCAATTTTCCCTCGTGCAGGTTACAGGTGTAACCACAGGTTGAGGTGGATGTGGGGAGATTTCATTTTCCTGCTTAGGCTCTTGGTACCTGATGAGGCCTCCAGGCTAAAAGCAGATGCTAATTGGGCTCTTGCAGCATATCTATTTCCAACTCAGGGTAGTGCCCAGAATGCTTGGAAATCCCCTTTCTTCGAAAAAAGGGGTGTCGTCATCGCTGGGGCAGACGTCAGGTTGGATCTCATTTTATGACTATCCTAATGCCAAGTCTCGAAGGAATACGTGAAGAAGCCACCAGGAGTATCTTCTGCCTTTAGAAATATCTTGTGTACCCCTCCCAGACTCACAGGATATCATATACTGATGATATGACCCAAGCTGGGAAGTGCAGTTTCACTATAAAGCATCTAGGTGCATGGCCAACGTTTCAAAAGTCTTGGCTCCACTACTAGAAACCAGTGGTAAGAATATCTCACCAGGTCTGCATTTAACTGGTATGTCACCCCACAGCCAGGGTTTTGTTCCTTTGGGCCCTGCTGAACCCTCGGATGTTGATGGCAACTTAATTGCTAGTGGTGAGACTTTGAGATATGTAATGCAGACAGTCCCAGGATGAAGGAAGACACACCTCTGAAAAACTTGCCGTTTTCCCCGTGTCTTCCATCTCCCCCTGTCACACTCTCTGCTCTCCCTCCCAGCTTGGAAAACGCAGTTCAGTTGAGCTGAGTCACCTGCCTCTGATCACTTCCTTATCAGCTGCGGATGAGTCTACCTTGACTTTGCCCCCAGTCTCATTTAATTAGATATAAGCCTACCTCAAAGTCAATTCATTCTGTTTCTTAACATTGACCGCAGTTTCTCTTTTGGCTAACTCCTTGCCTTTCCCTGTGATTGAAGCAGTGGAGGTTGATAATTCATTTTGTTCCGCCATTATTGATTTGGTGGCTCTGGTCCAAAATTTGAAAATTTCTCTCCAGGTTGTTCTTGCCCTTGGTTTTTACAAAGACATTGCATAAAATGAAGGGTGTAGGTCAGAAATAGAAGCATCAGTGGCTACTTTAGGGTATGAGGGTCCACTTTCAATTGTGAAAGAGGCTTATTGTTAATTACAGAGATTTCCAAGGGCATCACACACTTCTCATGCGGTGGCTGGGAAAAAATCCTCCTTACAAATGTGTTCTGAACTGAGAATGGATTTGAAAGACCATTGTCTGCCCTAGCTCAGAAATTATTCCCTCATAAAGGACTTGTGTAAAGGTTTTCAAGATACCTTTATGTGAAAGATAAACTATATTAAGGGCCCAAGAGCTTCTGCTCACCACATTTTTACTGAAGGTTCCCTTTCTTGATTCTTAATAAATGTCAGTTTCACCGAAGAGTTTCTTACAGTCACCGCCTCTCTTGGATTAAGGATTCTGAACCTGAAAGTGGATGCTTTTCTGACATCCTTTCTTTTTATTCTTGGTACCTTGGTGGGTGTCAAGTGGCCAGTGGGATTTTTCTGCATGGATCATAATGAGCATATTGGTAGGCTCTTATAGTTCCTTAAAAGATCTTCCCTCAGTGAGCATTGCAGAAACCCCAGGAACCAGGAGTTTGTGTTGTGGGGTTCTTGCTGAGGCTTACATTTCTCCACTCTTCCTCTAGCATGTGATGTTTTATTTTTATATTGCAAATAGTTGTAATAAAGGCCTGTCCTTAAGAGAAAAAAAAAGGGGGGGAAAAACCCCTTTCTTTGTTTCATTTTGCCCAATCAGTATGGCAAGCTGAGTCAGTGACCCCTAGGGTCTGTGTATTGGATTATATGAAAGAGCAGTGGAAATGAACAAAATGCATTATTTTCCTCAGGTTACTTTACTTCCAGATGAAGATGGGGCTCTTTGAATTAGTTCACAACCACAGTAGTTTGTAAGCATCTTACTTTCCTCCTCTGATTTTTCTAAAGGCAAAGACAGAACCCATGACATATCTTTAGAAAACTGGTAGTAGATGCCTTCCAGAGACACTTATTCTAAATAAAGCTCAATTCTTCCCTCTCCTCCTTTTCATCTAATTTGATATCATGGGTCTCTATAAATAAACCAAGCCTGTGATGCCAGCTGATCGTTGGCGTCGGGACCAACTCAGCCTTGACCTCATGCCTGCAATGAACTCAGTTTCCTATGATCTGATAGTGAAATCATAACCAAAAAATACGTTTTCCTCTAACTAGATCGAAAAACCCAAAGCTGAAACCACCATTAAAGGACTTTTAAGATGTTTCCCTTGTGTCACTCACAACTGTTAGAAAACAGGTAGTGCAAGATGTTTATCAGCCTCGCCGGCTCTCAGCTACCGAAGTGCCCAGCCAAAATCGGGGGAAACTCTTACTGCGTTAAGTACTCTGGCTCGACGCAGCAAAATCCAAATCTGCCTGTTGTGCTTTCATTTCCATAGGCCCTCTAGATTCTTAATTACCGCATGGGCTCATTATGCAGTCGAAGTTCTGACCGGCACTAACTTTGCCCCGCATGGCTCTCCTTCGCTTCTTCTCCTTGGCGTTACTGTATTGCTTTTCCCGACCCTGTCAGACTGAGATGTAAATCCTTAACCTGACATTCATTGTGTTCAGTGTATCAGCCTTCCCTGCCTTTCTGAATTACTTGCCCAATAAAGTTCTCATTTCTGTCATAGGTCAGGACTTGGTCTTTCATAAATTCTTAGGCTGGGACCATTTAAATTCTGTTTTTGATTTTATCCTGCCCCTCAAATTATTTGCCTTGTAAGTGCTTTAACTTTTTGGACTTTAGCCCCAGCTTCTTAGGCTATTAATTTTTTTTTTTTCTAACCTGTGTGACCATTGAAGCAAATTTATGGAAAATCTCATTGACAATGAGGTAGCTTCATTCTGGAGAGAAAAGAGAAATGTTTGGAAGGTCTTCAAACGGGAGTATTTGCCAGACTTGGGGTGTGTGTGTGTGTGTGTGTGTGTGAGTGCAGGTCACCCCTGGAACCTCCAGCTATTAGAGTCTCCTGAGTTTGCCATCTATGCATTTCCTCCAGCCACTTCTTTGGGTGTTTGCCTACAGTTTCTTTGGGACAATGTCTTAGTGTCCTCTGAATCCAACTGAGAGAAAGAGAGAGGGAGAGGGGGGCAGGGGGACAGGGAGAAAGAATGCTCTTTAGTATAATTGTGTGGTGAAAGGTTTATGATACATGAATAGGCCAACACATCACATCGTAATTGCTTTTTTATTAGGTGACTTCTCAGAATAGTTTTGTTACTTTGTTTTGAGTTGGAGAGGAAATTCTCCAGTCTCATTTTATTTGCATTTGCCTGCAAGTGAGACTTTTTGGGCTGTGCCTACAAATTCCAATGATACACTGGATACACATTATTTCTAGGCTTTCCTCAAGAAGAAAGCAGACCCAAGGCAATATGAAAAGTGGACAATGTCAAGCCCCTCTAGCCCCAAGGCCTGGATGCAGCCTTGGAGCACCTTTTGTGGGTATTCTCGCTACCACTGGGCATTCTTGGTCAACTCCTGTGGGCCCTAGACCCCGCCTCCGTTCATTTCCTTATCTCACGTACCTGTCTCTGACCCCTGTCCTTGAGGTTTTTCTTTCTGTCAGCTAACTCAATAAATATAGCCATGCAAATACATTCAAAACTACTAATTACTCAGTATGTCATCGCTCCTAGATAAAACATTTGCATTTTAACAGACTCTTTCTAGAGACAATGCCCTAAATCAAAGAGATGGTACTCATGGTATGGATTTCATTTGATCCTGTGAGTATTCCCCAGTCAGGCCAGGCTCAAAGCCAGCTTCTCTGTATTAGCACAAGAATAAACCAGTTCTTAGTAGCAGCAAATCTTTGTGAATTTTTTTTAAAAAGCATATTTATGTATTATATATGTAGGTATTATGTGTATATGTATGTGTGTATATATATACACACACACACATAATACCTATATATACTTATACACACACACACACACATATATATATATATATATATATATATTTTTTTTTTTTTTTTCCCCGAGTGGATACCTTATTGATCCCAGGAGCTGTTGAATTTTTATATGCCATTTATGATTGTTCCTGCAATACAGTGAAATATTCAAGGCAGATTTGATCTGTGTTTCTTAAAAAGGTCAAGTACTTCTATATAACTTTAGTCTGAAGACATTCCAACATGGTGCCTGCCAATCCACAGGGAGTTGGACAGGTATATGTAAGTAATGGAGTCACAAATTGGAGACGGGCAAAGTGGTACCACAGGAATCTAAGCAAACCTGGTTCTGCATCAATAGTTCTACTGACCTGAAATCTCTCCGAGAAGGGAACAATGCGACTCCACTGGGTCACTTCACTTGTACAAATAATCAGGTGCGATTCTGTTCCGGGCTTTTTTCAGTGATTTCCCCCCTCCCTTTCAGGAAGTAAGGAATGGAGTATGATAATGGAAATGGTTGGTTAGCCCCAGCCAAATTCTGTCACATCCCATGCTGAACTGTCTGATAATTTCATTTTCACACTGAAAGATTGAGACAGATTTCAAAAAAGTGTTTCATGGTGACCTGAAAGGTTATGTATTTGAAGATGGCCATAGAAGAGCAGACAGTGTATACCATTTTGTGTGAATTTGAAAAGTCTTTCTCTTAAATTGTGGGGGAAGCAGGAAAAAAAAAAGGCCAAATGCAGGGCTATTTTCTTTGCTAGAATAGTTGTTACTTTTTTCCTCTGGAAAATAAATAGGTTACCATCTATGTCTTTGTGTTTCTCTTCCTCAACTTTATTGTATGTCTTGTCAATTTCACTCTTGCAGAATTATATTTGACAAGAAAAGGACTGGATTTTGAGTTGGCAAAAAAATAAAAAATAAAAAGCACATGCCCTAAATACCCAAATAATGTTTAGTGGCACCTTCATTCTTTGTGTTTCTTTATGGAAATATAATTTTTTCCTGAGTGGAAGTTTCTGGAAATAGATACCTGACTTCCCCTACAAACTGCTGCTTGACAGCTAATTTGGGGATGATTACAGTACCCTCTCCAGAGGTTTTTGTAGCCTGGAGATTGTCCCCAAATGTAAACTCCATCTTCGAAGATACATGGTATTGAGCCCTTTGGGATGGGCCGCTGTGGGTGTATCATGGCAGATCCTCCTCACTGGGAACCCTTAGGAGAGAGACCAGATCAGATTGGAGAATGCCTTACCTGAGTTTGAAATGTTGACTATCTGGGCTCTGAATGGTCTGGAATCTGTAGTGGGATCCATAGGCCAAGCTCTGAAGAGATACAATGTATAGGGCAGTAGGGGACATCCTGGTGTTGCAAAATGAATGAATGGTAGAACCCGGTTTTCAACCCTGTGGCTTTTGCTTGAAAACACCCGACTCTTCTGCTTCATTTCGGGCATTCAGTCCTGGTCCGTAGCTGCAGAGAGAATTTGGCTTGTGGAGTGTCAGAACAGGAGACTAAGGAGCTAGGCAGGGCCTGAGTCATAAAAGGATGTGGGTTTTAGGCTATGGTCTTGGTCTTTGGATTTCCTCTTGAAAGCACTGTAGAGCTCTTTTCCCCCCATAACTGCTTACCTACATCTTGCTTTGGGTCATTTACTCTTTGTTGTCTGTTCTGCTTCCATATCTGAAGAGAGCTTTCCAATGATAAAGTTTAGGCGACATCATCCCTTATCAAACAATAACACCTTCCCTTCTTTTCTAGAAGTTGGATGATCTGTATGTTTCCTTCAGCCCTTCCCATGCCTCTCACCGAGAGCTACAGCCCCTTGCTCGATGCTCCTCCCCCATGTTTCTAGATCATATTTTGAAATTCATGCTGAGCCGATCTATTTGATAGGTACAGTTGGCAGGTATCTCTGTGAAGCCTAACCACATTTGTCTCAAGATAACAAGATGCAAATAGCTTTCTTTGTTTTCTTCCACGTTTATTTTTATTTATTTATTTTTTCTTCCACTTTTTGACCTTTCCTGGCTTCCACCTCGAGTCTCCTTTTTCTTCTCACACTGCCCAGCATCATTCTACTCCGGAACACAGCCTATGGGTCCCAGATTTCATTCCTTCTCTTGGGGTCCTCATGGTGCAAGTTAGAGACCAGATCTTATGACAAAAGAAGGCACTGTATAGGGTGGGTCCAGGTAGGGATTAAGAAAGTGTGTGACCAGCTCATTGCCCCACCCATAACCAGCTGATGATCTTAGGCAAATTAATTTATATCTCTGGTCCTTGTATCTCTCATCTTTAAAATGGAGCAGTCCCTATAAGATGGGAACTGACTTCCATTCAACTGGGTCTCAGAGCCTTGTCTTACCCGTGCCTCCCCCGCCCAGAAGGAAAATCTAGAAGACCAAAAGAAAGAATCCCTGAAGGGGGAGGAATTTACTGTTTTGGATTCATTTCACAGGCAAGTTCGACATTTGAAGATGATCTTTCTCACCCCAACATGTGTGTTAGTTTAAATACTGGGGCTTGTTTATACACATGCAGTCATGCAAGAATGAGTAAGGATGTTAAACTCAGAGTGGGATGCTAAGAGTAGCAAGGCAATCCATAGGATTGCAATGGTAATAACACCAATAGGTCTAGTTAAAGAGATGTCAGTTGTGCTTCATTTAAAAGTGAGTTAAAACCACAATGGAGCGAGGTGGGATGAAGCGCTGGGCTGCCTTACAGTAATGAGCTTTGATGTCGGCCTACGACTTTGGGATTCTAGTCTGCGTCTTCAAAACATGCCTTCAGCTACCATGTTGTCCCCTGCAGAGAAATAGAAATTCCACAGACTGGGAGGCATCCGGTGAGCAGAAAGCTTCCCCTGCCATCAACAACAAGAAACGCTTTATGGAAGATTTCTTTTGAAGGGATATACCTGTGGGTCTCACCCAGGCTGCACATTAGAATCACCTTGAGAGCTTTTAAAGGCCCAGGTAGTCAGGCTGCTTCGCTAACCAATTAAATCCAAATTTCTGGGAGTGGGAAAGCAGTAATCAGTATTTTAAAAAAGCTTTTCAGGTTATTCCACTGTGCGGCCAAGGTTGAGAACCACTAGTCATAGACCTTGCTTCCCAAAGTGTGGGAATACTTTGAGATGCTTAGAAAAGACACAATTACTGACTCAGAATCCCAGGGGTTGGAGCTAGGGCATCTGCATTTTAAACAAATTCTCCAGGTGACCCTGACAACAACAAGATTTGGAACATAAATTTACTGGTAAACAAAGAGAGGAACTTTGATGATAAATATCTACTTTTGATGACACAAATAATTATAATCTTAATTGTTTAGAGATCATTCTTATTAATGGTGATGTGTGCAGCTAGGCAGCCTTAGAGCAAAAGCCAGGGCTGACTTTCATTGTTGGGGGCTGCTGAGGGGCCCTACCTTTATTCCCTACCTGAGTTTTGAATAAATTGAGAAATAAAGGAGTCAAATTGGAGGCTACAGCTCGTCTTTATTTCTACTGGAGCTGATACTAGGCTTCGCCAAGAGAGGCAAATGGTCCATCACTGTAACCCAGATAATCCATCTGGTCATCACAGGATGTTTCCAGATCCCACCAGTGCTTGCTGGAATAACTGGGAATGCCAGCTTTCTGAGGGTAGCTCATGCCCATGATGAGAGGGATGGAGCTGAGCTGAACTCAGCATACTCAGTAGTTCCTACCAAATTCAAGCAAATGAATCATTCCACTGCCCCATTGTAATGGGGAAAGGTAGCTGTTTCCTAGGGAGATCTTTCCCTCGTGGAAACTGGGAGAAGGGAAAAGGTGTTTCTTTGACTCATTAGGCAACCCTGTGTGTTATTTTTTGCCTCCTGGCCACGTTTTGTTCTCCCAGGTCTGGAGGATCCTGGAGTGCTTGAACCAGGTTGGGGTTTGGATATCTGGAGCCTGAGCTGAGGTTGGGGCTGGGGGAAGGCAGATGCTCTTCCATCACTGGGATAACCAATTGTATTGAATCCCCATGGTTTAAGCAGCTAGAGTGATCTCTGCTTTGTGAGTGGACCATGACTGATAGAGTTGGTGTTTCACGTTTATCATCTTATTTCATCTTCTCAGCAACCCAGATATCTTTGTCTTACTCTATGTCCCTTTTAAAGATGAGTCCATGGAGACATAAAAAGTTTAAATAATTAGCTCAATTATTTCTAGAAGCATTGGAACCAAGAATTCAAACCCAGTTCTGGCTGAATGCGAAGTGGAAGGCTTTCCTGTTGTTTCGCGTTCTACTACTCTGCACAGACTAAAGAGCCAAGATAGGGGTTTTCTCTTTTTGTTAAAGATCTCATAAGAAGTTCCACTCTGAGAAGGGGCAGGAGGGTGACCGAGCACATCTGTTCCCTGCACACATCTCTAAACACCTGCCCTTGTGCATTTCACTGTCTATAAACATCACACAATCACAGACCTTAGAGCTGGGAGGCCCTGAGCCAGATCATCTGGCCTGGCATCCTGCCTTCTGGCAGGCAACCGCTAATTATCTTTATTTTTCCAAATGAGACTGCTGAACACTGAGAAGTTGTGTGACTCGCCCAAGATGACACAGCGAGGAAGGCATAGTGCAGGCTCAGGCCCTGGGACTTCTGGGGTGTGTGCGTGTGTGTGACTTCAGCTCTCTCCAAAAGAGCCAAAGAAGTCAACAAAAGAAACGGCTGTGAGCTAGTTTTTCTGGGATCATTCCAGAGGAGTTACTTCTGTGCTTTTCATCAGCTTTCCCACCTAGGGCTGAAGGCAAGAGCAGGGAGAGCTTCTGACCGGGCAGTTTTCAGCCTCATCCACGCTCCTTCAGCCCGTGTCGTCCTCATCTTCCTTAATAATGGTGAACAGCCTTTTCCAGCCTGCCTCAGCCAGGAATGCAGGGGAAGGACCCCAGAACAGTTCCGACTGCATGGCACACAGGTCTGAAGAAGACCCACGCTGAGTTGACAGCCTGTGATGCAGAAGGCTGGGTTCCTCTGCCCCACTACCAGCTTTCCAATTCCCAGTGATCCTGCAGCCCAGCCGGAAGGAGCCCATTTTAGACAGACGTGTGGGAAATCATCTTGTCCCTGGCACGTGCAGTGTCAGACAATGGCAGATTCGGACACATGCCCTTAGTTTCGTGGGAGTGGCAGAAGTGGGGTTGGGAGGACACTTGAACCTCCCCTGATGGCCATGGGGGGTTACAGACCCCTGATGACATGGTCTCCAGCCTCAGCTCTCTCGCTCTTTCTCTTCCCCGCTTTATAGGCTGTGTCCTCCTCTTTGACTCCCTCTCTTTTATTTTGTTAGTAGTATTATTTTGTCTAAACTTTCTCTCTCCTTTTTCTTTGTCCTGTTCCCAGTTCTCATTTTTCTTTCTTTCTTTTTTTTTTTTTTTTTTTTGACCATTTGTTTAGATATTGGCTTCACTTAAGTCCCAGTCCATTGGACAGCTCTGCTGGAACGTGTGATCGTTTCGCGAACATATTACATCCCCAAAGTCGACTCTTGCTGTTCTCCACCCAAACCTACCCCTCCGGTGGCCTTTTCCGTTTCAGTGCATGGAAGCCCCGTTTTCCATTTGTTCAGACCAAAAAGTCTGGGGTCACCCTTGACCCCTCCCTTTCTATCACACAGCATATGCAGTCCATTTGCAAACCTCATGGGACCCATTTTCAAAACATCCCCAGAATCCAATCCCTTCTTAGCACATTTCAATTATCACCTTGGTCCAAGTCTCTCAGCTGGATTATTAAAATCAGCTTCAAACTGGCCTCCCTGCTTCTCTCCTTCCCCCTATGAACTGTCCTCATCACAGCAGCAGACTCTATTAAAATTGGTCAGATCATGTTGCCCTTCTCTGGACTCTACTGGCTCCCAATTTCACTCATAAGAAAGGCTTTGGTCTTAAGATGGTCTCTGAGTCCCCAGCGTCTCCACTCTGTCTTTGAGCTCATCACTCTGCTCCATCTACACTGACCTCCTTGCTCATCTTTCAACATGCTCTAGACACTTCCACCCCTGGGCCTTTGCACGTGCTATTTCCTCTCCCTTCCTCAGCTATATGCATGGATCACTCTTGTGGTCCTTTAAGTTTTTTCTCAGATGTCACCTCTCAGTGAAGTCTTCCCTGAGCACTCCATTTAAAGTTGCAAGCATCTCTCTCACTGCCTGTCACTCTCATCCACTGGACTCTTGCAGTTCCTCTGTAGCACACATCACGGTCTAATGTTCTATATACTTTATTTGTTTATTATAGTCACTCATGTCTACCACTCTTCCAACTTGCCCCATTCCCATCAGAATGTAAGCTCCCTGAGGGCATGGATTTTTGTCTGTTTTGTTCAGTGCTTTTTCTCCCTTGTTTAGACAATTGCCTGTCCTAACAGATGCTTGATACTTTTAGTTGAATGAATGAATAAATGAATGAATGAGTGATTGAATGGATTGTTGAGCATCTACTGTGGCCCAGGCATGGTGTCAGCATTCAGGCATATCTGTCATTTCTTCATTATTTATTCCTTTAACAGATACTCATTGAAGACCTGTAAGTGTGTGTGTTTTGAGGATGTTCTAGTACATTCTTTTCCCATTAACTTATTTCTCCTTCCACGGCTCTGCTTTTTTTTTTTTCCCACCTCCACATCAACCTCCGGATCTTTCTTATTTTCAAATACGTGCCCTGTTCCTACCACGTTATCTTCATCCTCCTCTTTTTGTGGAGCCTGACTTCCTGGTGTGATGTGACAGACATTATACTGTCTGCATGTCCCCTAACCTTCTGTAGGGGTTTGGTTTGGCCTCAGGTGTCCTTCCAACCCACCACTTTCAGGGATGGGTGGATGTACTTAGTGATCGTGCTGCTCTGGTCCTCCCCATCCCTGTCCCTACACAACCCCTACTGGAATGTAAGGAGAGGCTAAGGTTTAAAAACTCTTAAGTTTCTGGTTCTACAGCAAACTGCATTTAGGCGGCTTTCACTCCCATATTGTTTATGGTATTTCTGCCCAGGATTTCATGGCAATTGAATCTCTGAGTAGATATTTCTTTCCTAAAAAAAAAAAAAAAAAAAGAAGAAGAAGAAGAAGAAGAAATGTTAACACATGCATAATATCATAGTAACATTAATGGAACTCTAAGTGAAAGGAAGAAAAATATTACTTGTAAATCAAACTGCATTTGTCTACATTTCCTTTCTACCCTGGCCCCCAGTCATGCAAAATTTAATGTGGTTGTATTCTATATTCTCATGTTTTTATATAACCTCGATAGTTACTATTTTTAATGACTGCATACTACTGCATTTTCTTGATCATAAGATGCTACTGATTTTAAAATGCACCACCGCTTTCATAACGGCTTTTCAAAGAAGAAAATAAATGCTATGTTGAATGCAAGATGCAGTCTAATTCCAGAAATGTGGAAAATTTAGCAAAAAAGTTCTCTTAAAATGGAGAAAAATAAAATAGTTCATAGTATGTATATTTATTTTACATCGGCATTTACTTTGCATTTATATTTTTGTAATTTACTACAAATAACCCTGCTAGGAAAGTCTTTGTGCCTATAGCTTTTATCTTTGAATTATTTCCTTGGTATAAATTTATAGGGATGCAAGCAAACATTTTTATAGTTTTGGAGCATATTGCCATGATGTTTTTCAAGAGGGTTAAAACATTTTAGCCCATTACCCAAAATGTATGCTTGAGTATTTATGCTTAATTGCAGCTCTGCCAGCATTAGGTTTTATCATTTTTTGTTTGGTTTTGTCTTGTGCTAGTTTTATATGTAGATGATTTATATTTGCATTGTTTTGATTATTTGGGAGATGGCATAAAATACATTAATAGCAACTTTAGTGATTGTCTAAACTGCTAGTAAAATGTGTTGTTATTGACAAGGTGGTAGAAGATTATCTTATTTAGGTGACAGGGACTCAAATTTGTTCTTCAAAGTTCTGGCCTTTGGCTGGGGTGGAGGAGAAGATTCAATTAATAGAATTATTGAAAAAGAAAATCAATTTTTGTCTCTGAGAACAAATCTAATTAGACTTTTGCCGTTTCCCAAGGACCTTTAAAGGAAGGTACTACACTGCAGTCTAACCTTAGAATTTTCAAAAATTTCTGTTGGGAACTTTGATGCGGTTTGTTTCTGTTACAGAAGGTAAGGAATGCATCATTCAAACACATGATAATAATAGCGATAAACATTTATATATAACATTTACCATTTGCTGGACAAAGTTCCAATCACTTTCTATAGTCATCTAATTCTCACAATGACCTCGTGGGACAGATATTATTATTATTTCCATTGATGGATGAGGAAATTGAGACACAGAGAAGCTGATGTATCTAGTAAGGTAAAATACTGGGAAACAAAGCCAAGCAGTTTGGCTTTGAGCCTATTTTGTAAACCATGTCAAGGTACTGCCTTCCGCGGGCACGGCACACCGTAGGATAGATGGGAGGCTGGAGAGGGTGATGTACATGCTAGATCCTCTATGCAAACAGGCTCACTTTCCATGTCTAGGATGGGAGGATGAGATTTATTCTCTTGCCAACCAAATGCACATTTTCTAGCCGCCTCTGCTTTTTGACTCAAGTCCAGAGCCAAACACCCTCATGATGTCTTTTGCCCTTGGAGATGGTCCCTGCATTATACCCTTCTCTTATACCCCTTACCCTCCCTCCTGTGTTATCATGGGTGTCTTTCAGTGAGGCAGATGTTTGAAACACTGGCACTTGCTAAAATTAATGCAAACATTCCAAATGCTGCAGCATCTGCGATGTTTCTAGAACATTTTATTTCTCTACTGGACAGAATGGTGAACTTTGAGCAAAGAGAGGTCTTTTGTTTTTGGAGCAAACAAATCATTTCAACTAGTTAATTGAATGACAACCATTCCATTGCTCTTCAAAGCTTATCATTTTATGCCTTTCCTCTGTGCTTTTATGTCATACGCAAATATCACCTCTGCACTTGGTTGTCAAGAATTAGTAATATGTCTTATTTAGATGAAATTTTTTTCTTGTTTGGAGGATAATTTGGCTTGGTGATTAAGAGCACAGGTTTTAGAGTCAGAAAGACCTGGATAAAATCCTAGTTCTGCCCTCTCTCATTCTGTGACCTTAGACAAGTCGTCTAATTTCCTCAGGTAGGAAACCGGGATAATACCATCCTACCTCCTTAGGTGGCTGTAAAGATTAAATAAAATTAATGAGTTAATGCTTATAAAGTACACAGATAGTACATGGTACATACTGTGTTCAATAAATTAGCTATAATAATGTATATGTAATAAAATTTTAATAAACAGTAATAAACTTTTAGGTACAGTCCAAACTCAGAACTCTTTTGGGAAGTGTTTCATTATTTTCCTGTTTCTCTAAATGAATAACTCTCAGCCTCTCTCATTGTTTAATTTTGTGATCCCTCCCCTCTAAAAATTTTCTCTAAAAAATAGGATGAGTTAAGATTTATTTTGTGGAGGGGCGCCTGGGTGGCTCGGTGGGTTAAGCGTCTGCCTTCGGCTCAGGTCATGACCCCGGGGTCCTGGGATGGAGCCCCACGTTGGGCTTCTGGCTCAGAGGGGAGCCTGCTTCTCCCTCTCCCTCTGTCTCTCCCCCTGCTTATGCTCTCTCTCTCTCTGTATCTCTGTGTCTCAAATGAATAAATAAAACCTTTAAAAAAAAAGATTTATTTTGTGGAACTTTTAAAAAATTTTTAAGTAATGCTGCAGGTTTTTTTTTTTTCAAGCGTTAGAGATGTCCTCATTTTCCCCCTGAGTCTGGAGGTAGGATATGCTATTTCTTTTAGTGGACTTATTTCCAAGGAGTGAAATTTTCAAACTTCATTTTGAAAATTGGCCTGAAGAGAGAAAACACTTCTCCTTAAAGGTGGGACCCCGTTACTGGGTGTTATCATCAAGAACGGCCCCTCAACAGGAAAAATGGGTGGTGGAGGTATGAGCCACAGAGTGTGGCAATGGCCTTTGTGTTGGTTCATGTCTAATGGCCTCTAGCACTGGGTCCAAGGTACCACTCACAGAGCATCAAATACCCAAACATCATCCCCACCCTCCCATTTTTAACCAGTTTCAAGGGCATCCATATTTGGGGGAGGGGCGATGCGCCTCTGGAGACCAGCCAATGGCGGCAGGTGTTTAGTGAAAATAGATAAGTTGAAGGAATGATGGAGACAACTCATTGATTGTTAACTAAGCAGGACCCTTCCCTGGAGGCTTTATCTTGATGGTGATTCTCATGGGGTGGAGGCAGTGATGCAGGTGGCGACAGAAAAATGACCCCATCACTGAACAATTCAGGAGACGCCCAGTATGATGGAGCAGATAACTTGGTTGCTGTTGTTGATGAGATTCTGCCTGAGATCCCAGCCTGCGGGCATTGGTCTGGCGGCTGTTTTGGTGTTAGTGAGAGATTCTGGACTGCTGCTGCCAGATAACAAGGGTTCAGAGCATGCTGGCCCAGGTGTGACTACCTCTGGTGGCGTGCTAGCACCTGCAGAAAAGCATTACGGTTTCCCTGGCTCCATTTCCACGGGTCATGGGGCCATGAAACATCTCCAGGTCATTTGGCGCGGTACCACTCACCCTGTATGCTCACTTTCCTGCCATCCCTACTTCTGAATCGGCTGACTATTTGAACTCTAAGGGGAACACAGGTACCCCTCTCTTACTGCACCTAAAGAGCAACACATTTGTTTTAACTGGAAGAGGACTGTGTGTTCCTCATCTTGGACTTGGCAATTGTACCAGAAAGGGATGGACCTTATGCATATGCATCTCAGCCAAAGGCGGGGGGGGTGTCCAGGGTGAGCAACAAGGCAGGTCACTGGAGCACCCATCTGGAAGGGACATTAAAATAGCACTGAGAGTGAAAGGAAGACAGTGTCAAATTATTAGAACTCCATGCAGGGCAGAGACAAAACTGTGGATTGTCCTGATCGTGCTGCTCGGGGTGGGAGGCTGATCATCTCAAGAGGCACACTGAGTAGCGATGGATGCTTCCCGAACTGCCTTCTGTGGAGGATGCAAGCCGCTAACTGGTTTGCTCAGTAGGATGTGGGTTTGGGCCAGGGCGGAGCTGCTGGGGACATTATAGAAAAGATGAGTACTAACACCTCTTTCAACCTTCCTGTCTGAAGCTCTCAGCTGCTCTCTAAATGAATACTTACCCAACATTTTAATGCCTTTGGGGAAAGATGACGAGTTGTAAGTCTGCTCGAAGCACCCACATGACTTGGCCCAGCCCTTCATCCTAGCTGGCAGAGGTGAAAGGAGCCACCTCCTTTCCTTCCTGGCTGCCTCCTTGGGTCCCTGTTCTCATCACCTGCCAGTTTCTGTACTCTCCAAAGTGTGAAGAAACTTGTCTGCATGGTTTTGTCCAGGATTTTCCAAAGGAATCTCTTTCTCCTGTGACAACCAGTACTCTTTTTTTTTATTAACATATAATGTATTATTTGTTTCAGGGGTACAGGTCTGTGATTCATCAGTCTTACACAATTCATTGTGCTCACTGTAGCACATACCCTCCCCAGTGTCCATCACCCAGCCACCCCATCCCTCCCACCCCCCTCCACTCCAGCGACCCTCAGTTTGTTTCCTGAGATTGAGTCTCTTATTGTTTGTCTCCCTCTCTGGTTTCATCTTGTTTCATTTTTCCCTCACTCCCCTGTGATCCTCTGTCTTGTTTCTCAAATTCCTCATATCAGTGAGATCATATGAAATTGTCTTTCTCTGGTTGACTTATTTTGCTCAGCACAATACCCTCTAGTTCCACCCACGTCATTGCAAATGGCAAGATTTCATTTTTTTTGATGGCTGCATAATATTCCATTGTGTATATATATACTACATCTTCTTTATCCATTCATCTGTTGATGGACATCTAGGCTCTTTCCATAGTTTGGCTGCTAAAAGCATTGGGGTGCATGTACCCCTTTGGATCACTACATTTGTATCTTTGGGGTAAATACCCAGTAGTGCAATTGCTGGATCATAGGGTAGCTCTATTTTCAACTTTTTGAGGAACCTCCATACTGTTTTCCAGAGTGGCTGCACCAGCTTGCATCCCCACCAACAGAATAAGAGGGTTCCCCTTTCTTCACATCCTCTCCAACATTTGTTGTTTCCTGACTTGTTAATTTTAGCCATTCTGACTGGTGTGAGGTGGTATCTCATTGAGGTTTTGATTTGTATTTCCCTGATGCCGAGTGATGACGACCAGTACTCTTTAGTCTTTTGTGTACTGGGCTTTGTAAAGAGTCTGGTCTAGCTGTTGTATCTGGTGTTCCTTAATTCTCAGAGCCGATAGTCTATACCATTATTTTATTTTCCTGATAAGCATTTATCGAGTCCTTGCTATGTCATTTGCCATTGTATGCCCTACCAACATTTCAGATTCAACAAGTCTCTGGATAAATCTATCCCCAGTACTCTGGAAAACTTGCTTTTCTTGATTTCCTAAGTTTGTATGAATGGCACCAGCATTCTCTCCCAGGCACTCAAGATTAAAGCCTTAGAGTAGTCATTAATGCCTTCCTTTTTTGACGATGTCACTTAGTCTAACAACTTTTAAAAACTTTTGTTATTTTTGTAGAAATGTTACACATTTGTTATAGAAATATTAGAACATACATTAGCTAAAAGTGGAAAAAAATTTACTTGCTGTTTCAAAACAGTAGCCAAACCCTGATATTTCTGCCTTCCTATGTTCTCTCTCTCTTTTTTAAAGATTTTATTTATTTATTTGACAGAGCACAAGCAGTGGGAACAGGAGAAGCAGCTCCCCACTGAATAGGGAGCCAGATGCGGGGCTCGATCCCAGGATCCTGGGATCATGACCTGAGCCAAAGGGAGACCCTTAACCCACTGAGCCACCCAGGCACCCCCTGTGTTCTCTTGTATTAGGCTTCTTCTCTTGTCCACATGGCCACCATCCAGTACCCTCCATGCACTTAACTTCTCATATCTGAATGATGGCAAAAGCTCTAACCAGGTACCTCTAGCTCTCCGCATTCTAGTGTCCATGGGACCCACTTCTGTGAAAGTGTGGAATGGTCAATAGAAGACCATACGATCAAGAGTAAAGTTAGCTTCTTACATTTTCTCAATAAACTCTTTTTTTGAAAAAGATTTATTAATTTTATTTTATAAAGAATATATTTTTTAAAGATTTTATTTATTTATTTGAGAGAGAGAGAATGAGAGAGAGCACATGAGAGGGGGGAGGGTCAGAGGGAGAAGCAGACTCCCCACCGAGCAGGGAGTCCGATGCGGGACTCGATCCAGGGACTCCAGGATCATGACCTGAGCCGAAGGCAGTTGCTCAACCAACTGAGCCACCCAGGCGCCCTATTAATTTTATTTTAGAGAGAGGGAGAGAGAGCTCGAGTGGGGGGAGGGACAGAGAGAGAGGGAAGGAGAGAATCCCAAGGAGACTCCCTGATGAGAATGGAGCCTGACATGGGGCTCGATCCCACGACCCTGAAATCGACCTGAACGGAAATCAAGAGTCTGACGCTCAGCTGACTGAGCCACCTGGGAACCCCTTTCTCAACAAACTCTTTTTTTTTTTTTTTTAAAGGATTTTATTTATTTATTTGAGAGAGAGAGAGTGAGAGAGAAAGATCACCAGCAGAGCGGAAGGGTAGAGTGAGAAGCAGACTCCCCGCTGAGCCGAGAGCCTGATATGGGGCTCAATCCCAGGACCCCTGAGATCATGACCTGAGCCGAAGGCAGACACTTAACCCACTGAGCCACCTAGGTGCCCTAACAAACTCTTAATACTTCCTTTGCACCTCTAGTAGTTTTTGCAGGGTTACAGTTGTTTAATCAATTTAAGGATCTACTTCTGATGAACATGAATGTGCTATAAACCAGTTGGAGTTTTGCTGGAGATCTCTGGGAAAAAATACCTATGGGACAACAAACTCTTTATTCCTGTGGATCTGTAATTTATGCTGCCTCCCACTTCAACATTTCATGTGCATATATACACACATTACCTCCATTCCAGACTCTTGTGAGGTGGATCCCTAATGCTGAGGACCTACTACATATCAGGCACTTTGTGTATGCTGTCTCTTATGTGGTCTTCACAATGCTAGTAGTTATATTTTTTAGTTCTGTTTTAGGATAAGGAATACATAAGACCTTTAACAATGTACCCAAGATTACAGTTTCAAAACCAGGTCTTGATGATCAATAAATTCTCCCTTCTCAGGGAGAGTCTTGGATGATCAGAGAATCCAAGGGCACTTCCTAACTTAATCCCTTCCAGGTAAGATTTTCTTTCTACCCCTTTTCTGGTAGTAAGGTTTATCTGTAGGTTCTGGAAACTGTTCTTTTAAATCCACTCAAATGTTTAAATGAAGAAGAAGCTGGGACTCATGGATTTTTTCTTGTTGTTGTTGTTTTAAAGCTATGTTTCATGGAAGAAACAATTTGGACCAGGAAAAAAAAACAAAACAAAACACAAAACTGAAAGGCAAAAAATTCCTAGTGGATCTTTTTAACTATCGGAGAACCTCATTCTCTCCTCCTGAAGAAAAGCTGATTCTGAGTGAGTCAGCTCGATGCTGTACCATCTTATAAGAAGCGAGCTGCAAAATGGATGGGTCTGTGATGTGAGGTCATTCCACACAGTAGGGAGGTCTGGTCAGACTGGACAAGTAATACCTGCCTCAAATATTCCTGGTGAAAATACCTGCACGCAAATTTAAATAGGAGTGAGGAAAAAGTTGATTGAGTTGCACCCATCCTTAGCACCCATCCCCATGTCTAGGATATATGCTTCTCTTATCTTTTCTAGACTGAGACAGGCTACAAGGACAGATAAGACATAGGCTTTGCCCTTTTTCATAGAAAGTACATTCTTTTCACACACATATCCCAATGTATGATTATCAATCTGCTTAGTACAGTAAGTGCTCAATTAATGTTTCTTATTTTAATTCAATGTGGATGCTTTCCCACTATGGCCACCTTGGTCACTCCCTCTGCACCTATAGGATGGAGAAGCATGGGTGTTCATGTGGTATTCTGGTATTATTTCATTCTCTCTCCCACCTCTTCCCTGCAAAATCTAAGTTTGTTTGAAAACTTCTTCATTTACGTCTCCTTTTCTTTCTGTAGTAAATACAGCACTATTTTAAGGTTGCATGTAAATTCCTTTAAGAAGATATCAAACCCCCATTGATAAAAAAAAAAAGTGAACTCAGGTACAGTGAGATTAAGTAACTGGTCATTAGCAAAGGTAAGATTCACTATTAGGATCGTCTGTTTCCAAATACTTTGTTTTTCCTCTCTCAAGGAGGATCGTAGTAATTCTTCTACAAATCATTTAACGAGGCCAGCAAATCATGACTTCTGTCAGTGAAATTCAGCTTGGGTTTTCCTAAACTGATGAGATACTAGCATTCTCTGTGTTCCAGGCAAGTGTGCATGGCCCATTCTCTCTGTGTGTGGCTCTGTCTCTCTGTTGCCACATGACATAGGAGCTGACAACGTGCTCATGGGTCTGAAGGCTTTCGTTTGTTTATAGCCTGGACATATATCCATAGATAGCCTGGACCTATCTTGGGGAGACTGACCCCCTGTACCCCCAGACTAGAGCCAGTGCCTCTGGGGAGGAGAGCCAGGTTGGTATTTCCTTAGCCTTGGGCTCTCAGATTTGCTGTGAACAGAAGGTACACGTAGGGCTCTCTGTAATGACTGGGATTCTTTTTTTCCACTGGATCTTTGGTGTGAAACCACAGACTTGAAGACCCATGACTCAGAGCCATTCAAGTATGTTGCTTACGAAGAGCGAGGGGCAGCATACTTGGTGTGTGTATAACTACCGAGTACCCTGACTGTCCGGTGTGATATCTGTCATTTAGTTACTTTGCCGTTTTCCCTCTCTGCTCTCAGGGAATGCTTTGCTTCTCTGCTTTCCAAACTTTATCTTCTTCGGAGTGAGGATTTCAATTATGGCAGGAGAATTAAGGATTGTTTTTCTATTGCTTATGCTCTCTCCCCTTAGCACTCTTGCTTCCTGTTCTCAGGCAGGCAGAAATGGCCTCCGCACACACCACAGACAGCCTGGAAAGTTTGGAGGGCAAGAGCACACCCTAGTCAAGGGAGCGATTGCAGCAGAGTCTGGGGATCTTTGTCTTCACCATTGCGTACCTGTCAGTCGGGGTCCATCTTTTCCCTGTCTTCTCTCACGTGGTAATATTCCCCATCTCTTAGATTTTTATGTTCTCCTCCTCCTCTCTGTTGCTAAAAATCCTCCAGAGGCCTTTTAGAAAGCCTCATTCTGTGATTCTTCCCACTCAACTTTTATACACAGGGCAAGGTTGTAAAGGCGCGTGTAAAACCCCTCCACCCACTTCAGCTTCCCTAAATCCTTAGAAAAATAATGTGAACTAATGCCTTTGTTTTCGGGGGAGGATGTCATTTGTTTTACCGGTCTGTAGTTGATTAATTTGCAAATGATATTCCCAATAAAGTGCTTAGAAGTAGATAATTACGACTATATTAACAGTTCCTGGGGAAGCAGATGGTATTCCGAGGAGCTGCCATGTAACATTAGTGCTGATGCTCCACCATAATGCACCATCTACCCCAGAAAACCACACACAACAAGCGCAAATCCTGCTGATATTCCAGATTGGGAGGAAATTGTGCTTTTGCTTCACATTCCATTCTTATCGGAATTTTTATGTGTGTTTTCTTGATCGCCACAGTGCTCAGTGAACTGGTACATTTTATGTTGAGTCCCATAACTCTCCAACTGTAATTCTGAATTAGCCCCATATTAAGCCTGCACGAAGCAAGTTTTTAAACTGTTCATCAGTGTTCCTCCTACCACGCCAGGTATTTTTAAGAGTAGATTATCTCTGTACAAACATATAATTTCAATTTCCTAAATTACCTGAGCCAACATGCCGTGTTAGATAATCAATTAAGAAGTCTTGGCTGCAGAGGAATCTCTCCCTTGTTCTTTCTCTTCCTGTGACATACACACATACCCACATTCACGCATGCACAGACATACGAACACGTGCGCACGCATGCATGTGCACACACACTCTTGTCAAGTTAGCATCCTATTTTGTTAAGCTACCTGATAAAAAGGGATACTTTTTCAGCTTTTAGCTCTCAGGGGAAAAGTGACAACGTCATGCGTTTCCATCTGTACATCTACACATTGGGAGCTGTCCCTCTTAAGTAAGCTGGAGTTACATGTGTTAATACACAACAGGGCATGGGAGTTAGTCAAATATTCATTTGTGCTCTGGTCAGCCAGAGACTACTGGGCCATGGAGAAGAGTCTGTGGACCACCGAGAGCAGGATGTAAGTATGACCCGGAGCCTCTTTGGTGACCACTGCTGGATCTTTGCTGTAGGTCATATCGGGGACCTATTCAGTTGCCATTATTGCTGAGTCACTGCTGGCCTGGAGAGGCTCTGCACAGGCCGTGGCAATACACCTGGAAGGACCACTCTTTTACTTGCCCAAGTTCATAATCATTTCTGTGAAGGGAGTAGGAAAGGATGGATGGTGACCACTGTTTTCTCTGCTTTCCTTGGATGAGAATGGGCTGGGAGAATTATGTGTAGGTTGCTGCGTGCCTTGTGCTGATTTAAAGCTGTCTCAGAGCATATGCTCACTGGCTTTTCTAGAGCAGGCCTTGTGGTTTTTGCTAGGGGCTTACGCATTAGGGGGCTTAGCTGGATATGCAAGTAGGCTCCAGAACTCCCAACAAGTGGCCCAATTATCACCATAAGCCTTTTTACTGTTGATGTACCCCAGAAGCTTTTAGTTTCAGCTGCCATTTTTGGGGGGAGCACCAGGAACTGTGAGAAATACTTTGAATATATCATCCCATTTAATTCTTACAATATGCTATAAAACAGACAATGGCTGTGTTTCACAAAAGAAGAAATACAGTTTCAGAGATGTTAATAAACTTGTCCAAGGTCACAGAGCTAGTAAGTGTCAGAGTTGAGATTGAAACTCTAATCGGCCTGCTACCAAAGCCCAGGCTCTTAACTGTGACATTATTCAGCATCAGTTATTTTATGAAATTAATTAGGTGAGCTTAAAAAAATCATCTAGAATGTTTTTATAGCTCTGTGCAGGTGCATGGATAGGGGAACAATGCACATCCTTGATTTTCCATTGGCTGTCCTCAAGGATCAAGGAAGTAGAACATGGAAAGGCATGGGGGGTGGTGTGGCTTGAATGGAGGTTGGGGTTGGGTGGGGAAAGGTCTTGAGAGTCATATGATACAGTTTGGGCAGCATCCTGCAGGTGGTAGAGAAGCTGTGGGTGTTTAGGCAAGTGAGTCCCATGATCAGATGAGAATTTTAGAAAGGGTTTAGAAAGAGGATGCCTCTGGAAAAGGTGGGGCGGTAGGCAGCCTATCTAGTTAGGAAGCCTTTGGAACATTCCTTTGAGTGATGCAAAGATGCTGGCAGGCATAGGTGATGAAAGAGTGGGAAATAGTATCATGGAGGTGGAATATGCCAGGACAAGAATAACAATAGCTGATTTTCCTGTGACCATGTACCGATCATTGTCATAAGCATTAACAAGGAATGTATGAACTCATTTAATCCTCATGACATCCCTGTGAAGTAAGCTGTATTATTTGCCTCATGTTACAGAGGAGAAGATGCAGAAATAAAGCGTGCCCAAGGTGACATCATTATAAGTGGCTGAGCTGGATTCCATCTCCGGCCCTCTCACTCCAGAACTTGAGACCTGGCTAGCATGGCATCAGACCCTGCACTGAGGTGGCACAGAGTCCAACACATCTTTTCCTAGATGTACAGCTTCCACCTAGGACAAAATGCATGGAGGGTGCGTGGGAAGGGAATTGGCATTAGCGGGTATGACCGTATCTGTTTGTGTCCCTTTCTGTATCCTGGCAGCTCTTTCAAGGTTGTACTTAGGGGAGCAACATTCAGCTTTCTTTCTGCTTATCTCACTTAGGTAGGAATTACCTCTTCTATTGTTGTCTCTGGTGAAATTGAGATCAGAAACCTGGGTTCAAGGCTGTCTCTGTAACTTATCAAAGTGTGTTTTAGGGCACATGACGCGAGGTCTCTGATTTTCAGGCTTCTGATGGATAAGGGGAAGATGATAATATTCATTCATCCAGTCGTGCTTTCAAGAAATGGATAGTGAGCCCCCAGTATGAACCCATGCACCTACTAAGGGAGGCACTGGGGATAGCAAGACATAAAAAAGTCACAGTGCACGCTCTTAAGGAGTTCAGAATCTTCCTTTTGATATAAGTACATAAATAAGCAATTGCAATTCAAGGAGATGATATTCATGACAGCTTTTAAAAATCTGAAGTGCTTTAAAATGCTGTGCTATTATTATTATTGACTCTATTAGGGAGAATGAGAGGAAAAAGTCAGAAAATGCCAGAAAAATCTGGGTCGGGGTTGTGCTCCCTGCATCTCCAAGGCTCCCACTGGGAGAGGTTCCAAGAGTGCGGGCCCCTCCAATGAGGGCTCCGTGGCTCCCGCCTGCTTTTGACCTTTGTGGAGAGTGCTTGCATGAACACACTTCGTTTTCAAAAGTTTAAAAATACTCACTTGGAATTGGAGATGATCAAGCATGAATCCCAGGCCATAAGTGTGTGGAAGAATTGTGCTGATCTCGGGATATGCAGGGCCATGTGCCTCTGTGATTTGACGTCAGCACTGTCCAGGAGGCGCACAGCGTCTGTGCCCCTCTGCGTGGTCAGTCTGTGATGCAATGTGTTTTCACAACCTGTGAATCAGTTCCCTCTAGGAAAAGAAAAAACAAAACAAAACAAAAAAGCCACACACACCATGCTGATTAGCTGGATACACCACTGTTGAAATGCCTGATTTTGCAATATTTAAGCACTTTCTCAGCTAAGATGGTGAAATAGGGTAAGCAGAAAATAAAAAGCCACATGTACTTATTAGAATCAAGCCCTTTCCATTCTGAATGTTGACCTTTGAGTTTCCAAATTGGGCAAGGGAGTAATTATCAGGAATACCTTGATAAAAGGTAGGATGATTGCAATTTAGGAAAACAACTTTATAAATCCTTTGTATTTTGGGGAGCATTTCATATCAGTTATCTAATTTAATCCTTCATGCCAGCTCTGCAAATTAGATGGAACATTCATAATTAGATCATCGATGAAGACACTCAGGACAGAGAACCTTTGACCTGTCCAAGGCTCTTATACCTAAGACAGGGGAGAAGGAAGAGGGTAAAGGAAAGGAATAAGGAATACTTATGGAGTGCCTACCATGTGCCTGGAGCTTAATACACAGTTGAATTTAATTTTTCACACAATCCTGGGGGAGCTGTGAGTATTCTCACTCCCATTTTACAGAGAGTTAAACCAAGGTGTTGTACATTTAATAATGAGAGGCTGAGTTGGGGGTTGGTGCCCAGATCTCCTTGATTCCAAATCTGTAGCTCTTTCTCAACATTTCCAACAGTCTTTGATTATGTGCTCTTAGCAGTAAACTGTTCTGAGCATTTACCTCCAATAAGTGTGTATTTATTTATATACAAATTATTTACATGCACTACTGTACTACTTTACGAACATTATAAAACATACACAGGAAATAAAAACATAAAGATGCATACATCTGAACAGAAGACACACAGATTTCTTTCTGCACCCAATTTTGAAAACAGCCAACAGGGCTATGTGTCTTTCTTGGCAAGTTAGGAGCACAAAGTTAAATCTATGTCTTGTTTTCTTAGAAAAATCCACTAGACAACATGAGGATACTTTAGGGAAGGATTTCTCAACAATGGCACTATCGGCATTTTGGACCAGATAATTTTTTGTTGTGAGGGACTGTAGACTGTGGGATGTTCAGTGGCCTCCCTGGCCTTCATCCACTAGATTCTGGTAGCAACCTCTCCCCAGTGTGACAACCAAAAATGTCTTCAGACATTGCCAAATGTTCCCTCCTGGGAGTGGGACAGTGAAATCACCCCTAATCGAGAACTACTGTTTTAGGGTAATCAATAGGGATGGTCTCCTCTTTGCTAATGCCCGAAGAATAAGGCATCAGGCAGCACCAGTTTGGAGATGTTTTTCCATGCCCGTTGAAATTCATCCAGAGGACCCTTGGGCTTGGTTCCAACCTGTATCCGGCAGCTCCTGAGGTTGGCCCACTAGAACAGAGGTCCAGCTGTTCAGTGATGATATCAGCCTTTGGAAGGCTTCTGTCCCCATGCTTATCACATCTAATTTTAAGATCTTGCACTTCACTGCCAATGGACTTTGACAAAACCCAGTGTGGAAGACCAGGGTGGCCCAGCTGGGGTATGGTATGTCATGGTGGTTAAGAACATGGGCTCTAGAATCAGGTAGACCTGTATTTGAATCTCTGTTCTGCCATTATTATCTGTGACTTTGAACAATTCCTTTGCCTTCCCTAAGTCTGTCTTTCCTGCTCACAATAAAGACATACAAGGGAGAAGAATACTTGTGACCTAGGGTTGCAGTTTTGAGCATGATGACTGTTACTGGCTCTTAAAAAGTAATAGCTATTATCTTGATTATGATGATGCTTATATAAAACACTGAGACTCTTGCCTTGCTCATGGTAAGCTTTCAATGACTGGTACATATTATCATAACGTATAATGTAAACATAGATTTCTGAGTTTTGTGCATTTGGCTACAGATTCCATGAAACAGGGACCAGACCTATCTTATTCATCACTTGATCCCCATTGCCTAGTTCAGTCAGTCTGTACTAAATCATCAGTGATTGTTGGTTGTGCATCCATGAATGCATGCTTTCTTCCCTGTAAGCCAGCAAAAACTGTGATCACTATCTCTTCTGGGCTATTTTAATATCACACAAAATGGCCCTGGCGGATGCTCCCTGAAGTTCTCTTGCCCACTTCACCCTGTGTGGCTTCATGTGAATACATATATTTGGCCCTACATGGAAGGAAGGAAGGGAGGGAAGGCAATTCAAACTTTTCTTCTTTATGACTTGAAGCTCACGGAGAGGGAATTCTTCATAATTTTATCTAGTCAATGGAAATGCAGAAACTTAATCAGGATTGTCTAACTGTTCCTTTGGATTTGACTGAGATGCTTGCTGTCATGGTATTTTCCTGAACTCCATTTCATAATGCAGGTTTGCTTATCAGGTTTCAGGTTTTTGATTTATTCTTTGTTTCCTCTGGCTAGTTTTAGAAAAATTAGAACTCTTTGTGGTTTAAGGAAAAAAAAAAGATAACTTATAAAGTTGAGGGCAATTTTTTTTTAAATTGGGAATACATCAAAAATCATCAATAAATCAGGCATAACAATGCTTGATAAAGTTAGGAGAAAATTGATTGTAGCAGCAATAGCTGATTTAAACTAATGCCTGGTTGCATCATTACTCAAACCAACACAGGAGCTACATCAGTTTTAATTTCTGTCTTGTTTAAAAATGAGCAAGTTTCTTTTCAGCAAATGACTGTTGCTGATCTGTATCTTTACATGAAAAAGGGGAAAAATTTTCCACCGTTTCCTGACTTGTTGGTGGTGTATGTTCTTCAATTTTTCAGCACCCCAAACCTATAATTTTCAGAATATGTTTTATAAAAGCAGAATTAGCAATATGGGCTTGTTTTTGTGTTTGTATGGGTATTAGGAGTGAGTTAGAGAAGTGCGTACGTAAGTTTGCATGTGGTTTTTGTTGTTTGACCTAAGTGAGATATGTAATTGGAAAGTTCCTTTTGTTCAAAAAGCATGTATTCAAAAAACATATTGCCTCTGAACTTCGTCAAGTACCCTCTCTTTAGGTATTAATGGAATGACTGAATAGAAGCTTCCATTTTGCCTTGTCTAGTATCACTCAAAGACTGATTTTATGTTAAATTATATGTAATTGCCTACCCATGTCAAAATATTAAAAAAAAAATTGAGAGCAAGAGTAACCAGCCCCATTATTCCCACTGTGTCTGGGAAAGGATGTTGGGATTCAAAGGAAGTAAACAACTGAGAGACTGGGGGGGGGGGAGTTCAAGTTTCTTTTTCTCCCCAATTATGAAAATATGTGAAAACGCAGACAATTTTTTTTTTTAAAGTCAAAAGAGAATACTTAACAGTTATATAAAGGTCTGCCATCTAATTGCAACTACTGTTAGCATTTTCAATACGATTCAAATAAAAGAGTGAGAGAATAGTGCACATACATTTCTGTACCCTGATTTTTCCCTTATGTAACTTACAGTCATGTTTTTGTGTTACTGAAAATTTATAGCAGTTTAATATCTTCATCGGTGAGTAAACCGTAATTAACGGCTCCTCTATTATTAGATATTTAGGTTCTTTCCATTAGTTTTGTTGCACCAAATTGCAGACTTCTTAATTAGGTGAGTGCTCTGGCCCAGATATTTATTTCTCTCCTCATACTTTTGTGATTTGCTTACACCTCCTTCTGTGGCATCTTAAGTTGGCTTTTTCCCTAAGCCAAATGGCCCAGTCTAATTGGCCCTCCATGTCTTTATTTTTCTTTTCAAAGATTTCACATATTTATTTGAGAGAGAGAAAGAGAGAGAGAGAGATTGAGAGAACGAGTGGGAGTAGGGGCAGAGCAGAAGCAAACTCCCTATGGAGAACGGAGCCCGATGTGGGGCTCTATCCCCGGACCCTGGGATCATGACCTGAGCTGAAGGCAGGTGCTTAACTGACTGAGCCACCCAGGCGCCTGGCCCTCCATTTCTTTAATAATGTTTCCACATCTTGACGAGGGACTGGTCTCAGGCATAAAGTACCCAGGTGATTTACTACAGTTGGTCTCTGAGTCTTGACGCTGGTGTGGAAACATTATTGCCCTGAGCCTGAAGAATGGAGCTATAGTTTCCTTCAGCCAAGGGAGGAACTTGGCTGGACTTGGTCTTGCCTTTTAAAACTAAGTTTTAATAATTGATGGTTTGTTTCCCCCAAAATGTATTTTAAATCTTGAATTGTCAGAAGTTTCTTATGTTTTGCCACATATTGCTCTTACTGAACACGGGTTACTTTATACAGAAAACGTATGGTTTATTAACCATGGTAATAGACTTTCCAATATGAACCTGCAGTAGGAGGGTTCCCAAGCATCCTGACTGTGACTTTAGTGTTTTCTATGTGGGTATCATGTTTCAAGCAAAATCTCTACCGTACACCGATCATGTTCTTGTGAAGAAAAACCTCAGTTGCTCTGATCCAGGTTGAAAGCAGAGAATCACATGTGTGTGTGCCCATCTGTTGTTGGGAGGGGTTAAGCATGAACATTTTGAACATCTGCTTCTTTAAGTCACATCTTTTCCTAATTTCATGTTATAATTTTCATGACAGATATCATTTGCTAAATGTGTGTTATTCTAAATCTATACCTGCATACCTGAAGTGCCTCCTTTTGATTGGTAGTTGAGTCTTTCGGCCAGCGGTCTCACTGGTTACATCTTCCTTCTGCTCTTGTTGGCTCTCTTGATCACACTGATGGTAACTACAGCTAGTCTGATCTGAAAGGCAGTTTTCATTCATTTATAAGGTATGCACTGAGCTCATGCTGTGTTCTCAGGGACTGCAAATATGAGGAAAATAATTTAGTACGGGATAGGAGGGTCTGGGTAATGCCTTGAAGACGCTCTGGATCAACATCACTGGGTGTACACATGGGTCATCCCATCAAAAGATAAGAGCAAAGCATGATGTCTGTTACACAGGGTTTTCTGCACTCAGTTCTGAGCTTGCTAGGCCCCTCTCTATGTCTCTGTCAGGCCCCGTTTCTCAATGGGTGGCATGACGTAAACAAACTCATGAACAACTAATAATGTACAGATTCGTGGTAAGTGCTACAGAGGAATTGTAAACAAAATGTTACGACATTGTGAAGGAAGGGATAAATTTGGGGCTTGGGCCCTGACATTCACAGCTCTCCTGCAAGCTCTTGTTCTCTGCTTCCATCTTTCAGGATGCTGTGCGATAAGTGGATATGGGAAGGAATCATTTCCAGGAAAACTATCCTAGGAACCTGTTCACCAAGTTCTCTCTTCTTTTCCTTCCTTCCTCCCACCCTTCCTCCCTCCCTCCCTTCCTCCCTCCTTCCCTCCCTTCCTCCCTCCTTTCCTTCCTCCTTCCTCCCTTCTTTCCTCCCACCCTTCCTTCCTCCCTCCCTTCCTCCTTTCTCCCTCCCTCCCTTCCTCCTTCCCTTCTTTCCTCCCACCCTTCCTTCCTCCCTCCCTTCCTCCTTTCTCCCTCCCTCCGTCCCTTCCTCCTTCCCTTCTTTCCTCTCCCCTTCCCTTCCTCCTTCCTTCCTCCTTCCTCCCTCCCTCCTTTCCTCCCCTCCTTCCTCCCTCCCACCCTCCCTCCCTCCCTTCCTCCCTCCCTTTCTCTCTCCCACCCTCCCTCCCTCCCTCCCTCCCTTTCTCTCTCTCTCTCTCCCTCCCTTCCTCTCTCTCTCTCTCCCTCCCTCCCTTCCTCCCTCCCTTCCTCTCTCCCACCCTCCCTCCCTCCCTTCCTCTCTCTCTCTCTCCCTCCCTCCCTTCCTCCCTCCCTTCCTCTCTCCCACCCACCCTCCCTCCCTCCCTCCCTTCCTCTCTCTCTCTCTCCCTCCCTCCCTTCCTCCCTCCCTCCCTCCCTCCCACCCTCTCTCCCTCCCTTCCTCTCTCTCTCTCCCTCCCTCCCTTCCTCCTTTCCTCCCTTCCTCCCTCCCACCCTCTCTCTCTCCCTCCCTCCCTCCCTTCCTTCCTCCCTCCCTCCCTCCCTTTCATTTATTATTTCATTTATTCAACAAATATTTATGCAGCTACTGTTTACCAGGATGGAGAGACAGTGATGACAAATACAGACAAGGTTCTTGCCCTCAAAAAGCTGGTATTGCAGTAGACCAGCCTATTGGCACCCATCAAAGGACCAACTAACAGTGCTCTATATGCAGATGTTTCCACTGCAATCAAACCTGTCTGTCTTAGCAGGACAGTTCCTTTTGGGCCCTTCAAGTTCTTTAACTCTTTGTTGGCCCAGTGTGAGTTTTATTAACATCACACTGAGTTCATGGCAGGACTTCATTAAACACCGGTTGATCAGCACTTGACCAGTTCTGCATTTCCTAATAGATATTCTAGTTTTCTTTTAAAATTTAGTTTTCTACATCTTTGATTTATGTCACTTCCAGGCAGTCTCTGCAGGAGTTGACTCAGTGATGGTCTCAGTTCTACATCTATAATAAGCAAATCCCTTAAACATTTATTTTTAGAGGTTATGCTCTACTCTAGCAACTTAATTTCACAGTAACAACGAACAATACATTTTCCAATGAACACTTCAGAGCACCCATAGGCGTAGAGTGAAGTTCACTGCATTCAAGTAATCCAGAATTTAAACCACTCTAAGTCACTTATTTGGCACACTCCTTTTCTTTCGGAGAGCTCAGAGCAACTTGCCTGCTTTATCTCCTTGATCCTCCTGTTATCCATCCGACGTTCACGATGGGGTTTCATCATTGCCTTACCCTCTGTGAGTCTGCAGGCAAAAGGACAGATTTTTATATTCAAAGACATTTTATGCTTTTGTATTTTAAAGCCAAACTCATAAATACTTCTTTATTCTTTCTCTGTTTTCTCTTTTTCTTTCTCTTGACTGTCTTTCTCTTGTTTTTCTCTTGCTTCACTGTCCTTGCATAGTTCATTATTTCTCTATTGAAAGGATGGAACTCAAGTATTGCCCATTCTTAAGGAAAAAACAGCCACAGGAGGGATTTCTGGGCCCCCACTGGATGGCAATTCGCCCTTCCCTTTGATCTTGAGGTCTTCCTGTGTGTGGACCACAGGTTGGATTTTAAAAGCTGTGCCCTGTTAAATTGGTAATGGTTCATTTTCAGAGCTGCCTCTGTGGTTATGGATCCCTAGTCTCTCTTGTAAGCCCTTTCTAGGGCCATAAACCTTTTTTGGAGAGAGAACCTCTTCCTGGAGAGGGGGCAGATCCCTCCTTGGCCTCCTCCCTGCTGATTTGATGACTTGGCCTCTCAAAATGTTGTGCACATGGTGGATTCTTTAAAGCTTGTTTATCTGGGAAAGGGCTTTAGAAGGGAGATTGAATCCCTGCTGTCAATGACTCTTCTGAAACAGGGCAAGGGAGATAATGAGAGTTCATGTTGCCAGGTAATGACCTTGCCTGGACCCACAGGAGAGGAGCCTGGCAGGCATCTCATTTGGAGGGGCCTGGCAGAGTTAGGATGGGCTGACTGTCTACCCAGTGGGGAGAGGACTGTGTCTTCTCTGCCCTTAGAGGCCAAGGAAGAAGAGAATTGACTCACATGGACAGTTTTCCAACTTTCTGGTACAATGCTTTGTTTATTCAAGTTGTCAGGGTCATTTAATATTTATTAAAGTGTTTCCTATGCACAAGATGCCAGTTTTCAGCTTTTACCCCAGCACATTTCATTCATCAGGGGAGTAGAGGCAGTGGGAATGCTAAGGTCACAAGTGTGCTCAATTGATGAGCATCTCTTGAATACCTTGCATGGGCCTGGCTCTGCATTAAGTTCAGTGGATCCATAATACAACCATACATGACACTGTCACTCCCTCCTGTTTGAATCATATGGGGGCCCAAAGCAGAGATGAAGCAGTTAGAAAATGGTGTCTGGCTTTGTAGAATTGAGCTTCACAAGGAAATTAATTGCAATATTATTTAAAATCACAAGGAGGGCACGTATTGCATGGAGCACTGGGTATTATACGCAAACAATGAATCATGGAACACTACATCAAAAACTAATGATGTACTATATGGTGACTAACATAACCTAATAAAAAAATAAAAATAAAAAAATAAAATCACAATGAAATTAGAAACACCTTTGATGTCCATCAGTAGGGGAATGCTTAAAAATGATGCTATAACCATACTGTAAACCATACTGTAGAATATTCTGCACCTGTTAAAAAGAATGCTATAAATAGAACTATAAGCAATGACATTGAAAGATTGCCAAGACTATAGTATTGTTTTTTTTTTTTTAAGATTTTATTTATTTATTTGACAGAGAGAGACACAGCGAGAGGGGGAACACAAGGAGGGGGAGTGGGAGAGGGAGAAGCAGGCTTCCCACTGAGCAGGGAGCCCGATGTGGGGCTTGATCCCGGGACTCCGGGATCATGACCTGAGCCAAAGGCAGACGCTTAACGACTGAGCCACCCAGGCGCCAAGACTATAGTATTGTTAAGTGAAAAAAAATCTACTTTCACTGTAAGCCATTTATATCAAGAATGCATATATATGTTCATGAATGTAGAAAAATGCATTGAAGGGAGATTTCCATAATATTTACATGTGGGCTTTTGTTTTTCTGTTTCATAAGGATAATGTATTTATGTATTTCTTATATAACTTAAAATGTTAATAAGGAAGCAATTACTAGATTATACAAGATCAGAAGAGAGGAGGGACGGAGTAAGAGTTCACTCCTTCTTGACTGTGAATATTGAGCCTTTGTCTTATTTGAGCAGAAGACCAAGGGCCTGGCTGGAGCTCCTTCTTCTCAGTCCTGGCCTGGGGAGTAGCTGCAGTAATTAATATGACTTTGTCTTTTCCCGTTCAGTAGGTAGACTTTTCATTTTGTTAATGATTTCCTTCACTGTGCTTTCATATATATATATATATATATATGATGGATATAATGGAGTATCTTGTATATATAGAATATATATATAATGGAATACTACTCACTCATATAAGAGAATGAAATTTTGCCATTTGTGACAACATGGATGGACCTTGAGGGTATTTTACTAAGTGAAATAAGTCAGACAGAAAAAGACAAATATTCTGTAATTTCACTTATATGTGGAATCTAAAAAACAAAATAGATGAACAAACAACACAAAACTCAAAGATACGGAGAGCAGATTGGTCATTGCCAGAGGGGAGGGAGTGAGGAATGGGTGAAATGGGGGCAGGGGATCAAGAGATACAAACTACCAGTTATAAAATAAATAGGTCATGGGGATGTAATATGCAGCATGGTAACTATAGTCAGTAATATTGTATTGCATATTTGAAAGTTGCTATGAGAGTAGATCTGGAAAGTTCTCAGTATAAGAAAAAAATTTTTTTTGGTAACTCAGTATAGTGACAGATGGCAAACTAGACTTATTGTGGTGATAATTTTGTGTGTATACAAATATCGAATGATTATGTTGGACACCTGAAACTAACATAATGTTACAGGTCAATTACACTTTAATAAAAAATGGCTGACTCTGCATGTGAACAACACCCAGGGGAAGGGATCCACCATGTGTTTTCATTTTCTCCTTCCATCCCATGTGTTGGTATTAATGGGAGCGAGGTTTGGCAATGTGACTTTTGGCTCCTTGTCCTCAAGAAAGTCGGAATCTGAGGTGTAGGATCCTCTTCTGACATTACTTTTTTAGATCTTAACAACTGCTGAGATATGAAAGAGCTGATATTGTGTTTAGGGCTCCGATTTTATTTTACACTGATACTGGCCACATGCTAATAAAAAATAAGGTGCGGGTGCCTGGGTGGCTCAGTCATTAAGTGGCTGCCTTGGGCTCAGGTCATGATCCCAGAGTCCTGGGATCGAGTCCCACATCGGGCTCCCTGCTCAGCAGGAAGCCTGCTTCTCCCTCTCCCACTCCCCCTGCTTGTGTTCCTGCTCTCGCTGTCTTTGTCAAATAAATAAATAAAATCTTTAAAAAAAAAAATAAGGTGCATCATGGCGATGTAGTTTTATGGCATTTAATCTCTGTATATTAGAGATTGGGTGCTATTTGAATGTATATGTCCTTTGTTTCTTGACAAATTGTATACTTATTGAAGTTGGGGATTTTGTCTTTTGAGCTCATACGTATCCTCTATAGTTACATAGAAGGGTAGCTTTCTATGTAACAGACACTTGATAGATGTTTGTTGGTTGAATAAATGGTTGAATTAATGAATGGAGTAAATAGTCTCTGACTTTTTGTTTTAATACAGAAAACAGAGTCGACTCAAAAAAAAAAATGAGGCTGTGGACTGGAAACCATTAGATAAGTCTATCTTTCAAGTGAAATTTGGCCATTAAAAAAAATGAAATCTTTTTAAACAGTAAAAAACATAGAGACTAATGTAACAAATGCCTAAGAAACACCCATGTGTCCAACATCCATATTTAACAAATGCTCACGCTTTGTCATGTTTGCTTCTGTTTTTTTTTTTTTTTGCCTAAGAAATAACACATTTTAGTTACATTAAAACTCCATTTGTCCCCTTTCTAATCTCATTAGCTTCTCTCGCCTCTAAGGTAACCACTATTCCACAGGAAGCTATTCCTGTTTTCATACTTTTACCTTTTATGTAAGAGTATACTACACAAACAGTCTAGAGTTTTGTGAGTTTTAAAATTTACAATACTGTCAAGATGCAGGTACTCATTTGTGACTTGCTTTCTTTTCTCAATATTATATCAGATTTCTCCATGTTGATTATGTGAAGCAAGTTCATTCAACTCCCTTATAAATAAATACCATGATTTATTTACTGCCTGAAGAAACCCATTCCCCTACTAATAGAGACCTAGATTTCCCCCCAGTTTTTCACAGTTATCAATAGTGCTGTTAATTACATCCTCATAGATGTCTCCTTTGGCTTGTAAGTCCTCTTGGGTGCATACCCAGAAGTGAAATGGCTCAACTCTGGGGGAATGATATTTCCAGCTGTATTAGACATCGATAAATTGTCCCTCCTAAAAGGTTGGCGCTAATTGCCATCCCCACCCACAGTGATAGATGATGTCTGCTTCTGTACATTTTCACTAATACTTGGTATCAAAGTCCTTCACGTTTGAATTTTTTTAAAAAAGATTTTATTTCTTCATTTGACAGAGAGAGACAGAGAGAGAGCATAAGCAGGGGGAGCAGCAGAAGGAGAGGGAGAAGTAGGCTCCCTGCTGAGCAGGGAGCCCTGATGTGGGGCTCGATCCCAGGACCCTGGGATCATGACCTGAGCTGAAGGCTTAACCCACTGAGCCACCCAGGCGCTCCTCACGTTTGATTTTTTAAAGGAATTTATGTCTGGCTGATGAAGGCTATGTTACAAAGCTCAACCCCTGCCAACACGCTTCAAGCTCCAGATTTGTGTAATGTCACACAGATATCTGAACATCGCAAAAGCCATCCCCTTTCCCAGGAGTGGGTATATTGCCCTCGAGTGGCAAACTCCTACTCCTTCTTCGAGACCCAATTAAAATGTTCATGCCTCTGTGCACTTTTTCTTTCTTTCTTTTCTTTCTTTCTTTCTTTCTTTCTTTCTTTCTTTCTTTCTTTCTTTCTTTCTTTCTTTCTTTCTTTCTTTCTTTCTTTCTTTCTTTCTTTCTTTCGGACAGAGAGAATGAGAGAGACAGAGAGCACACGAGAGGGGGGAGGGTCAGAGGGAGAAGCAGGCTCCCCGCTGAGCAGGGAGCCCGATGCGGGACTCGATCCCGGGACTCCAGGATCATGACCTGAGCCGAAGGCAGTCGCTTAACCAACTGAGCCACCCAGGCACCCTCTGTGCACTTCTTCTGATTTCCCCAGATCAACTGTCCCCTCTCCTCACTCACATAGCTCTCTGTACAGATCTCACTTGTTGCATTTATGATGTTATATTATTATCACTTTTTGTAGCTGTTTTTGTTGCTGGACTATGAGATTCTCCAGGGCAGGGGCGATAGGCATGGAGGTCAAAGCAAGAGAATTTCTTGAGTATCTTGCATGTGCCTGGATCTGTGGAACCACAGCAACAACAAAAATGTAGGACCTAGTCTCAACTTGCGGAATATTGTTTGACTTGTATTGGGACCCAAGGCAGAAATTTACAGAGTAGTTAGAAAACAGAACCCAGTTGTACAGAATTGAGCTCCTGTCACTTCTGACAACCTAGCACTTGGCCCGGGTATAGCTCAGTCAATGTTTACTACATAAATACATGAGTAAATAAATTAATAAATAAATTAATTCATCCAACAAAATCTGCCAAGCACTTTCCTAGGTGTCGGGGTTGTAGCAGAGATCCAACCTGCTATCTCTGTGTCCTCACTGAGTGTACACATTATGTGTTTGTTGGGATGGGAGTGGGGAGGGAAAAGGGATAGACAGTAAATAAATCAACAGATCATATACACTATGGAAGCTTCAGGAGAAGAAATCCAAGGCAGGTGATAGAGAGGTAGCAGATGCTGATGCTGCCCTACACCTCGTCCCTTCAGGCCACCTCTGATTCAGCCGCAGCTGAGGAAGAGGTCCCTTGCTTATGACAATTTCCCATCTCTGTCACTTCCTCCAAAGCTGAGTGAAGCTGGCTGTCCTGGGAGGAGAAGCCTTCCATCGGCTAGGATTAGCTTCATTGGCTTTCTCTCCTGCCCTGTTCGACTTCCCCACTCGTTCACTCTGGTTCCCTAGAATTATCTTTCAAATAATATTCTGCTTGCAAGTCCTCACCTGAGACTAGAAAAACCCAAATGAAGACAGAGGATGCTAGAGGGGCTGCTAATTAGTAGAGGGTAGTTAGGGAAGGACTCATTGAGTGGGGATGTGAATGAAAGGAGAGTAAGCTGTGGACACCAGCGGGCAAGGTGTCTCAGACAGAAGGAACAACAAGTCTAACCCCAGCCCTATCTCTGAGGTTGGCGTGTGCATGGGTGTTTGAGGAACAGCTAGGGGAAACAGCTGAAGCAGAGGTGAGCAAGAGAGAGAGCAGGACATGGTATCAGAGTAGGAGTGGGTTTACAGTTCATTCCAAATGAATGAATTGGATGGCTTTGATCACAGGCAAGGCAGGATGCACCTGAGGTTTTAAATGAATGCATGCATACATGCATGTGCACTTAAGACAGAAACAGACCTAACAAATCATTTGATTATTTCAAGATTCCAATTCATGCAGATCTGAGGGGCAATGGTACTTCATGAGACAGTGTTGAGTCGCAACCAGCTACTCTAGTCGGGACCCATTATGGATTCCACACTTAGATATTCCCTGAACTTAGCCACTGTCACAAGTTGCTTTGCTTTGGTAGGTCTGTAAAGAAGGGAGAAGCAGGGAAGGGGGCAATAGGAATTTGAGGACAGTTGGAATTTCCCTGGGTACTGAGGATTTGGCAAATGATGTTTGAAGCTCCAGAAAAGGGTCACAGATGACTTGTTGTTTGGGGATGGGTGGGTTGAAGTCAGCATGTCTCCTGCTTGCTTGGCAATGTTTTCCTGCCGGTGGACTGCAAGTAAAGGTAAGCTTCCTTCATGAAACCCAACTCCACAGCTAAAGGGCATGTTAACTAATTCGTCAGGTTTGCCAGAAGCTGCTAATTGGCAGCGCGCTGACTTTTGCGTTCCCCACGGCAAAGCCATGTGGGTTCGTTGGGGTCCATAGCCGTTCCTCCTTTGCAAGGTGGCACCTTCCTGCTTCATTGCTGGGATTTTTGTAAGAGGTGTTTATGGTATTTATTTACTGCTTTGTTGAAAAATGAGCACCCAGATTGGATCACGGAATGATATGACTCAGAGAAATGATTTTCCTTCCTCTTTAAGGCTTAGGAGCAAAAGGACCTAGTAGTGTAGGAATGCAGAAGAGACTGTGGAATTACTCAGGCCAAGTGGTCAAGGTGTGGGCACCAACTACCACCCAGAGAAAGGAACATGATGAAGGTTCTAAGGAAAGAAATGCCCCCTTTTCCTTGTAGAAACTCAAAAATGAATAATCCCTCACTAATCTGAGTTCTTCTGGGCCTCCTGTTCATTTGCTCTGTGCGCGTTAAATTTATCATCACTGGAGTAGCTGGAAAATGGAGGTCAAATTTCAGTTTGGCCTACAATGTGATAAAAATGACCTGCAAAAGGTAGATGATAGGTTGTTATTTTATGCCCTGGAAAATAGCAAAGATCAGATAGTGCTTCCTTTGTGTCCTCCTTTTTTTTTTTCTTCTTGGATGGCTGATACTAACTTTTCTTAGTAATGCATCATAAATGCACACCCTGATTTGTTAGAAGGGTGGTCAAGGTTTAAAACAAGAACGATCTATTTCTAACTGGCAATTTCATTCAGTACAGGTTGACTAGGCACCTTTTGCCGTGTGAGTTCTTTATGGAACCACTGACAGGTCGTAAAAATATCCAGAGCACAAGCGTGACATTCAAACACACTGTCTCTACTGGTTATAGTTCATTGACTCCCAGAAGTCATCTATTTATAGCAATTAATGATTTCTAAGCAATTAGATCCCCCTGTTTCAACAACTATCATGTTGTAGGATAAATCCTTCTCTACAGAAATGCATGCGGCAGGCAGTTTCGGATATGGGAATTGAGGCCTAAGTTGGGACCCAAGAGGCAGGGGAAGAAATCCTTTCCTCTAGCACTTGAAGTGGGTAGGAGTCACATCAGATAAGGACTCTTGAGAGCAATCTCCATGTCAGGAATTTCTTAAACTTAGACAAGGAGTTTTTTAACCTCCGCCTAGTCTTGCCTCTAGGGGTGAGAGTGATAACACCTGCGCGTCCATTTTGCAAGGGACGACGGTCTGGCTACTGCATTGCATCCTTCTCCACTGGAGGTCCTTCATGAGTCAGTACTACTTTTGCTTTGCTTTGCTTTGTAAAGATCATTGCAAGGGCTTATCTTGGGTAAATTGTTATTACTGCCATCTGCATTACGGTATAATTACCTTTCCAAAATGCTAGATCTCTTTAGCTGATGTTTAAAGATAAGTAATAGCCAAATAATTGCAAAGCCTTTGGACACGTAGCAGGAGCGCAGCAATAAAAGGTGGGCTGTGTTTATAGCATGTGTTTCTCTCTCCTGTTTTTATTTTTCCTTCTTTCCCTGGGAGTGATAGAAGAGTGACTGATTTGCCTCCCCAGCCCTCCCTTTATTTTTAGGCAGACTGATGACTAAGTCAATGTTGTAGAATTTTTCCTTATCCCGATCTGATATCCATCCTACACAACGGGCTGGATGTGGATTGTGGCATTCAATAAAGTTAACTTCTGTTAATCAGAAGTCATGACGGGTAAATTCCCTCTCTATTCCCGGGGTCCGAATGGGAGGAAGCAGAGATGGATTACAGAAAGTCCCCATGGCCTCACTGGATCAGGCAGGCAGATTTGGTGGCATCCCTTCCTGACTCCTTAACTTTTCAATAAGTTGTTAATTGGAACTTCTTTCTTTGTGGCTTATGATGCTCTGAGTTTCTGGCTACAGTTTGGTGATTAAACCTTGAGCGTATTTTCTTTGTTAGCACGATCCATCAGCAGACCCAGAGCCGCATGCGAATCTGCTGCTCTTGCTATAAATCCTGGAGTATCTCAGACAAAAACTATGGATGGCGAGGCATAATGATGAAGAGAATGGGGACAATGAAGAACATGGGGAGAAAAATATGGACTGGTGGATAATGCAGAGAAAAAAAAAGGATAGCAATATCATGGTGGTTGGCGTAAGGAACAGTCTTGAATGTACAATTTTATTAAAATTGCTATTTTAAATTCTGCTTGCTGCTTGACATTCTCGTTTTTCTGGAATTTCATTTGAATTAGCATATGTGGCCCAAATATTTACCTCCCTAAGTTCTTAAACAAGTAAGGCAGATGAATTGCTTTGAGCCATGTGGACTCAAGGAGTAGGTACCATATGCTCACAAAATCTGGGGTAAGTACTAGCTTGTAAAAATCATCAGTCCCCAAACTCCTCTTTGCAGAGAAAACTTATGGCAGACATAATAACTATTATTTTGAAGATACTTAAAACTTGCAACCGTTGGAGAGTGACTTTGTGCCACCACGCATAGTAGACTTTTTATTAGCATTATCTCATTTAATTACACCACAACAGCCCTATGAGTAAATTTATTATCCTTTCAATTTTACGGATGAGGAAACTAAACCTTAGAGAGTTTAAGCAACTGTCTAAACTCGTATTAGTTAGTGGAGCTGGTCTAAGAGTCTGTGCCGTTAATTACTTACATATGGCAGATGTCCTTTATTCATCTAGCAGACTAGATGAGGTATCTGCGTCTATATCCATAACTACATCTATATTGATCCAGTTATAGATTTATATATGCCAGGATTTATACTGGGCAAACTAGGAAGGATGCTAGTTTTTTTGTTTTTTGTTTTTCTTTTTGAAAAATCTCAACCGCTGACCATATTCTCTTCTCTAGTGGAGAGAGTATCCTGGAATACATTTTGGTGGTTAGTATTTATTTGCAAGGCTGAAGATTACCCTGTCACCAGCTGAAATAGCATCCCTTCTCTTGCTCCATTCCCACCACCAAGTAAACAATTTAAGAGCATTTCACAGTGCCCCGTTTTAAGAAATGTCTGCACCCATCAGAGCTGACATTCAAACAGGCAAACTGTGTAGCTTCCTAATCGGGCTTGTGCATGCGTGTGCATGCGTGTGCGTGTGTGTGTGTGTGTTTTAAGGCAGACTGAAAATGTGCTCCACTCCCTAAAATACATTCCTGGCCTACCAGTGTCTGAAATTCCTCTGTCAGATCTTCATTCTTTTGGAGTAACATGCTATTCTATGTTCACGGACAGAACTGCAGGAAGGGTGCTACGGTAAACCCTGCCACTTACTGTAAGCAGTCTTACCACGTGTTTTCCAGAGAAGCTGACTTGGATGAGGCAGGTGAGGAGAGCATGAGGAGAGTGGAAGTGTCGTGGGCATCGGTGGGGACAGTTGGGTTGAGGAGTAGAAGAAGGATGGCGAGGCATGTAAAGGCAAATTTCATCTACTTCTCCGTTTTTCATTAAGCCAGCTTGAACTCTAGTTAATTGGATTAACCGAAGAAAGGGTTGAGACAGTGTGGCCACTCTAATGGAAGTTTGCATACTTAGCACTAAGAAAATACATTCTTCCTAGTCAAGAGTTGCCCAGTCTATGGTCTTTCTTCTTCTTTCTTTTGTTTATTGGTATCATCTTGATCGAGTGTCCGCTTTGTGGGGGACACTGTGCATCTGCGGAGCACAAACAGAGAATAATAGGCACACTGTCTGCCCTTATGGAGCCCCCTAGCCTGGGTGGACGCCAGAGGAGTCAACATGCCCTATGCTGCATAAAGCTCAGACAGGGACTGACTCAGTCTGGAGGAGTTGGGATTGATTTTATAAAAGAAGTTGTTGAACTCCGGGTCCTGAAATATGCATGTGGAAAGGAGGCAGGGTGTGGACACTTCTTAGAGAAGAAGCATTCTGGAGTCAGAATTTTCAGGTCCTAACGAAGCCTCCTATAGCTTTCAATTTGTAAGGGTAAAACAGATCAGTTTCCGGGCAGTCTCCTTGTAGGACATTGCCAGCCAGAATGCACGTCCCTGGAGGGCTGGGGAGAGGTGAGCTGCTGCTGATCTGAGTCCTGGGTCCCTTTCCTGTGCATCCCTCTGGCATCTTCAAAATTGATGGTCACTGCATTTCAAAGCAAATGTACTACTCCTCTGTTCCAGGGCTGAATATCCCAGTCACTGAAAACTGGGGTCACCTTATGCATTCCCAGCTTTGCCTCCTGCTATTTGTTTGGGACTTACAACTAGGGGACAGCTCAGATAAAGGCAAATACATCCCAAAGAGATAGCTTAATGCATTTTAAACAAAGAAAACCAGGAAGGCCTTTAAAAAATTGAAAAACCATATAGTTTGATAATTTTGAGAAAAGTTACTAACCACTCTTAAATTTGCATTAAAACTTAAATCCACTAAAGCTTTTGCATTTATAGACCCAGTAATTGATCTAGATATCTCTTCTTTCTTTCTCTTTTCTAATGTTCTGGTGCTCAGAAAAACAGCATTTCTAATTTACATGTCCAAATTAGTTTCAACTTACTTATATTGAATGATAATAGATTTCTTTTTCTTATAATTAATGTTGTCTGAAAACATAATACGGATTTAACTTATCATTGTAAAGATCTTAAGATTTTAATATTTTTGCAGAGGCATAAATACAGTGTAGCTATAATTATTTCATTATGTATGTATAAAAATAGGATACGGCAAAAAGTACATGCTTTCCCTCACTGATTACTCTTAATGTCTCCCAAATTTCCTGATTTACAATATTCTCTAAGGATGTAGATTTTTCTAATTGAAGTACAGTAATTTGCATATTTTTAGACCTTGTTGACACAGTTAATTGATATGTCATTACTTATATCATGCTGAATATAATTTACACTCTTTATTCATGGCAGACTTACAATGCTGTCCTTTTGGGGAAGAATTCACAAAGTAGTGCTCTTTGTCTTGCTTTTCTCTTTTGCTTAGCCGGGCTTTGCCCAAGGAAAACTAAAAGGAATAATGGCCAATTGGCAGGCTTTTCTGACTAGCCAAATATTAACCATTAACATAATAATCTAATAAATTTTACCATTGGTGATAAAACATATACTTTTCTAGCAGGTTGCTAGAAAAGCCCCTTTCAAAGGACTTTCACATATGATTATTTCAGTTAATCCTTATGTAATATTTGAGATAGGGATCGTTACATTTCTTTCACCAATGAGCAAATGGAGGCTAAGGGAGGCATGAAGACTGGTCCAAGGTCATATAGCTAGAAGGTTGCAGAGCTGGAATGGGACATAGTTCTTTTGTCTTCAGGACAGGTTTTTTCCACTGCAGTGCACACTCCACCAGAGAGGTAAGGAAACAGGACTAGACAAATATGAAAGAAAGAATAGGAAAATGCGGAAGGAATGCTAGTAGAACCGTGGACTAAACACATAAGCTTAGAAACAGGGGATACGCTCATGTCAGTGGTGTCTGTCTAGGTGTGTCTGAAAAATCTCATGCTCCTTGGTACAGTTGTCCACTTCTCTCTCTCTCTCTCTCTTTCCCTGAGAACTCTGATTGGGAATGTTGTGTACTCCCTGTGGGTTGGGCTAAGCTTTTTGCTTCTTTTTCACTCCCACAATGCTTTGCCATGTTCAAATGAGGCACTCAAAAATAATTGTTGAATGAATGAATGGCATTCTTCAGAAGTTGGAGTTAGAGCCTCATTGTTCCCATGATGGGCTGTGATTGTATCTGCGCCAGTTTCGGCCACCCACACCCTCTGAATCCCACAGGCCTCCTCGGCGAGGTGGAATTACTTTTTGCCTTTCTCCTTTTCCTTTTATTATTTTTTTCTAAGCCCCATTACTCAGGCTGGAGAGTTCTCTTGTTAAAAAGATGGTTGGAATTTGGCCTAGCGTTTACGTGAATTGCTAAAGATGTAGGATCTGCTTTTGGTGGATTTCCAAGTGTGCAATCCATCCAAGCAGCTGAAAATCACAACAAATGGAGTTCAGAAAGCATGCAAAGGCGAGACATTATCGTATAATGGAAAAAGCATCAGCCCGGGAGTGAGATAGACTGGGCATGGGTCCAAAATCTGCCATTTGCTAGCCATGTAACCCTTTGCAAATCACCTCCCTGAGCCTCAGTTTACTTTTCTGCACAATGAGACTCTAGTTCATATTTCCCTCTAAAGATGGGTCTGAGATAAGGTATGTAAAATGCATTTCCTCAACACTGGGTGCCTACTGGATATTATTTCCCTTCTTGCATTCAGGTTCAGGCTGATGTTGACCTCATTTAGATGAGATGTAACTTCTGCTCAAAAAACACATACAGCTCAATTCGTCATTTATGTGACTTTTTCAAGCCTTGTTAGTGTCATGGGTTTGTGTTGAGAACTATGGAGTCCTGCCTGTTATCCACCATGAACACAAGTAGAGGGGCCATTGCTGTCTTTACCTAGCAGCTGTGGGCTCTGCTCATCTCACGGAATCTGGGGATCATTGTGCTGCTCCATTTTACAGAAGGGGGCAATGTTCAGGAACCATGAAGGATCCTCTTGCTCTCTTTTTGGGGAAGCTCTTTTTCTGATGAAAGACGGACTGATCTTCCTCTTGAAGGTGCTGGAGCTGTTGATGACTCTCCACCAAGAGTGGGAAATATGCTGAGCTTGAGAAGAGAATGAGGGCTGGCCACTGGCTATAGTTTTTCTTTATTTCTAGAGGGATTAGGTGGTAGAGTAGCAACAGCCCAAGCTACGGAGACTGGCAGCTGAGTCCTGCCTTTGGATTTTGCCTGCATGTCATGTGGAAGTCACTTTACCTCTTCGAGGCTAAGTTTCCCCCTTTGTAGAGAGGGGCTAATAAAACGTAATCTACAGAGCTTGGAGAGGGTTAGAAACTGGGAATTAGTAGGGGTTCAGGAAATAATGGAGGTAATTATTTTTATTGTTTTTATGAGATTACTTACGGGTCAGTTGTATCCATGAGTGGAGTTGGTAGCCACCCATGTGTTGTGATTTTACCAAAGACTGTCCTGCAATAGAAGACTACTGGCCAGGGGTTCACAATTCTTACAAGCCTCTTGTAACTCTGGGCATTTTGATTGGGTTATGGTATGAAGCTACCTGGGAGGGAACCTCCTTAGCTAGGTACCATGTTAGCGAGGACTTGTTTATTGGATCAACAAGTTGCCATCCCTTATAACTTAGTAGGAAGTGGCGGGTCATGCAGAAATGGGATACAGAATAGATGTGTTAGGGAAGAGGATGCTGGGAGATGGTTGAAGGAACAGTGCTGCCAGGTGAAATCCTTTGGTGGGGATTGATTGGGACACTGTGGAACATACTCGGCAGTGAAAGAGAGTTAGGGCTACTCATGATTAAATCCATTAAATCAAATGCATGTTAAGTGAGGTTCCGGTGTGCCAGCCCCAGTGTCAAGTGCCAGCAAGGAGACCTTTGACTAAGTCAGTCTCTGTTCTCAAGGTGCTTACACCCAGGGAACAAATGGTAAATGCAAGTCAGAATGAGATAACCACCTATGCAGGTATGATGCAAGAATTATAGGTAGTCAAATGAGTGAGTTCTCATGTTTAGCAGGGGTGATTAGAGAAGGCTTCCTGGAAGAGGTGACATTAGAAGAACCTGGAAGCCTGAAAAAGACAATTGTCAAAGACTTCCTATTTCCCAGTCTTACCAGAGGATGGGCTAAAACACTTAGCTAGGGCTTCCTCAGGGGTGCACCAGAAGTTCTTGATGGATTTATTGTTCTATTCACAAGATTGTGTCATAATCCACTGATTACGGATTTATAATTCTATCTACATGTGTGAAGTGAAGTGGAGAATCCAATCAGCTATTTGGATCATTCAGGTCAGTTTTGAAGCAATATTGGAGACTTTACCTGAGTTATCCAGGTAACTGTTCATTTTTTCTTCTTTACTCTATTTCCCCCAGGATGTCCCTGTTGGTGAAGAGAATCATGTAGATAAATGTCAAAGCACTAATGGGGCCTGGGTTTTCTTAAGAGTTAATATCTTTTCCTCATCCCTATACTCACCTTCTGTTTCCTTGGGGAAAGCCTGACATTGAGGTGGAGACCTTGGAGATGGGGACAGGGAAGGCTCCTCTACTGTGATTAATAGAATTCTCCTGTAGCTTTAGGATACAGGACCTGGATGGACACAGACACCAGGGATCTGGCCTTGGCCTGCCTCATCAATTCTCTCTGGTGCCACTTTCTCCCCTACTCATTGTGTCTTAGCTACATTGGCTTTTCTCAGTTCCTGGAATATCCCATATTCTTTTTCATTGCTCAGCCCTTTGCATGTGTTTACCTTTCAATCTGGAATACCTTTCCCGTGTAACTTTGACTAACCAACTTTTACCTATCCTGCAGTCCTTATTTTAAATATCACATCTTCCAAAGATCCCTCAACCTAAATCGGGTCATTCATGTCATTCTCTTTAATGGGACCCTGGCACTTGCCCTTTAGGGCATGTATACAAATTTGTGATTGTATATTTACTTGTGTGCTTATTTCACATTATCTCCTGGGCTAGACTGTGAGCCCCAGAAAAGTAGAAAACACATCTATTTATTCTTCACTCCTGTTCTCTAAGGACTCATACAGTGCCTATAACATAGTAGATGCTCAATCCCCAAATATTGGTTACTAGATGAAGGAGTGAATCATATAGTTGTTGATCTGGAAGAGACCTTTGCAGACAACTGACGTAAAAGCTTCCTTTCTTAAAGGAAGACGTCAAAACTAAAGGTGCGAAGTGACTTAAACCAGGTAAGGTTAAGCAGGAGAAAAGCTAGTTGGGTAGAACCAGACCAGCAACTGGATTCCCTGAATCCCAAACCAGTGATTTTTCTATTAGACAATTTTCAAGGTAGCCTTTTCTGATGGTTAAGAGTGAAGATTCTGGAGTCACTAGCTGTGTGACCATGGGCAAAGTACCTACCTTATCAGCACCTCAGTCCCTCCTCTATATAAATGGATATAAGAAAGGTGGCCCATCTCATGGAGAGGTTGTGAGAAGTGAGAAAATCTGGGTAAAGTGCTTAGACAAGTGCCAGCCCACAGGGAGTGCTCAGTCAATGCTAACCATCATCAGTACGTCACCACTGTCATTTTCATCATCAGTATAATTGTCACCATCATCCTGAGCCAACAAGGGCATTTGCAGATGACAAGTGACATCATCTTAAGATGCATAGACAAAGAGGACTAGTATCCATGGCCTTTTATTGTTCTAAGACCCAAAAGTCCCTAAAGATGCAACAGGAGCTTCGGTTGCATGGTCCTTTCTTTGGGGGTGCCATGTTTGGCAATGAAAGAACAGGTGTATTTAAAGAAAAGGCACACTAAGTTTTTCTGCAGATAGATGATTTTCTGGAAAATGGCTCTGGCTGCACATGCAGAAGCAGCCTCCGTGGTCAAAGCAGGTACACATTTTTTTTTTTTTTCTGGCAGTTGGCTGCTGTCCTTCTTTGTTAGTCCCATCGTGGTTCTGGTGACCAGTGGCACTGAATGGGTTAGAAGAGCAATCATGCCCCCATGCAAAGGAGCACTTGCTCTAAGTGCCTCCAACCTCTTTGTAACCTTCCTTCAGAGACCTCCGTGTGATAATAAGGTGTAACAGGAGTGGATGTTTCTTGAGTCTTTCCTTATCATGTGCCAGTCACCATTCTAAGCCCTTTCCCTGCATTCAGTCATTCTGACAACGCCATGAGGTGGGCTTCGTTTCAGAGATGGAGGACACCGAGACATGAAAAGTGTGAATCAACTGCCCAGGTCACATGTGGAATGAGCATGTGGCAAATTATGGATCTGAGCCCAGGTGGTTTAATCCAGAAGTGCCCACGCTCTTAATAACTGGGTGATCCTTCCTCAGGAGGCACAGCTCTTAGGCGAAAGGTGGCACTACTTGAAGCCCAAATACTTATTCAGAGGTGGCTTGACTCTAACTTAATGGTTTCACAGAAGGGTCCTCTTTGCATTACGAGCCATTTGGCCCTGTGTGTGCCTCTGTCTCTGTCTCTTTGTCTCTATTAATGTGTCTCTCTTCTCTCTCTTGCTCTCCCTCCCCCCTCCATCCCCAACCCTCCTTCCACCTCATATGGGGCTAAAGTCTCTAATCTGCACACTGGCTGATAATTGACATGTTCAGCGGAGGTATCAACATGCCACGAATTCATGAACATTCAAATTGAACTTGCTGTACATGAGTAACCAAAGATTGGTTTAAGATTTTCCCCCCTTTTTTCCCCTTTCTCCCCCAAAATATCTGTAAATAGAATCTGGTCCAGAGATGACTCCTCATACATAGAGTGTTTTTGATGCTTTAAAGGAGAGGAAAAGGTGAAAAATCCCGAAGCCCTGAAAGAAAGCAATATCCTCAAACTTAAAAAAATCTGTTCTCTCCAGCTATAAACATGCAATAAATCACCCATACAAAGAGCCTAATCTTTAAACTGAAAGTTGGCAGCTGTTCTAACTTGATTTTTGGTCTGGTGAGGGGAGAAATACAATGCCAATGTCCCTACCTTTGAGAGGGATCAGGGGTTACATGTTGATTGTGTGGATTCAGAATACCACAATTTCATTGATGAGCATTTCTGGGGTTTTGGAGGCATGCTCATCTTAGCTCTTTTGGAGAATTCCAAAGGTTTGCTTTGTAAATATCAGCCTGATTTAGTCTTCAGTTTTAAGATGAGAAAATCATCTACCTCTCGGTTTCTCTTGGTTTCTCAGGTATGTGACTTAAGAATTTTAATGATTTTGGAATTACATTGTGACAGGCTGAGTTTTGTTTTTTTTTTTTTTTTTTGTGGAGGGTGGTGAAGGACATAATTAGCCAAGTTTCAGGAAATATCTGGTATTTCATGAGGGAAAATGTCAACATTTGGTACATCTGATTATTTCATTTTATATGTGTGAAAACAGAGGCAAATGTCTGTATTTGAGGAGAGTAATTGTATAGATCAGTGTCTGTACTTCTCTCGAACACACTGTTAAAATAATAATTAAGCCTCCACACCTGTTAGACTGTGAACAAAATCTGATTCTCAGAGAACAGTGCCTTTCAAGAAACTCACTGTATCACTGGGACGAGGCTAGGAATGGTCCACAGCTCTCCTGTCTCTGATTCTGTTTCCCACACCTGTCTCCTTTTTTTCTATTCTTATTTTTCTTCTGCCTGTTTTCATTACCCTCACTTCCTCCCTTGCCACTCTTTTCTGGGGAAAGCTGTTTCTTGACCCTAGAAAATGATTTCAGCTGGGCTGTCTTTGAGTTGCAGTAGGATTCAGCACCTCCTTTGATGTTTCTTGAGCCAAGTGGAATTTCAAGTGGGCTCCGAAGGAATAAAAAGAGGTGGCAGATGAGGACAGAAAAGCATCACCAACACCAAGAACAGCATCTTCACTTTCATCTGCCCCAGGTTGAGGCTGGGCACAGAGGAGGAAACTAATCAACCAACCGGCATTTACTGAGCATCTACTTTGTGCAAGGCAGTCAGCTAGGTTCTGGGGAGGCACCATTTCTGCCCTTGGCAACATGATGGGATTGGTTGTTGCAAAACAAAGGTACCTCCCACAATACCAGGTATGGATTAAGCACCTGCTAAGGGTTGGTTGTTTAATTTCTCAAAACCTCTTCAATGTGAATTTCAGAGTTCTGTAAAGACCCATGGAGGTGGGAAGGAAAAATGTAGTTCAGTGCTCACCACTGGACCATCCATTGTCTCACCAGAAAATAGAATATTCTTTCTTTTTTTCCAGTAATTTTACATATTCTCCTTAACAAGCCAGTTTTTTAACATCCAAATTGAGAGAATAAAAGTATCGAACTCTGGGTGGAAACACTTAGAACAGTGCCAAACATGTTATTTTGTTCAATAATTATTAGCTACTATTACCATTGTTGTTATAGTCCAGTGCTTCCTAGGATTTTCGTGTCATCAATTCCAGGTAGTTCCACAATAGTTTTCCAGCACCACACTTCATCTGATGATGTCAGGGGGCAGAAGTGCAACTAAGAAAGTTGGACATGAGATGTCAAGGAAATGAATTTTTTAAGGCATGGAGCAAAGGAAGATTCAGCAGAGTTTGTGTTGTTGTTTTGTTGTTTTTTTTTTTTGGTGTGTGTGTGTGTGTGTAAGCAAGTTTTTTTCACACCAGGTCTTACAAAGGTTTTATACCTTTCCTTCAACTTGCAAACTGATCATTTCCCAGAAACTAGACTCCTGTAACATTTTATTTAAAAAAACATCTCTACCAGGCAAGGCACTAAGTCGCATCTTGCATTTTTTCTCTTGTCACAAGCAGATTCTTTTCAAGATCGGATGTTCCTGATATAGGTAACAAGGTCACTGAAGGGAAAACGAAAGGGCAGAGTAAGGAGTGAAAACCATGCACACCATAAGATTATTTTGCATCACAGGAATGCGGCCCCACTTGCTGCAAGTCTGTTCTGAATATAACATAAGGTTTTTAGCACAGTCTTGTGCCTAGCAGGGTGCTGGAAACAAGCCAAGTGTCCAGGGGCTGTTTGTTGATTAACACTCTTTGAAGAAACTTCCTTTGTTCCATTTCTGTCTTCTGGTCTACCTTAGAACACAGACACTCACTTTTGATGAGATGATCCTTCAGTATCTGGAAGGCATAGTAGCCAAGAAGAGTCTGGGCTTTGGAACCAGGCTGCCTGGTCCAGAGGCTAGATCTGACTAGTGTGGTTGTATGGAACTTACTAAGCGCCATGCGCCTCAGTGTCATCATCTGTAAAATGGGGTAGAAAGGATTCCTACCAGACAGATGACTTAATATAGGCAAACTGCTTACAGCAGGGTCTGGCACCTCAGGAAGTGCTGTAGAAATATTTGCTCATGTTATTGTTAACTCTACCAGCTACTGAGTCTTTTACTATGCGCCAGGCACTTTGATAAATGCTTTACAGCTAACATATCATTTTACCCTCATTTCCATCTGGTCTTTTTCATATCATTTCCACTTGGAGTCATGTCTATAGAAAAGCATTGCATCTTTTCTTCCTTGCAGCACTTCTGAGGGCCTGAAGCCATTGATGCTGTTTGTTTGATTACGTGTTTATCGTGTGACTATCTTCACTGGGATGTGAGTTATTGAGGGCAAAGTTGCTGTCTGTCTTGTTCACCATATGATTCCTGGTGCCCAGGGCAGCCTGGCACATAGTAGGTGCTCATAAATGTCAATTGATCAACTTGGTTCTCTTGCCCCCCTAGGGGAGGTATTCCCAAGACTGTTAGCCATTTCTTAATGACTTGGGTTCTACTCTTTCTCCAGCCTGTTATGCATCTTATTTCTCTTAAAACACCATACCAAGAACTGAATACCTTACGCTGGATGTGATCTTGTCCGCTCTGAGTGCTGTGGAAATGGGAAAATGGGCCTCTATGTTGTTTTCACGGAGTGAGATTTCAATGGCTTTTTCATTTCTGTTTCCGGTGTGTAGTGCACATTAACCACTAACCAGCTGGACTTTAAGAAGCAAGGTTTTCCTTACATGACTATACTTGACCATGCAGAACTTTGCTTTTATGCTTGTTAAATTAAATTTTCTTGTCGGTGTGCCCAGTGAGAACATTGTCAAAGCACCTTGGAACTTTCATTCTGATGTCTATTGTATGAGCTCTTTCTATCTTCGTAAACCCATACATAATTAATCAGCATGATTTATACACATTCCTTCCAGGGACTGGCAGACATGTGGAGCTGGATGAAGCCTGTGAACACCCAAAGTAGAACATCCCATATTGACATAAAAAAGAAATGATCAGAATTACCTATAATAGTAATAGCTAGTGTTAATGAAATACTTAGCACATGGGAGGTCTTGTTCTAAGTTTTGAATGAATTAGCTCATTTAATCCTCACAAGGACGCTACAAGAGAACCACCATTATTATTACCATATGTACATGGAGAAAACACAACACAACACAACAAAATAAAACTGATAAGGGAGAAACTGAATAATTTACCCCACCTGGGATTCAACCTGAAGAGGATTGATTAGAACCTGTGGTTTTCACTCTAACAAACTACCCTATGATCACTCTTGTAGAAACTAATCCATTAGTCAGTACTTCTTGGTTACAGTGATTTTTAGCTGTTAGTAATTCACTTAGGTCTACCATCTTATTTTCAAAGGAAGCATGGAGAATTTTATCCAATGTTTTGATTAAGTTAAGATTTACTGCATTTATGGCATTTCCTTGATATTGTTTGTGAGCAGTAATCGAAGGGGCAAAAAATATGTTCCCAGGGCTGGAAGCCGGTTCATTGTGGACTGGCAGCTAACTAGTTGGATGAGGCAGAGGCAACTTCTTTGTCCCAGAGAGGTCATTTTTTGAGTCTTGATCTTGTAAATGACACAGAAACGCTAGCTTTAAATGCTTTTACTTAAAAACTTATTTTGAGGATCAAAAGTATTAAGAAAGGGTATGGGGCCTTGGGAGCAGTCCAGCAAGTTTTGCACGTTCATCTTCTAGTTCACATGGATGAGCGTGAACAGTTTCATGGCCTCAGAGCCACCTGAGAACCTGGTGATATTTGCCTTGTCCTACCTCAAGTTGCTTATTCAGATCATGAGCGCTGAAAAGAGTCAAAAGCTCAGTGGGGATCATGGAAATAGGATCTGCTTGTTGGGCCAAAGGCTAGAACACACTTGTGTGTCATTCTTCAGATGGCAGGGAGTTTCCTGAGTTAGTGCCCAATGGAACTGTCATCTCTATCAGAGTTCCCTTTGGCTATAAAAGCCTTATCAGTTGTTTTTTTTCTCTTATAGCTTGTATTCAAAGGTAAAGACTTGAAATTAATCAAACATGGGTAATGCAGTGTTTCTCAGAGTATAGGAAGCAGGATGATTTTAGGTGGTACACAGATGAATATATGCATTTTTATTTTAAACAGTTATGTAGAAAAATAGATAATTATTTTATAAAGCATGTGATCCCATGCTTATTATCGCTTAAGATTAGGCAAAGTAAAAAATGTGAGTCAATTTGAATTTCACTGGAGAAAAAATATTCAGTAAATAACAATATAGGTAGTTTGCAGTTTGCAGCAAAGATTGTGAAAGTGATATGTAAATGAATAAGGTTTGGAGAATATTGAGCTAATGCAATGTTAATTAAAAACAAAATGTTATGTATGTAAATGCCACTAAAAGTTTTTCGTGCTCATTATATTTTCAGGGCTCAAATTAGGCATGTAGTCACAGTGGATGCAGTCGTTCAAGTAAGTAAGGTAATGATGGTAAATCCTAGAGAGACATCGCATCTTGGTAGAACGGTGGGTAGGATCTGGTAATGAATCACACACACATAGGAATAATTAACCCTACTCATTGTTTAAATCAAATAATTCCATGTTTTTGTCTTTTCATGTTATTTTAACCCTCTCACCCCCAACATTTCTTTTTTAACTAAAAAGTAATCTAGCTTTTCTGTAACAAATAAAAATCATACCTGTTGAGGCAGCATTGGCTCCTAGAACTCTGTTTCCAGCAATGCCACTGTGTCAGTCAGCTCTTGCCAGGTAACAAACTGCCCTAAGACTTAGTGGTTAAAATAACCACCAGTTATTTTTATTTTTTAAAATTTTTAAATGAATTAATTTTTTTTTTTTTTTAGCTCACAATGCTGTGGTTCTGTACAGGCTTGTGTCTTCTGGGTTCATGCACATAGTTGCAGTGAGCTGATGGGTAGCTAGGTGGCTTTGATTTGGGGCTTGCAGGCTGTCAAGGGCCGATGGGTGTGGCCGGGCCACGTTTCTCATCATCCATCATGTTACCATGGGCTTGTTCTCTTGGCAGAGAGAACAGAGAGTGCAAGACCTCTTCAGCCAGAGAACTGGTACATTACTGCTTCTAACACATTGGTTTGGTCAAAGGAAGTCCCCAGGCTAGTTCAGATTCAAGGGAAAAGAAAGCCTACCTCTTGATGAGAGGAACCATAGAGTTACATTGCGAAGGAGAGTGGTTACAGGGAAGGGAAGCATTGAGCCAGTTTTTTTTTTTTTTCTTTCTTTTTTACAGTCTGTTATAATCGTTTAGCAAACATCACCATGGACAACTCACTTCAGTTCTGTAGGTCATAGTATCCTTGTGTCTAAAAAAGAGATAATGGGGGTTCCTGGGTGGCTCAGTCATTAAGTGTCTGCCTTCAGCTCAGGTCATGATTCCAGGGTCCTGGGATCGAGCCCCGCATCGGGCTCCCTGCTCTGCGGGAAGCCTGCTTCTCCCTCTCCCACTCCCCTTGCTTGTGTTCACTCTCTCGCTGTCTCTCTGTCAAATAAATAAATAAAATCTTAAAAAAAAAGAGAGATAATGTACTAACCTCTCAGACTCTCAACAGGCCACACAAATCAGACCAGCTATGTCAAAACACTTTGAAAGCTACAAAGTCCCTTAAAAAGATGGGATTTTTTTGCTTACTTTGCACAAATTCCTCTGTAGAACAGGACATCATAATAGACATCGCCTTATAGGGAGACGTGACGTGAAGAGTCAGTAAGACGAAGACTGCAAACTGCTTAGCCCAGTCTGGCACAGAGAAGGATTCCATGAATGACAGCAGCTCTTTTTATTATTAATAAAAAAAAAATGGAAGATAAGCTATAGGTGGAGAATACCGAGTAGGTTGTGATTAAAAAAGAAACAAAAGGCACACAAACACATTGTAGTGAAATACGAGCTTACCCTCCAAATCTCCAACTGCTTTACTATAAAATGTATTTGTTCATCACCAGCTGATGGCTTTTGAAATCATTTATTTTTATTGTCTAACAAAGGGCACTTTGTTGGATGCTTCATTATCTGCAGAAATGCTTTAGCATTTGCACCCAAACCCTGTGCTCAAATGCTGGCGCTGGCTATCCCTCTTAGTGGTAATTTCCGAGTTAAGTATTATCCATCAGGTAAATGGTTGTGCATATAAATGGTCATTTTAGATTGTGCATTAGCAGGTAGAAATGGACAATCTTTTCCAAGAAATATTCAACTTCTCCCCCTCTCCACAGTCAACTGCTTCAAGTAAAATTGTCAAGCATGCTGTGATGTTGTACAAAGTCAGATTAAAAAGAAGAATAATAAAGATCTTAAAACCATTGGCTCTTCTAAGACAGGGCTTGGTGCATTTGCTGTTTCCTTGTTTCTGCTGTCCAGCCTCACACGTGTTTATGATGTTATTTGAGTAATGCTAATACAATACAATATGGTAGTAGCAACGTGCGATTTAGAGCTTGTGGCTCTTATTCATTATAGGTGTTGTTTTAAAATACAGACACCTAGGGCGCCTGGGTGGCTCAGTCGGTTAAGCGACTGCCTTCGGCTCAGGTCATGATCCTGGAGTCCCGGGATCGAGTCCCGCGTCGGGCTCCCTGCTCGGCAGGGAGTCTGCTTCTCCCTCTGACCCTCCTCCCTCTCATGCTCTCTCTATCTCATTCTCTCTGTCTCAAATAGATAAAATCTTTAAAAATAAATAAATAAAATAAAATAAAATAAAATAAAATACAGACACCTAGGTATCATAATGGCACACATCTCTCTGTAGCAAAAAGGCTTCTTTGCTTGCTGTTTCTGGCACTAGATTGTATGGTTCTGGAAGGCATGGGTTGAATTTTACTTAAATCTTGGTGAGTTGCAAATACATGGTGTGAAAGTAAGTGTATATTAAAATGAATTTCAGATGCTTTATGAGGCTATTTTCTCTCGTTTCTCCAACCTTTTGATGCAATCCTGCTTTGGCTACCTTTTTTTTTTCTTTTTTAATCCTGCTTTGACTTCCAACAAGAGAACCTAGTGAATGAAGAGAGGCGTTTCAATTAAAAATAAATGAATGAATAAATGATGGTGGTTTATGGAGAGCAGTTCTACCTCACTTATGAAATACTGTAGGAGGCTGTTGTAACCAAAATGTTGCATCGTTGGTTAAAGACACAAGAACACATCTTGCTAAGGATGTTTCCAGTTGTACCATTTTGCCCCATGCTGTTTGCGGAAGTATACTTCCATAAGATAATCTGTATATGACATACAGAGAAGTCAATTCTCTTAAAAGGTAACCTGCAGAATTATAGGTGATTTCCTGGAAATGGAATCTGTATTATCACATATAAGTGATGGTTCACTTATTACATACTTTTATCCTAAAACATTACATCATGGATGTCATTTGAATGGCCTGTTTGCCTATGGGTCCCCTTCTTTATTTTTTTTTTTTATTTTTTAAAGATTTTATTTATTTATTTGACAGAGAGAGACACAGTGAGAGAGGGAACACAAGCAGGGGGAGTGGGAGGGGGAGAAGCAGGCTTCCCGCCGAGCAGGGAGCCCGATGTGGGACTCGATCCCAGGACCCTGGGATCATGACCTGAGCCGAAGGCAGATGCTTAACGACTGAGCCACTCAGGCACCCCAGGGTCCCCTTCTTTAGATGGCTAACTCCTTGAGGGTAAGCAACTGTTTTGTATGCTTCTCAGCTGTCAGCATGCCTGGTGTCTTTTAAGCATGAGGAAGTCTAAGAATGCTTCAGGCCTGGAGACACTGTCCAAACCTTACCCTAAAGCAGCTTCCCATGTGGTGTTGAGGCAGCAGAGAGTCATAAAAGTTGAGTTTTAAGACCCATTTCCCAAAATCATGACATTTAACTGAATCCTGTGTAGAATGTGTAAAATAGAGCAAATTAGGGTCACACCAGGGATTGGAGGTATGTTGCTTGCACTCCTCTTCTGGAACTTTCTTCCTTGGCTCTGCCTTCTTATCTCCAGGTTTATCTTTTCCATGTGGTTCTCTGAATTGGCATTATTATTATTAATTATTATTATTATTTTCTTAGTCTGGGGTTATACTCTCTGAGGAAGTGGACAACCAGGAGTGTTGGGGGTCCTTGGCTAAAAAGTGATAGCTCTTCACCATGTTTCATGGGGGTGTATCTAGCACAGGGACTTGCACTTTCCACGTGTTCAGGAAATACATTTCTTTGAAAGATTTTATTTATTTATTTGAGAGAGGGGGAGCATGGGTGGGGGGGAGGGGCAGGAGCCCGACGAGGGCTCGATCCCAGAATCCTGAGATCATGACCTGAGCTGAAGGCAGCCACTCAGGTGCCCCTCAGGAAATAACATTTTTAAGTGACTAAATAGATTCCGTCTTCTGTTTTTGGCTGTTTTCTAGTTCCTCACGATCTTTCCCTATTCTCATTTTCCTGATCCTCTTACGCCTTCGAACAGCACCTCACTGCTCTCCTTCGCCCCCTCTCCCCACTCAAGGTTGATTCTCTCTCACACAAGGTGGTGTGTTCCTGTTCCTCTCCTCCCATTATACTTCTTCCGTTGTCTGGCAGGGCAGTGAAGGATGATGGAAGCTCAAGAACTGAAGGCCATGTCATAAAGCCACTGAGGCATGTTGCAAAAAGGGAAACGACAACTACAACACCACCAGCTAAAAAGGTAGTTCGATTGTGTGTCGGCCCTGCTGTAGTCGCTGGGACAAAGCAGCGGATAGTAGCGGCTGAGTTATAGGACGTCAGAGCTGGAAGAAGGGCCCCTTTTTATACAACACGTGCTTATCGCGTGTCCCCAGAGTGCCAGGAACTGGGGTAGGTCCTGGGGATCTAGGCGTACTACAGTGAGGGTGAAGCCCTTGTTATCATTCAGTGTGTTTCTGGCTGGAATCCTCAGCGCGGCTGCATTTGAGGATGGGTCAGTTGACTCCGTGCCCATGGCTTCTAAGCTTCGAAAGGCCCCGTGAGATGGGAGGGCGCCATATGCTGCCTGTTTAAATGGTCGTGATTGTAGTTGCGAAGTAAATGAGATTTTAGAGGATTTTGTGCTCCCTCTGCTAAATAAAGCTCTGAATGGGATTACAATGAATTTTTTTAGATATTTCACTATTTACGGTTGGCTTGGAGCCATTAGCCATATACAAAAGAAAAGAAAAACAACAAAAGGATTTTTTAAAAGTCCCAGAAATCAGAGTAAGCTCAATGGTTGTTACCGCAAAATGGGGTCATCTCTTTATCACGGAGAGCAGGGATGGACCTTCATGCCTCCCAGAGCAGCATTCCATTTTCTCCAGTAAATAATACAGGGTTTCTCCATAATTACCTGATAGACTGGAATAGCTCCTTGGGATCCATTTCAGTCTATTGGGTAAATGATACGTTTCCTAATGGCATTGTTACCCAACGGTGAAGCTTGTGAACTAATGATATATATGGTGAGGCCTCTGTAGGGAACTGCGCGGAGCCAGTAGTTACTTTGATAAACTTAGGCATAGGCCCCAAGCTACCAGATTCCAGGGAGACAACGTTTGTATTTAGTATTACCGGAGAAAATAAACACTTTGCAAGAGCATTCTTAGGGCATTTTCACAGGCTGCGTAAAGAGGCCATGAGTTGGGCAGGGTGCCATTTCCAGCCAGAGACATCCCATTTGAAGTGCAGCTGCTGTTTGCTGCTATGAAAGACATGTCAGGATTAGTCTGGGAAGATCCCATGACTAGTCCCATATGGCCGCCTGGATCATCGGTCTTGGAGTCATTGATAGGGGAGTGATTTACATTACTGCAGCAACCGTGAGATCATGGAAAAAGGCCCCGAGTGGCAGTCATGACTGTGTGGGAACCCTGCTCTGACACCTTATGAAGCAAGTCGCTGCCTCGCTGAGCTTCAGTGTCTGTCTTTAAAGTGGGGATAACCAGCACTACATCACACAGAAATTGGGAGGATTGAGAGGCATGCCTCATGTGCATCATTATAGGGAGGTTCTGGGGTATACCAGGCCCCCAGTGAAAGCCTGTTATGAAACCAAACCAACGACAAATGGTTTGGTTCTAAGACAAGTGTTCTCCAAACTTGCCTGCTCCCGTGAATCCCCTGGGATGCATGTTAAAATATGGAGTCTTCAGCCTCCCTACTGACCTATTAACTGAGACTCTCTGGAAGAGTGGCCTGGAAACCTGCATTCAATAAGCATGCCAACTGATTCCTATAGTCAGACTAGGTTGGAAGATAGTAGTGAAGACGGAGAACCTGTGAAAGATGGATTTGATGGTTTTTTTTGGTCGTTCATAGGGCTGAATCAGTCACAGGATTTGGTTATCTGTCCCATTCACATGGCCCTTGCTTTCCGCAATTAGCAATGTAACTGACGATTATGGTCTGTTACGTGTGGATTCAGGTGCTTGTGCAGAAGGGCCCATGACTCTGTCGTGACCATCTCAAGTGGCTTGGCTGCATTTCTTTGACAGACTGAATTTTTTTTTCTTTTTTTTTAAAGATTTTATTTGTTTATTTGACAGAGAGAGACACAGCGAGAGAGGGAACACAAGCAGGGGGAGTGGCAGAGGGAGAAGCAGGCTTCCTGCGGAGCAGGGAGCCCGCTGCGGGGCTCGATCCCAGGACCCTGGGATCATGACCTGAGCTGAAGGCAGACGCTTAACGACTGAGCCACCCAGGCGCCCCTTTTTAAATTTTTTTAAAAGTTTTTTTTTGTTTATTTGACAGAGACAACAGCGAGAGAGGGAACACAAGCAGGGGGAGTGGGAGAGGGAGAAGCAGGCCTCCCGCCGAGCAGGGGGCCCGAAGCGGGGCTCGATCCCAGGACCCTGGGATCATGACCTGAGCCGAAGGCAGATGCTTAACGACTGAGCCATTCAGGCGCCCCAGAATGAATTTTTTCTTCCTGCGTACTTTCAAATTGCAAGGCACACAAATGTATTCTAGACTTAAAAATGAACATCAATCCAGGAAGCATGATGCCCCAAAGAGATAGAAATCAGAGTGACATGTCTTTACAGCCCTCTCAGAGCTCACCCGGCCCACTGCAGGCAGTTCCAGTGCAGATTGTCTGATGGTGTGGAGCTGCCATGAAAATGCTGTCCCTATAAGTCGTAATGAACCTTCTGAGGAGTCTGCTCAGCCAGGCATCTTTACAAGATGCCTAACAGGTGCCCTGTGGGTTAGATCTATGCTTTAGCCAGTCTGGTATTTTATTTGGGGCCACATCTCTCTAGCAGTTTGTGGGGCATCTGTCAGTTCCTTTCCATGCTGATGATCTAGAAAATTAGACTCTTGAGTGACATAAGAATGAATAAAATGAGCCCCAATATCTGGGAGGTTTCATATGTACCAGGGACTGCCCTGCTTTTCAAATTGGTCCCATTTAATCTTTATAACAACTCTCTGGGTTATTCCCATTTTACAGGCGAGGGAACTGATGTTCGCACCTTGTACAAGGTTGTGAAACCACCACACTCTGGGGCAGAGCTGAAGCTGGAACCCAGTTCCGACCTCAGACTTTCAACCACCCTGCTGTGATATTCTCCTCGTAGTTTAGCCCAACGTTTCAGACTTTTTTAGCTGATGTGTACAGGTATGGTCCCACTTCCTTCGCTTCTGTTTGTCTGGTCTTTGTCAGTCTGCGTCTCTCCAGATGTTTCTGGAAATTTCCATGAGGCAGGACCTTATTTGTCCAGTCCAATACTGGCCAGTGCTGTTTTGCTTTTATGATCTAGATCTGTTACCCCCGTTTAACAGAATCTCAGAGTTAGAAGGGGATTTAAGGGTCCTTTAGACCAACCCTTGAATGATGGTAGGAAGTTAACTGCACAGTCTCTGACACATCACGAACCCTCTGTCTGAATTCCTCCAGGGATGGGGCACTTGTTATCTGTCCGGAATACCTCTGAGCTGACAATACAACCTGTTCACATTCACTTCCGTGTACAACCTTCTGTTGGGCTGATGGGGCAGCTCAAGTTACTAAAATACAATCTGCAATAAGTAGTGGTTGACTGAATTCAGAGCATAGGATCCCTGGGTTTGGGAATAGTCGCCTTTGGTGCGTAAACGACAAAGCAACTTCGCATCAGAGCTGAGGAAAATGGTTAGATGGTGAAAACTGAAGAGGCTTTTAAGTCACCAAGGGGCTGATGTAAAGGAAACACTGCGGTGTTTTCAGGATTGAAGGGAGAGAGTCGAAAGTAGCAAGGGCAAAGTGCCATGTTTGCATTTTATTGATTTCCTACCTATTGATTTCAACGGATGAACTGTCTGCCTGAGAGAAAGAGACTGACAGTGAAGCAGAAACCCAGATGGCCCTTCAAGGGAGGGAGGGAATTATAAATAAAACACCCCAGGCACTCACTTCTTTCAGGGTCAACCCCGTGAGCACATCCCAGAGCTTTAATCCTTCTCTTGGAATCCTGGAGGGAGATAGATTTGTGGGCTGGCGTGAGCCTCCTTTACTCTCGTCCCAGGAACCTCAGCTGTAGGGAGATGGATGAGAGTTCTCATCTGGATCTTACTGAGGGAGCCTCAGGTGCCAGTATCAGGGCTATTCTGGGCTTTGTTGTATCTGACGCACCTGTGTGTTGCCAACATCTAGCAAGTAATTGCATTATAGGGTGAGCACAAGTAGGTGCTGAATGAATGTTTTGAGAAGTGAATGAATGAATGCTTGATGAATTGCTCTCTTTCTTTGGGGGGCTCAAGCATTAAAATGTTCTTAAGTTGGGAGTTTATCTGAACATCTCATTCCTTCCAGTTGGGAAACACCCAGAGGGGCGGGGCCTACTCTTAAACCTTTTATTCAGTGCTCTGCTGTGATACTGTAATGTATCTTGGGAGATCTTGGGTTCGGTATCAGCCTTTTCTCCCTTTGATAAGACAAGTGGTAGTTCTTGCCCTGTAGAGGATGGCTGTTGGAGGCTGTTCTTCCTCTGCCTCTGTCCTCTATATTGACTCCAAACACAGTGGTAAGATAGCTTCTGGATGATTCCCAAACACTTTCCCCCCCCCATTTTGGAATATCCTTATTGAAGTATACTTGACATTCAATAAAATTAATCTGTTTTAAGTGTGCAAGTAAGTGATTTTTAGTCAATTACATAATTATGCAACCATTGCCACAATTCAACTTTAGAATATTTTTTATCACCCCAGAAAGATTTCTCATGGCCACTTGCAGTCACTGTCTATTCCTGCCCTGAGCCCCAGGCAACCACTAATTTATGTTATGTCTCTACAGATTTGCCTTTTCTGTATTTTCTGTATGTAAGGGAATCATATACTTTGTGACTTTTGCTTCTTTGCTGTAGCGTATGTTTTGAAGGTTCATCCATGTTGCAGTATGTGTCTATAGATCATTCATATTTATTGCTGATTCGTTTTCCATTGTATGAACACATTACCCATTGTTTTTCCGTTTACTAGTTGATGGACATTTGCATTTTTCCTACTTTGAGTCCTGTGCTGCTTTGAACACTCATGTACAAGTCTTTGTATGCACATAAAAGGACAGCAGTGTGCTGGGCTCTGGGTAGAAGAGAGGAGGAGAAAGATGAATGAGGAATGAATTTCACTTGTATTTTGAATTTCCCACTCAGCACCTAATAATAAACAAAGAAACCTATGTTTTTGTCATCACTTTTGATATGCAGGGTGATAGTATTTTCTACACCAAAAGCCATTCTTAAAAAGACAGGTTGATAAAAAGTTTATAATGTTGTAAAAGTGGAATGCCATATGCATGCATATTATGAATTAACATTTTTTATAGGAGTGGTATATGAGGTTCCTATAACTATGACTTACTCATTAAATAAAAAGTTTGCTTAAGGGTTAAGAATTTAGTTCATGAATTTATATGAATTTAGTGACATATGACAGCCACAGTTCTGAGTGCTGGGGGTACATCAATAAATAAAGAACCCTGGCTTCATGGAGCCTATGCTCTGGAGGGGAGAGTAAGAGAATAAAAAAATAAATTAGTGAAATATATAGTATGTTAGATGGTGATAAATGCTGTAGCAGGGCAGAATATTGGGGATGGATGTGGGAATGGGACAATTTAAAGTGGTCAGGGAAAGCTTCGTTGAGAAGGTGACATTTGGGTAAAGACATGAAGAAGATGAGGGAGCGAGTCATGGGAGTGTATGGCAGAAGTGCATTTCACATAGAGGAAAAAGCAAGTGCAAAGGCCCTGAGGCCGGAGTGTGCATAGAGCATACAGGCAACCATGCGGAGGTCAGATGGCTGCAGTAGAGGGAGTTAGAGTCAGAGATGACATCAGAGAAATGGGATCCAGCAGGGCCAAGATGCCCTCGGAATGTGCTTGAAAGGTAGTGAAGCCCTCATCCCAAGGAGAGGCAGAAGGAGCCCTTGGCAAGGATCCTATAGTGATGGATCAGGTGATAAATAATAAGCTGGTACAATAGCTTTTCAGGTCCCTTGCAAAACTGAGATGGCACCGTGAGTCTTGGAGATAGAAAAGGGCTGTTCCATGCTAAAGGGGTAGGATGTCTGAGTGGATAAGATTCAAACCTCCGCTCTGTCAATGAGCTGATGGGTTATTGCCCTGGCATTGGTTGTAGGTGGGTTGTGGGAAGCAGCCTCTGAGGAGCTCAGCACAACACTTCATTTCACCGACTAGAGTCTTACTTGGGCTCCTTCCCTGCCATGGCATTGTCATTTAGCTCAATTTAAAAATCAAGAATTCTCCACACACACCCCCCCGCCCCGTCCCCCCGCCGGGGTAGATTATACCCTCTTGGTGTGTAGGGAGGAGGGAAAATAATTTAGTTTGTGAGCCTCCAACAGGTACTTTATAGTACATTAATGTCCACTTAGCTGCCACATGGATTGCTCTGTCAATACCCAAGGCATTTAAAGTTGCAATTTTAGGATCTCTTTCACACTGGGCACAGACACACTTAAGCTGAAGCTGTTGCCTCTTACTCCCCCCAATAGTGAGTGACTAACTGATTTTTCACCCTTCACCATCACTCAGTAGAGGATTGTTGGGGCCAGAATCAGATAGTCCAGGTGGTACCACCTGCCACACTTTTTTTGTTTTTGTTTTTGTTTTTTAAAGCTTCCTTTGATTCTTTAGCAGCTGCTTCCTCTGGTCTGTTACTAGTTTGCTCAATGGGGAGGAAGGATGGCCCATAGATTATAGATGCTCTTATGACTTTTTAATACTCACTGTGAAACATTCAGGTGGCTAAAGCATTTGGGTTGCCATGAGGACCAATGTATAGAAATCATGGTTAAGCTTCCTGTTCACTCTGAATTAAGGCCCATCCTCTGATGGTATAAATAGTTTATGTGTCATGTATATGATTTTGGTACAGAGAGGTTATCTTTTTTGTTTAATGAACATTTGATTTTAGAATAGTTTTAGATTTATAGAAAAATTACAAAGATAATAGAGTTCCCATATGCCCAGCACCTAGTTTCTGTATTATCAACATCTTGTCATTAGTATGGTCCATCAGTTACAATCAATGAACCAATATTGATACTTTACTGTTACCTAAAGTCCATACTTTATTCAGATTTCCTTCATTTTTTACCTAATATCCTTATTCTGTCCCAGGATTCTATCCAGGATACCACATTCCATTTTGTTTTCATGTCTCCTTAGGTTCTTCTTGGCTGTGATAGTTTCTCAGACTTCCCTTGTTTTTACTGACCTTGACAGTTTTGAGGAGGTTTGCTCAGGGCATTTTGTAGTTTGTCCCTTAATTGGGATTTTCCGATGTTTTTCTCATGATTATATTAGGCTTATGGGTTTGGGGGAAGAAGAGGACAGAGGTTAATCACGTCATATGAGGGTGCATGCTATCAACATGACTTACCACGGTTGGTGTTGAACTTGTTCCTCTGGCCGAAGTAGTGTTCCTCAGGTGTCTCCACTGTCAAGTTATTCTTTTATCTCCCTTTTTTCCATACTGGACTCTTTGGAAGAAAATCACAATGCCCAGCCACACTTAAAAAGTTGGAGTTTCACCTCTTTGAGGGAAGCAAGTGTACAGAAAATATTTGGATTTGTCTCTTCTCTCTCATTACTTATTCATTCAGATCATTTACTTATATCATATGGACTCATGGATATTTATTTTATACTGAAAAATTTATAATCCAGTGCTGTTATTTATCTTGTTCAGCTTTGGCAATTGTGAATTCTTTCAGTGGGCTCTTGGGTCCCTTTGACCATCTTCCATCATTGTGAATGTGTGTGTGTGTGTGTGTGTGTGTGAGAGAGAGAGAGAGAGAGAGAGAGAGCGAGAGAGAGAGAGCACACTTTATTACTTTCCAGCACTGCAAGATACTCCAGGGTTATTTTGTGTCTTTCTTGCCCCAGTCTGAGATTCAGCCATTTCTGCAAGGAGCATAGGTTTCTTTTATTGGCGAATGGTATTAGAAACCAAAAAGAGGGTGCTAGGAGTCCTCATTATTACTGGGATGTTATTGCTTCTATGCCCAGAGAGGTTATCTTTATCACAGACCTTTTTTTTGAAGGAACAGACTTGTGATATGGTAAAAGGGCCTCTGAACTTGAAGCTGCTCTTTGGGGCACTAGCTTGCACTCCTCCATGTCAGTGTGTGTGTGAATGCAGGCAAGCCATTTCACCCGTGAGGCTCAGTTTCTTCTGTCATATATAAAATAGGGGGACCCTAGTAGCTTGCCTACCTCTTTTGTAGTGTTGCAGCAAAGATCTAGAGAGTTCATATCATTTGAAAATGTTTTGCAAATTGAAAGGTTCTATACAAAGACTTGTTTTATTTTCATTATCCTGATACTCCCTCATATATTGTGTTTTGCCATTGTCGTAATTTTAGTTTGACCAAATTACATACATTTTTGAGTGTAGGATCCTAAATACCAGCTTTAAGTTATTTTTTTAATGAAAAATAAATTATAATTTTTAACCTTAGAATTTATTGCATAGTATGTCATTAGAAATTTCTGTTATGAAAAAAATTTTCTAATATTTTGCTTAAATTATTTCTGTTTCTTCAAATGCCTTCATGTTCTAAGAGGCTTAAAAAGGAGTCAAGTAAGATAGGTACTAACCAAGAGAGAACTGTTACTCCTAGTAGTTGTGTCAGGGTAGCTTGGAGGGACTTCGAGCCTTCCCTCTCAGGGGGCTCTCCTCCCATACCCAGTGGATGTGCTAAGTTGAAGCAGTGCATTTGCCATGCAAAATGTCACACTGAAACAGGTCCCCCATTCTAACCTGCTTGCCCATCCTCCTCCCCCTTGTAGAAATTCTGGGTCTGCCAATGTGTATAGCCAGAAGGTTTATTTACCCTCCAATCTGTGCACTAGGAACAAAGCAAAGGCTAAATCATGCTTTCCCCATGCGCTGCAAGCTAGGAAGGCTGTGCATTGTATGTAATGTGGTAGAGCTCTCAGTAATTTTAAAACAGATTCTCCAAGGCAACTAATTTGAAAAGGTACAACAAATCAAATCAACCTCTTTCTGTTCGATGTCCCTTGTGTAAACCAACTAGATGGCACACACACACACACACACATACACACACATACACATATGGCACCATGGAGATACAGTCAGAATTTGAGGATGTGAGGCTCTGCTCAAAGCTGTCAGTGTCTGGGTATTGCTCCCTGGCCTGGCGACCCTGTGGAATAACCCCCAGCTGTGGGCTATAAATGATGTAGAAGAGGCAGTGAACCATCTCAGCATGAAGGGAGACACATTTTGCTGGCGTGGCTGTGTTTGTGCTGCTTATTGGAATTTTAAAATATGGTCTTATCCAGAGAAAGGATCCCCTGCTCTGTCCCACAACCAACGATCCTGAGATTTTGCTTCTGCACCGGGGTCCCACTCGACCCCGCTACCGCCTGATTCAACTTCGTTTTCCTCTGCATGGAGTTCAGCTAGCTGCTAACACCTGTTTAAATCCGCTGATTTGTCTTTCTGTTTTCATTAAGAGCTAATGACAGAGAGAGGAAAAAGACAAACATGCAAGGAAGAGAGTGGCTTGTAGTACTATGGACACAGTACAGAGATGCTCATTTTGAGAATGAGAATTATTTGGTTCAAATAAGATTTTGGTTTTGCTGGAAACAAACCAGTCTAAGACAAAATGACCAAGGAAAGAGAGATCAGGGCAGTGGAAAGCCAGACTGCTTGAAAATGTGTTTATTTAAATGAATAGTCATGGTATTTCAAGTCTGATGTGGGAAGGAGGCCCTCTCATTGGTTTGGGAAGAGCTCCCGATGGGCTGTTCATCTCAAACACAGCCTCACAGAGTGCTACTTAATGAGAGCGATGTGGATCTCAGATTCAATTTTGTTTCTAACTGACTAAAGCACGTATTTAACTTTGATCTGTAAGTAGGAATCGGGAGCATGATTGGCTAATGTTTGACTTCCAGTTGGCCTAATGAGGTTTATGAATATCAATATTGCTACAGCATCATGGTGCATTTGCTGGCTTTTTGTGGCACCGAAAAAATATCGCTGTCTACTAGTCAAATAACTCGGCTTCCTAACGCCACAGTAATTATTCCGATTTCCCTTTGGTGAGTGTGGGACAACTGCTTCTTAATGTTGAGGGAGGTCAGCATATTTTTTTAATTGATGCTTACTTTGACTACATCTAGTGTCAGTCAACTGTTGTTAATAGGCTCTATTATAACACAAAAGTGCTGATATTTTAAATGTAGTTGGTGAACCCCAACAGGGCTGTGAATTCAGGACTGCTCTACAAGGTTGTATTAGTCATTCTGCAGTGGTACCGAATTTATGTTGTTAAATTCATTTCAGCCATTGAAACTTGACAACTAATTTTGGATAAGAATGATTGGAATTGATAAACTCTTATTTTTGGAAGTGGCTGTTTTTCAAAACAAATCTTTTATCTAGTATGGCACATAATTTAGTGGAAACATACACAAATCAGCATTGCCGTTGATCATGGTGTGGGGGAAGCATTCAAATCGTTAGATCTTTTATTTTTCAAGAAGAAATAAAGAATATTGTATAAGAGCCATGATGCTCACCCAAAACAATACACATATGGCAGTAGTTTGTAAACTATTATTTTTTAGATAGAGAAGTGGAAAAAAATACACTTGATGTCTGTTTTCCACAAATCTTCTATTATTACATTTAGAGGAAACACAACTCTTAGATATTTCTGGCATGGCAGAGAAGCCCAGTAAAAAGGAAATAAAGGAAGTCTGTTTCATGAGTGCCTTCTATAGGAAAAGCTCCTTATGTATGTATCCCACTTACTCTTTACAAGAACTCTGTGAGGTAGCTAATATTAACCTCATTTTATAGCTAAGGAAATAGCTTTGGTGAGGTTGAATCACTTGCCCAAGACCAATTGCTAAAATATGGCTGAGCTGGAATTCACTCCCAGATGGGCCTGGTTCCAAAACCCATTCCTTTTCATTAAATTGGAAGCTTCATGAGCGAATGGGTCATATCATTTTTGTTCACCTCTGCGTCTCCCAGGGCTCTATGCAGTGGCTGGCACTCAGTGACACGATAGCTCCCTGCCGATCCCTTCTCTGACCTCCGAATTTACCATCTGAACCTCGGCAAACTGCCTCTTTCCCTTAGCTATTCCTTTGTATTTTATCCTCAACTAAATAACCCCCCCACCCCCTTGTACTGCTGACTTATAATTTGCTACCTGTCTGGCCTCCATTTCCCTTTCCTAATAATTCTGTTGTAGTGTCTAATTACAACCCCATGAATGAGATGTATCCTGTTGGCTTCATTTTGGAGGTGAGGAAGCTGGCTCACTAGAGTTCAGTGGCTTTCCATAGACACACATCTCATCTGGCACTAGATTCCAAATGTGCTCTACTCCAAAGCCTGGGTTCCTTTTGCCTGGAATCTGAGCTGGACTCGAAGGTGGGGATGGAATTGTGTGGAGTTGGTCCTTTGAGGTGGGAGCATGCTAGAATGAAGAAGTATGAGCAAAGCTCAGATGTTTGAAAGTCTGTGGCCAGTCCTGAGAAGAGGGACCCTTGAATACAGTCATTGGGATTCTGGTGCTTTAGATTTGTTTGCTGAGAGAAGACCTGAGACTTTTAACAGTGCTATATCTCTTCCTGACCATTGCAATCCTGAATGATGCTCTTTCTTCTTTAGGACAGCCAGCATAGCTCTAGTGCTTTGACAGATCACTCTTCCTACAGCTTCCTCCCTTCATGTTTGAGGGTCCACACCCACACCTTTCCCGTCATTGCCTTCCCCTAGGCAGGTAGGAAGATTTGGCTCCGTTCCTACATTGAGTTTTCCCTCTAAGGCCCAGCAAAGTGCCCTGGTTGAAACATCCTTGCCGCCTTCTGCCACGTCTTCCACAGCTACTCCTCCCGGTGAACACCTGGTTTTGGCATTAGGAGGGAGAACATTTGACAGAGCCAGAGATTCTCAAAAGCCCATTTCTGATGAAACCGTTTTGCTTTTTCTTCTCTCATGCTGTTGTGAAGTTTCAGGTTTTTGTCTAGGGAGCCCCTTGAAGTTAAGAAATTAGACCACAAACAGTGTCACTGCTGAGCTCCCGTGACAAAGTGGTATAATATGAAAGCCCAGCGATATCAAGCTTGTCAAATGTTTATTTTAGATCATGCAACAAAGAAAATCCTTTGCTGCTCGGGTCTTGCATTGCTAAGCCAAGAGAAGCAGGGGAGCCCTGAGTTTCTAAATGTTCTCATCTGACAAAGGCTTCTCATGTTGGCCATTTTGCCCATGATGAAAGTTACCTACTTTCTTCCCTCTGTCCCACTTCTTCCCTATCGTCATAAGAATCAGGGGTGTTGACTGTTGTTCTCAGCAAACAAACCGTGGTCTGCTCAGGTGTCAGGAATGAAGAAATAAGGCTGGCCATGAGCAGAGTTTTAGCTCCGTCTCTTGTCCTCCGATGCTTCTCCCCCCAGTGCCTTGAAATGCAATGCAAGGCACATCTTAGCTGCCCAGTGCCTTTGCTCATCTTTTTCACAAAATTAGTATCTGTCACATGCTAGCTGTGGTCTAGACCTGGGCATGCGGTGACAGACAAGATAGAGAAGGCCCTTGCCCTTCATAACCTTTCAGTTTACTCTCCCCAGGGGGCTCCTGCCCGTTCAACACTCATAAAGCTACTCCTTTGCTATTCTTCTGAGCATCGGGTAGCATTGTGAACTCTTTCTGCCCCTTTATTCAATCAGCTCAACATTTTACTAACTGAAGAGTTTGTTTTGCTCAGCAAAGCCAGAGGATTGCATGCATACTTCTATTTAGATCATTTATAAAAGTATCACAGAAGGCCACTATCAGTGTAGACGCTGGGGCTCCCTCTTGTTGCACTCTGTCGTATCTTTATGCCAACTCACCCGACATAGGTTAGGTATATAGTACACGTTCAATAAATTTCGTGTTGGTTCATTGATCCCCTTTTGTTGTCAGGTTAGTTTCCACAATCCCAGCATGGCTTAGTGTTTTAATGGCTTTGGATTTGAAATATTGTTAGAAGTCTTTTTTGAGGCTAAATGAACCATATGGATTCATTCCTCCTAGTTCCCATGCATGCCTTCTCAGAGGAGTTCCCTGGTCAAACAGACCTGAATTCATTGCCTCCTACCTCAATTCCATTCCTATTCTCCCATTGGTTTTTTTTGTGTTCAGTGTTCAGTGATCTGAAAACTTTGATTCTAAGGTTTGCAGATCTCAGAATAAAATGGAGTGATTTGTCTTTCCAGAATCTGGGAGTCAGCCTCTGTAAGCTTTCTTTGCCAACCATGCATCACATTGGCTACTGGTGACAAAAATGTGGATGTTTTGTTCAGGGGGTCCCCAACTTAACTCTTGGGTTTAACATGTTTATTAATTGTAGCTGTTATCACTGATGTTCATTCATGCAAATATTAAATGTCTACCTGTTCTAGGTACAAAGAGCAGGGATCCTTATGCTCTGGGAGCTTACATTCTCATGGAGGATAGGACAATAAATAAGGAAACAAACACATTTAAAAAATGAAAATATCAGACTGTGGTAAGGGTTCAGAAGCAAATAACTAAGGTGGGGTAATAGAGACCTGAGGCCAGGCAGGGAGGAAGAGGCTAGTTTAGACAGCATCTCCTCTTTGAGAGGTGACATGGGACTGAATACGGCATGATGAGGAGGTAGACATATGATGATCTTGGCCAAGAAAGTCCTTAGCAGAGGAGATCCTGGCATGAGGGCCCCACGGTAGAACCCTTTAGTGCTTTATGAAGAATTTCTGGGCAATTTCAACTGGACACTAGTTCAAATCATAGTATCTGATGGGCGTCTTTTCACTGAATTGCTTAAATAATGACCATTACTTATGAGTCACCAAGTGATTTGCACTCCGCATCCTTTAGCACTAGTTGCTAAAATGTAAGCCAAATGAGGGCAGGGATGTTTATTTGTTCATCTCGGTGATACCAATGCACATAGAAAGTGCTCAATAAATATTTGTGAACTAAACACATCATTTCTGCAAGCCTGCAGAGGAATAGCACCTCCTTTAATTTAGAGATTAGAAAACTAAGGTCCTAGGGCACCTGGGTGGCTCAGTCGTTAAGCGTCTGCCTTTGGCTCAGGTCATGATCCCAGGGTCCTGGGATCGAGCCCCGCATCGGGCTCCCTGCTCTGCGGGAAGCCTGCTTCTCCCTCTCCCACTCCCCCTGCTTGTGTTCCCTCTCTCGCTGTGTCTCTCTCTGTCAAATAAATAAAATCCTAAAAAAAAAACAAACCCCAAAAAAAGAAAACTAAGGTCCAAAGATGTTAAGGAGAGCTAGGGTTTGAGTCCAAGAATGTCAGCCTGGAAAACCAGTGCGTTTCCCACTGTGGTCTACTTCCCTTGCTCTTTCTAGAACAATCGACCCATCTGCTTCCAAAGTCTAATCTCATTAGCGTCCTCTGAGTCAAGACTGAGGCAAGGAGTTGATTTGGCTGTTCTGCTCTCCCCTGTTCATTGGGGAGTGGTCTTTCGGCAGTCTGATCATTATATGGTCCCACTGATTTCCGAGCTAACTTGCTGCCTTTGATATGGGCTCTGATCTTTTCAAAAAGCCAGACCTCAAACTCTGACTGCCAAAGCTTGCCCTCTAAGAGGTTTTACATAAATCATGGAATCAGAGCACAGTTCATGCTCTCACATTCACGCAAATGTAAAGGAGTAGAGAGGAAGGGAACTCACATGAATTGAACACCTGCTATGTGACTCATTTGTGACGGGCATTTTGTATTTTATGTACAGAACCTAATTTAATTTAATGATTGATAATTATTATAGCAGAATGGTGACAAGAATTGGTTTGGAGGTCAGGTAGATCTGGATTAAATTCTGGGATCAAGCACTTAGAATCTCTATGAGTTTAGAAAAGTTACTTACTCTCCCTGTTCCTTAGTTTCTTATTTATAAAATAGGCCTAATATTACCTATCCTATAACCTGTTGTGAGGATTAATATGATAACATTTGTAAATGCTCGCCCAAAGCCGGCATTCAATGAGTGTAAATTATAATAAATTACTATATTTTTTGAGTCTAAGATGCCATATGTTAAATACCATTATTTTATGTCACTAAGAAAAGATGCTGCCAATTTAACTATCATGCACTAATCAATTATAAGATACATTCTGATATCAGAGATGGAATGTGGGAAAATGTGCATTTTTAGAATGGGTGAAATATTGTGTATGTTCTAGGTTATATAACCCATTAGTAATGACAATAAACTAACAAATTTTTGAGCATCTAAGGCAGATCACTGGGTATTGTTTGTCAAGTGCTTTAGGAATCAAGTGCTGGCACTTTTCTTTGTAGCCTCTCTCTATTATCCACAACCCTCAAATCCAGAAGACTTTCCTTACATCAAGTCAAGCTGTCCCACACCAATTTCAGCCAGCTTTTGCTCATTTATTCCACTCTGCAGATAACAAGTGGTCATTGTCCTCAGACCACTCATTCATCTGCTTGTTAACTTACAACTTAAATGCCTTTCTCTCAGACTAATTACAATATAATTATCTAGGCCTGCAAAACATCTCACCAATGTAATGTGGATGAGTTCAGGGTATTAAGAGATTTTAAACATGTGTTATTCATTCATTCATTCATTCAGCAAATATTTGTGAATAATCTACCTTGTGCCTAGTCTTTTTCAAATATTGGAAATGGGACTATGAACCAAAGTGCCTATGATCACAGAATTTGGGGGAAGGCAGATAATAAACAGGTAACAAATATTATTTCAGATAGCGATGAAGTCTATCATAAAAATAAGGCAGGCTAATGAGATAGACAGTGACTGACACTGAGGCTATGGTATGTAGAACAGTAGGGAAGCCTCTCTGGGGAGGTTACTACTGAGCAGAGACCTGAATGGTGGGAGTGGGGAGAGGACATTCTGGTCAGAGACATCAGTGCTTGCATAGACCCTAAGGTAAAAATGAGCTTGGACTATTCATAGAACAGAAAGAAGTGGAGAGTATAGGAAATGTCAGAAGTGTATGGGAAGGAAAGTGGAGGTAGGCAGGAGCTAGGTCATGGTGGACACTGACAAGGCCAGGAAGAGGGGAAAGGAGTTTATTTGAAATGTAAAAGGAAACCAGTGGAGGAGGGTGGGTCATGAAACTGGTGAGTGATAAAATCTAACATGCTTTTTATTTTTTTCTGATTTCTCTGGCCACAGAGTAGAGAGAAGATTGTGGGGGTAAGGGACAGGAATGTAATCAGGGGGACTAGATCCTGACCAGATCTACAGTGGTGCCATTAAAATGGAGAGATGTGGCCAGATCAGGGAAGATTTTGGAGGTGGAGGCCTTGGGGTATGGATTTGGGAGGGTGAGGGAGAGAGAGAAATGAAGGCTCACTCCAAGGCAGAATGGGTGGTCATGCACTCACTGAGGTAGGAGGCAGCTGGGAAGAGTGCATGCAGGGAGACATTTGCAGTCAGGTGTCCAAGTGGTGGGGAGGACAGATGGCACATATTTGAGTCCGGGGCTCACAGGAGAAGTCCCGGGTAAAGGTGGAAATTTGGGATATGATTTCAAACTCAGGTGAGATTTTCCAGGGGAGAATGGAGATAGAGCTGAGATGTTTAGGGGAAGGGGGGCAAGAAGCCTGCAAAAGAGATTGAGAAGGAGCCCCCATAGTGAGTAATACCATGAGAGGATAGTAAGCTTGGCACGTCAGTCGGAAGAGGGAAAACAAACAAAGGATTAAAGACATTGAGGGCTGGATTGTAATTGCAGAGTGATGGACCCATTTGGGGATGAGAGTCTGGTAGAGAGAGACTTTTCCTGGGAACAATATATTGATGATGGTCAAAGGAACCAGCTACCTTTCATTTTATAGAAGCTGAAACACAGAGGTCAAGTGACTTGCCAAGGTGACAGAAATGATGAGGTGGGGCTCAGAGATCTTGGTTCCAGCATCTGTATTTTTAACCCCTGGACTATCTTGTCTATGAGATCCTTGGAGAAGTTAAAATTAAATGGAGGGGGAAAAAGAGAATATTCTGTATCAGAGGAGCAGCAGGATAGGGAATGTGGATTGGCTTAGTGAAAAGGTATTTGGAGTCGGCTTTGCCATTTGGGTAACAGCGCCATTTTGAAAGAGGCCAGAAACAGTCATAATGAAAATAAATGTTGGTTGGAATGTAGGGAGCAGGTAGGGGTCATTTTCTGCCTTCCCTTTCAGGTAGATTTGAGCAATAAAGGCCACCAACCACTATTCACATCTGATTAAACAAAAGTAAAAAAACAAAACAAAATGACAAAAAAACACAGCCGAGAAAAGACTGCAAGAGCGAGTGGCAAGCTTAATCTTTGGTATTTAGAATGATGAAGAGAAGCAATATGTGAAATCCACTTAAAATATGATTTCATGTTCTAATATACATTTTGAATTTATGGGGAACTGACTTCTGCCATTTATTCAGAGAGAAAAAAATGCATATGCTGTGCAGCTGAACTTATCATACCATAATGGGACACCTAGCATTTTTCACAAGTGATTGATCTTCCCCACCCCTTAACAGTCCCTTCCTAACTGTTACAAAAAATGGAATACATTTCAAGCTTCTCTTGAGTCGAATTGAACAGAAAGCCAAAGAAGCCACTAACGTTTGCCAGCTTTAGTAAGGGAAAAAAAAAAAAAAAAAAGAGGTAGGGGGCGGGGAGAGTGTCTCCTTCACATTACGAAAAAGGAAGAAAATTTCAACTGGGAGAAACACCCCGGGGGTGGATATGTTAATTGGAATATTCTCCACTAAGGTTAAATAGAACTTAAACACTGTTTGAAGCCTATGTTATATATCCCAAAATACATACTGAACCAGGAGGTAAAGAAACTGGGTTTTATTTCCAGCTGTGTCGCTGATTTGAACAAGTTGTTTAGCCTGTCTGTGGAGCTCAGTTTATCCATCTTCAAAATGAGAAAAACAGCGTTTGCCTCTACCCAACAGAACCTGAACGCCAGGTTTCATATTCAAAGCTCAGGGTCCTATTTAAATTTGAGTTTTAAGGTGGGTGGATCTTCTTTCAAAAAAAAAAAAAATGTTCAGAACCCTGAGAATAGAAAGAAAGAGAAGCTGGATGCAGAGGTCTAAAAATTCCTTACTTTGCACGGATTCTCCTCCCATTATCCAGGTCCTAGGGTTAGCTCCTTTTGTGGAACTCTTGTGAAGCTTGTAACTTGCACTTCTCCAAGAGGGTGACCAGCTCCTGACGGTTTTCCCATCTCCTAGGAACTTGCTCAGTCTCGGTCAGACCTGGATCATTGGTCACCCTGGTTTCTGTTGAGCCCTGGGCCACACTTACCTTGGTGTTTGTGTTCTTACAACTAGACTGTAAGCTTCATGAGGGCATGGGAAGTGAAATACACTGATTGTTCATATTCTCCCTGTATTTTTGGTAGTGAGTGTTGGGTCCATGGTATGTCTCTTGCAAATACTCCATTGATTGATTTGTTTCTCAAATGTACCTTAAGGTATTTAGCTTCAACCTTTTGCAAAATATTTTGCCAGGCAATTTCAAATACATTATCACATTTAATGTAAGGGTCCATTGAAGTTAGTGGTGATCTTCCTATCTATAGATAAACTGGGGTTCAAAGAAGAGCACAATTCACATAAGGTCACCCATCTTATAAGTGGCTGACCTCAGACTAGACCATAGATCTGAGCAAAGTCTAGGCTCTTTTACTATGTCATACTGGTTCTTGCTTTTTTGGCTTGGGACACCCTTGCCTCTCACTTGATGGATGGGCATCTGATACATTTCTTAAGGCTTAGCTCAAGACTTAGCAACTACTACAAGGGCTTTTCCTAGTGCCCTGACCTGTTAAATCTCTCAATTATTTGAATCAACATCATTCTGTTTTTCTTTGGGACTTAATCTTACCCTGGCTTTTATAATATTGGTTTTTATATCTGTATCTTGCTTTATGTTTCCTGGGTGATTGTGTGCTTCATGAGGGCCGAGATAAGAGCTTTACTCCTTTCGAGTTCCCAATTCCCAGTGCCTGTTTATTCCTTCACTCACTTATTCATTCAAGGTTGGATGACTTGATTGCCATCATGATTGTGACCAGAAAGGGGCATGCACTTCACCTGGCTTGAAGTCAGTGGGAACATTTGATACTAGAAGGCAGAGAGGAATTCTTTCATCATGTTGGCTGGCCATGTGTTTTGAATTTTAGTCAAGTGCCACCACCACCTCTTGCAGAAAACTCTTCCCATAGCATCTGCCCCAAGTTTTCCTGCAATTTTTTTTAAGCTCTGCAGTCAGACAATGAAAATGTTCAGATTCTGTGAATATTAGACGAAAGTCACTGGCTTGATTAATTTATTTGACAGGCATTTTTTTGAGCATCTGTTATGTGAGGGATGGCATGTCCAGGTCCTGTGGGGAATTTGAAGAGTGTGAAGCCCAGCTCTTGCCTCCTAGAAGCTCCTGGGTCTGGCTGGAGAGTCAATACAGACACATTAGTCACTGTGGTGGAATACAGCTTATGAGTTCGCAGGATGAAGGGAAATACATCTTGCAGGTGGTGACGCTGGGCAACTTCCTGGAGGAGATGGAATTCAAATTGGGCCTTGAAGTTTGAAAAAAATTAAAAATAACAGCATTTATCACTTTCAAGTGTCTTAATGGGAAAGCTGGCTCCTGAATTTGGGTTTGAGGGTTCCTTTTCTTTGCCTCATGATCCTCTCTATCTTTCTTTGTGAGAACATCTGGCTTTTCCAAGATAATTTGTCCTCTACCCACTTCTCCTTTTCCCCCTTTCACATATGTTCTCTACTGTTATCCCCACCCCCGACCCTGGTCTTTGGAAGAATCTGTTTTTGTTTGCCAAGCTCAGCATTCCTCTCTGGGGCCGATGGCCCAGTTTGGTTTCAATTTGATCTTGTTTCCAGGCTTGTAGTGATAGAAATTCTACAGTCCAGCTCATGAAAATCAGATCATACCACTTCCATTCATTAGCAGAGTCATCATCCACCCCCATTAACATCGCATGAAAAATAATATCATTAGGTTTTCATGTGAATGAAGAACTTGGGGGAAATGTGTATGGTATTTTATGAAATTTTTTATGGACCAAGCAGTGATTGACATGTTAACAAACAGCAGAAAGATATTTTGGTGTGCTTTCTAGTTATCCTTAAGATTTCCTATTGGAAATCCGTTGTCAACCGGCGTCTGTCTTTCATGCCCAGTGTACACATGTCTGTTGATAATTGCTATTTATACTTCATTTATAAAGAAATCTTGGAAGAATATTGGAACACAAATCTGTACTATCTAGTGTCATTTTTATTCAGATCAAGTCTTTTGGTTACTGAAAGAAGGGGAGGTGTTAATGCTCGGTATTTTTTTCAAAGTGTGTCATTTTTTTGAGATCTTATCTAAATGATTTTTATTTCTGAGAGATGCAAGCCTGGCAAAAAGAATTGAATTCTTAGTGTTTGGTACAAATTCTAAAATCCATCAACTAGTTTCTTTGGTTGACCAGTACTCCTGTTTCTTTTCCATGTGGCCGTTGTGAACTGAACGACCCTATAGTCAGTATTTTCAAACACTCTGTGCGCCTCTTCAGTACCTCCTTCACATCAGAGCTCATTTTGTCTCCTGTATCCCAAGTGTCTCTCTGAAAACAGAGTCAGTGCTATTATTACTGTTGCTAACAATAGCTCATGTCCACAGCAGGGAAGAACAATTAACAAATTCATGAATTGTGTTTGTTTACATGTCTGAGCTCAAGGCTAATTATTTAATTAATGTCTTCTGTCTTGAACAGAGTGTTAGCACATGGAAGTGTTGCCGAGTGGCAAACAAGGTGAGATTTGAGAAATTCCACCTTGTTTGTGATATGTAAATAGACATTTATTCATTGAAGAGCTGAAGTTAGGGTAGGAGTGTTTTAACCTCCACAGTTAACTGTAAGGGTGCTTGGCAAGGAGCTAATCAGTGACTTTAGCTCATGCCTTTGTTTTCATTGGAAGGTGCTTCCTAGCTATGGCTAATAATAGTAACAACAACAATAATAAATAATAAATGGCAATGATTAAAATATTTCAGCAAAGGCTCTATTGCAGTTTGTGTTGTAGCATTAGACAAATGTAGCTCCTGACTCTTCTGAACCTCAAAACCAACTCAATCCCTGATTTTTCTGTGTGCTCCCATAACTCCCATAACTCGTGTATATTTTCCACATGGTGGTGGGATCCTTTGTATTATGTGAAACGCTACCCTCCCTCTCTGTGGGTGTTGACTTATATCTTGCTGTTGTCCCATGATAACTCATACTGTCTCACACATTTCAGGTGCTCCATAAACATTTGCATGAATGGAAAGCTGACTTTCAGAGTTTCATTGATTTTAATACCAACCCAGGAAACAGTTTGTCCTTAGTGCTGCCTTTTTTTTTTTTTTAAGATGTAAGTACAGATAGAAAAGTGAGACAGTTACGAGGCCTTTGTAGTTAATGAAAAGCTTCTTTTAAAATTTATCTTTATGTTTTTGGGTGGAAGTGGCTTAAAAAGAAGAAAGAAAAACGTTGAAGCATCCAGCAGTTCCCTCAGTTGAGGAGCGATGCTTTTCTTCTTGGGTTTCCTCAACAAAAGACTGGCGTTGGCATCAGGCCATGCATTTCCCCTCCCTGTGCCTTATTGTTTAAACAAATGAACCAGATGCTCTCTGCCACCACAGACTCTGAGTTTGATTGAATTTGATGATTCCAACTACTCTGCACTTATTTATTTGTTTCTATGTCTGAGGCACTTTGCTGGGTTCCCTTTTAAAGGATGCCATGGTGTCAAATTTGAGAGGGTAACATTTGGAACCATAAGGCCTGTGTTCATTCAATAGCTCCATGATGTTAGGCTATGTTATTAACCACTCTGTGCCTTCACATCTCTATCTGTAGGATAGGGATAGTACTAGTAATAGATAATAACCCTATTCATAGGATTATTGTGAATAAGTGAATTAATGTATCTAATCAATACAAAGACCTTGGTGCAAAAATATGTACTAATAGCTAGGTGCTGTGGACTGATATTCCTTCAAAATTCATACACTGAAGGCCCAAATCTCCAATGTGATGGTGTTTGGAGGTGAGCTCTTTGGAAGGTGATCAGACTTAGATGAGGTCATGAAGGTAGAGCCCTCAAGATGGGATCAGTGTCCTTATGAAAGAGGAAGAGACTAGAGCCCTCTCTCTATCATGTGAGGTCACAGCAAGAAGGCAGCCATCTGCCAACCAAGAAGAGGGCCCTCACCAAGAACTGAATCTACCAGCACCTTCATCTTGGACTTCCAGCAAGCGGACTGAGACACTAAGCATAGTTTCTGCCCACAGGCAACATATAATTTGTGGCAGGGAGGAGAAGCAAAGTAGAGAAACGTGAAAAGGTAACTGATGTTAGATGCAGTGGAAGTGCCTTGTTGGAAGCGACAAGAGACAAGAGGCATTTAGGGCACATAGGGCTATAGCAGGACCTTGAGGAGTGTGGTAGACTTTAAAAAGTGGAGGGGATCCCAGAACCAGGAAACTACATGTGGAAAAGTGCATGTGGCAGAGCACAAGGCACATTTGGGACATGAAGGAGATACATGATGATAGAGGAGAGGGTATGTGGGGAGGCATTGGAAATCAGAATGGGCCATTGTGGCTAGTAGTCAGTCCCCAGCCACAGTGTAATGCATAGGGTAATGGGTTTTGGAATCAGATTGACCTGACGTGAGTCCCAACCTTGCCTCTTTCAGTTGTATGACCATGGGCATGTCGCTCTACCTTTCTGATTGTCAGAGTCTTCAACTATAAAATGAGCATCGCTTATAGAAGTCCTAATGCTTTAGGCACTCAAAAGATGGCTACGATGAGCATATCTCTTGTGTGTAGTGCACATTAGAGTTTTTGCAACTGAGGAGCTACACTCCAACAACAGTCTTTTAGAGTTAACTGGCACAAGAAAAGAAAGGACCCCTTGGTAACATTTCAAAGGAGTTGGGCTAATTAGGGTGGGTGAAGCCCTCTGGTTTAATGTGAATGGTTTAGTCTATGTTGATAGGTTTTCTTCTGAACATCATTTAATCAAAAGCTAAAGCAAGAGGTCTCATTCTTGCTCCCACAAGAACAACAGAGGCTTCAAAGCCACCACAGTCCTTGCTAAAGGAAGTCTGTAGAAGAATAATACATTAATTGACGTTTATGTAGAGTGCCCTTTTATGTTCCACCCACTTGCATCGCAAATCCCACAGCCGGTTGGTCTCCACTGACCTTCTTACTCAATAGCTCACAAGCACACCATCCTGGGAACAATTTTTAACCACAAAACACAGCCCGGTGTATCTCTTCAGTTCGTGACTGAGGATGAAATAAGACTCTCTCATCTTGTTTGCACTGCTGATTTGTTAGCTGTTCATTGATTAAAGATTGCAATGCACAATTTGTTTTTCATCTTAAGGATATTCTGTATCTGTCATACTGTCTATGAGTTATTGATTTACTATGATCTGTAAAAACTCTTTTTTTCCCCCAAAGTTGGGTGCACTCCACCTTTCTGAAGGGTTTTGGAAGGATAGTCATCCATCCTATTCCAAATCAATGAAGTTCACCTTCTCCCATGAGGTTTGCTGTAAGTTAAGGAAAAATTAGATTTAGATTTAGGTGAAAACAGTCAAGTCCAGGAAGTCCCCTCTTAATTTCTATTATTTCACAACTGGCTTATTGTGGGAGGATCTATAAATACATATAACTGTTGAACAAAACTTCCACACGGCTCAGTATTTTTTCCTGTTTATTGAGTGGTAGGCATCACGGCACTTCTGTTCTACTTACAAACACATTTTAAGAACATGTGCAGCTACTGGACCATCCAGAGGACAGCTTGTCTGAGCTCTTATGAATTGGGTAGCTCATTCACATCAGGAAATGTGTGTTAGTTGTAAAATATATGAAATCCAAGCCCTTAATGGCAGCAAATTGATTCCTTAAATGAACAGAGCAAATTAGTAATAAAAATGGCAACACAATAGGCCTTGTTGCTTGAACTCCAGCCTAATTCTGTAGACACAGGTTCTGTCTTTTTACTTCCAAACTTACTTTTTTTATTAGCAGACTGTCATAAAAGATGCTAGATATTAAAATCTTTTTAAAACTTCTAAATCCAACAACTCATTAATACTGCTTACCTTGGTTTTGTCTTTTAGAAGTATTGGCTTTAGGAGGAAATAATGAATTATGGAAATATATACAGGTGGCATATCTTCATTATTCTTGACTTACTATGCAAGATAGATAGAGCTAATAATAACTGTGCTCATATAGAAGAGTCTTGATCAACACTATTTTATCCTTTAATTCCTTGTTGTGAGCCTTCTCTTTGTATTTTGTCAATTTTATTTTTGTCATTCATTCAAGTGTGATTGCCCCCCACCCCCATTTAAAGATAAGTGTGGTAATAATTTTAATGTGGATGGTGAAAAGGAAAAGCAGCCAGAGATGAATATTTGGACACAGCATGATTTGAATGCAGACTTTGATGCTACTGAGCATGTTAACAGTTTTGACTGATAAATCAAGCACATGTGTTTATACTGCATTTAGGGAGGCATTTAGTCTATGTCATCAATGGGTTGTCTCAGCTACTGTTTGTGACTGGCCTCACTTATGAAGAGGAAATATTTTTCATCATGTCCATGTCTACATGACAGAAGCATTTCTAAGAACATTTTTTTTTGTGTTGTACATACACCCATAGCTTTGATATGGTGAGCAAATAAATTTTCCCACTGACGTAGCCTGTTTGAACTTAGGATTTATTACAGACACAGAAATACCAGTTCTGACCCTGAACCTACACAGGAGATGTTGGGGCTCCCTGCCCATTTGTTGTTCTGTTTAGTTCTTACCACTTTGTGCTGCAACTTATGTTGATGTGCTAGTTTCCTGTCATCTTGCTAGTTGCTCCTTGAGGTCAGAGACCATGTCTCTCTGGTCATTGTATATCAGGACCTGACAGAGCACAAGGTAGATGCTCAACACATAGGAGAAGGAATTTCAGTAGATGCCGCATGGAGTGCGAGATTATGGCTGATTTTGTAAGTGGGGGGGATGAACATTTTGCTGGGGCTCAAAGAAGACTTTAAAGAGCAGGTAGGATTTGAGCAGAGCCATACAAGAAGGGTGGAAAACAGAATTTATGTAGATAGTCCTGAGAATGCAGATAAAGAACAAGATGCCAATCATGAATGCCAATTTGTTTTAGACCCAAAGTAGGTGTCCCAGCCAAGAGTATATTTGCTTGTGAAGTAGGAAAACCCACATGGGCTAATTGAAATAAAGGGGGCATATCTGGGGTTGTGGGAGGGGGCAGCCTCACCCACATAGGAATGAAAACTGCTCAGACCTTGGGCAAGTTGGAATATGGCATCTCTAGTAGTGAAAGCGTCTCTCCAGTCTCCAAGAGGGTGGGGCCTGACTTCTTGTGCTTCTTAACTACTGAAGCCACACAGCATCTCTTCCCTGCTTCTCTCCAGCTGACTGTACTTAGACTGGTTTCCTTCTGCTCATTTATGGGCCAATATGGTTACATGCCCTGACCTGTTAAGACCTCACAGTTCTGTGGCCCATGGCCAAGGGATGATGGTTTCTGTCACTCTTAGATATTTTGTCAGGAGAATTTGAGCTGACACAGCTGTCTGGGTTCCGAATCTGAGGGCATGACCATGGCAAGAAACACGTGGCAAGAAACACGTGGCAAGAAACATCCTCCACAAGGAGGGGATTGGGTAAGGGGGCAGGTGGCCCTACCAGGGTGTTTGAATTATTCAGGTTCTTCAGAAGGGGCTTTGGGCAGGGCAGGCCATAAAATATATCCAGTGCAAGAAAAGTCACAAAGAGGGGTCCTCTCAAGTGTTCAAAGGCTTTGACATGTCCCCTGTGCCCAGAGTGCTGGTACCAATGCTTGGAATTGTTTACCCTGGTACAAGAAACTAAGAAATAGTTCCCTGTGAGTCTTTCTTGAAGAGCCTGACCTTCTGGTTAGCATCTGAGCCCAAGGACACAGGTGATGCTCTGCACCAGAGCTCTGCCTTCTTCTCCCAGACTTCCTGTTTTCCTTCCTTCTCTTGCCCGGGGTTAGGTTGGGCTGATAGGAGTGTAAGGAGGACTGACAGTGTGTCAATGTATTGCGGGAGATTAAACCCAGGGCTGCCCCTACCCAAGACAGGGTACCTGTTACCTGAGTCAAAGTTTCCCAAAAGTGGAACACTCATTCAGGGCTCAGTGAGTATTTATTGCATGGTTACTCTGTGACAAGCGTTGTTCCAGGTGGGCAGGGAGGGGGTATGGTGATGAATGTGATGAATTTGTCCCTGAGCTCATGGAACTTATATTCTAGTCAGGGGCAGGCAGGCAATATGGAAGAAAAGTAATAAGACATTATTAGACAATAAGTGTTATAGAAAGCCACAATGGGGGAATGGGCTGAAGAGGCACTGAGGGTGCTTTTTCAGACAAGATGGTCAGGGGAAGACCCTTCTGATGAGAGGACACTGTCAGAAGATGCTGCGGTCTGTTGCATAAGAATGCCTCTCTGCTCCATTCCCACTAGCCCCATTCAGAGCTCTGCTAAGGTGTAGCATTGATCATTGTACTGATTTTATTTTTCGGGCCTAATTTAGGCTGCATGTAGCTTGTCTCCTAATAATGTGGTTCAACATTGGGAAAAATGCTGATGCTGGTTGGAGTTTTTAATATGTACCTCCTTTTAAGATCTAATGATGCTGGGCTTTCCTAGGCTGTGGGCAAAGGAACCTGTGGTCCCAAGTGTAGGAATACTTGAGGTTATATAAAACTTCTGGCTCACATTGATGGAAGGGAAACACTCATGCTGTCTTTGAGGTTCTTTGTTGAAGCTTTGATTCTAACTTTATTGAGCGCTTCTTGGTTAGGACTTCACATTTGCAGAAATGTGCATTCTCGGTAACATGTAAATCCTCAGGAGTACCTACAGCTGAGGATGGGCCACTTTGCTCAGCCCATGCCTACAATGGCTAATGCTAAGTGATGAACCAATGCATATTCTGTTTATATTTTATTATGATTCAAATGTTGGCTTTTGCTACAGGTTTTTGTTGTTGTTCTTTTTGAATTCAACATTCATTACACTAGTGTTTTAACAGACTAATAATTAGAGAGGTCCTCTTTTGAAGAAAATTTCTTTGGTCAATATTCAGAAAATCTGACAGACTGTGTCCCATCTTGGAGATTCAGAGGACACAATAACACCTTCCGCCACATTAGAGGTTTTGGGGTGAAACAGATCTATTTAACTCTCTTTAACTCACATCCTCCAACTTGTTTGGCCTCTAGGCTGCTTTCCAGGGCATAGCACCAAATGGTTGTTCTAGGTGTAGGAACAAAAGTACTCACTGGACCTGCATCTCACAACATTGAAATGTAAGGCTTGGAGAAAGCTACATGTCCTTGCGGAAGTTTCAAGCACATTATCACTCACTTACAGGCACTAATGACTCCGATAATGTAGTGAAGTTTAGCATAAATAGGCTCATCATTAAAGTTGATGGCAGAAGTATGAACAAGGCCCACACTATTAAATTTGCTATTTGTTCGTTATGCATCTAGAATTATCCTCCTGTCTCTCGCTGTCTCATACTGGGTGTTTAGAAACCTAAGAGGATGTGGTATTATTTTGGTTTTCTGTGAGTGACTTGAGTTTTTAACATCTCCTCCCCTACAAATGAGATTTCCAAAGCTGGGGAGGACAGATTTTGGCTTTTCCATGGTGGCATCTGTCATTCTGGTCATAAATCCTTTCAGAGCACCAGGATTTTACAGAAAAGAACTGGGCGGAGGATTCAGGGAAGTGGGTTCCGAATCTGAGGGCATGACCGTGGCAAGAAACACAGACCGGCTGAATCTTTGCACCGTGATGTGTTGGTGGAGATGGCAAAAGCTGATTTACCTACCAGGCAGGGTGGTACAAAGGGCACCGTCTTGTCACAAGTGCAGGTGGATTTGGAGTCAGGCTGCCTGGTCATGGCTGCTGGTGCTGGCTGAGGGACTCTGGCGAGGCACTTCATCTCTTCCTTCCTCTGTAAACGGGAGCCAGTAACAGAGGAGTTGCGGGGATTAAGTGTGTAAATACTTGTGAAGTGCTTAGGTCTGTGCCTGGCATGCATGTATATATATATTTAAAGATTTTATTCATGTCTTTGAGAGAGAATGAGAGGGAGAAGCAGATTCCCCACTGAGCAAAGAGCCTGATGCGGGACTCAATCCCAGGACCCTCGATCTTGACCTGAGCCGAAGGCAGATGTTCAGCCATCTGAGCCACCCAGCCACCCGTGCATGTATATTTGAATATATATACATCCAACAAACACTAGCTTTTGCACAAAACAGACTTGAAAGGGTGGGAAAATGTGGAGTCATACAAGATACTAATTATTCCCTTCTCTCAAGGATGCAGAGACTAGAAGTAAAAAGGAAGACCCGAAACATGTTTATTGCCCTCACAAAGCTTAGAAGTGAAAACACACACACCCCTGGCTGAGATGCGAAATAACACTTGGGTTATTTTGCCAAATGTCAACATCAGAGGAGGGCCAACGTTTATTTGAACAGCACATCCATTTCATGGGGATGCTGGCTCTGTTCTTCTAATGTCTGGATGAGGTGACAAGAAAGGTTCAAAGGAGGACAGAGAGAAAGGGAGGAGGTGGATGAGACAGGCTGGTGGGGCTGAGAGGAGGAGAAGCAGGTGCCCATTTCTGGGAGCTCCTATTCTGCATGGCAGTCCCCCTTCCATGCAGTTCTCTAATGAGGGGAGCAGGGTCCCCTTGTCTATACCTACAGTCAGTGTCCGTGTGGAGAAGGGTCCCTGAGGGCCTTGCATATCTGTATATGGAAACTCCAAGGTGCCATTGAACTCCTGCTTTCTTTTAAAACTCAGCTCCTGCATCATGTCCCCTGGGAAGCCATCCTTGAAGCTCTAAAGCAGACCTTTCCCTGGAGTGACGCGGGACTTGATCCCAGGACACTGGGATCGTGACCTGAGCTGAAGGCAGACGTTTAACCGACTGAGCCACCCAGGCGCCCCCCTTTCCCTGTTTCTTAATCACAGACCTGTGTATACCTCCATCAGAGTGTTCGTTAGGGCACCGAGTGTCCTGATGATAAGATACACCATTGTGAAGCTAACATCGTACATCATGTGTGCCGGCGCTGGTGAGGGCTTTTGAAGATTTGTGACTTTGAGGTAGTCAAAACAGTTAACATCTGTCCACCCTATTTGCTAAAATACATGTTAATCATCACAAGACTGAATGTGCAGATACTTTCACGGGATGCTCTGTATACTCTAATTGTTTGCCTGTCTATCTCATCAGATTGGCTGCTAGCTCCTTCAGGGGAAACTTTCTTCCAGCTCTATCCCTTTCCCTCTTAGCACGGCATCAGCATCAGCATAGAGCATGTGGTCAACAGGGCTGGTGGAATGTGAACATGAATGTGAATAAGAGAAAGGCACATATACGCGTTCAGTCAAAAGCACGCTTAAGAAAACCAGTTTAGCTGCTATTTTTGCTTGAAGTTTGTGGCATACTTGGAGTAAGACTGCCAGGTTCCTGAAATTCATCACTGGCTCTTCCCCAATGTGCTGTAATGCCAAGTGGGAGTTCTGAGATCCTGGCTTTACCTCTGATTTCACTTAAGTCTTCCTGAGAGCAGGGACCATCTCTGTATTATTTACAACCTTATCCCTAGCACAGTTGCTTGCATATAATAGATGTTCAACAAATGCTTGTTGAATGAGTAAGTGATCACAGTACTTGGCACAGTCCTATAACCATGTAAGACTAAACACACAGGTTTCCCCTGCTATCCCAAAACAGAACATTCCTGTGAAACTTTTGTAAGCCGAAATGATGTAAAGAAGCAATTATCATAAATTTATATGGAAAAATTTTGAGTGTTCCCAGACCCCCCAGAATAACCTCTCTTAGGTTTTCTGATACCTCAGGACACATCTTACCGATGGATGCACAGAATAAATGGAGATAAAGCACAGATGCTCACAGACACAGTTCAAAGCCATGATGGCTTGATGCTGAGATGCTGAGTGTCGTGCCTGGAGAAGGAGCTGGGTGGTACCACTCTCACCGCTTGGGGTGTGTACTGCCTCTCTTATGCTAGGTTGACTGTAGAACCAAGACTGACAGCTGTTTTTACTTTTCACATGTTTTCGTAAAACCAAAAACCCTCCTTGGATTTCTTTCAGTTAGCGAAAACAGGTACTGAGGTAGGTCTTTGGTAAAAATGAAGTGGCAGGCCACTTGGCTCAGTTGGTAGAGCGTGTGACTCTTGATCTCAGGGTTATGAGTTTGAGCCCCATGTGGGGGTGTAGAGATTGCTTAAAAAAATAAAAAAAAATTAAAAAAGAGTGTATTTTGAATCTTTAAAACAAAAATAAAAATGAAGGGGCATGTAGTGAGCTTTCAAAAAGTGAGAGATACATTTATAAATATGCATTATATATATACATTATAAAGTACATATTTTGTAAATATATAAATACAAGTTATTCATATTCACACCATCTCATGCTATTCTAATTTACATTTCCACATTTACTATACCTTTATTTCATGCTCAAACAGGACTTTTTCGTGCCTTAGGGCTTTTACATATCCCAGCCCCCGCTTTAGAAAGCACTTTCAGCTACTCTTGCATGATCAGCCCCTTTTGATCCTTTTGGGCTCAACTTAAGTCACTTCCTCACTGGGACCTTCCCTCACCACTTTCACCAGGCACGTGTCACAATTTGCAATAGTTTTTGCCTATTTCCTTATTATTTATACTATCCCTTTCTCCTATTAGAATACCAGCTCAGGAGGGAAAGGCTTCTGTCTGTTTATTCACCATTACCCATCCAGTGTCTAACTACGTGGGCACACTCTCCGTAAACATTGGCTGAATGGACAATCGAAGCAATCAAAAAGAAGAGAACAAAGACCACTCTCTTAATCTTCATAATTCGCCCCCCCCCCCCCCCCCCCCCGCCAAATAACCACTCTTAACATTTTTGGTGTACTTTCTCCTATTTTTTTTTGAAGATTTTATTTATTTGAGAGAGAGAGAGAGAGACAGTGAGTAAGAGGGAGAGGGAGAGAGAATCTGAAGCAGACTCTGCACTGAGCACAGAGCCCGATGCGGGCCTCAATCCCACAGCCGGGAGATCATGACCTGAGCTGAAACCAAGAGTCGGACCCTTAACCAACTGAGCCACCCAGGTGCCCCAATTCTCACCTATTTTTAAAAGATACAGATTATACACCTATTTTTAAATAAACATAGTCATCCTATGCTGATAATTTTCTTACTTGCCTTTTTCCCTCCCATAATACACACTCCATTTTGCTCCTCTATGTTACTATTACTAAGCACACTAATACTTTATTACAGTCATAGTGGTCTCTTTGCTGTTCCTGGACCATCCCAGGCATGCTCCAGCCTCAGGGCCTTTGCACATCCTACTTCATCTGTCCAGAAAGCTCTTCCTTTGGGTACCCACATGACCAATGACCTCATTTTCTTTAGGTCTTGTCCAACTATCATTTTGTGTGACTTTCTCTATCTTCTCTCTTCCCGGCCTTTTCTCCACAGTACCTATCACTGATATAACATACATTTTACTTACTAATCAGTGCTCCATTTTCACCCTTCCTGAAGTGTAAGCTCCATGAGAGCAGGGGATTTTGTCTGTTTTTTTCTTTGCTGCCTCCCTGGTACCTGGAACAGTACCTGGAATATTTATTGGTGTTGGTCACAGTAAATCTTGCCGAATGAACTATTCCTCTACGCCATCCATTTTAGGCGATGGGACTGTGTGGGCCATGATGATTTAATTTGTTGAGTGAATGTAATGCTACATGCTGACTTTCTTACGTTAGAATAATAGTTCTTTGAGTTTCTCTGGGAAGGGTAATAAATTGGTTTTATGGGTGATCGTTTTTAGCATGAGGCCCTGGTTTTTGAGCCACTGTTTGGTAGCAGATTTTGTGCCCTGATTAGAAGCATGGTCCCTTTTCCTGGTAGCTGTTCTTAGAACCTGTCGACCTGTGGTGTCTTATTTTCACTGAAGGAAACTGAATGTTTCTTTCTTTGCTTCAGATGGGCACATCTTTAGATCCTGAAGCAAGAGATGCAGCCCGTTCTCTCAGGAGTCCAAATGCAGCAACAGATTTTGCCTCCAAGCAAGTAAGATATGCCATAAAAACAAGCGACTTTCCTTCACCAGCCTGTTTCTCATTTGAATTTTCGATGCCTCGGTGGTCATTTTAAGATGAAAGCTAGTAGTAAGAAAGTCTGCATTGGAAGGGGGAAAACATGCCCCATTTTCCCCAGGGCCTCCTGCTTTTGCTTGATAAAGTAATTCTTTGGATTCCATATTCTCTACCTCTAGCCACTTTGCTTGGAATCCCTGCTGGTTCCCCTGAGAAATGTATAATTTGGCATGGCTGGCTAGAAAACACCAGATCTGGGGTCAAACTCTATCAGCTCAGCAGTTCTTGAGCACAAGGTCAACACTGAAGGTGTTGGAAGGACTTCACAGCTGCCTGTGACATCTGTGTAGATGCTTCTAGTAATCCATTCCCTGAGGGATAGGCAAACTCACGATAGGCAGGGGACTGAATGTGTGGACTCTGAGGCCAGTTGGCCATTGCTCTGCTCTTTGTGCCCCTTCAGTGTGCCCACCGTCTTGTGAATTATAGAAAACATTTTGTCAGAGTTGTGTAGCAGTTCTTCTGGAGTAAGGGATTTTGCCTGCTCCTTGTTTCCCTATTTCTCTCCCTAACTCACTGCTTGGAGGATCCTGGCTCAGTATCTTCTGGTGCCTCTAATGGCTGAGAAGCCTACAGTTAATAATTAGCCCTTTCTAGAGTTCTCCTGATTCCTATTAGTCCTTCTGTTATACGGAGAATTATTCAAGATGATTCAGAGGAGGAAAAAACGGGTAAGTCGGTGTTGCCAAGATCACCCTCCATCATTTTTGGATGGGACTCTATCTTTGCTTTCTTTTGGGAGGTTCTGGGTGAGATGGGGACAATGTCTCCTACTTGTCTGAAAGAGCTGATGTCTCGGTGGTTTTGAGGATAAGTATGTTCATCAGGAACTGGGGTTTTGAAAGAATTCTTCTAAGTCATGCTTCTCTCAGGTATGTGACCACAAAGAAAGAGATTCACCTTCCCTTGTCTCCTTTTTTTGTCAGCAGAATCCTATTTTTAGGCCATTGGCATATAATCCAGCTTCTCTTACAACAGGGTCTTGGCATTCGTTTTAGGAATTTCTAGAGCCATTAATGGTGTGAGACCAAGTTGAGGGTAGAATGTATTGTCTCAGTCCTCTTCTGGCAATACAGACGTTTGAGGACCATGCTATTTTTGGAAAGTTTCAATATAGTATTGTCCAATGATCAGGCCACGAAATTGCAGATCCTTGGCATTGTTGTGAACAAAAGAAATTCCTTGTTCCTGTTTCAAGGCAATGTGATTACAGGGCCCATGATCAGATAGGTGATCTGATGGATGCCTTGCCGAATGTGAGTCAAGTTTATCTGTAACTGTCCCCACCTTTATCTCTGAGCATGTCCTTTGCATTTGAAGATGATATGCCTCATGCTTACCCTTGGTGCCATGCTGAGGGCGAATCATTCTCCACCCGTGCCTTTGTGGTCTAATGTCTCACACAGCCAGATGGCAGACAGGCATCGCGGGCAGTTTTTGGCTCCTGACTGAGTGACACTCTCCACATGACCTCTGGAGTAGAAGGGCAGAAGACGGGCCTCCCTCTGCTTGTTACTTGGAGATACCCCAGCTCTTCTCCATTCTCCATGGGGAAGGAGCAAGCCTGTTTTGTCTGTGTGTTTGTTTTTTGGAGAGGCTTCCAGTTGGGTTTTCAGATGAACTTGTTTCAGAGATTTTGCCTTTAAGGTTTAATCCTGTGGATAATTGAGCCGTAATGGACCAGTTTTACAGATCTCCTTTTTGGTGCACTCAGTTCCAGTATTTAAGCTCACAAATGAGCACTTCCCTTGTGAGTTACTGAGTGTGTAGTTTGCCTGATGCTTGCACTTAAATGCTTATCAATAAATGGGAAAGAAGGAAGTGTACCCTCATGTAGAGGACTCACAAGGTCCTATCATGCACTGTCGAGAGTCCTTAGGTATCCCTGAGGCCACAAGAAACAAGTCAGGAGGACAGCAATGATCTTTGTGTCGGGATTTTGTTTGTTTCTCACTAAGTGAGAACATTTAGACAGTATTTCATCAATGAAGAGCAAAAGTCTGTTTTTCTCTCCACTTACACTCTGTAAAAAAGAAAGCGGTGTTTACTTAAGCAATCTGTGTATTTCACACTTAGAATCATTAATGTCAGTTGATTTTTTTTTTTAAAATAACCATTTAGCAAATATTCACTAGTAAACATATGTAATTAAAAGTTTCTGATGGTGGAGAAAAACAACTTAGTGACTTGCTTCTTTTTGAAATAGCTTAACCCACTTTGCATCCACCATCGATTCAAAGGAAGAAAAACTGCCCTGGAGAACCCCACGGAGTTTACAAGGAGACGTTACTAATGGAAACAAGCTTCCCTCGGTAGATCACAATATATGGCCCCAAACACAGAAGTTAAAAGAGGTGCTGGATAGAGGCCACAGAGTGTCTTGTAGGTTAAAGGAGCAAGTCTCTAAATCAATACTGTTGCTTAATAGACAGTCCCTGCTGTGTTTTCGGGAAGGGTGAAATGTATTCATATGCACACACTAGGATCTTTGCATTCAGGTGGATTTCTCCTGATGTTTCCAGTGGTAGTATAGGGAAGAGCTGACCATTTCATGGCCAGAGGGCTTTGCTTTTGTGAGAAGAGGCACAACTCTACCCTTTTGCTTCTTAACAAGAACAAGCAGGAACTGAATCCTGGTAGGCCTGGTAAGACTAAAGCGATTTGCAAAAGAGAATACATTTCAGGTGACCGAGCTGGTTATTCCCAGGCACGTACTTCGGGATTTCACCAGGAACAAACTAGAGGCCCCAAAACAAACAGCCTGAAAGGATTTGTGAACAGGAAGCGTTCCTTCCCTTGTTGACCTTAAATTATATGTTGAGTAAACAAGTCCCTGTTCTGTATACCCTGATGTATCTAAGGCAGCTTCTAATTTCACTGCAATTGGCCTGCATCCAATTGTCCCTTTGGTTGTGGTTCTTAGAAATGCCAAGAATTGGAGGTTGAGAGAGACCTGACTTAACTAGAGAAACCAAATTAGATCAGGCTGTGAGTGGGTGTGCATGTTTCTTAGGTCGTGGGTGAGTCACCTGACCTTCAGGGGGGGATTAAGAGGGGGGCACACATGACTTGGTGGCCCTGTCTGACTGCAGCTTAACTGCAAACCTGGCAGTGCATTTGTTGTTCTAACTTTTAGATGTCTCGTAGCTGGTTTAATCTGGTGAGCACTCAGCCCAGGGGGGTGGGCAGTTATATATTCAGAGTCTTGACTTCCACACTACCCCTGGCTTCCTGGTGCTCTGATTTTCTCTTTGGCATGAAGCTCTTCACATGCTTTCATGACAACCTATGAATATGACTGAAAAAGTTTTCACAATCATGTTGGATGTCCTTTTTGAGGGTGATGGTTAGAATTGGGTTAGTTCTCATAAAGTTGTCAAGTACTTTTGTCTCTATACGGGGGGTGGGCTAGACATTGCTTAATTGTTTGGCCCACTGACCCCTTGTTTGTGGCTTAGAAATGTTGAAGCTACATTGGGATAGGAATCTCCCCTTGGCTAGAAGCCAGGAATGTCATGTAGGCCCTTTGTTTGGTGTGATTCCTCATGCCCACTGTACTCCCATTACCTGTGGGGGGAGGCAGTCTAGCTGGCACTCTGGGTCTCTGAATTTCAGAAAGTGACTTCCTCCTTTCTCACGTATTATATCACCTTTAGGCAACTCATCTTAATTGATCTATTCCTGTTTGTGCATCTGTACAATGGGGTTGGGGAGAATGGCGACTAATATTCTCTGAAGGCCTGTGCTTCGCTGAGCACCTGTTGTATTGGATGATGCTGGAGACTCAGAACAATCTGTATTAGTCTACCAGGGCTGCCATGACAAACTACCAAAGATTGGCCGGCTTACACAACAGAAATTTACTTTCTCACACTTGTGAAGGCTAGAGGTCGGAGATCCAGGTGTCTGCAGGGTTGATTTCATTCTGAGGCCTCTCTCCTTGGCTTATAGATGGCCGTCTTCTCTGTCTTCACATGGTCTTTCCTCTGTGTGGATCTGTATCCAATTCTCCTCTTTTTATAAGGACACAAGTCATATTGCATTAGGGCCCCCCACATGTCCTCATTTTATCCGAATTACCTATTTAAAGGTATTCAGTTCAAAATATAGTCACATGGTAAGGTCCTAAGAATTAGGACCTCAACATATGAATTCTGGGGATGACACAATTCATCCCATAACATGACCCCCCTGAAGTGGGTCTAATACTACAATTTTTAGGTGAGAGAACAGGTTGAAAAAGGCTGTTTTACCTTATACAAAGCAGCAGAGCCAAGATTTGAGTCTCCCTCTGATTGTACGTTTTGTGCTCTATTTTTTTTTCCCTCTGTTTCTGTTGAAGCAGACCTCCCTCCTGGGGAATAGTTGGTACAATGAGTTCACAAGTGCAGTGTTTCCATAGCACTGTTCTTGTGGTTCTTCACCTCTGATTCTGACTTTCCAGAGATAACTTAAGAGTCTGCTTCTCTTCACTCAAATCATGAGATCTTATTACGCCTGTTCACATGTTTAGTAACACGCTGTAACTCATAGTCTTTCTGTGCTCCATTAGAAATCCAACTACAGGGACATAGAATCTAGAATTTAAAAGATCATTCTTTGTGAAAATGGCAAATGGACTTGTGATTACCTTTGAATCACCTCTTCATAACCCGAGTTCACAGAATAAACGCTCATTGACCCGGTTGACTCTACCCTTCATAACCCTGAAACAGTTCAATTAAGTGCCTGGACAGTGGCTCCATATGTTGGCTAGATGCAAGGTGCCAATATTTCGACACTGCTTTCTCATTAAAATGATCAGGGCATAAGCCTGGAAGATTCCAGTGTGTACCTCACCTGGGACCTCCCCAAGGGAAATGTGCCTGCCAAGCAAACCAGAAATAGTGTCAGAAAGGAAGCACACCCCCTCTGCTGGCTCCCCTCCTGGATGGAGTCATTAATGAGCACTTTTTACCCTTGGCAGGACCAGGTAAGTCTGAGAAGTGTACCTCCTGTGGTGTTTAAACGCATTCCAGTTACTCCCATGATAGCGATGCATGAAGAATCAACATATTGACCCCCCCAGAGTATATATTAAATTCTGAAGGATTAATCAAAACTGCACCATGTTGTGTGCAATTAAACCCTTGAAAGGCAAAATAAATTTGCTGGAGCAGTTGCAGCTCTCATACCACTTCTAGCCAGAATGAGGCATTTTTCAGTTCTATTACTAACAGATGAGTTTTTGCTCAGGCACATTTTTCAAGAGGTGGGATGGGCCAGAAGGAGGTATCTGCAAAACATTCTACGGATGGGAGGAGAACAGGGAGTCAAGCTCTTCTAGTGTTACACTCAGAACTGGGTAAATACCGAGCAAAATCCTTCCATCGGAAGGAGCACTGGATTGTGTCATTTTTCTTACTGGAGGAGAACATGCCAAAAGAGTTGTCTCGAGAATAATAGAGGGAGTGGAACCTCAGCCGTCTGCCAGGGCCCTCAGTGGTGATGGGTGTGCCCTGTAAGAGGGCCATAGGGAAGGATTACTCTGCTCACTTGGCTATGCTCCTACATTAATGAGGATGATGATTTGGTGTGCATGTGCATTTCTAAATCAGGTGAACAGAGTCTTGGAGAAGAAAAGAGTCCTGGGGTAAACAGAGGTACCTCTGCTTTCCCATTTAAATATTATGGTGGTGCCATATTGCACATTGTATAGCCATTTTGGTGTATTGTATTTTTTAAAGAGTCAATTAGAGTCTGTTGCAAAGAGCAGGGAAACTGTATATTCAGTTCACCAAGGACTGAAAAAGGAAAAGGTTTGTGTTGGTGACACATGATGGCCAAGGTGTCACAGAAACTATACCTTCAAGCTAGCTTCATATGCTAAAGGGGAATCAGAGCAATGTGAGATCTATAGGAAGAGAGTTAAGAAGTTAGAAGTTTTAATGAAGGCAGGAATGAGACCAGAATTCCATTTTTCTTTGTCCACTTTTGACAGTGTATTTCCTGTGCTAGCCAGAGTGCCAAGGCTCAAGACAGACTCAAAAGGATGAAGAGTGTAGTAGCATCCTGCTAATGGCATAAATTTGTCTCCATGTCTCCTGTTTCACCAGGAAAAAAAAAAAATAGTGAATCAAGATGCCTTCGTTGCTCCCATAAATAATCCCAAACTATATTAATTGCAAGAAAAAATATTATGTAGAACGGTGTGAAATCCTTGAATTAATAAACTCAGATGCCCTCTCTGTGTTAAATGTAGCAATTAGAAAAATAGGGATAATATGCTTAATTTATACAAAGTACATTTGTGGGTTTTTTCCCCCAAAGTTCGGAAATAAATTTTATTGGAAGATGCATTGAAAACTCTCATGACATCTGGAATATGGAGATCTAATTGCTGATTCAATGGCATTGCGAACACGCAAACATATTTCCTTGGTGAAATGTCAAAAAGGCAGCAATCAAAATGAAGCATTTAAGCATTAAAATGAAGAAATGATGACGGGGTTGATTTGTAAACATTTATCTCTAAGCTTACTTTATGAAAAAGAAGGAATAAGTTCAGGAACATGATGGCAAATGTGCATATTCTAAGTCCTCAGTACTCTGAGGGCATGGAAGTCTCAAGATGCATGGTGGGTTCAATTAAAATTTGTATTTCCCTAAATTCTGATAATCCCACTTGGCTTTTTTTTTATGTGGGGTTTATTGCACTTTAAAGAACAGCAAGATGTTGCAAGGGGATTAGGGAAGGAATGGGCTGATTTTTCACCTTCAGCTTAGTTATCCTAAGATGGAGCATTTCTGTATCTTTGAAATCATCCTTTTTAATGTGTTTTGGAGTCATTGCTTGTCTGATGGTGTTGGTTGGTGACAATACTTACTTTCACTTGTGTTGAGTGAGTCAGGTTAGAAGCCTCTGGTCCTGGGCGCCTGGGTGGCTCAGTTGGTTAAGCGACTGCCTTCGGCTCAGGTCATGATCCTGGAGTCCCGGGATCGAGTCACTCATCGGGCTCCCTGCTCAGTGGAGAGCCTGCTTCTGCCTCTCTCTCTGCCTGCCTCTCTGCCTACTTGTGCTTTCTCTCTGTGTGTCAAATAAATAAATGAAATCTTTAATAAAAAAAAAAAGGAAGCCTCTGGTCCTGGCATCATTAAACTTTGGCCTGACTTTGCAAATCCAACCATTCTCTGGAGCTAATTGTTCAGAGGGCCGTTGGTTATTCACTCCTATTATATTCTTGGAGGCAGATTATGATTTCGGCATACACCTCACGTTTGCTTCTTCTTCTGATAGAAGAAGCACCTAATAACTGTTAACTGGGGCAATAACTATCAAACCAAAGTGTGTGAAGCCACCTCACAGAGAAGGCAAATCAACTTGTTGCTCAAATAGTGTTCCTTTGTGCTTGCTTGTCCAAATCTCTACTTTCTAGAAAAGCAGTCCAGAAAGAAGTTTCCAGTGAAAGGGGGAAATTGTGAAATCAATGAAATCTTCCATCTAAGGAGGAACTCACAATGATCTTGGCCACTAAATGAATAATCTCCTCTAGATGAATATATTTTCACTGTCCCAAATTATGCCAACCACATACAATAACACCCCGCTTCAACGAAGACCTGATAAATAAAGAAAATCTGCTTGAGGAGCCAAGTTGCCTTCCCCAGAGCAAACATTTGTAAGGTCTCTACTGTATTGTGCTTACAAATAACATTTATTTCTGTAGTGTAAATATGCAAGAGTTCATTTTAATAAAAAGTAAGTCCTAAAATAAGATAAAACCCATGACTAGACTTGCATTTGAAGATTTAGAGTATATTCATCTGCTGGTTTTCTGCATAAATATTCATTGGTTTTGAGCTCTCAGGTGTTGGAACTTTTAATCTGCATTCAGATGGAGGTACTTTAATCAGAGAGTTCATAAAAGTCTGCAACTTTCCCCCCCCAAGGAAAAAAAAACCCCAGCAGAATAGAGGGTGCTAGGGCCTCAAAATAACCCACGAAGCTGAACTGTATTGCAGGCGGGGGGGAAGTAAACACCAAATGCCATTTTGTACCATAATATCAATATTCTATTAAAAATAAATCTCTTGCTGTTAGACCGAAAAGTCTCAAAAACCTGTCACTTGACTGCAGTCTTCAGAGATGACTGATAATGGGTAAAAAATCCCATAGCATCTGTTTACCATGTACTCGCACAAACTGTTAGGAATGTTTTTAAATGTCAGTAGTAATGTATGCGTGTGTATGAGCTATCACAGGGCAACGTCGCCACCAAGACGGCACTGGGGACTGCTCTAAATTAGGTAGGTCAAGTGAAGAAGGTAAGAGGAACCCTTGGAAAGGATGTTTGTCTGGAAAAAACAAATCTGAACAGCAAATGTTAATACGTGAATGCCTGGGAAAATCCCTATCAGATTTTTTTTTTTTTAAGATTTTATTATTTATTTGAGAGAGAGAGAATGAGAGACAGAGAGCATGAGAGGGAGGAGGGTCAGAGGGAGAAGCAGACTCCCTGCCGAGCAGGGAGCCTGATGCGGGACTCAATCCCGGGACTCCAGGATCATGAGCTGAGCCGAAGGCAGTCGCTTAACCAACTGAGCCACCCAGGCGCCTCTCCCTACCAGATTTTGAATCAAGCTTTCAATCGCAGGAAGGCTTATGAAGACCCCAATGCTAAGGTCAGTTTTGAGAGAGCAGGGGGTGGAGCAAAAACATTTTGCATTCGATGTGTTTTGCATTAACAGGCTCTCAGCTTTCTCTTGGTAACCTAAGCACATATCAAGAGAAGGAAGTCATTGAGGTACAAATGCTGACTAAACAGTGTAACGGTGACAGTGTTGTTAGCAGCTGCTGTATTACTTGAGAATTCTGTGCTGTTTTAACTACTTCCAGCGGGAACACTGCATATTGTCTGTCCCAGCAAAGTCATCAGGACTTCAGGCAGTCCTGAGAAAGAGCTTTAGAGCAGTTAGCTCTTTCTCCAAAACAGTAACAACAACAACAAATAAAACAGAACAACAACAACAACACGCCAAAAGACGTTTGGTAATTGATTTTGATAATGGATTGAATTTTTTCTGATCTGGTGATGTTCCATGAGGGTAATATGGCATATAGATTACTGGAGGATGTAGGCGTCAGAAAGAACAGAGAATGAAGTTTGGTTCTACCACTTGTAAGAGCGCAGCGTTGGATGTGTTTAATGTTTCGTGTCTCTGCCTCAGTTTCTTCTTTTGCAAAATGGGGATGATCATGAATAGCACAGCCTTGTGGGGTCATTGGAAGGATTCAATGATGCATGCAAAATGTCTTCCTCAGCACTCTGTAAATGCTCCAAACAAATTCAGGGGAAGACCAATGTGAACTAGCGAAAAGCCTAAACTATGCCATGTTTTAACATAAATGTGGGCTCATTATTTTCAAGTGTGCCTGAGAATGACGCTAGGCCATCTAGAGAGTCTTACCTTAACGATTCAGCGGCGTGATTCGTAATTCACATATCAGAGCTGCTGACCTCTGCTTATGTCATGAGAGGTATGTTTATGTACAAAATGGTTCCTTCTCAGGTGCTTGCAAGAGTAAGCTTCCTTTCTGATCTTCTTTCCAATTAACGAATTGGTTTATTAAACTCCTTTTTGAAGTATAGAACCAAGGTCACCTTTGGAATCCTTGCATTCTGGTTTATATTTTCAGTTGTGATGTTTTAACTAATGTAGTTTTCTTTTGTTTGGTAGTCATGTACATTGCAGAGGGATAATATATAGAATCAGAGTAAGTGATTTCTTTCCATTTATCCAATCTTATTAGTTGGGGAAATATTCAGAAGGATGCTTAACCTTCTTGGTTTTTTCATGGCCCAGTATAAAATTTCTCATACCACGTGTCCTATTGTAGTATCATTACTGAAGTATGCTCCATACCTAACTTCCGAGCTAGCATATGATTTCTACCAGAGCAGGGACCATGCCTTATTTACTGGTGCAATGTATAGTCTCCAAACAATGCTTGGCACTTCGGACAATCATTTATCTTTTGTTGGCTGATTATAGCTATAGTGGTAGAGTGGTGATGGAATTAGTAAAGTCAGTTCTTAATGCTTTTAGAGCAATCAGCGGATTATGTTTTGGGTGCTAGATATAACTTTGGGGCTCAGATTAAAAACACTGTCAATACCTCTTCAGCCTACAAATTTTTCCTTTGCTCATTCAACATTTTTTTTTCCCACCAAGCCCTGTGTGCCTAGCCCTGTGCTAGATACTAACGATAGATATGGCCCCTGGCTGCAGCCGAGGGAGGTAGACGGATGAGTAAAGAAATGCAGTAAAGTGGAACAAGTGCCCTTACAGAGGATAGTGAGAGGTTAGAGACAAGGAGGTGGCCCGGTCTATTTGAAAGGCACAGGAAACACTTCCTGCAGGAAGCAGGTGAGAAAATCTCAGCAGGTTTTGCTGAGCAAGGAGAACGTTTGGCTGGGGGAGAGTGTTCTGGGCCAAGCGAACCAAATACAGACCACCTGGCTCAGCAGGCATGGTCTGGGCGTAGGAGTGAGGTAGGCGCTTGAGAGATGAGTCTGGAGAGGTGAGTGGGACCAGTCTCCTGGACTAAGGAAGTTGAACTATATCTCGTAGGTGGCGAGTGGATGCTCGAGTAAGTTGTGGCATGAGTTAATTTTCATTTTTGGAAGCATCAAATGTTAGGACTGGAGGTGGATTTAGAATAAAGGTTACCTATTTTACAGATGAGGAAATTCAGGCCTATAGACATGAAGTAAGTTGGAGGCGATGGTGCTTAATAGGAAGATTGGGAGATTTCTAGGGGGACTGTTTGTGGTCAGAATTGGGTCTGGCCATCTTATTAATTTGTATGTCATCAAACAGGTCAATCTCTCTGAGCCTCTGTTTATCCATCTTTAAAATGGTGACTGTGATTTCACCTGCCTTACGAATGAGTAGGCAGGTATTGTCATGGGCTGAGTTGAGACAATGTGTGAAGGCCTTTGAGAGCATGATGTGCTGGAGAAACATGAACATTATTTTGTTAAAAGCTTGGTGTTTGGCCTCTGGTTGCCTGGGTTTGAACTTTGGCCTCTCTGATTCTGGGTTATACATGGAGATAATAATAGTATCTACCTCAAGGGTTGTTGTGAGCATTAAGTGGTAATGCATATAAAACACAGTCCCCTGCATATTGCAAGCTCTTAGTAAATGCTACCCATTATTAATGTATTATTTTAATTAGTATTAGTCTGATATTCTTTCCAGTATACCCTGCTGCTTTTCTTTGACCCTCTCCAAGACAGCTTTAAAGCCACAGAGATCTTGGACTTGATCAGATGTAGTTTTCTAGACATTAAGATGATGAGCCATTTGCTGGGTGATGGCATGTAGACTGGCTGTTCAGTCCTATACCATGGAACGTTGGGCACCATTTGTAGATCTCTACCAAGCAGTTTGTGGAAGCCTTTGGCTCTAACTAAGGGGTTATCTAAAGTTACCCTCATCACCTCATCTTGAGTCTCAGTGGTTGTACGAAGAATTACAATCTGGAAGGTTAAATCTTCCACCCGCCACCCCCTGTTACTGTTCCTTTAGATGCAGTCTTGCCATTTATATTCACATGCTTCAAATGATTAGAACACCCAGTAAGTCCATTTTAACCTTAGTAGCAAAACATAGCAGTCCTTAAAATATGGCGATACATTTAAAATTATTGCCATACTTACGTGATACATTCCTGTCACTCAGTGCCCTGACTCCTTATTGAAGTATTCTTCCTGGTGACGTATTCTGGGTTGCCCACCTTCTTAGAGGGTGAGGAGTATTTGGTCACTTTCTGTCATTCGCTGGGTGAGGTTTCATTGGTTGTTAGGGGAGATGCTAGTTCATTTTACCCCAGACTTCAGATTCTTTTCTCAACTTTATGGGTGAGGATTAGAGTCCTATTTGGGGCATGGAGGAATCATCTAGGCTCTCACCTGGGCAGACAAAAGAGTTGTAAGAGAGGATGGGGAAGAGAATTGTTTCTGTTTTTCTAATTGCTATACATCTAACAATGATACTAAAGAAAAATTTGAAAATATAGGTAGGAACCACATATAACCCTATATTCACACATCTATTGGCTTTGGTTTTGCTTATTTCCTTCCTATCATTGTCCACGCATATACACATTAATACAGTGTGACAAGTTTGAATGTTGATTCTGGTTTTGGGAGCTGAGATCAGCATTTGTTATTTCTGTTACTGACGTGTAACTTCTCAGGATCCATGATTTACTCATGCAACCAAATACTACTACTACTACTACTATGTCATTTATTTAGTTCTTAGTACTTATGGGCACTGTTCCAAGGGCTTTATACATTTATCAATTCATTTAATTTTCATAACACCCCTTATGACATATGTCCTCTTATCATCTTCTCACTATAAAGAAGGAAAACTGAGTCACAGTAAAGCTAAGTAATTGGCCCAGAGCCGTTGAATTGTAGTGGTAGAATTTGGACTAAATGCCCAAGCACCACACCAGACTGCCAGGTGATGGGAGATCTGAGCATGCCTCACAGAAAAGGCTCTGCTATAGGACAGTGGTCTGGACTTTCTGTCATCTACCCCTTTTTCTGTATGGAGGGTGCTAGGAAGCTCATTCCAATGAAATGCAGACACACAATAACTTGGGTGAAAGGAAGTCAAGAACAATGTGCAGAATTTGTGTTTGGTCTAAACATTATTTACAGAGCTATTATTATAGACAAGGAAATTAACTAGGAATCTAGTCTTTGTCTAACTCTATTTCTGGGGACTCATTTGGTCCAATATGGCTTCTTATTGTTCCTTTATGGCTGGATTTTTTGTAAGATCGATTTATTTATTTATTTATTTATTTATTTATTTATTTATTTATTTGACACAGAAAGAGAGAGAGCACAAGCAGGGGGAGCAGCAGAGGCAGAGGGAGAAGCAGGCTCCTCACTGAGCAGGGAGCCCGATGCGGGACTCGATCCCAGAACCGATGCGGGACTTGATCATGACCTGAGCCGAAGGCAGATGCTTAACTGACTGAGCTACCCAGGAGCCCCATGCCTGGATTTTTATATGGTTTCTTCCTTCCTTCCTTTCCCCCCCTTTCTTCCTTCCTTCTTCCTTTTCATAATGGCACACTTACTGATCCTGATACTAGCCATATTTGTATAACTCCTTCCACACATACCAATTTTTGTGGGGCTCAATTAGCATCCTTGATTATGGAAATTTTCTCCAGGAAGAACTGGAAAGTTGTCATAGAACTTAAGTTTTTATTCAGTTGAATCTTTATCTTTACCTGTATTTGCTATGTAATATTATATATATATCCATATACATGTGCACATGTGTCTATATATATACATATTTATTTGATATCATATTATATCATATATGATTCTTGAGAATTGTACTGAAATTTTAATAATCAAACAATGATCCACCCCCATCTCTTCTTTTTCCCCATTAGATAAAAATGTTCCTAAACAAAGAGTTCTATGGCATTGAAAATCTTCAAATACAGAAGAAAACTGGTGCTTTGGTTTATGACAGCCTTTAGAAAGGCTCCTGATCCCCTCCATTTCCACCTGTTTTTATTAATTGAATCTTCTAAGCACAGGGTGCATTTGAAACTTTTCAAATACTCTGGCCACAACAGCTAATGGTGGATGGAGCCATGGTTAAGAAGTTTCTCAAGGCTAATCATTTTTCAAAGGGGGGGAAATAAAAACAAAAAACCCCAAGTAGATTGATAAAAAGGGCATGATGTTCTTGATGAGGCAGGCAAAATCTCAAGGCATGGCTCATCCCCTCTTTTAATTATCCAGTTCATTTAGTCAGCTGTGATCCAGGACTTTGGGAGGTCACCTGCAGTGCGAAAAGAAGGCATGGAAGCTATTGACCCACAGTTTGGTTCAAGGGTGGAAAATGGCCCCCCGGGCTGACTCGTCCTTTTACAAATGGAACCTAGAGAGAAGGGCTCTGGGTGTGATATGTGGTGCCGAGAAGTCCTCCTGATGCCCTGAGCTTTCCTGAACCTCATCATAAAAATGTAATTGTATCTGAGAAATTGGCTGGTCAGCCAGCTTTTGTGATGGCTCATTCACTTGAGCAGAGAAAGCTCCAGAATAGAAAGTTACAGGTAATGTAACTGGAATGCTGCCCTCGGGAAGCCATAATTAACGTTGGCAGTGTTGTCAGACCCCCCCACCTTTTCCCCACCTCTGCTGATTATTTGATATACATGGGTGACCTTTTGGGGATTCCTACCATCATAGCTAAACAGCCTCTGAGACATTATCTTCAGGCAGGGGAAAGGGCCAGAAAAACTCACCTAGTTCCTGCCTCACTATCTCTTGAGACTCACTTGTCCTAGGATGACTAAGGAAAGTACCTGTCTCAGCCTGCTACCAGGCTTCTATTCAATCCTCTCGAAGTCACACATCCCAGTTAGGCCACTCACCATCCTGTAGACCATTTGAGGTATGTTTCCTCCACGGAACCAGAGAAATGATTTTTGTCCCTTGTGTAACTTTAGACTGCAAAGGACATTACTGATTAGTTGACCTAGAAGACTTTTTGGTCAATTTACCCATGTAAAAAGTGATTGTGTCTGTGTGTGGTGAGAAGCCAGGCCCGGGGAATGATTTAAATTACTATGTCAACACTCACACAAGTCGGTGAAGTTAGTCATTGTTAGATGATGTGCTGTTGGCATCTGCAATGGGTTGTAGGGCCAGCCAGATCTGGATCGGAGTCTGGTTCTGTCACTTACAATGGGCAGGCACTCCCTGTGGGCCCCTCACCCAACCTTTCTGACCTTCCTTTTTCTTTCCTTATCTGTAAAGTGGGGATAGTGATGACTCATTGTGAGGTTCAAGAGCAGCCTTCGTTGCATAACCAGCCAAGGGTGTAAAACAATAACACCTTTGAGCTCATCGTCCCCTTGGTTTGGTTTCAGTCTCATGGAGGCAAGGGGAGGTAATAGTTGATTTATTCAAGGAGCTCTGTGGGTCCCCTTGGGAGACGTGGGTGGGGCAGACAGATATATGAGCCACAACCCCTCAGCTCAAGGAACCAAGGTGCTGGTTGCCCTACTGAAGACATATGCTACATTTAGTAACATGGGCTATGTGCGTGCGCGCACACACACACACATTCTTCTTACCTGAGCCTCTAATATTCTATAAAACTTTTCAGCAACTTTGCAGATTTGATGCCATTATTTGGAAATTGCTGGTCTTTCCTATAGAGATAATGACAAAGAAAGGGGATTAGGGTGTAGGGAAGGAGAAAGGAAGGGGGCAGGAGTGGAACAGCTTCTGCCAAAAGAGAAGGTGGCCAGCCACGTATCCTTCAAACTAATGGCAGATGCCTTAGGGCATGTGTTGGTGCTTCTCTGGAAGACTCAGAGGCCAGAAGTCCCCAGCTCCATATCATATAATCAGTAAGGCAGAGAATATTGGCCTGGAGACCAGCATGGGGAAGGGGGTGGGGAAGGAGCCTCCGCACGTTTGCTGTGTGACAAAAACAAATTTATAGTCATTTTGTCAGCACTCTAGTGGAGGGAGGACCTGGCAAGTTTCTCGAGAGCCCAGAATGATAGTGTTAAGTGGGAGTTAATTATGGGATCCCCATCATGATTAATTTAAGATGTGTAAAATACCATTGTAGGACTCTGTAGCAGGGGGTCATTATTCTGCACGCAGTTTGTGTTGGTCGTAAAACATATTTTGAGATCTTTTCACAGTGCTGCCCCAACTTTAGGCTGTCTGATCCAATATTTTCTAGGAAGACTTGTGTTCCTAACTGTGAATTTCAGGGGTTTTCTGGACTCTCATCCTGTGTTTTCTTTCCTTCAAAGAGGGAGTGTAAAGTATTTACTCTGAGGATTTGCAAGACCTGGGAGGTTTTCTGAAATTCTTGTGCTGTCCTGTGTTTACCATAAATCTGAGACAGTGATAAGATCAGCAAGCTTATTTATGTATGAATCCAAAACACGGATACAATTTAAACAGAGCATTCCCCCCTGCCCCCTTGCTAGCATCTCCCACCACGGGTTGAAAATGATTCTCACAACTGCGGTGGACACTCTGTTGCATTGGTAGATATTGATTAGTAACTTAGATCAGTAAGTTGTTCTCTGTACTAACATTTGCATCACCTTCCTAAAAAATGCCTTTCTACCTTCAGCTCCCTCTCCAATGTTACTTGAAGACCGTGTCTGGCCAGCAAGTGAGAGCCCCCTGCTCTCTGTCTTTCTAGAAAACAAGTCACTTCCGGGGAAGGCGGGTAGCTCAGGGTTTCGAAGCTGCTCTGGACAGGCACTCGGATTGCGGGTCATGCCATCGACCGTCAACGTAAGGTGTCTCTTGGCATCGATAGCGTGACTCTTTAGGAAGTGATAACTTTAAAAATGTATGATGAGTACCACTGAATTAAGACAGATGGGCTGATTTGTGTTATTCCTAAAATAACTGGCAAGTAGGTGTTTATCTCATTTTACAACAGGACCAAATTGTTTTTGGAGTGATTCATTTGTGATCCCAGCTAAGCTGTACTATTAATTTACTTTACTTCTGACTGGTGTGTTTGCCTCGGTATTTATTGTGTTTCACATCAGGGTTGTGGAACGGGGGTGAGGCTGTAGTGTCTCCACATTTGCATTTCAGTGCTGGGGTTATGGGCCAGCCTGGGAAGGTAGCGCGCCCAGGTGCAATGTGGCTATTGGAGGTGTATTCATAGCCCTCCCAGGTGTGGAACCCTGACGATTATTGTAACCTTCCAGTAGGTTCTCCTGCCTCCAATCTCTCCCTATCCCTGTCACCCATGCTGGACACTGGTGCTTGAGTGGTATGTTTAACATACAAATTAGATTCCATCACAGCTCTCTCTCACACTCTCTCTCTCTCTTTTCTAAAGCAAACCCTGATTCCTACAGGGACCAGGCTTACCAAAGGCATGGACCCAAGTAGGTGCTTTAGGGCCTATGGTGACTAAGTGAGCATACTCCATCCAAAAAGAGCCAAAGCTATGCCAGCTATTGGGAAAGTCAGCCCAGCTTCTTAAGGAAAGTCAGAGATCCAGGTTTATGCAGAATGTCTTGATTCTGAAAACTTAGCATAGGCCAAACTAATTGCATCTTTTGCACAGTTTTGCACTTTGAATCCCTGGCTCATAGTTGCTCACTGGTCCCCCATTGGACCTCAGGATGATGTCCAAACTCTTCAGCATGGAATATGCAACTCTTAATAATCAGGCTTTGTTTCTGTGCTTATCTACTGCATTGCACTCCATTCCCACTAGTCTCTATGCCATTCACACTGAACCAGCTATCATGAAACCTTCCATAATGCGATGAGTGGGTTCCGACTGTGGAGAATGAGGGGGCAGGGGCATTGGCTATGAAGTGGAGGAAAGGACTGGGGAGAACTTGGGCAGCTAGGCACCCGGGCTTCAGAGACCCCACTGCAAGATCCAAATGCATCCCAGTCCCATCTGTAGTTTTGTACCACATGGTGGCAAAGGTCGACTCTGGCTTGGTTAGTGACAGGAACCATTCTGGGTGGCTGGAACTCTCAGGATAGCAGCAGTCATTCCAAGAATCTCTAGCTAGATGTCATCTGTTTTGTTGGCCCACTCAGGAGCAAGTGGGATGAAAGAATACTTGGTATGTGGGACCCGTGTTAACATCCCTCTGTGTGGGAGAACACCATGTGCACACATGCACGCACAAGTACACCAATAGATACGTGTGCAACACACAGAGCAAGAATCGTAGCTGTCCCCACTTGAGAATTTGGGCTGGAGAGAGGAGCCAATTCCTAATTATGTCCAAATTCACATTATTGCATGACACACCACCCTGGGATTTTTCGGTGCTTGAAGCTGCTGAAATGCTAACACGACGCTGTGTTTAGCTTCCGGGCTTTTGTAAGGACTCTTCTCTCTGGTGGCATCGCCCTGGTTAACTCTTCTTAGTCCTTGGGATACAACTTCTATTTAACCACCTCCTCGAAGAGAAGAGGTTAAACCACCTCTTTGCAACCCTAGGAGGAACCAGGTGCTTCTTCAGAATTCTTGGTGTATCTGAACAACTAATCACATCTCTGTAATTGGTTCATTCCACGTTGGGTCCCAGGTTAGGCCTCAGTTGCTCAGGCATAGGGACCACATTCTTGATACCTGTTTCTTTCCCCAGGACCTTGTGGTAACTAGTGAGTGTTCATTAAATGACTGGAAGGATGGAAATAAAGTGTAGCCAAATGGCTGCAGAAAAGTGTGCCGAGTAAGAATGAAGCCATTTTTTTGAAAAACAAAATATATATGTATAATATATGAATATGCTATATAATAGATAATAATAATGAAATAGATAACAATATGCAATAAATTAATATATTCATATACATATAATGTGCTCTGGCTCCTACAGGGGCACTAAGAAGTTAGCATACCTTCCTTTCCATCCCCCCCCCCCTCCACCAGCAACATTATTCCACATTTTAGTTTTGCTTTCAACTTCCTGGCCCAGAATGAAGGTCTTTATGACTGAGGCCTTTCTTGCCGCTTCCTGGCTTGGCCTGAAGTCAGATGCAGCAGAAAGGAACCTCACAAATAGGTCTGCTCTTGCCAGGTCCCTGGCCAAATTGAGAAGTCTTGATGCATTGAAGTTCTAAGCACACTGTCCCAGCGAACCCAGACTCCCGGCCTTTCTCTTCCCCTGCTCCCCCATCATGAGTACGAAGGTCCCTCGGCTCGCTTCTACCCCCTCAACTTTTCCACTCCCTTTGAGTCAGCGTCAGTGACGTCCTCTCCCAGAGACTTTGAGTCTTGAGTCTTGCTAAAATGATGTTCTCAGGAACAAAGGGAACTCAAGTTCAGGGTTAAGATGCTAAAATCAGATTGTTCTCTGCTGGCAGTAAATTGGTATATTCCATTCTCACCACTGCCGTAGATAAAATTAACCATGCGTTGAAATCATGGCAATAGGCAGTGTCATCAAAGCTTACTTGTAATGAAAATATGATGTTTCAAACCTAAACTCAGGAGTATAATGAATGTAGGACCATATGTTCCCCTCCCACATAGGGCTGCAGAGAGGAGATGCTATTTAAAATATAGAGCTGTGGATGGGGCTTGTGGTGTTCTCTGCTTTGCTCGCCCCTGGTCACCAGTGTGTTGTCCAGGAAGAGCCGGGGGAGGAGGGGCAGATCACAGGTGCCCAGGCCTGGCAGGGATGGCTCCTGGGTCTGAGGTGGTGCCGGCAGGTGTCTCGGTCCTTAGTGACCTTTCTCCGGTTGTGCTTAGGCAACTATGATAATAAGGAGGAGAAGCAGGAAAGGACCTGAGAGGAGCTCTAGTGCGTGTGACCCTCAAGACCTATGAGGAGGCTCAGGGTTCCTGAGGGCACGGTTAGTTGGTGTTCCAAGTAGTTTGAAACTCAAGAGACAGAGGAAGAAAGCATCATTGCAATAGCTAGAAACCCGTGTTCTCCCTCACTAGCTTTTTCGTGGCCAGAGCTGTCTCTCTGAAGGGGCTGAGTGCTGTCATGGAACCATGAGCTTTGGCCATCTTGCTGCTTGGACGTCTGATGCAGCTGCCTTGGAGGTCCCCTGGGTTCACCCCAAATCCTCGCAGTCACCCCGACCAGCAGTTATTACTAGCTCTGTTTTTCAGATGAGGAAACTGGGGACCAGAGAGATTAAGTAGCTTGCTGGAATGATGGCCAGCAAGCTGAGTTATTTTATACTTGTTGCTACAGGAGAGAGAGAGAGAGAGAGTATAAGCAGAGGAGTCAGATGACCTTGAATCCTCACTTTGCTATTGACTAGCTATAAGATCTTGCGCAAATCACTCATTCTTGGTCTTGATTTTCTCATCTTTAAAATAAGAACCATGCTTTATCTCAGAAGCCTTTATGGGGATTAAGTGAGAGATGGCACATAGTAGGCAGGGATCAGCACATAGTAAGTGCTCACTCAGTCTTGGTTATGAACATCATGCTGTTGCCTCCGCCAGGGTCTTTGGAGTGGCTCTGTGCTGTTTCCGAACCATCCTTCCCCACATCCCTGCTGGCAAGCCTGGCTGGGGTGGGACCAGATGGTGGTGTTAAATGTCTACTTTAAAAGAATTTTTTTGCAAAGATTATATGAAACAATATATGTAATGTTCCTGGTACATAGCAGGCATTCCATACCGGTGAGATTTTTATTCCTCTCCTACCCAGAGCTGCCTTCCCCTGGTACCGACATTGTTCTCAGGCCCCCGATGGTGGTGTCCGTCCCAGGTATTCCTGTAACCTAAGAAGGGGACTGGCATTTAGGACTCCAGAAATATGCTTCTGATGGAGGAACTTCGAGCCCCTTTTACAAGTATAAGAAGATGGTTTGGGATGTGTTTCAGAGAGTGAAGAGCAGGCAGAGTTTTGGGGAAGTTTCGGGGCCAAGGATTACGCATGAAGAGACATTCATGTCTCTTCAGCTCATCCCAGATAAATAAAAATGGATGAAAGCATCCATTTCTTCTTTTTATTCCTCTCTCTGTTAAAATATGTGCCATATTATCCAAATTAAAATCCTCCAACCGGTTGCTATTTGTAATTTTTTTTCTTTTTCTTTTTCTTTTTTTTGCCATATGTGTATACTATACCATTGTAAAGTTGGTCAGGTTTAGGCTTTCATCAGGCTTGTTAAAATAATGAGGTGCAAATGGATTGGTGACCCTCTTGGGCAGCTCCCTAGAGAAGCCCCTACACCTCTCCCCACCCCTTCACTTTCTCCAACTGAAAACTTGGTACAATCCTGCCTTCAAAGCCAGGACTTTTAGGTCTAGGGAAACAGCTGATTTGGGAGAAACCTTCTAAGGGCTTCTTTCTGGTGAAGTGGTGACCCTGAGACCCAAAAGGGCTTCTATTTCAGACCTGCCTCTTAGCTCTTAGATCGAGAGGCTTTGTCATCCAGCGGTGGGGGCAGCGTCTGGAGGTGGGAGGAGGAAAATGTCTGTGGCTCATCTTCTTGGTTTTGATCAAACGTCTTTTAAAAAGGTTTCCTGACAAAAGAGCCTCCCTCATGCCGTCAGGGAAAGCAGGCTTGGCATTCCATTTTATGTTGAGACAATGCAAAACAAAATCCCTCCCCAATGACTGCCTGATAAAGGAATAAATTGACTGTACAAGGTGATGTGTTTGATAGGTCATTCTCACCGACGCACTAGAAACACCTTCTATTAAGAACAAAATGAGGACAAATTTGTTATGCACCTTTTGTTATTTTTAGATTGCATTGACATTTTTTTTTTCAGGTTGGAGCCTATTATCCTGAACTTCCTAATAAACAGGAGTGACTTAGAAAACCTTTCATTGTGTTGACCTTTACTTAATTTTCTATGCAAGTGAAAAAAAAAATCTATTACGGAGGACCAATCAACACTTGAAATATCTTGTGTGTATATGTTATGCTTATAAATAGATACAAGTAGGGGCTTTTGAGTCTATTTTTATCAGCTTGCGTAAGGGTAAAGGGCTCATTTAAAAATATATATGTATGTCTCTATATTTATCTGTTTCTGAGAATGGCGTAAAATTGTTCATTTAGGACCATTGTGGTTCTAGAGATCACGTGGCTGCTGAAATGTTAAAACCGGTAGTGTTCTAAAAATAATAATATTCCACTGTGGCTTGCCTTTGGTGAAAGCTCTGCATAGGGCAATTAGACAAACACGATGTTGTGGTGCCGATTTCCTCTTGAGCAGAAGGCCGAGGCTGGCAATGAAGCTGAAAATGTTTGCAGGGCCTGAGACACACAGAGCCAGGAGAAGCCCACGTTGGAGACCAGCACCTTTTAACATTTGGAAATCTTTCTTTTAATTTTCTTCAAACGTTCCAACTGTAGGAGGGTGGGTACCGCAGCCGTTCTTTGTAGCTTCTCTTCTGGCAGGCCGACAAGAAAATCAGAATGCTGCTGGAGTCCCTGACTTGGCCCATAAATAGCGACAAAGTGCTGGGTTTTGAAATGCCTGCGTAGCTCATTGACCGCACGCGATGGCGGGGATGCTAATGGTTTCTGTGGCCTGCAGGTGACAGGAAGATTTCTGCAGGCAGGGCTTTGTTGTAAATTCAGTCTGCCATGCCGCCTGCTACCATCAGGGGTAGTTTCCAAGTGATCGCAGGCTTTTTGAGTTATGGCAAGGGGCGCCAACATGAATGATGGGTTTGGCCTAACACAGCTGTTGCTCCCGTCATGTGGAATTCCAGAGGACGCGTAAAAAGAGATGGTGCTTTGGAGAAGTGAGAATTAGAAATGAGGCTCAACTTAAGGGAGCAGAGCAGGGACTTTTGTGATGACGCTGTAAGAATTGCTTAGAACTTGCAAGTGATGGTTCCAGAGCTGTGGCGGACGTGAGGATAGTTCATCCGATACATACCGATCTTCCTGATTATTACTATTTATTACTAATAGCAGTGACGTCTTGTGCCTGCAGGGGACTTTAGTTCCACAGGGCCCTCGTATCTGAAATCTCATTTCATCCTCATATCAAGTGGCAGATATTTATAGAGGGGGCAGTCTTCTTTCCCGGGGAGCCACCAGGCTCCTTTTGAAGTGTGCCAGGCGCTGTTGAAACTTAATTAAAAAGACACATTCTCTGCCCACTAGGCACTTATGGGCCAGAGAAATGAGAAAACAGCTAATGCTAAACAGGCACTAGGTGTCCCCCGAAAGGCCCTTTATAAATAAGGAAAAAAGGAGTGAAGGGTTTTTTTGTTTTGTTTTGTTTTGTTTTTTGGTTTTGTTTTTGTCTGTTTTTTGGTTTTGTGGACTTACTCCTGGAGGAATGACACTGATAAACAACACCATCCAAGGACATGAGTATGCACTTGGCCCTGTCCTACCTGGCACCTCGTGTAGATTCCCCCGTTCAGCGCTCACAGCCACCAGACAACGTTGGTCTATTAGTTCTGTTTTACCTAAGAGGAAAGTGCCGTGTTGAATGAGCCCGAGGCCATGCAGCTGGTAAAGGCTTTGGCTAAACTCGAATTCAGGCCACTTGGTCTTCGTGGAAAAGTATAAAACTCTCTGTATAGGGGGATATCATTACTTTAGGGTTCTGAAAGCCTTCCGGGACGCCCCCGCTCAGTACAGACTATTGACCAACTTCACTGTGTAGCCATCAACTTGGTTTTCTAAGCGTTGTGAGGACTAGATGAGAACCCAGTGGGGAAGGCAGCAAGTCCCTAGGGTGGGCTCCCCAAGCCCCCCTGCCCCCAGAATGCTCTACCTACGGCTGAGACAGAGTCTTTCAACCTAAGCAGAGCAGGGCTGTGGTGTGGAAGAGAGGTGGGATTAGGAGTCCGAAGGTCCGAGTTTGAGATTCCAGCGAGTTTGCCCAAAATCCTGTCTGTGCTTTAGTGTCATCCCTGTAAAATTGGGACTTTTATACAGATCTTGCCTGTTTCCTCATATTCCTTGGACCTGCCAAGCTTGTTCTCCACTCCCGGCCTTTGCATGTGCTGTTCCTTCCGCCAGGATTGCTCTTCCCAGATCTTCGAGTTGGCTGGTTGTGTCTCATCATGTTCACAAATCAGCTTCCAGAAAAGTCTTTCTTGACCACATGGCTGAAGTGTCAGCTCTCTACTCTTGAGTTTCTATTGCAAGATTTTATTTCACATTTTTATTATGCTGCTTAACATTCTTAGTATGCTTATTGCTTTTAGAAACGATCTTTTTACTTATTTGATAATCTGTGACCCCAAATGCCCTAGAGTGTCAGCTCCTGAAAGCAGGGACAGTGTTAACTACATAATCCCAGTGTCCAGAATTGTGCCTGGGGCAGAGAGGGTGCTTAATAAATTTTGTTGAAAGAATGAATGAGAAGATAAGTAAATGAGGGGTCTAGTTGGAGCGTTGTTCAAGATGCAGTAAATGAAAATCATATATACAAATTGTTGTAAATATCAAGCACAAATACAAGGAAAATGCGGAGGCAGATCTCGGGATATTTAGACACAGCCATGGCCTCTACCAGAAGACTTGCTTAGGTGGTCGCGTAAGGACGTTTCTCTCATCTGCTTGTGCCTGTTCCAATAACTGGGTTGCAAGATAATAGCTAACTTAAAATTAAAAGGCCTCCTCCCCCCTACTCTCCTTATCATAATGCTGGAACCGAGTAAGTAAATTTCTTGGATGTGTTCTTGATTGGAATTGAATAAAAATCAATGTAAAGTGAAACCCAAATCCTTCCTTTAGATCTTCCTTCAGACAAAGTTTCAGGTCTCTGATCTTATCAGGGAGGACAATCAAAGGGAGGATGTGTTGGGTCAGGCTTTGGATAAAAGGGAACTCAAGAATAGCCATTAATGATTTTTCTAATACTTGGTCAGCATTAAAAAGGCACCTCATTGGTATATGAAAACGATCGCATTTCTGGTAGCCACACAGGGTTCTCATCTTACTGGGAGCTGGTTAGAGAATCTCGTAGGCACACAGCCATTTTGCATCCTATTTTAATGGGAATGATGTGAATCCTGGTTGGTAATGTTCAGAATCTGAAAACCTTCCACCTACGGGCTACGCTTTCAGCTGAAACCGAGGTGTTTGTCTCTGCACATGACATATGCAGAATGATGTATGCCAAGATACTCAATTTTTTGCAAGCCATAGGATTTTCCTAAGCATGTATGACGGCTTTTGCTACCTACCCTTACCAGAAAAATGTTTACTTAAATATTGCACCATCCCCACAAGCACTTTTATTATTTACCGATTTAAAAAAAATGACATCATTACTTTTCTTCTGAATTTTTTAAAGCGACAATTGTGCAATTAAATTACTGAATTCATTTATATTTAATTGTGCTTTTGGTTTAATGTGCTATCGGGCGACATTTCTTTCTGAGGCTGTTAGTTTTCCACGCAACACGGAGAATCTAAGGCTATATCAAGGAAATATATTACATGGGCAAGACAAAGTCTCATTAGTGTTATTTATAGCATGCTGAAACCTCATTAGGCGAAGGTATGCTGGATTCAAAAATGCATTACCGGGAATGCTTTATTTTTTGTACTGGAGAAATTGCTTTTATTGTGTTTCTCTGTCACAAGCATAGTGGCTACTGGACATTTTGGTTTCTTAAAGTATGAAATAAATTAAGTTAGAAGAAAAGAGTAATTAATCCACTCGCAAGTATAGTCTCATCATATTAGCAGAATGGCCTCCACATGGTTCTAAGGAATTTCTATTTACCCACATACCTTACCCTTGACCAACCATTAATTTATAACTTGTTTCACCTCAGGTAAAAAGCAATATTTTTCAGGGCAGTAGTTTGCATCTTAAACAGTAATAATGTGCTTTTAGTGCATTTCAAATCAGGGATGAGTGAAACCTGAGGTGCAAAGTCGCAAATTGCCTAATTTAGGAAGTTCTATTTGTTCTAATGTGAGCCATATATTCCACCCTGCATAAATACTGTCCAGGAGGCATGCCAGAGGACTGTGATTTGAGGCAAATGGGAACAAAAGGATGAGTCCCTTAGTTGTCAGTCTTAGGAATGGAACTCATTTGGAGTGTGTGGTTGCCTGATGAGTGGGAGCAAGGAGACGCCAGAGTATTGCAGTTAAAATTCTGCTTTTTCCCTAAGACTTTGCTTTGCTGCAGGAAGTCGTTCAGACCTGGCCACTAATTTCCCGGCTCCATCGTCATCCTGACTGTGGTTGTTTATTGTCATCTGTCTTTGGGTGGAAGGCTATGTCAGTAAGGAATAATTTCTGCTGAGAGATGAAAGAAACTAACCATTGTTTATGATATGAGTACATTAAGTATTTACTTAGCAGGAGAAATAGGTGGTCTCAGGGTTTGTTTGTTCACTCAGCTCTGTCATTAAGAATTTCCCTCCCTCTTTTCTATCGTTCTCAGCTTTTTCTCTTCATGCTTATTGCCACATAGTTTCAAGATAGCTGCCACAGCTCCAAGCATCACATCCTCATACTAAGTGTTGCAAGCAGAAAAGGAAGGGGTAAAGTCTTGTAATTTTGTTTGTTTGTTTGTTTCTATAGAAAAGAAGCTCCTCCCTGAAACTCTGTAGGCTTCTCCTTAAGTTTCATGGGCCAGGGCTTGTCCATCTGACCCTATCTTCCCCCAAACAAATTACTACAGAGCAATAAAATTAGCAGGATTGGCCTGGGGCATGGAGAGGGATCCCTGTTCCCTAAAATCAGGGGTTTTCTCTGCAATGAAAAAGTGAGGTTATGGCTACCAACATTTGTTGTCTGACACAATGCAATTTGTAAGATTTTTTTTGCACAGTAAACATTTTTCCTAGTCCACACTTGTGATCATGCTCTCTGGGCCTAGACAGAGAAGATTTTTCTCATCTATACTTTTGCTTTCCTTCCTTCCACCCATCCATCCATCCATCCATCCATCTACCCACCCATCATTCATCCATCCACCTGCTTCTCCACCTACCAAGTATTTGAAGAATAGCTGCCATTTGCCAGGAATGTATTAATTGCTTTGTGGGATGCAGACGGAGATTCTGCTCTAAAAACAACCTTGATATATTTTGGAAATAAGATATATTTTGGAAATTATATGCCCAAGTAATTGTAATTCAAGATAGAAAGTATGAATTAAACTGGGAGTTCAGAGGTGGGAGAATTAGGGAAGCTTTCTGGAATAAGATGAGATTTGAACATTTTATATCTATCTAACATCCATATTAAACACAATGGCCCTTTCTGTAGCTTTGTCATTGGGAAAAATTTTTCATGATCCTCTCAGGAGTTATTTTTGACAGATTTCTCTTGCCCCAGCTTCCTGTGACTGCCAGGGGCACATCTAGGGGTGGAGTGGTCTCTGGTTAGGAAAGGAGTCTTGATAGGGCAAGAGATGGGTCTTGACGTTCTTTTGCCTTACTTGATAATGAGTGCATTTGAATTTGTGAATGAATTGGGTGGCTGGTTTTGATGAGATTGCTATTGGAATTATGTCACCAATGACTCCAAGTAATGCATCCAGGGCAAGATCACTACAGCAAAAACCAGGAGAAGAAATAGAAATCATCAGCCACGTTAACAGTGATGAATGATCATGGCATTGATGTGGTCTTTTTTTTTTTTTTTTCCTTTTGGAAGCAGACAGCCCTATACCTGGCTACATTTCCAAGACATAATGACATAAATAGCTTCTAGGTGTACATCTACAAATGGCCTTCCTGCCACCTTGGACTTGAAGTCAGAAACCATTTAGAGCAGAGGGGCAAACCTGAGGCTTCTAGGTCAAATCCAGCCTACAGTCATATTTTGTTGGATGTACGTGGTGTTTCAAAATCATGAAATTTCAAGAAATAAAAGTTCAAATTTGGGGACTTTATTTAAAAAATGGAAAGATATAGTCTGGATCCACAGCCCACACAGCAATAATTGCCCAACTGCTTTGAACGGGGCGTGACCTCTTCAGTTTGCCACAATACCTACCACTCCCTGTTGCCTCACACGGGAGCTGCTTGAGTCACTTGTCTTCCCTGGTGGAGAACAGATACTTGGAATTTGGCATCCCTGTTGTAGAGGTTTCAGTTCAGAATTAGGCAACACAGAACAGATACACTCTACCCGGTTAGAAATCATTCCACTTTTTTTTTAATTTTTATTTTTCAAAGTCCTCAGAGAAAGCTTACCACTATCTTCTAAAGGTTTTATTGTTTTGTTTGTTTTGTCTAAAGTCATGAATAACTTCATATTTGAATTGCTAATAGCCCTCTTTATAATGTGTTGACATTTCAGTTAGTTTTAAATGGAGTAAAACTATTTGGGCAGAGTTAATCTAGCTAAGTGTAAATTAATATGTTTCTTTAGAGCTATCCTGTATATCTATATGAACTCTTTCCACTGGGAGACATTTCGGAAGGCAATTAACTCTTTCAAAAACTGTCATTAAACTATCCCAAGTGGCTTGAAAGAGTTAACCCCCCTCCCAAGTATGCAATTAACTTCATTGGGGCACAGCAAATTACAATCTTGGAAAATTTGGTTGAGTTATTGTGGTTGTTACTATTGCTTTAAATAGTAGTAATAATGGATTTATGTAGTACCTTGACACCACAGAGCTAAAAACAATTACATTTAAATATAAATTTAATTTAATGTGAAACCATGTTTTGTCTAATCATTGCAGCTAATTGCCACCCTTTAGAAGCAGTTTCTACAACATTTTTATTAATGGTCTGATAGCAAGTTGGCTGCTTGGAAGTTTCTTGCACGAAGTATAGTGCAATGTGAACTTATGTGTGTCAAACATATCTTTTAAAATGTATTTACTAGCTGAGCTGATGTGTACATAATGTATGGCCCACTGAAGATTAGAAATGCCAGTGGAGTGAACATGTATTTGACGCAAATATGTCTGGAGAATGTTCATAAGGATAAGATGAAGGCCTCAAATAATGAAGTCAATACACAAAACAGTGAAAAAAGAAAGTTGGTCCTCTTGATACTTCTGTCAACTAGGAATCCCTGCTAACAATCAATAGGTGTTCAATAAATACCCAGAGATCAAGCAGTATTGTAATAAATAACGTTTGCAGTAATCTCCCTGGGGCCGTGCAAGATGGGTGATGTCAGAGTAACACTAAAGAAAGATTAAAATACCTTAAATGCTTTCTCCCTTAAGCCCCTAAAACAAGAAAAAATCAAATAATCAGTGAGAAATTAAAACAACAGCAACAACAACAAAAGCATAATTTTTTTTTGTATGCAGTGACCAGACAGAGTGATTGGGCTTAAAAGTTAGGAGGTCTAGTTTTTAGACCTGATTCTTCCACTTGTTAACTGTGGGACCTTAAACAAGTTATTAGACATTTATGAGCCTTTTTCAATTTCCCTCTTTTAATGCAGACAGATATTACATACATCTCATAGGGTAATTGAGAAGTTCAAGATGGTTTCTGTGGAGAGCTTACATCGTGCTGGGCACATTGGAGATGCTCGATGTGCTTCTCAAGGGTTAGTTCCCTTTACTTTTACATGAAGAAAAGCTTTTTTGCACCTTGAGTGTTAGGAATTTCCCAGAAGCAGCCAGAATTACTGTACCAAGCTTATGAAGATGATCTGCTTGTTCCTACCTGTGTTTCTTGCCTTGTCCGAGAATGCCTATCTGGCTACCAACACCTGGACCTTCTTTCCTGCTTATTTTCCTGATGATTTGGTCATTCTTGTTGCTGAGCTGGGGAAGGAGCTGGTGGGTTTGGGGCTGAGACTTAAAGTTACATTGCACTAAAGTAGGGGATTTAGACAGGTGTTTGGTTAGTATGTGTAGTTCAGGCAACATAATAGTGTCCGCTTGATGCCATATTCAGGCCAACTTCTTCCTAAAGGCCACAGGGTTGAGGTATTTCTAAGTGAAGCAGGACATACAAGCTTTTAGGTTAAAATCTGTTTTTGTTTTTTTCACTCTTGGGCCAAATGCTGTGTGGCCCATTGGTCTTCCCACCTGAGGCTAAGTCCTGTGGTTGAGATGGGTAGGGTAGATCAGTTGGCTTGGTGAGGGCGCTGGTACACAGATCTGGTGACTCAGGCTTGCGGTGGCAGACAGCAGAGCATCAGGCAAGTCGAGAAGTGGTGTGGAAGGGAATTCAGTCTAGTCACCACCTGTAAAGAGGGTGGAGAGCTCAGAGGGCAGAGTTGGAGACCCCTGCTGGGAGTCCCTCCTCCCCTCACACCTCACCTCCTCTCTAGGCTCCTGGGGCTTCATCTTTCTCCTCCTCCTCTGTGGGGATGCTGAACTCATCTGCCAGCAGCTGGGGGGGCAAATCTCTGGCTCTGTGCCACCACTTCTAAGGAGGGAAAGGTACACCAGGGAATGGGGTTTCAACAACAGGGGCTCCATGCGCCTCATCTCCCTTATCCCTCCCCTCTTCTCCCACATCCTTGAACTTGCTCCTCTCTCCCACCCCATGGCTCACATCTGTTGTGGAGGTCTAGGAAGGAAAAGAGCTATGAGCTACCCCACTTTTCAGCATCTGTTTTCAAGGTTGATGGTGGGGATAATAATTGAACAGTGTGTTTTAAATATAAAGTGCCATATAAATGCTAAATAGACTTGTAATTGATGGGCACTCTTCTGTTTCAGATACCATGAGGTGGGATGGGAATGAATAGATATAAAGATTTATTCCATAAAAATCATGACAAAGTAACACATTCATTTGTTCAACAGATTTTTATCGAGTGCCCGAATGCCTCCTAGCAGCCAGGCATTATGGTAGGTGCTAGAGATACAGAATGAGCAACCACAGAAACAAGAAACCTCCTTTCCGGGCACCTGGGTGGCTCAGTTGGTTGGGCGACTGCCTTCGGCTCAGGTCATGATCCTGGAGTCCCGGGATCAAGTCCCGCATCGGGCTCCCTGCTCAACAGGGAGTCTGCTTCTCCCTCTCCCGCTCCCCCTTCTTGTGCTCTCTCTCTCTCAAATAAATAAATAATAAAAATTAAAAAAAAAAGAAACCTCCTTTCCACTTCTGCCCGAGGAACTTATGTCCTGATGGGGAGAGATAGGCGGTGAGAAAAGGAATAAATAAGATATATGGTTTTATAAAATGGTGCTGAATGCAATGGAGAAAAAAATAAAGCCAGGAGGGGATAAAGAGATGAGGAGAGGTGGAATTTTTATATGGGGTGGACTAGATATTATAATTAATATTATATAATAATATTTACTATATTAATATTATCTGACAATAATGATTTCTTTCAGAGAAGTTTAGATTTTCAAAATTAAAATCTATCCCAACATAGGGTAAAGAATACATTTTCTGTTACATAGATATTCTTTCTAGAAATGGCATTTATGGGCACCTGGGTGGCTCAGTCAGTTAAGTATCTGCCTTCGGCTCAGGTCGTGATCCCAGCGTCCTGGGATTGAGCCCCATTCAGGCTCCCTGCCCGGCTGGGAGTCTGCTTCTTCCTCTCCCTCTGCCCCTCCCCCTAACTTGTGCATGAGCGCTCGCTCTCTCTCTCAAATAAATAAATAAATAAAATGAAATAAAATAAAATAAAATAGAGATGGCATTTATGATTGTGCCTCTGTGTGTGTGTGTGTGTGTGTGTGTGTGTGTGATTTTTTTATAGTTCCAGAGTCAGGGTTTCTGCTTTCACCAATTCTTCCAGACTCCACTAATTCACTAATATTTTTTTCAAATTCTTTCTAGTTCTTTCAGTCTTCCTCTTGCTATCTCTTTCTCTCAACATATCTCTTCTGTTCCTTAAGTTTAGTGGCATCTTCTGGCCAAAGTCATACCTGTATGTGTTCCTAGAAATTCACATTCACATTCATAGGCCCTTGAGAACTCATGGAGGAGCCTTAGGCTTCATTGGGTGGGCACAACTCTGTGAACAGCTGTGACACAGTGGTCAAGAACCCAGGCTCTAGGGTCAACACTGAGATCTTGGGCAAGGTATTTGATCTTTCTGGGCCTCAGTTTCCTCACCTGCAGTATGAAAATGTGATGTGAATTAAATGACAAGACCTAAGGAAAGCGTACAACAGGTTGCCCAACCTATAATATACTCAGGAGGTACTAGGTGCTCACCTCCTGAATTTTTTCTCATTATAAGTTTTGGAAGATAATTAGTATAGTATTTTATCATGTCAATCATCTGGTTTAATGGTTTTCAGATTGTTATTATTTTTTAAAATCAATACAAGGAACCTTACATTTTCCAAATGAAATCCAGCATGGAATCTTAGTACTAAGGAAGATAAATGGGATTAAGCTTGTTGAAATGAAAACAAGAAGTCTGGATCCTGCCCACTCAGCCTGTGCCCCTTGAGTCCTCAGTGTTCTTTTCTCTCCCAATAACAGCCTGTAAGACATTTTTGAGAAACCCTAGAGTTTGTTGGATCTTTTAGACCAACCAAAACAATTTATCATAGGGAGGCTGACTCTAATCTTCCCTCAAATACTCTGCATCCTTAAATTCTCTTTGTAAACAATGGTCAACCTTACCTCCTCCCTAGACAATCTTGGGGTGGGAAGTGGTAGTTTGGGTTTCTCACCTACCTGCTCCATCTCTTTCTTCTTTTGTATTCCATTGAGCTTTTCCTTTCCAAGGTCACCAGAGGCTGTCTAGTTGGCACACTCAATTTTTCATCCTGCTTTACCTCTATGCAGCATCTGCAATTGACCATCTCATCATTTGTGAAACTCCATCACCCTGGGCCCTGCAGTAGGGGTCTGAGATTTCTCAATAATGATAGCTTTGATTATGTCACTCCCTTTCTCAGAAGCCCTCCATGGCTCTCTATTTCCTGTGGAATCAAGTATATACTCAGCAATCAATAGTCAGGGCCTTTCATGGTCTATCTGATATAAAGTTTCTTTTTTAGGCCTTAAATTTTATGACTGCCCTGGATTATTGCCTGAACCTGCTCTAGACCTCCCTTACTGTGTTTTTAAAGTTGAGAAAGTTTACTTATGGCTGGGCAAAGAAAAATAAGGGTGGGATTAGGGAAGATATAAAAGGAAGGACCCTTCATCTGGACCTGGTAAGATAAGTAAGATTTAAAATGGTAGAGACGGCAGCAAGGGCATGACATGTTCCCTGCAGTGCATGAAAAGTGAGTACGTGCTCTTATCAACCCTACTAGATGGAAGTTATTTGAGATCATGGACCAGTGTGTTATTCATCTCTGGAGCCCCCCTAGTACCCAACTCACAACTCTGTTCATCATAATCATTAGTAAGTGAATGCTGAAAAGAAGAAATGACTAACAGAGTTTGAAGTCTAGCAAACTTAAAAAATTTGCTTGAGTTAATATAGTCAATTACTGAATAGATTAAACCCCTTGAAAAATGAAAACTAATATAGAAATGTGTTTTTATTATCTAAGTCCCTAATGTGTTTTTTGTTTTATAAATGATGCAATTATGTTATTACAGTGTATTTGTGTTCATTAATAATTTTGTCAGAGGAAAGCCAGTGTCCTGTTGGAATTATTTGTATACCTGGACTTTTAATCACGGCTTTCCCAAAGGAAGTTCTATCAGTTATTTATGTATTTGTGTATTTATTTATTTAGCCAAATAATGCTGCATCACAAAGCACTCCAAAACTTAGTGGCTTGAAGTAACCACTATTTATTATTTGTCATGAGTCTAAGGGTCATCTCTGTAGCTGTGCTGGTTTAAGCCAGGCTCCAATGATCTCGGCCGGGCTGAAACTTTTATCTGGGCCAGCTGGTGGGTCAATGAGGGGCTGGAAGGTTGGAGGATAACCTCGGCTCTGCTCTAAGTGATCTCAGGCTGGTTCAGGCTTATTCTCTTGGTAAAGGCAGAGGAAAAAGAGAGTGAGCAGGAGAGTACAAGGCCACTAGGACCAGATCTCTCTCTCACACACACACACACACACACACACACACACACAAACACTTCCACCATATTTTACTGAGTAAAGTAAGACAAGGCAGCCAAGAATCAAGGGATGGCGAGATAGATCCCACTTCTCATGGGAGAAGCCACAGAGTGACATGGCATAGGGTGTGGATACAGGGTACTGTGAGGGGCAGAGAACTGGGGACACCCAATGTTGCAGTCAGTCTGCCACAGAAGACCTACATGCATATCAGTTTTTCTTAATATTAAGAAAAGGACCAAAGAAGATGCACATTACTCTAGCTTGAAAGACCAGGAGCTTGCTTTTGCCTCATTGATACTCAAGCTGCTACTTGAAGGTGCTCAGAGTTTTACCATTCAATCTGCCCCTGCAGCTGATTTAATTCTTTAAAGGCTAATTCTATATTCTGTCCTTTTCATGCCCTCTTAGTCTCTTATCTTCTAACACAGGAAATGATAGATCAGTTGATTGGTTGCCTTTGTATCTATAATGAGTAGAGAAAATAAAAGACTTTGGGAAGTTCATAGGAAGCAGATACATGGAGAAATGAAAAGAGATATTTTTGGTTTGCCCCTTTCTTAGTTTGTTTTTGAAAGGCAAAATCTCAAAGAAAGTAGAGTGAAGTCTTGGGGATATTTTTTGGTTTGGGAAGGATATAACGAGGTGTGTAAAGGCATCTGTAGGGAGGCAGTGAATGGAAGTGCTGATCCAGAGTATTGGAAGACATGAGAAAGAAGGGACTGATCAATAGCTATTTTTCAAGTACGGAGCATAATTTGTGTCAGGCTGCTGAAATGAGTTAGTGCTTCATGGTTAATGGCTGTGAGCACATTCCTGTATTGCAGCACTCTCCAGAATGTTTGCCATCAACCATTCTAAAAGGCTAAGAGTGACTCACAGTCAATGTGAGTAACGCACTGGAACTTCATGAACTGGGACCTCTCCTTATCTGAAACCCTTCCCCTTGGACATTGTGTATCTGTACTTACGTTCGGTTGGGCTGCCTCTCAAATCGTCCAGTACTCTTGCCATCTTGTTTGGGTTGACCTTCTTTCATTTGGGGTTCTCATGGTTTCCCCACTCAGCTCTTTCCTAAGCCCTAAAGAAATACTGTCTCTTGCTATTCAAAGTGTGGTCCATGGACCAATGGCATAGATATCACCTGGAAGTTCATGAGTTTCAGACCCCACTCCAGATCAACCAGTGAGTCTTCATTTAAACAAGTTCCCCAGTGGGTTCGTGTGCTCAAAAATTTAATAAACACCACATTATTCCACAAACATTGATATTCACATCTGCTGTTTCTGTTCCCTCACTGTTAACCTCCCTCGGGCCCCTTTTTTTCTCTTACCTTACATTAGAAAAGACTCCTCAACTTTTCATTAACCTCTATATGAATGATTCCAAAGTGTCATGAGCTACACTAGCATAAATTGGCATAAAGTCCCATTAAAGTATTTTTTTTTCAAGATTTTGTATTTGCTTTGGTAATTGGAAACTGGAAATGGCTGTGGGGCCTTCTTCCTTTGTAGAGTGGTATGAGTCACAAAGCAGTCTGAAAATTAGACATTTATGAAAACAAAGACCACACCATCTTACCCTTGTGGGTCCCTAATGTTAGCAGAGTGGGTACTGCTTGTGATTGGAGGCATATTAGAAATATGATCTCATTTAAGTAGCTCCCACTTGAGTGAGTTATATCCATTCATTGAGTGTTTCTGTGAACCATGTGCCACACACTGAGCCAAGTATTAGGTATTCATGATACGATATAATCAGCACATCGGCCCTATGGATCATGACCCCCATTTTACAGATGATGAAAGTGAGGCTCAGGGAAGGGAAGAAAATTGCCCAAGTTACACTGCTGGGGAACTGCAAGATTTGAAAGAGACTGCATTCTTAAATCTATGTGATTTCTCCAACTGGAAATTCCTTCTTTTGGTTCTAAAAGGCTTTTTCCTTTGGGTTTAGTGGGCATTCATTTTTGAGAAGAGGTTTTACTCTAAGCTAATTCCTGACCTTCTTTCATACCTGGGCTCAGGTATTTTGAGTTCTCCATCCCCATCCTTGTCTTCATTGTCTGTTTCAAATGCCATGTCCGGCATGACATCCATTCTGATACCTTCCAACAAGATGTCACCTCTCTCTTTGAATTGTGTTGCCTGTGGTCCTCTGGAAGCTTTACTTAATTGTGGAATTGCCTGGCACCTTCACTAACAAGGACGTTCCATCCTTTGCTCCCCTCTGCATCCTTTGCCCTGCCTGGCACTGTGCCTGGCACATCACAAATAACACATATTTGTTCAGTGAATTGAATCCGAGCTGACTTCGCTTTGACAGGGACCTTGGGAGTGTCAGAATGCTGGGTGGAGGAAAGGTTGTTAACAGAGGAGAATTTCTCTACACAGACTATTTTACATGTTTTGCCAAGGGCCAGCCCAGATTTCTCTTAAAATCCAGACCACAAAGAATGGAGGCTGAGGAGATGACAAGAGAAGGCAGAGTCTGTTATAAAACCCCAGGAGCCACCTGGCCTGGCCTCCTAAGAAGAGGAGTCCACTCAACTGCTTTTGTTCCTGAAAAATCTCAACTAGAAAGAAAGCAAACATTTAAAACTTTCTCTTGGAAAGCTATTCTGCCTTTGATTTTTCAGAATGTCTTCAAGTGATTTGGGTCTATTTTTAATACCCGTGAGACATGATGTTGTAAGGAGAGCTAAATATAGGGGCCACATCCCCCTTTCTTTTATTCATTGGCCTTAATCTCCCTAGGAGGAAAAGAAAACGCACATCATATTTTAGCACAGAGTTGTGACGTTTGCCCTGATGGGCCCTGCTGAAAGGAAATTCATAAATACCGTGTTGGAAATAAAGATAATGAATGGATTCTTTTTGGAGAAAACGTTAAGTGGGAGTTTCTTTATGTTAAACCTCCCCTGTCTGCTGAAGACTGTGAGATAGTTCCTCTTGTTTTCCTCAGGGTCCTTTGGGGACAGCAGTCAGCCTGTGTTACTGGAGCAAGCTTCAGCACCCTACCATCGGAATCCAGAAGAGTAGGACACTCAGCCAAAAATAACACACGGCCTCAGAGCAGCAGCTATAATTCCGGTTCATTATATACTTACGAGGCTTATTCTTCCTCCTCCTTCCCTCCTCCTCCTCCTCTTTCTTTAAAGAAGGCATTAAACTCACGTTAAAAGCAAACAACTGTGTGAGTACCCATCAAACCAGAAGGAGGGACTAGGGCTTCTTAAAGCAGCATAAGCCTGGGAATCTGTGCTGGAGGGCTCTGCTCTCTGTCTTGTGTATTCTTTCATGCCTTTGCATTTCCCACACAGCTCAGGATCCATCATTTCCATTTGTTGTGAGTGGATCTGGGATGTGGCTTGGAAGAGTCCTTGGGTGTGTCTTCAACCTGGTGGCACGTGCCATCATGGCCTTTAGTTGTTGTGAAGGCTGATTAAGAGGGAAAGCAAATGGAGGTGTGGCTATCAGAATGGGTTCTGGAATCACCACTTAGTCCGGGTTCTACCTCTTCAAGGCCGTGAGAACTTTGTAAAGTTATTGAACTTTTCCATGCTTCCATTCCCTCATCTCCATAGAAGAGATAATGATAACACCTTACAGAATTGTAGTAAAGATTAAAGTGCACATCATGCAGTAGGTACTCAACAGCCCTTAGCCTGTAAGTCTACCATTGTAACAAAGGGTGGTGCCAGGGAATTTTCTAGACCAGGGACGTGATTCAGGCCCCTGGTTTAGTATATTTACTATGTCTTCACCATCTGCAGGATGGTCTTGGCTTAATTTGGTTTCTAAATTTGTTCACGGTCTTGATTCCCAGTGCTGTTTTAGGTAGGGTGGCAGACTCAGCTTTAGATGAGAAGTTGCATCTACAAGTGTTAGATCTATGCTCCATGTGGGCTGCCTCTTAGAGAAAAGGTGTCCCAGCCTCTGCTTCCTTTGCTGTTCCTCAGTAAACAAGAGCAGCCCACAACCCCCCTTCCTGAGAGATGGAACTGAAGCTGGAAACATTGGATGGTTTCTTCCAATGAGGTGAAAATAAAAAGGTCCTAGAGAGCACTCTTTCTGCCTGAGTCCAAGAAATACAGTCCCCACCCACTCCCTAAACCTTCCCAAAGAGGCTACATTTTTGAAACTCTTTGCTGGGCGTACTCTTATCCCTCTGTCTTTAAGAATGGCAGCTCTCCAAAGGAGCATGCCTTTGTTAAATGCCATTCAAAAGACCATCTCTCCTGATCTTGGGTTGTTCCTCCTCTGAAGGAGATCTTTGGGGAAACAGGGCCTCAGGGCTCTTAGGTCAGAAGGAGTCTTGTCCCCAAATTTCTCTGTGTATACAAATCATTAACTAGAATCTATCAGAGGAGAGTTTGTTTGTCTGTGTGGTGTCTTGTCAGCATCCATGGATATTTGGATTTGGAAATGCGTCTAAAAAGATAAAAGATTCCATAGGTCAGAGTACCATAAAGTCCTGGTGTTGTGGTCTACATTACTGTGGAAATATTTCATAAACTATTTTATTTAAAAACACTACCACCCAAACCCTTAAATCTAGATTTTATACCGAGGGTTGGGGCAGGGTCTCCTTGTTGCTCTTCTTAAAGGACACTGACATATGAGTGGGACTTCTAGAGTTGAACTTTGTTGGGGTAGGGGCGTGGGATGGAATGGATCCTTGAGGTAGTTAGTGCAAGTATGTTTCCTTCTCCATGGCTCAGATATTATTTGTAGCTGAACTGATTTGTTTACCTAGCTATTTCCCCAGAGGACAGTGAGGACAGGGCCTTGTTCTCTTTATCTCTTAATCACTCGTAACTGGCACCATCCTTAACACATAGTAGGTGTCCGATTCATGCTTTTAGCATCCCTGAGTAATAGAATGATACGAAGACACTACTTTGCAGCTGTTTACTTATAGAGAAAGACATTTGTCTTGACTTCTGTTATAGGACTGGATTTATCTCTGATGCCAGTTTGGAACTCAGAAAAACATTGAATTTGAATTTTGACATTTGGTCTGTCTATAAATTTCTGGTTTATTTGATAGCTGTAATAGGCACATTTAGAATATAAAATGAAGTGAATTAAATATGTTGTAGAGTTTGTCCCCCTACTCCTATTCTCTAAATGCTGAAAGTGCTAAACAAATGTGTGCTTAGTTTCATGGTTGCTAGGTTAATACCTGGTCTGCACCCGCAAATTGGTTTCTTTGTTGTAGAACCTTTAAAAATTATGGCTGTTCAGATAGCAGCTAAAAAGTATGAATTCAGCTCTTATTTTGTAGTTCCTGTCATAATGCTTTTCTGAAGAGAAGAATGAACAGCCATGTTTGTAGCAAGTGGTCTCACCTCTAAATTATAGGCGTAATTTACGATGGTTCGATTTGAGATTTTTTTTTGACTTTATAATGGTGCAAAAGTGATACATATTCAGTAGAAAACTGTATTTTGAATTTTGAATTTGGATCTTTTCCTAGGCTAGTGATATGCATAGGATACTCTCATGGTGCTGCATGGCGTCAGTGAGCTGAGCTCCCACTCAGCCATGTGATCATAAGGGTAAACCACTGACACACAACCATTCTGTGCCCATACAACCATTTTGTTTTTCGCTTTCAGTATAGTATTCAATAAATTACATGAGATATTCAACACTATATTATAAAACAAGCTTTCCGTTAAATGATTTTGCCAAACTATAGGTTAATTTGTTATGAGCACATGATAAAGTTAGGGTAGGTGTATTATTAAGCATATTTTGACTTACGATATTTTCAACTTACTATAAGTTTATCAGGATGTAACCCCATCATAAGTCAAAGAGGATCTGTATATTGTTTTTTGTGGTTTTTAGTCAAATCCTTGATGTTACTTTGACTTGGTTTTCATGATTTAATTTATTTTAGTTGGTAAAGATTATTCATCACTCATTTAATTCCAAGGTTATCTATTGATTCTTTTTTCCTCATTTGGTATTTGCTGACATTTTGTGGCACTCAAAATTGATTTATACAAAATCAGTCATCTAAATGTCCAGAGGAGATGTCTTTCACTTGTCATCAGCTGTTTTTCTGAACTAATAAGTAGACTAGTCATGTATGTTGAGGTTGCTGAATGACTGAAGGGCAGGAGTCCTTCCCTTCACACCAATTGTATCATACTTACAAAAATTCTTAAATAATTTTGAAAGTGAGATCACTGAGAAGGTTCTCCCAAGGTAGCACCAAGCAGGTTCTTGGTTGGGGACTAAACTCTTCCCTGTAACATTTTTTTAAAAAGTTTATTTATTTATTTTAGAGAGAGTGAGAGCGAGAGAGTGCACATGTGCGTGTGCTTGTGCGTGAATGGGGGGAGAGGGGCAGAGGGAGAGAGAATCTCAAGCGGACTCTGCACTGACCATGGAGCCTGATGCAAGCCTAGATCTCACGACCCTGAGATCATGATGTGAGCTGAAATCAAGAGTCAGACACTTAACCGACTGAGCCACCCAGGTGCCCCAACCTATAACATTGATCAGTCATTCTGTTCCTAAGCTACTCTAAACCTGTGCTAATAATAATAATAATAAAGCTTGATGTGTAAATAGGCGTTCAAGGTATGTCTTCCTAGCCCATTGTTTCTTAAACTTAATGAATTAGACTTGTTAAAATGCAAATGAACTTCTGTAGATTTGGAGTGAGGCCCAGGATTCTACATTTCTGACAAGCTCCTAGGTGATGCTGGTCTGTATACTTGGAGGAACAAGCCTACCTTACAACCCAATTCACATCCTAATTCACCCTATTTTGAAATTCTCAAACAGTATCTGAGGTTCCCCTTGTGTTAAGATATTACTATTAAGAGTAAATGAAGAAGGAAGAGATCCCAACACCCCCCTCCCACCTTCCGGCCCATGCCAACTTACATTTCATAACAGCAATGAGAACCTAAGTATATGTGTAAGTATATAAACCAGCTGGATTGTTTTTAATAATCTTCAATCAAAAGAACTTGGTGGTTGATAAAGTCAATTTTCATGAGTCTTTGAATTCCTATTTCAGAAATTTATTTGTGCCTGAGGGACTTTGGCAGTCGGTCACCTTTTCTGATCCAAGCCTTTCTCCTCTTCTGAAGTTCCCCTTGTCCCCATCCTCATTCCTTACCTGGTTGCGAAGTCTTACTCTTCCAAGCCAAACTTGAGACAAAGTGTTAGGAGATAGAGCTTTGGGCTACCCCTCCTAGGAGTATTTGCTGTTTCATAGATAGTGATAGGGAAGTTTTTAAAACCAAAAGGTATGACTGTTGGATTTTTTTTTAGCTCCATGACAGACTACTGGAGGACTTTTCGGGTGGAGGGGAGAAGGGGGGCAGGAGGAGGGGGAAGAGGGAAAGAAATTTCCAGCTTGCATATAACCTATTTCTCATTCATTTGACTCATAAGATCCACCTTCCCACTCTACTTATTAGTCTACTGGTTATTATTTTGAAGGCTTATGACTTCAGATGGTCTTTCAAGTAATCTCCTTTAAGAAAGTATTCTGTAATTCATCTCTGCTTTGTTTAACATTTGCTAACATCTGTGTCTCTGGGCTCCCTCGATGTCCAGGATACCACAAAGTCAGGAACAGTATATAAACATACTGGAAAGGGAAATATTATTTTTATATTAAATTGGGAAGGATAATGTATGGAACGTCTTCACCTGGTTGGACTTAGATTTGATTCTTCGCAAATCAGTGACAGATTCATATGTAGAGAAAAATTGAGGTTCTCATCTGTATGTTGTTTTTTATTACATTATTTTGCTTCAGGCTCAAGCATATCAAAGTAATTCAGATACTGTGGATGAAATCATCTGATTTCCATCAATAAATGTCTACTAAATCCTTCTGATTATAGGCAGTTGGTATTATTACATAGTTATAGGAAGACACAGTAATATCATGCAGTAATTAATTAGAGTCTATGTGGCTTAGATTTATACAACATTTAATGCTTATAGTTATAGCTAGGCTGTTTCTCACTTAAGTGATATAAGTAGACTTGGGTATTGAAATGGATTCTGTTTCTTGGTTTGAATATTTGAGTCTATTGCTTTCTATCCCTGTTCATTATATGCAGGTTAAGAGTAAGTCCTTCCTGGTTTACCATTTTCTTTTTTTATCATAGAAGACTTCTTATTCCATACAATTGAAAATGGTTGTTGACTGATTGATCACATAATTTGATTAAGTTGGGGAATCATAAATCATACACATACACAAAACATTTGACTTTTGCTTAAAATCCATAAATGCACATTTATTCACCATTATTTTGCTGTGGAGCCAAGGCCTTTGCTGTAAGTTGGAGGGGTGTCTTTTTTTGTATAAGCTGTATCCCTAAAGGAACCTCTACAAATTCCAGTTTCAATTTCTTCCACATTAATTAAGAATGTAAAGACAGTAACCAGCAACCCAAGTAGAGAGGTCTGTATAGATTTTTATGGTCCCTGCCCCTACAATGGCAAATTTTTAAAGCATTTTTTCTTTATTGGGTCTTTCCAGAGCATTTGACTAGTTTCAGGAAAGCAACAACTCCCTTTCCATTGCAACTCACATTTTATAGAAATATTATTAATTAAATTATGTAATTACATTAACAGGCACAACTGGCATAAATAGGGCTGGGAACAAACACAAGTGAATCTTGGTAAGCGTACAACCCAAAGTACATGGTATATGAGAGAGCTACAGTGTTCCACTGTGGATATCACTGTAGTTCAGTTTAGATATTTTATGCAGGGAATGGTAAACATTAATTATTCCAGTGAAACAATGAACTCGAGACCAATACTCTTATTTTTTCTCCCTTTTCAAAATACGACTATGGGACCAGAGTCCATCCATTTCAGATTTATCATTCTTATGATAGCTGTTTTTGTTTATTTGTTTTTGTTTTGTTTTGTTAGAGTTAATATACAGACACCTCTGGTGTTGTGGATTTGATACATTATTATAGTTGCTTCTTTTTTGTGAAGGAAATTTCTGAAGATTAATACCTTACTGTTAGCTTCCCATTAAAACAAAAGCAAAAACAGAAGTAAATGTTTATAAAGAAACATCTTGGGGCGCCTGGGTGGTTCAGTTGGTTAAGCGACTGCCTTCGGCTCAGGTCATGATCCTGGAGTCCCGGGATCGAGTCCCGCATCGGGCTCCCTGCTCAGCTGGGGGTCTGCTTCTCCCTCTGACCCTCTTCCCTCTCGTGCTCTCTGTCTCTCATTCTCTCTCTCTCAAATAAATGAATAAAAAATCTTTAAAAAAAAAATAATAAAGAAACATCTTGGAAAATTTTAGTGAGAATGGATGTGAAGGTGGTAATAAAGTGGTGGTAAGAACTCATAAAAATTCTAGCCCAGCTGTTAAGTGAAAATGTGTGCAAAATCCTATCAGTGGGTAAAAGACCATTCATTTCTTCCGTGCCTGGAGACTCCTTGGCTCCCTACTTACTTTCATCAATATGTTGCTGCTCTTCTGGCCGAGACTTCCTTTCATTTTCTCCTTTAGACAGAGTATCTGTATCTACGTGAATATGTTTATGGCCATATCATACCTTCATTTGACACTGTGGAATGCATGGTTTAATTCGCCTGGAAAACTTTATTTTCTAGACTTTTGAGTCTTTTTTTTTAAATTTAATTTAATTTTATTATGTTATGCTAGTCACCATACAGTACAGCATTAGTTTTTGATGTAGTGTTCCATGATTCATTGTTTGCGTATAACACCCAGTGCTCTTTTGATTCTTAAAATGAAGTTTTAACCCATTTTTATTGTATAAGCTAAAAGAAATTTCCTTAGAATCAAGGGAAGACTGACTCGTGATGCATTTTGTATAGATTTTTCCTTTTTTAAGATTTTTTATATAACTTTTCCATAAGGAAATGTTACAAATTCTAAGACTCTATTTCCTATTAGTCAGCATATTCTTTTTTTAAAAAGATTTATTTATTTATTTGAGAGAGAGAGAGAGCAAGCAAGTGAGCACAGTGGGGAGGGGCAGAGGGAGAGGGAGAGAGAGTCTTCCAAGCAGGCTCCACACTGAGCACAGAGCCCGACATGGGGTTCCATCTCACAACCCTGAGATCACCACCTGAGCTGAAAACAAGAATCGGACACTTAACCGACTGTGCCACCCAGGTGCCCCTAGTCAGCATATTCTTTTTTTTTTTTTTTAAGATTTTATTTATTTATTTGAGAGAGAGAATGAGAGAGAGAGAGCACACGAGAGGGAGGAGGGTCAGAGGGAGAAGCAGACTCCCTGCCGAGCAGGGAGCCCGATGCGGGACTCGATCCCGGGACTCCAGGATCATGACCTGAGCCGAAGGCGGTCGTTTAACCAACTGAGCCACCCAGGCGCCCCCTAGTCAGCATATTCTTAATAAGCTGCTTATCTTGAGGGAAAAGTAGTGATTTTCTGGCAATCCTTGGTGTTGCTTGGCTTGTAGATGTATTGCCGTGTATCTGCCTTCATTTTCACGTGGCTTCTCCCCATGTGTGTCTTTGTGTCTACATTTCAACCTTTTTTTTTTTTTTAAGATTTTATTTATTTATTTGACAGAGAGAGACACAGCGAGAGAGGGAACACAAGCAGGGGGAGTGGGAGAGGGAGAAGCAGGCTTCCCGCCGAGCAGGGAGCCCGATGCGGGGCTCGATCCCAGGACCCTGGGATCATGACCTGAGCCAAAGGCAGACGCTTAACGGCTGAGCCACCCAGGTGCCCCTACATTTCAACCTTTTAAATAAAGATACTGGTCACGTTGGATCAAGGTCCACCCTAATGACTTTGTTTTAGCTTGATCACCTTTGTAAAAACCCTATGTCCAAGTAAGGTCACATTCGGAGGTACTAGGGGTTAGGGCTCCAACATCTCTCTGTGGGAGGACACAACACAATGCATAACATGGGTCAGAGTTATTAGCACTCACATTTGAAAACCATTAAAAAAAAAAAAAAAAGACTCTCACAGTGGTGTCCCAGGGCAGGTTGCAGTTTGTGTCTTGAAATGTCAGTGCTGTGATTTGGCCAGAGTGTTATCTGTACTTTCCTTATACTTTCTTTTCATAGTCAAAACTTCCTTTAATGAAAACATTTAACAAAGACAGAAACAGAGCTAATTCTTTTTTGGTGGCTTGATTTAAGAACAGTGAATAAAAGCCATGTTATTTAATGAGCTTCTCTATTCATGTATGTTCTCATTATGTTTACATTTTGGGGACATGTACTTTATCAGTAGCGAATTGATACTGAGCTACGTTTATTATTTGATGCTGCATTTTGCTTTCATTAATTTCCTTATTAAATGATAAGTAGCATTAAAGTCATGCTATTCTGAGTTTGCATTCTGAGACAGAGTGACACTGCATTATTGAACACTTTGACCCTTTCTTTTTAAAATTCATATTTCTACATCATCTGTGAAAATTGCCACACTTAATGCTCCCAACTTATGAGCAGGAGAAATGCAGACTGTAAAAGAAGGGGAAATACTGGAGTGTGAGGGACATATGTAGAGCAGACTGGGCTTGTCATGGAATCTATTTAAAATAATATTGCAGACATACTCAAGGCTTGTGATAAATGCTCTAGTTGGATTGTTTCACGTTATTCTTACAACAATTCTGTATAGCAAGAATGGTATATTGGCCAGGGTGGGCTAGGTTATGCTGAGGGAACAAACAACCCTGAAAGTTTATTTCCTGTTCCCATAGTGTCTGTTGTTGGTCCAGGTTACTCTCCAAGGCAACCGTTCTCCATGAGTCGGCTCAGCAGTCCAGTCTGCTTTGGTATTAAGGCACGCCTTATCAACACATGCCTCGTGATCACTGCATTATGGGGAAGAGTGGGCTGACAGTCAAGTGCCAGTGATCCCTGTGGGAAGTGATACCCATCCCTTTTGTCATATTTTATTAGCCAAAATAAGTCATGTGGTTATGGTTAATTTTAAGGGGTTTAAGGCAATGCAATCTTGTTGTGTGACTGGAATAGAAGAGAACCAGATATTCATGAACAATAATATGCCTAACTGAGATGATAATGCCTCCTTTTTGCAGGCATGGAAACTAGGGTTCAGAGAGGTTGGGTGACCCGGCTGGGGACATAGAGCTGCATAATGATGGGGCTGCTAATCAAACCTAGGTCTGTTTGACTTCAAAGATTATAGTCAACCACTTTGTGTCCGCCTTCTATAACAATTAATTGAGCTGCCTTGCAGATGGTGAGATTCAAATGGTAAAACTGATTGCTCCCAGATCTCCTCATGGGGTCCTCTTGCTAAGTGTTTATAGGAGATGGGGAAGAACTGATGATTGGTGAGTCTGCCATTGAGTCTAGGGTCTGGAAAAATATTCTGGACCCTTGTTCCTCTGGCCTGTCTCCTTTTACACCTCAGGATAACCTCTGAAGAAGCATCTGAATATTCTCAGTTAAAGAGAGAAGCCAACCAAGTAAAGGGAGGATTTTGCATTCATCTGCTTTGCTAGAGGTGAGGTGCAATGTACAGTCTTGTGATTATTAAAAAGATAGTAATGGCAAGTTAGACTTGTATAGCAATTTCTAGTCTAAAAAACATGTTCATCTATAATCTGAAGGTGTGAGCAAACCTACGTGTACTAATTGGCAGTGACATCATATCAGTGAGGTGTGATTGTCAAGACAGGCAATGCAATCCGAGACTGCGCAAATAAAAGAGCATTGACTGGCATGAAGGAGGGATCTAGAACACTGCAGCCAGATCTGAGTTAACTCCTGGCCCATCACCTGGGCAGATATCTTTGCCTCTTGAATTCTTCACCTATAAATCAGGAGCATAATGATGACTTCATAGAATCTGTGTAAAGAATAAATGAGGTAAGGCTAATGAAACACTTAAAACAGTGCTGGGTACCTAGGTCCAAGCTCAGTAAATGCTGGCTGCTGTTATTATTATTATTATGGTGGCTGTTATTGGGAGGATTTTCCAAATAAGGCATGTGATAATTAAGCTCTGTGTACAATGATAGATCATAGCAGAAATACTACACTGGATTCTGGAATATTACAATCACTATCACTAGAGGTAGTGGAATGTATTTTGAGGCCAGTAACCAGGATGGGGAAATTACCCAAAGGCCTCTCACATGGTTTGCTGAAGGAACTAGCAAAATCTCACCTGGAAAAGAGACACTTCAGCAGAGATCTGAGGCAGGGACCACTATTGTCCTTGGATCTTTGAAGGGTTGTCCTACAGAATAGGTTTTAGTCTTATTCCTTATGGAATTAAAAAAAAAAAAAAAACAGTACAGCTATGGAAGTGACAAGGGGAAGGATATCGATTTATTTGGGGACAAAGCTATCAACCATGGAACAAGACTGTCTCAAGTCTCAAGAGGTGGTGAGTTTGCCATCTATGGTGGTTTAAGCATTGTTTGGAGGGGTATTGACAGGGTCATGGGGACTCAAGCATCAGAAGAGTGATTAGACTAGAGAAACCTCAAATGATACTTAAAACTGAGTTCTGTGATTTTAATCCTGGATTCTCAAGGGGATGAAGCCTTGTGACAGTATTTTTACAAAGCTTTCCAGTTGATTCTGTTGTGCAGTCAAGTTTGAGAACCACTGTTCTAACTGAAAAGAAGTAGGTGCTATTGACACCCAGCTACCCATCTTAAAACTGTAGGTAATCAATTCTGAATAGCGAGAGAGGGTCATTCTGTGTGAGAAACCACTGAAGCAGGACAGAGTTTGGTTGGATTTGGCTTGGTTTAGCCCCACATTTTGAGGAGTCTGTCCAAACTGAAGCCTGTGATCCTTTTGGATAATCATTTGGGAAAAGGGTTGAGGTCCATGGTCAAGGTTGAGTGTCTGTGGCAAAACATCCCATGGGGAGAAACCAGGGATTGTAGGTGCTCAGGATTCAACTGTAGGGATCAGTCTATTTTTCACCCAAGGGAGCTTGCTATTTTTCATGTTTACTGGCTGCTGAGTGATTCATATGGTGCTGGGGGAGATGTGTTCAAATGAAAAGTGTTGCTTCTATGTAAAGTAGCTTATTACTTCCATGATATTCCAGCCTATTGATACAACCCTGCAGAACGATGCAAATTCTGGTGTGTGTGTGTGTGTTTGTGAGTGTGTGTGTTGGGATGAGGAGACGATGGGAGCACACATAGAAATGCATATTTCTAGGGCGTAGAGCATGCCTTCACACTTCCCTCCTCTGACCTTTATGCCAGAAGCATAAGAATGACCCATTGTCTGCTGGTCCCGGAGCTTAGTTGTTCCTAATCTTTGGACGCTCAATGGCTGAGCTGGCCTCCTGCCTGGCCAGTTGGCAGCTGTCAGGGTAGCCCCATGTATCCCAGATTTATTCCCGTGTGGCTTCTTCCTGCCCGATCCCTCATCCTCTGGCCTGGCATTTTCTCCATGACAGTCTGCCCCTGAACTGTCCTCGCTGCCGCTTTGGTAAAGCCTTGCAACGAAAGGGAGGAACAGCCACTGGCGGATCCAGTTTGCGCAAGCAGCATCAGCAATGGATGAGACCTCCCCCAGGCTGGAAGAAGACTGGAAAAAAGGCCTTCAGCGAGAAGCGAGCTGGCAGGTAAGTGATGTCCTCAGCTCCGGACGGACCCAGATCTCTCTCTCTCTCAACTCTTTAGCCCAAGTGTAGGTAATTCACATCAGTCTCTTTGCAGAACTGCATTATCTGCAGGCACATACATTTGGGAAAAGTCCTCATTAATTTCCATCTCTTTGTAAACCATGCAAATAAGACTCCAAATGCATTTACTCTACATTCTCAAGCAAGCTAATAGAGTTTTACAAATCTATAGATGTTGCTAAATTTATACTTTCTTAATAAAGACCCTTGAATTAACAAGTTGCAGGTGTATATCAAAGGAAGCATGCAGATTTGGTTTGTGTGAGTACAAGTTCATTGTAATATAAAAATTTAATACAACACCTGTCATCAGACTTACTTTATGGTGTTATAGTAGCTTGGAATAAGGGGCTTGGTTTTAACCTATTTTAATGAGGTGACCATTCTTTTAATGCAGCTTGCGTGCCTTTCTTATTTATGCTGAACTCATAATAGGTAGAAGCTCTGTGGTATGCAGAGTTCAAGCTAAAGGATTCATTTTGGTGTAGAGGCAGTTTTCATTAAAATATGCAAAACAGTAATGTTTATACGTTACAATACCTATTTCAAATTAGCAAAATTATATGCTCCTGTCTCGTAAGCTGCCAACTGAAATCCCTTCCTAAATCCTGTTGAATGGCTTTGATTACTCTTCTTCACATTACACATTACACACCTCTAATGCATATTTTTACGCATCCACTGCATTGCTATTTAATTAGACAACAGTATTGAAGAGCGAAGCCAGAGCTTTTTTTTTTTTTTTCTTAAATGCCGCTGCCTTATGGAGAAAGAACACTTCCATGCCTGAAGCATTTCTTTTGGGTGGTGTTGGATAAAGTGAAACTGTGATTATCCATTTTGTCTATAGCAGAAAGTTTCACAGAAAAAAATGGTGATTCAGGAATTAGTTGATTTTCAACATCAATTATAAAAAATAATTCTCTCTTTTTGTAAAAAGAGGGAAACTTTTCATAAAATTTCTCCTCTGCAGGAGAAATTTTAGAGAAATGTGGCACTGATATTGACAGGTATGTTCTGTTCTAAGCAATGTGATGTTAAGTAAGGAGCTCTGGAAAAAAACATCCTCCAGCCTGCCATGAAATTGGCATCCTTCCACTTTGAGTGGGAGCATTATTTAGGAAGTAGGAAGGGATACAGAATGAATCTCTGCATGCTACTTTGAGAATGTCATGTGGTGGGTCTCCAGGGGGCCTAAACAAATATTCAGATATTTTATGGTAGGTAGTTGTGACTTTAGGGTTTTTATCTTTTGTTTATGTGTTTTCCTTTAGAAAGTTAGCATTTTATATATAGTCTTTGCCTCAAGGGAGGATTAAAGGAGGAAGGATGTGAGCAGATGACTCAGAGATCTCTGTAGACAAAATATTTAAATTAGAAACATGAAATCCAAATGTTTATGTAAAAAAGCACATGTCCTATAATGTCAGCATTCATGAACCTTTAGCTTAGTAATTTCTCAAAGGCGAATAATGAACATACTCTCTTTGCTACTTGCTTCCAAAGAGGTGATCCTGTATGGCTGGTCAAGCCCTGTCATTTGATAACCAAAGCTCTTCTGTAGTGGAAGTAGTGCTTATGAAAAGGACATCCTGGGCGCCTGGGTGGCTCAGTTGGTTAAGCGACTGCCTTCGGCTCAGGTCATGATCCTGGAGTCCCTGGATCGAGTCCCGCATCGGGCTCCCTGCTTGGCAGGGAGTCTGCTTCTCCCTCTGACCCTCCCCCCTCTCATGCTCTCTGTCTCTCATTTTCTCTCTCAAATAAATAAATAAAATCTTAAAAAAAAAAAAAAAGAAAAGAAAAGGACATCCTAATCTCTGGTTTGCTCTCCCTGACTCTTGGTAATGCATGGCAGTGGATGGAAAAGATGTCAAGTGCGTCAGCTCCAACTTCACCTGCCTCCCGCCTTTGAGGATTGCCTCTGCCCCCACCCTCCAGTCATCAGTATGGCCAGGCCAGGTCCCCATATGCACAGAGTCTCCCCACTTCTGCTGACAGTCAAGCTGTCCCCAAGGGAGGAAATGAAATCTGATGGCACCAGATGCAAGAGCTTTGTGAGAATGACTTCCTTTAGCCATCCGTACTAGTGATGAAGTTGGCTTTTTAAAACAAATTGTGAGTGATGTTGAAGATTTAGTTTAGCCAAGTATTACATTTCTTACTGAAAATGATCCAATACTTTCCTATCTACCTACTATTTACCAGTCACAGTGCTAGGGGTTTTGTGTGTGTGTGTGTGTTTGTTCACATCTTTGTAAGAAGCCTAGAAGGTTTATATGATTGCCTCCATTTTATGGATGAAGTAATGAGGACTCAAGGAGGTTATATAACCTGTCAAAAGCCATCCAGTGCTCATGTTCAGGCCTGTTTGACTCCAATGCCAATTCTACTTTCGTTGCTGTGTGATCTGAATTGAATTTTATCTCATTTTTTATCTCACGGAATAATAGTTTATGAGCAGCTGTGACGTGGGCAGGCAGGAAGCAAAAGGAAGAAAGGGAGAAAGCACGACAATCTTCTAATAGTATAATCAATCTCTGAATCATTAAGACTTTAATAAAATGTTTTGTAATAGTTTATTTTTTAACCCTTATTCTATACCAGGCACAGAGTTACATTTCTAATTCTTACAAGTACTCTGACAGATAGATATTGTTTGATCCTATTGCACAGGAGGGGAGACTGAGACTCAGTGATGTTAGGGAACATGCCTAAGATCACACAGCTGCTAAGATGCTGAAAAGAAATGTGGATCCACTGAGACTGGCCCTCAGGCCTCTGCTCTTACACAAGGCCTCCTCTCAGAGTGTATTTTCAAATTATAATTTGATCGTCCATATTTTAACTATCTCATCTCACTATGATGTGATGGGATTTGGTCTTCAGAAGTCCCCCTGATAGTTTTTTATTTTTGTTTTTGTGTTTGTGTTTTAAATTAAGAGTTGAGCAAAAATGGCTTGCTCACTCACTTCTTCAGAATATATTTTAATTGGATGCTGTTGGCCTTAAATGAACCAGCTTACCCATGGAGTTGGAAATGAAGTAGATGCAATTTCTAGAATCAACTGTAAACCTGGAAATCCATTTAAGCATATAGCCTATCCTGGAAAACCAGCAGTGGCTGTGTCAACGTTAATGCTCCTACCTGTTACAGCCCAGCTATGGGAGAATCTTGGGAACAGAAACGACAGTGGCTTCTGCCACCAGGTAACCATCTGACCACTGGCAAACTTCCTTAAAGCACAGACTTTGCTTCTTCACTTGTAAAACGAGGGGATTATGCTTGAGTGAGGCCTTGAAGGGAAGGTGGGAGGGGACATGCTGCTACTTTCCTGTTCTAGGCAATTGTCAGTTGAAAGACCTTATGGAGGGTCAGAAGACTTGTTTCTGGATAACATTGTATCTTGGGGTCGTTTCCTGTAAAATAACCGACGTGGGCGCCTGGGTGGCTCAGACGGTTGAGCGTCTGCCTTCGGCTCAGGTCATGATCCCAGGGTCCTGGGATCGAGTCCCGAATCGGGCTCTCTGTTCCTTGGGAGCCTGCTTCTCCCTCTGCCTCTCTCTCTCTCTCTCTGTCCTCATGAATAAATAAATAAAAATCTTAAAAAAAAAATAAAATAAAATAACCGACGTAATTGCAGTGTGGCCGTTTTGAACTTGTCTGTCAATACTGTGTGTCTGTGCCTGTCTACCCCACGAGATGATAAATTTCTCAGGGCAGAGATGCATCTTGTTTTCCTCTGTGCCTCTGCACTTAGCACTGAGCCTGGCACCCACTCAACCCTGATGAAGCTTGCTGAACTGAGGGAATTGCAGATGTGAGCTGGAAGAAAGCGGAGACATGATCTGGCCCTGATTTTGCACTTGAAGAACCAAGGCCCAGGGAGGTGGAGTGACTGCCCCGAGTTCCACAGCTGGTTAGTGAGGGGCAGGGACTACCACTCTGAGCTTTGGCTTTCTTTTCTCTGGACCACTTCTCCACGAACTTCCTATGTCTCAACTTTCTCATCCATAAAATTGGAGCTAGACAATACTATCTGTGTCTGTTTAGGTATCTTTATTTATCATGATACCCCTGTCGGGACGTGCTACAGCGTAAGTGTCAAGAACATGGGATTCAGAGCCAGTCTTCTGGATTCCAAACCTGGTGTCATCAGGGTCTAACTATGTAACATGGGAAAGTTGTTAACCTCTCTGTACTTGAGTTTCATCCTCTCTTCACCTGTAAAATGGAGATAATTATCCTAGCTACCATATAGGGTTGTTGTGAGGAGTAAATGTGTTAATTGATGGAAAGTGCTTAGAAGAGCACTTCAGTAAGTACTGTTAAGTGACCCACGGCACACACTGCATGTGTCAGCTACTGTCTGCCTATTGTCTATGTAATGCGTTCAGCTATTCAGTGTTTCTTTGGATACCTACTATGTGCAAAGCATATCCACAGTTAAGTGGATGAGAAAGTGGCTAGAGGCAATGCCCTTGAACTTGAAGTCATGGTGGGGCAAGTGCAGCAGGTGGTTATAATTATAGAATAACCATAAAATGCTCCGTATCATGGAAACACTGAAGAATAGCCCCATGGAGGAGGTAATACTGGAGCTAATTAAACAAAGAGAAGGTTTTAAGCCAGACAAAGAACTGGGAAGAGCATTCAGGCCGAGAGAGAACAGGTCAGAGACAGGAAAGGGAGAGACTCTAAGATAGGTGTTAAGCAGCGAGTTGTCCTAGGTTCTAGTCTTTCAAGGTGAGGAAGGAGTGGTGGGAGATGAGTCGAAAGAGGGAGAGAGTAGAAAGGTCCTGTGTGGCCAGACCAAACCGCTTCAAATGGCAGTGAGGAGCCATGGATAGATTTTAAGCAGAAGTATGACATAAGGATCATTTTTTTTTTTTTTAAAGAAAGATCATTCTGATTTCAGTGTGGATGATAAATTGGGGTACGGTAAGAGTAGCAGCCAGAAACCCAGTTAAGAAGCTGCTTCACTATTTTAGTAAGGGCTGGTTGGATCATGGAAACAAGATGGAGATGGAGGAGGAATTCAGAAATATCTAAAAGATACGAACCTCAGGATTTGGTGATTGATTGATGTAGGGTTTGAGGATATGGAAAGAGTCAAATGGCCCCCAGGTTTTTCTTTAGGGTGTCTAGGTGGATATGGGTGGCATTATCTGAAAAGAGATTACCAGAAAGAAGATGATCTCTGGGCTCATGATGGGGTGGATAATAACTAACAAAATAGTGGAGAAGAGTTATAATATATATGAGTAATATAGTATTTTAGAGGATAAACAAAACCCTGTGAGGCTCAGAAATTTCACAGAAGGTAATAATATCAGGAATACACTGATTAAGAGCTTACTTTGTGTCTAGAGCTGTTTTAAGCATTTTCCTTATATTAACTCATAGAATCCTTATTGTGGCATGAGGGAGATATGAGTACTATCTTCATTTTATAGATGAGGAAGATTCAGAGAGGTTAGGAGCACTTAATTAGTACATGGGGCCTGGGCCAAAGCAGACTGGATCCAGGGTTTGTAAGCACCGTAGGATTATGTCTATCTACATGGTGCTGGGGGCAGGGATGATTTTACAGAGTAGATGGCATTTGGGCCAGGTTTTTAAGGAGGAGCATAATTTTTTAAAATTTTATTTAAATTCAATTTAGTTAACATACACTGTATTGTTAGTTTCTTTTTTTAAATTTTTTTAAATTTTTTTTAAAGATTTTATTTATTTATTTATTTGAGAGAGAGAGAGAGAAACAGCATAAGAGGGGATAGGGTCAGAGGGAGAAGCAGGCTCCCTGCTGAGCCGGGAGCCCGTTGTGGGACTCGATCCCAGGACTCCGGGATCATGACCTGAGCCGAAGGCAGTCGCTTAACCAACTGAGCCACCCAGGCGCCCTGTATTATTAGTTTCAAGGGTAGACTTTAATTGCATATAACACCCAGTGCTCATTATATAATGCGCATCACCCAAGCACCCCATCCTCCTACCCACCTCCCCTCCAGCAACCCTCAGTTTGTTTCCTATAGTTAAGAGTCTGTTATGGTTTGCCTCCCTCTCTGTTTTCATCTTATTTTATTTTTCCTTTCCTTCCCCTATGTTCATCTGTTTTGTTTCTTAAATTCCATATGAGTGAAATCATATGGTATTTGTCTTTCTCTGACTTATTTCACTTAGCATAATACATTCTGGCTCCATCCATGTCATTGCAAATGGCAAGATTTCATCCTTTTTGATGGTTGAATAATATTCCATTGCATATATATGTACCACATCTTCTTTATCCATCCATCTGTAGATGGACATATGGGCTCTTCCCATATTTTGGCTATTGTGGACATTGTTGCTATAAACATTGGGGTGCAGGTGCCCCTTTGGATAAATACCTAATAGTGCAATTGCTGGAATGTAGGGTAGTTCTATTTTTAACTTTTCAAGGAAACTTCATACTGTTTTCCAGAGTGGCTGCACCAGTTTGCATTCCCACCAGCGTGTAAGAGGGTTCCCCTTTCTCCACATTCTTGCCAATATCTATTGTTTCCTGTGTTAATTTTAGTCATTCTAACTGGTGTGAGGTGATATCTCATTGTGGTTTTGATTTATTTCCCTGATGCTGAGTGACGTTGAGCATTTTTTCATGTGTCTGTTGAGCATTTGTATGTCCTCTTTGGAGAAATGTTTGTTGTCTTCTGCCCATTTCTTGACTGGATTTTTTGGTTTTTTGGGTGTTGAGCTTGATAAGTTCTTTATAGGTTTTCGATACTCGCCCTTTATCTGATAAGTCATTTGCAAATATCTTCTCCCATTCTGTAGGTTGCCTTTTAGTTTTGTTAACTGTTTCCTTTGCTGTGCAAAAGCTTTTAATTCTGATGAAGTCCCAATAGCTCATTTTTGCGTTTGTTTCCCTTGCCTTTGGAGACGTGTCTAGCAGGAAGTTGCTGTGGCCGAGGTTAAAGAGGTTGCTGCCTGTATTCTCCTCTAGGATTTTGATTGATTCCTGACTCACATTTAGGTCTTTCATCCATTTTGAGTTTATTTTTGTGTGTGGTGTAAGAATGTGGTCCAGTTTCATTCTTTTGTGTGTGGCTGTCCAATTTTCCTAACACCATTTGTTGAAGAGACTGTCTTTTTTTTTTTTTTTTTTTCCATTGGATATTCTTCCTGCTTTGTTGAAGATTAGTTGACCATAGAGTTGAGGGTCCATTTCTGGGCTCTCTATTCTGTTCCATTGATCTATGTGTCTGTCTTTGTGCCAGTACCATACTGTCTTGATGATTGCAGCTTTGTAATACAGCCTGAAGTCTGAGGAGGAACCTAATTTTTGAGCAGTAAAAGCCTGAGTTAAAATCAGAATCCCAGCTGTCCTACTTCACTAATGGTGGATATGCTCTACATGAGGCAGAGAGAACAGTCTCTTGTATTTGTCTCTCTCTGAGTTCAATAGGTCTCCTAAGGTTACTGGATTAGCTGAGTTTCTCAATGTGGTGCAGGCCAACTCCATTGCTCCCAAAAATGTTGCACATGGTGAAGGAGGCTTCTAACAAGTCTCGCCCAGTACTCAGCAGTACTGTGCCCAATAGGCTATGATGTATGGGAAATGGTAGGCCTGGAAGCTGGAGGTCTAACTAGGGAAAGTCTACTGGTCCTAGATGTGTGGCTTCAGGCAAGTCCCTCACCTCTCTGAGCTGTTTTCTTCTCTGTAAGATGGGAAGCAAAAGATCTACCTCCCAGGTAAAAATACAGTGAAATGTTGTGTGTTTGAAAGAACTTCGTCTGCTGTAAAGCATCACATGAGTGTAAGATTTTATTTCCATTAATTGAAAATAAAGCAGAATCACGTCATTGAAATAATGCCAAATACAGAAATAATCTTGTGTACTCTCTCCCTCTTCCGATTCCCTTCAAATTCCATTACTATTTGTGATTTGGTTTCCATGTCGGAAAGAAAATAAATAGGTTTGATGGTGTTTTCTGTTCTCAGGAAAGGATTCATTTTTTTAATGTTTGAAGCACCTTACATTGGGATCAAAATGGAATAGTGACTCACATTTTTTTTTATTCATTTTTATTTTATTCTTATGTTAATCCCCATACATTACATCATTAGTTTTAGATGAAGTGTTCCATGATTCATTGTTTGCGCACAACACCCAGTGCTCCATGCAGAATGTGCCCTCCTCAATACCCACCACCAGGCTAACCCATCCTCCCACCCCTCTCCCCTCTAGAACCCTCAGTTTGTTTTTCAGAGTCTATCGTCTCTCATGGTTCAGTGACTCACATTTTGAGTTTACTTCTTGTTTAGAGAAATCTGCTTCAAGATACCAAGGTAATCTATCAGGTGATTAAATGGTGATGTTGGGTCAAAGTTGGCATCTGAGAATGTAGACTGACCAGTTCTAACTTTATGTCAAAGGTGCAATGGACCTAGCAAGAAACATTTGAACCTAGAACATCTAAGAGTTTAGTTAGAAAACAAGTTCCTTTTCTTCTTCATTGTTACATTTCTGACACAATGGTATGTTTAAGAAGACTCCTTTCCTTGCTTGTTGCAGTTTTTTGTTGTTGCCTTTTAAATTATGTGGGACTCATTCACTCATTCATTCATTCATTTTGGTCCAGGAAAGTAATGTGTTTGATGTATTTCTTAGATTCAAATATCATAGCTTCATAAAGTTAGAAGAGAGCTTGGGGTAACCTGTCATTGTTTGTTTCCACCCTACATGCTCTTCACTCTGAGCAGAAGCAAGTCCAAGGGCTCAAGATAGATGACCTTATACGGCTTTTCTCCATAGTTCATTCTTAGGTCTAACAAACAATTCTTAGGTTAAGGAAATTCTTCCTTGTGGTGGATTTAAATGGCACCCTTTGCAGCTTAGGACCAGTTCTGCTTCTTCATCCTTCCTGGAGGTGGAGAAAAACAACTCAGTCACTGTCTTCAGGAATCAACCTTCCCGGCCTTGAAGATAATTATGAAAGCAGCCCTCAGCTTTTGCTTCTCAAGGCTAAGCAACCTAAATCCTTAGGTATAATTCTTCATTTCCATCTTCTTGAGTTTCTCTGAACCTTCTCCAAGTCCGCTCATTACCCTTAACTTCTATAGCCTAGAAATTTTCAAGAGAATCCAGCTAGGGCTAACCAGTAGTGATCATCTGCTCATTCATTTAGTCAGCTAAGACACATTTATTGAGCTCCACATTTTAAATACTAGACCTCTGGGCAAAGCACTGAGGGTACAAAGATAAGTAAAAACAGCATAATGTAGCACTTAAGAGCCAGGTTCATATCATGGATCACTGCTTACCAGCTGTATGACCTTGGGCATGTTGTTTAAACTCTGTGTCTCAGTTCCCTCATGGGCAAGATGAGATAATGGTGGTATCTATCTCATAGGGTTTTTGTGAGGATTAAATAGGTAAATACATGCAATACACTTGGAATAGTGTTTGGCACATAGCTATGGCCATGTAACTGTTGGTTATATAAAATAAAAATTAAATAAGATGTAGACCCTGCCCTCGAGCTGTACCCACTCTAGTTGGAAGGATAAACTAATAAATAAGCACCTAATTACAATTTGGTATGTTCAGTACTTTAGCAGCATGTGGGATGGAAGTTTAGAGGACCAAGAGGAGTTATGTCTCAGGGCATCAGGAATGGCTTCATGGTTCAAGGAAGGTAAACTGTTTGATAGACTTCTTAAATTCACATATCATTGACTTATAGGCTGGGAGAGACCTTGAGATGACATCTCATTGTTCATTTTCACCTTGCAGATCACTGAGTTGGATCTTAGGGGAAGAGTAAGGGATTTCTAGGTGGTGAAGAAGGTGAAAAGGCATTCTAGTCAGACAGAGCCTTGTGAACAAAGAACTGAAAGAGTAAATGTTGGCACATGTTTGAAAAACGGTGAATGGCTAGTTGTGTCATGGGCATGGTGGGCTATGAGGCTGGGAAGAGGGTCTTCCATCTAGGTGGCATCAGATCGTGAATGGGGTTGGGGGCTTTGGCTATCTTATTCTTAACCTAACCCATGCTCATGAAGCTTTATTTTAAAAAGCTGTAGATCAGTTATGGAGGCTGCCAAAGCATTTCATGTTTCTCTTCTAGTAGTTTTCTTACTCTGTCTTGGATCAGAGTTATGTGTCAATCCCTGGAGGCCAGAATCTGAATCTTATTCATTTCCTTTTTTCTCTCAGGTCCTAGCATAGTACCAGGCATGGAGCAGGCTTAAGTCATGTGTGTTGAAATAAAGTTTGCTGTATATAACCAGTGCCCTCATCTGCCTGGTCTAGGACAGCCAATTGTGTTTATGCATGAATGAACAAATGCAAATAAATGAATCCAGGGATTTTACAGTTTTCAAGTTTGACTCAATTTTGAGCACCTCTTGGGAAGGGAATAGTTTGGTGTAAAACCCCCAAAACCAATATGAGAAGCAAATCCTCCCTGTGGTGTCTTTGCCTTTTACATTCAGTTTCTTATACTCCTGTATGTCGCATTCCTGGCTGATTATTTTGATTGGGGCCTGGTGAGCCTGGGGTGAATTTTTTTTTTTTAAGTTTTATTTATTTATTTGAGAGAGCAAGAATGAGAGAGAGAGAGAGAGAGTACATGAGAGGGGGGAGGGTCAGAGGGAGAAGCAGACTCCCTGCCGAGCAGGGAGCCCGATGCGGGACTCGATCCAGGGACTCCAGGATCATGACCTGAGCCGAAGGCAGTCGCTTAACCAACTGAGCCACCCAGGCGCCCCTGGGGTGAATTTAAGATTTACATTTTTCCCTTCTTGAACTCCTTCTTGAGCAGTGACTTACATAGGTCACAGTCTACACTGACAATGGCTAAAGAACATTCGCAATGTGGAGGGCAGATTTTAAAAGAAGGCTGAAGGAAAAAGGCAGCTCTTGAGCATCTAAAGAGACAAATATGTTTTACATCAAGTTCCCCTGTTGAAAAAATGTCAAAAGAAGTGAGAAATACTCAAGTTGTAGCAGCTGGTTGAATGCAGTGATTCTCTCACTTAGGGCGCAAAAGCCACAATTTTCTCTCTAATTCACCACTCAATCATTCCATGGCCCCTGTCTCAAGCTCAATTTAAGCTCAGTCCCCAGTACACAGAGCCACCATACAGTGTATAAAGAAATGGCTGGCTGAAGGGACTGAGGGGAAGAAGGAGCCATGTGGTGACCCAGAGCTTGAGTTACCAAGTGGTCCTGGGATCACGTGGCATCTCTCTCCAAGGCCTCTCAGAAAGTCCATGTAAAATAGGTCATTTCTCCTTTAGCCTTTAAATTGTGATTATCACTGCCTGATAGGATAATATGATCAGGCAGAGTCTGATGCTTCTGTTCAAGTGTTTACCACATATACTGGGGAAACAGACAAATTTACTGGAGACTCGGGGGTAGTGCCTGGATTGAAAGTTTGTTGCCTCAAGGGCTTTGAATTGAAATGGAAACAGGCTGGCTCTGCAGAACTCTATTACTGTTGATGACTATTTGTCTTTTTCAGAGGAGTTTGGGTGAGCAATAAATATGACTGCTCTTTAGGGAGAGCGTCCTAGAAACTGTTGGATCTTTCCTTACACATGTCAATTGTATTTCAGTTTTCAAAGGCACTTTTCCATTTATACTCCTTTTTCAATCTCCTAGAAGCCCTATGAAGGAAATGGCAGCAATGTTATTATTACCAACTGTCAAATGAATAAACTGAGGGCTGATAGGTTAAGAGCCTTGTCCAACAAGACCAGGACTAGAACCTGAGTATGAAGTGCAATCCTGTGCTTGTTCACTCAGATCAAGCTGCCTCTCTGTTCACTGGTCAAGGGTATGCTTTCCTGAAGCTTGTGAAAAATTGCATTCTTAAATTAATACCTAATTAGCCCCAATCAATTGTCCCCTTCCTAAAAAAGTGTGACATTTAAAGCTAAAAACTTTTATGTAACTGTTTCTGAGGAAGAGCTTCGCTCCCTAACACCAACAATGAAATTGTCTGGTGAAAAAGCAAGATGTTCATGTTTCTCCATGCTGATCATAATGCTTCAGGCATGGGCTTCGTGCAGTGGTGGGAGTCCAGCAGGGCTATTACACAGTCAGTAATCCAGGGTATGCTGCAGAAATACATAATTTTGCGTAACACTCTAAGAGACTTTATTTTCAGCATTGCTGAATTTCTTTTTTTTCACACTGGAAAAGGAGGCACACCATCTCCCGCAACTCTGCTTCTTGCCAAGATGTGACTTAAATAGCATGAATCACCTCCACCCCACCTTTTGGCTGAATCAAAGTTTCAGTGAATCAAAAATCTGAATTAATGAGACCAAAATATTTTCTTGAGAAATTTTTGGAAATTGAAATGACCAAGAGGTCACATGACACAGCTTTGTTATTTGTGTGGGAATAATAATAACCTCTTAGATGCCTCGGTCTTTGAAATAGATTCTTTTCCTTAGTAATTGATCTTGGTGTTCACACATTGCTTGAAGAACTATGGAGAAGCATCTTATGCTGTACTTTTCCTGCATCATTAATGTACTCTTCCTGTCTGTGTTTCATCTGCCTAGAGTCAGCCTACTCTTCTCTCTCCCATCTCCTTTCTCAACCAAAAGTATAATAAAAAAATTTTTAAATGCTTATCAACTCACACTTACTTAACATTCTAGAATGTAATGTTAGTTATATTATTTATAAGCTTGAGCTCTAAAGTCAAACCAATGTGAGGTTGAATCCTGCTTTGCTATTGACTAGTTGGTTAACCTTGGATATATTTCTGCTGTAGAGCCTCCATTTCATCACCTTTATATTTTTTTTCATTTCATCACCTTTAAAATGGAATTACAGTAGTAAATTTTTTCCTACAATAATTATGAAAATCAAAGGAAATAATCTACCCAAATCCCTTGGCAAAGTGGCTAGCATATCAAAAGCACTCAGTAAAACTTAGCAATTATTATTATTATTATAAAGGTATTTATATTAAGACCAGAACTATGACAATACTGTTCATGATTCCATTCATGCCAACCTACTAAGAAGTAAAATATAGAAAGAGAAGATCAAAAATTACCATATCAGTTAAAATTATTGTTTACATAGTAAAGCAAAGATATTTAGAAAAACTAAAAAACTGTTAGAAAAAATGAGAGTTGAATTCGTTGATTCAATATAAAACAAATACACAAAAATTAACAACTTTCTGGCATAGTGGTGATAACCAGTTAGAAAATACGAAGATAAAAATCATTCAATATGGTATTAAAATATAAATGATCTAAGAATAAACTTACTGAGTGATAATGCACATTCTGTATGAAGAAAACAATAAAACCAACAGGAGACATAAAAGAAAACTTGGATGTATGGAAAAAGGTATCATCTTCCTAGAAAGGAGGAATCAATACTGTCAACATTTTAATTCTTCTCAAGTGAATGTACATATTCAATGTAATTTTAATCAAAATCATATTGCTGCTATTGTTTTCTGGAAACTTGGCCAAGTGTTCTAAAGTTCATCTTGAACAATAAATAGAATGAAAGGTTAAAAACTATTTAGGAAGATGAGTAGTAAAGCAGGCTTTTCTCTAGAAGATATTATAATGTACTATACGGTTATGGTAATTAAAACAGGATGTTCTGGAGGAAGAATCAACAGACAAATGGGGTTAAAATAAACCAGAAACAGAATCTAGTAAAACTAAGAGTTTAGGATGTGGATGTGGTCAAGATTACATTACCTATTAGTTGAAGACCTAACAATTATGCAGTAAATGGTATTGAGTCACCTGATTGACTGGGAGAAAATGTTACAAATTTAATTCCACAGAGAAAGAGTAAAATGTAAAAAATCCAAAACATATAAATGAAAGAAGAAAATATAGGGTAATATTTACCTAATCTTGGAATGGGATAGCTTTGTAAGCACAAAGGAAAAACGTGATAATTTTGATTATGTGACAATTAAAAAAATTCTCTGTCAGAAATGTAATAAACAAACAAAAACCCGACAAATAATAAAGTAAGAAAGAATTCAACAGGGGCGCCTGGGTGGCTCAGTTGGTTAAGCGACTGCCTTCGGCTCAGGTCATGATCCTGGAGTCCCTGGATCGAGTCCCGCATCGGGCTCCCTGCTCGGCAGCGAGCCTGCTTCTTACTCTGACCCTCCCCCCTCTCATGTGCTCTCTCTCTCTCTCTCATTCTGTCTCAAATAAATAAATAAAATCTTTAAAAAAAAAAAAAAAGAATTCAACAAATCTGGCCTAAAAAGCTTGATATCTTAACAAATTGAGAGTTCATACAAATAAGAAATAACTTAATATTCCACTAGAAAAAAATGAATTTTGTCCATAAGCAATTAATAGGAGATAGATGTTATCAATAAATACATGAAAAAAACTGTAGTTTTGTAAGCATAGAAATTGAAATCAAAACAATAATGAAACATAAGTGGTAAAGATTTTGAGAAGTAGTCATGTTGGTGATGATGGGATGAATCCTATGCAGCTATTGCCTCTGATTTTTCAGGAGAAGATATAAATTATTACCAACTTTCTGGAAATTAACTAGATAACATGTATAGGTAGTTTAAAAAATTTTAAAACTTGATTTAATATGATTTTAGAACTAGATCTTAAGGAAGTTATCGGAGACAAATACAAAATTTCTTGTAGGGGCACCTGGGTGGCTCGTTTGGTTAAGCGGCTGCCTTTGGCTCAGGTCGTGATCCCAGAGTCCTGGGATCGAGCCCTGCATCGGGCTCCTTGATCAGCAGGAAGCCTGCTTCTCACCTCTCTCTGCCTGCTGCTGCCCCTGCTTGTACTCTCTGTCTCTCTCGCTATCTCTCTCTCCCTGTCAAATAAATAAATAAAATCTTAAAAAAAAAACTTCTTGTAAAAATATTTTTATTTTGACGTTGTTTGTAAAAAAGTTTGACTCATCATAAATTTCCAATTATAGGTTAATGGTTAGATGTACTATGATATAGCAATCAAAAATGGTGTTTTCAATATTTAATGTAGGAGAGAATGCTTTTGATATAATATTAAGTGAAAATAATGGAAAATGCACTTTAGATTAAATAGGGTACTTTAGATTAAACCAACAAAAGACAGGTAAGACATCAAAAAAGTTTTAAAAAGTTTAAAACCTATAGGACAAAAAGAATGATAGAGGAGATGACATTGGTGAAGAAATGTCAAGTACACTATGAAAACTCAAAAGAGAATAAACAAATTGTAACTGACTTGGCACAGCATTAAAATAATAGTGAAGCTTGTAAGGGTAGGAATCAACAAAAAGCAGGTTGTTTTGCACTGCCAGATTCAGGAAATGTTCAGGAACTGGATGCACCAGTTATCTTAGAAGGTGAGGGTGTGGGATGGAATAGAGAATAGATAAGCAAGTGGAAAGTATGCAGAAAACAGCAGAGAGACCAGGTCCCTTCTCCCAGTGGACCAAGGCAGAAACAGTTCATACCTAACAAAGCTGAGCCAGAAAAGATCTGGATTTGGGGATAATCAACCACCATGGAGGAACTGGTAATATACAATAATGAAAATAAGGAGATTTTAAGTGAAAGTTTGCATACTAAACAGTGAGACCCCAGTTCTCTCATCTTTTCCAAAGTGTTGGCAACTTGCCATATTGTTTGCCAGAGAGGAGAGCAAAGGAGTCCTATCTGGGGAATGAGAAAAGTCCAGGGGCCAGTCCAATAGAAAGGCCTCCTATGAAAAGGCCAACTCTTCTTCATGCCACATTGCAGTAAAGCCCACCGCTTGTAACTCCTTCCCATAGTCCTGGAACTTCCAGTCAGCCTTGGATGGTTTACTCTTAAATGGAACAGATGACCAGATATTACTGGAAGACCTCTAATATGAAAGAGAGAGACTAAAACAAAACAAAAAATACTTGGAGCAAATTAAGGCAATGCAGAGCAGAAAAAAATCACATTAAAAAAACTCTAATTTATTTTGAAAGTAAGACAACATATTGCATTCATGATACAACAATGGACCACTGTGGGAAGAAACATTCAGAAAACCAGAATTGGCTCTTGGAAATTAAAAATACAAAAGCTGAAATTAAACTGAAGAGTTGGAAAACACATTTGAGAAAAACCCCTGAGGAATTAGGTAAAAAAGACAGATAGAAAATAGGAAAGAAAAAGAAAAACAAGAAAATTTGAAGAGCAACCTAGGAAGTCCAACATCCAAATAATAGGAATTTCAAAAAGAAATACCAGATCAAATGAAAGACATAAGTTTACAGATAGAAGGGTTTACTCACTTAATCCCAGAATAATGAGTGAAACACACACAGACACACACAGACACAGACGCAGATACACACACACTTGGATACATCACTGAAATAATTCAGAACATTTGTAATAAACTTATTGAATGATTCCAGAGGGAAAGAAGTTCGTGCACAAAGGATTGAGAACCAAATTGGAAAACGCCACTTGAACCTAGATGAGACTGGGTGTTATATTCAAAATGTTGACAGATTCTCAACCTAGGAGTCAATATCTTTCCACTGCCTCTCACTGACATGGGAATAGAAATAGTAGGCATCTCATAGGATCAACTAGAATGATGAATATAAAGTTGATCAAATTTTGGAGTAGCGTAACATATTTTCAGATTATGAGGTCTTTACAAATTCTCAGAAAGTTACTAAAGAATGTGCTCCAGAAAAATAAGAGAATAAATCAAGAAAGAAGATATGGGTCCCAGGAAATAAGAGGTCCAAAACCAAAGAGAGGCAACACATATTCCTGGCATGATGGCAAAAGAGAGCTCTAGGATGTTGGCTATGCTGAATGCCTGAAGAGAAGCAAGTCCAAATTACAGCACAAGGATTAAGCACTCCCAGAGGGACGTCTCTTGGAAAAAATGGAACTGAACAGTTGTCTGATATGAGCATATTGAGAGGTATTTTTCAGCTTTATTGAATGTATTAAGAAGTATTTTTCAGCTCTGACAAACTTGTCATTGAATCAAAAATAAAGTAAATAAAAGATTAAGACAAGTTTTTAAGTTCCAGGGAAAACAAAAAAGTATGTATGAAAAAAAAATTTTAATTTAATTATGAGACACTACCTAGCTCTGCAGTGAACAAAACTTAAATAATTATAATAACAGAAACATTATTTAACAAAAACTTTGAAATAATTCTATTGGAAGAATGAAGGGAGAGGACATGCATGTGAGAGAGTAGGAGTGGTATAAGACCTCATCCTCCTCTTCCATATCTGCAAGTCAGTAGATAAGATCTGATGCGACAGTGTGGTTAGATGGACTATTATAACTTACAAGGGAAATGAGTCCAGGTGTTGGATGATTTGTTTAAGGTTTCACAGCAAGCTCATGGTAGATCCAGAACTAGAATCTAGTTGTCTGATCCCCCAGGGTTGGTGCTGAACTATGGCAGAAAGGTCTGTCAAAAAAATACACTCCACCTTTTCTTGGCTTTTCCTACACCTCCAAGTTGGGTGGGTCAATAGAAGTTTCTATCTCTGTAAACTTGTATTGAATTACAATAGGTAATCAGTGATTTTTATTACATAATAAAAACTCCATGTGAGTTTCATTCTAAGAGGCAGGAATTGTGCTGTGGAGGAAACTATTTTGTAAGAAGAGGCAGAATTTATACATAAATGGTGATTCAAGTAGGTTGGCTTTGTTGTTACTCTGGGTCTGGGTTTGAGGGCTGACTCATCCGCTGACAAGTTGTCTGATCTTGGGTGAACTGCTTCATCTGTCCAAGCTTTGGTCTTCTTATCTGCAAAATGGGTATAAAAATAGTAGGCATCTCATAAGGTTAAATCAGATGATGAATTTGAAGGGATGTACATAGTGCTTTGCTCATGGAAGAGCTTTAGACATGTTAATGGTTGTGGCAGCAGTGGAAGCATGGTTGTGGGGTAGAGAGCAGGGGGAACAGTTGAACCCTATAACCCACTACAAATATTGTACCTTTTGAACATATTTGTAATGTTAACATTACATTATATGGCTGTTGGGACCTATGACATAAAAATATGAGAGGAACAGGGAGATATGGAGGGAAACCGGGCAAGATGGTATGGTGCCAATTTTAGGTCTAATAGGTGCCTCAGCAACCACTAGTGTGGGTTAAATCTGGCCCTGCCTCTGACAGTGGTATTTAACAACTGAAGCATTCAGAACTAGTAGTTCTGCTAGTAGTAGTAGTAATATATTACAAGGTTTGTTATTTTTCCCAGTTATCCACAGGGTATTTCATGGGACATCTCAGAATACAAAAGTACGTTCAAGAATTATTGAAAAATTCCATGGGTGACAGTTCTGAGAAGTTGTTAAGCAAAAATGGGATGCTTGGTCTTAATCCCTGCCTTTAGAGGTGTCCCTGATGGAAAGGACTGTTAATCACACATTTTTACAAGGATGCAGAATGGACCGCTAGCTAGCTTGGTCTGTAGTGTGAAGCCCATTTGGCAATTTTCTTGTTTTTAAGAGACACACCAGTTGTGGTACAAGAGTATTTTCAAAACATAATGTATTTATTGTTGGATGATAAGCTCTGCTCTCTGATATATGAGGTGGAGACGGCTTCTGTAAACCTGAAGGTTTCTACAGACTGGGGGGTGTCTGTCTTCCTCTCTAGGGAAATGCTGCATTTCTCTCTCACCTGGGACTGCTCCTTGGCTTCTGGGGCTTGAAGGGAAGAGAGGGGATGCCTAGGTATCTCTGGAACAAAAAGTTGGAATCTGTGAGGGGTACCAGGAGAATCTCCCTTCCTTCTGCTTTCAGGAGAACACTCTCTGCTGCTTAGGGAAGGTGGGAGCTTCCCATTCATAGTACTCTGTTCATGCTTATGGTTCACATATTTGGGCAACTATTTGGGCACTGGGCAAATATTTTCAGTCAGTGGGAGTTACCCCAGGGAGAACATTTCATCCAAATTCCAGAGAATTCTGTGAAGGAATGAAAGGCTGATCTCACAGGAGGAAGATTCGGGGACGTAAAAAAGAAAAAGGGTCATGTGGAAGACATGGTGTCCATGGACAAAGGTGGTAAAAAACAAGGAAACTCTAGGGAGAAGGCAACTTAGCTAATATGCTGCCCACGTGATAGCTTACATTTCATTCTCACCGCCAACCTGCAGCTATAAATCTGTAATTATTGCCATTCACAGATGAGGAAGTGGAAGGATGGAGAGGTGGGTTCTCTGCAGGGTGCCCAAGCTCCCACAGGTAGCAGCAGGCACTGTCTTCTCAGGGCTCTCTGGCCCCAAAGGCTATTGTCTTCCTTCCTCCATGGGAGAGGAAAGTAAATTCCTTTCTCTTCCAGATATCTCCCAGTTACTAGAAATCCTCTATACTGGCATCCTCCCTTTCCAGTGTTTGCTGGGCCAATCCCTTTTTCCTTCCAGTAATGACTTGCTTCTATGGAAGCCTCCATGCAGGTGAGGTGGAGGATCTGGGCATCCTCTATGTCTCTCTTCAGGTGTGGTGCTGGATACCCACAGGAGCCACCAAGGGGTCTGAAGATATCACAGCTCCTCCCTGTCCTCTCTCCTGCACCCCAACAGAGCCACAGTCTCCAAATAGAGACCCACAATTGGCCAGCAATTCCTCCTGATTGCCTGTAAAGAGAGGCCAGGTGAATGCTGAACACTGAAGAATCCAAATCCTGGCTCTTCCTCTTAGAAGCTGTGAAAACTTGACAATTACTCAACCTCTTTGTGCTGCCCTCTGTGTTTCTCCATCTCTAAAATGCTGGCAATAACAGTAGCTGCCTCATAGGGCTGTTGTGTGGAATAAGAAAATCACATCATCACCAGCATCATCTTCCTATCACTGCCACCCCCAAAGAGCCTGCATGTAGTAGGTGCTCAGGGCATGTTGGCTCTTTTCTCCTGAGATTGATTTCACCTGCTGGAAGTTTGGACTTACAGGAATAGGGGTGATGGAAGGGAGGGGTCAGAGTTCAAGAGAAGGAAAGGCAGAAATAAGAACAACGCTTGTGAACCTAAGATCCCTCCAGGCTTGATTTTTTTCTTGACTTCTGTGAGCATTCCACCCATTTCCCTCACACATGAAGATGGCACACGTACACACACATACACACATCTCTCCATTTTTGTTGTGGATAAAGTCTACCCTTCACAAGAATACTCTGAAACCTGTTTCTCCAAAAAAACTGAAAGCTTTCTGGATTGCCTTTCTGTATTGAATGAAAGAAGACATCAGGGAACATTTTGAAAGACATCTGGACCTCCATTCTGTCCTTGCAGCTTTTTTCATACATCTCTTCTGTGCACCTGTAGCTGGACTTAAATTTGTGACTTAGTGCAAACCAGTCATTGGGACTCCGAGTGCTTTAAGGAACTTCCACCCTGTGACTGTCCTTTAGCAAGTCTCCCTTGGACCTGTGATACACTGTGTGGCTTTGTGGTGCTGATGTTTCTACCTATTGTCCCCCTGGTACCAATGGGCCCATCCAGGAGTCACCGAATTGTTCCAGCTTCTCTGAGCTAGGCTGAGTCACCCTCAGCCTTATAAAATACCAGGGTCTTTCAGGCAGTCATGGTGCAAAGCATTCAGACTGCTTGAGGGTGGCCTGGAGAGGTCTGCATGTGCGTTTCGAACAAGGTTGTTTAGAAATCTTTGATCATGGGTGCACAGGGCCTGGAGTCACCAGGGCTGTGGGATGTCAGTGTCCTGGGGAAAATGGCTAAGCCAGTAAGAATCAAGTTTCTTTTTGTGTGTGTGTGTGTTTGAATTCCTAATTTTCAGATTTATAAGAGCAAGTAATTATATCACCAATTAAATTAGTGGGAAAAAATCTATAAAGCTAAAGAAACTCTATTGTCGTTGAATAGTATATGTACATAAAACTGGAGCAATTCGCAAATGCAGAATTCTAATGTTATATTAGACGGTGGGAATTGCAAAGCCTGCATTCCTATTTCCGTTACAGCTCTGTTTCCTTTCAGCTGGAGGAAACGTTTCCCTTAACAAAAACCTCTAATGCTTTATTTTAGCCTAGAGGGATAAATCTCATGCAAGATCTGATTTTTTGAGGTTTTGGAGAAATAAAAGATTTTTATTTTAATCTCATTAATTTTTTTTTCTGGGGGGACTCAAACATAAATGAACTTTGAAAGTTGAAACTTGCCACCTGCCTGGTTCCCAGTGAGGAGACTGCTCATGAGCTGAGAATTGTTCAGAGAGAAAATGAGAGAATAGAGAGGAGATGGAGGTATGGAATCTGGCATTGGATGAGACTTTAGGGTCATTCAGCCCCACATAGTCCTCTCAGTGACCCTTGGAAAATGCATATAAAATCAATGAGCATGTCTAAAATTCAATAATAGATCTAGACTTGTCAATCAAGATATCAATTGGAAGTAATCTAAAGCCCCCTCTAACTTCAATTAAAAATTTTAAAAATCAAAATTATATGTGCTTATGATAGTTCCTTAAAAACGTCAAATGGTTCAAAAGGACTTTTAATGAAACCCAATTGGCCCACTTCTCCCCACTTTGAGCCCTATTCCTTAGGGGCAGATAGTATTATCCCTCACTGATTCCCAGGCCAGAACAAAACAAAACAAAAATTGAAATACTCTGACCAAATACTGCCATTTAATTTTTCCAGTTGTCATGATGCAAAATAACAAATTAGAATCGACGAGTGAACTGTCTTCAGAGAATTAGGGTATGTGAGGATGGAAAAGTTCCTCGTGATCTAAGCGAGCTCAATATAATTGTAAATGAAGAAAGTCGAGAGAGGTGCCGTGACTTGTCCAAGGTCAAACAGTTAGTTTATGATACTCTACAAAATAAAACTCGGGTCTGATGCCCTTTCCTCTCTACCATACTGCTGCTCAGGACATGTTTTGACACCATTCAGGCATGTCCTGAATAGGGCTCTGATAAACTAGGTCTCTTCTTTAGACAGGTAGATGATTCTAAAATGTTAGTTAACGTGAATGTAATGGCAATGATGCATTTGTCATTTAGAGACTCCTGCAGATTATAACATACCTGTAAAAAATCATAAAAAATCAAATTGACCCAGTTTGGCAGAAAAAAAAGAAAAAGGCAAATCAGAACAGGAAAAATAAAGCATTATTGATACAGAGAACTATGTAACATGAGAAAGTATAATTGGTAAGAGCTTTCCAATATTAATATTGAGTTCTAGTAATGTCTTGCCATACTTGATGGCTCCTTCAAGAGTGGAAGATGTGGAAAGGTGTGGATACAGAGTATTGATGGTTAAGGAATTATGGAAGATAATGTAATAGCAAGACAGCAGAACTCGGCAAATACAAAGATTGAGGACATAAAAAGTGGAGTCTGGGGTGTGTGTGTGGTGGGGGGAGCTGTGTATGTACGTGGAGGTGATGATGGTAAATCAGAGGCAAGTGTTCTGGAATTCTAGGAAGCATCTTTAACAGAGGCTGACACATTTGAAATCTAGTCTTAAGGTCAGAAGGAGTTTGACCAGGGAGCTGCAAAGCCAGTTAGGTCAGTTCCACAAACTGAAAGAAAACATAATTGGCCTAGACACAAGGGGTTGGCAAAATTATTCCTGTAAAGGACCAGAGGGTAAATATTTTGGGCTCTGCTGGCCATAAGGTCTCTGTTGCAATTATTCAAATCTGCTGTGGGAGCACAGAAATGACCACAGACAACATGTAAACAAATGCTCATAGCTGTGGTCTAAGGAAACTTTATTTATGGTCACAGAAAGTTGAGTTTTATATCCTTTTCATGTCACAGAAAATTATTCTTCTTTTAATATTGTTTTCAACCACTTAAAAATTGGAAAACCATGCTTTGCTCATGGGAGGCACAGAACCAGGCGGGCGGCTGGATTGGGCCCACGGGTCATAGTGTGCTTGCCACTGGGCTAGCCAACCAAAGGGTTAGGGTCTATTACTTAAGAAATGATTCAGCTGTCCCAGCAAACAAGTACAAGGGAACTGCCCCTTTTCTTTCTCCCTAATTTTGTGGTTTCCGGAATCTAAGTACTCTCTGTTTTGCTTTGTTTTCCATAGACCAGTGGTCTTGACAGAAGACAGAGTGAGGTCTGTGTGTGATCTTTTCACTCTAATAGCCCATTTCCTGATCCACAAAGCACTCCAGTGGATAAAACAAAGAGGGTTCTTTACTGCATTGTATGGACCATTTGCTGAACAGGTTTGCCATCATGCCAAAGGTATAGCACTTCTAAAGATTTTTGCTGTTCGGAAGTGCATTCTGCATTCGGATAGCTCTGTGTAGGTGCTCACTGGTGGGGAAACCTTGCCTCCTGTACTTTGGGTTCTGACTTCCTCCCATATGTCAGAGGGGCTCTACTTTACCAGCAAACCCCAGAAGTGCACTCAGTGAGGAGTGCTGGTTACATCCCTCACTGGTCACCGATATCCCTCATTTGTACTTAGTCTAATTCGCATTTCTAATCCCTATACTTTTGATTGACTTCTGGCCCTGTTTGTGACAGTAATACCATATACTAATGGTATGCCTTCAAGGGGACACGTTTCTTCCTTACAAAAACTCTGGTTCGGATGGCAAAGTGAACTCAGGGAAGTCATACAGGTAGAAAGTGGTGGAGCTGTGGCTCAGAGACAAACTGGACTCCAGATGCTTTGTTCCTTCTGTTCAGCCATGCAGTTTGCCTCTGGTTTAGAGTTTATAGGGCTTGGGATCTAAAGGCACTTGTAAACTTTCATTTGATGAGGTCAATTATTCTTAAAATTTATTGCCAGTAGAGAGTGTTTATGCATTTTATTAATGTGCTTGCTTCCTCCTAAGCAAAAGTCATTGACTTGAGTGTAGGAGGGCATCTCATGCCTTAGAGAGTGAAAAATGAATACCCACATTCAAATTTGTTGAGCAATTAGCTCCTTTTCTTCTGTTGACCTGGGGATTTTTTGCCTTTGGACATTGAAGAAAATAGATACTTAAGGAAACAAGAGAATTTAAATAAAAATTAGAACATAACTTGAAAATTGAGTTCCTCAGAATCTCTCTGATGAATAGAGATAGTACAAGTTCCGTCTACCTGAACTGACTTATAAATTACTTGATTTCTTTCCAAACATATATTTCTTCCACAGGTGGATGTTGATCGTATTTCCTTATTCTTTATTTTGCCAACCTGTTTGGAAAACCCCTACCCTTAGAAATGCCCTGGCAAGTTACCAGGGAAGACAAGATCTGATTATTGGCCTAAGAAATATTCAAGGTTGTTGGAAAAAACAACAAAGCTTGGAAAAATTCAATTATAATACAAAACTATATGACCAGTGCCAAATGAAAGGTAGATATGTTAAGTTGGAAGAGATTTCAAAGAAGGAACATGTCAATGGAGACTCCATGTTTGGAAAAGACTTCACGAAAAAGCACAGATTTGACGTAAGCCCTAGGAATGGGTAGGATTGGAAAAGACAGAGGAAATCAATATTTCTTGAGTGTGTACTGTGCTGGGCACTGAAGTTAGCCATTTAATCTTTACCAAACATCAGTACTACTATATCCACTCTGAAATTGAGGAAACCAAGTCACCCAAGAGAAGTAGGATAGCTCAGTGGTTAAGATTTCCTGGGGCTGGCTCTAGGCCTGACCATTAACTAGCCATGTGATAACATGCAAGACACTGAGCCTTTTTTTTCTTAGTTTCTTTCTTTGAAAAATAGAGATCAGAGGGTGTGAGGGCTACCTGGCTGCTACATCTTTCACCTCACTGGCCACCAGGGTTGGTTCGGTTGATCTGGCTGGCTAGGTGGGTGCCCCTTTCCTCCCTCACTGTTCCATGTGCGTCTCTCCCAAAGCTGTATCCTCTGTTGAAGAGTATGACTTTCGCTGATAGAGAGGACTGTTCTTCGGTCAGGGATATATGAAGAGTTGCACTCCCTTGCTAGACCCTCCAAATAAGCTCTGAATGTCCTTTTGTAGGAGAATGTAGGGCAGTCAAGCTTGCAAGATCCAAAGGAGGCGATGCATGTGGCAACCTGCCTTCTTTGGGAAAAAAAAAAAAAAAAGATCGTAACAGACTTTCTTATAGTGTTCTTATGAAGTTTGAATGGGTTAATGCGTGTCAAGTGCCTGGCACATATTAAATGCTCAGTAGATGCTAGGTATGGTTATTACTATTATTGCCAAGCACCTTGCCCAATAGCGAGGGTGAGATTGGAATATAGATCTGATCCTAACTCTGCACTCATTTCAGTGCTGCCCAGTTGTGGAAAGGGTCATGGTGGATCCAGCACTGGCAGAAGGGTGGAGTACAGAATGAGGTACCATGAGGGCGCCATAATGGTGGGGAGAGTGTCGTGTTGAAGCAGAGGATTTGGGGTGATGAGTGGCATGAGGGAAAGTTATAGGGGAAAGTACTAGTGTTACCCTTCAGGGCAGGATACACTGCTCACTTAAGCACTTTGGCCGGGCTATGACCAGGTACACAGTGCACATTACTACGTACCTTTTCCTTTGATTTCCATTCAGGCTAGGTCTGTTCCGATATCCTATTCCTCCACGGTATACAAACATGTGCACACATATACGCACACGGTGGGCTGAGCATAAAGTCCAAATCCTTCATCTCAGCTCTTGTCCCCCCGCTGTGCTCCAGTCATATAGAATTAATTTGCAATTCCCCAAAGCCCACTGCAATGTAGGCCCTGGGAAGGCAGGACCATGGCTGTCACACCCCACTGTCACCTTACCACCTAGGGTGGTGCCCAGTGCACAGTAGTTGCTCACTGAATGGCAAAAAAGTGAAGGGATGTGAAGGTTCTTTCCCACCTCCGGACTTTTGCATATACCGTTCCCTCTGACTGGAACAGTTCTCCCACCTTCTGGTGACTTGTCAGTTTTGTTCGTCACCGCTTCCAGAAGGCATGTCTGGCTTCTTTCCCCCTATTTATTCCTTCCTTGGCATTTATCACATTGCCCTGCAATTCCTTCTTTGTTGGTCTGTCCACGTCATTAAACTCTAGCTCCCAGGAGGGCAAGACATAGGTTTTCTCACTCAGCACCTCACACCCCCATGCCGAGCCGCATGTCAGACCCGTGGGAGGGCCCAGGACCTGTCTGCGAACACAAGTGAGTGTGCATACCACGTGCACATGCACACATGTCCTCCCGGGAGCTGTTCTGTTCTGGCCCCTCCGAGAGAGTGAGTCACCGAGGTAAGTACCAGGTGACTCAGGACAGTGGCAGATGTCTCTCTCCTCCTTTTCTGGCAGCGGGGGAAGCACGGCTCAGCCTCCACAGTTAACTCTGGCAGTCGGAATTCAGAGAAATGAGCAGCTGACAGCAGAAGCGAAGAGCCTGAGCCTGGAAGTCCGTAATCAGCCTTGGGACTTTTAATGAGTGTTCTCCAGAGCAGAGTCGCTAACAAACCATCCTGGACTCCCTTGATCAGTTTAATTGGAGGACAGACGGTCTTAAACATTTTAAAAAGCTGACAGAAGGATCTAATTCCCAAGGCTTTCCCTCTAGCTAAACGTGTGCTTCCGAAGCTCCCTTTCTTGGACACGTGCAAGGCTTGCATTTTGACCTTTAGTGGATTCTAGATCACCGTGTTCCCGGCTCTGTTTCTGAGCGTGATCTTTATTTTGTCCTTCTGAGCACCTACAGACGGGTACCCAAATTCTCCATGAATTCTGATGTCTTGCTACCGGAAATATATTTGAAAGAGGGATCACTTTGGGTGCATTTTGATGCCTGTGTATGCCACAGATTTCATTTATCTGTTTTCATGAGGCATGTTGAAAGCTAACTGTCTTTTTACTCCTGGACTATTTAGGAGTCACTATAGAATTTCCTAGTAATTCAGATGCTCCTTTGCATTAAATGTGTTTTGTTTTTTCTTAGCAAATTAAAATACTTGGAAAATTGAATTTTTGTATTAATAGTATGTATTATTGAAGCAGATAAATGTGAGATTAATGGCCAAAAAGAGACATTTCAGATGGATAATTTAGATTTTTATCATTTATTAATCATGGAAAATAAACCTGCTGTATAAGTAATTTTAGTTTTATCAAGAAGATAAATTGTTCTGGTTAATGAACGTATAGATATTCTATGCCAAAGGCATTTGCAGTCATCTGTTAATCATTTAACTGTGTCAGGGCATATGCTATGTCTTCATAAAGCAATTAAAACACATAACTTTCTCCACTGAAATGCGTGTTGGCCTTCACTGCCTAAAGCAAATTAAAATGGCATTTGTCTTAGGCTAGGTTTTGGTGGCACAATATCTAGGGGCAGAAAACATGAGAGGCTATAGATGTCATGACAAAGAAGGACTAGTTCAATCTCTCATTCTCGGGGTGAGGTTGCAAATCACTCCCAGGGTGGAGCTGTGCTAATGAGGAAGGACTTTCTGGCTCCCAAGTACCTATCACAGTAGATACGTTCTTGGCGGAAAATCCCAGGGGACCTTTTCCTCCCCCAGTGCCTGGGGATTTACATCTGTGGCTCCCATCAGCACTAATGGGTGCTCCCCGCATACAAGCAGTCTTCTCACTGATGGAGGAACAGACCCTTGAATAATATTCTTGCTGCATTTATCTGGTGTTTGGAGTCGGACAGAGGGCTGCATTAACAGGGCTTGGATAGCGTTGTGGTGCCATTATGCTAATAGAGATTTGTGTCAGCTCCTTTTTAGAGGTTCATAATTCTACTTTTAAAACTCTCTTTTGACTGAAACAAATTTTAAAATATTAATATTCTTTTTTTTCCCCCTGCAAACTAACAATCACCCACTCCCACCACCACACACAAAAACATTAAATGGCTATTTTACTTGCTTGGCAATAGTTTGTGGAGGGTGATTTTCACTCTACTAGGTTCTCCGGACATCCTTCCCCCTGACTTTCTGGGAGCTCAGGGCTCAGCTTCAATCAGCTTCCCTTGTGCGGCTCCATCAGCGATGAGTCTTCGAGGGCCCCCATGAGGGAGGTGTGCAGCCGAGAGCTTCGGTTAAGCACCCAAGGAGGCCGACAGCAAAGAAAGGAGTAGCTTGAGATTTTGTGGAGCCTGGAGGCTGAAGCGAACTTGCACTGGAAATCAGATTTCTGATTCCCAGGGTTGGTAAGCATCTAGTATCCCACACGCAAGATCCCCCCCAGAGCTTGTGAGAAGGAACAGAGGGACGCATTTCTACCTGGGTTTCCATCATGGTCCAGCAGACATGGTGCACAGTGGCTTCTCAGTAAATTCGTGATGAACCAGCAGAGGTAGGAACGGACCTGTAAGCTTGATATTGGCTTTTATCCTCTTCTTTGACTGGCTTCATAACCTCCTTAGGTCTCTGCTTCCTCGCCTGGAACCTAGGGAAGGCAATGTGCTTGACCTCATGGTGTCTTCCTGAGGAGTCATGGAGTGAAATCATGGGAAGGTTCTAGCTCAAGGTGTAACCTAGAGTTAGCACTCAATAGGTGTTTCTTGTTGGAGCAGTTCTTTCCTTCCATATTTCTTCAGATAGAGGGCCATTCTCAACAGGGACAAACTAGCATTAAAATTACCTACCAGCAGTCCAACAGAAGCAAAATACAGATTCTAGTAAACGTATTTCTTTTCTTAGCCACACTGAGAGCATGGTAAAACAGAACAAGCTGGGCTGCATCGGGGTTTTGGGGGATCACTTCACCTGTGTTAGTAGGCATGAGAGGTGATCAGCTAAAGATCAGAATATCAGGGCTATTGTCGATCAGAATTTGAATGAAGGATATAACATAACTCTGTGGGGTCTTTCTAATGTCTGCATGCCCAAATTAACTGCCTGCCCTGACACTGGTGGAGCAAGACTCCTGCGTGGGGGCGCAGAGGCAGGTAGGCGAGTCCTCATGAGAGCACCCAGAAGCTACCCAAGTTGGGTACCTTCTTCCAAGCTGTCAATCAAGTAAAAGTCTGTTCTCCCACCTTGGAGAAGAGAGAGGCATGGAGTGGAGGGAAGCCAATGGTGTTACTAAATTGCATCTTCCCCCATAGAAATAAGACAGGTGGGTAATAAATGTTCTCATTAAAACAGGTTGCAAGGTGTTGAATGAATTCATTCTTTAAAGAGTTTGATGCACAACTTTCTTAATGATGTGCTAGGGCAAAGCTCCCCCAGACCTTTATGTTCTCGAGTGATAATCTTTATTTTTCCTTATTTTTTTTGAACCCCAACATCCACCAAGCTGGATCGTATGTGAGGCCCATGAGGGCTGTTATGAGAGGGAAAGGTAGAATGGGCAGTGATTTTAGAGTGAGCGAGATGTACGTGTTGGCACTTTAAAGTCCAGAAAAGACAGTGTTTTGTGTAGATGAAATCTGAAAATAAGGAAAGGTACAGAGGGCATTTTGAAGAAGGGGTGTTACAAAAGGATGAGGGACAGCAGGAGGGGGTGCAGGGCACATGAGAGAGGACGGCTGCCTCGTGTGCATGTGTATGAGTATCCCAGGTGGTCTTGTCTTCACATTTGCTGGTAGAGACTCTCTTCTCCAAACCTTGGCTTATGCCCTCTGTTCCCTGACAGCTCTAACCAGGTCTGATTGTCCTGGCTTGCCAACCCTTGGGACAGCTCTGACTCCCGGGCCTGGAGAATGAGGGGAAGGGTCATTTCTATTCCCTCTGCTCCTTGACTGTTTCCCTCCTGCCACAGCCCAGGCAAGGGAACTATTGCAACCAGCAGTGGACTCATCACCCCTCAGCCCTGTACTGCAGAGGTCCCCACTGGTCCCCTCCGCTCAGCCATTCTCCAAAGACCTTCCAGACACGTCAAGAATGAGTGGTCACTGACTTGTTATAGAGCCGGGGCATTACGTTGTAACCACCTCCTCTGCTCCTTTCTTATTTCCATTGAATCATCTTCTCGGTTTTTTTGTTCTTATTGGATTCCTTTTCTAAGTTTTTATCCCAAAATAAAATCAGCTTCTTTTCTGGTCACGGAGGTCTGTGCACAGCAGTCTCTGCTACTTTTTGGTGCCTGGGCGCCTGGAAAGCCTCTTCTGGGAGGGGAAGGAGGGAGGGGGGGTGCTGCTTGGGCAGTTCGGATGTGGGCGTCTGGCCAGCTCCGGAAGGCTGGCCCACTCCAGAGTCTCGAACACAGATTCCCTGCTGAGTAGCATGTTGATGCCAGCAGACTGCCAGGCGGGCCCCCTGATGTTTGTAATACACAGATCCATATCAGCATTATGAAGTTCCATATTAATATGATGCTAAATAGGGATTCCGATGCTGGCAAGAGGGGGATGGGGAAGCATTGAACGAGGTCACCAGCAAAAATGAAAGCCCTGGGACTGGAATAGCAGCAGACTTGCAGGTGACTGTCGAGATGCATTAGCAGTAGGGGGAAGCTTGAACAGCATCTGCCTGCATTATTCTTGGTTCCAGCCCACTGCCCCCTCTCTCCTCTTTCTCATTGAATTTGATGCTTTATGGAAGCTGCAACGTCATAAAAATAACACTCTGCTGCATCCTTCACCCCGGGATCTCAAAGCCCTCTACGGACATTAATATTTATCGCTAGGAACCTGGGATGTCGGTTGAGAAATATTATCCCAATTTTACAGATGAGGAACTTGAGATTGGGCGGTTAAGTGACTTGGCAGAAGTCACTCCCTACCTACTGAGTGGTGGGGCCATGCCCTGGGCCAGATCCCAGAAAAGTATTCTGAGCCCTTGGCAGGATGGGAGAATGCCCTTTGTTTAAACGGAAGAAAACAGAGTGTGCCCTGAACAGGCTGGAGGAAGGCAGGACAAGCGGTCTCATCTCCTCTCTCTGACTTTGGTCCCCTCTTGTCAGGCTTGAGGGAGTTGGCTGGGATGGCCTGTTTAGTCTTTTACTTCTCTGCTAACCTTGCCAATTAAATCTGCCAGCTCAGAATCTGTGGCTGGGGCGGGGTGGACAGTTTCAGTTATAGAACTTTCAGGAAGTATGGAAGGGTCCACTTGCCGGAAGGATGTCTAAAATGATCAAGAAGAAGGGGGACTTGCCCCCGAAAGGCAACATGAACGCTCTTGGTCTGGAAAGATGAAGGCCGAGAGGAGAATATCACCTAATCTGATGGAGTCTTGAGAACTTTCGGGAAGGGCAGACCATTGGTCCAGGATTCTAGAACTATGGGCATATATTTTTCTTTGCCTGGAAGTTGTTCAGCGGGAATAAAGGGTAGTTGTACATTTTCCTGTGTAAATGTGGGAACTTCTGTCTCTGGAAAAATACATAGATTTTTAAAAGTGGTTTAGAGACGTTTATAGATGAAGCATCCATTTTGAAGGCACATATCTGACTATTTGGGTTGATACCAGGAGACAATGCTGCAGTTTTAGCTTCCAGCAATTCGTGTCTGGGATAGTGGGTGGAAGGGTGCTTTACTAAGCATTTGCGAAGCATTCGTCAAGCTCTGATGATGGGCCATAGACTGTGCGGTACCAAGGATACGTAGCTGCATAGAACAGAGCCTCTGCCTGGCCAGTGGGGGCCCCCAGGCTAGTTGGGGGAGGCAGACATGCAAATGAATAATTATGGAGTTGTGAGATGAGCTGCTGCGGAGATTGGTACACTGTGCCGTGGGAGCGTGGAGGAAGAGGTGATTCATGTCAGAGAAATTCAACTTGCGGATTATATTCTTCCAAAACTGGCTTTGATGAGGCTGGCACATTTTACCTATTAGGAATTGGATGGTGACCACCTGGTTCATTTTATGGGTAAACAAAAGCTGTTCTGAAACACTTGATCTAGTTGAATGTTATAGTCACGTCCTGTGGAATTTTAGGAGGTGTCAAGAGCCTCCTGCAGGCATGAGAAGACTGTCATTGTCACCTGTAGCCCATCTTGGGTACCATTATAGGGAAAGACATTAGCATTACTCTGTTAGGGCCAAGTCACGCTGTTTCCTTACTTCTCAGGTTTTTATCGGTAATATTAGAACAAAATCTCAGGATTGAGTTTGCAAAGGGCTTTGTTTATTATTTGGAGTCTAAGCAGATAGTAGGATAGGTTTTGTGGTGTGGTGTAGTATTTGGTAGGGTTCAGGTTTCCGTGTGTCAACGCTTTGACCAGACCTGCTGTAGCTATGATTGCTTCTTCCCATAGAGTGCCTGAAGAAGATTATATAGATGACAAAGGAAAGTAAACCATACTAAATCAATCACTGAGACTGTGCCTCCCCCCCTCCCCCAAACTCTGCAGAACCCAAGCTCTGGTCAGCTGGCTAGGCTGAGAGCAGGTGGTTGAGGACACCTGTACTCACACTGGGGAGACCCAAATGGCCTCCTTTCCCTTGGTTTCTATTTCAGCTCTAAGCCTGTCCTCGATGCCATATGTGAGCATGAATTTAGAGCAACAGTCCCGAGAGAAAGGCCAGAGAGACCAGGATGCCCAAGAGCCTGGATCCAAAGAGACTACAGCAAGCTGACTCAACAGCTTGAAGTCTCTCCCTTCATCATACCCTCCCACAGTACCATGGCTCAGTATATGGTTTTTCTCCTAGTCCTGACTCCCATCTGGAGGAGAAGGAAGCGCATTGATGCGTAACGATTTATTGTGTCGAAGACAGGTGTTGGTGGTTGCAGGGATGGAGGATCTTCATCTTCCTCTTGTGGTTCTGTGAGCCCAAAGGAAATAGAAATGGGAAGGTTGTTGTCATAAATTGTATGCAGTTACTAAGACACTTGTCCAGCATTCCCTTCGGCCAAAGTTGCTTAGTTCAGTGTGCATAGCCTCTCCCAAGTTCTAGTCATCGGGCCAAAGCTGGATCCCAGCCAACGTGGTTGTTTGTCAGCACTGTGAACCCCACCACCTTCACCCATTTAAGGCTGGAATAGTGAAAATTGGGTCGGTTTGTTGAGAAAGTTTATCAGCACCCTGTTAGCATAGTAGTTAAGAGTGTGGATTCTAGAAGGAGGTGGCTCTGGGTTGAATCCCTGTGTGATGTTTGGCGTATCCTGTAACTCTCAATCCTCTTTCTCTTCTTTTTTTTTTTTTTAGAAAAAATAAAGGTGTTTGTGCTATGAGGATAATAATGAGAGTTGCAGAGATTAAAGTAATAATATTATGTAAAGTATTTAACACTGTGCCTGCAAAGTAGTAGGTGACTTTATGTCCTCATCTGTAAAATGGGTTTAAATATTATACAGACCTCACAGGACTTTTGTTAGGATTAAATGGGTTAACTCATATAAAATGCCGGCATGTAGTGATCACTCATTACATTTTTTTATCTAATATATGCTCCTTGCTACTATGTTTATACATTTATATAAAACATTGCCAAGGAAGACCTCATGAAACCCTGCCCTTTCCCCCTCGTCTGACAAAAAGAAAGACTTGATTAGAAAAATCCAAGTGGCCAGGGCATTGTAATCAACTGACGATCTGAAAGCATTTGGGTAAAAATCCCTTTTTTTAAAGTTACATCTTTCCCCAACCTTAGAAAGGCTTAAACATTAAAATGCAGTGCTTGGGTGCTTTTGTTTTTATAGTGATTTGTTGTTGTTGTTGTTGTTGTTGTTCCACAAAAGTACTTTTAAAAATAGCACAGCCCTGTATTAGACAAATGTTTATCCGATTATATAGGCACATCAACCAAGAGAACATAATAAGGTAGAGTTACTAGAAATTCTAAATGTGAAAAACAGGCATATTAAAATGAATGAAAAATTATAGGTATTACTGCAGTAAGCTGCCTGTAATATTCTTTAACGGCATATATTTCCCGAAATTGTGCTCTATAGTGGTTTGTTTGCAAAATGAAAAAAAGCTGGTTTCTGAGGCTTGCCTGTGTGGGGCTATGCGTAACCAGCACTTGCTACCAACTTGTGTGTTTAAAATTTATCGTATCCTTTTTTGTTTGTTCGTTTTTTGAACTTTCTGGGCTTTAGTCACGTGAAGTTCACTCCTTCCTGATTTGGATCTTCAGAGCTTAGAGCCATGTGCTGCTGGTCAGCAGCTCAAGAGTCTGGAAAAAATAGCTTTGTGATGAACCTTTCTGGAAGGCGGGTGCTGCGTGCTTCCCGGGGCGTGGGGCAGTCCCCGGTGCGCTCGTGTGAGGCGGGGGTGGAGATGCCAACAGGCTGCTCCCAAATCGGCTCCTTCTTGAGGAGGGTCCTGAGAGATGGGGTCCCAAGTAGCTCTGGGCTTTCTGTGACTTTGAAGGAAACGATTATTTTAGGCTATGGTGCCCTAGATTTTGGTGGCTGCTGGGAATACACCATGGAGGAAAGGGATCCTTGTTAGAGGGGTTGAAGAAAGCTGGGGACGCCAGGGCAGGATGGGAGGACAGTTCTCGCATGGGGCGCCACACCCAGATTGTGAGTGCACTGGGAAGACGGGTGGCCTTTGGCTGTTGTTCTGCGTTGGGGCTCGTCTCGAAGATGCCGTTCTACTTTTTGGAGAAGCAACCCCTGCCAGGAGTGTGTGATTGTCACGGCTGGGCCCAGGCCGGGGGACTGGGGGGGACTGGGGACTGGGGAGGGATGAGCATGGGTACAGAGTCAAAGGCAGCTGGCTCTTTGGAAAAGGGAAAATGACTGGCTCCTCTTCCCTCTCTCTCTCCCACACCAAAGAGCACCTCATGAGAAGCTCTGGGTGCTTGTCAGTAAGATGGATTGCGAAGTAGGAAGTTTACTGGCTGTTTAGAGTACTGTTTGAAAGCCGTTTGCTCGGCCTTGTCATGGGGACAGTGCATTCCAAGGCACACTTGGGAGAGCCTTAAGCCTCCAGCCTGACAATTCTCACCTAAATAAATGATACTTTGGGTGGATTTGCATCGATACATTGGATAGATTCTGAGGAAAGCCCTATAATCCAGGAGTCTGGTGAGGCAAGCTGCTCCCCTGGAAAAGGTCAGGATAGCATTGCATTAAAAAGCACTTTTTTTTTTTTTTTTTTTTTTTGTGCCTCATAGCTCATTATGGATTTTGTTCAGATGTACCCCCCCCTCCCCCAAATAGCCAGTGTTGGCATGTTCTCTTTGCTTAAGGTGGTGCAGCCTGATGGAAATAAACACAGAGAAGAACTTAGGAAGACATCTTCTGATGGGTTTTATTGGTGAATCACAGTAAAAAAAAGCACTTCTGGCACCACTCCCCCTACCACACGTGCATATAGTTATTTTTCCTTCTTTTCTCTGGGCAACTGTATCCGAGAAATTCCCAGTCCTTAGCACGCACTCGAATCTGCACTTTTATCTTTGTCCGCTCAGCCATGCTTTTCACTGTTTACCCTGAACTCATCCCCTTCTGTTTCCTTTTCCAAATTTATTGTTTATCTCATAAACAGGAGGAGGGGGCTGCAAAATCAATGTCCGCCTGGTTGTATGATAGGAAGAGGAGTCCCCCCCCCCCCCGCCCCATTCAGGCTTGTCTGTCAGGGTGTGGGCAGCAGAAGCAAAGGAGCTTGCAGATTTCAGGAGAGCCTGTTATTGGTGTCCTCTGCCAGGGATCAAGCAGAGTGCCAATTACAATTGATTTCTCAATAAAATTGTGTTCAACCTTCCCCAACGTAGCCCGAGACAGAAACGAAAGAGACCTGTCTCACTTTAAAAATTTTATTCTTTTCAGTCAATTTTGTTCTTGGGGGTTCATTATTGTTATCAGCCTTGGACCATGAGATGCTCACCTCTCTCGCCTTCCTAGAAGACACAAAACAGGCAGACTCAGCTGAGGAAGTGTGGCAGCAATGGGGCCAGCCCCCACCCCAAGCCCCCCACCTCCTCCCTGCACCCCGTCACATCCTTCTAGGGCAAGGCTCTGCATTCGGTGTCACAGGAAGATGCCACTGGCCCCCAAGATCCCAAAGTGCAGGAGTTCGCTCTCTGTTTTTATCACCCGCTCAGAGCCATGGGCTGTTTATAGCAGATTGCTTCTCTTCTCTCCAGTCACGCACTCCCCCACCCCCTCTTTCTCTCTCTCTGTCTCATGCACGTGTGTGCTCAAGCACATACATGCACACCCTTGCCTTCCCCTCAGAGCCCACTGCTTTGGGAATCACCAACTAACCAACCAAACCGACCTAATAAAAACACATTTTTCCAATTGCTGGAGCAATTCCCCAAATGCTATGCCTTGCCACCACCATGCTGGGCCTCTCGGTTTGCTACCTGTATTCCAGCTGCCATAGAGGCTCATCTTGTATAAAAGAAGTCAATCCATTCAGTGTTGCTGTGCATTCTGAGATTTAAAGCATGCATCTTTCTCTCCGGAAGCCAACCTTTTCTAAAGTGGAGAGAGGTATACATGCTATGTTAATATCACATTACCACCTCCCCCACCTCTCACGGCCACCACCTTTCGCCATCTTTACCAACAGTTCAACACTCACTGAACAATTGCAATGAGCCAGCACAATGCTAAGTGCTCTGTTTCTTTTCATTTCAGGTATTTTGATTTATGTCATTGTTCTCCCCCATCCCCAAGTTGGCTGTTCCTATGACTTTCTTTACTAAACTATCCTAACCATTTTTAAGTGTATTTGCAGTGGATTTAAGTACATTCACAGGCTGGGTAACCATTAGCACTATCCATCTCCAGAACTCTTTCATCTTACAAAACTGAAGCTCTATATCCATTAAACAAGGATTCTCCATTCTCCCCTTCCTCTAGCTAGCCCTGGCCACCACCATTCTACTTTCTGTCTCTATGAAGTTGCCTCCTCTAGGTATCTCACGTAAATGGAATCACATAGTATTTGTCTGTTGTTACTGGCTTAATGGTTTCATTTAACATAATGTCCTCAAGGTTCATGCATGTTGTAACATATGTCAGAAGTTCCTTCCTTTTTAAGGCCAAATAATATTCCATTGTATATGTATACCACATTTTGCTTATCCTTCCATCCTCCAATGGACCCTTGAGTTGTTCTGCCTTCCGGCTGTTGTGAATGATGCTGCTATGAGCATGAGTATAAAATATATCTTTGAGGTTCTGCTTTCAGTTCTTTTGGGTATGTATTCCCAAGTGGAATTACTGGATTATATGGTCATTCTGTTTTTAATTCTTTTAGGAACCACCATACTGTATTCCATAATAGTGGCACCATTTTACATTCCCACCAATAGATCATAAGGGTTCCAATTTCCTACATCTTGACCAATACTTGTTATTCTCTGCTTTTTTCATAGTAGCCATCCTAATGGGTGCAAGTTGGCATCCTAAGTACTTTATAGGTCTCACAACCACCCTATGCTGTAGATACTATTATTTTCCTCATTTCAAAAATCAGGAAATTGAACTTAAATGTTCTCTTGAAAAAAAAAAAGATAAATATGTGAGTGATGGATGTGTTAATTAACTCAATGGGGGGAGTCCTTTCACAATGTAAACATATATCAAATCCTCACGTTGTACACTTTAAATATCTTCTAATTTTATTTGTCAGTTATACCTCAGTAAAGCTGGGGAAAAAAGGTCAAGAAATTGAGGATTGGGGATGTCAAATAAATTGTTCAAGGCTACACAGCTGGTGATATTCAAATTTAGCTGGTTCTAGAGCCCTTCTAGAAAAATAAAGTTCCTGTTCTATAAGGTCACCTGAGCTGGTTGTATTGACAGCAGAGCAACAAAGAATCAGAAGGTTTTCTTTTTCCATTTAAGGGTTAACATTGCCATATACCTTCTCAGGGACACAGAGCTCTGCACCTTGCATATGAGCATAAAAAAAGACATTATTCCTTTATTATTCTAAGAAAAGCAAAGGAAAAATAAGCTAAACAACAATGGGGCTATTTATTCTCTATGCCGTAATAATTTTCCTAATTGGGCAGGTAAGAACCAACCTAGGGCTGGAAGGAGAATGGCTATTTTCTGTCAGCCTAAGCAGAACATGCCTTTGTAAAGAAGAATTGGTAGTACAGAAGGCATTATCTTAGATCCGAAGTGAAAGGCATAGACATGTACATAGACGTATTTCATTGACACTGGTGAAATTTTTGTTCAGCAATCCTATAGTGGAGCCCTAAATCTGTCACTTCCTAGCTTAGTAACCTTAGGTGAATTTATTCACTTCTTCGAATCTCAGTTTTTTCATCTGTAAATTGGAGTTAAAACATCTGGTTCATAATATCTATCCTCTTTTCTCCAAAGGAAGAGTGAGAACAAACAAAACCTTTTAGGTTCACTGGAAAGTCAATCTTGGTACCCATCGCTGCTCCCTTTGGTTTAGCTGATGAGGGGTGTCCCTGATTCAGATTGATGATTTTGTCACTAAGATAGAATGTCTTAGCTGAGATGTGATCTGTGCCAGACACCAGTGGGAAGCAGGAAGGCCCAGTGAAGATGCCCTCCCTGGAGTTGGATGCCCACGGGGACTGGGCAGAGGGAAATCCAGCGGACTGATCCATTGTTGGTTTTAGCATTAACTTAATGTGGGACTTGGGACATGCCATTGCATCTCCCAACTGAGTTCTCCAATCTGCAAAAGGAATAGCTGACTTTTCCTAAAGAATCTAGTTTTCTTAATTTTCTGCAAGTTAACATAATTCTGTCTTTTGATCACATTTGTGGCTCTTTTTCTGAACTCTATGCTCCGATGAAATGAGTTCTTACATATATACAGTTCTTAGCACTTTTCTTGGCACTTAGTAATTGTGCATTAAAGTTTTTCTCTTTCCTTTCTCTTCTCTCCCCTTCCTTTCTTCCATCCCTTCTACTTATACTCCAGAAATGAGCAAGGTTCTCAACTAAGGCCTAAGGAACCATTTCCCTGATGCACTTTCACCCCTCCCCCCCCATCACTGCCCGAACCTAATTCATATCTACTTCTTGGATGAAGAGGGCTGGTCATATACTCTGAACTCATGAGTCCCTCAGGATAACATTTGCCCAAAAGACAAGAGAGCCTCTGGAAAACAAATTGTGGTCTCATAATCAGGGAGTGCATGCCAGAATCACACAGATTATGGGCTGGAATTCAAGCTCACCTTCCTTGTAGTCATGCAAATGATGTGTGTTCTAGAGAAGTATTAAAAAATCTCAGGTTCTCCTGTCTTTCTTGGTTAGATTCCAGCTCTGCCACTTAATAGCTGCATGATCTGGGACAATACTTAACCTCCTTGTTGCATCTCAACTTGCTCATCTGTAAAAAGGGATAATAAAGAACTTAATGCAAAGGGTTGGGAAGATTAAATGTAGTAACACATAAGATACATTTAGAACAATGCCTGGTGTAATTTAGTAACAGTATCACTATTACTACCACCACAGCTATTATTGCAATGAGTATTATACTTCTATAGTTACTACTATTGGGAGGATGGAGTCATCTGCCTGCTTAAAAGCATTGCTCACGTCGTGACCATTTCTGGGAGTCAGATGTATCTCATGAAATATGCCTTAAAGCACAATTGCTAGGTGTTACATGCTGACTTCAAGCTCTAAAGGGATTACATTTCTTTATTTAAATAGGATTCCTCCTGTTACTAATAAAGTATGTTAATAGCGACTCGTTTTCCAGTTGAGTGAGATTATGTTTTTACCATGAGAGTTAAATATGTATGTAAAATGTAAATTTAATGTAAAAAACTTACTCAATTGAAAAGAGATCTTCATGCACCCACCACACTACAGAGTAACTTTTTCCAGAGTACAAATAAGATTAGTGACAGAGTCAAGAGAGTAGTATTTAAGAACTCTAAACACACATATGCAAAACATAAAGTTGAAAATTCAAGTGGAATAAACATCTCCAAAAAACTCTCCTTTCTCACAAGACATCAGTAATAGGGCTGTGATCTCAGATGGGTTACTTCCTCCAACAAACATGGGTTCCAAGTGCCCATAGAGTATGTGTATGTGTGTTTTTAAGACACTATAAGGAGAGAGTGTGTTTCATTCCCTCCCAGACACCACCTATCCTCAGGAGCCAATAATACTGTACATAGAAAGATGAGCACTTCTTTTCTCCTTAGGCTATCTCTTCTTAAAATCACACTCAGAGTCTTATAATGCCAATACTTCCAACAGCTGGTTCTGTCCTCTAATCCTTTCTCCATTAGAGAATTCAGCCTGACTTTGAGCAACACTGGTGAGCTGATGACCCAGATCTCCTTAATCCAGGCAGCCTCAATGCTAGACCAGTAACTGGTGTATATTTTTCTAATTTACTCCACATATGTTCTTGTTCCCTTCATGTCTTCATGGTGTGCTGATGATTGAAGGAGTGTTATGTGCAGAGCTGTGTTGGCTGAGACTGGTGGGGAGTACATGATAGAGGGAGCGAGACTTAGATTTCCTTTGACTCACCTCGGTCCCTAGCACAGTCTGATCGCATTTTGAATAATAGCTACAGTTTATTGAGCGATTTACTGTGCACCAGCCAGATGCTAAGTGTTTAGGCACATTATTTCATTTAATCCTCGCAACTAACCTGAGGCTTTATCTTCATATTACAAATGAGGAGACTGAGGAACAGAGAAGCAAAGCATCTTGCAACCATGTCACTCAGTTAATGTCAAGAATGGCTAAGATTCAAACCCAGATCTGTCTGACTTCAAAACCTTCATTCTTATTCACCATGTAGCGTTCTGGATGGATGGATGGAGCCATCAAAAAATTCTATTTTTCATGGTCTCAGAAATTTAGGATTGATGAACTCTGAATCACTTCTTTGTTTTCCTATTGCTCCTCATCTTTTCTCTTTTACTTAGGCTACTCCTGAGGCACAGTGCTGGTGGTGATCAAAGCTGGTGCCTAGACTTCCGTGAATATGACTTTTCACCCATATTATTCCATTTCCTCTTCGTTTTCCCTTTTCATACATATCTTATATCCAGTGCAGGACATCAGAACAATTCCTTAGGTTATTTGGGTAACCCTTTGGGTCCTCTGATTTGACTTATATTCTGAAGGAGAGTTAAAAATAAAAAACAAACCCTTGTATTAACTGGATAGAGGTATTGGAGAATGAGAAATCCCGCTGGATTAAAAAAAAATATTGCTATACAATAGGAGAAGTTTTTTCAAATTCTATAAATCTGAATGTTTATTTACATTTTCTAAAATAACTCAGAAAAAGAATTTTAAAAAAATATGGAGATTAAGGAGGACACGTGTTGTGATGTGCACTGGGTGTTATACGTAACTAATGAATCATTGAATACTCCATCAAAAACTAATGATGTACTATACAGTGGCTAACGGAACATAATAAAAAAATAAAATAAATAAAAAAAAGAATGGAGAAAGGGAAGAACAACCAGTCTGCTTGCCTACGACAGGGACAAATTAAAAATATATGGAAGAGTACAAGGAATGTAGATTCAGGGGCAGTTCTATGGGATCTGATTCTACCAGGGAGTCTGCCATTCCTTCATATTCAGCTTTCCTAAGATACCTCATCCACCCACTCATCTGTCCATCCATCCTTTTATTCATTGTAAGAACATCTGAGAGTCTACTATATACCAATTATTTTTGTCAAGCTCAAACTGATGTCTTTTTCTGATTTATATGATTTTCAATAATGGCAGTAATATTTATCTGTTTCAAAGCCTCAGGATCATGGTTTATACCCTCCTGCAAAATCCAATATCCAAATCTTGCCCACTGTTTTTTTTTTTAAGATGCCCATTCTCTTCATTTAATTCATGGTTGCTCCACCCATACAGTATTGTTATTTTCTTCTAATTCGTTCTTTGTGCAATCACTGCTGAAAATAGTTATCCCAAAGTGACACATTCACCAAGTTTATTCCCTACTCGGGAGCCTTCAGTGCCCGCCCCTTACTCTGCAGGTTTCAGTTTTCTCTTGACAACCTGGATTCCCAGAGGAGACCAAGGCCACTCCCTTGACCCTCATGTCCACTCCTTGCTTCCATTGCTTCCTGATTCAAACTTGTTATTTAAACATACTGCTGTCTCCCCAGCCCCTCTTCTTACTAACAATTAACCAAGCGTTGACTGTGTGTCTACTACCTGCCAGACACACTCATGCCATGTCTACATTTTAGAACTTTAAAATGCAGACACTGTAGATAAGAATTCTAGCTCTGCCACTGCGGAGCTCTATGATCTGGGCTAGTGCCTTAATTTCCTTAAACTTACATTCTCTTCTAACCTGTAAGATGGGGATAGCAATTGCACTTAACTCATAGGTCTGTGGTGAGTATCGAAAGAGAGGATGAATGTAAAGCCCTTAGTATAGAGAGCCCACATAGAATAAGTGCACAATAAATAGCTGTCATTATTGATATCACTTATGATAGAATATAGTCTTTTAAAAAATGTGTTCCATTTTTCTCAAATATGAAGATACTTCTTTTGAAACCCCTTTCTGGAAGGCAGGAAACTTATCTTTCAGCATATTCCTGCTCTTAGTACCTGCCATTCAATAAAATATTGGAAGGAATGGATAGAGTTATATGAATAGACTAGATTCTAAATAAAATGTTCATTGGATTTGGTAGCAAGGCTGATAAAATTGCTTTTGAAATAAGTTAGTTGTCAATGAATATTTAAGGATCAGACTTGCCCTGGACCATTTGCATTTTGTAGAGGTAGATTCCACAATGCCAAAAACAACCACAACTAAAATATTTCTTCTAAGCAATGGAATTAGAAAGTGAAGGAGAACATGGGGCCAGACAGGTTAATTCATTTGAAGAAGGAAGCCAGACTAGAGAACTATGATGTGAGGGAATTAATTAGCAATTACTTAGCCTAACTCTTTAATAGAGACGAGAAGCTTAGAAGAGCTCAAGTTGAGATTTTTGGTGGGAGAGTCAGAAAGCTACATAAGAGGCTAAATAAAAGAATTCTCTAGCTACCAAACTATACCTTACAAATCAGCAAGATTATATCATCTATTCCAAGGAAAAGCTAACAAAGGAAGTAATTCATGATAAAAGGCTTCAGAGAAGTCATAGAATGAACATTAGAAACCCATGGAAATATGTGATTCACCACACAATCAGTCCTTGATTAAGCACACTAATGGAGAAGAATTCAGATAAATCAAATTTGTGGGTAATCCTCAAACCATTGGTTTGGATTTGAAGTGCTTCAGTGTTTGTCCCCTTCACATCAGGATGATGAACCTTCTAACTGTATTTGCAAATGTCATTTGGAAGTCCCCTGGTGGACATTGACTAAGGTTGGGAGCCAGTGGCTCAAAAGGGCAAGGGGAGGAGTGGACCATTCTAGATTTGGGAAGGTAGAACCAACCATGGCCTTGGATAATGGAAAAATGAATAATCTGCATGCAACCTTTATAAAGCTAAAACCTCTCCTAACACAGCCTTGTCAAGGATCAAGTCAAAGGAAAATAGTTATTGCCATTGATTTAAGTTTTCATTGTTATTTCTCTGACAAATGCTCAGGAAGTAGGATATGTATAAGACCCATAACATTTTTCTTCTGTTCCTATTTTGTCTTCACACAGAGAACAGTCATTCTCTTCAATACTCACTCTTTTTTCCGTTTTCCCCCAGATTTTTTCCCAAATCCACTACAGAAAGCTACTGACTTATCCTCTACACCATTCCTGAACCTATTATTTTTTTACCTTTTTCAAAATAAATCCTGTCTTTAAACCTTCTCAGGTTTTCCCCTTCCTTGATTATTCTGATATATATGTATACACACACACACACACACACACAGTACATATGTATGTGCGTGTGTGTATTATACATTATACACATTATACATATATAATGGTCCAGGAACTCATAGGAGGAGAACATATCAATACTAGAATTATTTTGTTGGGGGGGAGAGTGAAGGGAAGAGACTGTGAAACTTAATGTGTTGTCACTGCAATAAGCATATGGATAATTGAGAATTCCCTACATAAAGAAATACACAAAGCAGAATATTACCTCCATTTTACATATAAAGAAGCTAAGGTTCAGAGATGCTATAATTTGATAAAAGATAGGAAAATGTTTCCTTAATTTCCATTAGTTGCAATTAGTTTATCAAATTAATTGACTGATAGTTTTAAAGAGATTGGTGTCTAAGATCAGAGTGTGAACAGTGAGTGATCGGGGGGAACATAAGATCCGTGGACTGTTTGGGGGAAATTATAAAAAGGCATGAGAATAGCAATGCAAAATTATTTCTCCTTCAGAAATTCTCTAGGCTAAGGTTGGTATAGACAATATTCTCACAGGCATCCTTTGGAATACTGCATTTCATCAATATTGGAAAGACTGGCTCGAACCCTATCTGAACCCTGATTTTCACAGGGTGCTGCAAGGGTCCATTTATAGTTGCTTATGTTCATCACTCTTTGGGATTCTTGAGTTTTAAAAAATTCAACTGTAAGATGTGTTTACTTACGTATATTTTAACAAATAAAGGAGCCAGTTGTAACTATTGAAGATAATTGGGCAACAATGAGAGAGACAGATCTAGTGCAAGAAGTACAGTGTAGACCAAGGAGCAGAGCTGAGAAGAGATGAGCCAAAAATTATGTCAACTGTCGTTGAGAAAGAACTCTGATGGAAAGACTGGTTTTGGAGTACCTGAGACTGTGAAGTGTGTGCCTGTATATGTGTGTGTTTGTTAGAGCACCATTTTGCTTTTAAAAAAAGATGAAAAAGAAATACTGCAAGCAAGAATGACGAGAATGATAAATGGATTAGAGGGCATGACTTACTGTACGAAGAGAGATTGAAGTAATACAGCATAGATAGCCTAGAGAAAAAAATAGCAAGGGAAAAGGGAAATTGCTAATACTTCTAAGTACCTGAGAGGCTGTAACATGAGTGACATTCATTTTGAAACTTGAACACATCAAAAGACATGCTTAGTATGGTCTGGAGATATATATTTGCCCATTTACCCACTAAGTTCAATGGCACTGAACCGGATAAGACAGGAAGTGAAGTGTAAAGTCTGAAGAGTTGGAAAGAAAACATTTTAAGTGTTTATGTTACTTTCAAGGAATGATATTATTAACTTTCTTCCCTGTAAGATTAAGAGTGACATTAAGCATGGGAGATTGTACAGCTTGTCTGTGGGTGTTTATGAATAGAATCTTTGGATGGCATCTGAGCCTTCAAAGTGGTCTGGGGCAGGTCTAGGGATGGCTCGAACCTGAGTACCTTTCTGCTGTTGGCTGAAAAGGACTAATTATAAAGTATTTATTGATTCATGAACTAGAGGTTAAGTGCAGGGGTTTTGTATCTGTCTGCTTGGGATCAAGTCCTGACTCTGTCAAGGAACTTAGCCTCTCTAAGACTTAGGTTTCCTCAGATGGAAAATGAGAGTAAAGAATAGTCGATTTCATGGGGTTCTTATGAGGATGAAAAGGTATGTATCTTAGCACGTGCACACTTAGCACAAGTGTGTAAACACTTGAGATTATTAGTTGTCATTTATTCACTTACTCAAGACACATTTAAGGGTCTACTGCAGAACCTGCTCATCAAAGTGATGGGCATATAAGAATGAAGTGATTAAAGTTCACATTCAGGGAGCTTAATTTCTAGTGAGAAAGAAAGAATAAAGAAATATATACACAATATATCAAGTAGTGATAAGTATGATGAAGACAAATCAGGCAAAGAGATGGGGCAGTGAACTATCCTAAGTAGAGAGAGCGTTGTTCTATTGGAATCAAAGTCAAGAGGGACATAATGAGTTTAGAGAACCACAGGAGTTTACTGAGGCAGAAAGACAGTATGAAATAAAACAGAGTAATGAATGAATGATGACATAGGAGAGGTAGGTAGAAACCAGAAAAATGAGAGCCTCAAATGGTACATCGGACAGAGCAGGCTCACTGCTATAATAAACAACTGCTACAACCCAGCAACTTAATACAGTAGACATGAATATCTCATTCATGTAGCAGATAGCTTTCAATATTAATATAGGAGCCAGATTTCTTCTATCTTGTGGCCCTACCATTTCCTAGGACCCAGGGCCCTGTAGTGGACCCTCTGCATCCAATGGCAGACTAGGGGAGAGAGAGCATGGGGGATAGCATGGTAGATTTTTATGGATTAGGTTGGGTATAGAACATGTCATTTTCTTTCACGTGCTATTGATAAGGGATGCACTCACACGGTCACACCTAACTGCAAGGGAGGCTAGACGGTGAACTCCTGTATGCCCAGGAGAAGGAGAAATGAGTTTTGATGAACATATAGCCAGCAGTTAGCCAGCAGTGGTCGGCTACATATGGCATGTTAAAGATCTTTGCTTTAATCCTGAAGGCAGTACAGTCACTGAGGTCACTCATTAAATTAGCCAGTGAATGAGCAAGTCTGCATTATACAAAGATCAGTCTGGTAGGAGAAAAATTGGTGAGGCCAAAAATTCACATTAACAAAGTGAGTAGGGCGCCTGGGTGGCTCAGTTGGTTAAGCGACTGCCGTCGGCTCAGGTCATGATCCTGGAGTCCCTGGATCGAGTCCCGCATCGGGCTCCCTGCTCGGCAGGGAGTCTGCTTCTCCCTCTGACCCTCCCCCCTCTTGTGTGCTCTCTCTCTCTCTCTCTCAAATAAATAAAATCTTAAAAAAAACAAACAAACAAACAAACAAAAAAAACAAAGTGAGTAACCTGAGACACAGCGAGTCCTCAACCAAGGAAATGGTGTGGGGAAGGGGAAGAGGAGGCTGATAGAGGCATGCGGAAGAGTTTGAACGTACAGGATAAGTGGAAGGGAGTAAAAAGGGCAAAGAGGACAAAAATTGATGTAGAAAGATCAAGAACTCCATAAGAGACTCTTAATCTCAGGAAACCAACTGAGGGTTGCTGGAGTGGAGGGGGGTGGGAGGGATGGGGTGGCGAGGGTATGTGCTATGGTGAGCGCTGTGAATCGTGTAAGACTGATGAATCACAGATCTGTACCCCTGAAACAATACATTATGTTAATAAAAATAAATAAATAAATAAATAAATAAATAAAATCAAGAACTCCCAATTGTCATTTGCTGAAAAGAAACATAGGCGAAGAAGAAATTTGTGAGGGGAAATGGAGAGTTTGAAGGACAAAACACCCCATTGTCTTTTCTTCTGAGCCCTATATTTAATGAGTCTGTTTTCTAAACCGGTATTAAGACGAATGTTCTGACATGTACAAGTGAAGTGGTGGGGCCAGCATATTTACAGTCAGAATTACCTTGGAATATCCAGGGTGTGCTATTACTCTATATCTACTGTTCTCCAGAGTCCATATGCTCATCCATTCATGATACTTATTCATTTGACATTTATTGAGATCTTAATATGTGTCAAGAAGAGTGCTTGGCACCTATAACTAAACCATGGCCCCAATCACTCTGAGAATCAGCCAGAAACAAATAATTGCAATGCTTGGCAATGGATGCTAAAGAATAGGAGTCTTTTGGTTGATTGGGCTATGTGATGTAGCCAATATGTTGGTAGTTGTATTGTTTTTAAATTGTGAGGTCAGGGGATACCTAATGTGCTTTTTAAGAATTGAATTGTGTTCCCCAAAAGATACCAAGTTTTAATCCTCAGAACCTGTGAATGTGACCTAATTTGGAAATAGAAACTTGCAAATTTCATCAAGGTAAGATGAGGTCATACTGGATCAGGGTGGGTCCTAATTCAATTACTGGTGTCCCTACAAGAGGAGGGAAATTTGGACACAGATGCACAGGAAAGAATACCCATGTGGAGACAGATGCACAGATTAGAGGGATGCATCTACAAGCTAAGGAATGCGGAGGATTGCTGATAACCCATCAGAAGCTAGAAAAGACAAGAAGGGTATGAAAGGTTCTCCAGAGAAACAGAACCAATAGGAGATATATACCTGTGTAATATAGTACATATATACATATATAATACCTCTATAAATAATAAATCTATAAATATTATATGTATGTGAGCAAATATGTATTTATTTATAGAAAAATTTATTATAAGGAATTGGCTCTTGCAATTATGGAGGCCGAGAAATCCTATAATTTGCCCTCTGTAAGCTGCAGACCCAGGAAAGCTGGTGGTGTCGTTCTAATCTGAGTCCAAAGGCCTGGGAATTAGGAGGACCACTAGTGTAAGTTTTAGTCCAAACCTGAAGGCCAGAAGACCAGGAGAGCCGATGGTCTAAGTCCTAACCCAAGTGCAGGAGAAGGCCAAATTCCCCATTCAACCAGTCAAATTCTCTCTTCTTCTGTTTTTTTTTTTTCTTCCTACCCAGGCCCTCAGTGGATTGGATGATGCCCACTCACAATGGGAGGGCAATCTGCTTTATTCAGTCCACCAATTCAAATGCTCATGTCATCCAGAAATCCCTCAGAGACATACCCGGAAATGATGTTTAACCAAATATCTAGATTCTTTGTGGCCCTGCCACTTTGTCTCATAAAATTAACCACACAGAAGAATTCGTCTCCTCAAGCCTAAGGAGAAGGCATGGCCCTGCTGACACCTTGATTTTGGACTTCCAGCCTCCATAACTGTGACAGAATGAATTTCTGTTGTTTCAAGCCACCCAGTTTGTGGCACTTTGTTATGGCAGCCCCAGGGAACTAATGCACAGTGTGGTATCTAATGCACCAAACAGAAAGAGGCATTTTGACAGGGAGGCATAGTATATCTTTGGTTAGCATCTAAACTAATCATTAATTTAAAAATATTTTTATATTACCAAATTATAGAAATATTTTTATATATAGTCTCATTCTCATAACAATTTCTCCTGTAGAGAAAAAGAAACCAACTCTTAGTGAGGTAAGGAACTTGCCCCAGTTCACATAGCTAGTGAGTGTATTGAGGTCCTCTGGCTTTAGTACTCATTCCTGGAACTAGGGTGATCCATTCCGTGCAAGAATTAGGATGTAGGCTCTTGCTGAGTCATCACGTACCACCCAGGGAAATTAGGAAGCAGTGACCCTGCAGCCTGTGGGTAGTTCCCTGGAGAACTTCTGTGCTCAGCAGGGCTTAAAATACTTGGCTGTGCAGAAAGACTCACCTTTCCTGTTCCATAAGCACTGCCTGGCAAGTGTAGAAGACAAGTGCAAATAAGGAGTTGTTCTCGGTTGTCATGAGGGAGCTGTATGGAGGAAGTTTTGCAATTCTTGTGCACTTCAAGTGTTTCTTTGGGTGTTGCCCAAGTGGTCTTCCAGCTGCTGGTGAGTGAAGTGTGCTTTCTGGTGACTAGCCTTGCCAATTAACTGGGTGCCCTGTGCTCTGGTGGAACTCTATGTCACCGTATGTCATTTTGAGATGGACCCAGTGCTCTCTTCGCTCAGAGGTTCTACAAGCTGAGTGTATGCAATGCCTAAAATGTCTCAGAGCAGTTGAATGTGCCTCAGCTCAGATTTTTCACTCCAAGCTCTAGATTAAGGAAGCCAACTTTGGACAGAACAAAACCTGTTAATGCTTGGTAGATAGTTGTGAGATGTATATTCCTTACCAAAACAAAATGGTTGCTCTGATCCTATGTGAAGGTGCTGTGAGGCAGCCATGATTGTGACTAATGAGGTTGTATTTCTTAAGACGTTCTGCTGTGCTCGCAGGCATAAGAGTGGTCCTTTTTTTTTATTATTTAACTTTTTAAAAAATTTTATTATGTTAATCACCATACATTACATCATTAGTTTTTGATGTAGTGTTCCATGACTCATTGTTTGCGTATAACACCCAGTGCTCCATTCAACACGTGCCCTCTTTAATACCCATCACCAGGCTAACCCATCCCCCCACCCCCTCCCCTCTAGAACCCTCAGTCTGTTTCTCAGAGTCCATAGTCTCTCATGGTTCGTCTCCCCCTCTGATTTCTCCCCCCTTCATTTTTCCCTTCCTACTATCTTCTTCTTCTTCTTCTTTTTTTTTTTTTAACATATAATGTATTATTTGTTTCAGGGGTACAGGTCTGTGATTCATCAGTCCTACACAATTCACAGCGCTCACCATAGCACATACCTTCCCCAATGTCTATCACCCAGCCACCCAGAGTGGTCCTTTCAAGAGACTTATTACAGTACAACTCAGATTAGAATCTGATCCTCAAGGTCTTTTAAAAGAGGAAGGCTTTGTGAGAAACTGCAGACCAAGATGACAAAGTGGCATCTCATTTGCTTTCTATGTAAGTGAGCGCTCAGAAAAGCTGAAAGGCAGCAAGTGGGTTCTACTCAAAGACTCAGTTCCTCTGGTAAAAGCAGCAGGGATCCTTGTTACACTCAACTGCCATCTTGCTCAAGAGAGCTTCAGCCTAGGCGTTATGGTTAACATCTCTTAGAATTCAATTAGTGATAGTGCAGTGACCCAATTTAACACTCTTTGTTAAGTGAAAGCCAGTGATCACATATGGCATTTCCAGGCCAAATTGATCTACATAGATGATATAGTCAGAATCGGAAACTGTGGTTCTTTCTTTGCCCCAGAATTGAGGACATGTAGTTTCTTTCATATGTCCTTCCTCTATTTGTTTGTAAGTTATTGGTACTGGGGTAGAGTAGGTGTAAGGTAAAAAATTAACAAAATCCCATTCAATGTTCAAGTTCCTTACTATATAGTAACTGGTTTAAGATAAAAGCAGTAACTACAACAACCAACATAAAAACCGTATCTGTGCTTTAAATATTTCACATATCTAATCCTCAAACTTCTCATTAACCCCATTTTACAAATGGATAAACTAGATTTAGTGGTTTACAAATAGGTAAAAACTACTACCAGATAAATCACTGGAGGTTGGGCTGGAGGGCCCAACAATGTCATAACATATTTCAGATGAGGTAATATTCGAACTGCCTTAGAAAAGGCATTCTGTGTTGGTAGATGGGAAAGATGAGCAAAGTCATGGTCATAAAAAATATGGCACCTCCAGTGAATGGTGATGTAATCCATTTGGAACCCCCCAGTAACACCAAGCAGGAAAGTGGCCATCAGAGTAAAGCCAGTACCAGATGACTGAGGGCTCTGAATCCCGGGTTGTAGAGTTCAAACAATTTCTCCTTTCATGGGAAAAGAAGAGCCCTTGAAAGGTTTTGAACGGGATGTGTTAGGGGAGGGGCACACTCTCAGGTCTGTGCTTTTAGAAAGATTAATTTGACAGCAGTAGGTTTGATGGAGTCAGGGGTAAGATCCCCTAGGTGAGCTGAAGACAGCAAGGAGAGGGCTTAGACTTCTGAATTCGGTTGCATGTTTATGCTTTTAAGATTAAACAGAAGTCATCTCCTGATTCAGTAGGAGAGAAACAGTGTGGGCAAAGGATGAAGGGAAGACATCACAGTTTGCTGACCCCAGATAGCTGCCTACAAGATTGTCAGATTAGGAAATCATGAGGGACAAAAATAGCCTCTTAGGATAGACTACTGTGTCAGGACTGCTGCTGATGGATATTAAAGATAGTCACTGAAGCTAGTTAAAAGGAGGAGATCTTTGTGAATAGAGAAAACAATGTAGGATAATAAAGAGAGGCACTTCACTGCTAATAAACTATGGAGTTTCTATATTCATGTATTCTTTTAAATTATGAACACCAAAGGTTATCTTTTATGCTAATCTTATTTTTGTGGCTAAAAAAGAATAATTTATATACCCATAGGACACATTCAAGTTTATATACACTATATCATGGTATTTAAACAAGTTTATTTAAAAAAAGGATGACTTTTAAATATGCGGTCATTTAAGATGACTGGCATTAGAAAGAAAACAGCTAAGTTGTTGTTTTTTTCCACATGGTCCTCAGTTGACATTTATATGGTCCCACATCTACTGCATTGGTTCTTTTGTCCCCCTCTGAACCACAGAGAATAACTTAAGCTGCTGGTAGCTTAAGGAATATGGTATAAGTAGCATGTGTTTTCTGCAGTCAAGGATTATACAGTGAACTTTAAATTTTAATAGCCACTGATAGAGACCTTGAGAGATTCAAACATGCTGAAGTGTTGGACTTCAGCATCTTTTTTTTTTTTTTATTTTTATCTTCTATAGAAAGATGCTCTTTCTGGACCATGGGGAAGGCATCTAGGCAGAGAGGGTGACTATTTGAAGTAGAATTTATTTTTCATCACAATCCATGCATGTTTTCTATTGGGGTAACTTGGTGTATACATTTTTAATATTATGAAGCCACCAGTGTTAATAAAAAAAACAGCTGAATACATAGCAGCATCCTTGGAGATCAGGCTTTGGAATGCTGAGTGGTCTGATAGATGGTAAAAGTTTAAGAAATCTCTTTCAGAGCTTTTTAAAGACATTTACTTATCAGTAGTCCAGATGGCACTAAAATGATGGATAATAAACTTTACAAGTAAGTAAAACACTGGCTGATGGAAAAATATTCTAAGGGTATAAGTGGTGAAAATGATATGGTATGAAAAACAAAGAAAAGAGGTAAAATTAGATATGTAATACAAAATATTTTATATGTATCCTTGTTTTGGAGATTTTTTTTAGGAGTGGGTTGTTGTTTTTTTTTTTATAACTTCATACTCTACAATCTGATAATCAAAGTTGGGCTCTTTTTTTTTTTTTTTTTAAAGATTTTATTTATTTATTTGAGACAGAGAATGAGATAGAGCATGAGAGGGTCAGAGGGAGAAGCAGACTCCCTGCCGAGCAGGGAGCCCGATGTGGGACTCGATCCAGGGACTCCAGGATCATGACCTGAGCCGAAGGCAGTCGCTTAACCAACTGAGCCACCCAGGCGCCCAAAGTTGGGCTCTTTAAAGAACAACATGGTACCCACATAATTCACTTGTGAAAATAAAAGCTGTCTTCCTAAAAATTATCTTGCCATGGTTGGGGTTCATACTTTGGGATCCATGGCTGTGCTTCAGGGTATCTGTCAGTTCTTTGAAATTGTATCAGAAAATTCACATGCATGTGACTATGTGCATTTTGGCAGAGAGCAGTCTCTCTATTTTTTAAATTTATGTTCTTAATGGGGTACATAACCCCCAACAGGTAGAGAGCCACTCAGTTAATGGAAGGTAGACATATCAGTCAGGATTCTGGCAGGTGACAGATGGCAAACTCATATGGGATTAGAGTTTAATAAAAAAACTATTTTCAAGAGTGTGGGAAGGGTTAAAGGAAACCAACAAGTGATGAATCCCCAGGGCTAGCACCAGCTGAAGGCCAGGACCACCCTTGACCTGAAGTCGCCAGGGGAGGGAACTTGTCATGGAACCAGACAGCTGTAGCTGGTGGATATGGCACATCTCAGGAGTGCAGCCTTCGGTGGGGGTGGGCGAGTGCGGTCCTTTCAACCTGTGGCCAGCAGGGAGGGAGCTGGAGGGAAAATACCCACCTCATTTCCCCCTGGCCTCAGGGCCTCTTAGTGTCTCAGTCTCTTTAGGAGTGGAAGGCAGGGAAGCCCATGGATACAATCTCTAAATGTCAGCTTCTGGGGCACAGGTAGCAGAGGATGAAGTATAGATCTGGAGGAGCAATCAGAGAGTGGCGTAGTGAGACTTAGCTAGCCTGCTTTATTATAATCCCGATGTCTGTTTTTCTACTGCCGATATGAACTGAATCCAAGTCCTGCTTTTATAACTTTCTCAGTTTAGAAATATTCACAATCTAGACCAATGCAGCTTTATGTTTGGTTACTTTTTTTTTCAATCTTCTACTTCTTAAGGATGGTTTCTAACTGAACTGTGTGAATCCTAGAGGATCAGCAGCTTAAAATTAATTTTATGTTAAGATAAATACTGTGGATGTTGGGAGAATTTTAAGGCAGGTAGATATCATGTGAGCATATTTTGCTGGAATGCTAGAGAAGCAAAGAGGACAATAGTCATTTATTCACGGCTAGTGAAACAAAACTATGATTGTACTATATTCAACAGAATTTGTACTTTGCTTTTATTTCAGTAAGAGACTCAGATCTGTAAGCTTCAGTATGGCATTCACTCATCGTACGGAGTTCATTATTGTAATTAGACTGCTTTTTAAGATTATTAGCGGACTCACTAATGTACTCTTAAAAAGCTTTATTTGGAAGGAAGTCAATATCCAAAGCCAATAGGACCAATGAGCTTGTGCCACACGCTCTGTTGCTGGAAATCATGTTATCAATTCTCATGTGACTGTTAATCAATTATAGTGACAGAGATGATTTGAAGTCAATTTTCTGTTTATTGCTAAATTAGCATCTGATCACGTGTGCTTATTTTGGGTTTCAAAGAAGCTATGGTTTTCTTTTTCAGGAGACAGAACAGAGGTCAATGCTGGGAAGAGTCATTGGTGATTTTTAAAAATATTTGCGTACTAAGATGCAGAGTCTACGGCTGTTAGTTACAGAGCTAAAATGGCAGATCTGTGAATGTTTTGAGTTAGGACAGCTAGTGAAGGAAGGCTGATCTGATAAAGTGTTGCACCAGATGCAAGCATACCTAGTCAGCATATAACCCAGGAAATGAAAAATAAAGCATTAGGTGTTTAGTGGTTGGTTAGTATATTATTCTCAAACGAACAGGGATCTAGTTTTTCAAACTGGGGAAGTACCATCTTTGGGATAGCATGTAAAATATTCTGGCTACTGTGGAATAGTAATCATGCTACGTTGTAGCCAAATTGCTGGCTAGATATTGAGAGTGTCAATAGGACTTAAATAAAAGACTATAAAATGATACAGTGACTAGCACTAGACACGTGATGGTGGTGGTGGTGGCAGCTAATTTTTTTACTGAGCACCTACTGTGTGCCTAACTCGATGCTGAGTGCTTAGAAAACATACTCTGTCCGCAACTCTAGGAGCTGCTCTCTATTTGTTGCTAGTTGATTTGGGAATTATCATTTCTATTTAACAGAGGAAGAAGCAGACATCTTTATTTAACTAGATATTAGTCTCTAGTTGTTCTAGAGTTACCGTCTTTCTGAAGAAAGGCATAGAAAAATTAAATGGCTTGTATGTCATCAAGATTGAATTTTGTCCAACTCCAGAGATTGTGACTTTGGCCAAGATGCTAGACTTTCTGAATTGGAGTTAGAAAACTTCTTTTTGGGGCCTCCTTTTACAATTTATAAGCTGACTAGTCTTTGAGCCTTCTGTTTCCTTCGACATAAAACAAGGGGTTAAACAAGAGGAGCTCTAAGGGTCTTTGTAGCCCTAAATATTCAGATTCTAGAACTATCCAGAAGGGAGCAATTCCTCTTAAATGTAGAATATTATGCCAATATTCCAATTATAAATCAAATACTAGGGAATCTGGAATGCGGACATTATATTTCTCCTAAGAACCTCAACTCCTTGTAATTGCGTATTTTCAATTACTCAGTGGTGTAATTGAATCACTAAAGTATGGCTCCTTAATTTATGTTGGATAGCAGGTGGACAAGTTTACTATCAGATGTGTTGCACATTCTGACTTTTCTTCCTTTAAGATATGCCTCCAGTTGGAAAGCAGAATAAATTGCTGAGGATTTGTCGATGATTCACAGTTATGGAGGGAACATGAAAGCTTTGGGATGACAGAATGTGTTTTGTCCATATATTTGGACAAGTGAAGTTGAGTTTAAATTACTTATGATAATATTTAATGGTGGGCCAGTAAATGCACTGTTGTCTATTTCGTGAGTGTAATTAAATTGTGTAAGACAAGGCCTCACCGTGGCTCTTAGCTATTAAATTTCTGTGGCAACGTGAGGTGAGCCTGTCGGTGTTCTGTGGGGAATTACCAAGCTGAGGAGTTAAGAGGAGGATTTGCTAGCTTCTGCCATCTATCACTTGCTCTATTTAGATTCTGGAATGCCGATCTCAGTGCAGTGTCTGGGGTGCACTTACAAGGTTTAAATAGAAATTAAACTGGAGTTGGGTCCATTGCTGAATGTAGCCATTTGCTTTCATAAACACAACTACAGGGAGAGAGAGAGAAAAAAAAAAAAAAAAAAGAACCAAGAGGAAAAACCCAAGCCAATAGCTCATGTAGAAAGACTTTTGTACTTTGAAGATTCCAGAGAGAATATCCCCCCTCAGAGAGAGCAGTTGGGATGGTTTCTGGGCCTGAATTTAGAACTCTTACTATGGACTCACTGGGAGATAGAATTAGAAGAGCAGGTTGGACCCAAGTAACATTGGAGGGTCAGAATCAGGAGAGATATTTACTCTGGTCCCTGGTCCCTGAATTACTGGTATCATTTATAGACTTTTAGTCCAACCTTGAGTTAATTGCATTGACTCAGCAGGTATGGGAGTTACGGCAGATGGGTGTCACTGGTTCTCCTATTGAAGGAGAGTTTGGGCAGCCACTTCTGTACCCTGGTCACGCTCCTATAATAGTTGGGCACCCTTTGAGTACAGTAATCTCATCTAGAAGTGACAAAGACATCCAGATTAAGTTCATAGAAGGGACTGCTGGTAATCCTGAGGGAGACAGTGATGCACAGTGAGGCCATGGGCATTCTGTGTTGTTTTGCTCTACAAGGTCATAATGTTCTCTTGGTCATCCACTTATGTTTGGGTGGGTTGTTTACTACACAGGGGACTGGGTTTGAGAGGGAAGGAGGAAGGCTGAAATCCAGTCCATTCTCAGCTTGCTAAGCTGTGTGTCCTGGTGAGTGACTGCTTGTGCTGGGGGAAAGGGGTATCTTTGATTTTTAATAAGCTGCCATTTAGGCTAGCGGTAGCTTGGATCATTCTAGACATTTAGGTCAACACAAAATTGTTTAGTATCTACTTTGTACCAGACACCATGCACAGCTCTGGTGGGTACGAGATGAGCAAACATAGCTTTTGCTTTTTAGTAGCTTTGTGGTCTAGAGGGGATGGCAGTCAGGTAAATGGATAAAGGGGCTATCATGCAATGTATGCAGTGATAAAAGTATATATGCACAGCATGCCGTCCATACAAAGAGGGAGGAGGCTTAGGCAGTGTGGCAAGGTTGAGAAAGATACATGTACGAATCCTGGTGCAATATACACTCATATGTGCAGGGAAGCCTATGCGTTTTTCTGTTGTTTTTTGTTTTGTTTTCATCTTTGTTTTTAGGTCACTGGAAAATCTGTCAGTAATCAAGAGACAAATGCAAGACAAATCAAGAGACAGCTAGGAATGTCTTGGTTTCTCTGCTGGTAATAGGGATAATACTTAAAAATAAAATTGTAATTGACTGCTGTATTGAAAGGTTTTCACAAGCACGTCTGAAAATAAATTGGAGTTGATACTCCCCTGTGATCCTGAAAGATCATTTGGCTTTTTTGGGGTGATGTCTACATAAACATTCTGAAATGACTCAGACAAAGGTGAACCTGGGAGCATAGATAACTCAATTGTAATTAATGCCTCTAAGATATTTAGCTTTGGCCCTGATTGTTTTTCCCCCCAAAATAAAATTAAATCAATCTAGTAAGAGTAATAGTAGCGAAATTTTTTTATAAGCGTCCCACAATGTCTTATGAAGCAGCTTCTATCATCAGCTGTGTGTTAAAGATCAAGAAACAGAGACTCCGCGATGTTGAGTAACATTACCAAGGCTGGTAAGGGCAGAAGCAACAGGTTTTTCTGACTTCAAAGGCTGCATGCTTGATTGCTAAGCCACAGTGAAGCTTCCAGAGTAGTGACTAGAACTGGTTAATAAGTCTCCTCAAATAATTTGTCCATGTGTTAGGATAGGCACTGTTTTTGATAACTTTTGTACCATCCTAGCACATTTGGGCTCCCGAGAAGTGCTTATAGATTCTTTACAATGGATAGAGAACAAGAAGATAAGAGTAAATAATAATAGCAAACACTTCCAGAGTACTTATTATGTACTTGACATTATTCTAAATACTTTTTCCTTCCAAATTTGCTTTTGATCAATGTATAAAGAACACAGTGAAATGTGTAAAGTGCTTTAATCTTAAATGCACAGCTCAACGGATCTTTATATGTGTATACAATATTTCCAACACTCCGGAAGCTTCCCTAGTGCCCTTTTCAAGTCAATTCCCTACCCAAGAGGTTACTGCTCTCAGAGGTTATGTCCATCATGATCAATTAGTTATGTCTGTTCTCATACTTCATATAAATGGAATCATACATTATTTATTCTTTCATGTCTATCTTCTTTTGCTCAATAAAATGCTTGTAAGATTTACCCATGTTGTTGCACATATTAGTAATTCTTTATTTTTACTGCTGTGTACTATTTCATTTTATTAATTTACCACAATTTATTTAGTCCTTCCCCCGCTGATGGACTTTTTGAGTTGTTTCCAGTTTGGGGCTAATACAGTGTAAGTACTGGAAACATTTTTATACATGACTTTTGCGGACATACGTACTTAGTCCTCTTGGATATAAACCCAGGAGCAGAGTTTCAAGGTCCTAGAGTAGGAACGTGTTTAACTCTAGTAGATATGACCAAATAGTTTTCCAAGTGGTTGAGCCTATTTACACTCTCACCAGCAAAATATGAGAATTCTAGCCACTCCACTTTTGTGGTAACACTTGGTATTATCAGTCTTTTAAGTTTTAGCCATTCTTGGATGGATGATATGGTAGTATCTCTCTCTCCTCTTTTTCTTCTAAATGTCTTACAGTTAATCCACACAATAACCCATGGAGATAGGCACTATCATTATCCCCATTTCATGATGAGGATACGGGGACACAGAGTGGTTAAGTAACTTGCCCAAGGTCACACAGCTAGTCAGTGGCAAAGTCAGTATTAGAACACCGGCAATCTTGTTCTGGAGCCCATATCCTAAAACACTTGGCTACCCAGTGGGGCAGTATGAGGAATAAACAGGTAGCTATTCTTTGGGATTCTGCCATCTAAATCCATATGAATAGTACCCTCAAACATTTTTGCCACAGCTCTTTACCAGTAGTACAAATATTTACCTATTTTATTTAAAATACAAACCATTGTGGCCTCTTTCTAACCTATCGCATCTATGTAAACACCAATTACTTTCATCTTAGTAAATATTAAAAGTAAATACCTGACTCCTAAGGAAAAGCTTTCTGTGAGCTATATGAAATCCCTCTGCATACATACCATGGTGGTACTCATACTTTCGGAAGCAGCGACTTACGCTATGTGTTGATCTGCCTGTCCAAATCACCCAGTTCTCAGAAGTTTTTAAAAAATTTTGTTGCTATCCATAATCATGAAAACGTTAATATTAGAGGTATAAACACTGCCTCAGTAGTTTCAACAAGTGTTTCTCACATGTTTATTGTGTCCCAGATGCTATTTCTGGCTCTCTGGAAGGCAGGGCGATAAGCAAAACCCAGTCATTGTCACGGAGATTATAATCTAATGGGGGAGGATGGGGGCGAATTTGGTATGGCCCCAAATTGCTGTAGTGGAAGTCAGAATATCTCACATGCTACAAAGCTGCTCAGCGTTCTCCCTGCCATTGTCCTTAATCCAGGTGCTTCTCTGCATGCCGTGGAGACAGCAGCTAATTTGTGCCACTTTTAGATGGGAGAGAGAAAAAGCCATTCTCTTTTCATCCTCAATCATTTCCTTTTAAAATATTTTTTTCTTGCTCCTTTAAAAATGAATCGATTTTATTTATTTATTTATTTGAGAAGGAAGAGGCAGGGGGATGGGCAGAGGGAGAGGGAGAGAGAGAGAGACCCAGGCAGGCTCCATGCCCAGTGTGGAACCCCACACAGGGCTTGATCTCACAACCCTGATTTCATGACCTGAGCCAAAATCAGCAGTCACACACTTAAATAATGGAGCCACTCAAGTGCCCTGAATCTATTTCCTTTTTTTTATCATTAAATATATAAAGAAAAATAAACAGTAAATAGGACTTAGTAATGTGGTATAGCAGTATAATGAACCACTATACAACTATTACCAGTTTCAACAATTAGCAATTCATGGCCAATCTTATTTCTTTAATACCTCTATCCACTTCCTCCTACCACATCACTTTGAAGCAAATCCAAAATATCATTTCTCTTGTAAATATTTTATCATGTATGTTTAAAGAAAAGCAATCACATTACCATTAGCACATCCAAAAGGTTAACAGTAATTCTTCTTATTATCAAATACACAGTCAGTGCTAAAACTTCCAGTTATTTTATAAATGTCATATGTTTGAACGATTTATTTACCTAAATAAGATCCACGTGTTGCTATTGGTTGATATGTCTTTTAAGCTTTGTTGACTCTGTAGACCCTCCCCATCTCTTTTGTTTTACCATGCAATTTATTTACTAGAGCCTGATCACTTCCAACTTTTGAGTTCAGAGTAACAAAATGGAATGTGGACGTAGGAGTTTCTTTTCTCTCCACCTTAAATATTTTGAAAGAAAAAGATCTTAGGACTCATTTCTGAGTTAGTAAAATAATGAGGCTTCTTTATTGTTTAGAAATATACATTTTTGCATGTCCAGCGGATATCTGCGTAATTATTTAGTTATGGAGCTATGGCAACTAACCTGTCTATGGCTCTGCTCACCCACATGCTTAGGAAGATGAAGGCAAAATGGGTCACTCAGCATCCTCAGGCATCAGAGCCAGAACCTTGCCATGTTGATATGGATGGTATTTTTGAGAGAAAATCAACTTGAAAGTAGTTAAATGTAGCAGTAAATGAATATGAGTTGGAGTTAAGTATCCCATCAACTGGCTCCACACAGCCCCCATCTCTTGCAGCCAAATGAAGCCACTTCTGCAGAGATCTGCCTAGCCCGTTTCACACAGGGTAGCAGCATGAGCCAGGGAGAACTGCTTCTGTATGTCTGTGCATGTGCGTTCTCCCTCTGTCATCCACTCCAAGGCATTTTGGAATAGCCTTTCTTTCTTCCTTCCTCCCTTCCTTCCTTCCTTCCTTCCTTCCTTCCTTCCTTCCTTCCTTCCTTCCTTCCTTCCTTCTCTCTCTTCTTTCTTTCTTTCTTTCTTTCTTTCTTTCTTTCTTTCTTTCTTTCTTTCTTTCTTTCTTTCTTTCTTTCTTCTTTCTTTCTTTCTTTCTTTCTTTCTTTCAACAGCATATAAAGCTAAATTGAATTTAATGCTAGTAAAAAAGATGCCTTATGCTGGAGACGAGAATGCGTTCTTTCAACTCTAAACGGAATAGCAAAAACCTGAATGCAAGGTGTTATTTCCTGTGGGGCAGGGAAAGATTATTCCCCCCTGTGACACTCTTCTCTGTACCACTCTTGATTCATGCTTACACTATTTTCTAACTGGAAAGTGTGTGTGTGTGTGTGTGTGTGTGTGTATACATCTATTTATTCCTTCTCTCTTCTTTACTATGGAAACAGTAAGTACTATCCAAGTATTAGCTATTATGTGTCCAGCAATGTTTAAAGTACTTTGTGCATATTGACTCATTCGTTCCTCGCAATAACTCTCTGAGCTTGGTATTCTAATTACACCCATTATTCAGATGAGGAGGCTGAGGCAGAGAGAAGTTACTGGTTCTGGATCACATGAACAGTAAGCGGTGGAGCAGGGATGCCAACCCAGGAAGTCTGGCTCCTGTGCCTGTATGTTTAATTACTGTTCTGTTCAGGCTCTTTGGAGTTTTTAGATATATTCACTTTGGATCATATGCTCTTTCTGCACTGTTACTGAGGCAATTCTACGTACCAGCTATGTGTCTTTAAACAAATCCCTTAAAGATCTCTGCTCCAAGGTTTTTGTCATTAAAATGGAGATACATCTCATGGAAGGTGACAAGGATGTGTTTTTATGAGCTCAAATAAGATGATATTAAATATCAAAGTGTGCTATCCCAGAGCAGATGTTCCATCAAATCAATTTGGTTCCACCAGCTTTAGTTGAGCATGTGTTCTGTGTAAAGCACAGAGGATATAAGAATGGCCCGAAGAGACATGATCTATGCCCTCTTGGAGCTTCCTGTCCAGTGGGAGAGGTGGACAAAATCAACAATGATCGATCTTGACAAGTGCTGAAAAAGGAATAAACAACTCCTAGCTTCCCCAGACATGCTGACTTTGAGCTTGGCCCATAGGAGCAACTCAGCAAGCACTTGTTAGATTAGATGGACTACTTCAGCTGCTGAAGACCATCACCAAATGTGGTTTAAAAATGCAAAGGTCAGATGGCAGTGTGATCGGAAAGTGTGGAGCCTGGAGCGGGGCTGACTCAGATGGAGCTGCATGCAGCTAATTCTAGGCAGAAAGAGTGGTAGGGCGGTGGTCAGCTGAGAGCTGACCCCGGAAGCAGGGTGAGCTCTGCAGACACACAACAGAGTGGAAAGACAAGAGGCATTCTAAGCTAGGGGCCCCCATGTGAGCCTTATCTCTACTACTGGCCTGCTCTGGGACCACGGACAAGGTTTTTAGCCTTTAAAGTTTTTTAGCCTTTAGCCCTGTCTCTCATTTATAAAAATGGAGCTGGTAATAGGTACCTTGCAGTGTTCTGTGACTGTCATGTCAAAAGGTTATGGGAAAATGCAAAAAGGTTATGGGAAAATGCAAAAAGGTTGTTAGTATCTGGGGCATTACAATTGCTTAGTGAATGTTAGTTTTTATTCATATTGTTATTTATTATTATTATTATAACTTTGTTATTGTAAGAAACCATTATGTTGCTGCTATATCAATGCTAATTTCATTTCTTTTTGGATGCCTCAGAAAGAATGTCATATAGAATCATGTTGTGCTGGGAAGACTCTTATTTGATTGACAAGAAAGATTCTTGTTTGGGGGCTTATTCTACCACCATTGGTTGGATGATTTTTGAGCAGCCATTTTCTCTCTCTGAGCTTTAGTTTCTTCACAGGCAACATCTGAGTTGGGCTGGATGAACTCCAACATCATTTTTAATATGGGGATTCTGGGATGGTCTTCTGAGATTGTACATCAGACCATTGGAGACCCTCAGAAGGGTGGGTTTCCAAGGAACCTATCACATACGGTGGTTCCCAGCTGGGGGTGATTTTGACTGCCCCACCCCCACCCCAGGGACATTTGGCCATGTCTAAAAACATTTTTAATTGTCATAACTGGGGGGTGCGACTGGCCTCTAGTGGGCAGAGGCCAGTGATTTTACTAAGCATCTAACCATGCGCAGGAGAGACTTCTACCACAAACAATGATCTGGCCCAAATGTTAACAGTACTGAGTTTGAGAAATCTTTGCTCAGTGCTTACCTTGTGTTTTCAGAACATGGGGGCTGAGCCACAATTGCACATGCATGGACACCCCCATCCACAGTTATTTTCCTAGGTGTCTCGGTTGTTCGAAGGGGCCGCATACAAACTGTGTTGTTTAGGAGCCCTTTCTTGCTATTCTTTTCTGTCTTTTCGTCCTAGGCAGCTAGGAACAAAGATGAGGTGTCATACGACATAAGAAATGGAATAAGGAACACCTTAGAGTAGGTAACATGAAGCAGCTTCTGTGTAAAGGGGCCACAGAGGAACTAGAAATGGATCACCGTCTAACTTGCCAAGGGACCGATGCGCAATGAGTGATTAGATTCTCCTGGGAATCCCTTTGTGCCATTAATCCGATCACTTACTGTGCATGGAATACCTGTTACCTTCGAGGTTCTGTGCTATTGCTGGGGGTAGACCAAAACAGAGTTAGTCCCTTTAATATGAAATCTCCCTCCCCTTTTTCATCCCCCAGGCAAGTCCCAGCCCCAGCAGCTTCCTTTCTGTCTCTCTACTGGTGAGCTAGGTGTCCTCCTCTCCCTTCTTACTGGGCCCTACACTTGCCTTCTTGGGTCATCTGTTTATCTGGCTGCTTCCCTTCAGGGGTCAGGTGTTATTCTTCTCTGTGTCCTGAGCATCTTGCCTTGTGCCCGGCACTGAGCAGGCACTCAACAATGTTGTTGCAAGAATGAGGGAGAGAGCAAATGGATGAATGAGACAAGCCTTCGAAGGCCAGCCTTCATGCAGTTTTCAAGACTTCTTCTCCCTTCCAGTGTGTGCATTGTAAATTAGACAGAGAGAAGGAGAGAGAAGAGGAGGACAGCTTTCTGGCCGAGGTCTCACGGGGGTGCATAGAGGTGACTGTCACTCAAAGAAAGGAAGGCTAATGGGATCTGAGGCCAATTTTAACACAAGCGGGAATTGTGGATGAGCTGGTGTTTTGGGTCAGGAGCATGAAGGTGATCAAGGGAAATAAAGGGACTGGTAACTGCTCTATTATGGAGAAATATTAATGATCTCTATAAAGATGGTATATGACTCAAAAGGTATTATTTTTAGTAGATGTCTTCGAGTTGTATGAATTAATAAGGAACAGCTTGGGTAGTGGAACTCATTAACTTCTCAAATCTAACTTATTTACACCGAATGTAAAACTTTCACAGATTTGTGGCATCAGCCATTATGATTGATGTTTCCCAGTGTGAACTGTATTTCCTGGTAGAGACTGTATTTTTAAGTCTTTGGGGGTAGGGGTGGGGTGGGAATTTTCAGATATATTAGATACCTTTGTATGGGCGACTTCACCTTCTGGTACCTACAATCACCACCGAAACAGGAAGTTCTGACCCAGCACAGACATTTACAACCCATCAAACAGTAATCGTGTTTGTTAAAAACTATTATGTAGCAGTTAATTCAGTTCTTTTAGGATCGCTTAAGTTGGTCAATGGTCTCTTGTCCCTGTCAATAGGTTATTAGGGTTAATTTATGGTACAGCCCCTCTCATTTCACAAGCAAAGGCACTGTGTCTGCATGCTGGGTGGCTGACTGTTGAATGGGGGGGGTCTCTCTGATACTGGTTTTTCTGTAAAGCCCCTTTCAGACCAACACACTTCCTTTGTACAGGGAGTCCTTGGCAGTTTGTGTTTCTCCAGCAATTATTTAATATAGGATGTTTTTCACAGGTCTTTAGTCGGACCACCTTATTCACAGACTTTTTGTTTTTGTTTTTGGCAATGGTATTGAAATGTTCTCTTTCATATTAGTATTATTTTTCTTGTGGTCTAATGGACATTTTGGAGTCTTGGCTTTACATAAATAGTAAGTGTGAAGCAACTCTATTGCAGTAATTCTCAGACATTATCATTTCTGTCTCCCCACCTACCTCTACTAACCGCTGTGTCAGCTGCTTTACGAAGGAGAATGGAGAAGGGGAATTAAATCTGTTGGTTGTTTCTAACACGGTATCCTCTTTGCTCCGTGCTCTAAGGTAGGCATGATCATCCCAGTTATTCAGATGGAGAAATCAAAGTTCCAAGACAGTAGGTAATGTGTCTAAGAACACAGAGCCTGTCAGTGGAGAACTGGGATTTCCAGTCCAGATTTATCTTTGCTCCAACCTTCTGGTAAACCCCATCAAATACTATTCTCTGTAAGGGGAAGGAGAGGACCAGGGAAAGTTAAGGCAAAGGACTTGAGAACTGGAAAATGGGAGAACTCTGGACATGGAATGCAGGGAATAAGTTGAGGGATTAAGTTATTTTTCACCATTTCCACCATTGGGGATCTTGGAAGTCCACTGATCTGATCCAGCAAAACCCTCAGAACTTGCTAAGAGTCTCTCTCCCTAGATCATGAATCAGGGCTTAGAAGGAGTCAAGCGCTGGTCAGTAAAGTAACCAACATCCTGTGTTTTGGAATTTATTGTCTTGCTGCTTGAATTTTTAGCTCCCTTTGTAGGAAGTGGAGGGACAGAGTAGCAAATAATTAATATTATTGGCTAACACTTATTGAGAACTTTCTGTGTAACAGGTAAGCATCTAATCTAATGCTTCCCAAACTACTTGTGGGTAGTAGTTGGAATAGGGCCCTTGGATTTTTTTCTTTTTTTTTTTTCCTTAAAAAGTTGTGTTTTTTTTTTTCTTCTTCTTCTTCTTTTTTTCCTTAAAAAGTTCCAGTATGGGTGCCTGGGTGGCTCAGATGGTTAAGCGTCTACCTTCGGCTCAGGTCATGATCCCAGGGTCCTGGGATCGAGTCCCGCATCGGGCTCTCTGCTCCTTGGGAGCCTGCTTCTCCCTCTGCCTCTCTCTCTCTCTGTCTCTCATGAATAAATAAATAAAAATCTTAAAAAAAAAAGTTCCAATCTGTCATGGACTGTTATCCTAGTAAAATATGATAAAATAAATTAATAGAAAAATGAAATTTTAAAATGGCATAGAAAATACAAGCCCCGCTGTTTTCTTTTTTCTTTTTTTTTCTTTCTCAAAGATTTTATTTATTTATTTGACAGAGAGAGACAGCGAGAGAGGGAACATAAGCAGGGGGAGTGGGAGAGGGAGAAGCATGCTTCCCGGCGAGCAGGGAGCCCGATGCGGGGCTCGATCCCAGGACCCTGGAATCATGACCTGAGCTGAAGGCAGACGCTTAACGACTGAGCCACCCAGGCGCCCCCCCGCTGTTTTCTTATTATTGGAGTTGATGGACATAAAAGTTACTCCCTCTGAGATGTTCAATTTTAGCATTTATCTGATCATGGACTGGTGACGACATACAGGATGCTGACTGGTGTGGTCCATGGACCGCACTTTGAGTAGCCCTCCTCTAAGCAACTCATGTGCGATAATTCTTGGTAGGATTATTTTCCCCATGTTGCAGGAGAATGGACAGAGGCACAAGGATTAACTTCCCAAGGCCACAGAGCTAGTGAGATGAGGAACCGACATTGGAAGGCAGGCAGCTGTTTCCAGAACCATCCCTATTAACCTCTTCACATTCTGCTTTGACTCATAGTGCACAGGTTTGGGCATAGGATGGGATGGACTCTGGGCAAGTCCTGACTAGGTCATTTAGCACCTGTATGACATTAGGATTAAGTGACAAAGGCCCATAGATGGCCCCTGGCCTGGCGTGGGTGTCCAACAAATAAAAGCCATTCATTTTGACAACGACAAAATTCCAAGTGGCACTTTGATAATGATTTAGGGTGGATTATTAGATTTGGTGCAGTTAATATTCCACATGCCAATGTGTCTCAAATGTCACATTTGTCAGAAAACACTTTGTCAATGGCTTTTTTATTCCATGAAAGAAATTAAGTTTAACTTTATCATTTTAATATCTCTGCCCATTTATTTCTAAACGCTTTGGCAGAAATGGCCAGCTATAAAACTCATCAGGAGAATAGATTTTGTTTCCCTGGGGAGCCAGGAAAAAAAAAATGTGGGGTTTGATTCCTGTTGTTGTTGTTTTTCCAATTATTAACTGTGAGTCTTTGACTTAACTAATTTTCCCAAGCCTCAGTCTTTTCATCTATAAGATGGGGATGATAATGATACGAACTAATGTCATATTGTGTTGCTATGAGGATTCCGTGAATCAATACATACAATGTACTTGGCAGTGCTTTGTGGATAATAAGCACTTGCCAAATATTAGTCATTGCTGGTGCTGATTTGTCTGGAAAGGGTGAGATTCTGAGATATCACCTGCTCCTCATATGTGACCTTTAACCAGAAAGTTTGCCAAAACGAATGCTAATATTAATGGTTAATTAGAACAGTTTTTTCTTTAGCACCTGTATATGCTGAACCCGGTGCTAGTCATTTTCACACACATTTTTCATAGAATTCTCTCTGACCAGTAATTAAATCTCAGGGTGGTCAAGTTACTTGCTCAGTGTCCCAGGATGATTGTATAGAGGCCCCCCCAAGTTGAACCAAGATTTACCTGACTCAAGCCCTCACTGTTTTCCAGTTAATTCTACTTAGAAGCAAAATAAATAATGAAGTAGCCTTTACTTTGTTCTGTCGGTTGGGCGCTATTCCAAGTCCTTTGCGTGAATCATCTCATTTTCTCCTCACACAATCCTATGAGTATCAGCATTATCCTTATTTGTATAGATGAAGAAACAGAGTCAAGGGAAATAGGGAGCTCAGGTATTGAGAATGGGGCCACACTTTGAACTCAGGCAGTCTGCTTCTGTAGCCCATGCTTGACTCTAAACAGGGAAGGAACAAACACACATGCACATCAGCCTGGGGCAGGTATGTGTTATCCTGTTTCTTCCGTCAAATGTTTTCCCTTCTCTGTAAAATGAGAGGGTTGCAATAGGGCCTCTTTAAAGTCCTTTCTGCCACTAAAAGCCTGTGACTCTGCAAGTAGGAGGACAAAATACAGCTTCCCTTGTGTGTCTCTACCACGTTACTGCCTCGTTAGAAAATAGCCATCACGTGAATGGCTTAATGTATACTTAGGCCCTACTTATACAATTCTGGGGAAAGAGTCAGGATGGAGGCCCAACAGAGCAGTTGAAAACACGTTATCAGCTTCTTACTCGGGATTTAGTCCTGGAGTGCTGGTTCTCTTCCCAAACACATACAGCTGTATTGTGGACAGAGAGATTTCTCAGGTTGCACTTCTTATCCCACAGCTTTCCCTTACACTCAGCTCCTTCAAGAAACTGCAGATGATTGCCTGTTGTGCAAAGTGGACACTCCATGACTCACAGTGGAGGATGGATGATTATTTGGTGGAAGCGTGTGTCTAAAGATTTGCCAATTTTCCCCATGGAGTCTTTGAATGCACCATTGGTAGTGGCTTGTTTCTTGGTCTACAGAATAAAATTTAAAAAAAAAAAAAGTTTTTTTTTTTTTTAAACTCAGTTTTCCACACTTACCTTGAGCAATTTTATTTATTTATTTATTTATTTATTTATTTATTTATTTATTTATTTAGTGCGGGAGGAGCAGGGGGAGGGGCTGAGGGAGAGAGCAAATCTTAAGGAGACTCCATGCTCAGTGCAGGGCCCAACTGGGGGGCTCGATCTCACAACCCTGAGATCATGACCTGAGCTGAAATCAAAAGTTGGACACTTAACTGATTGAGCCACGCAGGCGCCCCTTGAGCAACTTATTTAAAAGGAGGTTTGGAGGTTTTTTCTCTCACTTAATCTCAACAGGATAAAGGGTTGATGGTCATATACACTATTTATAGGCAGGAAGCTGAAGATCAGAGTTGACTTGGCCGAGTTCAAGAAGCTCTGATTAATGGATAAACTTTACCAAAGATTCCATCTACCTCTGAACCTTGACGGTGAATTTTGTGTATACAAACATTTTTCAGAAGAGAAGGTTTATGGGAGAAATCATGCACTCATGAGCCCACAGATCATGCCAATGAGTGACACAGTCATGTGGAGGGCAATTGGGACAGGTGCGGAGTGTGGCCAATTGGATACCACCTACCTCACTGTAAGGAAAAGTTGCCACTCAGAATCAGCCAATTGTTACCACAGGGGAATGCTGGCCCGCTATTGTCAGATCTCTGAACTTTTCAAGAGAAACGCATTTGTTTTGGACTTTATGTAAAATACTTCAATTGTATATTGTAAACTCACCTAGGGGTTTTTAAGGTAACACAGGCCAAACACAGCATGGCGTCAGGTTAGCTATCAACCATGGGCCACCCATGTGCAAACACAGATTTATAACTCTCATCAGATTCTTGAAAGAGACCATGATCCAGAAAACATGGGGGAAACCTCAACTTTGCTAACGATAGGTAATGCATCAAAACACAAGTTTTTTCCTGCTTTTTTCCCAATTGAATTATATGATGATTAAAAAAAAATCACCTAAACCTGGAGTTATATTTAAGTCAGTTGAGAGCAGCTCCTTCTTTAGTGAACTTAAATCTATTTATGACAACGTCACTTATTCCATTTCTGTCTGCTGTGCTGGAAGCCTTGCAGACTCCTATACCCCCTGTATTAATATCCATATCTTCTTTCCTGGTGGCAAATACCCATCTGTGAGGGTGAGGCAATGGACAGAGGTGACTGGCAGCTCTAAATAAGTATTAGGGGCACGTCAAACTCAGTTAAATAAGAGAGATTAGAAAGGGAGCCTGGGGAGAGGGAGCAGATCTGTGATTCCTGGGGAGGGAGGAGAGTGTATTCCTTCAAGAAAGATGGGAGAGGGTGCCTGGGTGGCTCAGATGGTTAAGCATCTGCCTTCGGCTCAGGTCGTGATCCCAGGGTCCTGGGATCAAGTCCCACATCGGGCTCCCTGCTCCTTGGGAGCCTGCTTGTCCCTCTGCCTCTCTCTCTGTCTCTCATGAATAAATAAATAAAATCTTAAAAAAAAAAAAGAAAGAAAGAAAGATGGGAGAAATGAATGTGAATTGAGAGAAACTGGAGATTTTATCACTGCAGATAAATCTCAACTGTGGTCTCCAACTCTAGGGCCTTAGCTATGACGTAAAGATGATAGAGTGTAGTCAAGTGCATTGAAACTCCCACAGATGTTTATTTGAAGTTCAGTGTTAATAAAATACACAGATGCATCTCTCTATTTCTCTTTTCCTCATGCTCCCCCTCTCCATTTGTTAATATATTCCATTTAGCACCTAAGAAGTTCCTTCTTTCAGCAAAGGCATTGCAGAACTCATCGCTCTGAGTATACCTTACTTAAGAGTGACCAGGCATGATGAGTGTTATGGGACTAGGGATCATTTTCTTTCGTCTTTAGGAAAGGAAATCCTGAGTTTAGGGACAGGGCCATTTTATATTGCAACTTTGTAACAGGGTCGGTTTTCAACTCACTTGTCAAAAGTACTTTATGTATCAGTCTTAAAAGTACTAAGTAACTTGTCATTATTTCTATAACAGTGGGAGATAATTAAATCCTACATGCTTTAAGGAATCAAGCCAGGGTCAGAGCTGTTTTGCATACAGCATGCACAGATTAGGTGAAAGTAGCCTGTTTAAACTGTCACTTGATATTATATTAGCTGTTAGATAAATGGTACAGAACTGCGGAGCACAGCAGATATTTGGCAGTGCTTCTCTATCCTTGCATTGTGCTGTGGCATGATCTAGTACTTGCTTATTTGGGGATAACTTGATACACTCAGACAATAGGAGAGCTTGACCATTGGCTGGTCTGTTTAAATTGCCATTAAGCACCATAATGCTTGATGCTTTTCATTTCCAGGGAACCCTTGAAGTCAATCTCTGAGAAGAAACTGGGCAGGATGAAGTGGATCTAAATTGCTGCCCATCAGAATTTGGGAACTGTCATACTGGGTTGTGGGCAGCATTGTGATAAGGCTGTTGAGAAAAGGCAAAACCAGAAATTGAGTTAAGTAGGAGGATGTGGGTGGACAGTGAAGGTGGAGGCAGAAGCTGCTTCTTGTGAACTAAGCTGGGGAATAGCTGGCCGTTGATGCAGTGGGAAGATCACAGTCTATGGAATCAGGCACGCCTGGAATGGGAAGCTGGTTCCATCATTTACCCACTATGTGACTTGATTTAGCCTCTCAGGCGTAGTAACTACAGTCTGTAAAGTGGGCTTATGCAAGGCACCTGGGTCTGGGCTTGACAGGTAGAGCATGCTTTGTACCTGCTGGTCCTGGCAGGATCAGAAGTCTGACCCTGAACACAGTAAGGTGTCCAACAGTGAGATAAATTTGAAGACTGATCCAAACACAAAGGACATTTGTCATTTCTTATTCTAGTCTGCTCAGTAGGTGTGGGTAGCCTGTGGCCCCTAGATGTTGATTATACTCAGAGAAAAGGCAGAAATAAGTAAATTATGCCACAGTTCGCAATAGGGACGTCCCAGGGTAGCATTTAAGCTCCAAACTGCCACTTAAGTTGGCTGCACTTTGGAATGTACTAAGAGAAGCTTAGATTGCACCTGCTTTGAAGGTTTGTAACAAAACTACCTCAGCCATCTACTGTCAGAGACGCCGCCTGCTCTGATCACCCCACATGCTTTATTTTTACTTTTCTTATGCCACTTAATATTCTACCCTGTGTTACCATGTTTGGGGAATTTTTAATCTCCCCTAGACCAAATCCCTATGTGATCTAGATTTGATGCATTTAGAGCATCCATACAATCCCCAGCTATAATAGGAGCCCGACAGATGTTTGTTGAATGAATAAACAGTTTGCTAAAAGGTTGGAGGATGATTTTATTAATCTGTCTTAGTTTCTTCTGGCCAGTGATCATATCATCTACTTTAAGTGTCCAAAGGAAATAGGAATTAAGTCAGTGGCCCCAAGGGTATGTATTTCCAGTGATACCAACTCCCATCTTCTTGAGGTATCACGGTTAGAAAATTCTGGAGTCCAGAGACAAGTGCCCTGAACATTAGAGCAGGGAGCCCTATGTACAACACCAAAGGGCACTGGTCTCCATCTTTCCCTATTTATTGATGAAGGTCTTAATTGAGCTTACCTGTTCATTTCCAAACCTGTTACTTCTTTGTTAATTTAGATTTTAGAAGCTAAAAAGAAGGGACCCTTGGTCAAGCCACAGCAGAATGGAGTGATCAATTGGGCTGTGACCCACCCCTACTTCTTGGGGTCCCAGAGGCTCTGTCTACTCTCTAATCTGAGGCAACGGATGATGCCAAGTTGAATCAGATGTCCAGTCCCTTCTCAGGGAGGCATCCCATGTTCCCTCCCCTCCCGAGCCAGTCACTGACCCTCGCCACCATAACAACAGATGCTGGATTTACCACAGAGTGCCTACCATGAGCCAAACACTTTTCTAGGTGCTTGAAATGTGTCCGTGAACAAATAGGTGGAGAATCTCAGCCTGGCATTTACAGTCCATAGGGCAGGGGAGGGGGCCAACAAGATGAACACAATAAGTAAATGAGAGATATGTTGGGAGGCAGAAGAGAGAGGGGAGAGAGGGAGATACAAAGGTAGGGACAGACAGAGAGACAGTGGGAGTTAGAGGGGACGGGGGAGATATTCACATACACCCTGAGAGACAGACTGGAACCAGAGACCGGACAGAAAGAGGAAAGAAAAATTGTGAAGGACAGCAAGAAGATGGATGGAAAGAGTGAGACACAGAGAGGCAGATGGAAAGACAGACAGTGGGGAGGGATCTGCTCATGCCAAGAGCATGCCCCCCCCTCCTTTGCCCTCCCCAGCGCCCCTGCTCCTCAGTCCTCCAGCCTTTCCCCTAGCCCCTGCCCCCTCCTGCAGGCCTTTCTCACTGCTGCCTCCTGGGAAGCCAGCTCTGCACAGACCACAATCCTGCCTGGAAGTCATTGGTCCCTCCCTAGTGCCCCCAGGATATGACCGCCCTTCGCGCTGGCCACGCCTACCTCCCCTGTCTCCACTCTTGTCAGCCCTCAGCTTGGTCCTCGTTGTACTAAGTGCTCTTTCTTAGAGACCGAGCTCTTGCATTGACCCTGAAAAGGCTTCTCGGAACAGCCCATACCCCAATCTGGGTTGGGGCCCCCTTTAATGGCTCCCACCAACTTGTCTCAGTTCTTGGTAGTGTAGGAACTTGCCCTAGGTAACCCAGCTTACAAAACAGCAGAGCAGCCTACTCTTCTAACCTAAATGAATGAATATGGACACCTCGTGCTTTTTCCTAACATTAGATTTCTCACTGTTTCCATGATGTTTCCAAGTCTTCCCTTCTCTCCCCTCCCTGCCACACCCCAGAAAATACATATTCCTGGACTGTGAGCTACTTGAAGACAGGATAGATGTGTTTGGAGTGTAGCTTAGCACCTGGCAGGGTCAGCTCTGACTACATCACTGAGGAAGGATCCCTGTATCCATACAGGAGAGGGGCTCGTGAGTGACCGGTGTGCTTCTGAGCCATGGCTCTGGAAGACCTGAGTGTCACTGTGCACTGTCAGCCCATCTGAGGTGGCCCAGGTCTCCGGGGGAGGGATGTCCCTGCCTAGCCAGCAGGATCCTAGCAGATTCTCGTGTGCCTGAAAGGGGGAAGGGACACAGATCAGGGCCAAGAAGCCTGCCTTCCAACCCATACTCTCAGGTGCCATTTGGGGGCTCAGATGCCTAGAGGACCTTGCAGGTCTTTGCCAAGAAGCCTGGGGACTTGACTGGAACCGTTAGACCAAGCACAGAAGGAATAGTGAATGGTGACCAGGCCACACTGGCTTGTGCAGAGAGCCATAAGGCTCGCTGCACCTTACCTCTTGTGTGCCTCTTTGGTGGTGTTTTCCTAGGGATTCTTGAAAGAATAGAGAGTTTCTGAAAAACATGGAAGAGAACACAGGCTATAACTACACTGAGTACTGATGTGTTCCCCCAGGGAAAAAAAATGCATGTCTGGATGGATGCCTGCTCCATGGAGGTTTCCCAGAGAGAAGGGGTGCTGGAGAAGAGAAAGGGGTGCTGGGACACCTGCTGTGTCCGCTCTTCCCTTTCCTGTCTCTGCTCTCAGCACCCTCTCCCCCACCACCCTAGGACAGGCAGCTGTGAATTCTCAGCCTTTACCCTGCACATCCTGATCCTTCCAGAAAGACAAAGAGAGCCCATCTCCTTACAAGCTTGGGATGCCCTTCTGTAGTAGCTGCTTGCCTAAAACTGTGAAGTATTGTCTTGGGGGGTGGGGGGGTGGAGAACACTGAATGCAGGAGGAAAACATAAAATAAATAAGAGCTTCTAAGACAGTCTGTATTGATATTATACTTATAAAACCTAAAAGCCCCTACTGACTGTGGAAAATTAATGATAGGACAGTCGATATTAATTGTCCCTCCAAAAAGCAGAGGGGGAAAAAGCCTCCAAAATGAGGATCAATATAATCCCCCTGCCAGTGCCATATTGAGCCTTTCTTCCAAAAATAAATATATATTTTTTAAACCATTGACAGGATTATTTAGGAAAGCATTTACTTAGTCTTGCTAATGGAAAACCATGATAATGATCTTTGAACAATAGTTTTAGAAACATCAGCTCTTGGGCAGTAGAATAGCTTCCCACCCAGTCAATGCTGCAGCTTTTCTTTGAAAAGGGGAGAAGACAGGGCTCAGGGATGGAAGGAGTTGGGACACCCGATCTCCCTGGTAGAGTTTGTGTTTTTTCTCATCTCCCATGAATTATTAAGTGTACATCCAGCAGTGCAAGGGAGGAAAAAGCAAATGATTTCCCTTTGAGTTTGCTGATTAGCCAATTGCTTGGTTTGGGGAGGACTCCACGTGTTTCTAGTTTCTATGTACATCTGTAGAAATGGAGCATGATCCTTACCGCATCTCAAGTGAATGATTTTTCAATTAGCCTGTAGTTCCTTTGTGATATTCCCTTTACAGTCCTATGTGGGTGATGTAGAGCAAAGGTTTAAGAGGTTTTGGACAATTTATGTGGTTTAGAGAGGCCGTTTGTCAAGAAACAATATCTGCAACAACTTTTATGTTCAATTTGAGTCCCGGGTCTTTTGCTTATTTTTATAGCACCATTTTCTGAGATGTTAAAGCAAACTTAAAGGCAGTGTTTAAATGGTGTTGCTGGTGTTGGTAAGGTGTGTCTGGAGGGGGCTGGGTGAGCCGAGGAAACCATTCCCACAAATACACAGAGACAATGGACATTGGTATAACTAGAGGGCCCATTTGTTGAATTTCATCAAAATAGCTTGAAACGTGAATATTGTTCCAGCTGAAAACCTCACCTCCGAGGTGGTAGAATAGTGTGGGTGTGGGAAAGAATGGATTTTAGATTCAGCCAGATCTGGGAGATGTGGGAATACTACTTAGAGGATGTGTTACTTGTCCTCATCATATCTCAGTGTTCTAACCTGGTAAACTGGGATCAGTACAAAGAGTAAATGGAATGATGTAGGAAAGTGTTTAGGCAGAGCCTGGCACAAAGTAAGTCCTCAACAAATATTATTTCTATTATTGTCACTACTGCTGTTGGTAGGAATCTATCTTAAAACATGTACAAAGTAGTGTGTACAAAGTTACGGAGATTATACAAAGATTTCATTGGAAAGGTGTTCCTCGCAGTGTCTACAACCATGAAAAACTGGACTGACTAAATAGATTATGTAAAATAAATACAATGCCTCTTGTCTTATTCGGCTATTAAGAACCAGGTGATTATTGATGGATTGAACACTAGTCAAAATAATTTAAGTGAAATATTAGGTTGCAAAATAGTATCCTATTCAAACAGTGCAAGCACAACTATATACTCATGTACCAAAAAAGTATATCTAGGTATCCCTGGGTGATAGAATACATTTTTTAAATGTTTTAATTCATTTTATTTATTTACAATGTCACATGCTATTCTTGATTAAAATCTATTTTTTTCTGGGCGCCTGGGTGGCTCAGTTGGTTGGGCGACTGCCTTCGGCTCAGGTCATGATCCTGGAGTCCCGGGATCGAGTCCCGCATCGGGCTCCCTGCTCAGCAGGGAGTCTGCTTCTCCCTCTGACCCTCCCCCCTCTCATGCTCTCTCTATCTCATTCTCTCTCTCAAATAAATAAATAAAATCTTTAAAAAAAATCTATTTTTTTCAACTATTAAGAATCTGGTTTTATTTTGCATTTCTTCAACTCCGAGTGAATATACAGGCTTTCACAGGACATTAAAAAAAAAAAAAAATCACGAAGTAGAACCAGTTTCAATGCAAGAAAAGCATTATTTCTATCCATTAAAAAAAGTACATGTATTTTACACTTATACACATATGTGTATATGTATTTAATACAGATATTAAAGTAAGAAATAAAACATGCTATTGTTATTCTCCAGGGATAATTGAATAGACAAGAGGATATAATTTCCACGTAGATTTTTAAATTTGCACAGCACTTATCATTTTTTTGTTCTTATGTACTTCATATTTGTTATTATTATTATTATTATTATTATGTTCAGTTAGCCAGCACATCATAAGTTTTTGATGTCATGTTCAACGATTCATTAGTTGGGACGGGGGTACAGGGATGGGGTAATCGGGTGATGGGTATTAGGGAGGGCACGTGTTATGATGAGCACTGGGTGTTATACGCAACTAAAATCTATTTTTGATTGGAAAAAAGAAAAACCTTAAGATAAGTTGAGGGTCCCAGTTGGGGAATATCCTGTAATGGTTAAAAAAAAAAAAAAAAAAGCCCCAGTATCAGAATGGCTTTATCAGAGATTTTGGGATGTGAACTTGGGCGTGCTGGAGGGGCGTGTCACTCCATCAGAAAACATAAGCAAGGAATGAAAGATCAGGAACATTTGAAAATGAGATCATGAAGAATGAGAACTATACAGTCGCTTGGCCCCATAGATTTTTTTTTTTTTAATGGAAGACTTACTGACATTTGAAAGATGGAGGCCTGCGCCACGGAGGGTGATTGGCATTTATGAGCAGTACAAGGCGTGATCTGCCCCCCTCCCACTGCCCTCACCCCACATCCAAACCCTCACCCATCCACCCTCTGGATTAAATTGGATAAGCTATAAAACTTTCTAAAATTGCTATGTGCAGAAAGACTAGTTGTTGTTTTCAAAATATGACTTATCTGGATGGAGATTTTGAAAAAGTAACTTGTGACATTTTAAACACTTTTTTCTTGCTAAAAAAAAGAAAAAAAAAAGAAAAAGGAAAATTGTACCCGTTCAGAGAGAAAAAACGAGAAGAACTGAGAATAGTTTCATATTGAGTCTTTATTGAAATAGTTGGGTCTAAATCCCAACGGATTTTGTCAAAATTGAAATAATGTTGGGAAGGAGCACATGATTGCTATAAATATCTATTTATATTCATACCTCAGGAGTGGGCTAGAACCTTAATTTTCTTCATAAATGGAAAATTATTTTCACGAATGGTGGTTTATCATTTTTATGATGCTACAACTTGACCCCGAGAGTTCTAGAATTTTCAGGGGCTTCCAGGTGAACATGTATTTTAGAGATGGGGTATATATGTGATCACATATAAGATTGTATCCAAAATGCTTGTGAACCCTCATTTTTTTTCTCCAAAGGGTTAACACACATTTATGAATATTTTACCCTTTTAATTCCAGGTGTTTTGCAAAGGAAAAATAATATTTGTTTCGACACCATCATACTCTCAAATCTGCCCACAGACACATTTTCTGTCTGTTGAGTACTTAATTCCAGGAATAACCAGTTTCCTTCTGGGGTCCCATTCATCTCTAACACAACCCAAAAGTTAGGCCTCATCAGTATGCTGAGTGCTATTATAAATGATGACATTATTGTCGGTAAAACGTTCTAAAAACTATTTTACTAGCAAGACTGATCTAAGTGAAAATTCAGAGAAATTTTATTTACTTCCCTGAAATGCCCATTTTTGCCTTCGTTCCTTTCTTTGTTTCTGTGTTCTCTCTCTCTTTCTCTCTTTCTCTCTCTCTCTCCCTCCCCCTCCCTCCCTCTTCTTCCCTCCATTCTTCTCCCTCTCTCTCGATATGCTTGCTGTCTCTGCTTATTTGTATTGTCTTTCTTTTGTTCTCTCTGGTGTACACCATTTTTATGTGAAAAACCCTCCTTGCTCTCCTTCAATTCCCTCTCATGCCATGGAGGTCTTAGCTCTCCCAGTAAGATTTATCCTCATCATGCATTTCCTTAGAGCCCTTCTAGTTACCAAGAATTATATTATTATAATTTCATGCATCCTGTTAGGAGATAGAAATGTCTTAATATTTTACGGTCTATCATAGAGGTCGCAACTGGCTACCCGGTTGTTTTCTTTGATACAAATGCTATTTAAATTTTTTTGATTGGTTGCCAGGGCTTTAAGGTTTTACATGAAAATTTGGATTTTCTTTGAAAAAGATCAAAAGATTTCGGCATCCTGGCCACCTTACCAGGTGGTCATAATGAGAAGAAGCAGAGCGGTGGTTCCCCATGATCTCCAATACATCGTGGTCCTTCCCCTACCCTTTGGGGTCTTCACTGGTCCATGTTACTGGCCTGATCTCTGCAGGCATTTGACTTTGCCACCCCTGTTCTCTTCCCTTCTGCGCCCACAGCTTCCTCTCCCTGAAGGAATCCCCCTTTCCCCAACACCAGAAGAAGTGAGAATGATGGGATTTCCAGTTACAATGGTTCCTTCTGGTTATCCCTTAGATGACTCTTTGGCTTATATCTAAAGCTGGACCCAAGACAAAGAATGTTGATAAAAGAACTCTGAATATCATTCAAGGATCCTGATATCTGAGTTAATCAACCATTTAGCTGTATTGGTGTAATTCATTCTCTGGTCCATTTGAGGTGTGTTGAGCATTTTTTTTTTTTTTTTTGAGCTTAAGTATATTTGTCACAATTTGAACAAGTACTAGTATTGCTACTAAAAGTAGTCATACTTCAAGTAGTTGAAAAACAGCAAAGTTGAAAGAACCTAAAAATTCGGTTGGTGCCTGTCTAGTTTCCAATAATACACACATATTCATGGTTCCTCTGATTTGGGAAGGGATGTTTTGTGGGGTCCTGAATTTTCCTCCCCCCGCACAAATGTTTGATGACTTTTCCCGGCATGGCCCCTTGTGGCTGTGCTGATCTCTCTGAATATGCCCAGTGCCTGGTCGTCAATAGATGTTTGTTAAATGAAAGAACGTTTTTAGGTAGTCTTGTGAAACTGACACAGAGAGAGAAGGAACAACCTACCTTTGGTCACATGTGAAGTCACTAAGAGAACGGGGTTACATTTGGCTTAGTGCAAACATTTGCTTAAGGGAAAAAATGCTGCCTTCTTCCCATTTCTTCCCGATTCCCATCACACTACAACTATAACCCAGCTTTTCTGTAAATGTTCAATTTTCACTTACCGTGGGCCCTCAAAATGGTCATAGGTATTGGTGATTCTGACTCTAATTCATGCTTCCAACAGATTTACAGTCAAATAATGGTTTCCATTTTCAGAACATTTGCAAACTGTTGCCTCACTTACACTATGGGTGGAATTCTGACATCTGGGGCTCATGATTTCTTCTTATATTGCAAACGCTGCGGTCCGTGACGGCATTCTGTTGGCAGAGGGTTTATCAATCAAAGTACACACGATCGCATATTTGTGTGTGTCTTATCAACCTGCAAACAACTCATGCCTTTGAAATGTTCTGGGGCTTGTCCGCGGAACAATCTCACCTCTGTTAGCGACTGTTGGCATTGAACCCAGCATGTGCACTCCAAGTTCATATATGATGTCTTCTGGAAGTTTTTCCACCCTATGAAATGAACATTTATTTAGTTTAGCTGTGCTTTATGTTGCTGCACTGGGCAAGGCTTTCTCTGCGCAGCTTTGTGTGAGTTGCATGAATTGCCTGTTAGACTTGACTTACTTCATTTGTCAGAAATGACAAGCACTTTGGAGGCATTTCCTTCCAGAGACTTCCAAGTGCAGGTACATATGAGTGCGCCATGCTCACACACACACACAGACGTGCATGTGCCACTGTGAATGGAGACTAGCTCCGAGCCACTGACGTCGTGAGGAAAGCCTGATCGAGAATGAGTGTTTGCTTGTTTTTCTCTTGTAAATAATACCTATCTTACCCCTAAAGCCACCGAAATCTCAGCTCAAAAACACGTAATATGCACCAAGCTGAGAAGAGTCTGTATGGGCACCTCCGTGACAGAGTGGTTTGGAAGATGTCACTTTATGAAAAGAGACTGATCCCGTGTCTATTGGTACCTATAACATACAGGCCTGTATCTGATCTATATGTATGTGTGTATATACTCATAGAAGTATATATATATATATATAAACACACATATATATCTTATGCCCACTGCATATTGTCTATTTCTGTTGCCACAAAAAAAGATGAAATATGGTGATTTCATATGGTTCAGCCTAGTAACCCTGAGCACAGAGTGGGTTTCTGCCTACATTCCCTACCCCCTTCCCCCTATTCTCTTGTACACTATAGAAACAACCAGAAACTGTAAATGTCGAGAGAGAATTGCAACATTGTGGTAGAAAGAATTTTGCAATGGCTCCCAAGACTTCTACTCCCTGGTGTATGTGCCCTGTATAATCCCAGCCCCTTGACTGTAGTCAACATTTGTGCATATGATGCTATGTCACTTTTGTGATTAGGTTGCTTTAAAAGGCAAAGGATGAGGGATTTGACAGATGTAATTAAGGTCCTAAATCAGTTGAATCTGAGTTAATTACAAGAGAGATCATATTGGGTGGGTCTGGCTTAATCAGGTGAGAGCACTTACAAGAGGGACAAGGTCCTTCCTGAGGAGACAGACACCCCTCTCTTGGCTGTAATGAAGCAGCCAGCCACACTGCAACTTGCCTATGGCCCCTAGGAGCTGAGGGTCTCAGTCTTTGAGTCTCACGGAACTGAGAACTGTTAACAATCTGAGTTTAGAAGAGGACCTTGAGCTCAGGAGGAGGGCACAGGCTGGCCAGCACCTTGATTAAAGCCTTGTAAGACCCTGAGCAGAGGACCTAGTTAAGATGTGCTCAACTCCCGACTCACAGAAACTGTCAGATCATAAACGTGTGCTGTTTAAGACACCAAAGTTTTGGTCATTGGTTACGCAACAATAGAGGATGAATACAAACATCAAAAGATCTGCAGGTTCAGATAGTGGGTCTGACAGCACCCGGGCCTGCTGCAACCTGCCTCTTCAGCACCTTGCTGCCTCCGCCTCCATCCGTAAGTGCCCCAAAGAAAGGATCTAGGTGAGAGCCCGAGGTGCAGAGAGAGCCTCGTGTTCATGTTGGCTTCAGCTGGTGCTTTTGCATCCACACCTGTGAGCTCAGCTTTATTCTCATTTACTTTGTTCTGTTCCTGCAATAGGGAGAAATTCTCTTTCCAGGAAAAAAAAAAATATTTTTGGTTTGGAAACTTCAGACACTTGATGCTAGGAATGGGGTCTTGGACCATTCCCTGCAGACACGTCATCCTACAGCATTGCGTGAGGAAGAAGGCGTGTGGCTGCCATAATATACTTCTTTTATTTCCCTACTTTCTTTTTTAATGTTCTTTCCTATTCAGGCTTCTGGGCTTTTTCTTCCTCTTTCCCTTTGTGTGGTGGCATCTGCCTTGAATGTTGATGAGGGAAAGTTGGTCCCTCCCCAAGAACTTATTTGGGGGTAATTAATTCTTGGCACCATAGCAGTGCTTCACAACTGTGACTTTCTTAGGTACGAATTGAGTGACTAAATGTCCAGGCATAGGATGTGTGCAATTATTGCGTTTCCTTTTGCCAGAAATTAATTGTTTATTGGACTCGTGCTAGCAGGAATGGCAATGGCCATTGCTTGTGTGGGAGAGTGGGGACAGCTATTCACATGAGGACGGTGAGGGAATCCTTGAGAACATAGACTCTAGTCTCTCGGGTCCTTCTTTGCTATTTTATGCCCTAGAGCTCTGCGAGGGGACCGTTCTAGAAAGCTGAACCATGTCTCAGGGAGATCACAGTCTATTAGGGCAGCAATCATGCAAAGATGACCATTCGTGAACTCTTTTTTTTTTTTTTTTAAAGATTTTATTTGTTTATTTGAGACAGAGACGATGAGAGAGAGAGAGCACGAGAGGGAGGAGGGTCAGAGGGAGAAGCAGACCCCCCGCCAAGCAGGGAGCCCGATGCGGGACTCGATCCGGGGACTCCAGGATCATGACCTGAGCCGAAGGCAGTCGCCCAACCAACTGAGCCACCCAGGCACCCTCGTGAACTCTTGATAGATTGTGAGCCACAAGTACAAAGAAATGAAGGACAAGAGGGTAGGAAGATGAAACTATACGGGGGCAGGCGGGGTAGGGAAGGCATCGGGGAAGAAGTGTTTGAACTAGAGTTGGATAAGGGAATTTAGCCAGAAGAAGGGTGTGAGGTGATGATGAATTCATTGATTTTTTAGCCCATCTTGAACTTGGGCTTGAAACCAGAATTTTAGGGAAAATTTCGTACTACCCGACACAGGGCAAAGTAAAAATTAATTAACTAATACTCTGCTAATTTAGAATTGGTGAGAATTGGAATGTAAATTCCACCAGGGGCAAGAGTTGTCTCCACCTCATTCTCTCTTGCCTCTACTGTGTCTAACAGACAGTTTTGCCTGCAGTTGATGCTCAAATCCAACTGGGTCCAGAGTGAATAAATCTTGCCACTGAGCAACCCGTCAAAAGTGTTTTCTAATAAGATTAATTGTGTGATTGCATTTGTAAAAACAAAAAAGTGGGAAGAATGAACTGTTTACATGGAAATGACTGCTCAATCACAAAACATTGTTTCCCAGTCATTAAAGCAGGGCTGCAAATGAATTCATTGATAGCCCAGTGGGATTCACTGTATATTTTGCATGTACAAATATATATATATTTTCCAAAACAGTATCTCACTCATTAGTCTTCCTTCCTGTCTCACCTTTGGAATGAATAAAGATTTCATGAGGTTTGGGTAGATTCTCCTTTTTGATGTTTTACCAGGTTTAGGGACAATAATGGGCTTTGGAGCCTAGTAGTCAGTCGGGTTTGAGTTCAGGGCAAGTGATCCAGATCTAGAAAGTGTTATGAAATAGGGCTTCAGAGCAGACGAGTAGCTCAGTACCAGGTAGGCCATCAAGAAGCTGGGGCTGGGGTGCCTGGGTGCCTGTCGGTTGAGCGTCTGCCTTCGGCTTTGGTCATAATCCTGGAGACCCGGGATCAAGCCCGGGATCAAGACTCCCTGCTGAGCAGGGAGTCTGCTTCTCTCTCTGCCCCTTACCCTGCTTGTGTTCCCTTCTCTCTCGCTCTCTCTGTCTCTTTCTCAAATAAATAAATTAAAACTCAAAAAAAAAAAAAAAAGGAATCTGGGGCAGAGGAGAGAGCAAGAGATTTCAATCAAAATGGGATGGCAATGGCCATGGAATATTTCAAAGATAGGAGTCCAGGTAGATGCTACTGGGGAAGGGAAGTTAAGAGTGAAGAGCAGAAATCATGTGTCCAGTCTGATCAATGGGTCAGGAGCAGAAGACTTTCAGGTCAACCATTAGAAGCTGAGCTGTACTTCTTGACAATAGGCTTTCCTAACACCACCATTCACACTTAGAAATTACCAACTTGCCCAGTGAGGTTGGCTGGTCTGCAACGTACTTTTGCTCACTTCTATGTACACAGGCAATTTTAGCTTTTACCACTCTTGACACTCTTCACAAAAATATTTCCTACTTTCGGGGCGCCTGGGTGGCTCAGTCGTTAAGCGTCTGCCTTCAGCTCGGGTCATGATCCCAGAGTCCTGGGATCGAGCCCCACATCGGGCTCCCTGCTCAGCGGGAAGCCTGCATCTCCCTCTCCCACTCTCCCTGCTTGTGTTTCCTCTCTCGCTGTGTCTCTCTCTGTCAAATAAATAATATCTTTAAAAAAAAAAATATTTCCTGCTTTCTAAGACTCATTGGCTACGTGATGGCAGCTCCATTTTGTGGAAAGTAGCTCTCTCACTGTTTTCTCAGTGAATATCATAAGTGCTCCTATAAGGGGCCCAGAGTATGAAAGGTGTAATATAAACCCAGATTTCTATTTTAGGGAGCAAGAGGTTATATGCACAAAGGGCCTTTTGCTGGATTGCACGTTAGATACCTCAGTAACTTAAAAACAGAATTTGAATGTAAATTATAACCTTTGTTACTACTCATAACTGCAGTTCAGACGGTAAGTTGGCAGTTTTCCCATACCTTCATAAACCAGTAACCTCCAGAATAAATTATAGATTGCACCTAATGCCAATTGTCCTTAAAGAGGCAATACTTGTTCACAAATGGCGTAAGCTTGCCACAGATTCCCCATGAAACTGCTCCCACAAGCTCGTGCAGTTTGTCCTCTTTCTGCCATCCTGCCATTTACCTTTAGGCCCTGAGCTGACCGAAATCAGGATTTGAGCGGGAAAGAGCTCGAGTTGCTACACATAGTTGCAGTGACTGTGTGTCAGAGAAGCTCAGTGGGAAAGTCCAGGACTTTGTGGACACACAAGAACAGTCTCTGTGCAGCCTTCAGATGGTCCCCGATGACTCTCCCCAGAGCCCATAGGCTAGAAAGCCAAGGGACTCTGGCAGATTCCTTCTTGGGCTCAAACTGCCTTGTTGACTCTTCAAGCATGGCAATGCCAAGCTCTGTAAACTCCTTGAATGAGAGTCTCCAGTACATGCTGGAATGTGTGAGTGTGTTGTATGCATGAGCCCGTGAGTGGTACTCCTTTGTTTTCCTCAAGATTTTAATATATAGAGTCAGCCAATGTCCTGATGGTGGATGGTACAGTCCCTGCGTGGATGCATTTGCCCAAGAGCTCCAGAGAGAAGGGACAGAAAGTTTTGACCTTTTTTAAAAGAAGGAGACGATCCTAATTAAAGTCTGTTATTATTCAGTTGACTCATTTTGCAGTCACAGGAGAAAGAAAGGGGTAGCAGCCGGGAGTTGTCCAGGCAGCCGACAGGATGATGGTTGTCGCTTCCATTTGTTCTGAAAACTGCGAGGTCCTGCTTCTGCTACCGGTTCTTCATATATCCTGGCACATTCCCCAAAGAAACCCACTGCCCCTCATTATCATAGTTGAACAGATGGTTCTGAGCAGTTCTCTGGAATTCTGTATGATGCCAAGGAGAAATTAACACTCCTGGGAACTCTCTGTTATTCTAAAACCAAGATCTTAGTTTCAGTGTTTGGAGACCCTGCCCCAAACTGGAATATGTCAGCAGTCACAATTTTTAGCATTACTGTACTTCTTAGGCAAATGTCATGGGGGATGCAGCCCCTGCTCTGAGGAGGCTATGTGGGCAGTTCTAATTTCCTCTCTTTTTATTTCTTGGTATTTTAGGTATATGTTTATAAAAAATTATCCTGTGATCAGAAAAAAATTTTATATAAGTTCTGTGGCCAGAAAAAAATGCTACATAAGTTCGGTGATTTGTAGAAAGCACTCATAAGTAAATACCCATGGAATGAATGAATAAAGGATTACATCATTACTTTATGACATGTGTTTTTTACCTGTCTTCTACACTAGACTATAAGTCTATGAGGGCAGGAATCTTGTTGTAGTCATGCATATTCCCAGAGCAGGGATATGGTCAGCATTCAATAATGTTAAATGAATGGATTACCTGAGAGGTCTGTTTAGTGAACAAATGGGGGCAGTAATGTCAAATTCTTCTTTTAAGGGTATTTCTGAATATTCTGCTGGGGCAATTTTAAATACTCTAGACTATACAAAGCTGCCTTGAAGGTTAATATTTATTGCACGGTCTATTGTGTTCTAGGTACTGAGATAAGTAGTTTGTTGACAGATGCATGAATCTTTCATTTATAATTCTATGAAGTGTGAATTATGAATATACCCATTTTGTAAACAAGGCAGCTAAAGTTAACAGAGGTTAAAGACTTGCCCAGGAATATGGGACCAATGAGATGAGGGGCTACTATTTGACTCCAGGTCTGGTTAACTCCTAAGCCATCCCTTGAACCGTTAGAGCCTTCCATTGTCTTTCTTTGATTTGCTTATTCAGCCAACCAATGAACTAACCTACTCTTATTGAGGGCTTTCTATGTCAGGCGCCATGTTGGGTTCCTGGTGACATGGCCTTCACGTTTCGACCTGCTAAGGAGGAGCTGGGAGCAGGAAAGAAGGTGTAGGAATGCACCAGTAGGGTAAACTGACCAGTTTCAACCAATTTACTCCATGGATATTCCTGGTGGAGAGGGTAATGAACAGTGAAATGCCCCAAAGCCGGGCCAGAACGACAGTCTGTTTGCGAGAAGTTGCCATGGCTTCCAGAACAGACTGGAGTGTTGTGTTCTGCAACAGAGATCTTGTCAGTTTTCCCTCTGTCAAGTTCAACCCACAGCTGTCCCTTACAATATTGACCCGGTCTGTGTCTCACGCACTTCACTTCTGAGAATGGAAGTTTATAGAGTTGTTTGTAGTCACAAGGAGAGGGAGAAGAAGGAAGGTAGAAGACATTGTCAGCCCTGAAATGTGCAGCTTCTCACCCCTGTCATCCTAATGGGCTGATTGACTCTTCAGAACTGCTTATCGGTTTCCATTTAGGGCTGTATTATTTTAATGTCACTCACATTACTTCAAAATCCTCTTCCATTGCCACAACTCACCTAGCCAGAGCAGAATCAGACCTTGTTCTCAGAATGAAACCTGTGTAAGAACCTTGACCCCCTTCCTTTCTTGCTTCCTTTTCTTGGAGACGCAGTCGGAAAATGTTTATATTAGCTTCCCAGCGTAAGGCAGTGTAGGAGAGGCGCTGTGCTCTACTGTGAAACTCTTGATTAATTATGTAAAATTCTTGTAAAATAGTGAATAATCATCAGAAGTGTTTTGCCTTCCATTTTTTTTCCCCTTCACTGTATTTTTTTTTTTTTAATAGGCTGCGGGACACACTGCAGCAAATATTTCACATGGGAGTTTATGCCACCAAAATAATTAATACCAGAAAGTTATGTGAAGGTCTTCCTGTATTAAGTAAACTAGCCCTTGCTGAGAATGGAAAGATAAATGGTGGGAGAGTCCAGAAGAAAGCTGCTGTAAAAATGACCTCAGATTTAAGATATATAAACTGCGGGAAAGGAACCCACATATTTTTATCTTTGCCAAGAAAGGTTACTATTTTTCTAAGACAGTAACAGAATAATAACATCTCCAGTTAGCAAATAATTGCACAACTGTGTGATCAGATGCTTATAGATGTTGCAAGGAAAAAAAAAAATTAACAGGGAACTGTGCTTTGCCCAGCTTTTGTTTGCTGCCCTTCTAGTGATTAGATTCTGTCAGTCAAAGGCTGTTTTTATATAAAAAGCCATTAGGAGTTAGATCTTCAGTACTTCTTGAAGGGCAACCAAACTCGAATGCGGCTAGAGATAGCAGTTACTCTATGGCCAACCTTATCATGGGGGTGAATTATAGGTATTGGCGTTTAGCTTTGTAAACTGTGCTTACCTGGGGATTTTAATAAAACATGGATTGAAGTTTTATGTTTTCCCTTCCTAAGAACATATAGCATTTTTACACGGAGACTTTATTAGTTGTTCATATGTCTTCATCAAATTGCAATTCATAGGGTAGACATACAAGGACTGGAAATAGATATATTCCAACCAGTGGAAGAAGATAGGTTTGTAAGTCAATATCTGCCAAGAAAAAAAAAAAGTTCTTTTTTTTTTTTTTAAAGATTTTATTTATTTATTTGAGACAGAGAGAATGAGAGAGACAGAGAGCACATGAGACGGGGGGAGGGTCAGAGGGAGAAGCAGACTCCCTGCTGAGCAGGGAGCCCGATGCGGGACTCGATCCCAGGACTCCAGGATCATGACCTGAGCCGAAGGCAGTCACTTAACCAACTGAGCCACCCAGGTGCCCCGAAAAAAAAAAAGTTCTTAAGGACCCTTTGTGTTCCCTTTAAATAAAGAGCACTTTTTCTTCAGGCTTCAAATGAACTTCTGTCTTCCCCAAGTTGGTTGTCAGGTCTCCGGTGCATCTAATGAGGTTCCGGCCAGTGGTACTTTTGCAGCATTGGAGAGTTCAGGGGACGGTCTGGGCTGCTCACATAACTTCCCCCTGGGCCAGATCTGGCAGACCATATGGGCTGTGCTTCCTTCCCCTGCATGTGCATGCCCAGGTCCCCTTCTCTGTTGGGCTTTGCTCATGGTTCTCTCCCTTCTACAGCAAGATCCCCTATCGAATATTCTGACCCCCTTTTCTGGGTATTGCTCCCAGGCTGTCACTGCCAGGTCTGTGTACAGAAGAGGCGATGGAAAGGGCTGCACTGCAGGGCTGAGGTCTGTGTGGCTGAGCCAGGAAGAAGAGCAGCTCCGAGTCTTGCTTTCTCTCTCAGTTCCCGTCTGGACTGCTAGAAGGGCCTCCTAACCTGCACCCTCCAGTGGACTCGGCATGGCATCTACAATGCTGTATTTGATCTAAGCATCTTATCCCTCCCACCCCTTTCCCTTGGTTTTAGCTCTTCAATGCCTTCAAGTTTTCATAAGATTAAGACAGTGCCCCACTGTAGTCTGTCTCCTGACCCAATTCATCCCACATCTGTACCACTTCCCCTTGTTCTCTGGGCTCCAGAAACATGGCTTTCTCAAAGTTTGACTTCCAACTACCAAAGGGCCTTGCCATATGAAATTCTCTCTGCACAAAAGTCCCTGCCTTCAACCTTCACCTTTATTTCTTCTCAAGCATGGTAACTCAGCAACTTTTTCACTTCCTCAGGGTAGTCTTCCCAACTAGGTCATCGCTCTGTTCCTCACTCCTTCACAGCATCACGGACCTCTCCTCTCAAGCACTTTCCTATATTTGTGGGTTTACACGTGTTTTTGTGCTACTTGATCAATATCTGTACGGAGATGTAGTCGATGATGAGCTTCATGTGGGCAGGCGCCACTTCTGTTTTGGTTCATCATTCATCCCTGGTGCTCAGCATAGTGCTTGTCACAGAAGAGGTATCTGATACATCGTAGGTAAAATAAAGAAAGGATAAGAGAATGAGAGAGAGTGACAATTGCAGGAGCATACATGAGGAAGTGAGGGGGAGCTGGAGAGGGAGAGAGAGAGGTTCTGTAGTTTATGGAAGATAGTGGTGAAATAGTTCTCCATTTCCTCTTTGAATACTGCATTTCATTAAGTCTAAGGTCCCATAATCGTATGACACACAATTACTTTGTGTATCACAAGGAATGAAAAAACACTGCCAATTAAAATATGACATACCATTGATTATAAAATGCCTCCCCCAACCAATATTAGACATCAAAATTTCAGATGACAAAATGTGGAAAAATGAGCATCTTGGAATAAATGCACGTTGGAACTGTATGATATTATCCCTAAGGAAAAAGGGGTAAATTGACAGTCAAGTGGATGTAGGGTTGGTTGATGAATGATGACCGTGAGGATTGGTGCTACTACACGTACATTTTTGGGTATCAGGATGCCACTGCTGACCTCAACCCTGTTTTTTCTTTTCTTTTTTCTTCTCTCCTCGTAATATAACATGGATTGGGGCACATCTAGTTACATAGGTGTTGCCTTGATCATTGGGCGAGAAGTAGCATTCAGCTTTCGGGTGGTTGAGATTATGAGGAGCAGTCTACTATGTAGCAAGAGGAAGATATTATGGCTATCAATGGTATGCACTGATGAATGGACTAGCAGGTTACAAATAGTATGGAATGTAGTCCAAAGAGATGCCCGAGCATATCTTCTTGCTCAGCTCCTGTAGGGTAGCATGTTTACGCATCTCTCTGAGCTTATTTCAGCACCATGTCACTCTGAAGAGGAGTAATGAATTAGCAGCGGTCCGAACCAATGTTTAAGGACAAACCTCTAAGTTGCAAAGGCATTACTCCTGCTCCCCAGGAGTGGATATTCCCAGCAGCCCTCCCCTACTGGGCACTGTAGCCTTCTCTCTACGAACCAATCTGTGGAATCCTCAGCAAAAGGAGCTCTACAGGACAATAGCCAAGGATCTTGGTTCTGATCCTGGACCTATAATTAGCTGAAGGACCTTGGCAAGTAATGTCACCCCTGTGAACCTCAGTGGGAATCTCCTGTTGCCAGGACTCTTCCAGTCCCCACTCTTAATCTGAATCCCCCTCCGCATATAACAATGACTCATAAGATCTCTGGATTTTGTGTAGGTATGCCCTCTGGGCCCTACGCTCCTCCACTGATTCTTCTCCGTCTTTCTTTTTAACCAATCGACGTGCTCTCCATGCCAGTTACTATGCCATAGGGAGACCCCTGCCTTTCTCCCCTTCTGTTACATTTTTTTCCCCCCTCACTCCTGGTATTTGTTCTTTTCATAGGTCCAGCCCTGTGTTCTCTCCTCCAGCTTAGGTGTAGCACCTCAAATCCAGAAACCTCCAGTTGTGTCTAGAAATGAAAATGTGACTCATATGGCACTTAATACTGCTCTCTCAGTCTTGTGACCTTAGGGCCATGGAAGTATAAAAATGCTGGATCTGGCAGGATCTTTTGGGATTGTCTTAGCTAATTAGCTTATTTAACAGATGAGCAGACTCTCAAGGGGATGGAGGAATGACTTACCAAAGGTTACCCAGCTGGTCGTGGTAACTTAAGACAGAACTCTCTGGGCTGCCATCTCATGCTGTCTCCAGCATACCAAACTGACTTCATCCTTAACAATGCCCAGGACAATAGATTCCTGTACCCTATTTTAAGTTTCTATTTATTTTGCCTTCTGAGTTTTGCAAACCTGTTTTAAAAAAGAGTCATATCTTTTTTTCAAAAGCTCTTCTTTTATTTCACATTTTAAAAACAAATATGAATTTCCTTACAAATTTAGTGCTATAATTTTCTTCAAGTCACCGACTTCAAGACTCTTGCTGCTTTTTAAATGTAAATCCTCTTTCCTAGGAACAACTTTGGGGCCCAGGACATTTCTTCAGGATCTCATTCTCTTGAAGACCTTATCTCTGTTTGTAACCAAACTGTCTGAGCTCAGGATATTATAACAAAAATACCATAGACTGGGTGGCTTAAACAACAAACATTTATTTATGACAGTTTTGGAGGCTGGGAAGTCCAAGATCAAGGTGCTGGCAGATTCAACATCCCATGAAGGCCTCCTTCCTTTTTCTTGGTGGAAGAGACAAGAGAACTCTCTGGGGTCTCATTTAGAAGGGCATTAATCCCATTCATGAAGGCTCCCTCCTTCTGACCTAACCACCTCCCAAAGGCCCTACCTCCCAACTATCATCACATTGGGGATTAGGTTTCAATGTATGAATCTGGGGGGTAGGGGAACACAAATACTCAGTCCATAGCACAGGTGGAGTCTAAGTCCTGAATGCTACTGGGAAGCCCTAAGGGTGAAAAGGATGAGCAAGTTGGTTTGGGATGAGCATTTCTTGTGTACCTACTCTGCACCTTACTGACATGGTCTCATTTTAACCCTCCCAACAATCAGCTGTCAATATGACTTTCATTTTACAGATAAAGAAACTGAGACACAGAGATGTTAAAAATAATGGATCAGCAAGTCCCTCGAGCAGCAAGGCGTGGAACCAGGAGTCAAACCCAGATCTGTCTCTTTATGAAGCCTGGTTTTCTTGTAGTTTGCCTTTTCGGATCTAAGAACTTGAATTTTTCATAATGTGTGGTTTTTGAGCTGTCAATTTAATTATTTATCTTTTACCAAAGGCCAGTAACACCATCAGTAATTTCCCTAAAGAGATTTATAAACTGTCCCTTTCATTTTCTGTCTTATCTGAACATCCCTGGATATTTATCATCAAGAGGCAGCAGTTTAGAGGTGAAATCTGCCTTGGGTTAGTAGTGCACGGTCACTACTAAAACTGAATGGAGATTGGCAGAATGAAATTAATTGGCTTGAATTCAGTGCAGTGCAGGTGTTTACTACCCCTTCATTACGGGAAATCACCAGTTTGTGTTTTAATCAACCCAACTGATCTGGACTTTGATCCCTAAAGTCATGGGGTGTTGCCTTTTCTCAAGGCAGAGCCTGTATCTCTGTCCCTCTGATCACTCACACCACCTCTTTTTGAAGCAAGAAGATCGTTGGGCCCTTCTTTGAAAAAAAAGAATCGTTTCCCTCAATTCAACTTGGAAAGCTTAGATAACAAAATTCTGAAATGGTTGCAGCTTTGAGCACCAGAGACTTGCCTCTGTCGGAGTTTGGATTTTCTTAATCTGTACCAGCAACACAGATGGCTTGAACGGCAGTGACTACTCAACCCAATGATGCCCCACGTCAGTTCCCTCTTGCCTCTGTTTCAAAGATCTGTCACTCAGCGTTTCAGAACATGGACACACCATGTGCTTTTGGCTAGTGCCAAAATTTAAGACATTCTCTGAGAAATATCACTGCATTATTATTGTTTGGGATTGTGATGCTGTTTATGTAATGACTGTTCCATTTAGATTTTACCTTAAAATTTTTTTTTTCAGAAGGACTGTCATGTATGTTATCTCAATCCTACAATCCTTTCTTCAGACTGCAAAGTCATCGTAAAAAAAAAAAAAAATCAATCTGATCATATCACATCCTTGCTTGAAACTCTCCATCCACTTCCTATTGCCTTCAAAACAAATGCCAAATTCCTTCCTGTGGTTGAAAAGTTCCTGTAGGAGCTGACCCCTGCCTACCTCCCTACTCCACCTCCTGCTTACTCAGTTGTAGCCACTTTGGTTTTTTCCCCTCTTTCTGGAATTCATTTCTGCTTCAAGGACTTTGCACTTGCTGTCGTCTGGGCTTAGGATGCTTCTTGTGAAGAAGTCTGTGCGGCTGGCTCCTTGACACCTGAAATAGGGCGGCAGCTGAATGAATCCTCATGGCCTGGGGAGTAATCCTGGATGTGTTCACTCCGGAGCCCAAGTCCTCACCCTCTTCCTCATTCACATCTCCTTTGAATGCGCACTTTCCTCTGCTAGTTGTGTTCTTTCATCTACTGGATTCATCTTCTGGATGTCTGTTTTAGGCCTTATGTACTATTAAAAATATAGTCAGCTATGTTCCCAGGGGCTGTAGGAGCGTATCTTTGTGATTTTCCCTTCGATGCTGTTCACTTGGAGGGTAAGAAGACACGAGGTTGGGCAGAGTGGAAAGAATACTGGACTCTGAGTTAGGGGATGTGTGTCCTAGATTGACCCACTTGCTAAGCAGCTGTATGGGTGTAGGTAACACATCCACCTCTTGGGTCCTCTAGCTTCCCTTTTAGAAAATGAGATGCTTTTGACTTGATCTCTTATTCCTGGACAGAGTTTTCAAGCAGGGCCATGATTCCTTATGTGATCATAAAAATGGATTTCTCTGCGGTATCAAGAGATCAAGAGAGGATCAGACTAAACAAATCCAACCAGATGTATCGATATGAACATGGCTTTCCATTTCAAATTATTTCTATTTTGGAAAAGATGCAAGACACTGTGAGGTGGACCCAGTCCCAGGCGTGTGAGTCCATTTTTCCCCTGGAACTGTTTTTAGCATGCCTGATTGGAAAAAAAAAAATCACAGTAAGTGGGATGTTTGTAGGTATGTGTGGCAGGCCAAGTAGCTGGATCCAAACTGTGAGGTGGTCACGTAGAATCAAGGGCACTATGAGGTACTTTTTCTAGTCCTTTATCTTGAGGATTCTATGGAGAATTTGCCAATTCAATAGTGTGTCTAGTTCTTTTTGTTTGTGTTTTAGTGGAAAACAAAGCTAGGGAAATGTCACCATGATTATTATTATTTTAAAAAAATGACAACAAATCAGCATGCACTTTATTTTTATTTTTTTAAAGATTTTATTTATTTATTTGACAGAGAGAGACACAGCGAGAGAAGGAACACAAGCAGCAGGAGTGGGAGAGAGAGAAGTAGGCTTCTCGAGGAGCAGGGAGCCCGATGTGGGGCTCGATCCCAGCACCCTGGGATCATGACCTGAGCCGAAGGCAGATGCTTAATGACTGAGCCACCCAGGCGCCCCCAAGCATGCACTTTTGAGAACCATAATTAATGCTGGGATTAGGCCAGGACCTCTTGCTTGATTTTTGTAGAACCCTTTCCGCTCTCTCAATGGCAAATTGCAAGGAGATCAGTGACTTCTGCTTTCTGGAAATGACAAATCAGGTCCAACTAAATTTCTAAAGCCTCGAAGAATGTTCCAAGTTCCCAGACACTCCTGGAAATGTTTGTCTTCAAGTTTTCTGTTTTATCATTCAATTTGTGCGAAACAGAACCACTAAATACCAAACCATCTTGAATGACTCTCTCCCTGATGGTCATGACATTTGGCTGATTGTATGGCCCCCTTTTTCTTCTCGGTATGTTTCGTGATGGACGTATGATTTGGCTGATCAGATCTCTTACTTCTTGAACTAATAGATTCAGGATGTCTCTTTGGATACTTGAGGAGCGTCTGTTTTGGTGCCATACCCTAATTAAAGGCTGGTACCCAGCTCTAAGAGTAACAGCTCTGTAACAGCTTTCCTTGTGTTGTCACATGGAGTTAGCTCTCTGAAGACAGGCTGACTTTGCAGCGTTTAACGCTCTTGAAGGAGATTACTGTAATTACCAAGTGATCAATGTTTAATGCCTCTCCACCCAACCCCACCTTTGCCCCTTTACAAGAGAGGATGTAAAAGAAAAAAAAAAGAAAAGAAAAGAAATCAGCGATAGCAGCTTTATAGTGAGCTTGATTTAGTTTACAAGAAAACTGTTTGGGTCTGGCTTTTGAAATATACCTAGGCTCAACAATGCACTGTTTCTGAGTATTCTCTGAAGTGTCAGTTGCTAGATCGTTCCTATATTTTTGCACAATGGATCAGGTTCCTTTTGAAGATGTACCATGTTCTCAGTTAAAAAAATTACAGGGAGAAAAAAATCATTTGATTTCTCCCTCTCCGTTTCTTACAAGGGCAATCTATATAGTTCAGGACGAGAGCTTGTGATTGGCGTGAGGGTTAGCAAAGAACCGAGGTACTGCAAAGATTCAGCACGAAGAAATAAAGGTACACCTTTATTTTCTAGTCCTTTATCTATTGTAGAGATGAATTATCCCCCCAACACTAATTAATAGCGTATTATAACAAAGGAAATCATTAAAACGTGAAAGTATGTTTTTTTCAAGTCACATTTATCAAACATGGTAAAGTAGTCCTGAGCTCTATTAGTTCCTGTGGATTTTAACATGATATATGGATTTTCCTTTTTTATTGTTCAAATGTGAAAATGTTTTAAAAAGAAAAACATGCTTTTATTGCCATTTTTTAAAATATTGAAGGGGATAAAAAGGAAAGTGTAATAAGAGCAGTATATTTTTATGTCAAAAGTAACCTTTCTGTGGTACTCTTTAGATAAAACTGAATATTGGGAAGGAAAGGGAAAGATAAGTAGTTCCCTTATTCGTCTTAGTCCAAAATCCATTTTACTCACTGCTGGTTGTTGGCATTGTGTGATGATATGACATAGTACCAGAAGATCAGATTATCAGGGAAGAAGGAGATTCCCAATTTAATAGTTACTCACCGAAATTTTTCCCTTATCTCTACATCACAGAAAAATAAGTAGTTGTTAAATTTCAAATCCTGCAGTCGTTCTGATTTATCATCAAATTGTGGATGCACTTAGCTGCCTAGCGTCAGGGAATCCAATAAGTCCTGTCACATAAGAAGAAAAGAAAAAATCCCATTGGATAATAGGTAACATTCTCCCCCACAGTGATTTATTTCTGTCACAAGACTTAATTTTATCATGAGGCAGATGCTCTGTCTGTATCAGTGTATTCATTTCTGCATTTATCTGCTTCATTAAAAAAAAAAAAGCACCTGCTGCATTTTGGGGGGACGTATTTGGCTTCTTTATTATATGTCCTGATGACCCGATTATGTGCCATTTAACCACGTCTTTAACTTCTACTGCTTCACGATTTAAAAATTTCCTTGTTGTATTTTATGAAGTGAGTCCGACGTGGAGGGGTACCACAGTGGATGAAATCGCACGGGGTAACCAGTACAGCAACAGAAGGTGTTAACATCTGAGCTCTCTGGTACCGAGTCTCTGAGATTCATGTCAGAGGGAATAAGCAGAGCTTACTGGGGTTATCAGGCGATACCTGGGATGAAACGGTGACAGCCTCTGTTATGAATTAATTTTGTTGGCCTGCGTGTGGAAGGCATGTGGCCTCTCACAGAATGTGCCAGGTAGACTTAGAAATATATATAAGAAAGAAAAGGAAAAGATGGGGAAAAGAAGGGAGAAGAGAAAGTTAAGAATAAAGGAAGCAAGAAGGAAGAAAGTAAGAAAGAAACCTAAAAAAACCCCCAAATCCCATCATTTTTGATTTGGTCTGAGTCACTACACTTCACCACGGGACATTTTAATGACATGCTTGTGTCTCATCATCAACTCGACCCTCCCTCCAATCTGCCACTTAATACAGATTCTGCTCCTATGAATAATCATCCTTGTTCTTGAGGCAGCTGAGGTCTACAGGTTGGAATCCTTCACCGACTGTCATCATTCTAGAGTGGGAGCTACATCTATCTCCCCACGTTGCTCCTTGCCTTTCGTCTCTCCACATGGGTGCCTTGTCTCCTCCAGCAAGGAGGTCCTGGCCAGAGACTGCCAGATACCTGAACTGTTCCATGAGCTCCGGAGAGCGGCAGCTCCTGGTCTGACACTCAGCCCAAAGGACTGTCGTGTTGTCAGCTGCCAATGACAAGTGACAGGACAAGCTGTAACTTCTACAAAGCTTCCCACATCCCTTCTGAACCTTCTTAGGGCTTCTCTTCTATCCATTCCTGCTTCCTCCTTTGAGTTCCCTTAAAAAGCAACAAAAAAATCAGCCCAGGCCATTCACTTTTTTTTTTTTTTTTTGCATCAAAGAGGGCACAGAGGTGAAGGTAGATTGTGATGCTGAGTTTCCCAGATTTGCATTTTAGTGGGAGCGCTGCAAGAAAGCTAATAGACGAGAAAGGAGACCAAGTTAATGACAATTCTCTAAACAGCTGTTGTAGGATTCAGCTCCACTACTTCAGTTAATTAATCAGCACCTTGCTGGCAACTCTGGGGGAGAGACTCGTTAGATACTGGTAGCAAACAGACAATGCTTTCATATCAAATATGTTCAACAACGTCTAATACAGCAATAACTTCCACAGAAGAGGGTAGGGAATACCGTGGCTTATAAAGGCACTCAGGAAGAGGCCCTTGGTATTCTTGTAGATATGCACTTGCTAGGAATGCTGCATTCACTGGTTTCTTTGCTGCCTGTAACCTGCCCAAATAAAACATGGGCACGAGGATCTCCAGGGCTCCCTGTTATCCTAGACGCCTCTTTTTATTGTAATAAATAAATATGTCTTCGTAGGTTGATCGCAGTGTTCGTGATACATAATAAGTCAAGCGTCTTCATTGCTGATTTTAGTCACAGGGCCCCATTTGGAATTTTAATCCCTGAACTCATCCTCAAATTTGACAACACCTAAGGGAGATCAAAACATTCAGTTATAGGCCACTCACCAAGCTACCACAGCATTTAGGATGAGAGCTATCGACTCTTAAGCTTCTCCTGACTTTTCATATTCTAAAGGGAAGCAACCTCTCCTTCTCCCTGGGAAGTCAATAAAGCCATACATATTTTATGAATGATAATGCACAGAAATCTTAAACAGACAAAATTATATCTGTATCTGGCCAATGTACTCTGCATTTTCTTACTCTTCCAAAATTGTTGCCAGTAAAATCGGTACTGAGTTGAGTGTAGAAGTTGTGTTATTCTATGTTTCCTGTTATCACATGGCCTTCTCATTGATTAATTAAGAAGTAACCATTATGCATACTACTTACTTTCCTCTTTTTGTTACTCTGTCTTTACCCTGACATTTTACAGAGATAATATAGAAACATGATGGCAAAATAAATAAATAAATAAAAAGATTTGCCATCAAATGGCCAAATTGGTAATACTTCTTCAGTTCATTTTAAATTTCCCATTATTGATATAATGAGAAAGACAATATTAATCACAATAAACAATATAAATAATTATTACCTAAATCTTAAGGATACACATGTATGTGTTTTACATATGTATATAATTTTATCTCTTTTATCATTTTCCATTTGGGGGAATAAAACTGTGAAGTAGAAATTGTCTTATGTTTGTAAAGATTAGCATGCTTCGACAATTCTCTTTGAATTCCCTTCTCTGATATTCTCACAGTAAAATTCACCCTTGGGTTTCCTGCCCACCTGCCAGGGGTCAGGTGGAGAACTTTATACCAAAGACTCGAGGTTGCATTAACCAATTCATTTGGGCGATTTATCCAGTCGGCCCGCATGTAGTGATGTAGACAATTATAGCTTCAGTTCTTTAATGAATCCTACATTATGGCAGAAGAATATCGTCGAGTCTATAATACTCCAGGGAACTATAAAGAGAAATGTCTCTTTTAAATTAGCTTTATGGTGCTGAAGCTTTATGTATTTACTTGCAAGTTCAATATTAACTCAAAGTACAATTCTTGAACTGTCCCTATTGTCGTCGACAATGTTGCTTGCAGAAAGGGCTTTTTTGGCGGTTATTAATGGTGAGTCTGTTTAAAAAAAAGGAAGAACAATTCCCGCCTGCTACAGTTGCTTTTGCTACCGAGAGAGCAGGATGCTTTCTTAATCCTAGGTAATCTGATGTACAAAATTTAGATAAAAAAGGACTTTTGCTTAATCCAACTTCTCAAAGTGTGATTTACTTTTAGATTTGATCTATAGATAGAGTTTTTTTATTTTCTTCTTTTTCTCCATCACAGGTTCCTGATTTGTGACCTATTTAGAATAGAAGGGAGATGAAATTTACTAGGGAAAGGGGCGGTGGCAGAGTGGTGGCTTGGCTACTGCTCAGCTTTGGCGAGTCTTGGGCTTTTTGAAAAGTATATATTGTTTTATAGCCTCTTTGTAACCCATTTGTACACTCAAAGTTTAGCCGAAAATGGCTAATATAGCCAGGTACCACCACGATCCTTCTGACACCTGACGCAGACATCGCTAATTGGTCATGGCATCTATCCTACAGAGAGCCCGTAGATACAGCCTTAGAATCTTTGTGAACACCAAGCCCCAGGAAGCCAACTAGTACTCACGGATCAAAGCTGGCCCATGGGGTGACATTTATTTATTGCCCTTGACCTAGACCAGGAGATCAGTGATCTGTAACTCGTGGGCCCAATATGGCTGGCTACCTATTTTGGGAAATAAAGTTTTATTGGAATACAGCCATGTTCATTCATTTATGTATTGTCTGTATCTGCTTTCATGCTACAAGGGCAGAGCTGAATAGTTATGACAGAGACCCTATGGCTCTCAGTGCCTGAAAGTATTTACTCTTTGACCCTTTGCAGAAAAATTGTGTCGACCCCTGGCTCAGATCTTTGTAGGTTTCCTTTGTTTTGGCTTCCCTTGTTTTGCAGAAATAGAACATGTTAGGAAGCTTTCTCAGGGGAGACAGGGTGGGAGGGTGAGAAGGAAGAAGAGAAGGATGGAGCAGAAGGAGAAGCTACTCCTCAACCAAGCTCTGTGAGCTGATCTTTTAGGTTTTGGCCAGGTCTGAGTGGCACTGGGAATGAGAAGCAGTAAATTTGCTTCATGGGGAATCCTATTCTGCAATTCTGACTGGGAAATCTTTTTTGATTGAGACAGGTAGGAATGAATAGAAAGATTTTTCTCATCTGTAGAAGCTGCCCTATAGTGGAAGGAGCTTAGGTTTCCATGCCTGAGTTGGAATCATGAGCCTTATTCATTTCTGTGTGATTTTGGGTTTTGCATAATTAACGGAGATGATGCTTACCTGTTCAGGTACTAAGGGATATGATACATGAAAAGTGCTGGTAGGAGGTAAGAGTTCGTTGGCTTCCATCACTCCATTCCATCAGGGTAGAAAATGCTATCTCAGCTCCCAAAGTGCTTATAAACGGCCAGGTCTGGACGAATATGAAGGGTTCCCTTGTTTGTGTCATGCAGACATCAATCCTGCTAAAGATGAGAAGAACATGCCTATGATGATTATCTGGATTGGCCTCAAAGTCAGGTTCCCTTTGGAAGGCTGACTAGAATTTACCTCACCTTCTAAAGTACTCTGTGTTGTTAAAAGGGATTCTTCCTTGTTTCATTTAACTAATCAATGAACGTGTAAAACTGAATATGACTCATTTCCTCCCACAGCCTACCAGAGGAATAAGCAAGTAAATGACAATTAGGATGAAGAGGGAAGGGGCGGGCCTGTGGTGATGCTCCAGGAGGGTCTGCTCCTCCCCTGAGAAGTTACTTTCAGAAGGGACTCTGTAGCTGAATGTTGAGAGATGCATAGAATGCAGAGAACGAGAGGGGGCGGGGTGAGGATCCCAGGCCTGTGTATAGCTAAGGAGATGAAAGTAAAAATCAAAGTGAGGAGGTGAAAGCATTTGTACCCCTGGCTGGTACACCTGCTTCCATTGGTGTATTTTGCAGTGACCAAATCCGTTCCTTGGTAGTGTCTGGTCATTGTCATTTCTGATAGGACCCCACTGCGGTTGCCCTTCTTGCAAAGCCTGACCAAATTCCTTTCATACCCTATCATTGGCTTCTTTCCTTATCATGATATTTTATGTATTTTTAAATGCATACTCCTCCCTCTTGCATCCTTGTAGATGCATTGCTGCTGCCTCACTGGTCTTTTTTTTTTTTTAGATTTTTTATTTATTCATTTGAGACACAGAGATAGAGAGAGAGAGAGAAAGCATGAGCAAGGAGAGAGGCAGAGGGAGAGGGAGAAGCAGGCTCCTTGCTGAGCCAGGAGCCCGATGTGGTGCTCGATCCCAGGAACCTGGGATCATGACCTGAGCCGAAGGCAGACGCTTAACCATCTGAGACACCCAGGCGCCCCCTGCCTCACTGGTCTTGAGACCATGGGGCGTGCGAGAAGGAAGGCGGACTTTGAAATGTTGCAAACTTGAGGTAGAAATCTGAAAGTGTCGCTTAGTATCTTTGTGAGCTCTGTTTGCTTACATTCTTTCATTTCTTTTTCCTTCATCTGTAAAAATGGAATTACTGGTACCTACCTTGCAGATCATTGTCAGATTTAGATTGGACCTGAGCACTATGCCTAGTGTGTCTGCTACAATTCATATGCCTAGAATAAAATAACCAAAGGGCTTTATCAGTAGTAGTGTTTTCTGCATTCTCCTTCTCTGTCCAATCTGGGTGAATGTTTATGCCCATCAGAAAAGCCTATTTCATTAGCAGGAAAACCGACTGCCATACAGATCACTTCTCTCCTCAACCCCCTGGAAGATTTTCGCCCCAGGAAACAAAACAGCCCTTTTCTCTAGTACTTTCTGACTGGTATACTTTAAAGCTTCTCTGCTGAATCTTCCAGGCGGGATCAAAAGAACTCTGGGCTCCTGGAGCTTCAGAACGTTTTAAATCTGCTCGGGAGCCTTTAACTGGTTACTGCCTACATACAGGGATTACATGGATGGGGGCGGGATGGGTTTAAGCCGAGACACAGGGAAAACGGCCAGAATAGTAGTACAAAGAGGGTTTGCCTGGAAATGAGGTGACCAAGGTTCTAATCCTCAGCTTATTACTAGCTCATGGCGTGGGCATCCGAGCGGACTAGGATATTTTACCTCCAGTTCACATTATCTGGAAACTTCTACTCTCTCTCTCTTTTTTTTTTTTTCCCTTTTGACCTCAGGAGAAATTGTCAAACACAAATGATAACTGTTTTTAATTCTGAAGTTCCTTTAGGAAGGAAAAAGTACCCAATGTATTGTTTTAAGCCCCTAGGATAGAACTGAGAAAATTACTCTTAAGGGTACTGAATGGCATCCCAGTCACTCAAGAAATTATTACGCCTTTGCTGTGCTGTTTAGAAAAAAAATCCATTCCCTTCCTTCTATCATCTATATATGTGCTGACTTTTTAATAGCCTGGAAACCACAGGTAGGTAACAAGCTGTCATGAGCGACTTTTAGCTTGTGGTCAAGAGCTTGGACTTGGGAATTTGGTCCAAACCCTGCCTCTAGCCCTGATGATTTGTGTGTCTATGCACAAGTTACTTAGCCTTTCCAAGCCTCAGTGTCAATATCCGTAAAATGGGGCTGATGGCAATAGTCCCTGGCTCATGAAGGTAAACTCTGAACCAAATATATCAAGTAACTAAAACAGGCAGAGCATGGTTAATTTCACACTTGCTACTGGCAAATGTGAATTTACATTTTGACTTGATGGAAGAAATTGGCAACATTTTCTGACTAGGGATCATTAGATGTCAGTGTTTTGTTCTTGCTGTGTTCCCCCAGTAATCTTTGTCCTCTATTATCTGTTATTTGTTATTTTCTCTGGGCATTGCAGGGGTTAAATCCACTCCTTTTAAGGTGAGTTGGTGTTTGGTGTGATTCAGTGCTGAAGGAAGAAATAATCTAAGACAGTGTGTTACCTGGCACATAGAATATACTCAATAATTGTTAAATACCATCATTATTCTTTTTTTTTTAAAGATTTTATTTATTTATTTGACAGAGAAAGACACAGCGAGAGAGGGAACACAAACGGGGAGTGGGAGAGGGAGAAGCAGACTCCCCGCCGAGCAGGGAGCCTGATGCGGGACTCGATCCCAGGACCCTGGGATCATGACCTGAGCCGAAGGCAGTCGCTTAACCAACTGAGCCACCCAGGCGCCCACCCCCAAATTTATTTATTTATTTTTATTTTTTATTTTTTTAAAGATTTTATTTATTTATTTGAGACAGAGAGAATGAGAGAGACAAAGAGCACATGAGAGGGGGGAGGGTCAGAAGGAGAAGCAGGCTCCCCGCCGAGCAGGGAGCCCGATGCGGGACTCGATCCCGGGACTCCAGGATCATGACCTGAGCCGAAGACAGTCGCCTAACCATCTGAGCCACCCAGGCGCCCTACCATCATTATTCTTATTAGCTTTTATAATTCAGTAACACAGAGTATTGCTTTTCCTTAATTGTTTTTTTTTTTTTATTACTATGTACACACTCTAACCTTTTGTTTTGCTCTGTATGTTTTTGTGGCTCTCGTTTTCTAAGGGAAGACAGAGTAAGGCCCATTCCCTTCAGATTCTCGGATTAGGGGATAAGGCTAATTTGTCATCTAAAGGGGACACAGTTAAACTTAAGCAATAATTTAGGTACCAAGAGAATCTGATTAAAAGCTCCTAAGGCTCTTTGAATTTTTCAGAAAGGAATTGCTGTGTGGATTAAATACCGTTTAATTGAAAGTAGAGAAGGTGCTTTCATTGGCTCTTCAAATGTTGGAAGATTAGGCTAGAAGGAGCCTCCAGACTTCATTCTGCTGTGTGCAGAGAATGGAAGGAGCAGTAGAGGGAAGGAGCAGAGTTTAAAATGGAAGCAGAAAAGCTGCAGAGGGAATTGAAGAGATTTTGATACAAGTGGGTATAAAATTAATGGGCTATATCGAGTCTTTCAATCACTCTTTGAAAATGGGAACATGTAGCTTGTCAAAAGGTACAATTCACAGTCACAAAACTGGCACCCTCCATTTAGCTGTGGTTAAGAGGATGGGTCTTGGTGTCCAGCTGATGTGAGTTCAAATCCTAACTCTGCTATTTTGGGGGTGTACGTTTGGTAGGCAAGTTAGGTGAACTCTCAGGCTCCCAGCTTCCAGATTTTTTTTTTTTAAGGTGGAGACATGGAATAGCTATTTTATAGGGTTGCTTTGTGGATACAATGAAATAATGTATACAGTGCTCAGAACAATGCTTGGCACACAATAAGAATGGAGCAGAATAGTAATAATACTACCCGATGGTAATCATAATATTACCAGGAATACAGTCAGGTGTATTCCTGTTCTCTGTACCAGCACAGGGACATAAATGGAACTGCCAAGAGAGTTCTAGTTTCCATGTGACCCAGACACAAGGGAATATGATTGAAACTTCCCTTCCCTCGGACGCAGAAGGAGGGGGAACAATCACCAAGTGGTAGTTGATGCAAGAATCATTTATTATATTGTTCGATGCATGTTATAAAAAGAATCCCACAGTAAATCCCTTCCAAAATGCAGTGCCTGGAAACTCGTTTTATTCTGTTGAACTGAGATCTTGCCTAGGAGGGGATAAAGAAAACTTGCTAGATTTGGGGAAATTCAGCACCAGTGATTTTTCGCTCCAAAGTTGCAGTGTTCCTCGGCTAAGATTTCCCAGTTATTTATTTATTTTTTGACCTTGGTCACATGCTGACTTTTTAGTCTACTTACTGAAGTGCCTAGGGTGTTGAGGAGAGAACATGACATGGGTTTCAGAAGATTGTGCTCCCATTTCTGCTCCCTTTTGTCAGTGGGTAGTTCTGAGCTGCTGATTTAAGCTGTCCCAGTCTCTGTTTTCTCGTTGATCAAGTGATGCTTATAAAAGTGGCTTTGTAGCAGGGTTGTTAGTGAATAAATCTGATGATGCAGGCTAGGCTCCCCAGAGCAGAATTGACCCAGTGTCGGCTCCTCTGTCTCACTGCCTGGCCACTCAGTTGTCCTTCTGTGTTCCCCTTGAGGGTCTTTCCAGGAGGAAGGACGGACTCCCAACATGGGATCAGAGTGGAAGTGCTCCCAACCCCGGACAGGAAAGCAACAGAGACTCTGTTTGTGTGAGCATTTTCTCAGGGTCAGATGTTTCTCTTCCCTGGTTAATTTTTGCTAATTCTAGATTAATCACTTCTTTGATTCATTCAACAAATATTTATTGAGCAGCATTGCACTTGGCCCTGGGGGCTTCCAAAAACAGAGAAGACTTAGTTCCTCATTCTGTAGAACATTCCTTGTTGTCTTACACCCCTACCCAAAACAACAAAGCCATCTGCCTGCCCTTCTCTCTTAATTGGCCTTGTCTCTTGAGTGACCATCATTTTCAGAGAGTAGAGTGGCCCTGTCATTTGTGACTGGCCTTTGGGGATTGGGCTTGGAAAAGGCTGTCCCTCCAGGTCAACACTATGATTCTGAAGAGCTCTTTATTTCTCATTTTAAATGGATGTGGGAAAACTCAATTCAAACAAGTCTCCTACTTACAAGGATGTTCTGATTGCAGCTGCCGTATTCTTACAGGCTGAGATGTTTTGATACTTTTATTTTATTTTATTTTAGAATTTTCGGGAGCAGTTTTAGCAACAGATGCCAACTTCTGTATTGGATGGGGATGCTTCTTTCTCCCTCCTACCTGACTTGATTTGTGCTTTGTCAGGTGGCCAGGCTTCCTCCCCCCCCCCCCACCCCCGGAACCCTCCACCCCCGCAATTGCAGGAATTGAGGAAACATTGTGTCTTTGGTGCTCTTGCCTTTCTGTTGATAGTCTGTGGGGTAGCGGTTCTTGCAGAAGCCTGGTGTGTGTCAGCATGATGACCCCGCCTCTGAGCCGGATGCGAGCGTGGCAACTCGGTTCTCCAGCGATCAGGAAACGGCCAGTGTGTTTCTCAGCAAGCACGCACTCTTCAGAGAGCCCGGCAGAGTTCTGACTGCAATGGAACAGGAGATGGATGTTGTTCCTTCTGTTTCTTGAAAGCATGTGGCAGTTTTCTTACGAACAATGTAGCATCCTGGTAATTACTGTAGGAAAATGATCTATCCTAATGTGCATGGGTTCTGCTTACTACAATCTAGGATGCCTTAATGACTGTGGTCAGGCCAGGCTGTAGAACTGCTGCATGAATACGTGTGGTACATAGTGCAGTGAGGGCTGTAATATAACATCATTACTGTTGGCATTGTTATCCTGTGCATTCAGGGCACCTGGCAAATTACTGACAAGGAAGCTCAAGATTCTGTTATTATTGTTCATGAAATACATATTATATCTATGTGTATATATATGTATGTATATGCCTGTATACATATATATACACATATACATAGATATATTCATGTATACACAAACACACACATACATAAGCATTAATGGTAGGGGCAAATTATTTAAGAAAGCCAATTAAAAAAATCTTCAACAAGTATTGCCTTTTGGGATGGAGATAAATGTACTAATTGTCTGCTTTGAGTATGTGTAACTATTCTTCCTTTAATTCATTTTTAATCTTGTCAAGGAGTAGGCTGAGAACAAAATATTTCATATATATAGGGAGTTCATGAGACGGAGAGTTAGGAAATTAGAGTTAGGGGTCCTATTTCTGTAGAAAATTTTAGTTTTCATTTACTCATTCATTCATTCATTGACTCACATATTCATTATTTCATTCGCTAAATACTTACTGAGCAATGCCATGCTGGGGGTAAAACAGGCAGTGAAAAAAAAAAAGCAGATAATGTCTTCATTCTCATGGAGTTGATGTTCTTAGGTAAGTTACACAACTTTTCTGCATTCTGGTTTCTGCAGTTCTAGAAACACACAGAATAGTGTCTCCCATTGTTCTTGCTTGTGCCTCTTCTTTCCACTCTAATTTCCTTGCAGGCTTGTTGTGCCTGTCAAGCAGGATGATATGTAAGAACACTTTAGAGCACAAGTGAAAAGTGCAAAGCCCAAATGCCGCCTGCCACACTTCCCCATTCCCTTATCCACTTGCACTTGGTTATGAAGACAAAGCAGACATTTAAAAAATCTGTCAAGGAAGTGACGCAGGGTTGAACTGCTACAGAAACCATTAATTATTGACATGATCTCTTGTTAACCGAGGATTGAAATGTGCATTATTAAAAGAAAACTCCACCCCAAATTCTAAAGCCATTAATCTGAAAGTTTAGAAGGTATTAGATCTTGTAATGATGGGGACATTAGAAGCACTTGATAAATATATACTTTCTGGAAGTCTTTCCAACCTTGTGTATCTGTGTAACAGTGTCTGCATTAGGAAATGTCCAAATGTAAGATTTGTTCCCTAGAGGTCAAGGAATTAGTGTAGTATGCTATTTTATACACACACACACACACACACACACAGATACATAAAGTTATGGTGCAAATTATTTTTATGGTTACAACTCTTTATGTGTTATAAATAATATCTATTTTGCATAATTATATATATATATAGAATAGGTATGTATATAAATATTCATACAAACATAGTGTATACAGTTTTCTCTATAAAGAGTGGTAAACCCATATATACTACTGGGATGATTTCTACGAATACAAAACATAAATATATTCCAAATACTTAAGAGAGCAAGAAAAGTTATTAATCTTCAGTACACTAAAATTTTTAATGAAGTTATCTCTCAAAGTCTTGTTTATTTGAGGATAGTTCTTGCATTTGGATAGTCCCAACAATATCGAATACCAGGGCTATTCATTCTCATTCATTTAACAAGTATTTATAGATAACCTACAATATGGTAGCATTCACCTGGGAGCTATGGATACCACGGTAAGCAAACTAAGGTTCTACTCTTGTGGGATATATAAGCTGGGCAATCAAAGAACGGGTGATTATACCTTAGAAGTATATGTGTGAGAACACGGAGGTGATGAGATGCTCTGGGAAGGAGCACCTCTCACGGGCATGGCAGGTGGGGCAGGGATTAACAAAGGATTCCATGAACACTGACACCTGAGGGCAAAGAGTTAGGTGGGTGGTGGGGGATGAGCATAGGCTTGTCTGGGCTGAGTGAACAGCATCTGCTAAGGCTCAGAGGCAAGCATAGCATGATGGGCTTAGGGAACTGAACGTAGCTTGGAGAGGCTGCAACATATCTGGGAGGACAGAATGATGAGGAATGAGTGTTAATAATATGAGTCTTAATCAGCAAGCAAAGGATAGAGTCTATAGAGGAAGAAGTCTTGCTACAATGAAATCACTTTTTGCAATCCTTTAGATGTGGAGGACATTGTGTGTGTGTGTGTGTGTGTGTGTGTGTGTTATCTCTGGCTTAAATGCAGGTGAAGAAACTCCATATTCTTATTATTGCTTTCAGCAAGTGGTTTTCTGATTCTGGGCCTTTGGCTTGATATTTCTGGCACACAGGCTACCTAAGGGAGAGTCCATGTTGCATCTATGCAGGACCCATTATGCGTGCCACAAGAAGTGTTATGGGACTTTATAGTTGAAAGTAGGCTTAGGTACCTCAGGGTTTACTTATACAATGACTTCGGTGTTCTTCTTGGTCATAGAATTACCATTGGAATACTTTTTAACCACCTGCAATTGCCAAGTTATATTGGAGAATTTGAAGAAGAGAAAGAGAAATTATATTCTTGATAATATTTGATAGACATTTTGCGCATTCCTTTTTGAATCCCTCTGAACATGCCATTTATTTAACACGGAGGCCCACTCATGCCTCATTGTTTCCTGATATACCATAGAGAGGTGGTAACTATATAACGGAGAGACCTCGCACACTTGAGGTTAAATTTGTTTTCTGCTGGATGCTGGGCCGTGTGACCCAGAGCAGATCTGACTTTCCCTGGCCTCAATTTCATTAGCTGTGAAATGTAGATGAGCCTACCGACAGAGACGGATGCAATGAAATGAGATCATGTGATAAAATACCTAACGTAGCCTGGGTGTCCATGGGCTTTTCCGGCGAGAATTGCCCCCTCCTCCTGAAGGGAAGGAAGCTGACTTGCTCTGAGCTGTGCTCACCTGATAAATACCGGCCCATTACCCCTGCAAGCAGAGCCTTATTAACTATTACTTTCAACTGAATGTTACCTGGGGTCATATACAAATCATTTTAATTTGAGAACCTGAGTCCAAAATGTCATTACATTTAAGTTTAATTGATGAAGAATGCCGTGAACCAAAGTAAGGTAAAATCTTCTTTCTATTTTTCCTTAGCTAATCTCTATTAAGTATATGTAAATATTTTAGACTTTTTTACTCTGCATTAAGGCATTTCAATTAATACTGAGATGCATCCCCGTGAATACTTTACTTTCCAAATGTTTACTAACAATTCTCTAATTTTCAGATCGACAAGAAGGAGGCCTTCAACATGTAGTTTACCTTTAACGCCTCTTCGGAGATTGAAAATCAGAGAGCCGGGTTGTTTTAGAACTCGGAAGAGCCTTGGGCAGTGCCAGATGAAATCTTCTCATTCTATAGACAAGGAAACAGGTCTGCAGGGAGGAAGGGTCATTGCCCAAGGTCACATGGCTGGATACTTTGGTGTTTCCTTGGGGTTTAGTCTCAGAACTGAGGCTGGAGGGGGAGACCTTCTGATTTCTTGACCACCAGTAGTTAACCATTTTCTGCCATCATTTCCTCCTTAAAAGTTGGTTGAGGTGTGCTATAGAGCATGCTTTTGGCATGATTGGCCTTCATGAGAAATAGTCTCAATAAAAGCCATTTCGTTTTGTTGTTGTTGTTGTTCATTAACTTAAAGGCAAAGTAGACACATCTGAATTTCCTCTTGTTCTTTCTGCAGTTCCTTGAGAATTGTAATTTGTGTGTGATTTTATGTTTAGGTGGCTTTTTTGTTGTTGTTGTTTTGTTGTTTTTTGTTTTTACCTCATTCTCAATTTGGAAAACACCGCTGCGTTGATAAGTAACCGGCCAAATCACCATACTCGCTAGATGTGCGTTTACTTCTGCTTCCTACTTGTCTGTTTAGCCAAAATATTTGCTTTTAAAAAAACCCAAGCATCAATGTGTACAGTTCAGGAATGGTCAGCAGGAAAAATTGTGGGGATGTATCTAATTTTCCTGACTTTTTCTGCTGTGTGCTGGTCGGCAGGAACCAGAACGACTTGCCTCTTCTATTAACGTTGTGTCAGACTGGACACTGTGAAGTGAGCCTACTCCTCCTCACCACCAGGGAATGGGGAACCATTCGGGACTGAATTCTGCGGTCTAACAACCATTTTGCTCTATGTAGTGTTACGTCAGTGTAATGAATGGATGGTGTATCCTCATATAATTTAAAACCGTTTCCCATTTCTTAGGGAGTCTTTGGAATCAGAGAGCAGCCGGCTGCCCACCTTCCGTGTAATAAGCATTGATGGATGGCAGGCTGTTCGGAACTCCTCCCTCACTTTCTGGCCTCCAGATTTTCACTGTAGCCCTGTAATCTTTCTCATTCTTAATTCCCGGGGCTTCAGTTATCTCCATTTCTGTCTTCTGGCCAGTATGGGGGTGGGGGTGGGTGGGGAGACTGCGCGGTAGTTCTTGTTCTGCACCAACTAGCTGTGTGGCCTTCGGAATCTCATTCTAACTCCCCGAGTTTCAGTTCCCTCATCTGTAAAATGGGCACAAAAATCCCTCGCCTCACCTTCCTGAAGACAGGTTGGGAAAATCTGATCTGATCACAGATGGAAAAGGCTTTTGGAACATAAAGCTGTTCTTGGAACGGGATAGGTACTGACTCACCTGGCTTCATCTTATCAGACACCATCTCGATAAGATATTACATATTTCTAAATTTAACCTTTCTAAGGCTTTTTGGAGCCTCGATTTCTTTTATAGAACAGTCTCCTGCATTTGTTTAATCAATATTTAGTCAGAGCTACAAAGTGTCACAGCGCAAATGATCAGTACACCCTGGTAAGTAAAACAGACACTCGATCTCCACTCTCATGAGGACGGTAGAATAGATATCTGAATCAGTGACAGGGTGGGGCTGGCAGGGAGAAGGGGAGACATCAGTTGAGTGATTGCAAATGAGCATGTAGTTTCACCGGTGGTAAGTACCACGGAGGCGCAGTAACAAGAGTTCTAAGAGAAAAGAACAGTAGCCTCACGGTGTGAAAGGTTCTCTGAGGAAGTGACCCTGGAGATGAGGCCTGAAGTAGAACGGGTTGGGGGCAGAGGCTGGGGAGAGAAAGGTAGGTGTGCATGTCCCGGGGGGTATGGGAAAACATTAAAAATTAGCTTTGTGATAACTTTTTATATAGCCTTTACATTTCTATTTTTGGCATTTTAAGAGAAGAATGTATTTATACGATGTGTAATAATTTGTAAATGACTAAATAATCATGCATTCCAGTGGGTGCTAAAACATTTTTACTAATGGAAACATACAATCAAAGATGTAACAAAATACTGTTTGAGCCAGACAGGACAGGATGCACAAAGTGTCCGATCAAGGAAGGAGGAATATGGGCAATTTTAGGAAACGTCAAGGAGACCAGTCTGGTCAGGGAGCAGAAAATGAGAGGGGCTGCTGGTGTGTGATGGGTTCTAAAGGAAGCTAGGATAGGGAGTTAAGATTTTTCTTACTTGGGGAACATTGGAAAGCCTTTAGAGGACTCCCTTCCTCCCCTCCCCTTTGCATTTAATAAATATTTCTATGGACCAGGCATCGTTCCATCTTTTCCTCTATTCTGTAGTTCTAGAAATTCTTGGCTCCGATTTTGCATCTTCCCATTCAAAGCTTTATGTATTTTGGCCCCATTTAGATAAGAACTTACCCTTTGGGGCACCTGGGTGGCTCAGTCATTAAGCGTCTGCCTTCGGCTCAGGTCATGATCCCAGGGTCCTGGGATCGAACCCCGCATCGGGATCCCTGCTCCACGGGAAGCCTGCTTCTTCCTCTCCCACTCCCCCTGTTTGTGTTCCCTCTCTAGCTGTCTATCTCTCTCTCTGTCAAATAAATAAAATAAAATCTTTAAAAAAAAAAAAAAGAACTTACCCTTTATGTGCCTGTGGGTGCTTTGCCCCTACATGCACATCAGGGTGCATGCAGGTATCGCTGGCCTAACACGAGGCGTCCCTGCCCTGGGTGGTTGTGCCAATGTTTTAAAGGCCCTGCATCTGCATTGAATATGTGAGCACATCAAAGTGAGAGATTTGATTTGGTCTTATGACATCTCGCACACATTTCGCAGTGTTTTTTTAGGACCAGTGGCGACAGCACATCAAGGAAAATAAAACGGGTCTAAAGGTTATCTAGGGTTTACTATGTGACTGCTGCTGGGCAGGGTGCTTTCCATAATTTCTTTCTTTCCTTTTTTACAATAATTGCCATGAAGTAGGTATCACGATTCATTTGTAACAGAACGTATGTGACTCGGCAAACGAGAGATCCGTTCGACTTTATACATCCGTGGTTGGCAAACTTTTTTTTTTTCCTAAAAGGACGAGAGAGTAAATATTTTAAGCTTCGCAGACCATACGGCCTATGTCTTAGCTACCCAACTCGGCCACTATTGTGAAAGCAGCCATCAACAATATGTAAACAAACGGGACATGGCTGTACTCCAATAAAACTTTATTTACAAAAACAGATGGTGGGCCGGATTTGGCTTCAGGCTGTAGCTTGCCAACCCCTGTTAAAAATAATAACAATAAAATGTTACTAATTGTTATTTATCAGTTGCCAGTTCTGTGGATCAAGTACTTTACAAGCATTATCCCACTGGATCTTCACACATTTTCTATATGATGAATATTTTTACCCTTATTTTGCAGATGAGAAGGCTAGGACTTAACCAAGATAAGCAACTTGTTGAAGGTTAAGCAGCTGGTCAGTGATAATGCCAGGATTTTATCCCAGACCTTTTTTATTTCTAGGCTCTTTGACAAACACTGCTGGTTGTCTCTCAATATCTAACATTTCTTCTTTCCTTTAATACAGCAGCTCTGAGTTCTAGCTGAGCTCCCAAATGCTAATGACAGAATGCATTTCCTTGACTTCCTTGCGGTGGGGACTGACCATTGTGACAGTTCTAATCAGTGAATCAAGGAGATGGGAATGTGATGTTTTAACTTCCAGGTCCAACCCATAAAAGGGAGAAGTATGCCTATTGCCTTGTCTTGTTCCTCTTCTGACTGGCTGGAATGCTGTCATGATGGCAGGAGCTGAGCAGCTCTCTAGATCATGACCTGGAGGCAGTGTGTTGAGTATTTTGCATTAAGGCTAAGTACCTGAGATGGACCTAGCATTTCAGCCTAAAACGCCATGTCATTGAGCTGCTATGTGAAACAGACTTTTATCTTGTTTAAACTGCTGTTATTTTTTTTTTTTTAAGATTTTATTTATTTATTTGACAGAGAGAGACACAGCGAGAGAGGGAACACAAGCAGGGGGAGTGGGAGAGGGAGAAGCAGGCTCCCCACTGGGCAGGGAGCCCGATGCGGGGCTCGATCCCAGGACCCTGGGATCATGACCCGAGCCGAAGGCAGATGCTTAATGACTGAGCCGCCCAGGCGCCCCTAAACTGCTGTTATTTTGAGGATCTTTGTTATAGCAGTAAATCTGTCTCCTTACTAATATAAAAACCCAGTGTAGGGGGAGGGAGCACATTCTGAGATGGTTCTCAGGAATATCTTTTGCTTATGTGTGGGAGTGGATATAAACTTCAGGTTTGAAAAGAAATGAGATGAAAATGTGTCACTTTCTTGATGTGTTTTCGTCAAACATCTTGCTCGTTGTGTGGTTAATTCTGGGCCTTTATCTTGGTCTTACATTTTCTTTCTTTCCTCGGGGACTGTTGGTCATACAACCTCTTCTGCTTTCCTTTTCTGTAATTCAGTTACTCTCATCCCATCCCTGAGCTGCCTCTTCCCACTGAGCCCAGCATCTCCTTAGCTTTCCATTCATCGTGGCCTCAAAGAGAAGTACCACTGCTGATCCCTTTGTGATCAAACCAACTGAAGCAAAACTAAACAATACCGGGCAAAGTAAAACCAAACAGAAACAGGGACTAATGATAATAATTTGTAAAAACATACACATGTGGAGAAATGACAGAGCTCTAAAGCCTATGGTTTTCCAGGATTTAGGTCCTTTGTTTCTGATTGTTGACTTCCCTTTGAAGAGTTTGGACCTGTCCGCTCTCTTTCTGTACTGTGAACCTCCCCCCTTCCTCCTCCTGACACCCCTTCTCTTTGACAGATGATGCCAATCCCTTTTTCCAGAAATGCTCCTTTTCCAGCCCACATCTAATTTCCCTCAAGCTGCCCAGTTGGCTCAACTGTTCATTAGAGACAGAGACGGAGAATTCCATAACAATGATATCCTTGACACATTTCCTGCTCCTCTTCCTCGGAAATGCAATGTCCCGTGGCTGGTGTGCTCTTTAACTTTGTCCTATAAGTTCAGAAGGAGAGATTGCACAAACAAAGTTGTTTATGCTTTCCTAGGCATGCGGCCAGCAATTTGAGAAAATGGCCAGCCAGAGAACGGCTAGTTCTGGCTTCTGCCTTCATGGTGTGTGTACTGAGGAGAATGTATAGTGTGTTTTAAGTAGGAAGCTGGGCAAGTCATTCATCTTCACCAAAACTCCACCTACTCATCTATTAAAAAAGAGACCACTAGGGAAACCCAACTGACAGAGCGTTGGGAAGATCAAAAGAGATGATATGTGTGGAAATGCTTTGCAAATCATAATGTAGTTTAAATGTGTTTAATTAAGCTGAACATTTGAGATGTAGATAATAAGTTAAAAGGAGTTCAGAGACAAGGGAGAACATTACATACTAGAAAGCTTGGAGAAGGCCTTGTGGAGAAGGTAGGACCGTAGGGCTAGGATAGTAGATGCTTGTCAAGTTCATAGTCACCCAGCACCCTGTGTCTTTGTGCCTCCCTGAAGGCAGAAGCCAGAAACTCTTCCCCAGGGTCCTTCCTAAGGTGCAGGCCGGTGATCTAAGGTCTGCGTCCGTGTGAGATTTTTGGTTTGGATCTAAATTCTGGGGAGGAGTAGACTTGGCTTGGAACTGGCCATCAGGGGTCGCAGGGGGAGAGAATCTGGGGTAAGTCCCATGCCAGCCTCTTTCCTTGAGAAGTATGTGGCCTGCCTCAGATGTCTTGGGTCCCCACTGAACCACGGGCCTGGGATGCTATTTGAGCGTTACTCTTGGTTGCTTAGCCTCTGGCCTGATGCTCTTGGAGTATCTGAGAAGCTCTTTGGGTTCTTGGATAATTTTTTTTTTTTTTAAAGTCAGCTTCAACCGGCAGAGATGAGATCTGTTGTTTCCAGCTAAGAATCGCTGCTGATAAAGATTGGAAGATTTGTTAAATGGGATGACCAAGAGAATATGCATATGCTCAGAATAGAGAATTAAGCAAGGGAAAGTGAAATCACTCAAGCAGTGGATGCCTTGCAGTGAAAAGCAGGAGTTAAGCTTGGATAGATAGGTGGGACCAGTTGGCAAGAGCCTTGAATGCCTTGCAGAGGGATGAGGATTTTTAAACCATAGAGAAGGGGAGCTTCTGAAGATAGTTGAGTAGATAAATGACATCACTGAATGTGAGTTTGGAGGAGAGTAAAGACCAAGCTGCTTATCTCCGCTTTTCTGCTGGCTGGTGGTTTGAATTCAAGCCACAGAAAGTAATGCTGGCTAAATTAATTAAAACAGAAAAGAAAAGCTGTGGAGTAGCTTACTGAATCAGAGGAAAACCTGGGGAACCAGGTTTCAGCAAAGTAGGGCCAGAGCATTCCTGAGGCACTGGACACTAGGAATTATAAAGCCGTCTTCAATGGGTCGATGCCTGTGCTCACCCTGATTGTCCAGGAGACAGCCATGTACTCAGATGAACGGTACCAGTAAGACCACCCCTGGGAGAGAGAGGTGGTCCTCCAGAGAGATCAGGCCCTAGGAGAGGATGAAAGAGGTGATGTCCACTGTACCTGTCCTCAGCAATAGCCCTAAAGACATTGGATCCGGAGTGAAGAATACATCTGAAGTAAAGAGCACAAAATATATCTGAGTCTATCTGAGTAAAGGTGAAACAAAGCCATTGGAGTGGTTATTTTCCCCTTCTGTACAGCGAGGACCCATGGCAACATCCCTCAATAGGTTTACAGCAGCTTCTTATCCCCCCTGCAGGGTTGTGAATTGGGATCATTAAGTTTTAAGTTGTTCTGCTGCTTCCGTGTAAGTGATCATGTAAATATCAGGATGCTGGATGGGGGAAGCAAGTAATGGCATGACTCTCAAGATCCTGGATTGTTGCTTATTAACTTACATCCAGAAAAACCTTAAGAACAGCACCCCATCCCCCAAATCATAAGCCGAGCATACTTTATGAGCACTGCGTTAGAAAGGCAAAGCTAATAATTGTAACCATGTAGATGCAGAAACCATTAATGTTTCTCATGCCCTGTGGTAGGAAGAAATATATTAAAAATTGATTTTTGGTTTCTGCCTTTGTCTGTGTAACATTTATAATAAAGGATACAGGAGAAAGTATCCTTTAAAATTGATATTTCAAAGCATTTTGGGCTTGTTGATGTTAAAATAAATTTTTATTAATGGTTTTATATTGCATGGTAAAAGGTCAACATCTGAATATGACAATTTTATCTTCTGAAAGAAAAAAAATGGTGCTAGCGCTCTTCAATAATTACATATAAAACAGATTTTTTGCTAAATTAATGGGTTAAACCATTTTTAGACATGAAATTATTGCTTGAATGTAGCATGGGCTAAGTGTAGTAAAATGTGCAGCTTTTATTTTTCCTCTATTTTCTGTCTTTTTTTTTTTTTCTCTTTCCCTTTCTCTTTCTCTGTGCAATAAGGTGTAACTTGCTTCCATGCTATATGTATGGTAAGCGGTGAGCCATGCTTTCATATTACTTCTTTGTCTCTGGGATTCTATTATCAGTTTACTCTTTTATAATTGAAGAAGCTTTTGTTCATCTGCGAAAAACACATTTCATTTTATTTTGTTCCTGTTTCAGCTTCTTGGACATGATGTGGTGAACATACAATTCTGCCGGTGGTTTTTTTTTTCCCCAGTCACTTTAAATAAAATATACTTCTAAAAAGCCTGCCCCATTTGTTCTGAATGTTTTAGAATGTATCTTAGCTGTAATTCCCCAGAAATGAAATGGCATGGTGCACTTTCTGATGGGTTTTCATTAATCTGGTATAGTTTTGCTGCTGATTTGAGTTTATCAAATAGGGTTATAACCTGATAGAAATAACGCTGTCAAATGCTTGGATTTATCATATGTTTTGTAATTCCATAGATGATGTGGGCAAGATGGATCCATATCAGAAAACAGCCTTTGATTCAGAAGAGCTGCAAAGGCTTGACATGTTAATTGCCAAACCACCTAAAGTGTATAAAGAATGACATTTTATGCTACCTCGTTCATCATATTTTTAGAAAGACTATGTGATGGATTAATAAAACATAGCAAATCTTCTATGCAAACCAAATGTTTATAATAAATGGAGCATAATCTAACTGTTCTGCTATAAAATGAATTAAAGTAGTCTCTAGCCAGTAAATTCAAACAGAATAGAGTAGGATGGTTAGGTGACCTTAACAGGCAAGCATTTTACTATTGAATACATAATTTCCTTTCAAATGGTCCTCCCCTGTCAGGTTGGAGTGGGTTCAAAGTAACACTGGAGCTTTTCTTTAGCTGGTAAGTAAGCAAAACTGGATGCAGATGGGAGGCTTGGAGGTTGGGGGGTACAGAGATGGGTGTTGGCTGTTGAAGATGGCTGTTCAGATCTGAACGGAGTCCTGGAAATGCCAGCCGAAAATACTGTCATTGTATTGTGGTAGCAGTTTTTTAAGCTTACTTGGGCTGCCATAGTATGTGAAAGAGAAGGCAAGCTAATATACATTTAATATAAATCGTGATGAAAATGTATCAGGAGGCTTATAACACAGTCATGTTTCGAAATGCTTTTTACCTTTATTATTGGCAAACAGGTACCCTGTTAACCTTCAAAGGGGGACAAGAAGGGGTGATGATGATAGAAGTGGAAGGAAAGTGAAATATGCGTTACTTTTTCACATTTGTATTCATCTTCAAGCCATCCATTTCTTTGATGCTTTAATTTTTCACTCATTGCAGCCACATGCATGGTAGACAGCATCTCTGAGATTTGCTTCTTTTCTTCTCTCTTTTTCTTTTCATTCTTTTCTTTATCTTTTAAACAATGAGAAGTTTCACAGAGAGCTAAGCTTCCATTTTCTTCTTCTCTTTTGGATGGAGGTGATGTTGCTTAGAATATCATTTTGCTTTGGGCTCAATTTCAGCAAATGCCATGGCCAGAAAACCTACCGGGTGGCCAATCCTTGTGGTTTTCGAACACAGGCAGAGGAAGGCAGAGTGGACGTGGCACCACACGTGGGGCTGAGCACTGTGTGAGGCGAGCTCCATCCTCAGCATTTCTCAGCAGTGATGATTTTATACTGTGACCCAGACTAGATCCTAAGGAATGCTGTTCTTCTCCTCCTCCTCCTGCACCTCTTCCTCCTCCTCTCTCTCTTCTTTCCCCTCCTACAATGCCTGCTACCTTTCCTCCTGCCTCTTCCTCAACAGTTAAGCAGAGGAACTCTCTAAGCCTGTATGTTCTTAGAGATACTATCTAGGTGAGTGTTGGCTGCCATTGGAAGATACCACAGACTGGGAGGCTTAAACCACAGACATTTATTTCTTCACAGTTCTGGAGGCTGGAAGTTGAAGATCAAGGTGCTGGTAGGGTGGGTTTCTTCCGAGGCCTGTCCTTGGATTGTCGGTGGCCACCTTCTCCTCTCTGTGTTCTCACGTGGTCTTTTCTCTTTGTACACACACACACACACACACTTTTAGTGATTCTTCCTCTTCTTATAGAGACATCAGTACTGAGGAGCCTGGGTGGCTCAGTCGGTTAGGCGTCTGACTCTTCATCTCAGCTCAGGTCTTGATCTTGGGGTCATGAGTTCAAGCCCTATGTTGGGCTCCATGCTGGGCGTGGAGCCTACTTTGAAAAAAAAAAGACATCAGTACTGTAGGATTATGGTACTAATCTTATGATCACATAACTCCTTAATGACTTTCCTCTCTCCAAATACACTCTTACGACCACATTTAAACTTAATGACTTTCCTCTCTCTAAATACAATTATGTTGGGGGTTAGGGCTTCACCATGTGAATTTGGGGGAAACACTTTAGTTCAAAGCAACTACCGTAAAAGCTGTCTGGATAAATTGTCCACTTAGAACATTGTATGAACAGATACCTTAGACCTCTGTTGGGGAGTGAAAGTTGCATATCCCACATCAATTCCCACATCCGAGAGAGATCTATCCATGAAGGAGTCAATATACCCCATCTTGATGCCCACCTCCTTTAATATCACACGTCTCTTTTCCAGAGCATCTCTCATCCCAGAGACCAAATATCTTCCTCTTTCAGGGTCCCAAGCTTATAAAACTAAAGGGGTGTTTGTAGCAGAACCACTAGATTTTAGGAATGTTCTTTATTTAATGACTACATAAAGGTTTCTTAGTTTCTCTTTCCTGCTCCCATCAAAGCTTGCATGCCCTCATGCATGTTCATTCCAAATTTCACCCTTCATTTTTCTGATGTTTCATATCTGCTAAACCAAACCTGACTTACTAGTATGGTGAGAATTTCAATCCCCAATAGCTGGCTGATAAAAGGCTACCATCAGGGGCGCCTGGGTAGCTCAGTCGTTAAGCGTCTGCCTTCGGCTCAGGTCGTGATCCCGGGGTCCTGGGATCGAGCCCCACATCGGGCTCCTTGCTCAGCGGGGAGGCCTGCTTCTCCCTCTCCCATTCCCCCTGCTTGTGTTCCCTCTCTCGCTGTCTCTCTCTCTCTGTCAAATAAAATCTTAAAAAAAAAAAAAAAAGGCTACCATCATCTTCATCACAGTTACTTTTATCATTAACTGGCCAGACTTTGATTTCAGTGTATTAACTTATTTGAGTCCTACAACGACCTTATCCAGTAGCTTTTATTACTACTATACGTGTATTCCAGATGTGGAAACTGAGACCAATAAGTCCTTATTTGCATATTAGAAATTAGAAATGGAGGTCCTCAGAGGTTAAGTCAGTTGCTCAAGATCTCATAGCTTGTAGGGGCGCCTGGGTGGCTCAGCCGTTTAGCGTCTGCCTTCGGCTCAGGTCATGATCCCGGGGTCCTGGGATCGAGCCCCACATCGGGCTCCTTGCTCAGCGGGGAGGCCTGCTTCTCCCTCTCCCACTCCCCCTGCTTATGTTCCCTCTCTTGCTCTCTCGGTCAAAAGAAAAAAAAAATGATCTCATAGCTTGTAAGCAGCTGAGCAAGAATTTGAATTCAAGGATCCCACTCTGGCACCTGCACTATTAACAGATAGGCTGTTAGGAGTCAGTAGCATAATTTAAATCTGGGGGAGACTCCATTAATGCTCCATAATTTGACTCAGTTCCTCAGACTGATGAAGAAACCAAGATCCCATGTGGTCCTTATTCCCGCATGGTCATATGATGGGGTGCCACCCAGCAAACTAGGCAACTGGGATTCTTATCTTTATTACACATGACAAAAATAAAATTTACAGTTTTGAACACTCAAACACCACTTTTTCTACACAATCTCAATTTTCATAATTGACTAACCTATATTTCAATCCCCCCATTTTACAGATAAAGAGACTGAGATCAAGAAAGAGGTTAAATTGGTCACGCAGTTAGTTATAAGGGACCTCAAGCTCAAACTAGATGGCTCTTTGTATTCTAACCATGCTCTTTCCTCTCCCTTGGCTTTCCACTGTGCCTATGGCCATGGCTCCACATCCTGAAGCCCCACGCCTTGCAAACTTTGCAAAGAAACATTATGCATGTCCCTTCCCACCGAAGGCCATATTATCTAAAGAAAATGTAGATGCCAACAGTCCTGGGTGTAAGCCAGCCCTCGCAACTACTACATGTGTGGTATCCTAACCTCTTCCAGGCTGTCTGGGACTCAATTCTCTCATATGCAAGAGAGGAAATACATGGTCACCACATCAAGGCAATGTTTCTTAATTCAATGTATATTTATTTAGTATTTAATGGGACTGTGAACGCTAGACACTGGTTTAACCTCAGAGATCACTGTGAGAATCACGTAATACATGCAGAGCGCTTAGCACAGTTTCCTAATACATAATAAGCACCCACCACGTGGTATGAGGTGGTGTTAATATTGTTATTGTTCTTATATTGTTTTGGGTCCCATAGCTGATGCCTGCTTGCGTATAGCCTCGTCACAGATGTTTTGGGAGAAAACACGCACACACACGCATCTTTTAGCAGAGAAGGATTTTTTTCCCATGTTAGCATTCCCATGTTGGAACCTCAATAAATAGTGGGCCTGATGTGACTAATTCTTACCTCTCCATCTGTCTAATACTTGGGCTGCTCTCCATGGCTTCATACTTGGTCTTCTTCTCCCTTTTCATCTTTGTTAGGCCATTAGAAGTCCCTCTCTTTGATCTCCAGTAGCTTTTAAAGAAGCTGGAGAAATCTTTTTTTTTTTTTTTTTTTTTTTACCGCTTGAGCCCCTCTTTCCCCTCCTCGCTGCCTTGTCTGTGATTTGGTGATGACGGTACCACCCATCCAGACACCAACACACTTGTTTGTCTTATGGCGGATGGTGTCCTCTACCAGTGATGTTCTGAGCTTTTCCCCAAGCTTTTGATTTCGTGTCAGAAGTAGGCCCCATATATTCAATTAGGAACACTTAAAAAACTTCTTTCTACTGGTTTATAGTCCCATCTGGAGGAAAGGAGTTACTCTGCAGAATAAATTGAGTGTGAAATTTGGCTATGCAATAAGAATTCACTTCCGTTAAGGCAAAGAGAAGAGATGCATAAAATTCAAATCATGCACAGAATAAATGCTTTATCTTTAAGAAACATATAAATAGACATCAAACACCATAGAAACATAGAGGGTTTCCTCTCTCTCATCTCTGTCTCTGTCTCTGTCTCTCTTTTTAGAAACAAATTTGTGTGCAATTTCGTAGCAAAAACTTTGCAAGGAAAGATTATGCATGTCCAATGCTGATAAGACTGCCCAAATATAAATTTTATGATGCATTTCCTTTAGAATTCCATCTTTCTCGCTGCACAATCAAAGAAAGGAAAATAAAATTTGAAAGCCTTTGGAGTGCCAAGTGCAGGCACCTGAGGAAATCAGGAAAGAATTGAGAACCTGATATTGTAGCTAATTTGTAACATTTTTGCTAAGGCTGCTCTCCTTAAAAGAAGGCACTTGCTCTAAATTTTCTTTCCTTCTTCATCCACAGGACTGCACTTCCTGCAAACACTTGCCACTGATAAAAATGCAGGGTAGGAAGTGAGGGGGTGAAGCAATTAGGGAAGCTTGAAAGCCAGCATCCTGAGCCCAGGAAGACCCCAGTGGAAAGGCTTATCTGATCCTCTAGGGAATTGACATTGGGTAGAATCCCTGCAGTTGAATAATAATGCAGTTAATCTTTGCTTAACCAGCAGCTGAAGGACCCTCAAACCAACATCACTGGTACAGATAGGAAGTCACCGGTAGAAGCCGGAGAGGGTCTTTTGAGGACCCTTAGCCTCAGACACCTGAAGATATGCACAGAAAATTTGTGTTTCAAAAAGCTACCAATAGCATAATGATACTATCTTAAAGTTTTCTAATGTAATATTCTTCCAATGATGACTAATAAAACGGTTTCTGTGTTCAGCAAACTTGGGGGAATGTTGATTAAAGAAAAAGACAAAAGTAACATTGCAGGACTTTTCAGAGCCTTTAATAGATTGCCGAGTGTTGCGGATATCTAAGAGAGAAACACAGTGTGAAATAGTAGTTTGATTTTTCACTAAGTATCTCACAAGTCTTTGATTCCTTGAAATACACTCAAAGATAAACTGGCTTAGTGCTTCCCAAAGCACTTCTGTAACGGATTATATCTGAAAAGTGAGCACGTGTATATTCCATCAAGGATGTGTTAAATTACGGTCTGTCAGTTTAATAAAATCTCAGTTACCCGAGGGGCTGCAATCACTCATCTGTAATCCCACAGAGTCACAAAAAGCCGTACTTTGACCATCACTACCTATGATCCTCTGAAACTTTCTGGCTTGCACAGCTGTGCTTTCTATTTTTAGAAACTGCTGTTTATTTGCAGGAAATACTGAATTCATCTTCCTAGACGAGGTTGACTCTACCGGCAAGAGATTTCAGATTTTCATTTTTATCATTATCTCTTTAAACCTGATTGTGTTTAACTTCTTACAGTTTCATTATTCTTGAGCACCACCTCTGACGTTTTACATTTCAGATTTTCCTTTATTTCTTTAAACGTCTGTGCCTTTATTCCAGTGTCATTTGGGGAGGATGAATTTCCTCGCTTCCATCCTGCTTGATCAACGTCATTGAAGATAAACAACTCGGCAGCCACAGCATGCTGTTTCTAAGTATATATGATGGTCCAGATGACAGATTTTGTATTTATATTTGGTGAAAAAGTGCTGTTTTCTGCTAAAAATGTGAATTAGGGAAAGCTCGGCCACGCAAGTCAAATGCCTGAAAAACAGGTCCAAGGTGCTATCTCCATTGTTTGGGGAGAAGGCGTCTCCTTCAGGTGGCTTCCCTGTGGAAGTGGACTAATTTTTAGTAAATGATGGATCAGGTAGTTCTGTGTACACTATACCCTAATCATATTGATTATATGCGTTATTGCTATAATATTTTCTCGAAATTGCATGGAACCTTCCATAAATCTCTAAGTATTCTTGCATTTATTATCCCATATATCTAGGGAGATATTTGGAATATATAACCACCGGTACAACTTGGGTAACGGTCAATTAGAATGACCCAGGTCTGGCCTGGGTCGGGATTGTGGATCCCCCTGCTGTGCTGTGCTGGGTGTTCCCCTCTTACTTGTTCGATCCCAGGGAGATCAGATAGATAGGGGGTGAGGACTGGAGTACCCACACATACCAGCATGGAGGTGTGATATTTTAACAACCAATTCCACAGTACTCTGCTGAATATCAGATTGGCATATATCATGAGAAGGATACTAGGAAATAGAATTTTTCTTGTTTTAGAAAAATTGCAAAGGAAAAAAATCTGGAGTAGGAAGACCTTTTGACCTTTAATCAAAATCATAGTCACTGACACTACTTAGAATAGGTACCAACCCAGTATTCCTTCCATAGAGGGAGGAAGAAAGGATGTAAAGTATGAACCTGAGGTCCTTCAGCTGCAGGTAACACATTTTGTATGGATCAGCGAATGCTCTTGAGAATAACCTGATCAAGGCAAAAAACATAATATGACTACGAATTGTATCCACCCTTCTCTGAGGGTCAAATGCAAGTTTGTTCATTGTGTGAAACCTCTAGGTAGTGCTTCCCTGTTGTTACCTACCCCCTGCTATAACCACATATTACATAAGCAGCCAAGCATATAAATCATGATTTGAAAAATTGGAGGGGCTGGGCGGGGACATGTGGCTAATAGCTTGTTTTCTGCGAAGTTGCAAAATAGCAGGGGTCCCCTCAAAGAGTTGCGAGGTTCATCCGACTTTGCAGCCTACTGTTAACTCATTGGGCCTCGGCTTCAGGAGCAGAGCCCAGGGAGGCTGCCACCTGAGCACCTCACCCCTTTGCAGCAGTGGAAAAAGGGTTGCTTGTATCATTTGGTTTCCCATCTTATCCCATGGTTGACACTATGTTGAGTTGGACCTTTTTTGTACTCGAGCCTTTTCTCCAGTCCCCTGCAGATTGACAGGGGGATTCTTAAACCCAGAGGTGAAACGTATCTGGTAGGATAAAGGCTGTGTAAATTTTTGGTAAATGAGAAGTGGGGTAGTCACATACCAAACTATCCCATAGAATGTTCGAGGTAACTAGCCTGCAACTGTATCTCGTGTCACTGTCTTGCTGTCTTTTGTTTGTTTTTGAAATGTTGAGGGGAATTGTTTCTTCATCTCTGTGGGAAGAGAAAAAGGGAACAGGAGAAAGTCCTTACCCATCCCGGCAGAAAAGATTAAGGGAGAGAATGGGATATTTTGAGCAGAGACTAGTGAAGTTGCTTTCTGCTGAGAGAGTGTAATCCATGCTCAGCAGCTGCCCTTGAGGCAAACACACATCTGGGAGCCCCAATGTGGGTGGGCCCCATGGGTGACCCGATGGCAGAGAGAAATAAGATGACAGAATGTCCATGGGTCTAGGGTTGAGACTGAATATAAAACAACATTAGAGAGAGTTGATTCATGGACAGCCATGGTCATTATGGGAATTTTGGAAGAAAATAAACAATCAGAGCTTTCCAATGCTCTAAGATACTTACTTCTCCCAACAGTAGAGTAAGCTGTTATAAATATTAATAAATGAATATTTGTTGAGCCGCTCTGATATTCAGTGGGTTCCTCCCATCGCTGGAGGATTCCTAGCAAGTACCAGAGATGTCAAGAGAGGCAGTATGCGGAGCAGTTGTGGATTCATGCCTACGAGTTGGCCTAGGTGGAGGTCACAGCTGCATCCTTACTAGTTTAGCGACCCCAGACAAGCTGTTTAACGTCTCCGTGACTCAGTCTCCTTGTCCATAACAAAGCACAAAATGGTAGTCACTGCTTCACGGGATTATTGTGAGGTCAATGTACACACCCAGTAAGCGCCCAATAGCTGTTAGCCCTTTTATCAAGACTCTCCCTGATATTTAGTATTGTGGCTTTAAGGTCCCGAGCTCCAGCTCAACCACAAAACCGCTGGGTGGCTTCTGACAAGTCACTCGACTTCTGTGTTCCTCTGAGGCACAGCGCTCCTGGCAGTAGAATGAGGGTTGTAATGCTTGCCCTCCTTGCTGAGGAGATAATTCCACACATCTCCATAACCATCCCTCTGGTGAGAGCCCTTTGCCAAGCTACAAAGTTCTGGGCAAGTGCAAAGTCGCAGTAATTCTTATTTTAATAAGGCATTTATCAAGAATAAGTTGTTAGGGCCTCGTTGCAGAAATAAGGGATGCAGGAGAACAAGGTGATGGTGTATATATAAGGTAGTCTGAATAGGGAACGAATGGAAGGGGGATGGCGCTATGTCCAGAGTGGTCTGAGAGGCTTGTTGGGTGTGGTGGGGTCAGCACTGACCTCAAGGAAAGGGAGGCACCGGATCGGCTGATCCCGGACGAGAGCCTAGGGGCCAGTCCCGTGACAGGACGATCCTGATGCGGATGACAGAGTAGCCACCCCTGGTCCTCATGCAGCCCCCCTAGATTCTGTGGTACCTGCTGTCCCCAACGTACTCTTCTCTAATTCTCACGAAAATACTCTCACGGTTCCCATTTTACACATGTGGAGAATAAGGCTTGGAAGGGTTAAGTCCCTTGCTGGAGGACGTGGTTAACCAGTGGTGCTGATGGGATCTGGGGACTGTTCTGCCTTCTGCCTGATCTGGAAGTGGAGGCTTTCAACCATCGGGGCTCTGTCACTTCCACTGGAGAGGGGCAGACCTAGGACCGGCTTCCCTTATAAAGGATAGCGCCCAGGGCTTTCTAACTTCTGGTTCTTCTCGCCTGTTGTTCCCACGGCCTGAGACATTCTCTGCCTTCACCCACGGCTCCCTCTGTACTTCCATACCTAGCCCTTGTCACGCTGTTGTGTCACTCAGTTTCTCCAGTCTGAGCCTTCAACTGGGCTGTGAGCTCTGTACAAGCAGAGACAGCGTCTGCCTTATTCATTATGGTAGCAAAGAAGGAGGGAGGAGGGAGAGAAGGGAGGAAATGAGGAAGGAAGGAAGAAGGAAGGAAGGAAGGAAGGAAGGAGGGAAGGAGGGAGGGAGGGAAGGAGGAACAAAGGACAGGGAAGAAAGAGGGAGGATGTATATTAAGAGATAATCCTCGTAAATAGGGCTTTTGGAAGTTCAGATTGGAGAATAATTCTCGGAAGCCTCCATAGTGCAGAATTCTTGTATCCCTCCCACGTGCCATACACACGTATGGGAAATGTATCATTCTTTCCCTTGAACCTGAAGCTCTCAGGAGCCGCTAAGGAGCCCAGTTCCCAGGCAGGCCGACTCCTCCCATCAGAACGGGAGCCAGTCTTGCCTGCTCACATCTCCTTCACCTGCCCAGCTGACATGTGGGCCCCATGGCTCAGAGCCATTGCAGCCAATTTGGTCGATAATCTGCAAATTAAAAATTCAATAAGTAGTTCCCAGAATCATTTTAAAAAGCTGGGACATAGAAATTAACATGTTAATAATCGGCACACGGTGGGGTGGGTTTTCTGCTGTAGATTTTCATTGCTTTAATTTGGCATTATAAAAAGTTCATGGGATGCATTCCTTTAATTTAGCTGCACAGAATGTAGGCTTTGAGGGGTGTCTGGTAAGCATCGACATGGGTAATGATATTGCACATGGATTTTGTGGCAACTCAGGCAGGAAATAAATAGGGTTCAGTAGGATTCATCAGAATTTCCTTTAATAAGAAGGCCTTACATCTATGTAGCTCTTTTTAGCCCATCCTCAAATCTATGCTCCCAACAAGCCTATGAGCCAGGCAGGAACTGGCGTTTCTTCCTGTCCACACACATGAAGAAAAATGTTTGAAAGTACACGGACTCACTCCAGAAGCTAGTGGGTGGTAAGGTGTGATGAGAAGCTAGCTGGGTCCATTCCTTGATGGAGAGCTTTGCTGACCTAAATGTTGAGCCCCACGGTGTTAAAAAATTCACAGAAAGTTTGCCCTGGTGATTCAAGCATAGTAACCTGAAGCCAGGATGCCTGGTCTAAGCACATCTCTGACAGCCCCAAGCCCTTTGACAGAGCCCTGGGTTCAAATCTCTGCTCCACCACATGTTTGTCGAAAGACTTCAGACTCATCACTTGAACTCTCTCCACTTCAGGTGCCTCATTTAGATGATGGAAGTAATAATACCTACTCCACACAGTCACCATCAGGATGAAAGTAGAGGATGCGTGAGAAAGCACTTAGTGGAAGCTTAGTGTGATTCCTGGCACTTGAAATTGAAGATGTGTGCGATAAGGTATCTGACACGGAAGATCTGTCAAACAATCTTTACTGTGCTGTCCCTAAGGTAGCCACTAGCCCCGTGTGGCTGTTGACATTTAAACGGATCACACTTAAAATAAAATTTAAAATCTAGTTCCTCTGTCTCACGACGCACTTGTCAAGCATCCGGTAGCCGCAGGGGGCCAGTGGCCACCGTACTGATCGGCGCAGATACAGAACTTTCCATCATTGCAGAAAGTTTGATGGGACCTCGCTGCCTTAGGAGAAATGACCTCTCTGAAGAAACAGGCAGGGGGCATGCCATGCAAGGTTCAGAGTCCACGTGACCACAAGAGGAGGCCAGCATAAAGGCGTGGACCAGAGGGTGCCCACTTGCTATTGTTCAACGACGTTGTTTACACGGGGGTATGCAAATCGTGTGTAAGGAATCCAGTGCGGTGCGTTGAATAGGCCCACTCTAGAACATCCTGCTGATAATTGTGTGGAGCACTGCAAATGGTGGGTAATTTCCTCTCAGGTGTCTGTTCTACACGCTTGTTTGGCATGCTTTATTGCTGGGTGGATTTACACTCTGCATTTGCCATAAAAACTGTTTCCAAAAGAAACAAGAAGCGTGGCAAGATAAAAAGCGATATAAAAAGGGTATTTTGTGATTTATTTATGTCAAATTTATGGAAGATGACAGGAGGCATTACAGTTCCAAAATTAGTTGTCACAGTCAGGCTATAAATCTTGCAGGACAGGAGTTAGAGGGGTGGGTTAGAAACCAGGACCCCTGGGTCTGTGAGGCGCCCAAGTCCAAACGAGGTAAGGGATTTCTAAAAACCCTTCACCGAGGGCCTTGGCCAGCCCTCGAGCTGAGAAGCTGGCACTTAATAGCTAATGAGTATTGGATACTTGCTGTTTTAAGTGTATAATCTCATTTAATTCCAACTAGCTCTATTTTACTCACCTTACGGAAGTGGAAATGCAGTACTCTATGTCTGTACCAAGAGGTATAGCAAATTGGGATGAATCCAGAGAAAGGTGGAGGTTGACTTGAATGTACCTGTTCTGCTTTAACTAAAGATTTATTTATTTATTTTTTAAAGATTTTATTTATTTGACAGAGAAGGACACAGCGAGAGAGGGAACACAAGCAAGGGGAGTGGGAGAGGGAGAAGCAGGCTTCCCGTGGAGCAGGGAGCCCAATGCGGGGTTCGATCCCAGGACCCTGGGATCATGACCTGAGCCGAAGGCAGACGCTTAACGACTGAGCCACCCAGGCACCCTTTAACTAAAGATTTAAATTCATTCATGGTCTACAGGCATTTATTTAGCACCCCCGGTGTGTCAGACACGGCACCAAGAATTAGTGGCACAGAACTGATCAGATAATCTGGCCCCTGCCATCAATGGATTTTTAGTCTAGTGAATGATAAACAAACAACTGTGGTATGAATCAGACTGAGAAAAATGATGTGGTCTAGATATACGGAGAATTCTCTAGGACTACAAAGGAACATGGCTTTAATTCCAACTGGAGTGCCTGGAAGAGCGTCATGGAGGAGATAGACTTTGAGATGAAGAATGGTGGTAGTCTTTGAGTTGAATCCTTGACAGTCAGAGATGGGGAGAAGGATGGGCCAACTGACCTCCCCTTAGATCATGATGTGAGTTGTCTTATTTTCCCAGGAAATAAATGGGCGTGGCACTAATCCATCTATACTGTCTTTTAAATTCTTTGCATTTCACTGGGGATGGTATCCTAAAAAGGTAAGTGGAGGAAGATAAAATATTTTCCCCAATTAAAAAACACAGTTTTAAAGCAGAAGACTGTTGAAACCCTCTTCTCTCTTGGCTTCCATCAAGTATTCTCCTTCCCCAGCCACTCCTTCTAGCTCTCCTTTACGGGTTCTTGTGTGTTCAACCCTTAACTATTGGTGTCCCCCTCTTCTTTCCCAGAGGTATTTCCTTCAGCCTTCTTCCTTTCTCATACACTGTGTGACCTCATCTACTCCTATGACTCCAGTTCGCAAGTATTTTCTGATGACTCTCAAATCTATAACATCTGCCCTAACTTCTTTCTTGAGATCCAGATCCATATATCCACCTGTGTATTAACCATTGTGCCTGAATATTCTACAAATACATCAGACTTGTTCAACATGTCCCAAACGTGCCTTTCCTTCCATATTCCCTACCACCGGAAGAGATGCCATGGACTACCACTTAAAACACCAGGAACCAGTCTTGGATATCCCTTCTCTCATTCTCCATACATCCTGTCAGGCACTCATTCTTCAATATATCTTAAATCTGTCTTCATTCCTAATCTATGGCCTCAGTGATGAACACTAGCGGCCATTAGTAGAGGAGTGATATGGAGCACAGATTCCAAAGACAGTGTGCGGGTTTAAATTCTGGCTCCATGACTTAAATTACTAATTCCCTCTGTACCTCAGTTCCCTCATCTGTGAAATGGAGGCAACATGTAAGACCCACTTCCTGAGTTGTTGTGAGGATTTGATGAAAAATAGAACAATGCCAGCATACGTAAGCACTATTTAAGTTTTTCCGAGTATAATTGAACATTTATTGTACTGAATATTGTGCTGAGTGATTTATATTTACCTTATAGAATCTCCACCGTGCTCTGGGGGTTTTCATTAGTTCCATTTTGCAGGTACAAAAACTGAGTCTTGAAGAAGAGAAATAAATTGCCCACATATCTAAGTGAGTCACAAGCCAGCATTCTAACTCATAACCAACTGATTGATACCAAAACTCATGTTCATAACCACTGCACTTTCTGGATTCACCCTAGAAAGACGGCCAAAGTGGCCTCCTGGCCTCCAGCTTTGACTCCTTCCAGTGCTTCTTCCGCACGGCTGCTTGACCCTATTATAAAGAACACTTGTTTTAAGAAGATTAAGACATCCCAAACTTCACTATTTCCTCCGTGGCTGGCCTCACTCTAGCCCTGCTCCCACACCCTGATTTTCCATCCCTTTGGCCAACTTTCCAAGAGCACCCAGGAGCGAATGCGGCACTGCCAGGGTTCATAAATGCAATTATGTAGTTAGTGGGAACTTAATATTATGGCCACACATTTATGAACAGTTAAGCTGCCTGGAGGGGGTTGGGAAATGTATTGAGCTCCCTCTAGGGCTTGAGTCATGACTCTGCCTTCATGCGGACCCGCAGTCTTCCCAGAATTTTCTCCACCTCTTCAAAGATAAGACATCTCTTCTTTCAAATGGACTGAGGGGCCTAACTACTGATCATGAAGGACTTACAGGTGCTAGAAGACAAAGGCACTGCTTAAATACGCATGTGATATAACTCATATGTGGATAAAAAGAGACAGGTAAATTAGATCAACCAAAGGTCACTCATTTACTCAGCTGGGCACTCTAAAAGTTCATCCAGGATTGCTTCTTGCCAGGAGTGAATGGATTTGAAAGTAAAGATTTTCTATGGTATTTTGCTCACAAAAGGTTCCTGCAGTGGGTAAAGAATGATATTGCTCATGGTAATAGCAATGAGAGAGGCAAGTGAGGGAGAATAATTTGAAAAATGAATGTCTCTTGCTATTTTCCTTTAACGAACAATCATAAAAGATCTTCCAGGTTTAATGCTAGGTCCCAGTTTCTTGAGCCTGTGTTTTAGAAACGGATTGATCGTGGTTTTTCACTGGGTCTCCGCTACGTCCGCATCACAAAATGTCACTTTGCAGTTAGATGGCCCCCATCTGAAAGGCGCCGAGAGATGCCAATTGCAATTCAAAAATCTCAATTTTCAAATATACCTTACAGCTTATTCCTGGTGAGAAACACTTTCCCCCATCATGGGCATGGTAAGTGTTGTGCTGAGAAAAAAGGTGGAGAGTATTCTTTTGAATGAAAGGAAATTTGCAGCTAGGAGCTCAAGTCCCTGGAGCTTAAGAGGCCTCCCTTCTTTTTGTGTTTCTTGCTGTGCAGCTTTCCTGTGGGCTCAGGTGAGAGTCGAAGACAATTGAAACAGGGGAGGTAAAAGGCACAGACTAATGGCAGCTACGTTCATCACCTCCTCTGCTGGGGCTGCAGTCAAGGTTATAATCTATACGTGCAGGTGCCTAGGGGGCCTTGGGCTATCAGTGGGCCAAGTTCATGCAGTAAGCCTTTGGCAAACAGAATTCTTATATTGACATTTGGGATTGCTCAGACTCAGACAGATATCTTTCTGGCTAGGAAGAGCCAACGCCAAGTTCCAACACCCAGTTTGGATTTGAGAGTTAGGAAGAACCGAGTCCATCGCGCTCTCAAATTGTCTTCGGCAGCTTGAGCACAGAGATGTTGGGCTCTGGAGAGGCATCCTAGCCATGGATCTGAATAGTGGAACAGACCGGGGAGGCAACAGGATGACGTGGGAAGTTCTGCTTCCTGGTGGGTGCTCTTACTTGAGAAGTGTTTGAGCAAGACATTCACCCTCTCTGTGCCTCAGCTTCCTCCTCTTTATTTATTTATTTATTTATTTATTTATTTATTTATTTATTAAGATTTTATTTATTTATTTGAGAGAGAGAGAGTGAAAGAAGGAGCAGGGGGAGAGGGAGAAGCCGACTCCCCACCGAGCAGGGAGCTCAACACGAGGCTCGATCCCTGGACTCCAGGATCATGACCTGAGCTGAAGACAGATGCTCAACCTACTCTATCCAAAGTCCTCAAAACAGCCTATTAGTTAAAGTACTCACTTGGACACCTCTAGGGCTGGTGTCACCGTGCGGGGAGAAGGATGATTTCGGGAAGAGTCCTCCGCGATGAGCATCTCATCACTGCATAACAAGCACAGGGGGCCTTTTGATAGGCAGAGGATGTGGCCACTTAATGCCTGTCCCAATTGCCACAGTGAGAAAGGCCAGTTCTGGTACCGTGTGCTTATAATGCAATAACAGATGACATGGGAGGATGGGAGATCCTGTGTCCTTGTCAGCCTCATTGTCATGTGTTGCTCTGGGAACTGGATTCATGCTGAAATGACTCCCAAGTGTCTTAACCTTTTATAGGAAGGGTAATGTAGGGGTCAGCAAGGGAAATGGCCAGTCTCCCCAGTAGTTTCTGAAGATACAGTTGAGCAGGCCGAGAACTTCCGGGTACCATGTGGTTTCTAGAGAAAGGACAAATCATGTCATATACTTGAGTTGCATCCCTGAAATCCTCCACAAGTGGGACTGCCATGCCCTGGGCCTTGAGTTAGGAGAGCCTGACCTTTTTTCAAGTTTGATGAAATTTTGATCAGAGGGAAATTAAATCTAAATGAGTCTTCTGTCATCAGAACTTCTGCTACGGTGGCAGATCTTTTATGGAGACATAGTATCGTTACAAGATGAAAATAGTAAAATGGCATCACTGCCTCTTTCCTGACATTCTTATTAGCTGCCTAGTCATGTGATTATTTTTCAGAGAACTATCCAGAAAAAATACACATACACACACACACACACGCTTTTAGCCATCTTTTTGCTTTCTCTGCCAATATGTAGACGTAACTAAATTAAAACGTAGAAGCATAATTAATGCAACAATTCATAGATTATTTCCTTGATAACTCTGAATGAGTGTACTCGTTGATCAGAGGGATTAATCTAAAGTCCGTTATTTTGCCATGTATGTGTAAGTCCATTAGTCCATCAGATTCCCAGTGAAAGTGGAAAGGCTTTAGCGGTGCTTTATTTTGTTATGAATTTGGGCAGATTAAGGGGAGTTTGAAGCCTTGAGCACTGTAACAACGTGATGACTTTCACCGTAGGTGGAGGTAATGGAGCTAATTGAGCATGCTTGTTAAATCTTACCCATCTGCAGGACACATCACACAATTCAAGATGATGAGGCTCTCTGCCAGAAATAATGATAATTTTACTCCTTTCTCATTTTAGTCATTTTCATAGGACAAGTGCATTATGCTCAATGGGACTCCATACAGGATTTACTTGACCAACTCACGCCTTGTGGGAACTCAAGTAGACTTGGAGGTTTTGCCCATTCCTGCCTCTCCAATTAGGAACCAGAGATTTCCAGCTCACTCTTTTTGGTCAAATTAGCTATGATTTACCTACTTTGTATGTTCTAGGGAAGGGTTTCTTGGTAAGACTTTAGCACTGTTGAGATTTTGGGCCAGATCATTCTTTGTGGGGGTGGAGGGGCTGTCCTGTGTATTGTAGGATGTTGAGCAGCATCTCTGACTTCCATCTACTAGATGCGAATAGCATCCCTGTCCCCTATGTAGTGACAACTAAAAATGTGTCCTGACATTGCCAACTATCCCCCGGGGGGACAAAATCGCTACTGCTCTGGAGATATTTCTGACACAAAGGGATGAGAATTTAGGCCTTCATATCTAAAATAGAGGCTGAATCTGGCCACCTTATTGGGAGATTTCAAATCAGGTTTTAAAGGTTAGCCTAGATTGCTACCTGATTCAACTCAGCAGGAGAAATCATACCATGTTGTGTGTGAAGTGACTATAATTTATTAGCTCATTAGTCTGGCCTTGAAATCACCATTTTGAGCACTAGTCCAGGCTGACCAAGCTTAAGGCTGAGTTGCTTTTTTTTTTTTTTTTCCAGACTCAAGGTTTCCCCTCTGCTCTTGGGCACTCATTACAGGAGCTCGCTGAGTTTACCATGGCCTGCTGCACTTACTGATAAGCAGCTTTTACTTGTGCATCCAACAATTCAAAATCTTGTGCTGCCATCACTTTCCCAGCTGATATAGAAGTTCTGCTCTATAAATGAGAAGGACAAAGAAGAGCTGATCGGAGAGCTAGGAGGGAGAAAGACTGACCTGTCACAGTTACTCTTCTTCTTCCACCTTCATAGGAGAGTCTAAGACCTCACAGCCTCTTGAAGCTTTAAGAGGGGAGCAAGAGTCTTTATGCTTCCTTTTGCCATCTTCCCAAATGGCCAAGATGAAGACAGGGCAAGTGGCTTTCCCCCAAGCCACACTGTGATGGCTTGCCCCCCGCAGTGAAGAAACAGGGAGGATTCTCCATTTCTAATCTTTTACTCTGTTTACCATATCTTACCATCCCCTTCAGTAGAGCTAAGAATCACACCAGCCAACTGAGGAGGTTTTTCCATTCAGGGGCGTGTTGTACACATTCATACGCCACAATAATTACTGAAATATGCAAGAAGGGCACATTTCATTTTACCTAGGACTTGATGCCGGCAAATAATTTGGAGACTGGGCAGCCAATTCAAATTTCCTGATGGATTTTTATCTGACCAGGTGTTCACTTTGTTCCCTGCTTATTTCTCTGTCAGCAAAGAGCCCCTCCTCATGTTGACTCCATTGAGGAGGGCCATATGGTAGGCAGTACCTCCCCTCCATCAATGTGGTCACATTTGCATTCATGCTCTGATGAGACAGGGGAGGGGAGACTCCTCTCCCACGCCAAGAACCTTGTGCTTGGAGCAGAACTGAATGTAGAGGGATGGAGGCTTTTTTTAATGGTAAAAGCATCAAGGATACTAGCTAAAGTCATTTAATTGCATACTGAAGTTCTAGGATGTGTTCCAAATTCCACTCCTTCTGTCAATATGAATAAACCATAAACCCTTTGGGGATAAATCATACTAATAAACATACTCTTTAAGAAATTAAGAGAACTAGGATTCTATTTGGGTATATCCAGACTAACATTTTTTAGCCTTCCTTGGTAGGAAGGGCATATTAATCTATTTTTATTCTATGCCTTAGTCTATGCTAAAGACAATTCTGTTTCATTAGTACATCTAAGCACTTTCTAGAAGTAATTTTACTATAAACACTATGAAAACATTATTTTCTATTAGCTATTTTTCCATAAGCTATACTTTATTTCTATGAACTATTTTCCTTTAGTCATGTTGTCTATAAGAAAACACATCTGTACAAGAAAACATATTTCATCATTCTGTATTTCTGTTTTCTTACAGAAAGTGCAATGACTTACGTTCACAAACATAGATATCCACATAAGACCATTTATTTGAAAACTACCCTGCGCTTGAACAAAATTGATATTGTTAAGGTTAAATGAATTGTCGAAGTAGATTACAGGTGATACAGATACATTTAATTAAGGTGAAGCAGAATTTTAAACAAGGTAAAGAAAATTCTGAGTTATGAACTTGGAAAATATGTTTAGGCCCCTGGGTTTATACCTATTTTTGCTATGAATTTGCAGTCAAGTCATCTGCTGTTTTTAATCTTTAATATATCAATTTATAAGTTTATCTTACTGGGGCTTTATGAAAATTCTGTAAGGATTTCAGGTTATATTTTTTTTCTATAGGTGTGCTTATATTTTTATTGTAACTGTCATTCTACATACAGTAAAAATGACTGACAAGTACAATGAAAAGTAAGGAAAATGATGATTATTGTTAAACTAATCCAGTACTTGGAACTTAATTCAAACTTGAATTGAATGAAGTTATTTGTGCTTTCATATACAGTGGAACAAGATGATTTTTCTTTCCTCTCAAAGATAACTTTCTCAAACTATGGGAAATGGTTGTTTCCCATTCTACCACTTTTCTTATTTTCAGTGTCCTTATTTAAATGCACACCCAGGAACGGGCTGCTAGCAACTGATTATATAAATTGCAAAACTGGGCGCCTGGGTGGCTCAGTTGGTTGAGCGACTCCCTTTGGCTCAGGTCATGATCCTGGAGTTCCAGGATCAAGTCCTGCATCGGGCTCCCTGCTCGGCAGGGAGTCTGCTTCTCCCTCTGACCCTCCCCCCTCTCATGTGCTCTCTGTCTCTAATAAATAAATAAAATCTTTAAAAAAAAAATAAAAAAAATAAATTGCAAAACTACTACTAGCAACTACTACCACAATTTGAAGACCCCAAAGGGACGGTATCATCAACCTAAACTCAGGTATCCCTGTCCTTTTGCCAACATTCCAGATTTCCACCGTATTTGTAGTACCTGTTTGTTTGTTTGTTTGTTTGTTTGTTTTAAGATTTCACTTATTTATTTGTCAGAGAGAGAGAGTACAAGCAGGGGGAGAGGCAGGCAGAGGGAGAAGTAGATTCCCCGATGAGCAGGGAGTCTGACGCAGGACTCCATCCCAGGACCCTGGGATCATGACCTGAGCCGAAGGCAGACGCTTAACTGACTGAGCCACCCAGGCGTTCCTACAGTACCTGTTTTTAATTTTTTTAAATTTTTTTCCCAAAGATTTTATTTATTTATTTGACAGAGAGAGATATAGCGGGAGAGGGAACACAAGCAGGGGGAGTGGGAAAAGGAGAAGCAGGCTTCCCGCTGAGCAGGGAGCCCGATGTGGGGCTTGATCCCACGACCCTGGGACCATGACCTGAGCCCAAGGCAGACGTCTGCTTAACGACTGAGCCACCCAGGCACCCCCCTACAGTACCTGTTTTTTAAAGACCGGAGGAACTGATTCTTACTTGCACAATATGAGTTGATTAATAAGATTATAAATATCACCTATAAATAGCTCTCTATTTTTATGTGTATGTGAATATCTGTTTAAAAGAGTGCTCCTTTAATCAACATTTTGTTCCCTCTATGGCATTTATCACTGACCCACAGTCTCTCTCTCCCATCAGACTACAAAAAGCACAAAGGTTGAGTGATTTTGCTTTCCTCGCTATTGTATGCTCAGGACCCAGAATCATGCCTGACATGTAGAAACTTAGTAAACATGGAGTGAATGAATGAATGAATGAATAAATGAGTACATGATGAATGCTGATGGGAACAATTTAAAACTTATCTGATTCAATCCTGGGGCGCCTGGGTGGCTCAGTTGTTTAAACGTCTGCCTTCAGCTCAGGTCATGATCCCAGGGTCCTGGGATCGAGCCCCGCATCGGGCTCCCTGCTCAGCGAGAGGCCTGCTTCTCCCTCTCGCACTCCCCCTGCTTGTGTTCCCTCTCTCGCTGTGTCTCTCTCTGTCAAATAAATAAATAAATAAAATCTTTAAAAAATAAATAAATAAATAAAATTTATCTGATTCAACCCCTTTCCTATACAGATGTAGAAATTAGGCTCAAGATGGTTTGTGAACTGATCCATTCATTTAGTACTCTATCCTCTTTTTCATCCATCAAATATTTATTGAACACCTACTACCTACAAGGCATAGTATTATTAACTGATGGTGGTACCAGAAAAGAGTAAAACAGTGACTCTGCCTTAAGGGAGGTCAATGTGAGTAGGGGAATCAGACACAGGAAAACAGGAATGACTCTGTGTGCATCTGTATTCCTTGGGGGAGAGGAGCTGAGTATTTAGAGAGAAGAAGAACACAAGAGTTGATGGTGGTAGGAGGTTATAGGCAGAGGGTGAACAGCTGCAGAGGCTCATGGCCAGAAATGACACGGCCCGTATTAGGGACCTATAAGTGATTAAGCATGATGAGCATGTGAACTAACTTTGGGAGGGAATACACTGTAGTGGTTAGGCTGTGGGCTCTGGAGTCAGAATCCTCACTCTGTGGCTTATGAGCTCTATTGTTTACTAAACCCTTTATATCTCAGTTTCCTTATCTATAAGATGGAAATAATAGGACTTACCTCATACAGTTGTCTGGAGCAAAGATGAAAAGAAATACAGTGTGCCTTATACATAGTAAGAGCTTGACAAAAGTTTGGGGCTGTGGTTATTATTATAATTAGAAAATGTGCAAGACAAAATTGACAAAACCGGTCACGTGAGACTGTGAAGAACTTAGCATTTAAATTATATTCTGTATGCATTAGCCCACCACTGAGATGAGTATTTGTCAGGGAGAGAAATATTTGGATTTTATTTTAGAGAGAAAGAGGTCTCAGATCATCAAATAGAGGAAAGATCTCCAAGAAGCCTGAAGGTGTGAGACCATTTGGAGGATATGACTGGGCAGTGGCATTGGAGATTGGAGATGGAGAGGGGGCAGAGCCTCTAGAAAGAGAATTTAGAGATGGAACAATAAGGATAGGGAAAGAGGGCTCCAAGGTTTGCAGCTTGGAGAGCTGTGTACTTAAGAGAGGTCATTAACCCAAACTCTGGATATAGGAAAATTAGAATCTTCAGAGATTGCTTAGGCTAGCATTCTAGCGTAGAGCTTTGCTCCTCAGAGTGTGGTTCATGGAGCAGCATCAACATCACCTGGGCATTTGTTAGAGCTTCAGAATTTCCAGACCCCATCCCAGACCTCCTGAATCAAAATCCGCATTTGAACCAAATCCCCAGGTGACGTGCATGGGCATTAAAGTTCAAAGAGCACCATTCTAGAGCCAATTTTGCAAACGTTAGCCCCCTGACCAAATCTAGCCCTCTGTTTTTGTTCTTAGCCTGTGTGCCAAGAATGGTTTTTATATTTTTACATGGTTGAAAAAAGGTGAAGGAAGGAGAATATTTTATGACACATTAAAAATTATGTGAACTTCACGGGTGCCTGGGTGGCTCAGTTGGTTAAGCGTCTGCCTTCAGCTCAGGTCATGATCCCAGGGCTTTCTAGAGGTAAGATTTCTATTCCATGCTGTGACTTGATTTAAAGGAATGAGTAAGGAGGGGCATCTGGGTGGCTCAGTTGGTTAAGCATCTGCCTTTGACTCAGGGCATGACCCCGGGTCCTGGGATTGAGTCCCGCATCGGGCTCCCTGCTCATCGGGGAGCCTGCTTCTCCCTCTCCTCCTCGCTCATGTTCTCTCTCGTTTCTCTGTCTCTCTCAAATAAACAAAATCTTTAAAAAAAAATTATGTGAACTTCAAATTTCAGTATCCTTAAGTAAAATTTTACTAGAACACAGCTACACTCATTCCTTGACACATCATCAATGGTCATTTTTGTTCTATAATGGCAGACTAGTTGCTACAGAGAATGTATGACTCACTAAGTCAAAAATATTTACCATCTGGCTCTTCACAGAAAGTTAGTTGGCCTCTGGTCTAGAGAAAGGACTTAGAAGTTAGGCAGCCCTAGGATCTCGTTGTACTGTTGTTATCTGCCAATATGGAGTTCGTTACTTAAAGTCTCTGTGCCTTGATTTTTCCCACTTACAAAATGAAGAGGAAATTTCTATCCCATGGGATCATAAGGCTATATAGGAATAATGCATCTGTTGTACTTACCCAAAGACTGTACTTATCCCAAAGACGTATAGAGTGCTCAGTACATTTTGGCTCTTATTACTCAATAAAAATGTTAATAAATGATCATGGCACATCCCAGGTCTTTTGCTTTGATCCTGCATGTTTCTCACAGGCACATCTGACAGTGCTATCCCTCTGAACATTCACTCTAAGTTACCTTGATTTCTGCTCTTGTTCAACTAACCAGTTTTAGAGGAATCCCTAATAATGAAAATTGCTCCTTTACATCGGTAGTTCAGCCTGTCATGAATAACGATATTAATAACTAATAACCTACAATGTGGTGTAGATACTAGGGAGTAATTTATTCTGATATTTTTATGTCATCATAATGAATTTGCTTGTTATTCATTGTAACTCTACTTTCAAGGCATAAATCAATGTTGTTTTATATTCTGGGCAGATGCTGTGTGCATTTCCAGAGGTTTTCTAGGGTAAAGAATTAACATTTATTAATAGTAACACAAGCATGGGGTGTTTTGAACACATTTTAAAAGCATCTATAAAGAAATCACCATCATGGATTTTTTTCCCCCCAATTTGAGGGAATGCTGCAAATAACCGTGCTGGTATTTAATATTTGGACCTTGATTTGAACTTAAATTAAATGCAGATAAACATTTTGGTTATCTTGTCCATTGAAGTATAACTTTTCCTCAAAAGAAAGATACTGTTTCAAGAAAATGGAATGTTCTTGCCTTTTTACCTGTGCCTTTTTTTTTATTAGTTACAGTCTGATATCTTTTCTAGAAAATACTGGTATCCAGGGACAATTAGTGCAAAGAGCAAGACAACAGCAGAGCCGAGAGTTTATGTGCTGCTATTTCCTGGTTGTGAATAGAATATTTGGGTTGTGGTGTTAAGTATCAGATAATTTCCTTAGATCTTCAATTATTGTAAATATCTTTTCTTAGTACAGACTTTAAGAGTTAGGAAATAGAGAAACCAATTCACATTTCTAATAATCATCACAAATGAAAAAATGAAATATTGCTCCAATATGAAACAATCTATTTCTTCTCAACTTTGTAGAAACAAATTCATTTGCTTTCTATTTATATTCTTTTTCTCCATATTATTGTGCTTTATTAATAAACATTGTATTTCCCATTGGCTTCTTTTATAGTTATGCTAAAATTATGTTATATAATTATTGAGACTATTTCAAACTTTTACTTGAACTTTTTCATATTAAACATCTAAATATATAAACTCCTTCCACAAGACCTTAAGTTGTAAAACAGTGTGAAAGAATTTTCTAGAGCTCTTTTGAATATAAAAAAAAAAATATGTATTACATTTAAATTACAAATAGTGCAGAATTGTCCAAAAAGCCTTTAAAATGACCATTGCTTAAAACAAATTTGTATTTGGTTACTAACATATGCCTGGGACCAGCCTGTGAGAAAATGTGCAATCTGTGAAAACTCTGGATATCCCCACAGTTAGCGTTGCTTAACTGCTAGAGCAGAAGAACAAAGCATGCTTATTTTCTGTACCACATTCAGTATGGTTGAACTCGCTGTGAAGATCTCATACTCCCTTGCCTTGCCTTTCTATCCTAGAAACACTAACATAGTAATAAAAATTTGAACTTGGTTGGGAAAGGTAGCCAGCATCCATAAGCAGCTTAAACTCTAAAGTTGTAAAGTTGCTATGAATTGGTTAAAAACAAACACAAACAAACACAAACACGAACACATCAAAGGAAAGGAAAGGAAAGGAAAGGGAAGGGAAGGGAAGGGAAAGGGAAAGGGAAAGGGAAAGGGAAAGGGAAAGAAAAGGGAAAGAAAAGAAAAAACCAACTGACTATCAGGGGTTAGGTGGTTAAGTGATGATATCAGAAAAAAATAAAGCCATATTCCAAAGGAATTTCCAATAAATATTTCTTACTGGACAGCATAGTCTTATACAAAATCTTAGTTACAATGAATGTACTGTTCTAATTCGAAGCACTTTTATCATATGAGGTGCCTGGAATACCATCGTGCATTTCCAGGTGTGACAATGTAGCCTTGTATTTTCTTCTTGGCATTGAGCTCTTCAAGTTTCTGACTTTGGAAAATGAAGTTGTTTGACGACTTGAATCAATTATAAAATGTTCACCATTTCGTTACCGAGTATTTGTGGACATTAGTAATGACATGGTTCTGAAAATTGAAAAGAAACAACAGGTCATACAATACGCTATTGCAAGTATAACCTGAATGAGCTTTAAATTCTCAGGAAAATCAAGCTCTGGCCACTTCGCTGGGGATATTGCTCTATAATCTAATGATTGCATAATCTCTAATGCATACCCTGGATATTACAGTAAAGGCAAGGGGCTGATCATTCAAACATCTGCACCAAATACCTGCAGAATCCTGTGCTCTGTGTGGTGAGAGCTGAACCAACATGGTTCCATAATACATTTCTTCTGTAACACAATAATACTTTGTTCTGGATGGCTACTAAGAGGTTTACTCGAAAGGAGCAGCAGGGGGTGATTTAGAAATGCTAGATAGTGCATTGCAATTACAGCTGCTAAAAATCGAAGTTGACCGAACATGTCTTTGGAGAGATACCCTAATATTTCTTTTATGCATTCAATGAGCACAGACCCAATACATTTAGCTTGTAACGTGCTTGGAAAAGCTCATAAAAAAGTCAAGTATTTCCTTTTAGTCCTGTCTAGTTTTATTTTTTCACTTCTGCTTTTGGAAAGAAAGCTGAGACTCAAAAGTTGGGACTAAGTTATAGCAAACTTTAATGTCTCCCAAGTAGGTAGGCAATAGGGGAAGAAAACACAAGGCTGTTTGTCAAGCTTCACATGGTATGTTAGAATAGGCTTCTGGGTGAGGACTTCTGAGGGACCCAGAATCCACACAGATTGTTTAAATGAAGGAACTTGAATGAAGAGACTACTTATAGAGGTGTAGTAAAATCACCTTTGTGACCTATTTTCAATTCAGATGATATGAATGTCGAATTTCATGTTTCGGACCCTTTTAGAGACCTCTGTGAACCCGTGAATTGGGGAGGGAGGTTTCTAATGGTAAGTTCGGAGGAGAATAAAATAAAAGAGAGCGTTAAAATTGTACTGCAGGCCTTGGTCTGCCCGACAGCCTCTGTCAGAACAAGTAACAGAACACTGAGGACAACTGTGGGCCAGAGTGTCCCACGTGGTAAACCGTGATGGGCACATGGAAGGAAATGACCATGAGTTATAAACAAAATTATTCAACCTACAGATACTTTCCAGATGAACAACTATCTTTCAGCCTGAGCTTTCATTAATAACTGTTCAAATATTTACACATATCACTGATGATGGATACGAGTGTTAGACTCCTAAAGGAAATGGCTTTTCCGGTAGGGCAGAGGGGGACGAATTTACTTTTCATGAATGGGTTCTAGAGTGAGAGACTGCGAATGACTCAAGTCAATCAATAGAGGAGGTTAAAGCAGAATGGTTAAGCTCCAGGTTTCCTCTTCTCAACTCTGAGGTAGTTTGTGTGTGTGTGTGAGAGAGAGAAAGAGAGAAAGAGAGAGAGAGAGAGAGAATTTCAGTCAAAGGGAGTCAGCTTTTCAGCCTCCCTTTGACTGTTGTCCCCATCGTTACAAGTATCCCGCTGTTCCCTATTTGGGTAATGGCTGTTTTCTTCAGAATCTATTGTAAGCCTGGGTTTTACGAACTGGACTGCAGTTTGCTTGTGTGTTTTGATCTTTATTTGAAGAAAAACTGTGTGTATATCGACGGAAAAGTCAAGAATCCTTTGATAATGCACGGCACCTTTTCTCCTATTCTTAGGTTATCTCTTTATCATACTGCCTAGCTTCATGTTCTAGACCTCACTCTTCTAGTTTTGTTTTCTAGTAGAAAGGGCCAGTGTGTAGCTCCCTATAAAGGTCCCATGTAGGGTTTTGTGTGTGCTCTTCCCTTTGCCAGGCATACCCTTCCTGCTTCTGGTCACTCATCTAACTCATATTCATCTTGACTCAGACGTGGCATCCCTTCCAGTGAATCATCCTCCAATCTCTGTGGCCCTCTGAATCATCATTCACGTATCATATAGCGCATCGACATTGAGTGCTTGACTCTACTTCCTGGACCACTGGGCTTTCAGACTCAGGGACAGGGTCTAATTTCTCTTCGTATCCTGAGTGTGCAGGATCTGGCGTGAAGCAGGTCATCAATAAGTATTTGTTGAACTGAACAATTGTATAATTATAAAATTTTCATTCCCCCCAAAGCAGGAAACACTATGTAATCCTCAAGGTACTCTAGTGTCCTAGTTAAAACTTAGTCCAATGTGTAAAATTTAATTATCTCTCTCTGATTAATTGGCTCCTGAGATGACTTTTGGATTTTCCCTGTGCTTGGGGTAAAATTAGACCAGTAAGTGTCTGCTTCATCACATTAAGCTACCTGAAGGAGTAAGTTGGGCTCCTTGTGAAGGCTAAATTGCAGATTAGGTAATATCTTTTATGTGAAGTAGTAGAGCAGGGAACTAACCCTAATTATCACTATCATGCCAAGCCCACAGCGAATAGGATGGCAATGACAATGTCTGTTATCACCCTGGATCCTCACCCCCACTCTGTCATGTGGAGAGAACAGGGATCTGATTGTCATGGTTTAGCCGGGACAGATCAGGTAGTTTTCCCAAGGTCACTATTCTGGAGGAAGCGGGATTTGAACCCTAGTCCTCCTGAGTCAGGTCCAGTGCTTTCTATCCATTATTCCAGGATGCCTTTCAGTACTGAGAGAAGGCTCCATCACGATTAGGGATTATTTTTACTTTCATCTAACCAATACTCACTATGTTATATAGCTTTGATCAGGCTTTGGTCTCTCCTTAAAGGCTGTTTTGTGCATTGGGCAAATGAAGTACGTTTTCATCAATCTACTAAAAACTGGCTTTGGAGGGAGTCTATAGAAGGGCGAAGGGAGTCTATAGAAGAGGTAGCTAAAGAAATACTAGAGATTGATGATGTATTGAATGCTTAACTTTTCTTAGGGCAAGAAAACAGGCTCTTTTGAAGATAAGTTTCTCAGGGAAGATTTATATCAGTATTCTTCAAGATGTATGGACAATATACCTTTCTAGGAAGTGGATTGGAAGTCTACTTTGGGTCTATGCCTATGATGAGTCAATTTGCCAATAACGTGTTTTGGGGTTGTACTATTTGCTATCTACTTTTCTAAGTACCTGAGTATTTTATACCTTGCTTGGCATCATCCATTTCAGAGGAGAGCACTTTTAAAATGGGTTTCTGTCTAAACTCAGTCACATTTTTAGTGCGTGGTGAAATTCATTTGAATAATGGGCTTTATTTTCTATGTGCTTTCAGCAGAATTGTGAGCATGGAAAGAAAACAAGGCAGATTTGTAGGATAGCTGCAAAGTGAAAAAGATGCATTTGAGTGAGTGATGGCATGTGATTGTTTTTATTCCCCCACGTCTTGTGGATACTTCCCCAGGGTGTCATGGATGGAGGGAAAGAGTGGCTCTTGTCCTTGAATTCACATCAGGACACTGTGATACTTCGCAATATAGATTCTAGGGGGAGAAAAAAACCAAAAACATCTCGAGGTTTGCAAAGTCTAGGGAGGCCCAGCAAAATGGAATCCATTTGTTTAAAATGGTAGGGAGTTTATTTACTGGATTAAGTGTGAAGTATGTTCATAACAGATGGAACAAGTGATCACATGACATATTTAAATAGTCTAAGGATAACCTTGATGTCCTGGTCAATGTTCCTTCCCCCGATTAATGCCAGTGCTAATTAATTGGCACAAGTGTTCCTAGCCATATGGGGGATGTTGCTGAAAGCCGGCTGGCAGCCTATATCCAGCCACTACCTGTAGGTAATTTAGTGCTTTGCTTGGTGCTTTGGGACTTCCATGATGGAACAGCCCAGCACAGAGAGAGTCAATGATTGCAAGCGTCATGATGTTTTTTGTTTCTTTTGTGCACCTCATTCCAAATGTGGTTGACAGATTAGAAATTGCATTGACTTTCTGTGGGACAGGTGAAGCTGTACCTGGTCCCTATCTGGATGAGGGCTCCTTGAATTTCGGAGTGGTCTGTTAATTGATCTTTATTTGGATTCCCTAACAATGGGCAGCTAATTCAGAAATGATCTTCACTGAACCAGTGCCAGGCCATTCAGCTATCGATTTGCCTTCTGACTAAGAACTAGTTTAGGCCAGTGGAGAGTAATGTCATGTGGGAGTTAGGTTATAAGTTCATGTCCAGCTATGATCTTAGGGATCATCTTAGGGTCTTAGGGAGTGGGTATGCTGGAGGATAGGGCTCTGGATTTGGAGTGCGTTCACTTGGGGAAGGATCTCCCTTGTGTTGGTCACCAGTGTTTTGGGCCTGGCTCCTCCCCAGGGCTGGCTTGGGAAACAGAATCATTAGCTTCAACAATGTCTACCAGTCTTCTCCAAGCCAACTCAAATAGGAGTAAAGTTGAAGTAAGAATGGGATGATCACTTAAGTTATTACCAAAGTAGAACATAGAAACATGAAAAGAGGAATTTGTGATAATTTTTCAGGGACCCGAGGAACAAAAAGGGACCACACCGGACATAGTGGAATATGTGGTGTCCATAAGTCAGAGCAGTGGGGTCACTTTCCACATGCGACTTCAGTATAAGGCCCATGGAGGGGCTGCATTTCAGCCCCACTGAACCTGCCAGACAGAACTCCTGAAGCCACTGTTGTCTTGGAGAAGGTGCTGTTGAACCTCTCTGAACCTCAGTGAGCCATAAAATGGGGATTACAGTACTTGCTTCTTGGAACTGTAGAAGGGATTAAATGAGATGTGCAGAAAGTGGCTAGAACGGGGATTGTCACAGAGGAGGTGCTCCTTAGCGTCTTCTCATCTTTCTGCCTCCTCCCTCCCTCTCCTCCCTTCCCCGTAGGGACACCTGTCCTATGTCGAAGAAAACTGCTACACATTTTTAAAGGTAGGAACCACAGTTTTGCATTCCCTACTAAATGCAGAGCCCGTTGAAGTTAGCAGCAGTGTTCTATTAATCACGTATCCTGACCACATGGTGCCTGGCACGGAGTGGTACCCAGCAAACATTTGTTGGCCAGATGAATGAATTAAAGAGTAAAAGAATAGTAGAGGTTTTTCAGACAGAGAGGAGGGTGGCCGCATTCTTGGCTGCTAAGAATTCAGGAAGCACAAGAACATACAGTGGCCATTCCCAAATGGAAACTTAAGCTGAGTGGCAAAATAAGAAGGCTCTTCACAAGGGTTTGTCATACCCAAGGAACAGCTGGGCCCTCCTGTCCCCACTTGGCTCCCCAGTTCCTGCTGTGTTTCGGAGATGGAGAGGCAGCAGATAGGGAGCCCAGCACGGCAGGAGGGGAAACACATGAAATTTTCCTTGCGCCCACTCTCTGCTTCCCACACCGACAATTACATGGCTCTCCTCTTCCAGGCTGCTCCACAGGCCGCCGCATGCCCAGTGTGTGACCCAAAGCCCCTGGAGCCTGAGAATGTTAGATCCTCTGTTGGACCCGAGAGGAGATAGATCTCCATGGGGAATGTCTGTGAAATCTGATGGGCCGTGTCTCGACCCAGTGGCTTTTGTTCCCCGTGTGCGCTAAGGGGTTGGAAGCAAGCTCTGGGGAGTGGGGCATGAGCAGATGTTCTTGGGAGGGATATGGAACTGAGTAGTGGGCCGGAGTGCAGGCTTTGGGGTTGGACTATCCAGGTTTGAATACCGCCTCCACTAATGAACAGTAGCATGACTGAGCGAGTTCCTTAAGCCTTTGTTTCCCCATCTATTAAACACTGATAGTAATTATATCTACCTTAGGGAGTATGTTGAAAGGAAAAGGAGATAATCTACGCGAGGCATTTAGTCCAGTGGTTGGCACATAGGAGGTGCACAATAATTACTAACGGCTATCTTTCATATCAGTACGAGGAAGATCATCCCCATCAGCCTCGTTATTCGTGGGTTCTGACCCTGACCCTTTGTTACACCAAATTCTCTCAATGAGGCGATTGCTCCCAGTTAGCTGGCACCAGGGGACTTCCAGGGGGGAAAAGTAGATATTGTAAGACAGGGAATTGTCACATCAAGTATATTACATGCTTCAATAGCCAGGGGCTGATTAGTACAAATCGAATTTCGCACTAACCTGCCAGAGGCAGAGTGCACAATCGGGCTCTGTGAGTTCAGTTTGATTGTTGTAAGGAGATACTTACACCAGAGGTGTCATATGAATATTCAAAAACGCTATCTTTGTAGCAGCTAATAAGAGAGGAAAATACATACACACGTATATACATAGATGTTATTTATTTATTTTTTTTAAACCTCCCCACCAGGAAAGAAATCTATACAGCTGAAAACTACTCTCAGCCTTGATACTTGAAGGCCAGAATCTGCCCTGGGTGGGGTGGGATTGGGGGGGCAGAACTAAAAAGGATCAAAAAAAGGACCAACCCCCTATACTTTCGGAGCAGGCTTTATTCGTGTCCTCTTTTCGTTTCCCGTTTGTCTGCGCTGCGCTCTACTCGCTGCCCTTCCTACTAATATTATGCTACTGTCAAGCTCCTGGCACACTAGTGTAGGAAAGAATTTTCTTCTTTCTTTCTTTCTTTCTTTTTTTTTTGTATTTTGAGCTTGAGCTGGGCAATGGGAAATCCTCCTGTCCTGGATTTGTAGCCACACGATGCCATTCTTCCAGCTGAAGGCACTCTGCCCCCGCGCGCGCGTGCGCTTCTTTGGCAATTGTTAGAGCCAGCCCCGCTTTGGCTTGTGAGGAGCTCGGCCTGATGTCGCCGAAAAGTGAATTTCTCCTTTGTGCTTCCATTCAGGGCTCTCTCACGATGAAAATAGAACCTGCTTTAATCTTGCTGGGCCTGACGAAGAGATATCTCCCAGACTGCAAGTCAGCATTTGCCCACACAATTGTTTGGCAAAATCTATTTTTAAAAGCCCATAACTTCTCCTGGTAGACAAAATGGGTAATCCTTTTTGGGGGAATGGGAGAGAATATCTCGCCCATGACGTGTTGGCGGGGAATGAAGTGAAATCCGCTCCCTGCCTCACCCACTCTCTGTCGGGGAGCACGGCCTCCTAAAGATATCCGTGCCAAGGGCGCCTGGGTGGCTCAGTCGTTAAGCGTCTGCCTTCGGCTCAGGTCATGGTCCCAGGGTCCTGGGATCGAGGCCCGCATCGGGCTCCCTGCTCAGTGGGGAGTCTGCTTCTCCCTCTCCCTCTGCCTCTGCTTGTGCTCTCTGTCTCCTTCTCTGTCAAATAAATAAATAAAATATTAAAAAAAAAAAAAAAAGATATCCATGCCAAGTTATGATATGGAAAGAGCTGGATTTTGCCCTGGGGAGGAGGGGGGGTGCTGGCCTGTCACTCTGTGACCGCCTCCAGCTGCGCTGGGTTCTGCCAGCTCTGCATCTCCAGCCGTTTATGACTCACATCTGCAGGTCACATGAGGCTGACCGTGATGACATGTGCGTCACTGGCATTGGAAATACAAACTCAGAAATCAGGTTAGGCTTCTTTTGGTCTTTTGTTCCTCTTTCTATGTAATGGGAGATCAGGAAGGCTTGATGAGGGTTTCATTAATCACGAGGGTTTTTTTAAAAAAAAACAAACCAACGTGGGGACTTGGGGACAGTTAAAGGACCCAGATTGATGCAGCTATAAAAGGCCAGCTTTGTGCCTATCACACTGCTTTCCCTGAGCTTCGCGAACCCTGTGGTTTTGCTCACACTCTCCCTCCTCCTGGGACTACCCTCCTGGCCTGCCTCATCCCCAGTGTCTTCTCATCCACTCACCCTTTCTTTTCTCTCAAGTACCGCCCTAATGATTGCTTCTTCTTCACTTGGTTCTCATTAGAGATCACTTCACGGCATCTAATATATTGGTTTCCTAACTGGTTCTTCAACTTTTCACTGGCTGTCTGTCCCTTGTCTCTCCAGCTAGATTATAAATTATTTGGAGGATGGAACAACGTCCTCTGTGTCTTTGTTATGTATCATTGGTGTAGGTGCATGTATGTTCATCTGTTTTTATCAATCTTTTATTAATATTAATAAGTGTAATATGATTTCATTACCTAAAAATTATGAGCAGAGACAAATAATAATTTTACATTTATTGAAAAACCGTATCTTAAAATGGCAAACACTGTTCACTCTAGGTTATAGCTCCTAACATAGACATATGTTTTAATCACTTCATCCGGGTGACGGGGACACAAAAAGAGGAGGTAGGAGAGAGAAAAATGTGTTTTATATATATTAACCCACGAATCCTTGGAACAAACCTATAGCGTACGTGCAACGATCATCTTTGTCCTGAGGATTAAGACGCCGAGGCTCAGAGCTGTGAGCTGACTTGTCCAAGGTCGGATCATTAAGATGTGATAGAGCATGTTATACACAGGGTTTTGTAACCTACTTTTTTTTTTTTTTCACTTGACAACACAGTAATCCATCCGTTTCTTTAACAGGAATTTATTAAGTACCTGGTATGTGTCATACATAGTGTTAGGACAACTTTGCACAGAATAGAATTAGTCTCTGCTCTCATGAAGCAGAGAGAAGACAGTTGAAAAATCAAATACGTGTGATCTGTGCCCTAAGATCAGAGCAGTTCAGGGTACTGTGGGGGCACGAGGCAACATCTGCCTGAATCTGGAAGCGGTGCCCATATTTACGTACCATCGTTGTTCATGACTACATTATCTCAAATAGCCTTTTTTTATTGTAGAATAGTTTTAGATTTATGGAAAAGTTGTAAGGCTGGTTCGGAGAATTCCCACATACTTTGTACCCAGTTTCACCTAATTCAGTATCTTCTATTACTATGGCGTGCTTGTCACAACTAATGAACCAATATTGATACATTACTATTAACTAAACTCGGTTCTTTAATCGGATTTCATTCGTTTTTCCCTAATGTCCTTTTTCTGTTCCAGGATCCCATACAGGATCCCACATCCCATTTAGTCGTCACGTCTCTTTAGGCTTCTTTGGGCTGTGACAGTTGCTCAGACTCTCTTTGGTTTTGATGATCTTGACAGTTTTGAAGAGCGCTCGTCAGATATTTTATAGAATGTGCCTCAACTGGGATTGGTCTGATGCTTTTCTCATGGTTAGACTGTGGTTACGGGCCTTGGGGAGGAAGCCCACAGAGGTAAGATGCCATCCTCAACATAGCATGTCAAGAATCCATGCCATCACCCTGAATTATGAGGTTAATCTCGATCACCTGGTGAAGGTCTGTGTGTCCGATTTCTTCCTACACACGTTTCATACTGTACTCTTTACAAACAAGTCACTGAGTATAGCCCATACTTAAGGGCTGGGGAGTTGTGTTCCACTTTCTTGCGCAGGGAGCATGATTGCATTTTTTACATTGCGTGGATATTCCACAACTGATTTCTTCAGCCCCCTATTGATGGACATTGAGGTTTTCTCATTTGTAGCAACTGCTAAAGTGATGCCACATGAGTATCTTTTACAAATGTCCTTGAACCCCTCAAATTCTTTTCTTTAGGATAACGTCCTCTATATACATATGGGTCAATGCAGAGGTATTTTTAGGGGCAGATGAACCGTCAGAGACTATGGACCCCGAGAAACAATCTGGGGGTTTCAGAGGGGACGAGGGTGGGGGAGGGGGTAACAGGGTGATGGTTATTGAGGAGGGCACGTGCTGTGATGAGCACTGGGTGATATACTTAACTAATGAAACGTTGAACACTGTATCAAAGACTAATTATGTACTATACAGTGGCTAACTGAACATAATAAAAAAATTAAAAAATAAAAGTATTTAAATTTATATTGACAAATGACTTTCTAGAGAGGTGATTCCTGTTTTAGCTGCGGAGTGCTGGCTCCAGCAAACCAGAGCAATGTTGTGTGTTATTCATTTTATCTTTGATGATTTGATAAGCAAAGAATTTAAGCATTTAAGAGAGTATACAGTTAAAAGAAGAATATCGAGTCAAAGGCCTAGTTTTACAGAGAAGTCATAATCACTTTCTTATTTTACAAGCAACAAACTGAAGTTGACTAAAAAGTTAATTTGGTGGGTATTTGCTAGGCCGTGTCCTGGCTAGGGAAATAGTTCCCACTTCCAGGGATATTTCTGTCTAGGGATGGAGGCAAAAAAAGCAAAAACAAAACAAAAAAACCCCACAAACGCCCCAAAACAAAACACAGCAACAACAGCAACAATAACAAAAAGCAAAACCAAACAAAAAAAAACAAACCCAAACAGCAACAAAAAAACCCTCAAAATTTTCCTGCAATTTGAATAATACCTACAATTCCAATGGTACTTACATTTATTCCTGTAAGAATTCACAAAATACCTCTTTAGACAGTCTACATGACTTTTCATGCTGAAAAACAATAGTGAAGATTGTTTGAAGTATTTCTGTAGTGCTAAAATTTATTTAACATGAAATTTAGAGACCTACATAGATGGAGCAGTTATTGGTGCATGAAGGAACCTGCACTCCAAACAGAAATTGTTTATGTAAATACTGGACTCTGAACAGATCTTCACTGAGGAAACCTGCCTTTGTGAGTTCACAGATGCCAAATGGGAGGTGATTATGAAAGAATTATGAATTCCAAGATGTAGTGTTACATGCGCCTAAGTTTAGATTCCCAAAGGGACCAATTTACTAATACTAAGTATACGAGCACTAAATGGGATATGGTGGAAACAGAGCTGCACACATTCAATAAATGTGGAAGTGAATTTTAAATAAATAACAGCAATGTGGCTCTTTCAAAAGACTGAGATTTTGCTCCTAAACCCTATACTATTTGTGATGAGCTTAATGGACTGTGCTCAGATTGCTTACCAGAGCAAAACAGAAAAATTCTGAGAGTATCAACAGCAGAACACTGGTTCTGTTGAATCTGATCATGTAGAATTGATAAGAAATTGGGAATCATTAGATACAAAGTCTAAATATTGATGTCAATTCCTTTCCCAAAGGGACATTTGCATCTGTTCTTCAGTGAATTCAATTACTTATTCCTCTCGCTGCCCATTGGTTCCTTGTTTATTCCGTGGAGACCTATGCTGTTGATGGTGCTGTTTTATTTATTTATTTATTTATTTATTTATTTATTTATTTATTTATTTAAATTTATTTTTTTATTATGTTAGTCACCATACAGTGCTTCATTAGTTTTAGATGTAGTGTTCCATGACTCATTGTTTGTGCATAACACCCAGTGCTCCATGCAGAACGTGCCCTCCTCAATACCCATCACCAGGCTAACCCATCCCCCCACCCCCCTCCCCTCTAGAACCCTCAGTTTGTTTTTCAGAGTCCATCGTCTCTCATGGTTCGTCTCCCCCTCCGATTTCCTCCCCTTCGTTTTTCCCTCCCTTCGCCTAATGTCCTCCACGCTATTCCTTATGTTACACATATAAGTGAAACCATATGATAATTGACTTTCTCTGCTTGACTTATTTCACTTAGCATAATCCCCTCCAGTCCTATGCATGTCGATGCAAATGATGGATATTCATCTTTTCTGATGGCTGAATTATATTCCATTGACCACATCTTCTTTATCCATTCATCTATTGAAGGGCATCTCGGTTCCTTCCAGTTTGGCTATTGAGGACATTGCTGCTATGAACATTGGGGTGCATGTGGCCCCCTGGATCACTACACTTGTATCTTTGGGGTAAAGACCCAGTAGTTCAATTGCTGGGTCATAGGGTAGCTCTATTTTTAACTTTTTGAGGAACCTCCACACCGTTTTCAAAAGGCTGTACTGTTTTAGAATACATTTGGATCAACATGGCAAGAGGTGGAATTTGAAAATCATTTCATTAAGGTCAAAAATTCATGAAATTGTGCTTCTTCTTTTTCTATTTCTTTGCCTTTTTCTTCCTCCCACTGCCTCCTCCTCTTTCTCTCCCCTTCTCTTCCTCCTCCCCCTCCTCTTCCACAACCTCCTCCTCCTCCCCTTCTTCTTCTTCTTCTTTTTCTTTTTCTTCTTGTTTCTCCTTTGATTTTTAGAAATGCATTGTCCTCTGCAATGGGAAGACTGTATCTACTGATATATGTAGTACTCTTAGATTGTTGATTTTAAGAGCTAAAGTCTTTTCCCAGTTTAAAGTAGGGAGGACAAAGAGCTTTTGCCATTCTCTGAAACAATGGCAGGGTTTTTCGTCTCCAAATCCAATTAAAATCATTCTTAGTAGTATAGGTAAGCAGGAAAAGGAAAGATATTATAGTCATTCTTTATAATGTAATTGTTGTGGCGGTCAGCATTGTGGCTTGGGTTCATGCAATGAGGTTTTTGTAGTGGTGATGCCCAACATGTATCCAGGGAAATAATACCTGAAAGGATCGATGGCTATGAAGCCCACTTAGCAGTGATACTATGCCCTAGGACCGCACGTGGCCCCCATAAAGCTAGAACGGTCTTGCATCAGAACTCCTGCTCCAAAAAGCAACACTAAGTGCCCTCTGACATGGAGATCCGTCACCTGAGCCATTCTCCTTTCTAAAATGGGTATGTGTGAAATGGAATACATATTCTATCTGTGGAGTTTATAAGTCCCTTCAGGGATGAGGTTAAAGGTGGGTCATTAGTTCCATTTTAGAAGGTAATACTGAAGTTCTTTATTTATATCAGTGACCCATCTGATCTAGTCTGATGGGTATCACACTCTAATCGATGGGTTGGATTTTTACTCTCTCTCTTACAAAGCGATGTGGATTGGTTAACTCATTTTAGACAGAAGGCATTTAAAAGATCTATTTTCAGTGATTCAGAGTTCTGGTTTTGCCAAGGTCTCTCTTTAACAATCATTAATTTTCTAAGACATTCTCGCTGAACCTAATGGTTTGGGGACACTACATCTGGGGCTTTTAAGTTCATCTGTTTCATACTGAGCTAAGTTGTGTTCTCGGGTCTGCAGGGGAATAATCTTGTGCTGAAGCTGGTACGTAGCAAGCAACCAAGAAGGAGTCAGGCAAATTAGAATTGGATTTTACAGGCTGACTATGAGGCCAGAGTCTAGATTGTCAGAAAGCCCTTAAAACAAGATGATTCCATGAACTAACTCCAAAACAAAAACAAAAGCAAAACAACACATGTGCATGTGTGCTTACACGCACGCACACACACACACACACACAGACACTTGAATTTATGAGATTAAAAACATCTTGTGGATTAATTCTGTTGATGTTATCTGGCTTCATAATGCTGCTGCTACTGACCATACAATTACTATTCATTTGATATTATCAGAAGCATGTAGAGTCAGTGAATCAGTGAAGGTAGATGGTTCTCTGCATGTTTGTTTTTGACATGAGAATGGGAAGCAGAGCATATTCTCAAATGGAAATCTAGAATGTGCTTCAACCTGTCCTCCCTCCTTTGACAGCTGCCTTTTGAGACAACCAGAGAAAGTTCCACTCATCTTTTAAGACTTAAATGAAATATCACCTCCTTCTGGAAGTTTCTGTGAAGCTGATGGAAGAGTTGGCACTTTCTGTAGAATGTTCAATGTAGTACCTTCCATAGTTCTCTGATATAAGATGGAATTGTTACATTGCTGCCACTGTTTATTACATGTCTCTTGAATTCCTCGAGTCAAGAATGGTATTCTTTTATCCCTGTAGATAAACAGAGGAGTGCGTGACACAAGAAGGCACTTAATACGCATTTGGTAAATTAATTACTGAAGAGACTCACCCAATGTTTCTAGGTTTTGGTAAATCACTGATTACATTTTAGAAATTTAGACCAATAAGGGGAGGCTGAGAACATGGAGTTCTAGGAAAGATTTTAGGGATGCCAAAGGATTAAATTTTTTTTCTAATCCATCTGTTTATTATATGCAGATTCTGGCCACTTCCAAGGGAGGGAAGATGAGAAGAGATACCTTAAATTAATGAGTGGGTTTTATTTACTCCCTTTTTAAGAGGTAACATATAATTTTTAAAAAAAGATTTATTTATTTATTTTAGAGAGAGTGAGAGAGCATGCTTGAGTGGAGAGAGGGGCAGAGAAAGAGAGTCTTCAAGCAGACTCCCAGCTGAGCGTGGAACCAGAGGCGGGGCTGGATCCCATGACCCATGAGATCATGACCTGAACTGAAACCAAGAGTCCCATGCTTAACTGACTGAGCCACCCAGGCGTCCCGACATGCAATTTTTTTTAAAGATCACTTTTTGGGGTGCCTGGGTGCCTCAGTTGGTTAGGCATCTGCTTTTGGCTTGGGTAGTGATCCCAGGGTCCTGGAATCGAGCCCTGTGTTGGGCTCCCTGCTCAGCGGGGAGCCTGCTTCTGCCTCTCCCTCTGCCTGCCAGTCCCCTTGCTTGTGCTCTCTCTCTGTGTCAAATAAATAAATAAAATCTTTAAAAAAATAAAGATTACTTCCTGAAGGTACTTCTTATATCCTTCTCTTATAAGTTGTATATCCTGGAGCCTCACTGTCCTCACAGGTAAAACTAGGGTAAATATCAACTTCTTCTAGAGTCATTGGGAGAGTTACATTATGATGTTGTATGTCAAGTTCCCTGCATTTGTCTCTGCATAGTTGGTTGAATGGTAGACATTATTAGTGCTGAAGTGAGAATCTAATTCCTAGGTTTGTGGCATTTATTAGTGAGCCCCTCTCTAATCCTTTCCCTATCTCTGATTTTCAAATGAGGTAGACATTCATGTCCCAGAGAATGTTCATGTGTAGGGCAAAGACAGCAAAGTCTCTGAGAATCCTTACCACCATAGAATACTATGACCATGATAATATTTGAGATGTGCTTTGAATTTTTTAGGAAAGTGTATAGAAATTAAAAAAAACAAAAAACAGAAAACAAAAACCCAGTTTTATTTTTAAATGTTCTTTGACCTAGAGAGCAGTAAGGTGAGGCACACATTTCTGAGGATGCTCATTGCATTTATACATTATTTTTGCCCATCTGTCAATGGATTAGTCTTCAATTTGGGCTGAGCCCTTTTGGTATTGCAAAACAAACAAACGTATTTTGAAACAGCAAAGAAAAATGTCATTATGGATTTTAATATGTTTACTATGCTTTATTTTGGGGAATTTTGATATGCAAAATTCCTATTGAAATGCAGAGGACGTTGCCACCATTGATTTGAGTACTAAAAATAAGATGTAGTCATGTTCTTTCCTTTTTTTTTTTCCTTATTTGAGTAATTGTATGGTACAGAGCTAAATGACAAGGAAAACAGAATGCTAAAAAGTAATACTGAGTAAGCTGCCCCGGTCAGGCAATTATCACCATGGACCCCATCCAGCCCAAAATAGCCTTGATGAGCTTCTGAGCCAGAGCAGCTGTGGAGGCTTCTCCCTGACTCCAAGGGAGCACCTGCCCAGGCAGCCACAGGATGCCTCCTAGCTGCCTAAGGCCGACCTTTGCTGGGCAACAGACATACTGTCTCCTCGCAGCTTTTACTTCTCCTACATGGAAGTCATGTCCTAAAGGGCTGGAAGGAATGTTTGCTTCCTTGACATTGTCTCTCACCAGTTCTCTGGCCTTTGTTTCCACCTTCTTGCTCAAATTTCCTTTCCTTCCTTCCTCCCTCCCTCCCTTCTTCTTTTCCCCCTTCCTTCCTTCCTTCCTCCCTCTCTCCATCCCTCCCTCTCTTCCTTCCTTCCTTCCTTCCTTCCTTCCTTCCATTTTGTGATTCTTACCTAATGAAAGGGGTCACAGTATTACTGCTCCTGAAGTGGCCTGCTCTTACTTGTTTGCCTCTGGCACTTGTGTTCATTGTTCATGGTGTTTTACACATCACATCTTCAAGCAGGCCTTCCTTGTCATCTCTAGAGTTAGTCATTTTCTCCTCTCTGCTCCCTTAGCTATACTTCTTAATCAGTCTTTTAGAGTCTGCCTTGCTGACTCTATTACAAACTCCTTGAAGGCATGTCTTATTTGTCATTATATCCTCTAGTGACTACCTGGTATAACATATGACATGTACTTAGTTTGCAAAAATTTAATGAAAGAAGGAATAAATGAATGACCTAGAGAGTTGTTGGACTAGGAAAAGAGGTGTTTCTTTTTAAATGATGAAGTGTCACTTGGTGCCTCTACCTTCCAAGAAGGGACTTTTCATGGTGCCTCAGATATTCTCTGTAACAGTTCTTACTCAAGATACTCAAAGGTGCTGAAATTAAACACAGCAAGAACCAGAAGTTGTATTTAGCAGAAATCTAATTCTTTTTCCTGATTTTCCTATCCGTGTGCAACTCTACTTCTTCAGGTCACTTATTTTTGTAACCTCTCTGGAGCCTTGATTCTAGATCTCATAGGACCTAGTTTAGACACTCTAAGCCTCCCATGGGTCACAGCGTTAGTTTCTTTTGGATCTAACTCCAAACCCAATTGTGCTTATGCATATTACTCTGACTTTGCAAAGTTCTACCAAGATGAATGGGATGTTTGTCAAGGCACTTCCCTTTGGGACATGTTGAAAAGGGACTAATCCTAAATAACAAGAAGTTGTATAATTGAATGGACTGTGATGATGAGGCAGAAAATATGACCACACAACAGCTCCGCTCTTCCTCCTGAGGAGAGAGAGGCAGGGAGATAATTTCTGTCTCTGCTAGAGATCTGTTAACTCTTCTGGACTTGCAAAGTATAGAATGGGATAATGAGTGAATTTATGCTCAATAATTGGATGGTTAGCTGTACTTTATCACCTTTCTGGAGGAAGTAGACCTCTTGAGGACAGGCAGAAATTTAATAGATAAAATGTAGAAGAGAGTCAATAGAGTTTATGTCTGGGTTCACTTTTTTTCCGGGTGGAAAAAAATAAGGAGGTTGTGGACTGGGAATTGGGACTGTTGGGTACGACCCACAATTCTACCTCTTGCTTAGTGCCAAGTTTTACTTTGGGCAGAAACGGTGGAACTTTCTGACCCAATTTCCTGATTCGGAATGGGATCAGCAGCACTTCTGGATGCGTCATCATACATTGCATGAGCACACTATGTTGGTGGAATAAAGACATTAAATAAACAAAGGATGAACTAACTGTTCTTGTAAAACTACCATAGAGGCGGCAAATGTAGGATAAATCAGTAGACATGACATATGGACTTTGGGGATATTGTAATTTTATGGTATCTCCTGACTTCTCTTCTTCTCTTTTCTGTGTAAAAGAAGATGTGATTGAAAGAGTTGCCTCGTTCTGTAGATCGTGAAGCTTGTGGTTTGTCACCGTGGCAACTACCCTTCATGGTATCACTCCTGGTTTTTGTTCTTCATAGTGATTTTGCACCGAGAGTGCTTCCTCATTCTTGGGTATTATTGAGAAGTCTATGCTTTTGATATCTAGTATCAACAGGAGCTGGTGTTTTACCCTGTTCCGGGAGCCTTTTTCTTTCTTGTTTTTATGTGATTCCCCTTCTGGACGCCTGCTGCCGTTGCTTTCCATGTCCTATTGATCCAGCTCTTTGAGTCAGTAGAGTAGAACCCAGAACCAGACTGCTTCATACATATCCTGGCTCCTGAACAATATCCATGTAAAGTGGGACTAATTATAGTACCTACATTATAAGGGTATTTTGAGGATGAGACATGTTATAGACATGACTTAAAACTGTACCTAGCACATAGTAGATACTCAATATGTGCTAGCTTCTGTTGTTAGCTCTTGAAATCATTTTGGTGGGTCAGTAGTATTTGAAGGCTTTGTGATGATATTGGCTTATCCTTTAAGATTAAATGAAATCAAACTTTTCCTGGATGTGGGCACAAATTAATATACACGGATGTCAATACTTAATATTCACTAACTTAAACAGATGTACTAAAAAGCCTTCTATGGTAAGAGGACCAGAAAACTTAATCCATTTGCCTTTTTGTCTTTGTGAAAAAATAGAATTAAAGGTCTGCTTATATATAGGGTCTAAGCAACTTTGTAATTATTTTTTAAAGGCTCATGACTAACTCTTATATTAGGGCATCAGTTAGGATAGGGAGATAGTTAACAACATGAGCACTGGACTCAGATAATCCCGAGTTTGAATCCTGCTTCTGCAATTACTAGTGGTGTTACTGCAGGCAAATCATTTAAACTCTCAGTACCCATTGGTTTCCTTAACTGTAAAACAAAGATACCAATGCCTACCACATGGTTTGTCATTAAGATAAAAAGAGATACTGCATGGAAATCACCTTGGTGCCTGGCATAAGGGAAGTATTCAATAGAAACAGCTTTATTGCACACCTCTGGGGGACCACTGCTCATACTGTGTTCTATGTAAATGGCATCCCTTTGAGTTGTTCAATAGGTGGCCCTGAAACAAAAATTGGTATCTACTGACATTATCATTATGATACAGCTAGGAAAAGTACCTGTGAGCCAGAAATACATGATCAACTACTCTTCCTCACCCAATGTGTAAGCAGGAAAAAAAATGGCCAAAATTGGTATATTAGATACTCCTGGATGTTGTCTCCCTTTAATTTCACCAGTTCATATTTGCGAGATTTCCTGAGTGTGTGTGGTATTTATCAATGATCAAGTCCCTGACTCTTATGAAACTTAATGGGGGAAAGAGGGGGCATAGGCTTTTCCTGCTAGATATTCTGTCGCCAGTGCTCGATCGTGCCCTCAGGTACTGTAGACAGGCATGCAGGTATTATAGACAGCTCTTTGGGGAGGTGGTACCAGGACACCAGTAGTATTTTGCCAGAAGGATCCTTGGGTTTGCCTGTGGAGCAGGGAATGTGATCCCTAGCTGAGAGCCAAACCACAAGCATGTGAGCAGAACCTTGAGCTTGGTTTCTGCCCAAATACATGCAGGGGAGTGGAAAAGACAGGAGACCTTTGTGAAAATGAGTCTGCCTCACATGCAGAGATAATTCCACAGTGGTTGGTGGGATGTTCCACCTTTATCCCAAAGGAGAGTTTCTTGTTTACCTAGAATCATCTCTATTAGAAAGGGGATCTGCTCATCCACTTCCTGGATATGGGGTCTTAGGCAAACTCCTTAAGCTAAACGAGCCTCAGTTTTTCCCTCTAGAAATTGGGACTAATAATGATTTCTCTGCCTCTCTCATAGTGTCTGGCCCAGAGCTGTTGCTCCGTCAGTATTTGTTGTAAATGTAGCCAATATGATTCACTTCACCAGCATGGACCACACAGTTATGTTTCTTATTGTTGTTATTAATCAACAGAATATCTTGGATGCCATTGTTGCAGGAAGTTGAAATTGCTCTCCTAAAGTTTCTCCATCATCTCATGGATCACAATCCTAATTGTTTGAAATAACGAGGGGCTTATTTTGTCCAGAAGGTTGAGCCTGGTGTTTTATTTTTATTTATTTATTTATTTTTTATTTGCAAGAGAGAGAATGAGAGACAGAGAGCATGAGAGGGAGGAGGGTCAGAGGGAGAAGCAGACTCCCTGCTGAGCAGGGAGCCCGATGCAGGACTCGATCCCGGGACTCCAGGATCATGACCCGAGCCGAAGGCAGTCGCTTAACCAACTGAGCCACCCAGGCGCCCGAGCGCTAGCTAGCGCTAGCAGGACAAGTGGGTGCTATGTTTTTTTGTTTTGTTTTGTTTTGTTTTTAGCTCCTTCTGTTGTGACCACACAGGGTCACTGTTGAATGGTAATCCTGCATAGCACAGTGGGGGCTAGTCCACCGTACAGACCCAAAGACATCCCCTGGCTTGGGCTCCGGTTTGTTACAGGTTTTCATCCTCCTCACATGCTAAGTAAATGCTCCTTGTAGCATCATACCAAGTTAGGGTAGCAGGCTCTGGTTGGATTTCCAGCCTCAGCAAAGTCCATCCTTCCCCCTGCTACCTAGTTAGGCTCTGTATCCTTCTTATGGGTCCTCCTTGGGACCTTAGATGGGACTGCCTCATTATACTGGAAAGAGTCCAGTAACACCAAATATCAAATGAGACTTTCCAAACTTTCTTTTCAAGAGTCTCCTTATCCCCTGTGACAATGTGTTTACCTCTCTGCAATGGACAGTTCTGCGTAGCAGGGAATATTGGGAGACATCTTTGTTGGGCCACACAGGATATATTACCTCTTTCTTGGAAGGAACTGGTGCTCATGGGCCTCATCTTTACATAACTCCAAAAACACTTGCCCTGTCCATCCCTGGCAGATGAGAGGCCAGCACCTGCCAGGACCCAGGGTCACAGGAATGATTAAGTAATGTAGTGAAACTGCCTTCTAAACTAAAGCACTCTATATAAAGGCAAGCCATTATGACTATTATTAAATAGGCAGGATGATTTATACACTTCGCATAAGCGAGGCTAGTGCTCATCAACTACACATGATAGCCAGAAAGCTGTCTGAAATAAAATGTTTTCTAGTGCCTCAAAGTATGCTGGGCCAGTAGGCTCTTTTCCTTAATATGGAATCGTGTTTCTTCTTTTTCTCCCATTCTCTATTTTCCTCTGTCATCCATTTTTACATTAGTTTCTCTTGCTTAAACTTCATAAGCCTCCAACCAGTATGAGGTGAGCGGGTCCAATCAACAGATCAAACTTGAGCATGGCAGGGGGGCGGAGAAGAGGCTGCAAGCACATGCTTCTAGAAGCAAAGAGGGAATAATAATCATAATAATAATAGGATTAAATCTTGTTAACAACCCTATGAGGAAGGTACTATTCCTCATAGGAGAATGAGAGACAGAGAGCATGAGAGGGAGGAGGGTCAGAGGGAGAATAATAATATTATTATTATTAATTATTAAATATATTATAAATATATTATTATGATTATTATATTAATAACTTACAATTAATAACTTAATAATTAATTAATAACTTACAATAATAGTAACTTACAATAATACTTACAATAACTTACAATAATAGTACTAATAACTTGCAGGCGCATCTCTACTCTCTATCTCATTTAATCCTCAAAACAACCCTGATGACTTTCTTTTTCTATCTGAGGAGAATGAGACGGTGGTAGTGAGAGTTTCAGGGACAGGCCCAAGCCACAGATCTCTTGAGTGGCATGAGAGAGAGGCTGACCTCATCATCTGTGTGGTTTTCTGTTCTAGCACATCATTTAGCTTCTGGAAAGGGAATGGCCCCACTTAAAAAAAAAAAATCGCAGAGCTTTGAGAAATGTTGGCACCAGAATAACTGGGGAGAGACTCCAGGAAGGAGAGCATATTGCCTACCTGAAGGCAGGAAGTTAGACAAGGTCATTTCCAACTACAGGGAAAATGACGAGTCCCCCTCAGGATATTCTGTAAAGTTCTCTGTCTTCTCAGGCATTTGTGTCCTTTTAGAACCTTTCTATCATTATCGACCATTATCTTGGATTTTTAGTTGTCTATTCCCTGAGCCTTTATATAAGCATTACTCTTTTTTTAAATCTAATTTTATTTTTTTATTTTATTTTATTTTATTTTTTTAAAGATTTTATTTATTTATTTGAGACAGAGAGCATGAGAGGGAGGAGGGTCAGAGGGAGAAGCAGACTCCCTGCCGAGCAGGGAGCCCGATGCGGGACTCGATCCCGGGACTCCAGGATCATGACCTGAGCCGAAGACAGTCGCCTAACCAACTGAGCCACCCAGGCGCCCTAAATCTAATTTTATTATGTTATGTTAGTCACCATACATTACATCTTTAGTTTTTGATGTATTGATCCAGGATTCATTGTTTTCTATAACACCCAGTGCTCTATGCAGTACATGTCCTCCTTAATACCCATCACCAGGCTAACCCGTCCCCCCACCCCCCTCCCCTGTATGTAGAACCCTCAGTTTGTTTCTCAGAGTCCATAGTCTCTCATGGTTCGGCTCCCCCTCCGATTCCCCCCCTTCATTTTTCCCTTCCTTCTCCTAATATCCTCCATGCATTACTTTTACCTGCACTTCTTGCAATTTCCATTTGCTGAATAGATGGATGGATTTGCTTTTTCCTAAATACTTACCTACCTCTTTATCTACCACCACCAGCACCACCATTACAACCCCTGTGCCTGTTGACTGACTACCTGCTATGTGCCCGACTTTGGGCCACATGTTAAACATTACTTCCATAATTCCTTTCAACCACCCTGACAGTTCGGTATTGTTATTCCCATTTTATGGATGAGGAGACTGAGGCCCAACAAGGTGAAATAACTTGCCTGAGGTGGAGCCAGAATTTGGGTAGCCGGGTCGCTCTGACTCCAGAGAACATCACAGCATCTGTGGCTTCCCAGGAGCTACCCGTTGGCCAGGTAGCCAACATCACCTGTTTCCACCCTTGTAACAGTATTGTAAAGTTAGTATTATTCCATTTTACTGCGGAGAATAAGAAAGCTTAGAGACGTCAGGTGAGTTCACCAGAGGCACACGGCCAATAAATGCTCTCAAACCTTGTGTCAGATGCCCCCCCGCTCCTTCCTTTCTGCTCTCTGCTTTGTGAATGTAGCCGTGAGTGGATGGGGCACCTTCCTTCCTCCCTCTTTTTCACTATACTATGCTTCTTTTATTCTCCTCCTTGGAAAAGAAAAAGGAAGAAGAAGATATGAGTTTCCTTTTCAAATTAAAAATCTAAAACGTGCTGCATGAAAAGGGCGTGGGGGTGGGCCCCAGAAGAACACAAGTAAAACAGAGCCAGTCCACAATAACCTTCTACCCAGAGGTTACTGCTTTCCTTCCTTCCTTTTTTTTTTTTTTCCCCTTCCGCTTCTGCCCTTGCCTTTGCGTCCTCTGAGCCAAGAGTCACATTCCTTCTCTACCTCTTCCAGCACAAACTCCCTTTGGGGGTCCGACTTTCCCCGCCACAGCACTTGGCATAACGTGCAACACACACATTTGCAAAACTAATCAAGTGTGGAAGGGACAGGGAGTCCCAGCACAGCTCAGAAAGGCGGCGGCCACCACAGCAGCAGAGTCCCTTCCTGACCGCCCCCCCAAGGTGGGGGTGAGCTGGCGATCGCCTCTGACTGAGCCCCAGCTGCCTCTCGCCGGGGCTGTGAAGCAACAGAGGCCCTAGCAACGGAAAATGCCATCGGACACTCCAGGCTGTGGCGTGTGCAGGGCGGCCTCTGGGAGGCTTTCGTTCTAAGCCAAAGTTCAGCTGAAGGGCAGTAGTCAAGCCAGCAAGTCATGTGGCTCTCATGTTGGTTAGTGTGTCACTTTGAACAGCGCTTATCTGATATTATTATGACTAACCCAGTGCTGACAGCATGGGACAGATTATAGGGGCCATGTGACAATTATTTAAGGCATCACTGGGGGCACTGGGCTACTTCTGTTAACCCATTCTTTCCAGGATCGCTTTCCCACAAGAGTGGATGCCCCTGGGAGTCTTGGGGAGGGAAGGGGAGGGCAAAGAAGCAAAAAAAGTCCATTGGACCTCAAAGGGCTTGGTGGTTCCCATTTGGATGGCGTCTCAGCAACAGTGTATTTTTGTCCTCAGAACTTGAGTGGTAATATGCTCTTTGGGCTTCCAAAAAAAAAAAAAAAAAAAAATCAATGATGATGGTTGTTCATATTTCAGAACCTTTCTTTTCTTACACCTTGTACTGATAAAATCCTATGCCTTTGTTGTTGTTGTTCTAAGGTTGATCTTTAAGATATTAGAGAACTGCGCCGAGGTCCTAGCTAAGGAAATAGCCCTTCAACATTGTACCTAAATGTCAACAGTGAGAAGGGGTTACTCACCACAAGATGATTGGCGTCTTGGATGGTGCAAGGCAAACATAAGAAATGCTCTTATTTATTATGTACATGCTGCCCTGGGTGTATGCGGAACGGCACGGTACTGGGCAACTGCACAAGGCCTGCCGCCCCAAAAATCGAATCCAGAGCCACTCATGTGGTGGAGAGGGATTTTGTCCTGCTTGAGGCCATGTGAAACAGCACAAATGATCTTTATGTTTGAATGAAAAAGGAATTTCAAACCCTGTTTGGGGACTTAAAAGTAAAGAAAACAGAGTGTTTAGATCAGAATTCAAATGACATCATTTAAAAGATGTCCCGGGGGCTAAAATCGAATTATGTTCAGTGGGGGACCCTGGAGGACACACAGTGGGGTCTGCAAACCTACAGGAGGTGTTGGACAGCAGCCAGGTTTTGAGGATTTCCTTGGCGAGTTCATGCCCTGTTAACATTCAGCTGTAACATAGAATAATAATAGTACCTTCCTCATAGGGTTGTTAACAAGATTTAATGAGAAGAGGCTTAGAAAGGCTTAGCCTGGGGCATGAGTGCTCAGTGGAAGGTGGCAGGTGTTATTCTAGTTATTATTATTTTTTGCATGCTCAGTAGCAGAAGGCAGAACACTTTGAACACAGACTTGAAATATGGACTTCCCGCTGAGGGTGAGACCACTCCCAACCTCCCTGGCCCCGATCCCCCACCCCCACGACGAGTGCCATACTTCCTCCTCTCAGTAAAGCGTCTGCTATTGCTTATGTCCCTGTTCATGTTTTGTTACTGCTGAGAGACCAGGACCACTTCCTGAAAAATGAGAGAGTGAGTGGGACAAGCGCTGGAAGCAGCATCAGCCTGACCCCACTTGCCCGAGCAATTCAGCTCTGCCCCCAAACTCGCATATGCTGCTCCAGCCTTCCCAAGGCCTGTGGGTATCTAGGCCTACATCCTTAGCTGGAGGCTGTTATGATGTGAACACATCTTTGGGGGTTTCATTCTTCCATGGCAAGCAACTTACCCGTTTTCCTTCCTCGGCATAGAGCGCACTCTGTCTCATTTTCTCTACCACAGCGCTTTTGCACCCTTTATTGATTGGTGTTCTGTGTACTTCCCCAGCTGGCCTAACATTTCATCCAGCTTTGGTGAGCCCTTGATTCATTTATTGAACAATACTTATTGAGGGCCTGTTTTGTGCTGGATACATTTCTAGAGCTTGGAGATATGGGAGAAAAAGAGCCTAGAAGCCCAGAATAATTTTGCTGCTTCCATTCTTCCACCAGAAATTGTGGATTTTCCCTCTAAGGATTCTACCCAATGGCAGTTTTCCAAGGATGATGACCCTTGGGAGGGGGAAACCTCAAACCCTGAGAATAGGCCAGACCCTTTTACCCCCAATACTTTGATTCTGATGGATCAGATCAGACTTGATATTCTGCTGATATTATGGCAGCATCAGTTGTCAAAATACTGAAATGCTTGTGGGTGAAATACTGCTGGAGCCTTCTGAGTGCCCACGCCCCTGGCACCATGGCTTCTGCTCTTAGAACCCCTTGGCTGCCTCATGATCCAGGAACCAAGGTATTCATTGTTACAGCAGGGGCCTCCAGGATGCATTCTGATTGGTTGTTGCCCATTTCCCTATTGGCTGTTACAATGACAAATGCTTTTGAGTTGTCGCACATTTCTGTCCCATGATGTGGAGGTCAATCACTGTGAGCTGAATTTTGATGGAAGGCGGCATAGTACACACTTGAAGAACCTGGGTTGCATCAAGATTCCATCCCTCCTGATTCATGTGGCTTTCAATGAACTATTCCAAATGCTTTAGTTTCCCTTTGGGTGGATGGGAAGAGTAGTATACCCAGACCCCAGTCTGCCTAAGGCTACTGCAAGGATAAATTAATTCAGACATCTGAAGAACCTATAGCAGTGTTTCAACCTGGTAAGTGCTCAGCAAGGACTATTATTTAGTATTGTTGTTATTAGAAATCTTGCAAAACTCATGCTCAAATTTGATTAATTTTAAGAAAAGGTGAAACAGCTCCAATTGCCCTCTTCCCTAACTGCAGCACAGAGCAAAACCAAGGAAGAAGCCATAAAACTTTTCATGATGACATGAAGTAAATATATGTGAGGTCGTTATTTTATGGGCAGGATACAATGATAGTGTCTTTAAGATATCTATGTGTAGGATGTAGGTGTCTAAGTGTTTTGGTGAGAGAGAATGGGTATTCAAGAATTGCTTCTTGTTGTGTGAATGGTAGATACAGAGGTGAATAACAGAGAGCCCCAGCATCAATGAGCTCATTGTCTATTGGGGAAACAGGTGTATAAACCAGTGATTAGAATGTGCTGGGTGCAGTAGCAGACAAGTACACTAGGCACTTGGGGAGTCTTGAGCAGAAGGACCTAACTTATCCTCAAGGGGTCAGCCAGACCTCTTGGAAGAGCTGCCATCTTAGCTGATTCTTACAGGATGAAGAGGTGTCAGATAAGGAAAGAAGACCCAGAAGGAGATTTCAGGGAGAGCTTGAGCAAAAGCATGAGAGAAGGTGCTCTTTTGGAAGCTGGAAGCAGGGGGTGATAAGAAGTCGGGCTGGGGTTATGAGCAGGGGCCAGTCAGAGAAGACTTCCCTGCCATGTTGAAGACTTCCCTGCCATGTTGAAGACCTCCCGCCATCATTCAGTGTGGAGGCACTGAATGATGCACATACAAGTAGAATATGGCCAGACTTGTAGTTTGGAGATAGCCCTGGGGTGAGGTTGATGAGGACCTGATGCAGGGCATTGAGAGTGGAATGGAAAAGAAAAAAACAGATTTAAGCATTATGAGGGATGAGAAGTGAGCTTCCTATTTTTGGCTGAATGAAACTTGTGCTACTTTCCCAATGATACAAAAAACAGACACAGAGGAGCATCTGGATTGGAAGGGGAGGGTCAGGTCCGTTTTGTGAACTTTGACTTTCCCTAGAACTGCAGGATGTTGGTGGTCGGCAGCCAGCTGATGCAGAGACTGGGAGGGGGCATCGGGGCTGGAGACACGGAGACCAGAATCATTACTGCAGTGAAGATAGTGAACGCCTTGAGACATGGTGACGTCATCCAAGGAAGAGTGAGAAGCACAAGCAGTGTGAGCTGAGAACAGAATCACAGGGAGCACTGACACCGAGAGGAGGCAACCCTGAGAAATAGCATTTAGAGAGGCACGGAAACCGGAAAATGCAATAGGACCAAGATAAAATTTAGGAGGGTAGGTAGACATACAATCATGCACAACTAATACTACTCTCTTACAATACTTCTCTCATCCCATTCTGTGGTAACACTTTAGGTTTGAAATTTTATGGGAACTGTCTTGACTGCCTTGCTTGGAGATTTATTGTTTTTTTTGTTTTTGTTTTTGTCTTTTTGGGTGTTTTTTTTTGAGTTTTTTTTTTTTTCCTTTTTGTTTCCTTGTTTTGGTTTGGTTTGGTTTCGTTTCGTTTTAGTATTTTCCTTAAATATTATTTTTTATTCCAGGTAACTATTAAGCACTAATAGTTGCTTAAGATGCTAAAAGATGATTTTTTCTTCTTTTTGCCTGTAGACTAACACCTAAAGTGGGACATAAAAATGATCCTGCTATATCCCCTCCTGCCTCCCCTCTTCCAATGACAACTACCTCATAAAACCTTCCGTTTGAGTCCTGGACTGAGTTTAGGTCAGTTCTTCTTTTTAACTGAATCTATTCCATTTTCTCTCATCATCCTCAAAATATATTCCCTTCACTGCTTCTCACATCCTTTTATGAAATGTTTGTCCTAAATCTCTTTTATTTTGAGTGGCACTTATAAACTAAACTCTAGCACAGAGCAGATGTATTCATTTAATAGTTTGCTTTGATGGCTCCTTTAAGAGGCTTTATAATCTTTATATTTTACCATTGGGTTTGGAGTTTTATGCTCCTTTAACAGGTGTATCACCTTCATCAGATGTTTTCATTTTAAGCTGTTGACTTATAAACACATGGCCTGCGGGGATTGATGTGCAGAAAATTTATTCACTTACAGATTTATTCTCCTATCCATTTTGGTATTTAGTGCAGGGGTATGCAGAGAACCTTAGACTGATTGATAATGACAGTTCATTGTTAAAAAAATGACTCTTTCAATGACCAAAATAATGGTTTCCTCTAGTTGACAATGGGTCAGTGAAAGATCACTTGTATTGAGAGGATTTTTAGAAAAGTTAATTAAAAACAGAATGCACTCCGGCTCCTGTTTAGTTGTCCAGGTTTGCATTTTAGGAAAAAATTGTGCTTACACTTCTCTTCTGAGGACACTTGCAGGTTTGTCTTTTAAACAATTTAATTGTTCACGTAGTTCATACTTTTCAAGACAAAAATGTGTCTTGCTGGAAATTGATGTGCTGTGTTCTGATCTTATGACCATGAACCCATCATGCTTCTATACAAGAGAGGAAAGGGGAGAAAACCATCCTCCTGTTTGCTGTACGAGAAAGAGGAAGGAAGAAGAGAGAGCAGGAGTTTGTGTAACCAAAGGGCTGTGACAGACGGCCACACTCCTTATACTGTCTGATGATATGGATGAGGGAGGAATGCAATGAAAAACCACACAAGGAAGCTGGTCCTCCTGGGCCTGGTGCTGCCTGGAAGTGTGTGTATGTGAAAGGTCAACTGTCCTAGGGCCCTGCGATTGGAGTCTTGTCTAAGAAAAGAAATGGAATAAAAAAACTCTTCCTTTACTTTTTTAAAATCTTGAACATCTACTGTTGGCGTTAACTGGGCAACCCTGTCTCCAAATAGCACTAACAGTCCTTGAGAGTGGAGTAGGGAATCTCAGAGGAGAGGTAGGGCAGCACATTCATCTGTCTACACAGAGGGAGGCTAAGAAGTTTCGGACTGGCCCATGTGGTGTCCAACCTGTTCTGTGGTATTATAAAATGAAGTTGATGGTCACAATCAAATCTCCTGTGACTGATCATCTGCATCATAAAACCACCATAAGTGATTCCACATAGTTTGGTATCATTTCTACCTGTGCCGAGGAGAGGCCAGGACTGAGTCAGCCTGGAAATGAACGACCCTTGCTTCTCAGACTCAGAAACGACATCCCTCCTTAGTGAAGGATGAGATTGTAGGCCAGCCCTGGAATGGGTTGGGGGCCTCTCCAAGAAAACCACCCATGGCTTCAACAGGAGCATGAAGAAGGTGTTGAGGGTAGGGGTCGAGTTAAGAAAAACAAAGTGGGCAAATGATTTCAAGAGTGAACTTTTCTGGATATATCGTATTTCAGGGGAAAGGCAGGAGAAGGTATAATGCCTCTTTCTCAACTCAGAAGGAAAATTTTGTTTCAGTACAAGTGGAGTATTTTGGGAATCTCTTTCTAAATAGATGCAGATCAGTTTATACTCCTTTCCTTTTTATTCTGACAGTCCTTTGATGCAATTCCTGTCTGGTAGTCATCCTTCCCTCCTTCCCTCCGTCCCTCCTTTCTTTCTTTCTTTCTTTCTTTCTTTCTTTCTTTCTTTCTTTCTTTCTTTCTTTCTTTCTTTCTTTCTTTCTTTCTTTCTTTCTTTCTTTCTTTTCTTTCTTCCTTCCTTCCTTCCTTCCTTCCTTCCTTCCTTCCTTTCTTTTTCTTTCTTTCTTTCTTTCTTTCTTTCTTTCTTTCTTTCTTTCTTTCTTTCTTTCTTTCTTTCTTTCTTTCTTTCTTTCTTCCTTCCTTCCTTCCTTCCTTCCTTCCTTCCTTTTCTTTCTTTCTTTCTTTCTTTCTTTCTTTCTTTCTTTCTTTCTTTCTTTCTTTCTTTCTTTCTTTCTTTCTTTCTTTCTTTCTTTCTTTCCTTCCTTTCTTTCTATCAAAAGTATTTGTTGGCATGCATTTTCCCTCCTGGACTGTGAATTCCTTATGAGGAGCATCCCTATCTTACTCACATTTTGTCTGTCACTAGCATCTTACCATTACATAGAATCTTTCTCTTATTAAGTGCTCATTTGTTGAATGAATGAACAAGTGAATACATGAATGAATGAGTGAGCAAGTGAAGGAGTTACGACAGGAACAGATGATAGAATAGGATTGTTTCTAAGTGGGTGAGTCCAGTGTTCTGCTGGCCTGTGTACGACTTAAGGCTCTTGGCTTAATTCCATACTTTAGTCTGCCCATCTATCCAGTGTCTCCAGAAATACTTCTCTCACACTCAAAACTATGGTGAGACATTCTGTTGTTAGAGGCAAGGAGCCTTGATATCCCTCGGCCAAAAAACCCCCTCTGTGCTGGTGGTTCTGTTACTTTCGGAAGGAATAACCTGCTGTTGTACGGCACCAGAGGAATTAATAACAGCCAACAAAAATGAAAACCAACAGCTCCTGGGGAAAAGTCAAGAAGTAGAAAACACAATAGTTAGCTGATAAAATGTCTGCTTCGGTTTCGGCCAACTTCCTTGAACCTTGCCCTCTTGCAGTGGCCCCCAGTTGAAGTGGCAAAGAGGTGTCAGTGATAAATCACCCTGCCAGGAAACAGCACAAACTTTAGCAAATTACATGTGGAAGCCGGAGTGGGTACAATAATGGTGCAGAAGGGGTGAGCCAGTGGGCCTCTGGTGGGGTTGAATATTTATCCCTCCTTAGCCATGGGATGCCTTCTGTTCATTCATAGGTGGAAAATGAGTTGGGTGTTTTTCATTGAAGCATTCTGTTGTTCCTGTCAGGAGTAAACCAAGCAAACACACAGAGCTACATTGCTGGCAGAAGCCTCCACCTCGGACCCGGAGAGTTCGTGCCTTACCATGAGCTACAGAAATAAACTGCTTTTACTCTTGGTTTGTTTTCAACATTCATGACAAAACAAAGAAAAGTGAACCAACTGAACTAATAAAGCTAATCCTCTTAAAACATGACAGAGTTAAAAAAAAAAAAAAATGAAGCTTACCTATTGTGTGAACACGTCTTCTCCCTCGCTGTTCCTGGAGGAGAGAGAGCAAGAAAGCCCCTCAATCCCTATAGAAATTCAGCCCACACATGGATGTGTACCTGCATATCTTGGCAAGAAAGTGAAGTTGTCTTAGAGATGTTCCTTTCTGGATGTGATGGGATGTTGAGGACTCCCCGTCTTCTGTTGGATACCAAAGCTAAGCAATATACTTTGCTTTGGCTGGAATCAATTTCTTTTTGAGTGCCAGACACCCAGTCCTTCAGGGCCCATTTCTGAACATGCCTAACATTTTTCCCTTGCACCGAAGGATCTTTGGTGTTTGCGAATCATTTTCCCGATCAGACTGCAGATTCAGCTCTGGTTATCTGGGCATCCTTCCTTGCTCTGCCCACCTTCTAGCATGGTAGGAACATTTCATCCACACTGAGGATATTCAATATTGGTGGAAGGAATGGATGCTATTACTGCCCGTTGATGGGTAACGAGGAAGGCTCAAACATGGAGAAAGTGTTCTCTAACATTACTAGCACTACGTTATAATTTGGGGGCCAGTAGAGACCTCCTCTTTCGGTGAATGCCCTATTTTTCTTATAGCCACAGACCTCTTACTCTTTTTCCTTTCAGGTGGACCTTCCTTTTGAAAGCGGAGTCCAAATAACTTTTCCTCCCAACTAATCCAGGAAATTTGCACCAGTATAATTTCACTTGAATTCCATAGTCACCGTGTGCCTTTTACCAAAAATTCCAGAAGAGCCCCACACAAAGTGTGCTTATCTTGTTAACCCCTCCCCAGCCACCTGCCTGCGCTCAATGGGATCTGAGTACTTTTGGACGGTTCTGGGGTCGCCAGTGAAATAAATGTCCAACAAAATGGTGTTCAGTGTGCCCGGGGGGCTTTCCACCAGAAGCTGCCTGGCACCCCGGAGTCTGCCTGTCGCTCCGCGCATTTGTTAACGTAAGGGCAGCCAACTCAAATCCCACGCCTGGCCTGGTTCAGGCTGAGTCCTGGAGAAGCCAGGGGAAGCATAGCTTTAAATTACAAGGTGTTTCACTCACGTGTGCTTCTCTGTGTGGCGACTTCCTCAGAAGTTAAAGAATCCCTCCTCATTCAATTCAATTCCTTACCCTCTGCACCACCCCGACATTCACACACACACACACACACACACACACACACACACACACAGTGTTGGTTATCTGAGGACAAGAGTGGGTTGTTTACTTTTTTCCCAGAGTACAAAGTCTTGAAGAGTTTAATTGTGAATGTAATCTGAAGAATCAAAGTCAGCCCCATTCCTCAGAAGAATGTGACAGTGGGAGAGAGAGGAATTGTCCCTTTGCCCGGTGCTCAAAGTGGTGTATCCCACTCTTTTCTCTTTGAGACGGGTGGTAGGAAGGGGGTGGGTGGGTGATGTCGGGAACTCAATTGTCCTTTTTATAGAAGAACCCCCAGTCCTCTGGGCTATGCCCTCCTGGCTCCTTGCTGTTTACTTGATGGGCAAGCCCAAGCTGGGTGGTGTGGCTGGTCTATCCTCAGCGGAGACTGAGTTCCGGCTCTGGCTGGGGCAGGCTCCCCATCACTGGAACTGGTTTGAAGAAAGGGAAGAATCTCTTTGTTTTTTTCCAAACAGGAACCTGAACCTGGCCTGCCTCTGGTCATTTCAATAGCGGGACAAGCAGGGAACGGGGATTCTAGGAGCTGAGTGATGACACTGTAGGATGGGGGAGACCACATAAAAGAAATCCAGCAAAATTTGACCCAATTTCCCTTTGCTGAGGTCAGCAAGGGTTGGGATTGGGCAGTTAGGAGGAGGAGAGTTGATATGGGAAGACAAAAAGACAAGAGGAATATTTTCAGCATTCTTCCTAGACAAGTTTAGGGTTTCAGGACCGAGGAAGCTTCGGTTTATCCACAGATTACTTAAACCAAAGGGTTATGATATTTACGATGGAGTCAAATTAGCTAGGGACAAGAGGCTTTGCTTGTCCGCCTCATGGGTCCCATTTCCTTCAATGTACTGCCAAGCTGCTGACCAGGTAATGTTTCCTGCACTTGAATAGTTTAGTGCTAAGGGATGACAAATGGAAGGCTTGACGACAATACCGTATAAACAAACTACTACCATTATGAAAACTAATGGAGACACTGCCCTTGGCTCCATTTTTTTTTTAAGCTTTAGATGGATCAAGTCAGAGTAGCCAGAGGCTCCTCTCTAGGTAAAAGAGCTGGTAGATCATGGAGTGAGTTCATCACCGGCCACCACAGAATAATACAGCCCCACCGATAGAAGCTTCTCTGCGCTTGATGTTAACGTATGCCATTATATTTACGATGCTCCTTTGACCATTTTACGTTTTATCTTTTAAAATCAATAGATGGTTTTTCACAGATTGTGATGGGATTTCTTTATGCATATCACTCTTCTGGCTGAGTTAAAAATTATAGTCTCTCAAATGATTTCATTTATATTTGATCTTATGTGGAACCCAAGGGTCGAACAGAGCAAGTCAGACTTTTGGATCTTCGCTCTTTTCTTAACCTCTCACCCACCACTAGTGATTCTTGCTTTCCCATTCTCGTTGTCTTGCTGAATATGTTGGCTTCTGTGATATCCTCTTAGCAGGGTCTCTTATTAGCAAGAACCTTGCAGTGCTGCCTTGATTCTTCCAATTTGACCCACGTTTCAGGTACTTTTTCTTTGTCCTCCCTTTATTCTCTATCTGTGTGCTCTGCAAAGCTACTTTATCAGCGCATGAAAAGGGAGAACATTCTGTCAATAACAATATTTTATCTAGGGCTCCTGACCAATTAATGTAAGGGCCATCACTCAAATCCTATTTTCTATTAGTAAGAGGGTGGACTTTTTTCAGGGCTGAAGCAAGAGGAGAGAATCACCATTCATTTATTGGGAACTTAGAAGCAAGAGGGAGTGAAAGCCGAACTGCCAGCCTCTCAAGAGGATTCACAATTCACTTCTTTTTTGAAGAAGAAAAACTCTTGTTTTCACTAGATGAAAAGAGAGATTTCAAACTGGCAACGTCCTCCCCGAATCCCAGGCTCTTCTAAGATATGTAGACTCATCGAACGCGAGGTTGATTTGGGACCTTTGAGATTTTCCATTGCTACCTCTTTATTTTCAAGATGGAGAAACTGAGGCCCAAAAGAGTGAAATAAGTTAATCCACAGTCATGCATGGAGATAAGTGAAGAACTAGTGCATGAAGTCAGGTTTTCAGGGCTCTGAGACGGATTCTTTTCTCATGCAATCATATGAAAAGTTATTTGTTGAGTATTTGTGATAGAGCCAGGCGTGTGCTTGGTGCTGTAGAGGCTAAAAAGGGTGAGGATAAAAGGTGGCTGCCGTCAAGGAGCTTTATGATTTTGCTTTTAAAAGCAAGACATATCCAAATGCAGAAATTGGAGAAGGGGGAAGCTGGGAGTATAATCAAGTGCGAGATGGTGCAGTGTGGGTGGGGGCAATGCTCATTTTTGTCTGTGTTGGGTCATGGTTTATAAAACAGATGGGTCCTCAGATAACTCACAAAGAACCAGTGGAACAGAGTTATTCAGAAAGAATAGCACAGGACAGAGGAGCGGGGTCAGTATGAAATATACGGAATAGGAATGGCAAATCCTTGACACGCAGGCCACTTGCCCTCCTCTCTGTTTATGGCAGACGTCACTCATTGGTTGCAGAACTTTTCCCAGGATCCAGACATAATTGAGTATTTTTTTTTTAACAATGAAATCCTGGGAGCTATTTTGAAGTAGTTAGAACAGACAGAAGACAATGAAATCTGTTTGCTTACCCCCCTGTCCAACTAAAAAGCTATTTCTGGTGAGAGTGATGAGTTACTCTTTTAATATTGGGAGATACAAATATAGAAGCCCAACCTTTGATAGTCCTGAGTAATATTTGTCATAGTGATCCCCTGTTAAGAGATCTGAAATGCTAATGTCTAATCTATTTGAATTTAAATTATTATTTTTTTGTCACGTTGGACCTCTCTCAGTCAGTCCTTACTGCAGTGCCTGGTACATTTTGGGCATGCAGTAAATATTTGTTGAATGAGTGAAACTTGCAGAGAGGTTAATTGTAGTCTTGAAGAGGTCAAAGGCCAGAGTTTTATAAGCTGAATCCATCCAACTCATGCTGGGACCTGAGCCAGGAAGAAGTATATCTGTAATATATCTCAATGTACAAACCACCTTCTTCTGTAAAATTAGTATCAGCAGGGCCCTCTGTTTCCTGCCATGCCCATTTGCTCTAAGTCACAACATTAATAGAGAAAAAATTTATTATAAAAAAAATGAGTAGCAATTCAAAATTACTTGTTTTCAGGCATTTGGATGCCCTACCCAGCTACGTCCCACCAGAAGTAATATGGAAGGTTTTATTTTCGGAGAATATGTTGGCACTTTTATTTTAATTTCAGTTATTAATCAATGAGAAAGTAAAATTCATATGAGATCAAGAACTTCAGATATTTTTTTAAACCGCTTACCCACACGTGAACATTTATTAAGCATCTACTCTTATATGGCATTTAATTAGAGAAAGAGGCTATGAAGAAGGATAGGACTTTGTTCGTAATCTTTTTTTTTTTTTTTTTTTAAAGATTTTATTTATTTATTTGAGAGAGAGAGAATGAGAGAGAACACATGAGAGGGGATAGGGTCAGAGGGCAAAGCAGACTCCCTGCCGAGCAGGGAGCCCGATGCGGGACTCGATCCAGGGACTCCAGGATCATGACCTGAGCCGAAGGCAGTCGCTTAACCAACTGAGCCACCCAGGCGCCCCTTTGTTCGTAATCTTGAGGAACTCTGAATCTAGGAAGAGCAAGGATGGGAATGAATTTAGCTGCACGACTGCCAAGTACAATGTGTGTATCTCATGTGGTAGGCCACCCAGTAAGTACTCAGTGTGGCGATCTCATTTTTTTTTTTTTTTTTCATGCTTTATATCTTCAACATGGGGTTAGCAAACACATTTCATCTCTCTGGCCTCTTCTGACTGTTTCATAATGGTTACTTGGGGGTTCATTGTCAAAAAAGATTCTGAGGCCATGGGCGGGTTCTGAAAGGGACAGTAAGCGCTATCAGTCTATGAGCCAAGGGGAGGGAGCTGGTGCTCTGTGCTGGGAAGAGGTACACCGTTTTTTGTGCTGAGAATATTCCCAAGGGAATATTCCCCAACACCTTCCCCCAGTTCTGACTTAGTAGTTCATGTTTTTCCTTTCAGATATGGCATCCTAAATGTCATGCTTCTTGAGTGATGGTGTGAGTACAATTAGATTGAGGCATCATGCCCAGGGAGTTAAAGAAATAGTGAAGGAAGACCTTTCAGGAGTTTAATGGTGATGTCTAGATATTTATTTTAAAAATAATGGTGATGATAGCTAACATTTGTATATTACTTTGTAGTTTACAAAGCACTTTCACAAATTGGAAACAACCTAACTGTCTGTGGATGGAGTATTGGCTAAATAAATCAAGGCACTTGCATACAATGGAATAGTAGGCAGCTATTATATAGAATGATGTAGATCTTTATTTGCTGATATCAGATAACACCCATGATAAGTTTTTAAAAAGCAGGTTTCAGAGCAGTATATTATATGTGTCTAGCTCTGTTTAAAAATATATTTTCACAAACACATACATATCCTCATGTGGATCTGGCATAGCAAGAAATCTGGGAATTTACACAAGAAAAGGCTAGTCGTGGTTGTCACTGTTTACTGGGATATAGGGGATTCTTACTTTTTATTTTCCGTCTTTCTGCATTTTCTGAAAACTTATGGTGAACATACACTACTTTCATGAAAGTAAAAAATAAGTCATCCACTAAAAACATATTAAGATTGCTTGATCTGGGCGCCTGGGTGGCTCAGATGGTTAAGTATCTGCCTTCAGCTCAGGTCATGATCCCAGGGTCCTGGGATCGAGTCCTGCATCGGGCTCCCTACTGGGCGGGGAGCCTGCTTCTCCCTCTGCCTCTCTCTCTCTCTCTGACTCTCATGAATAAAACATTAAAAAAAAGAAGATTGCTTGATCCTTATGACTACAACAAGGGGAGTTGTTATTTATGTTTTACAATGGAGGCGCACAAGTTCAAATTAACCAGTACTTAGTTTTACTACGTGCCAGGCAATGTTCTGATTGATTTTCATAGATAAAGTCATTTAATTCTCACCGTGATCCTTTAAGGTAGGTTCTGTCATTATCTCCATTTTACAGATGAAGAAACTGAGACACAGAGAGGCTGAGGACATTGTCAAAGGTCACACAGCTTATGAGTGTACAGAGGCAGGATTTAAAACCAGCTTGCCCTTGGGACGCCTGGGTGGCTCAGTCGGTTGAGCATCTGCCTTCGGCTCAGGTCATGATCCCAGGGTGCTGGGATCGAGTCCTGCATCGGTGAATGTGTAGTGTAGCAGATTTTGTGCCCTGTCCCTACACATTTGCATGTGCCTTTTATTTTATGCTTATTATGGATTGTTAGGCCATTAACGGCCCACTCCAGCATAGCCTCATAGCCTAGTGTAACATCCCCTAGTGTTTAGGGGACTTCATGATAAAGTTCTACTGGAATTCACTATTGAAAATAAAATCACTCTTAAACATTATTTATTTATTTATATATTTATTTATTTGACAGAGAGAGAGAGAGCACAAGGAGGCAGAGAGGCAGGCAGAGGGAGAGGGAGAAGCAGACTCCCCGCTGATCAAGGAGCCCGATGCGGGACTTGATCCCAGGACCCTGGAATCATGACCTGAACCAAAGGCAGTTGTTTAACAAACTGAGCCACCCAGGCACCCAGAAAATAAAATCACTCTTGATCGCATTTATATAGCTCAGAAAATGGACACTTACCCTTTTCTGGAAGGGATTATTTCATTCATTCATGCATTCATTTCTTAAGTGAATCTTTATTAAGGTGAACTCTGTGCCAAGCACAGATAGAATAGTGAACAACAGCAAAACAAAGAATCCTGTCCGCATGAGCCTTATATATATTTTTTTCTTCTTCTTCTTTTTTTTTTTTTTTTGAGATATAGTTGACACACAATGTCCCCTTAGTTTCAGGGGTACAGTACAGTAATTCCACAGGTCTATATGTTATGCTGTGCTCACCCCAAGTGTAGCTACACTCTGATACCATACAACACTATTACAATACCATTGACTCTATTCTCTATGCTGTGCCCTTTAATTCCCATGACATTCATTCCTTGCCCGGAAGCCTGCATCGCCCTCTCCCCTTCACCCATTTTGCCCATCCCCCACCTCCTCTCCTCTGGCAGCCATCCCTTTGTTCTCTGTATTTATGGGTCTGTTTATGAGCCTTAGGTTCTAGTGGAAGGGGACAGAAAATAAGCAAAAGATATAGAATTTAGAAAACTGATCGATGCTATGGAGGAAAATACAGACGGAACACGGGTACTAATGGATGGGTACCAGAAATGGAGGTAGGGTCACAATGGAACTAGAGAGGCCAAGGAAGGCCTGTGTCCTTTTGTTAAATAATGAGTATTTATTTAACCCAACACATTTTGATTTTCGTCAGAACAGCCAGGAAACTCAGAGCTAAATTCAGAAGTGAGTTACAAAAAAAACGTAATTCATTCCAAGTCTACACAAGCATTCCTTTCTTGCTCTTTTTAACCTGATTTGATCTGGTTTCCATTCCTATTGTCTTTTTTCATATGTCTAACTCTGTATGTAATCCAGAACCCCATTTTTGGAAATAGATAGAATACACATTTTAAACATAAAAAAAAAAAAAAAATGAGAGGAGTCCATGAGAAGTACAAAAGAGAATCAACAGCCCATTTTCCTTTAACGGGAGGAATCTCTCCTTTTGACCCATGTTGACTGTTGAATAATCTCATCTCTGATTTGACTGGGGACTCTTTTCTGTCCTTTATTGCTTTCTCCCCCACATGCAGAACGCACATGTGCACACACAAGTACACATTCTCTCTCTTCTAATTTTCACCTCCAAAAAAGTCTAGATTTGTGTTTCCTGGATAGAATGGGCCTCTTTTTCTTTTCTCTAACGTACAAAAATCTTTACTCTTTCGTTGCTGTAAACATTTTCAGGGACTGTGGAACTTCCTAGGACCATGTTGATACTTAGCAGGAATCGTGAATGTTGATGGATGTGGTAGTTCTTCCCAGTAATTAAAACCACCGTTATTTATAAGGTTCCGCTTAGAATTGTTGCAATCTATAGTTGCTGTTAATTGATGACAGATTCATGCTATTTATCAATAATGTATGATATTTATATCAGTGTCTTCTGTTGCTGTGCTCACGGTTTTAAGCATTGAAATCTTTTTTTTTTTTAGAAAGAGAGTGAGCAAGCATTTGCGAGGGGGTAGGATGTATGTGGAGGTGCAGAGAGAATCCCAAGTAGGCGCCCCCATGCCCAGAGCAGAGCTGGACGTGGGGCTCGAACTCGTGACCCTGAGATCATGACCTGAGCGGAAATCAACAGTCGGACGCTTAACTGACTGAGCCACCCAGGTGCCCCAAGCACTGGGGTCTTGAGAACAATGTGTTCTGCTAGTGCTCGTGCCTGCAAGTAATTGGAAACACCGGTGTTGCCTGACGTTCTGGACATCTGTGCTAGCTAGGCTCAGACCATGTGGACCTGCAGCTGTCCGGCCCTTCGTCACAAAAAAGAGTTTTGCTTTCAAATATAATTTTGAAGATCTATCTTTCGTGCATGTTAGCAGTATTTCTTTTTGGTTATTTTCCTTGTAAAAGGAGAGGACATTCTCAACACATTTCTGTTGGTTGTGTTCAAAGTCATATTCTCGAGTTTTCGGGAAGTTTTGGAGATGGCACACTTACTCTATGACAGGGCCTTTGCAAGACTGTGGGAGTCATACAGTCTGAAATTGTGGTTGTTTGTGGGTATGTCTGTCTCTTTGGGGAGATTTAAGGGCAGAGATAATGTGGTGATCAAATTTGTGCCTAACGGCATGCGTTTTAGGTATAGGTGATCAATAAGTCCTCGAACAGTAAATATGTGAATTTGTGCCTATATGATTGTATTCCCCAGTTGTATGAAGAGAAGCAGTAGATAAATGTAAATGGCTTAGACCAATGCCTGAAACATAGTAAGCACTCAATAAAATGTAGCTGTTATTATTATTTATGACACTATCTGAGCAGGCCCAGGGTGTAGCATTGTGCTTGGCATAGAGTTCACCTCCATAAAGATTCATTTTGGGGCGCCTGGGTGGCTCAGTCGGTTGGGCGACTGCCTTCAGCTCAGGTCATGATCCTGGAGACCCGGGATCGAGTCCCGCATCCGGCTCCCTGCTCGGCGGGGAGTCTGCTTCTCCCTCTGACCCTCCCCCCTCTCATGTGCTCTCTGTCTCTCTCATTCTCTTTGTCTCAAATAAATAAATAAAATCTTAAAAAAAAAAAAAGATTCATTTTGGAAATGAATGCGTGCATGGGTGAATGAATGAATCCCTTCAAGAAGAGGTTAGGTGTCCATGCTCTGAGGTTCCCCAGCACCTTCTGCATTCCTTTACTCCAGCATATTCTACTAACATCATTGCCCTTGTTTATTCATCTGCTCACTTACTAGACTGTGCTACTCCAAAGGGAAGACTGTTGTTTTCTTTGTCTCCACGGTCCAAAGCCTGGAACCATCTCTAGAAAGAGGCAGTGCGTGTTCTGTAAGTGGGCAGATATAGAGATGGATGAGTAAATACTTGCCTTCCCCATGATGCTCTATTAGCTCAGAAGTAAAACTGTTTGGGTTGATATTAAGGAACAAGAAACAATTTCCTACTTTTCTCTCCACAGCTGTGAAATTCCAGCATTCATTCACTTTTAACACACGTCTTTTAAGTCGCTTGGTCACCATTTTAGACTGATGAATGACAGTCTGAACAAGTCAATGTTCTTGTCTTCATGGAGCTTATGTTCTAAATGTCTTTAAGCCTCATTTTATTTGCATTTCCTCTCTTTTGAGAGTCCTAAATTTACCTTTGAAATCACATTAAAAATTACATTCCTGGGGTTTTAGACGTTTCGTCAGTTGGTCTACCACTAAAATGAAAGACCTATGTTTTATATGCTTATTTATTACATGGGGGTGGGGTGGGGAAGAAAGAGAAAGAGAGAGAGAACTTTGAAGAAATTGGCCCACGTGATTTTGAGGGCTAACAAGACTGAAATCTGTAGATCTATAGAGTAGGCTAGCTGGCTGGAAACTCAGGCAAGATTTCTAAGTTATCTTATTCTTACATCTTAAGAAATCTGATTCTAAGGCAAGAATCAAGAGGTTCTTGAGGCAGAATCTCTTCTTAGGGCAATGTCGGTTTTTGGTTGTATGAGCTTCAACTGATTGAATGAGGCCCACCCACATCATGAGGGGTTATCTGCTTTACTTAAAGTCAACTGAGGGGCGCCTGGGTGGCTCAGTTGGTTAAGCAGCTGCCTTCGGCTCAGGTCATGATCCCGGGGTCCTGGGATTGAGCCCCACATCGGGCTCCCTGCTCCTCAGGAAGCCTGCTTCTCTCTCTCCCTATGCCTGCCTCTCTGCCTGCCTCTCTGCCTACTTGTGCTCTCTCTCTCTATCTGTCAAATAAAAAAAAAAAAAACTTTAAAGTCAACTGATTGTAGATGTTAGTTACATTTACAAAACAGATCTTTACAGCAACACCTAAATTAGTGTTTGAATGAACAACTGGGGCACCATAGCCTAGCCAAGTTGACACATAAGCAATCAGATGTATTATTTTTAAGATCCTTATGGAGTCCTAATAAGAAGAAAAGGGCACAGTGAGTCCAGTTTTAGAGGTAAGGAAACTAAGGCACAGAGAGCCTTCATACCTTTCCATGTGGCTATGAGCCAAGGTCAGCGTCAGAGTCAAGGGTATGAGGCTCTGCTCTGTACCTTGCTGTCTCTCAGCCTGGCCTAGGAAACCAAAAACACGCTTTTGAAAGCACTGTCTCTTCACCTGGAGTTCTCTCTCTCTTTTTAAAAATACCCAAAGTCATTTTTCCTACCTAAAAAAACTAGTTTCTCCCACTGGGTATCTTTTCAAACTTAATCCTGATGACCTATGTGTGGTTTAGTCTTCCCTTTTGTGATTGGTCAGTTTGTAATTAGTTACGTTTGGGACCGTGAAGTTCCTGAACAGCCTCTAGGATTTCATGTCTTTAAAAATAGGTGCTTTTTAGAAGCTACCAAAATGCATTTTAGTGTATATTCCTTGATGAAATAATTGAGAGTCATCTATCATCATTGGTAGGTACTGTCAACTTTTTGTCCAGTTGGAAAGTTATTAACTAATTATAATTTAATATGTGTTTCTTGGTTAAGTTCATAGTCATTGATTGCAGTTTATCTCCAGTGAACAACAGATATTGGCAGACTGATAGCCCATGAGGAAGATCATCAGGTAACTCTCAGAATTTGGTTTGATTACATTGGGATTCTTTTTGTGTATCATGGCTTCATTCTCGAGATTTTAGGTCATTGCCACAAATCGGGTGAGCTCATATCAGAATTATATGAGTCCATCCATGTCTCTGTGTGAACTCCAGGAGAGGATGTATTGTATTTTATTCATACTTCTGAGTGAGAGCAGTGGAAAAGATCATTATCTCAAGAATCCAAAGATGACAGAGGCAGTTATTTCCACTGAGTGCTCCCCACACTCTGCTAGGCACCCACAGAATGACTTCAAAGAAGGGAAGGTAGGAGAAGGGCTCTGTTCCCATAATGCCTGCTTCTCCATTCCCTGCTCTTGCAGGCAGCCTAGGGTTCTTTGTTCTCTGCATTTCAGTCACTGTGTCCTGCAGTTTCCTCCATTGCTCCAGACTCACAGATTCCATTAAATCTAGTCAACTGTGGGCTCTGTGGGGCCAGAAGCCCCATCCAATTCAACTGTGTTGTTGCAGTGCTTCACTCAACTTTAGTTAGTAAAGATTCAAAACTACATGAGAAGCAGTTTGGTGGAGGGGTTAAGGGTATGTACCCTGAAATCAGGCAGCCGGGTTCAAGTCCACACCTGACCACTTATTATTGGTGTAGCCTCGGGCATGTCGCTTAACTCTCTTTGTGTCTATTTCTCCATCTGAAAACAAGAATACAGAAGATAGCAATAGCGCCTATTTCATGAGACAATATGTATAAAGCATTTAGAATAGTAGTGGGGGGGCACCTTGGTGGTGCAGTGATGGGAATGAGTCCCACATTGGGCTCCATGCAGTTTGCTTGGGATTCTCTCTCTCTCCCTCTCCCTCTGCCCCTCCCCATGGCGCTCTCTCTCTCTAAAATAAATAAATAAATCTTAAAAAAAAAAAAAGAAGAGTAGTGGGTACATGGTGGGCATCATATGTTGGATTGTACTTTTAAAAAAATCACCTACTTCCATTTTAGGGCACCTGGGTGGCTCAGTTGGTTAAGCGACTGCCTTCGGCTCAGGTCATGATCCTGGAGTCCCCGGATCGAGTCCTGCATCGGGCTCCCTGCTCAGCGGGGAGTCTGCTTCTCCCTCTGACCCTCCCCCCTCTCATGCTTTCTCTCTCTCATTCTCTCTCTCAAATAAATAAATAAAATCTTTAAAAAAAAATAAAAATAAAAATAAAAAAATCACCTACTTCCATTTTAAACAATTTTTGATTTTGTATCTGTCATCTTCTAGTGACTTCCTGGAATCCTGTGAGTTAAAGACCCATCTTCAGTAATATCACATAAGTGGCTATATCCCACCATGTAGTTGAAAGCCCAGTCTTGGCTTTCACTACTTTTCATATTCCCTTGTATTTCCCTTAGCAGCTAACACTGGACCTTGTATGATTCATCATTTGGAACGAGTACTTTTTATTTTCTAGTCCCTTAGTATTGAATAAAACTAACATTTACCAAATGTCTACCAGGTGCCAAGCTAGGTATCTGATCCTTACATTTTCCATGGGGATAGTAGTATCATCTCTATTTTATAGAGACCCAGGGAGATTAAGCACCTTAGCCCATTTCAGCAAATCAGGAAGTGTCAGAACCTGGTTCTCCCCCAAGTTTTTCTTATTCCAAAGAGAATGCTGTCTCTCCTTCATTATCCTTTCTCCTTCTGCCTCTTCGGGGCCCAGCAGTTACCCCCAAAGCTAGAAAAATCCACAAGCTCTTTTCCAGCCAAGTATGCTCCTTGTAATACTTTGTTCTGGACCCCAGAACTTTTACTGGAGGTCCCATGAATGGGTGGGCAAGGCCCTAGCAAGCCGCATCTCTGTTTTTCTTTATTTGTGTGTTGGCACCCACGTAGGACTGCCCAATATTACACTGAACTATTAAGTAGCCCCCAGCAAAGCAGAGCACCCATGGAAGGGCACGAAATTTTTTCCTTTGAAAGGCTATTATATTTGATCCTTTAAAGTAAACATTGACGCGCCCATTACAACAAAGACTAGAACTCTGTTGGGCTTCTCTATACATACGTAACTGAATAATGAGTCTAGTTTTTATATTGAATTACACATGGGACAGGGACCTCTCAGTCTTCAGAGGGCCTGGCTGGCATTCTCATTCTAGGCTGTTTATAAGGTTAATTAGATCTATTTTCAAACCTCTAATGATACCCATATTTTCTCCCTCAACACACTTGCTTTTGTTCTGTTCACGTGTGGGCATAGTCACTCTTAGAATATAAGCACTTTCAAGGCAGGAAGATATAAAATCTTAACATAGGTTAAGCAACTGGCATGCTGCTGGCCCATCTTTTGCATCATAGTAGATTCCTATTGATTTACTCGCTCTTAACAGCTGGTTGCTTGTCCTCATATCTTGTGTTCTTTGGAAGTCTTTTAGCCAAGAATTTTAATTTTAATTTTTAGGACCAGCCTTATTTACCTTTACAAGGTAGGAAGACTGTGCGCAGTTGGTATTAGCTAAGCAGAATCCATGCACATGAGAAGGAAGTACATTCCACACCTTTTGACAAGTCTCAAGTTACTGTCTGAGACTATAAATAACAACAGTAGACATGAATTGGAGAGAGAGAGTCTTTGTGGATAATTTTCCAAGCAGTATGGTATTTTCTTTCCAGTGCTGTCAGTTATTGATAATATTTGAAAAGGAATATATGGATTTGGGGAATATATTTCTTTTCTTCTATGTCACCCATTTAATATATTTTAATTTTTTAAAGCTGTAGGCATTTCTAGGGTTATTTTATGATGCAGACATTCAAAGAAAGCTTCAGTGCATATAAATAATCTAGCTTTACCATTTTCCTCGGTTATTTTTTTTTTCTATGTGGGAAATTACTGAATTTCACCTATTTTTGAGTTTTCAAAATTTTGATTTTTAATATTTAGTCCTTGATAGTTTTTACTTTAAACACCTAAAGAGATCTTGAGTTGGAAAGTGGAGACATTGTCTGTCACTGGTCCTTTTAAAGAAAGTTCCCCTTAGTGGCAATTCGCACTACATCTTTACTCAAACTTTTGCCCAAACTTGCAGTGACTAAGCATTGGCAGTGAATCCAAATATCAATTTTTTTTTCCCTTTGCAAAGTTTTCAAGACTTTTCTTTCACACAAATCTTTGATCTTTAAAAATGCCTCCTTACACATTCCACTGAGGCTCCCTCTATGCTCCAAGCAGAGCTGTTGCTTCTTCTCCCCTCTATACATGAGCAAGGCACATGCAGAGAGGGAGGGACGAGCCCTGTTGCCCATGCACATTTGTCACCTAAATCGCAGTGTCCTCTCCGTGGGAGAAAAAGTACAGACGTCTTACAGCATATATTTTATTTAAAAAAATTTGAAGAAAACAGTAGAGGCTGGGAGGACAGAGAAATAGTAGGAGCTGAGAAACGTGAACAATGCAGGAAATGGGCATTTGTGTAGTAACTGCTGCAGATGAGGCCTTCTGCAAGGTCCCCTCACCGGCATCCCTTCAGCTCTTCCTGTTGAAGCCCCGTGATAAGCCAGTGAGGTGGGTATTAACCCCCATTTTCTAAGTGGAAAAACAAAGACTCAAAGATATCAAGTGGCTCAACTGTGGCACTGAGGTTTGGTATAGTCACTGAGGTCTTAGAGCATACTCAGAGCATGTTCATGTTCCTGGTACTCTTAGCTGAGTGCCTAGCCTCCACAGCCAATGTATTTATTCTGTGTCCTTCTGAGTTCTGAATCTGCTTCAGAGTGTTTGTTCCAAGCAGCATAATTTGCATACCTAGAAAAGGATCCTGAATGTGAGTTTGGCTTACTGCTCTTTTGGAAAGTGAGTTTCTTTTTTCAATAGTATTACCTCTGGACCAAAGGCATGCAACTTCCAAACAAACAAACAAACAAACAAAATGAACAAAAAATAATTACAACAACAAAAAACAAACACATGAAGCTATGAAGCTTTTATTCCTACCCAATAATAATCAGCATGGTTTTGATTTTTTTAAGTGCGGTGGATAGGGAGGTCAGAATTAATAATCTCATGGCTACCTCCTCAAATGGTCATAGACCATCCCTGTTTGCTTTGTTCTTCTAGGTTCCAGGAAGTGTGAGGGTATCAGAGGAAGCAGCCTATTCTGGTTTTGTATTCTGGGCCATTTATTTTGGAACCTGCCCTATTGAATGATGGCCCTTCAGTAGGCCAGATGAGCCGGGTACTTTGGACCTTAGTTATAATTGTCTCAAGACCAGAGCCAAAAGGTTCTCAAAGCCTACATTTTTTGGAAATACATTCAGTGAAGTTTATTTATATTTCCAAAATCAGAGGGTTTGGAAAACCACGTATTTTAGTGCCACTTTCCAAAAACTCATACCACGGTGAATTTTGAATACCTCTAACTCATGTGATCTTTTCACATTTGACCACACTTCCAAGCCAAGGCTATAAAATATATATTGGAAGTTGATTCAATTATTGGTGTTAAGAGTCAAGAGCTAAATAGTGTTAAAATCTATTTGTTGAGTTCTGGTCTAGAGTGAGATAAACACAATATATATACTTCATCATATAGACTTGCATGGAACCACGTCTGTAGCATGGAAAACATCTTCGTAAAGTGGTTTGCCATGTGGTCTTAAGATGTTTTAATCTGGCCTTTATTTGCAATTGCCATCTTCAAAAGAAATCTCAATTTCATTTAGGGAAAGAGGTGGCATTATGTAAGGGTTTCTTCTCCTCTGGGAGTGCTCTTCAATGATCTGAATCAGATACCCCAAGTTAACTTTAGAGGTTGGTCTACAAAGAAAGGTGCATTCTTTTAAATGATACACTAGATCACATTCAAAGATACTTGTAGTTTGGCTTCTTTTGACCAGAGGAGGGTGCCACGTATTGGCTGTGTTCCTGTTTGAGTCATGCCTTTTCTTAATTTCCCTGGTTGTTTTGACTAGGATGCATGTGGTGTTTTTACTTTCCATCAGAACGTGAAGCAATGGTTCCCTTCTGATTTGTGGGGAGATTCCTAGATGTCAAAGTCACCTGATGATTGGGCACAAACAAAAATTTTGGAAGTCAGACAAGAGGACCTCCAGGTCCCATGGCTCCCCCAGACCAGCTTTTTGGCTTTGGAAAAGTTAATCTCTCAAGGCTTCAGTGAGCCGATCCCTCGACTCAGCATCATGGGATTACTTGGTCCTACTGGTAGTGCAAGAAGGAAATGAGACATTGTACGTAACTACTTCGCACCGTGGTTGGCACACGGAAATATTCACCAAATGTTGGCTATCATTTCTTTATTGCTCTCATGCTTTATTGCTAGCTCAAGTAGCTCTGAACTGTGATGTTTGAAAGAGGATTAGAGAAGACCCTGTTGTTGAAAGTTGGAGGAGGATGGGGAAAGCAGGAGTACCTTGCCTCATTTCTCATGCTTCAGACTTGTTTATTACAGTGGCAGGTTACCATGGAAACTTTCGGGATTAAGATGGCGTTATTGAGTTAAGCATTCAACGAACACCTCGGGAAAGGAAAGCTATAGCATGTCTGTGCACCGTAAGTAGTTTTCAAGCGAGAGGGTAATTCGGGGGTGAAGAGGGGATGGCACTTACTGACTTGCTCGTCTCCCAGAGTTTCCTGAATTCTCACAGAGCATTGTGACCCTGGGTTGAAACTGTGATCATCACCCTTCTTTTGCCCCTTTGCAGACCATGCCCTAAGTGGTCCAGCAGTTATAAGCCAGAATTTCAAAATGGGAAGCCGCTCTTTACGTGGCAGGGAGTGTGGCTGTTCAAAATAGATTCTGAAGTCGAAAAGAACTCCGAGTGTTTTTTGAGAAGGGCTGACCTCCTTTCATGCCACTTACTGTGAATTAAAACTGTGAGGGAGAACCAGTTTGGGCATGCGGTGCAGCCCAGAGAGCCGAGAGCCGCCAAGGCCAGGGAACAAGATTTGTGTTTCTAAGGAGATACAACAAAAAGGAGAATGCTTTAAGAGCCAGCGGCTGTCAGAGTGTAAAAGTATCTACGTTCAGAAAGGGAAATAGAAGTTGAATTAAGTAATTTTATACACACGTTACCGGGTGCCCTTCTGCTAGTAATTCTTAAATGCAAAAGCAAATAGTTGTGGCCACAGAGGGCTTAGTACATCTCAGCTGATTTTAGTTCTCAGACTCCAACTGGATCTGGTTGGCATTGACCTGTTCTGTGCATGTGATTTTTAAGATGATCTGACTCTTGTCATTTCGTTGGGTTGTATTAGGAACAGGGGACAAAGGGTGACAGAGCCCAGCAGAGGGTTGGGCAGCCACTTGACAATCTATTCGGAATCCACGAGGGGAGGAAAACCTTAGTTGTACCAACTGGGGCAGCAAACTATCTTCGAAGCCAGCTGCAGCCCGTTTGTAAATGCGCGGTCCGTTATTAGTGTAGAATGTCCTGAATGGGTTCTTTGGGTAAAGTCTCATCACAGGACAGAAATCACAGGGAGAGTGCACCAAGGAAAAATTACAGTACAGCTATATTTACTTAGTGCCTCTGCAATAGGGTTTTATTTTCCACAGTTGGAAAGGGAACCACCTGTCTCAACTGCTGATGTCAGAGAGCTCCCTCGAGACACAGGGCTGTTGGAAAGCACATGATACTGTATATATTTGCTCTTACGTCCGTATCTGGCTCAGATCGGGTTTCAGATTTGTACCCTATTGTGGAGTTCATTGAGCAGTGACTCCGAGGTGCCCTCCCACGTCACCATGCCCTTGTGAATTAAAAAGTAGCTCGTGCAAGCCCCTGTCCCAAGTGTTCCCTCAGCTTGCGATGCAAGTATTTGCACTGCAATAAAATGAATGACATGTGTCTCGGGGTTATCAGCTATGGATTCAGATTTGAAAGTGAGTATCAAGAGGCATTATCTCTGCACCTAGAAGTGAATACGCTGCTGGTGTTTGGGCTTTTGTTTTATTTCTAATTATCAGGAATTTAAAAAAAAATATGTGTATATCAGGTTTGGAGGTTTTATGTGTAGATTGCTTAAGAGGCCCAAAAAAAAACAGAGGAAAAGGAAAACAGAATAGCATGTGCTTTTTTTTTTTTTTTTTTTTTTTTTATTTTTATGCTGGTAGCATGTCAATATGGAGAAATTGTTGTAGAGTGAATGAAATGCTTAATGCCTAATTTGGAAAGACTGGATATTATGACTGTGTATTTCAAGGGACCTATTGCATTATTACTATTTTTTTTTTCAAAAAGTTGTACAATCGCTATTCCAGCTCTTTGTGCTGGGGGGAGATAAAACCTTTTAAATGGTGTTCCCTAAGGAAATGTGGGGGGGTCCCTGCACTGCACAACTCCAGGGGGCACTGTTTATGTCACAGTGAGGACTCACGCTTGAACTATCCCACTGACTATATGTCCAATCCCAGAAAATACAAGGCTATCACCATTACTCAAACATTACATAAAAATAGAATTGTTACCAACAATTGCAAAAGGCTTGCTATTAGTGAAGTTGTTCATTATTTTAATAGTGCCATGCATCTCAATTTGAATATCTTTACCAACTTGCAAATTATATGGCTGTTACACAAAATAGGTGGAAAACGGAGTCTCTGAGAGTGTAAATTACATTCTTGGGCCACATCAAATCAATGTCCTATTAGGGATCAGAACCAGGGTTCTTAATCCGCAGCTTTCCCATGATGCACACCTTCAATTAAATTAATATTTGAAATGATGCTCGGTATCTTTTCTCAAATCCTAAAAATAGAGTAAATAGGATGGGCTCAGACCCCTTGGTTCATCTAATCTTTCCCCCAGTGTAGGATTTTCCTCTGAACCATTAAAAGTGTTATAATAGATGATTGATATTAATTAGTTTTCTGTAAAGTACTGCACTCCTTAACATGAACTGAACTAGAAATAAATATATTACCATGAATTAAGATTTTATTAGTTGCGAAGAAGAATTGGATGAAGGCACCTATGTGAAATCCTAAGTACAGGCGTCAAATTGAATTAATGCCAGTACTGCCTGGAGATTAATTTGAGTACTGAATAAGAAATAGTGTACCATACCATAACTGTGTTTACTGAATCATTTTTGGCATCAAAAACTAAAGCTACATTACAGATGCAACAACAGGCTTTTCTCCCTTGGAAGAGGGAGGCGGGTGCATTTTGTAATTAAAGTGGATGTTACCCTCTGAAAAATGCTTTGAGTCGCCAGGAAGAAAACTGTCTTCTTGGGAACATTGCATCCCAGTATATATCTCAGACTTTGCATACTTTCTGTTACTCTGGACTTCTCCGGCATCCTATCTGAATTTTACAATATGATCAGCTCTATTTTCTACCCTCCCCCAGTCCAGAGTACTGGGTAGAACTTACTTTATAAATTTGCATCTCATTATTATGTATATGTTTTGGAAAATTGTGGAAAGTGTTGAAAAGATGGATGGGGTTGCCTCAGGGATGTTCTAGAAGGGATTCCTGATTAGGTAGGGAGGATGGATTATGCAGCATATAACGCAGAGCAGTGCAAGCAGAGTGCTATAAAGCTTCCAGTGATCGCTATTCACAGCCTGTGATGTGACGGGTGCCCCCTAGAGTTGTGCACTGCTGTGGCCCTGCTCTCCTACCTCAGATTCATTGCGAAATTCCCTGATGCTGTAATTCACTAATTTTATTTGCACATATGGTAGCACTTACTTGAAGGAAGGTGCAAAACTTGAGACCAGGACCGTCAAATGGGAAGGTTCTGCACCGTACATATGTAATTTTGAATTTTCTAGTAACCACTTTAAGAAAAAAAGTAAATTTAATTTTAATAATATCTTTCATTTTCCCCAAAACATCCAAAATATCGTATTAACATGTAGTCAATATAAATTATTAATGAGATATTTTCCATTTGATTTTTCATGCTAACACCTTGGAAATGCTATGCATAGTCTACATCTATAGCGCATCTTAATTTTGACTAGATGTATTTCAGGTGCTCAGTAGCCATACGTGGGTGGTGGCTACTGGATTGGGCAGCACAGTTAATTTATATGCCAACTTTTCGGCATTTCATTACACAGAAAAATGACTTGCAAGAAAAAAAAATCCTTACATATCTAAGACAAAACATAATATATCCTTTATGTCATTTTATCAATTTAGATAGTGATTATATGATGGATCACTCGTTTTCGGGAAGAGTATGACTAACACAATTTAGTTGATAGGCCACCGGTGGCAAAATTGACGTGCTATTGAATTATTTTGCTCCTGTGGCTTTGTTTTCCATTCTTCCCCCATAGATACCATCATTTTAAAACACGTTGTGATACTTTTGTGATTCTTCTCACAGTTGCAAACCCCTGGTATCTTGTCAGTTTCCCTGAACCATATGGATGTCTTATTTCTTAACAGAGAGACTCTTCACAGACTCTTTGGCTCAAATAACTTTTGTGGCCAGCATAATGGAAACAAACACTGTTTTCTGCACTTGCTGCTTCTGGTGTCTTTGGAGGTAGAGTCAGGTCAGGACCAGTATGAGGCTGGTTTTACTTTTCTTCAGGTAAACAGAGAAACCAGCAGAATTTTGGCATCCCTACAGCTGAGGTGGTGAATCTGTGTGTATTCTCATGGAAAGTCAGCTTAATGTAAGACTTCAAAAGAAAGTGCTCTCTCTGCTTTGTTTCCAGACTTTTTTTTTTTTTTTAGATGAGGAAACCAGGCAAAGAGCAAACTTATGCATCTACTGTAATGTTGCTTGATGTTAAATTGAGTTTGAAGTATTCATATGTGACTATAAGGTGTCATTACTGAGTTATTTGTTATATGTCAAGCACTGGGTTCATAGACATCTCATTTAACCCTAACACCCACCATGAAAAATAGGTATTTATATTGCCGTTTTTATTGTTGAGAATGTGAAGTCCGATAGTTTAGGTACCTCATTTGGGATCACACAGATAGCTCCTAAGTGGCAGATCTACGCCGATTGACCCCCAAGGTCATGTTCTCAGAGAATGGGACCATGTTTTCAAACCAAGTCAGTGACACCCTTCAATGATGAATTTTGAACCAAGGGCAAAAACTAGAGTTTTAGAGTTGGAGGTTTCCTTCACTTGATTTATTTAAGAAATACATTCAGAGAAGACCTAATCCTATCCCATCTTTTGGTAGAAAATATATCTAGAAAGCTGAAGGGGCTTTGTCCAAGGGTAGGCAAACACACTTAGACATCAGGTCCCTTGATTCCTACTCCATTGTGGTTTGTCTATGTAGGTTAATGGTTCTTTTGAGAAGATAAGTTGAACATTTAGAATTTTTCTTTTTAACAGAGATGTAGCAATCTTTGGAACTTTGTATTATTATAGGAAGACTCCTTTTTCTTTCTCCTCTATACATTTTAGACTTTTTATTGAATGATGATACAAATCCTGAAAAAGTGAGTGTATCCTAGGTGTTCAGCTCTTTGAATTTTCACCAACTGAACTTACCTATGTAACCAGCACTGACAGCAAGAAATAGACTGTAACGAGCTTTCTGGAGCCCCTTTCCACAGCCCATGTCCCCAGCTCCCAACCATTACAAAGGGCAACCCCTATTCAGACTTCCAGATGCATAAAGTAGGTATATCTGATTCTGTACTTATTTATATAGAATAAGATAAGGTATGCACTTTTTTTGGCGTGTCTGGCTCCTTTTGCTTCACAATATGTTTCTGGGGATTTATCTATATTTTGATGTATCACAGAAGTTCATTCCTTCTCATTGATGTACTTGGCTATACTTTTGAAGGATAAGAGCCCCCGCCATCTTAATATTGTAAGTGGAATGAATAAGTGTATTGGACATTGATGGTATTTCAGTTGCTTTTTTCCAGAACATCATCATCCATAGTTTCATTTGATTCGATCTAAGACACAACAACAAATAATAAATCTAAATAAACAAAAAAATAAAAAGCCAAGACATCTAAATAATAAATCTAAGACACAGCAGCTGAGCAACCACCTTCACGGTTGTGATGCAAGATACATCCCAGCCAACCACTCTGGTCCTGTATTTTTATGTGCACGTCAACACAGGGTAGTATCTTGGAGAAGACAAAGAGCACAGTCTGCAAATACCCACGGGAGAGCGCCAAGTTGAAGTTCCCACTACGCAGCTTCACACGGCTGTGCAGAAGGTTAGGCGTGGCCTATTTTTAGGTGCCCTACGTGGAAGTAGATCCACTAAGATGGAAGGTGGAAAGTTAACACCTTAGGGGCTGTCAGAGATTTTTGCTTTGAAAGAGGCAGGAAAAGAATCCTTTGTGATCATCTGCTTGGGGCAGAGTCCAACCTGGTCTCCTTAAAGCATTATAAAACTTTTGACCTGTTCAAAAGGGAAACTCTTGCAAACTGCCTTTTGGAGATTATTTCCCAGGCACACAAATCAGGCTGTCCTCATGTTAGTTTTCTTGCTGTTTCTTTCCTCTGGGTGTAGGGACACGTGAAGTGAAGTATGGCATGCTGGAGAATTCTGTGCGGACATCCAGCATTGTATGCTTTATCAAGGCTTTGTCCTTCCTAAGGTTTATCATTTACCTGGTCTTACTTTGCTTACTCCCTTGTCACCAGGGCTCCCTCCACATGTCCTATTAGGGAATTTAGTGTGCCTGTGGATACTCACTCAGCCCTAAAGGAAAATCTCCAGCTGGGAGGCATTAGATGGCTCTGAAACACCTCCTGCTAAGTTGGGTTGTATGTGCAAAGGGAATAGCTGACCAGGAGACTTTATTAACTCCCAACGAGACATCAGCTACCCTGCAATACAGCCTTGGTTCAGTACATCTGCTAATGCCATGATAACATATTTTAGGCACATGACCTTTTCTCGCTCCACACCCTGCAGTAATATCTCAGGTGATTTCCTTCAAATTAAAAAAGGGGTAAGGTCTCCTTTGACCAAATGTAATGAGGTTTTCATTTAAGCGGGGGGAGTGTTCTGGTGTGAGGAGGCAGAAGGGTTACTTTAAACTCTTATTTTCCTAGATGCCAGAGACCTTATTCCTACATACAAAACCCTAAGTTCAGGATCCCTCCTCTCTTCTAAATCTTTTTTCTACTGGTAACATCTTTTCTCACCTGTTGTAAAACCAAAGAACATGCTAGTGTGTTAAGTTGCATCTAGGTGCAGGCAAAAGTAAATAGTTATTGTCACACCGGGTGTGTGGTTTTCATTTTTATTGTGCGAGTAGGGACTTGGTCTCACACATGACACGTGCTGCTTAATAGCATTCATGATAAACAAGATGGAAACTTGACGTTTCTCTGGGGCCACTGCTGGGCTTTGTAAGAAACTCAAGTCTGTAGAAGCTAGTTTTCTCATAGTCAGTATGAGTGAAAGTAGTATATTTTGTAAGTTCTCCTGTATTCCTTTCCTGGAATGGTTAGGAAGTTAAATATCCATATTGCAAGGGAAGTGATGAAGCTGTGCTTTTTCAGCCAAGTTGAGCACCAGTGACTTTTCTTGCACGCGCTTCCTGATTCCAGTACGTTTGTGCAATGAAACATTTGGATTTGCTTCGTGTAAAGAGGTCTTCCCAAGTTGTCTTTGTCCAGGCAGATATATCATTGCCTTTGAGAGGTGGCAGGGATCCAAGATGTAGTTGCCTCTGGCCATCTTCTTTGACAGATAAGGAAACAGGCTCAGAGCCATGAAATGAACTGCCCAAAGCTTAACTGTGGGCTAGTGACCCAGCTGAATGAGGGCCCATGTTCTTCTCACCATCCTTTTCCTAACATTTTGGGCTAAATCAAGATCCACAAAGTCCCTCTACTTCTCAGATAGACTTGAGCCACATGTAATCACTTTTTTTTAAATTTTGTTTTTTTATTTGAGTATAGCTGACACACAATGTTACATTAGTTTCAGGTGTACAACATAGTGATTCGACAAGTTTAAATATTATGCTGTGCTCATCACACGTGTAGCTACCATCTGTCACCATACAAGGCTATTACAATACCATTGAATATATTCCTTTTGCTGTGCCTTTTATTCCCGTGACTATAAATCTCATGAACTTGGCCTTGGTTCCAGCCTCATTACCCCTTTTCTCATGAAAATTCTAAATCGTCAAAATAATGATCACCCAAGTGTAGGAAGAGTGATTTGCAGGAAAGGCCCACGAAATTGTGAGAACACTAACTCTGAGGGGTGAACAGTGGAGATAGTGAGCTTTCCTGGGGAAAGAGCATGGGTCAACTTCCCCGGGATATTTGGAGGGTCTAGAATGAGCTTCCTGCCCGAGAACAGGGCTGCCACGTGATAGCAGGCATGCAGTGGCTACCCATTTAGGATAGACCGTGTCCCAGAAATTCCCTTGCAAGTCACTGGTTTGCAACTTGGATGGCATTTTCCTCACCCCGTCCGTTTAGGTTGTCTCAGGAAGAAGTCACATCTACAGCAACTCTTCCCTCCCCTTCTAGGACTGCCCCTTCCCGTTCCCCAGGTGCGAAACTCTTCCTGAGAAACCTGCTTCCTAGTGGAGTCACGCCATTCTGAAAACATTTACTATTCTTTTTCTTGGTATGGGCTTCTGACCTCTGTTAAATGCCAGCAAGGAGGAAAAAATAGGTCTAACAGGTAGATGCTTTTGTATACGGAACTGAAATCCCCTTTACCCTACCAAGGATAATTACGTTTTTGAACCGGAAGTTTATTTAACTTAATTGATGAAATTTCAGGTTCAGAAACAAAGTGAAGATGCTAAGGGCATTTGGGGTGCCCTATGAGGCAAGCTAGTAAGAGTTGAGAGCTCTCCTCACCCTATAGTTCAAGGCTCAGAGGCTTTTTCCGAGTGCCAAGGGGTAACTTCTCCCCGTTGCTCATGAGGCTTGCCTCCTGAGTGGAGTGTTGGTTACACTTGGTGCAATAGACAGAAATGGCTTCCTTTTAAACATGTGATGAATATTTGAGACTTGTATTGGATGTCAGGGACTATTTCTATTTGCTACATTCCCTGTATGTTAAGAAGGCATAGCTCTAAGCCTGAATCTTTCTTTGAAAAAGGAAGAGTTTCATTTTAATTTTGAATATAGAAGTTATATATGCTTATCATAGCAAAATTTAAAAATTACAGAAAGACATACATAATATGATTATAATTATAATTATACATTATAATATCATCAGCCACTGTTAGCACCTTCTTACATGTTCTGGTCCTCCTTCCTCTTTTCTTTCTGAGTGTATATATTGATATGTAAGTTGTTGTGATTATAGTTTTTTCAAACATAATTTTAAACCTTAATGTATTTTGAGTATTTTCTCATTTGCTATTAAATGTATTTTGCAATAGTTTTTTATGTTAGCATTGAATATACATATATATAATGAATATATATAAAAATGCATGAATGTATATATAGTGCTGTATAATTTATTTAACTAGACGACCACTGTTGGACATTTACCCTGCTTTCAAGTTCTCAGTGATATAAATAATGTAGCATTGGCTCTCCTCATGCCAAAAATCTCTGCAAACATCTCCCCTGGTGTGTCCTTAAGATGGATTTCTAGAAGTAGAATTTCTGGTTTCTGGGGATGCCCATTTTTAACATTTTTTGATACATATTGCCTACTTGTCCTCTAGAAAAATTTGTACCCATTTATAATCCTACCAGTAGTATTTGACATCTACTTTGATCGAGCTGCTAAATGTGGAGGTCAGTCTTAGAAATGTTCTTCTTAGTTAAGAAAGTTTTCTCAATAATCCTGTGTGCAGTGGGGCAAGCAAATATAAAGTAAGATTTTATGTAAGTTGTTACAAAATTTAGCTTAGGCCTTAAGCTAATTGCTTTTTTTAAGATGGGAATTTATTTCCTTTCAACATCCCCACATTTTTAGGATATATATTAGCTCTGCTAGAATTAAACTCAAATATTAAAACACTGGAAAGATCTACAACAGAAACAAAAGCAAAATCACCAAACCTTTCCTAGGCTTGTCTGATGGGATTAAAAAAAGAAAAAGAAGAAAGAAAGAAAAAGCAAAACAGAAAACAAAACCACACTTCACTTATTTAATTCTTCCGTTTTGATACTAGTTGAGAAATATAATTTACTTCCCTAAATTCAAGAAAAGTTAAGCTCATTAGGACCCAAGCTCTAGAAAAAAGTACCAGGGGGAACTGTTTGACTAACAAATACTTTTTTTCAATTTAATAATTTGCATACCGCAGTTTTCCCCTGGCCCTCACTAAGTTCCTTAGGGGATAAAATAATCTGACCGAGTGAACTCTTGTGTTAGTGAGGTTCAGTAGCACTTTAAATTTTTAAATAGTATCAAATTTAATAAAATACGATACGCTTTATTTTCAGTTTCAGTAAAAAAAAAATTGCTAAATAATCCTATTATTTCTTGTTTATATAATCAATAACTCACTGCGTTATAGATGAATTAACCTGAAATAATTAAGGTAAATGAAAATGTCTGTAGAGGCACAAATACAGCAGAATTAAATAGACAAAAGCAGATTTTCACCATCCTTTTATTCTCTCTTATCGGTGGATCTAATAAGCATACTTTTTGCTTTAGTTTAGATTAGTCCAATTGACGGCAGCTCACATTTTTCACATTATTTTTTTGTTCTAATGTGAAAAATGGCGAGAGCAGATTTTGAGGTCTGTCTTAAAATATAGGCTGACTCATTAGCATAGAGCTGTTGTGCAGAAGGTTTTATTGGGGTTAAAAGATGTGTTGCTGAGGTTGTCTATCACCTTCAGTTTATTTGAAAAAAAATATATATAAATGAACGCAAGGAGGCATTAAAACTGTCCACTGACTTTCTTCTATTTGTTTCCTCAAAAGTGCTTTGTTCACGTTATCGTGGCAGTTTTGTGCAAAATAAGACTTGATTTGAGAGGGTTTATAGGCTAGAGGCCTCTGGTATACCCTGCCCTGCCACCAACTTTTGTCCCCCTAATGGCCTCAGTTTCAGACATGTCCCAGAGGCTCAGAGCATGTGCTCAGAAACTGACATGGGATATCAGAATCAATTAGCCCCTCTAGGAATTAAAAGCAAGCAACTGAATGCCTGTTAGCAATGATTAACTTTAAAAATATTAGCAATTCTGGGCAGATCCCTTTCCTTTCTGGAAGAGTGCTCTAGGCAGGCAGCATTCCCAGGAATGTTGGTTTCCAGCTATGTAGACACTCTTGGATATAAAGTTCTGCAGGGGTCTTTGCTGTGCTTTTGATTTGGGAATGAATATTATTCTTATGTATGAAACTTAGTTCTTCCTAGAAGGGTTTTCAGAGATCTATACGTCCTTTTCAGCTGCTACCTAAACCCTTGGCTTTCTTTTTTTTTTTTTTTTTAATACTTTCTCAGTTATAAAATGAGTACACAGATAATCTTTATTGAGTTGTTTGAGGACCAAAATTGATTGAAATTTGCTATATAAAATGCTGATCTTAATGTCAAGCTCACGTAAGCTCTGCTATATGTTTTCTTCTCCATTTTTCTTTCTTTGTAAGTTTCAGCCTTAAATTTGTCCTTACATCTCTATTTAAGTTTATAAAAACAAATGGGCAGAGCTATTTATACTAGTAACTCTTTACTTCTGGATTCTCACCTATATGCAATAATGACATCAAAACAAATTGTCTTTGCTGTTGTCTGCTTGGGGGTTTGAGTTTGATTTGATTTTATTTTTTTAAGCGGCAATTACCTGAAATAGAGAGAGTGGGAAAAGCCTGTAGTTTGGGACAGCAGTGGGGAAATGTTGCGTACTTTGTCAAATATTTTTGTTATAGCGTGGAATTATCCTCTTGAAGGTGTATTTTCTCTCTTGTTATCAACTGAGGCTAGATCTCTTGCCTTCACTAATGTTGGAGTCTTGCGAAACGTTAACAGAACTAGTGGGGGGAGAAATTCCATTGGGGATGGAATCTAGGCTCTGTGAAGATATGGAACATTATGGGCACTCAACGGATGTTAATAAATACCTCTTTCTATTGTTGGGACAAAGTGGGGTTGATTTGGGTGTGAATTGTAATGGTTAGTGAAAGGACCTTGTACTTAAAAAGGGTGTGTTTTAAGGAGAAGAGGAATCTGGATATTGAGCAAAGTAGCATTGTTTTTTCATATCAAGTTATTCTGTTTTTAAGGACTGTCATCCCCCTAAAATTGTCAGCTCCCTTGTGTCCATGTCATATGCCTTCTTGGCAGGCCTTGCAATACGTTGCTGTGGACACAGTAAGATTTCAATAGGTCCTTGTTGATTGAAACCAAGCATTTGGAAATCTTAGAGGCAGAGTTGACGAAGAGGTATGAGGAGGGCTGCAGGGAGAGAGGAAGAGAAAAAAGTCAAGGCAGAGAGAGAATTAAATATAGAAACCGCCTGGGAAGCCAGAAAAGAGCAAGGTTGGTGAGCAACTAACAATTTATGTTCTCTTGAGAAAAGAAAAAAAAAACAACTGGACAGGAGAGAATTTTTAATCTGAAGAGCTAATTAACCAAATTATAAGACCTCAAAAATATCACTCTCGTTAGAGTTGTAGTTTTGAGACTTAATAACAACAAAAAAAATGGTGGAAGTTACTCTAATTCGTCCCAAGAATCTTTTTAAACTTTGAATTGTACAGTAATAGAGATTTGAGGGGAAAATGCAGTATGCTGTAGTTTATAAATCATTTCAGTGTTTTGACTCCTAACTAACCCTCTTTGTGATGGTGAAGGGAAAAAAAATGTTTATAAAACCACCTGTGGTTTCAGTGAATGTGCTGGTTTGATTAAGAAAAAGTGGAATTAGGTGGCAAAAAAGACGAATAAGAAAACTCCAACAACATAACGTGAGCAGGTTAAAATAGCAAAAACAATACAAAATGTTCCAACATAAAGAACGTCTCCAAAATGTGTGAACATGATTTAAAAAATATGTATATATTTATCAATATCCTATATATAAAAATATATATTTTATAAGTATATAAATTATATTATAAATATATACCTAATGGATACCTCGCATTCGATGAACACAATTAAAGGTATCAGAGAAAGCTCACCACAGGGATCACCTGATAATAATTAATAAACATCAACTCTTCTTGGTCAAGTGACCAGTATTATTTCACAGTTGACTGTGTTGCGGGTTGAGCCAATGACCTTTGCCCTGAATTTTAATAATTTACTGTAGTTTTACATTAAATCGGAATATAATTGGGAAGAAAATTAGTGTTTCTTTGTGGGGAGTGCAGAGTAATGCCACTAATTGCATGTATAAAAGCCTTCCCGAGGTTGTATTTTCCTGTTCTTTCTTGAGTTAGAAAATTAAAACTACAGTAATTTTCCACTATTTGTAAGAGGGAAAAATGTGCCAGTGAAATGTATTCAGCTAACTTAAAATGTCAAAGCTCTGGGCCATCTTTTTACGTCCAGTAATGACAAACTGTCAATTTCATCACATGATTCGGGAATTTGCTGGCAACTTGTTGCAGATATCAGAGTCAAAAAATACCTTGTAACACATGTGGTCTGAAAGAAGAAACTGATTTTTGTTTGTTTGATTTTCCTTCCTTTCACTTTAGTATTTGAGCAACTCCACATCTAAAATGTGTTAGAGAGCAAATCACCATTTCTTTCTTCTTTAGAAAGAGATGGACAAGAGAGAACACATTAAATTAACCTTAGTAGAACAGGAGACTAAATTAATAGTGCTTTAAAATTATTTTTAGATACCTGGGGGATTTTTTTCAGAGAAGTTATTATCAAGGAAAAGAATTGAGCTGATTTTAAAAGTATATTGGGTTTAAAATTCTATTAAAAACATATGTAATCACAAATATAGATACCACGGGTGCCTCTCCCTGGAACTTGGAAGGGTTAAATCAGACCACTATGGTGTTATGGGAAGTGCTTTTCGGTGATATCTAGTACCTTGAGTTTGTTATGTATTCAATATGTATGTCATCATAAAACAGTGCACCTGCATTAGCCTTCATTGTCTCGGGGTAGAAGCTGAGAAATAAGAAAAAAAAAATTAAAAATCTCCAAAAATGAACATTTCTGCTAATAGCGTGTCAGTATTTTTCCCTTACTCCACGGACATTCTTGGTCTCAAATGCAAACTGCACAACCCAGGCACTAGGGTTGGAATCCAGTGTTTATTCAAAAAGGCACCCGAAGGTAGCTGAAGTGGAAATGCTACATGTATGGAAAAAGGCAGCCGGGCAACTCAGCTGATCTGGACACAGCAGCAGCAACTGTATTTACCAACACTTGTTTTCTGGGAGTCTATGAGAGAAATGGAAATAATTAGAACCTGAAAGGGTGGTATTTTGTTTCTTGTTTTCCTTATAAGGAGCAAAGCACATTGCAGTAACACTTCAGGAGCTGGTATTCCCTCCTGCCACGGGGATAGCCGATTCCTCAGTGGAGGAGTTTGTTTATACCTTAACAAATACAGACTGTTTTGTTGATTAAACAGCAAAAAAAAAAAAAAAAAAAAAAAAAAAAATTGCTTGCCCCATTCTCTGCTTTCAAACACTTCCCCCCCCCCCATTAGAAAATGTCTCATAAAAATGCATCATGTGATAAGCTCTTGCTTTAGTCCCAAACCGAGCTAGAGTCCACTGGAGGTCTTAGAATTTGAATCCTTAGGGAGTGCACGTTTTAGCAAAGAGTATAGTTACTCTGTCCTGAAACAGGCAGCTTTGCCACTTGCTTGTTTTGGAAGGAAAATAAATTAAAAAAAGATTGCAGGGGATTTTAGTTATTATATGGCCAGGGCTCCGTTTTGAGTCTGTGGCATTCAAAGCTGGCTTTAATCACAGCATGATGCCTGAAGCCTCCAAAAAGTCCAAGTGTTTCCTTTCTTTCTTTCTTCTTTCCGTTTTTTTTTTTTTTTTAAGCGTTACTTCACTGAGGCAGAGGGCTGCCTTTGAGTGACGTCACGAGTTTGAGCAGCAAGCTGCACCGGAGAAGGGAGGCTGGGTGAGTGACAGCCCAGCCTACTTTTTAATAGCTTTGTCATGTGACTGGGGACTGTAGTAAGACAGGTGCCTTCAGTTCACTCTCAGTAAGGGGCTGGTTGCCTGCATGAGTGTGTGCTCTGTGTCACTGTGGATTGGAGTTGAAAAAGCTTAACTGGCGTCATTCAGGAGCTGGATGGCGTGGGACATGTGCAACCAGGACTCTGTATGGAGTGACATCGAGGTGAGCTGGGGCTGGGCTGGGCATTGCAGGAAGGACTGGAGAGCTTCCCTCCCTTCCGATGCACTGATTCCTGTAAGGGGGGAAGGGCTTGGACAAGGAGAGGAGGCAGAAAAGTAGCCCGGGCAGGAGCTTTTGGAAGGGAATCTCAATCTTATCTTAACTCCAATAAGTTTGCTATTTTAAGGTGGCTCTGAGATCCCTTGAGCAAATCAAAGCCTAGCTGCTGTCACCCATATCTGTTGCAGTTGGAAACTCTTTCCATGTGCCTTTGGCTCTGTTTCTACTCATATGCAATATTTATGCTCTAAGATATTGATATGAATCAGAAGCTGAAGTCTTTCCAGTGGTGTTTAGTGGCCCGGTTGGAAAAATGCCATTTCTATTTATAATAAGATGAAGATAAAAATATTAAAATGGATGTGCTCAAATATAGTCAGTTTTGACTCTAGTCCGGATTTTTTTTTTTCCCCCTCTCTCTCTGTTCATCAGAGAACTAACTCACAAAATCCTAAATAATCCTGCTGGGCTATTTTAGATTGCTTTCCCCATAGCACACAAAACAACGAAGCTGATTCCCTTACAACACCTATATGTGGTGGAAAGATTTGGTCAGCAAATAAAAAATACATCTCTGCCTTACGATGCAAGGTTTTCCATTAGTGTCGGTGGCAGGGAAGCCAATGGTTAAATCTCTCCGTACCACGGAGAGCTGCCTGAAGCCAGAGAGAGGAGTTTATGCAGGGCTGTGTGTGGGGCTGCTTGTGTAAAAATAGACGGCAATACATCAATTCCACAGTCTCTGCTGGCCACAATTCATACAGGGGGAGAAAAGCAAGCCGTTTCCTCATAATCTCTGGAGCCTCCAGTGACTAACGGGGGGGACGGAGGACCGCGGCGTGTTTGCATTCAGCACAATGGAATGTTCTCGGAAAGTTTGGGCAACTTGGGGAAAGAAGCTAAACTTTCTGTGGACCGTGATGAGCTGGAGCCCGGTTGCATTGCACGGGGGATCGGAGCTGCTAACAATGAGTCTGGCAGAGAGAGGGCTGCCAGTGCTTCCTCTGGGTAGCTGGGGGCACGTAGGGTGAGGGGGAGGATCGAGTGCCACACGTGATTTGGTTAAATAAGATGTCCATGTGGTGCAGCGATACACATCTAAAGTGCAAATAATTTGGCCGGGGCTGCCTGCGAACGCATTTCTCCTCTCTAGCGAGCCATGCCCTGCGTTCTTAACTCTTTACCGGATTTGCACAAGTGGGCTCGGCTTGCCCTCTCCCGCCCTGGCAGATGGTCCTTGCGGATCCTGCTTGTCCTTATCTTGTCGTGGTTTCTTGGTAAGGTGGGAGAGATCTGGGTGATTCGTATGTCCTGTCGCTCTTCTGAGTCAGGGTTATAAGTTGCTTCAAAGTCCTCATTGTCTTGGAGTAGCCGGAGCGTCCTGTGGCTGGTTGTCTGGCTGCCAGTGTGGGGGCTCAGCTGCTATAGTTTCATTTTTCCATCTTGCCTTATTCCTGATGCTGTTGGGAGTTGATATGGAAATAGGGAGGATTTGTTTTAATCACTGGGATTCCTGCAGTCATTTTCAAGGAAGCGTCAGAACTAATTTAGAACAGGGGCCCTTTTATGTTTTTCCAAAGGAGGTGAGTTCCCGGGCTAAGTGTCCAGCGGTGGATTGAGTTGTCGGGCGGCTGAGACGGGCCAGTCGCCTCTCTGTTGCACGGTAGACAGCAAGCTGCTAGAAGCCTTGCCTTCGCGGCGGCCGCTCTGGGAATCGCCTCGGCCAGTCTAACCTATTACGAGCAGCAGGTAGCAGAAGCAGCTTTCATTTTTTGAATCATTAATGTTTGCTGTCATCCTAAAACGTATTATGCCCTTTTGCACATAATGACAGGACGGCGCAGTGGTTAATAAGGGCCTCTATCACTATAGCTACTTGGAGTCCCCAGTGTTTCACAGTTTAATGAAGGTGATGTACAATAAGGTTACCAAGATTGATAGAGACAATTCACATGACATGCACTCCACGAAGACTGTCATTCTTTACCGCCCCCCGCCCTACTCCCTTGTCCCTGTCCTCACTAATTTTTTTCCTAAGAAGTAAGAATTCTTTTTTCATTAATATAATTAATGTGGCCAAGTCCACTCTTTCTTCTCTCTCTCTTTAAAATTTACCATCAATGGCACAAAAACCTCCGAAAGGTTAATGGAGAATTATACTTAATTATGATGATTCATTATCATCAGTGCAGTTAAGCTAATTTATTGTCTGCTCCTTAACTAAGAGAAAAGTCTGTTGGGGTGAAAAAAACGTACAATAATTAGCCTTTTGTGTTTAGTGACTGCTTTATCCTCTTAAATCTTATTATAAAATTAAGGCTACGGTTGGGAAATAGCTGTCATAGTTGCAAAGAAGCAGTAGAATGTGTCTCTGTAATTGCAATAAAGCACACCTGTTACAGATGTATAGGGAAGCAGTAAATACCAGCATGTCAGATGAGGACAGTTACAGGGCTTGGACTGTTAAGTCTGGCATCATCCAAAGGCCAAATATAAATTAATAACAGGAACACCTGCTACCACTAATGTGTTTTAGATTATCAGAATAATGCCACATTCAGAAACCCTGATTTTATTAGCATGTCAACATTGGCAAGAGCACATGCACATTTTCAACCATAACATAAGAGCAAAAACGAGAGACAAAGAGAGGAAAGGAAAGAAGTGTGTGAATTACAGCCCAGCAAAAGGCCAGAAATTGATCTGGTCTTTTTAATGGTTTTCAAAAGTTACTTACAAAATGCATGTTCCCGAAAGGGTGAAGGGTTTTGAACGAGCCATGCCTAGAGAAGGCAGTGAAGGAGAGAGACAGCAAGAAGTTGCTCACCAATCCGTAGGGCATTCCAGCATTCCAAAGCACGGTTCCTCAGTTGTGCTCTCCACGACAGGAACTTAAGCCAGTTGGAGAGCTCCTGTGTTTCCTACCCTTGTTTTTTTTTTTTTTTTTTTCTGTTTTTGTTGTTTATGCTTTTCTGGTTAAGGACTAGCCCTCAATGCAGTCCTAGTGGGTTTTGCACCGTTGAAAAAAGTTATCCCCTGGTCTCTGGATTGATCGTGCTGTGGAAGAGTTAACACTGTGTGTTTGTCCTCGGAGGATAAGCAACGTGGGCATGTATGGAGGCTGAGAAGTGTTACACCCATAACAGAACTCGAACATTGTACCAGAACAAAATCTTCTCCCCAGCCCGGCCCCCGCTTCCTTATAAACCTAGTCAAGTATACCGATCTGCAACTTGGGGTTACCTCGGGTAATAAAAACAGAATGACCAATAAAATGATAAGGAAAGAGTTTAGGTGGAGGGGCTTGCCCTTTCTTTTTGCATTACCTCTGTGCCCTCAGTTTGGGATCTCACTGGGGCCTGGTGGTCTTAGGGAAGAATTGCAGTCATCTTCAGGCTGCTCCTAGCCTCCCTGTACCAACTGCTGACTCCATTACCCAGTACCTACTTCTCAGCATGGTGCTTATGATCATGCTGCTGCATATGACCTGTGTAATGTAGCCTGCCAGGGATGACAGGGGTGCTCGGGAAAAAAATCTGCATAAAACTTATTTTATTCAAAACCGAAACGTCAAGCGGGATCTTCAGCTTCATGCCCAACTGCTGCCTGGTTGTGAGCAACTCCACAGCATCTCTCCTGACCTTGGAAGGTAGGGCCGTGAGGGTGCCACCTCAGAGTGTGTGCCTGCTGATTTAGACACCTTGGCTTGCAGGTGGATAAAGTCCTGGGGCTCTGGCATCCTCAGGTCCCTGCAGTAGGAAACTTCAGCAGGGTTCTTCACAGTATGCAGTGAGGAAATCAGCAGTCAGATGGCCAATTTGGGGTTAGAAGACCACTTCTTCAATCAAGTGGTCCACTTTTTTTCAAAAAGCCACATTGTGGGACAACTGAAAGGCCACCCTACTCCACGCAAGGAAGTGGAAGACTATTCCAGTCTGAAATAGCCTTGCTTACAAACAGCCCGGCCATAGTATGGGCTATGTTAAACCTCTCAATAGACTGAAATCATGTAAAAACTCCAAAGAAGAAGAGTTCTTTTGAATTCACTTCAGCATAGTTTAGGAATACATAAATGATGAAAAAAAATATAATTGTGGAGTGCTATAGTGGTTTTTCCTTTGTAGATGTCAGGCAATCCCAATATTACGTGCACACACACACACACCCCAACACACATGACTTGCAACTTAAACATAGCGGAAGATGTCAAGATCATATAGAAAAACTTATGACTTTTGTCTCTATCTCAAGGAACTTGTTTTTTGACCTGTTCAAGATGATGTGCTAAAGCTCGTGAAAAGTCAAATTGAGAGTAAAAGATTAAAATAACAATTCAAGAGAACCATAGACAAGTAAAAAGGCTTGCATCACTTGTTGCTAACGGAATTATGTGGATTGCAAAGGTTAAAAAGGGTGTAAATGGGTAAAGTTTTCCTGGTAGAGTTCTTATGCTTTTATTTTTCACTGAGTGATTGTTTATTTTGTTTCTATTATGTGGGATGGCAAATCCAAGGTAAAATCAAGTTTGTATCCTGCCCTCAAGAGATTATACTCAGGGTAGAGTAAAATTTTGCATATGTTTAACCAGAAAACAACTTGAAACTCAAACTCAAGCACTAACCATCAAAAAGGTACAAATTCAGTTGATTGCTAACTGGAAGAATCAGAGAGGGCTTCATGGAAACATGGCACTTACCATGAATTTGGAGGCAGAATTTTGGATGGAATAGATCAGGCACAGTATCCTTTAAGAGCAAAGTAAGTAAAGGAATTTAGGATTTTTTTTTTTTTTTTTTTCTGGTGACTAAAGCCCTGGAAACCAGCTTTGGTGGTGTGGTTGAATTAACCAGGCTTAATTCCTATCACATGCCATTGCAGTTTAATAAATTCCTGCAGTTAATGAAAGCTTTTTTTCCCCCCTGCCTTCTGCAGTGTACCGCTCTGGTTGGTGAAGACCAGCCTCTTTGCCCAGATCTTCCTGAACTTGACCTTTCTGAACTAGACGTGAACGACTTGGATACAGACAGCTTTCTGGGTGGACTCAAGTGGTGCAGTGACCAATCAGAAATAATATCCAATCAGTACAACAATGAGCCTTCAAACATATTTGAGGTAAGGGCATCCCTTGGTCAAAATTAATTTCTCATCGAACTTGGCTTGGGCCACAATATGATTATTGGCCTGAGAGCATAATGCATTCTTACTTCGCCGTCATCAAAAGACTTTTTATCACAGGTAGGCACTTCCGATTTTGTGGAAAAACAATGTTTGCAAAATAAATGGATTTTGTTGTTGTTGTTTTGAGAATTAAGGGGCTAAGGGCCCCCAACAGAGTGCATTAAACTGTGTTGAAATACTAAGGGGGTGGTGAAAGAATTAGTGACAAAGAAGAACAAAAGTCTAAACCTGTTTATTCCTGTCTATTTCCCACAGAAAAGGGCCTAATGTAAATTAATGTGAAATGTAAAAGAATGCGTTTTTTTTTTAAATCCAAGAGATTAGACGTCTACCTTTATTTGCCTCACAAAGTAAGTGAGCAGTTATTCTTATTGTTATTTTGTGATCATACCTCTGATTTCTGTCTGTCATAGAAACTTCTAAACCCAGGTACTCTAATATTTACTTACAAATTAGTAAAAATTCGCTTACCTTTCAATAGTGAAAATTACCTCCCAGGCTCCAGACTCTTATTATAAGCCTACCCTATAATAAGGAATGTTAATCTACTCCTATTAAAGTGTTACTTTGAAAAAAAGTTCTTTCTCACAAGATCAGCACCCGTTTACTTGAAAATAAACGGTTTCTTGTAGGGACAGACATCAAGTGCTCTGGCAAACAAGTTGAAAAAAGATCGTCAAATCAACTACTTTTCAACATCACAGCCATGTACACCTCCGTCATCATCTGGCTTCTTCTCCCTAATATGTGCCAGGCTCCATGCAAAGCACTTGAAGTGTATTTTTTAATCCCACCAGCAGAGACATTTCTTAAACCTCAGTGTATTTGGTTGAAATCCTGAGTCATTAAGAAAGCCAATTTTACAATATTTATTGAGTTTTTCCAGCCCCCAGCACATAAAAGGCACTGAATAAATGTTTATTGAGTCATTAAGAAAACCAATTTTACAATATTTACCGTGGTTTTTCAGCACCCAGCACACAGAAGGTGTTGAATAACTGTGTGTTGACTAATGAGTGAATAGAGACTCTAGTAGGTATTAATAACAGTAATAACGAATGATAACAACAGTGGCCCCCATTTGGAGACCCCCATGCTCTATATGTGTCTTCTCACAGTTCCCTCAGAACAGCCTATTTTTTAGGTACCCTGAGTGTCATTCCCACTTTGCCTATGCAGACATGGAGTCTCAGAGAGGTTAAGTGATTTTCTCCAGGGCACACAGTTGACAAATGAAGACCAGAGAATTGAATCCCAAATTGATTTGACTTCCCAGTCTATCTCACTGATAAAAAACACAGAGTAACAGTGAGGTTGGGTGACCACCATCCTTTACAAAGACGTACCAAGCTGCTGCTTTGCTGAATATATTTAAAAATAGAATGGACTTGTGCCTTTCGGTGTTGGTTGACATGGAAGCAGGGATCTCTGGGGGCGGTGGGGGGAGCCAGGGTGGCTGTAGTTTCTGGCCACAGCTAAGATTTTCTAAGATGTCTGAACAGAGTCTTAAAAGAGCGCTTAAGGCGGGGGAGTCAGGGCTGCGGAGAAGGAGCCCTGAAGGACTGTGGTGTAGTTACACTTCCCAGGCTTCTCAGCCGGGTCTTAGAAAGTTCATGTGAGGACTTGGCTAGTTAGAACTGGTACATTGAACATTCCTCATTCAGTACGCTTGTCAGGCGACAGGCCCGTTTAAGTCATGCTGCATTAAATAAACAGTACTTTAAAAAATGTCATCTCTGGAGACCTCTTATCTAAAAATCGGCTATTCCATGTTGGGTGATTGCCATGCATTTTGCAGATGACGGGTAGGGAATTACTAATTGGTCGGTGGGGTGGGGGGAAGGGAGGGTTGGTCAGTGCCTCCCTGGTGGGCTAGTTTCAAAAACTCCCTTCTTCATGACCTTGTGTCCCCATGTTTCGGTGTTGTGGCCTCTGCATGGGGTACTTCTCGTTTACACCTCTAGGAGACTTGGTTCACCAGCTAGTTATATATAGATGCTTTAATCTGTACGAAGACACCCCTTTTGCTTCCCCGTATCACTTTCTACCACTGATAGAATTGTTTTCAGTGCTCTAAAACACAAGGTTCATTTAATTTAATTTCTCATTAGCTCATTTTAAACCAGTGACTCTCAACGCAGAGCAGTTTTGCCCCTCAAGGGACGTGTAGCAGTGTCTGGAGATGGGTTTGATGTTTAGGAATGAAGGCAAGAGGCTGCTCCTGGCATTTCGTGGGTGGAGACCCAGGGTTGTTGCTAACTAACCCACAGGGCCCAGGACAGCTTCCCACAACAAAGAACTATTCGGCTCTAAAATGACAGCAGTGCTGAGGTTGAGAACCCCTAAAAAAAAAAAAAAAAAGTCACTGAAATTCCCTCTCATGAAACACCGAAGATGGACTGGTCAGCTTTGAGAGAGAAGATAGAGTATTGTTAAGAGACAGGACATGAAGAATCAGAAGCCACAGAGAATTATGGGGATGCCCAGGGCCCTGGGACTGAGATGTCAGGAACTCTCTTAGTGACAGTGAAAGTGACCGTTGAGATAACCTGTAAGAGTTTTCTCTGATGTCACAAACCTCATTCTTCTTCGTCTGTGCAAAAGGTAAGGCCGTATGTGGTAATCCTGTGACTCGGCAGCAGCTGCCCGAGCATTTGCATACAGCCAAAATGCCTCTACTCTTTGCCCTCTAGCGTTAAACTCAGACATCTCTTCTATAACGGGAGGAAAAAAAAAAAAGAAAGTGTGTGTGGAGCATACACTTTGAAAACTGTCTCTCCCTGGGAGAGAGGTCCACGGGCAGCTCAGTAACCCTTCATGGGCCACAGCTTTGCTGGTCTTCCTCCAAAGCTGCCTTCCCCCACCCCCCACCCCCCACCCCCAAAGCCCTTCCCAGAGCTGTGCCTTTAAGCCTCTCCCCGTGGACTTTACCCGTGCTCACTTTCTTCCAGTTCTCAAAGCCCTGCCTCATCACATTTGTGAAGGCCTTGTACTTGAGCAAGCCAAACAGTCACGGTTTCCGCCACCTCTGATCTGCCAATAACAAGCATGATCTACCTCCGATTCCCAGAATGAAATGAGGCCCCAAGCAGTTCAACACTTTCCCTGACTCCAGTAGCACATCGATGGCACCCCTGGAAACTGGCCACAGGATTTCTGAATTCCAATCAAAGCGGAGAGAAAGGGGGTATTTAGAGATACAGATAGGATATAGATAGTCTACGGATAGTAGAGCCAAATTTTAAAACCTTGGGAGTAAATAGAAATTTCTGCCTTGGGCCTCTTTTGTAAATTTGAATCTGAGTTTAATTTTTATTCGACTTTATTTTTTTTTAAGATTTATTTATTTATTTTAGAGAGAGCGAAAGAGCACACGAGCAGGGGGAGGGGCAGGGGGAGGGGCAGAGGGAGAGGGAGAGAATCCCAAGCAGACTCCCTGCTGAACGCGGAGCCTGACTCGGGAATCCATCTCACCATCCTGAGATCATGACCCGAGCCGAAATCAAGAGCCGGCCGCTTCACTGTCTGAGCCACCCAGGTGCCCCTGTTTTTATTTGACTTTAAGAGAAAAGAAGAACGTAATTGAACGTCCCACTTCGGGAAAGAGTGAATTCCTCAGTGGGAGCGAGGTGTGCCAATACGCAATTGTCCACGTTGGTTGAGAAACTGGACACACAAACAACAATCTCTGTTTGCTCAACCTGTGTTGGATGTGTAAATGCAGGTGACTGGGTTTTATTCAGAAGCCACTTAGAAAAACAGGACACAGGCTTTTATAGGTGCAGCCTCCAGTGAATCTGATCCATGTGTCAGGAAAACAGGATACTGTCTCTGAGCTGGTTGGTAGCAAAATTTATGTTTCAGAATATTGCAACATAACTTCCTTCCCTCTCTTGCCTTTGTGCATTGTTTGGAGAAGGAGAATAAAGGAGTGCTTTTATAGCATGGCAGTATGTAAGGATGGGTGGCCCGGGATTAGTTTAAATAGCACACTGGCCCTCTGGTCACTGTGGGCCACCTTGTCCCTGCTTCATTTAAACATCTGCTTTCGATGCCTCCTTGACACACCTGAATGAGCATCTTCCATTCATTTGTCTGTTACTTCTTCTTCTTTTTTTTTTTTTTTTAAGATTTTATTTATTTATTTGACAGAGAGATAGGGAGAGAGGGAACACAAGCAGGGGGAGTGGAAGAGGTTCGAGAAGCAGGCCTCCCGCGGAGCAGGGAGCCCGATGCGGGGCTCGATCCCAGGACCCTGGGATCATGACCTGAGCCGAAGGCAGACGCTTAACGACTGAGCCACCCAGGCGCCCCTTGTCTGTTACTTCTGAATGCAGCCACTGGGGTTCTTTAGAACACGGCAAGTGAGAATATAGTTGTCTCTAGGTCATGATTCATAATACGATCTGAAGTCTGCCTTTGCTAATGGGGAGAGAAGGGCCCACAGCTGCAGCCAACATTCATGTCAGGTGATCACGGGGATGCTCAGTAAGGTCTGATACTGTGGACTTCTGTGGGAGACAAAGCACGGGGTGGTGTCCCGTTATCTATCAGGTGTCCTGTCATGCCAACAAGGGAATGGTGGTTGGAAGCTTTCAAGAATACCAGTTATTCTGATGGGAATGCAAATGAGTTGTTATTTCTTCGTTTGACTTTCAGTTGTAGTCTCATTTTTTTTCTAAAATGGGCATATATTACGTACTTATCAAAAAGTTTCAAAAAACTTGACTATTCAAATGACTCTGAGCATTTGGGGAGCAGGGCACTTACTTGTCTTGTTCACTGAAGTTTTTCTAGATGGTTTGTTAGAAAACAACAGAAAGTTAAGTACTCAAAAAATATTTGGGACTAAAGGAATGAATTGACCATCGCATATTTAGTGATGACGTGAGCTGCATTAGGTAATATATAATTTATAATTACCTATAAAGCACAAAGGATCTGTTTCCTAAAGAACCCTAAACCTAGTTTGAGTGGTCAAACGAAGAAGTGTGAAACAATTAGCAAACAACGGAAGACTGCGTATACATGTATACATATATAGATGTTTATTAGCAATTGAAAATAATGTAACACTGTATATTCATGTATATGTGTACATGTATATTTAGATACACGGAGTTATATATATTATATATATATTAGCAATTGCAAGACTGTGTGTATGCATATACACACATATACGTGTGTGTATGTGCATGTGTATCCTCGCTAAGGAGGGAAGCAACAAGAATAGCATCACCAGGGCTGATACAAGAATAAGAGTGAAGTGTTTTCATAGCAGGGCTATGAAGTGAGAAGCTCGATTTACCCAAAGTGAAACATATACTGATGGGAACATAGCGGTAGGAGAAACAGGTTTGGATTTATGGTGGGTACACAATTACAGCAGACCATGAGAACCCAATTGGGAGTGCTTAGAGTTTGCACCATGGGAAATAGGGTGCCAGTGAGGATTTTTAGCAGGAGAGCAATCTGATGGAGATCGTATTTAAGAGTGTTTTAATTGCCATTGTTGTAAGCACTGTGGGCAAGCAGAAATTGGAAGAAATTGGACAGCAGGCCCTGCTGCATTCCGAACCCCATGCAATGCAGGTGCAGGGAAGGGACAAGGTGACAGCAGAGGGGATGGTGTCCAGGGAACAAAGACTGGAAACACCTCGAAGGAAAATTCCATCAGCTCTGATGAATATGAGTTTGGTTAGAGGGAGGTGGCAACGAATGCTAACTCAAAAATATTCCAAAGAGAATCAGAACTTCCTGGATATCTTCCTGGTTACGTTTCTGCTCACCTTTAGGAGCTGAAGTACTTTCTTAAGACTTGTGAGTCATTTGATAAAGGGGCTCTCCGTCTCTCTGCTGCCTCCAGGGCAGAACATATTTAACCCAATCCACAAATTTACGTGGTGTCTGCTTTTTTTCACTTGTCTCCTTGGAGGAAATTCTGCAGCCTTCCATGGTAATGAATTCCTGCTCCTTACTGAGCCTGTGGTCAGACAGACTTTTCTATGAATGGCAAACCTCTTGGAATTTTAACAAAACAACAGAGACAAAAATCTGTGTCAAAACAACCCCACCTTAATCAAGAGAATAAATTCTCCTTTGTTATTTCGGAGACACTGAATTAGTTTACAATAATCACTTCTTCGAGATTTCTGGAATTTCCAATTTGCAATCAATAAATGTTTGTCATTTGAATTAAACTTACAGCCCCCAACCAGATTTTTGCCACACTTGGCAATGACACTTAACGCAGAACATCGACTTCAAGGAAGAAAATAATAGCCATTTAAGTGGGGAGATAATTGGCTGTAACATAAGAACATTGAAAAATGTTGAAACTCATGGAGACTTATGGAGTATTTTAAAAATTTATGTTGTACTTATCTTTGCATTTGTAGTCTACCACAAAATTCCAAATTCTGGGTATAAATCAGTTAGATGTTCATCTTGGAGAGTCACAAATCAGGAAGCAACAATCTGACCCAGCCTGGGTGCTGCTTTATTTTCAGCCTCTACTGTCGGCTTATCTTGCAGGGGGACTAAATAGTGTTTTGTGTGCACGTGTGTGTGTGTGTGTGTGTTTGTGTGTGGTCATCTACACACCTCAGTTAATGACTATTTTAGACTTCTTGCCTTGATAACATCTGCCTTATCTTGGGAACATCTGGTTTATCACCCTATTTCCTCCCTGCCATTATGCTGACCACTGGAAAAATATGGCTCAGGAGTTCTGACCCACAGGGCTATGTCTACTGGCATCAAGCCCCACTAATAAATAGTAAGTCGCAGCTGCTGGTTACATGAACACCTTCCACCATCACCAACTTTCCTGGGGTTTGCTTTTGTTAATGTAAGTTGTGGTTACAAGAGATGGGATTGGCTGCTATCTGTCGTGGAAGTCGATCTGGTTCTTAGCCATTTGCAATTTGGAAAGTGAGAATCTATATGTTTCATTAGGCACAATGATTGTAGAACATACCATTTTGTGTATGGTGGTTTTTTGTTTTGTTTTTGTTTTGACTAGAGACCAATTATTTATTTCATGTCAGATGCTCTAGGTTCTCCCAGATGTAGGTGAACCATTTTATGGGCATAGATTGGGCTTTCCCCACCTTCTGAATTCTCCAGAGGGTCATTTACCTAAAAATAACTCTGCCTACATTTCTTTGGGGCCAGAAAAGTGGAGACCCACATTCACGAGGAGAAAAACCTAGGGAGGAATCAGGAAAAAGTGGCTCATCGCCTCTTAGATTTACTTGAAAGATATTAGCGTAGGTTAAAGTAATCAGGATTCAGGATGCTGGATCAGACAGACTGTCTATTTGTACAGCATCGGTGTGCTTGTACATAACCTTACACATATGTCATGTCTGTTTGTCCATGTCCCCCTGTCTATATGCAATGTCGTGGAGACACAGCCCAGCAGATGGCTCACCTCTGAATGAGATCAACACACAAAGCAGATAAAAAGATGAACTTTCAAAACTGCATTGTTGAACAGAGAGCCAAACTGCTCTACTCTTCCCTATCCCAGACTTCACATTTTTAACAAGGTTAATTTGTCCCTATAATTATGTGCCTGTTCTTTTAGCAATGAAAACTTTTATTGTGGGTTTTATAAAATGAATTGCCTGCAATGTAAAACAATTTTGTAAGGACCCTGTTTTTTTTCCTTCTTCTTTAACCTGTGAGGTTACTTTCAAGATTGTGCACTCTGACATATGGTTTTGAAAGCAAAGCAGAGATACTGTATTTTACTATAACCTGCCAAAGATGCTGAATTACAAGTAGCTAGGATGAGAGCTAGGGAAAGGGGAAGAGAGGTACACAATGAAATAAATACACACTCTCATTCTTGGCAAGGGCAAAATTTTATGAAGATAAATGACTTCTTATCCATTACGCCATTTGTCCCAAAACAATGATCGGAGATACTTTTGGGCCTTTTCTGTTCCCAAGTGATAGAATAATTTGCATAGCTGGAGATTCTAAACACTATTAATAACCTTGTAGATCTGCCCATCTCCATTACTACTGCAAGTTATTCATTCAAGGTTTGCAGCCGGATGGGTTAATGAATGACCAGATCTTGCGTAAAATGACTTGGCCTGACTTTTAAACGACTACTTTTTTGGGGGGGGGGGCAGTCTTGTGATTGGTGTTAATTGGCTCTAGAGACCAAGCCTCCTATAGAGTTGTTTTTTTTTTTCCTTTCTTTCCCCAGAAGTATCTTTGTTCCGTATTCCGCCCCCCTCCCCTTCTTCATTCTCTTCTAAACTTATGCTCAGAGACAGTCAGTTCAAGGAGCTTGCACGCAGGCTGATAGGGCTGGGAGGAGGGGGGAGACTCAGTAGCCGAATCCTTGGTAGCTGATGCCCTTCCATGTGCCAAATCAGCATGATTTATCAGAGCACCGTCTTCAGTACAACTAAGTTTAGAGTGAGTTCCTTGGTGTTCCTCACACAATATGCATAGCTGGAGCTCTGAACTTTGAAGGAAAGCCTCAGAGCAATTTGCAAAGTGCTGGTGCTTAGTGAATACTAAATTACATTTAGGAAATAGTCTGCTGCTACCAGTTATACTTCATTTTTATTCTTGACACAGACACCTAAATCAGAGAACAGTAACATTTCAGAGATTATGGAAGCAGTTTGGGTATGTTCCAACACTATAATAGGATCAGAATTTTAAGGCCTTTTGTATTATTACCAATAGTCACTTAGTTTCTGCTGCAGTGTACTTTGTAGGGAATTACAGCTTTTACTAAAAAGATTAAAATGCTATTATGCAAATGATTGCAGTATGTTATTATGTTTACAAATTAACATCCATGGCTCAACACACAAATTAACTAACTATTCTATCTATGTTATTAAGGATTTAATAAAGTAACTGTTAATAAAAATGGGTAGCTTGGAACACTTAATAGGAAACAGTTGTGATTTAATGCAGAACTCGAGCCTCGTGTTTAATGTTCTAGGTGATAGAATGGTAAAATCAAGTTGAGCAAAGCAGACGGAAGAGCCAGGACTGTGTGAACTGCAGACCTGCTCGGCTGAGATGCTGACGACCACGAACTAAGTAGCTTCAGGCTACACTAGGCAGTGGGCGGTACATCAGTAAATCTAAGCAAGGCACACAAACCATCTTCTATTAATAAATAGCTCATTGAAATGATAATTGCCCTCCACTCCGTGTTTGATATGTTCCATGCACGCAGAGAATACTTACATTATTCTAAAATGGAGCTCAGAGCAAATTTCGATGTGGCGAATGGGATTTAGCTGCAGAATATCGCCGTGTGATAAAAGAGGAGAAGGCTAGGTTCAGACGAAGATGGCTTTACAAACAGGCAGCAAATTGCTATTCCTGGCTGTTCATAAGAGATCATAAAAGCAAGGAGATAAGAACTGCCAAGGTCCCTGAGAAATGAATGTATGTGATTATGTTATCTTGTGGGTTGGATTTACTAGACAGACCGACAACACCTTCACTTTAGTCCAACAGGAAAAGTAGAGAGAGATGCAGATTTGGGATAGCAAACTTTGTTAGAATGGGGAAGTTCCAGAACACTGTACTTAAGATGTTTCCAAAGAGACCCGGGATCCCAGTCACTGAATACTTTGCTTGATCTCAAAACAAGAGCGAGAATTATCACCCAATAAAGCTAACAAACAACTAGGACACAAAAGAATTACTAGACAATCCTGGAACCACTTAATTGATATTTCAAATGTTGGGGGCTTATTTTTCTTAGCCAAATAAAACTGCCAGAGGCTCTCTCCGATGTAAGCAATAGCCTTTTTAGGTCGACCTAAAAATAAGTAATCAAATAAAAAAATAAATCAACAATTACCTTTTCAGGTCTACCTATGGAGGGCAACTAACCTGAGCTTCTTAGCGGGAATATCTGGGTGTACTCAAGAAACATGAGCAGGGAAGCAACCACAAACCTGGTGAAGGTTTGTGTCCTTGCATACAATGCAAGCAATTTGATTTGTTCCAAAGAGCACCTCTGTTGTTGGAAAACTACTTATGCAAATTTTTTATATCTAGCTTTAGCAAGGCACCTGGTTCCTTCATTTCCTTCCACATTTGGATAAATTGTGTTGTTCTTCACTCTTCCAAATTTGTCCTTGTGGAAGCGAACACTTGCAAATTGGTTGAAGCTCGCTAAGGGAAAGAAAGGGAGGGGAGTGGGGAGAGGAGGATAAATAAATAAATAAATAAATAAATAAATAAATAAATAAATAAAACCCCACTGAAAACAGTTGCTGGGACAGCTTCTGAGTTGATGGTCTGTGGCCTTGTCCCATTCCCAGGCACCTGATCAAGAAAGTGGTACAATCCTGTTATGCAGGCATTCGGGAACCCTTGCCAACAGTCACCTGACACGACCAAGGTTTAAAGTACTTGCTGGAACTTTAGGCGGCATCGTGGAAGTGCTTGCCCTGTATGGGTGCAGACACATTCACATTCACATTCTTTCTTTCTTTTTTTTTTTTTTAGGAAAACAAAAAGTGATACTTGCCATAGAAGGGTGGTAAAATAATTAGTCCAGTAGACAAATGCCATGGCCCATGTTTAAACAGAGCTTTAAGGACACGGTGTTCTCAGCAGCCACATATCTAAATACAAACCAGTGTCAGCTGCCATGCAGACCAGAATGTAATAGCCCGTTCTCACATAGGTCATCGCCGATCCATTTTGGTCGCAGTCACACTGCACATCTGTTTCTGCACACTGCAGCTTCTTAAGGTGGTATTTGGCTTCCTAAGAACACAAACAACCAAGCTATAAACTCCCACTACTGGAGTTATTTTGAATAAGTGTATACTGTTTCATATTTATAATGGCGAGGCTTCATAATATTCACAGCGAATATATAACACCGATCAGTTCAACAAGCATGAAATTGTATGTTGTCAACCTGTCACATAAATAGAGTCACATTCAGGCTTGCGATAATGTTGAACTAACATTTTTTCCCCCACAATTGTCGAGAGGGTCACAAAAAAGTGGGGAGGTAGCACTTCCTTTGGGGAGATAAACAGTCAGGGCCATTGTAGAGTTGATATTAGTGTTGATGGGTCCTTTTTCTTCCCTCCCTCCAAAGCACTTGTTTTTCTTGGGTGAATGCTAATTGGCTAATCTGGTGTGTTTCTTCTGTCATCCAATGGTATCATTTTCAGCCAGTGCTAGAAAGCTTTTTTGGGTTGTGTGTGTGTGAGTAGCTTTTTCTGTTCTCCTTTAAAACAATTTTTTTTTTTCTATTCTTGGAGCGCAAATCAGCGCTAATTGTCATGAAATTCTCTAGCTCTACTCTGGCAAGCTTTCCTGTTGTCTCGGCACCTCAGTTAACTCTTAATTCTTTACCAGATCTCTGGTGAAAGCTCGGCATTTTGGGTGAACTCTCCTGCTATAGAGGAGTTAGAGAGAGGGAGAAAGGAAATTATTGAACCCAAAGTGCACCTTACTGAAAGGGGAAGAGAGGACAGAGGAGGTGCCTTCACCAAGAGCTAGGGAGCTATCGCAGAGACCACTTCCCATGGCAGCTGATATTTCTGCACCAGAAGCAAGAGTAGAAGCTGATGTCGAGTACTTTTTCACTTTTGAGAAGTTCTTAGATGGGTTCGATCCTCCCATCTTCCTCAAATGGCCTGAAGACAAATAGTGTTGCAGGTCGTGTCTGCAAGCCCGGTGGTTTATCCCTTTAAGTTGCTAACTCAAAACCTCAGGGCCGTGCGTGAGAAGGCAGGTATTAGCGAGGATCGTTACTCCCACCGGTCGTTTCATCCCCTATCACTTGTGATATAGGTGGTTATGTTTTCCCATATGGTTTCCAACTTTCGCATAGTTTCACATGGCTTCATGCTTCTGGATTTTAAAAGTTCTTCTATTTTTTATTTACCCATCCACCAAAAAATAATTACTGCCAACTGCTAGCATGCTCACGTCCTTGCCAATTTCTGGAGGGATAGTGGTGGAGAGTAGACACAGTCCGTGGCATCGTGGAGCTCATGGTTAGTGATAAAGACATGTCAGTAAAATCTAGTGAGATAAACTGAGAGAGGGAGCAAAGCGGGGACTTTCTCCACCTGCTCGTTATCCTGGTCATCGCTAATAGATCAATTCTACCCTTCTCTGAATTGGTACACTTATCATCTTCAGAAAGTGGAATTTTTCTGGAGAGCATTTCTCCTCGTCATTGGGGCCGTCTATTCCAAACAGAGAGCCCAGGCATGAGGTCCGACAAGTGCAGGGCAGTGGGACAGAATGTTTGAAATCGGGAGACCTGAGATCTCTGGAGTTCTACACATAGCGCATTAAGGAAAACAGCAGTTTGCTCATTGGAATTGCTGAGGGAAGACAAGAAGAAGCCAACCCAAGGGAAGAGAGAAAAGCTGTCAGCAGAAAGTTCTTTCACCCGTGTGCCGGGCTGATGTGACCAGAATGTTGCGCCCTTGGCTAAGTATGTGGGGCTCCTTTGGATGAAAACCATTCCGTACCATTTTAGGCCTGTTGACCTTTCTCTCTGAAAATGATATTTCTGTCCAGCCGGAAGGGCTGACACGCTTTTGCCTATATGTGACATTCCGAATATGTGGCTTTTCTATCTCTTAGAGCCCTCTGCTCATTGCCTCATCGGATAGTCCTAAACACAGGGACTGTCTTGTTCCCTTGGCTGAAGCATGCACGGGTAGACTGTAGACCTATCCTTTTCTTCTTCTCTGTAGTGGTGCCGAGCATTACACCCCTACTGAGCTGTACTCAGTATTTCCTGTAATAGCTCGGCTTAAATCTCTTCTCGCCAGTTGTTTTGAGAAGCTCATTTCTGCTTCTGAATGGTGCTTAGGTAGGGAAAAAAGGTGCCTCTATTATAGAAATGCCCTTGGTTTTTCCATGGGCTCTTGGCCTAGGGACATTAGCTTCCCTGGGTACCATTTCATTTGTTCAGATGTGAAGTTGGAGCTTCTCTTTTCCAGACATAGTTCTCCTGGGTGTCCAGGGATCCTGGCCAATGCAGGATACGGTCCAGAAATGTTCTCATGTCAGGATCCTCTTGTGTCTTGCCAGTACATGCTTAGTGGGGGGACACCCTGCTCTTGTCCGAGCTGCATCTCTCAGCCTGGTTTTTAATTTCAGGCAGTGCTGCCTGATGGGCAGGCTTGCCTCCTGTTCCTACGGGAGGAGAGTCTGGGCGAATGCCTGAGCATTTGAATGCAACGATGCCGCATGGGCTAAGTGACTTCTCTCTCCTGTTGCTCCCCAATGCCAGGGCTCTGCGGGCAGCAGATTTGAGAGTTATGTTAGGTCATGGTGCCACTTTCTAGCTCCTTTATTCCCGTCACTCAGCAGTCCCACCAGTGTGGCCGAGGTGGCTGCCCCCATCCTAAAGGAATTTGTGTCAGTTGCTCCTGGGACAAATCTAGTCTGGCTGCTTTGCAATGTTGGTTCCAACCGAAAGTTTTGACAAAGACATTCTGTCTGCACGGAACCAAAGAGTTGTCTGTGGTTAGATGCATTGGGAGGTAATCGAATGTTGCCTGGTCTCGGCAGATAACCGAGTCTGGTCATCCACATGGCATGATCCATGTGCCATTTAATTTGTCTTTGAATGGCAAATGTGTTTCTTCCCTGAGTTAGCAAAAGGCTTGATACACAGTACCGTGTGACCTCCCTGCTGCTTTTGTGATACAGAAAAACAAAACAAAACAAAACCGATCCCACATGTTCCCTTTAGTTGCTGGTTCATTTTTATTTCCAGCTACGTGTTTCATAGCTGAAAGAGAAGATGTATGTTCCACAGATAGGATGCATTTTTACTTAATCACGGTGGTTATTTTTATAATTCATATGAGGAGACCTCATTCCTTTGGCCATTATTAACTTAGTATTATTAATTGTCTGAAACATAGTTGAGAAACACACCATTTGTAAAAATGTCTTGGAGAAGCCAAACCAGAGGCAGAAAAATCATACCCTCGTACTTAATGCGTTTTATTCCCAGATAAGCTTCTCCAGCCCTCACTTACCACTGGCTTCCTTTTGTTTTACTTATAATTTAAACCAATCTAGTTATCTGTTTTCTGAGCACATGGGAGATTAGAAGAAATGATTTAGAAAGTTAATGGGGTGGTAGAGGCAAGGAGATCATAGCAGCAAGTGGGCCCTGACCAGAAGAGATGAGACAAAAAAATGATAAAAAGTAGACAAGCACTCAAAACAGGACTGTCTGGAACTATTTAGTTGGAGGGTGTATAGCCCTGTATTTCTCAGGACTACATTTCTAAACAGCTCCCTAACAGTCATTTCACAATATCACACAATGCTACAAAAATCAGATCTCTTAATTTTTAAGATGAGGGGAACATGAAAATGATTTTGCAATCTTTCCATTCAATGCTTTAATACAAAATTTGGTACTTGAGCAAGTCAACTTCTCGGTTCATCTGCACAGCTGCCTATGTGGATTAATGCCTGATAAGGAGAGATAAATGAGACATATATACAAACACACATGCATATTTTCAGATCTGGAAGATTTTCGTGGAGTTTTGATGTCATTCTGTAAGACTTGCCCATGTAACAGGACTAAGTAATCCAGTGCTCCATGAAATGTTGAACTTCATTGTATGATCTGTCAGATTACTTGCTCCCTTAAAAAATACAACTGTTAAAATTTCCTCTGATAAAGAGGCTGCTGGTTTTTCTTTTTTTTCTCTTGTCAATAGTAAAGCTCTTTGGCCACACGGCCAGTAGTCAAGACAAATACAGCTCAGCAGAGTTATTCTTAAATCAGTAATTCCCCACATTGCTTTAGAATGGAATTGCCTAGACTTTCCCCCTTTGTTGCTTTCTTACCCAGTCCCCAAATAAACCACCACTCCAACAATGCATCATTGCTGTGCATACATTCATTCAGAGCACACTAAATTGGAATATCAACGTTATAAGTAATTCCCCCTTCTTTCTCATCTTGTCTGGAGATCCTTAGAAATAAACCACCAACCTTAGGTCTAACAAAATAATCATTAAAATGTGCTGTTTGATTCTGGATGGAGGATTTTAGCTAATATACAGGACTGAGTTCCTTACATTTAATTTCTGTCTAGAAATTCAAGGAAGGCTCTAACTGTGACTTCTTTATCCAAACTCTCTGGCCCAGCTGTGCCACCTTTCACCTGAGGGGACAGAATGGACAGCTTGGATTTCTCCAGATGGACCCGGAGCTTTGGTTAGGCCATGACCTCTCATTAATATTCAAACTTTGGCAATTTCAAAGAATGCTGTCCACTCTGACTACTTACTGTAAGCAGCCCAGCTCCCCTGGTACTTTCTCACGCTTATCCTTTCTACGAAGGCATTTGTGTCTTCCTTCATGTCCCTTTCAGGAGTAATTCTTCCCTTGTTCAATTTTTCCCTTTCTCTTTATGGCTGTCATAATAGGCCCTGATACAGTCAGGCGGCGATGACCCTGTCCATCACTCACCTGCAAGCTCTTCTTGAACTAGCGGATGGTCCCTGAGTGACCAGATTAATTGTACCAGTGGTGGGTCTTTCTACCCGGCCTTTCATCCAGTAGCATAAAAGCTGATTCTAGGCTGTGTGCAAGGCTGTGTGCCCTGCCATTTCAGTGCCCTCCATGGAGCCTAGCAGTGGAAGGGAGAGCATCGATGCAAATTAAGTACAAAGGCAGGGATAGAAAAAGGTGCGTAGTTGGGGTTACCAGAAGTGAAATCTGTCCTCCTTTGAGTGCCAATGGAAAGAAGTCTCAAGGAGTGAGAGTCCAAAGGAAGTTTTCCAGAGATACGATTTTCATAAACTGCATTATAACAATGGGCTATTCTAAAGGCTGTTTGTTCTGGTCTGTGTTCAGTTGGAGCCTTTACCAGGCAAAGGATAAACTATTCATCCCCTAAATGTAGGAAAGTATTTGTGGCCCTTCTTGGGCACCAAGTGAGTTTTAATTGTCATGCGTGCAAAAGAGCAGCTTTTTCTTTTGTGAAGGCCTTTGAATTGTGGCTGGGGCTGTTTAAATGTTAGCTTTCTGGCAGTGTCCCTCAAGCTATAGGATAAAGTGCATGAGAGAAAGGATGGGCCCTAAGTTGGCGCCTCATCACCAGGCCAGTGCCCAGCACAAAGCCATGCACATAAGGAATTCTAGCTCTGATGTCTGTTAATGGTTGGATTTACAGTGGTTCTACCAAATTCAGACAAAGAGGGAGAGAGACAGAGAGAGGGGGAGAGAGAGAATAAAATGACCTTCCCAGCCATTCAGACCGATCATGCTAAAAATAAGACATATCAAAGATCTGAGAGCGCATTCTCCAAGAGATGGTTTGTAAATAGAGCCAACAGTGATAGCAACATGTTGTGTGCCTGCCAGAGAGGCTATGAACTTACCTTCTAATTCACTTGCTGCTCAGATGAGGCTCTCTGGGTGGTTTTAATGGCAGTTGGGAGTCGCGTGGCTGCGTTAAGCCAGTGTGCGTTGGCACGTGAAGACACTATTACACGTTTATAATGGGTGTTGAGTGTTCACTCCTGTCCTCTGTGGGAGAGGGGGTATTTCTCTTCTCACTCAGTGAAGACCTAAAGAACTGGTATCTTTCCAGGGTTCCAGAGCATCAGGGGATCTCTGCCTCTGTACAAGGAACCAGCTGTTACCTGGGAGGTCACAAAAGTGGGCGGCAAGAAGTTCCCAACACACTGTTCCCAGCACTGTGCCCATATTCCCTGGCCTGTTTTAACTCTCAACACATCCAGGCATCAAATTTTTGCAGATATTTTGTTCTTGTCATAGTTTCCTTGTCAAAAATCACAATGGGAGGAATTTACCCCTTGAGGAAAAGTGATTGCACGATGACACAAGTCTCTCCTGCCATAGTTGTCTGGCAGTTACCGGATTTCTCAGAAGAATCACACACAAAGGCTAGAAAGAAATGGTGGGATGGCGAAGGACGGCTAATTTCCCAAGGTGTTTGGGCTTTTCAGAAGTTGTGAATGTTTTTGGCCTTGCTTTCCTTTATAGGCCGGGATCGTGGAAACCAAGGTGCAAAAATAGCAAAGAGGATCCCGTTAACCTGAATTTCTTAGTAGTTTTTGTAGAACAATTGAATTCATGGCCATTTTTGCTATTTAGGCAAAGACCTTGGTGAGTTGTCTTTGTTAGAAGGGAACGGTTTGACCAGTCCAGGGCTTTAGGCTGACTCACGTGTTATAATTCAGTATGCTATTATACGGATGCTCTAAACCAGGAACTGATTTTATTCATTCTTAAATTGATCCGTTTATCAGCTATGTAAAGAGAACCAACGATGCTCCAGGTTCTCATTCAGGTGCTCAAAATACTAAGATGTATGTACGATGTACATAATACTTCAGACACAGGAGCTGGTCGTCCAGAGAAAAAGACAGATTTAACTACTTAGAAGATAATGGGGTGAACTCTGTGGTCAGGCTAGCAATGAAGCGCCATGAAGACACAAACAGAGAGGTAAAAGGGGGTGCTAAAACAGAGAGCAAAATCGCTAAGTGCTGGTAGATTATTTAGCCATGAGCTTGATCCCATTGGAGGCTAAACATTCCTATTGACTTATAAAATGCAGTGAACTGCATTTCGCACCCCTCAGGAGGAAAACAGAATGGTCAGGAAAAAGGATGCACGTAGTAGGCTCTTGCTAACTTTTCTGGCAAGGCCTGTCTACCTTGGGCTTGGCAGTCCAACAGCTCATTAGATTTTAACAAAAGCAGCAGAGCTAAACAAGAATTCCTCAGTCAGGCACCTCGGGCACTGTCTCTGAGAGCCAATGTGACATATAGAATCCGAAGTGAATTAAATAGTCAGCTACAGCAAGCCAAAACTTAAAAAAGGCCCTGAAATGACCAAAAATGGAAACATATTATAGTTATCTGCATTCACAGTACAGAACAAGTTTGGTCGTATTTAAGATAATTCTCTAGTGCCTGCTATTTTTAGCCCAAGGGTAATCTCCTCTAAGAGTCTTTCAGCATTGCAACCCTTTAACCTGGCCTGACAAACTAAGCCAATAAGCTGTCTGATTTTCCCTGTCCATCCGGAAGAAGAGAGATAGCTAAAACAAACCATTTGCAGGGAAAATGTTCAGCCTATCTTGTATTAAGAGCTTTTTTCATATAGATTTTTAAAACATCCCAATATTAAGTGTTGCCTGTCAGAGACCAAAATGTCAAGCTTTGCTGTTTTGAAATTGTAGACTCATGGTTATAAAAAGAGGATTTTATAGGCCTAGTCTAATGGAAATAAACATTACTCCATTACCTTCGGTAAAACCAAATCTTTACAGTTCAAGCTATCATTATTAGTGTCTATGAGAAGAAAGAAACGTTTCCAGGGGGTTTATTTATTTTTTTTAGGTGAAGATAGACTGGCGATCTGTACCATAGCAAATGAAAGTTTTCTTAAAGCTTTCCCCTCAGTGACTTTGCAGTGTGTAATTTAAAAGCAGAAAGCAAAGAAAATGCAGTTTTAAAACACTAGGCTGGCTATTCCTGGTATCTTTCTTTCTTACATATTAACAACCCTTTGTGAAACTATTGCTCTTACCCGTTCTTGTCTGTCTGTCTCTACACAGTTTATGCAAACGGCTTTATCAGCTCTTCATTGTTCACACTTCCTGTGTGTGTGTGTGTGTGTGTTTTGTGTGTGTTGGCGTGGGGGTTAGCCACCTCAGTTTAAATTGTCTGACCACATATGGGGACACTTAAAATGTCTTATTTCCTACTTGGTTCACCAGAAACAATGCTACTAATCATCAAAGTTTAAGATTGTTCCGAGGTTGGCCCGTTTACTGAAATTCTGAAGACTGAATTTGTCAGTTCAGTATGGGGTAGGCTTTAGCCACAGATGCTACCTGTCAGGCAGTCAATTGCCAGATATTTATTGAGCTCATACGATATGCAAGATGTTATGCCAAGTATTTTGGGAGGTGGGGGTGGGAGGGGTAGAAAGGGGTTTAGAGCAGGACCTCAGTCCTCAAGGAGACTTGTCACCGACTTGCAGAAATAAGATACCCATGCCCCCAGAGTGGCAGTCAGAAAACTTTAGGACATTTCTAGAGATCCTTCCATGTCCCAGACACATGTCTAGGGCTACTCTCTGAGTGATCCTACCTCAGTGACCAGCCAGCTCGTCAGCATGTCCCTGGGTCCCTGTGGAGTGCCCCAATCCCTACCTTTGGTTATGCATGGTTTCTGTCTTCCCACAGATTAGGAATTTAGGAGTTAGTATTTAACCGGAACTCAAATTTCCTCGTTCCCATTACTTGTGTTACGGGAGAAGTGTCAGAAGGATGGGATTGCTCTTTTCCATCAGGAGATCTCAGAAATGCTAGCCGGTTGCACAGCCGTTCCCGGGATATATGTGCTTTATTGAAATGCCCTATTGGCAGTTAAGTGGCCAAATGGTGCCAATTTCTGCAGAAGACTGGTGGGATATGGGCATCTGCACCCTGCAGCGATAGCCCACTGCCAATGAGGTGTTTTGTGCCTTGCACGCTTGCTCCTGATCTTTACTCCCCTTTAAGACCGGCTGTTAATCTTTAGCACAGGCTGACTCTGTAACACAGCGCACACCAGGTTGCCTAACTTCTTGTTTGTGTGCTCTCAGGGATCAGAAAGCAGTTTGCTGTTTTTCCTCCAGACCACGTAGGGTCACTGCCTCTGTCTCTCTGTCCTTTGTTGTCCACGTTTGGTCTGTGGCTAAAGATGCCACGCCCTCCTTGTACTTAGGTGAATGTTTCCCATCTTCCTCCATCCTTTCTTTTTATCTTGCGCTAACTCATACTTAAGTGATCACAACCTCCTTTACTGCCTCCCTCCTTCCTCAGTCATCCTGAAGATAGTATATTCTGCACCATACCTTACTTGATAATGAAGCTGACCACTGTTTTTCAGCTTCTGCTGTGTGCCTAGGCTTTGCCAAAAACTATGGTACTGATAGGGATGCCTGGGTGGCTCAGTCGGTTAAGGGTCTGCCTCTTGATCTCGACTCAGGTCTTGATCTCGTGGTCATGAGTTCGAGCCCTGCATTGGGCTCCATGCCCAGCATGGAGCTTATTTAAAAAAACCCAAAAAACAAAAAACACTCCATAATTATGGGGGGTTCAGAAAGTAAGGCTCAGATACTCGTAAAAGGAGTTTAAGTATTATCTTCCTTTGGGGATGCACAACTTTATGAGGAGATAAGCCCCATCCATGTGACATAATCAGACAGTGGGTGAAATGTGGATAGTCACTCAACAAATCCCTATTCTAGGCACCATGTGGGATAGAAGAGTCAGTGATTTAACTCCTGCCTTCAATTTCCATTAAAAACTAACTGTCCCATAAGGAGATGTGCTCATTGGCATGATATTAGCAAAATACGTTAAGAATTTTAGAGGTGGGTAGAGATCCATAAGACCAGTGGCTCAAGAGGGAAGTCGGGGCAGTAGAAAAGGAGACCCTCAAGATGGAGAGAGATTTTTATTGGCCAATAGGAAAGAAAAGTACACTTGACCCTTAAACAACATGGGTTCAAACTGCATGGATCCACTTACATGTGCATTTTTCTTTCAATAAATATATATATAGTATCATAAATGTATTTACTCTTCCTTAGGATTTTCTTAATAACATTTTCTTTTATCTAGTTTACTTTACTGTAAGAATACAGTGTATGATACATATAACATACAAACTATGTGTTAATCAACCATTTATATTATTGGTAAGGCTTCTGGTCAATAGTGAGTAGTTAAGTTGTGGGGGATGGCAAAAGTTATACACAGATTTTTGACTGTGTGAGGGGCATCACTGCCTCTAACCCTGCATTGCCCAAGGGTCAAGGGTAAATTCAGACATCAGCTTTCATCTCATTACTTACTTAATACTTATTCATCACCTACTATGGGCCAGGATGTATGTCAGGTGTTTACATAACTGGCTAGGATGGAGACAATGTCAGTGATGAGGAGAACCCCAGGGATGATTGGGAAATAAGGACTAATCCAATGGGGCAGAAGAGAAAGTGATACATGTTGAATAGAATCTTAGAATTATACTAAAGTAATATGAAAGAGATTTAGTCTAGCAATAGGGAACTGTAGGCCCAGGCATATTAAGTAAGTTGCATAAGGGACATCAGCCTTTTGTCAGGACAAGCTGGGAGAAGACAGATTATAGGGTTTGTTATCATGGAAGAAAGGTTATTTTGGACAGAGATTGCGGGCAGGGTCCCAGTGAGCAGGCTCTTGTGTTTTTCAAGCTTGAGGTAATAAGGCTGAATTAGGGGGTGATGGTGATGATGAGAGGAAGGGCTGGATGTGGGCAACTTTGTGAAGAAAGAATCGATACAGATCTTTATCACATAAAGTGATAGGTTCAGTGTGGCGGTGAGAGAAAGGGAAGTGAAAATGACTGTGGTTTCAGGCCTGGGTGATTTGGAGGATTTGGGGTCAGTTAAGGAATATAAGAGAATCAGGGGGGGATCTGGTTCAGGGAAGGAGCTAAGAGGAAACATCTAGAATGCAATGTGTGTAGATTATAGAGCACATGGCGTAGCTGCTGTTGGGAGTCTGTGAACAAAATATAATAATTGAGCTGGAGAGCAGTCATGGAAGTCTTTCTGAGGAGAGCCATCTTAAGGAAAATGTTTGCAGACACAGCGGAGGGGGGATATCAGGGTTCCCCTTTGTCTGACATGTTACAGATTTTGCACTTTTGCTTTGAGGTTGGTAATTTGCCAGACTTCTTCTTGCCAATAGTAATAGTAACTTTGGGTATTCTCATGTGCCAGACACTGGGATTAAACATTTTTAAACAGTGTTTTAATGAGAAAAATCTTAGTTTTATAAAGTTTAATTTAATAAACTAAAAAGAACCGATCTCATCTAATTTTCATAATCACCATAAAGGGTTGGAGGTGTTACCTCATTTTACAGTTTAGAAAGTAAGGCTCAGATAAGTAATTTGCCCAGGGCCAAGTTACAAAAAGGAACCAGAAGGACTGAGATTGCCTAACTCCAAAACTCTAAAATTTTAACCACTCCCTTACACTGCCTCTTACTTAATACCTCCATCGTCAGGCGCTTAGCTTCTCATCCCCTCCTACTCCCAGCCTTTTTCAAATTTTCCAAATGCCTGGAATTATTTCTGTCCTCTTGTTTTCAATCCTGCTGAATTTTAAAATCACAGGAACCTCTCAAATTCAGGAAGTGTTCCCTGATTAATTCCACCTCTACCTAAACAGCTAGCAGAACCCAGACCTGATCTTGTTGGAACAGATTTCGTGTTATTTAGCAGAGAGATCAGCATGAAGCCGTTCTGCCACAGACTGGTCAACAGATCAGTAGATTTGTTGACTGTGTGAGGGGCATCACTGCCTCTAACCCGTGGATCTGTAGATGTTTTCATTTGCAGAGAATTGCACTTCAAAGCACATATTAAAATTGTAAGGCCAGGAACTATTTGTGGTATTCTTTGTCCCCAGTGTGTATAGTTTTGATACTCGTTGACTGATTGACCATGATTTCTGTTGGCATTTGGTTGAGAAGGAAGGCAATTCTAAAGTATTGATAATATATCCTAAACTTGGCTTTAAAGTCCTTTATTGAGCTCTTGGGCATGTCTTCATAAAGTAGATCTGGTAGAATATGCCTGTAAGATAAGTCTCCCAAAAGACAGGTTTAGTGGGAATATAACTCTTTTAAAATGCAATCAAAAATAGGCATATTCCCCCAAATAAACTGTTTCTTACAAATTGCACTTAGCTCTGATCATTCTCCTTCCCTTAGTGGGCACCAAGTCATTTTGCAATTGTGACTGTGTATTTTTTTTTTCTTTATCTTTTGGATTTCTGTTGTTCCTGGTTTAAGGAGTGAAACCATACCTTATTCATCTTTTTCTTTAAAAAAAATTTTTTTTTACTTATTTATTTGAGAGAGAGAGAGAGAGTGCGAGCATGAGTGGGGGGAGGGGGAGAGTGAGAAGCAGACTCCCTACTGGGCAAGGAGCCCAACACGGGGCTCTATCCCAGGACCCTGGGATCATGACCTGAGCTGAAGGCAGACACTTAACTGACTGAGCCGCCCAAGCGCCCCTCATCTTTTTCTTACATGCAATGCCTTGCACATAATAGAAGCCCAATAAATACATGCCATAAGATTACATATTATTACCTCAGTTAATTTATAAGTTGGAATGATGATTTTTTTATTTCCTTCAGTTCCTGTGTCTTCCTAGCCATTCTTCAGTTCCTAGTTCAAAATTCTGGACACAAAATGTACTCAGTACTGCCTAATGAATGAATGAATGGCATTGAACTTGTGATCTTCTAAACCATCCTGGAAATATTTTTAGGGGGCTGGGAAAATTACCTGGGTAACAAGATCTTTTGAGCAGTTGCCAGGCTGGGTCTGGTTACTGTATCAAAATCTTTGGTCAGGCCAATGATTCCATTTGAGCTGGTTCATTCTTTGTTTCAAATAATACAGGTTTTTGTGCATTGATGTTTAAGATAAAGTGGTGCCCATTTTGCATTTCTGGTTATGTTTACAAAACAGTGTTTTATTGCTGTCTAAACAGGAGAGGGCTTTCAACCGACCCCCCCGCCCCACTGCTGCACGCTGAGAAAGGACTGTTATGTGTGCTTGCCCTTCATTTGAAATATGTTGTATTTAAAGGTCATAGTGTTCTGGTTTGGTAGCAAATTATTGATCAGGGTATTTGGTAATAGCTATACTGCTGTTGGATGAAGATAAATATCCAAGAATGCAAGTGGTATTACTAGCATTATTGTTTTTCTTGGGAGCCTGGTCATCCCGTGGAGGCGAAGAATGGTCAGCAGGTGAGTGTTACCAGATAGAGTGCAAGCCAGTGGTACCCAATGCCCTCCAAGCGCCACCCCTCGTGTTTTCGTGTTCTGCCTCTAGTCCTACATCTGTCTTTTTGCTCTTTATTTAGACTCCCTTGATTTTTTAGAATTCTTCTGTTGCTCTCCACTCTTTTTTTTCTTCTTACTTGAAGTCATATTTTCATCCAGTTTTTGGAGGATTATAAGGAGACACTATCATTCCAAATCATCCCCCTCCATCTTGAGTTTAATGGTGCTTCCTCTGATAGCATCAGAAAATTCTTAATTGTTTAATATAAAAGGCTTTTACCAGGTTCCCATTCTTCTGGAATTTTCTGTGCTATTTGAATATTCCCTGTTGACCAAGATGTAGTGAACCTCTTTGTTCCTCTTGGTATTTTATTTTAAATGTTTTAAATATTTTAAATGTTCTAGTTTTTGTTAATGTTCCTCTTTGCAGTCCTTTAATTTTCTTTCTACTTTTTTTTGAACACATCTTTTCTCTTTCCTTTGCTGGAAGATCCTCGGAATAACTCTGTCTTATAGTTTCGGCATGCAGGCAGACTAGGGCTAACTGGACAGACCAAAGACCACATCTGAAGTGGCCCATCAGTGGTTCTGTGTTGGCATCATCTCTGCCTTGAGCCTTGTCTTGGTCTGACTTGGGACTGGCATTTTTGGCAATATTATTCTTCCCTAATTAAGAGGCAACCCAAGGAAGAATGGTTTATGAAATGACACTGGAGCAGTCTCCTAATATAACTTTATTCCCTGGGAAGTCCAAGAAATCCAGTAGAGTAGATAATTCATGAATACCTAGAGTGGGCTGGTATTAAAAATTATAATTATACCTTAATTTATAACCAAGTTTATTTATATCATATAACATACTTATATGTTACATTAATTTATATTTATAATTTGTCTTATAAAATATAGGTATAAATTTATACTTTAAGTTTACATAATTTATATTTATATAATTATATATTTATATACCTTACTTGTATTTGTAATTCAACTCACAGAGTTAGCCCATGAGCTATCAATAATTCTCCCTGCCTTTCTAAAAGGACTAGAAGGCAGGTGTTTTGAGGTATAGAACTCATCTCATGCTTAAGAGGCTTGCCACTCCACAAGCTAGCGATGGCCAGGGTGAGAGTTGACTCTCCATGGCCTCTTTTAATGTTAACATATTATCACTCCATGACATTCTCTCCATATTTAAAAAGAGATGATCACAAACTTGCAAAAGGCAAATGAGAGCCATATCTCCACTTCACAGTGAAGGAGACCAGGAATCAGAGGGGCTTGCCCACGTTCCTACGCATCAGCAACCCTCTTTTTTTTTCCCTCTGCTATCCCCAAAACCTAAAGGCATAGCAACATTTTTAGGAGGTAGAGGCCTGGGGTCAGACAGGCCTGGGTTTTAAATCTTAGCTTCACAACTCACTTACTTGGGACCATGGATACATTAACTCATCTTCTCCAAGTCTCGGTTTCTTCTTTCATATAAGAGTGTCTGCCTCATAGGGTTATTCATAAATTTAGCAAACAATCACCGATCACTTATCACATGTGAAAGATCTGCGAGATGCTGGGGATTCAGTAGTGAACAAGGGAGTAAAAAATATCCTGCCTTGGGGCGCCTGGGTGGCTCAGTTGGTTAAGCGACTGCCTTCGGCTCAGGTCATGATCCTGGAGTCCTGGGATCGAATCCCGCATCGGGCTCCCTGCTCGGAAGGGAGTCTGCTTCTCCCTCTGACCCTCCTCCCTCTCATGCTCTCTGTCTCTCATTCTCTCTCTCAAATAAATAAATAAAATCTTAAAAAAAAAAAATATCCTGCCTTCTTGGAGCTGGTGGGTTGTTGCTAGAATTAAATGAGATAATGCATTGAAAGTGATTTGCACAGGGCCTGGAACATAGGGAGTATATAATACATGTTTTTTGGCAAAATGAATACAAAGTCTATAGACAGCTGTAGGTGATGATACTTGTCTTTATCCAGAAGTATATCTATAAAGAAAGTAAATGTATTATTAACAAAGCTTTTACTTTTCTAAGAATCAGTCTATTACATGGAAACCATTCCAAATTTAGCTATGGGATTTGCAATGTAGAGTGCTTTGGTTGTAAACAACAGAATAAAAAAAAAATCAACTCTTTTCCTTAAACAGGAAAGCAGAAGGATATCAGTGTGGATAAGGTGAGGGTATTGAACTAGGAACAACACTGCAGGAGGATTCCAATCACAGTTCAGGTTTCAGTAGGTTTCTCCCAGGTTCTGTGTCAGCCCCTAGGTGGTGAGCAGGGAGTGGAGCTTTTGCTTTCTGGCTCTTAGTTTGTATCTAATGGGGAAGGGATAATTTTGTAAAGGAAATTTTGGCAGTGTTCCAAACAGTCAAGAAGCAACGCGTGAAAGCTATAGGGTCTTCAGAGTGGTGGGGGGATCTTGTCAGCATAATGTGCTTGACATTAAGGAAACAAATGGGGTTCTTGTTTTCAAATAGTGGGAATTCTACCACCCAGTGGTATCCTCTAGAATTCCATGAATTGAAAATAATGCCAATACTGTCTTTAAAATATAAATGTATATATACACACATGAAATATATGTTATGAAACCTTACCTCTGGCAATATTTGCCAAAGGTGAGCTCTCCCTCCCATGGTCCGTGCATCACGTTGGCATTTGGCACTATGCACTCGTTGCCATTTATGGTGATTGAATAATTCTAGAAACATGTATGGAGCATCAGTGGTCAGCATCTTCTGTGAGCCCAGTGGTGTGCTGGGTCCGGGAATATGGGAGGATGTGTTACATTACATTCTGTAATCGCATATATTTGCTATCCTTGAGAAATCACTTAAATGTCTCTGCCAAGAAACATTAGTCTTTTCATTTAAAAAAATTTCAAATAATAGGGGCGCCTGGGTGGCTCAGTCATTAAGCGTCTGCCTTTGGCTCAGGTCATGATCCCAGGGTCCTGGGATCAAGCCCCGCATCGGGCTCCCTGCTCCACGGGGAAGCCTGCTTCTCCCTCTCCCACTCCCCCTGCTTGTGCTCCCTCTCTCGCTGTGTCTCTCTCTGTCAAATAAATAAATAAAATCTTTAAAAAAAATTTCAAATAATATATGTAGAAATAATGTACGGGGAGTGCATAGTCCAACGCTTGTACATAATTGGTAGTCAATAAATGGCAATTTGTAGGCGCATTCAATACCCCAAACTTCCTGGATAGCTCTGTAAAACTGAAAGTGTCCTTGGGTAAAAAAAAACAAAACAAAAATAAAAACAAAAACAAACAAAAAAACAAAAGAAAACAAACAAAAAACTGTAGGAAAATTCTGGGCAAGATTCGAATTCCGGAGACGGAATATCCAACAGCCTGCCCTTCCCTGGGCTCTGTACCAGCCCCTGGGTGATGTGAGGCAACTGGGGCTTCTGCTCACTGACTTCTTAGTGTGTATCCGATGGGTAGCTCTAATCCAATGTAGATTCCATGAGGGAGGGGCCGTGTTTCTTTTTATTCACTCCAGCACCCTTCACTGAGCACAGTTCCTAGCACATGGTATGCACCTAAGAAATACTTGTTGAAGAAATGACCAAATTGGGAAGCTCCAGATAGAGGCCAAAGGGAAATGAGTAAGCTACTTGCTTGAGTGGCAATGATTAGTGCATAATTCTCAAAGGCAATCCTAGAACGGGCAAGATGTTTAATCTGTGTCATGAAACGCAACCTGCAGAGGGAAGACAAGCAACCACACAGTGTGACTTCTCAGAGAGCGCTGCAGCTCCGAGCATGGCCTGGGCCTCTCTCTCACGTGGCCAAAGAGAGCCACCACACAAAGGCGTTCTGTATGTGAAAGGGAACCACGTTGAGTCAATGATGTTTGCGATGACTAATGAGTCCCTGGTAAGCAGAAGCCAGGAAGCAGGGGCCGACACTCTAGAAAATATCGATGCAGAGACTCCTCGAGCAGAATCCTGGTGGCAGAAGTTCAATGTGTGGCATTTGCACACGCTGTTTGATTTTCTTTACAGTTGTAATGGTCCATTCTTGAAAGGCAGTAAGCTCTATTACACATCGAGTGAGCCATTTGGGCAGAGAGGGGAGGGGATATCAATTTGTGTTGTTTTATATTATAACTGTGGCAACAAGTTTGCAAATACCATTTTTTATTTTGGTTCAGGGTGGGAGGACCTGGTGCTAGTTACATATCAGATGGTTCCCATAACATAACGCTTGGGTAATCGTTACTTACTCAATGACTGTTGAACATCTGCTATAATAAGCCAGGTCTGGTGACACTTCGGGTTTTTCTATGTGTAAGTTACGTTGTTTCAGTTAGATATAGCACATCTCTTTATCCACCTCTTTGCTTGCCTAATTCCTTATTACCATCTGCATGTCCCCTTCTATATCATTTCTCTTAGACTCTCTCTCTCTGGTGTCCTAAGGAATCTAGGTGACTATACTAGGTGCCCTGTAGCAACTATATTTTTGCCCCTGATTTTTCAATCTACCTGTTTCTAATCTATTCTGCCTCTCCCTCTGGATGGGAAGCTATCTGAAGGTCTGGGCTGTGACTTCCATTAACATAGTCCTATTACAGCTCAGTGTTTAATATATAGCAAATTCTTATTAAGTATATGTTGGATGAATAAGGAATTAAATAAAGCTGCAATTATTTTTGGAGTTCATTATTGCCAAGGTATAATGCTAGGTATCTGGAGAACCATCAAGCATAAGTAGGTACTTGCTTGTCCTAAAGGAGCTTCCCGTGAGTTCAGCCATTTTCATATATTGGGCAAGTGCTTTTTGAATGTCTGCTATGTTCTAAGACAGCATCTATTTGAAAGTAAAGGTGGGTATTTTAAAGGCTAACTCATTAAGTGTTCTTTGTCTTGAGTGCCGAATGGTAAGTTCAAATAAGATAATGATAAGTGAAGAGTGGCATAGGGAAAGGAGATCACTTAGAGAAGCTGGTAAAATATTTGAACTTACTTTATTTTGAAATAAGGCCTTTCTTTCTCTTCCTTCCCTGTTTTTCTTCATATCCATCCATTCATTCATCTGGGACTTACTCAGTATATGCTGTATCAGATGCTCAGAATGCAAAAATAAATGGCATATTTGTCCCTGGGAAATACACACAGTGAAACATTATTTTAAGGTGAGCCCTGCCCTTGATCCAAACATTTTAGTACAATGAATCTAATTAGTTTTAAAACACATCTTTACTATTGACATTCAGATAATGAGCTAAAAAGTATAAATGATAGCAAAAATGTGTTTTGCCATTTTTATGTTGTTGGTAAATGCCAATATGTGAAGCTTTCTATACAGAGTTGATAAACTTCTATTATATAATTGATATCAATGAAATCATACTTTTTCTCCCAATAGTGGCTTTCCATTTTAATTCCTAAATTGTAAATAAAATAAAACTCCTACATTTGGATAAAAGGTAAATATATTGTTAAAAATAAGTAAATAGGGTGCCTGGGTGGCTCAGTCAGTTAAGCATCTGCCTTGGCTCAGGTCATGATCCTGGAGTCCTGGGATCAAGCCCTGCATCAGGCTCCCTGCTTCTCCCTCTGCCCTTCATCCCGCTTGTGCTCTCTCTCTGTCTTGCTCTCTCTCAAATAAATAAATAAAATCTTGAAAATAAATAAATAAATAAATAAATAAATAAATAAATAAACAAACAAACAAACTCATCTTTGTGGGACAAGGGCATCTTGGTTTGAGTTTTTATTTCTTCTCTCAAGCTATGTTTCTTTGCTAAGCCTGAGGAATTATTTGACTATATGGCCTCTCTGTCAGGCCACACAAGTTGGGAGGCCTTCAGAAAAGTGTTTGTGTTTCTGGTAATTAGATAGGTCCATAATCAATTTGCATGTGAAGTCTAGATGTGCCCATGATGTGCCTTCATTGTCCAGGTCAGAGGGAAAACCTAGAGGTGTTAATACACCAAAATGTTAGGAGAGGTCGATTTTGTAATGGTTGTCCAAGGGATTTCCATGACCAGAATAATGTATGCTATAGTAACCGATGTTAAAATTTCTATGCCTTGATAAGCAATCCCTTGCCTAAATTCCTGGAAACATTATTTGAAACTAAAAGTGAAAAAAAAAAAAAACACCAACTAAAAATGATTCTCCCTTTTCAGAAGTAACCTCAGTATCTGAATGGCTTATCTGACACCTTTCATACATACAAGCATGGGGAGTTAGTGCTATTTTCATTGTCCTATCCCACTTCCTTGACTACATTATAAACTCACTGAGGGTAACAAACATAACATTTAACAACAGCATCTATTGATAGCCTCAATGTGGCAGGCAGTGTTCTTAGCACTTTCCCTGTTTGATTTCACTTAATCTTTACAACCACCTGGGGCAATTATTTTAGATATTTTCCCTGTAAAATTTGTCTTCATTATGGACAGGAAACTGAGTCCTAGCGTTCAGTAGCTAGCCATGGGTCCTCAGCCCTAGTAAGTGGTGGAATCAGGATTCCTGGCCACGCAGTGTGACTCCAGATCCTGCACCCTCAGCTGCTTCACCACATGACTTCAGCCGCTATCTCAGTGCTTTACTGAATGATGCCTCAGACATGGAAGGGACTCCAAAAATGTGAAATGATTGATTCACCAAATAATTTGCCAAATGCTTTCATAATTTGATCAAGTTTTGGTATATCCTTCTGGATAGGAGATGTAAGGCAGTGATTATTACCTTAATATTCTTGGTGAGACTTGAAAAAAGGAGCAGAGATTATTTCAGGACCACAGGAGAATTTTCTGCCGAAACCCCTCCTCGTCATCACCACGGAAAATTCACAGTGGCTAAGCATTCATCAGGTTCAGATACGGAAACATGACTCACTCCCAGAGCTGAGATTTATCTCGTCCTATTTCCCTCCTCAGAATGTATCTCTTTTTTCCTGAGGCAACGTAGTAAACTTAGGAAATCTTTCTTTTCACTTGTTTAGTACATGTAGTGATTCTGTGGCCCAGTGTGGTAGAGCACATAAAGTATCACCGATTCCTGTGAACGTTGCTATCGTGCAGAATCTTCTGTGCCACCCCTGGTTCCTACCTGTCTCCCATTCTGCCCACTGTTAGAGATGTTTCAGAGAGTGCCTTCCACTGAACGTGATCGCCTCTTTCTGTACTTCCCTTTCATTAAGCTCTCAAGTTTCCAGTAGTTAAAAGTTTTGATGAGGTCTTTGCTTTCCATAAGCAAACCTTTCTTCTAATGTAGAAAACCAATACCCTAAGTGCTAAATGCTTAAAGGAAAAAAAAATTCTTTATGAATCCCTTATTCAAAAAGGAAACCTGTCAAGAGGTCTATCATAGCTCCATCATACCATCAGAAATAACTTTTCCTGTAATTACTTCATGGGGATCATCCTGTTAACCTGCAAACACCACAACACACTGTAAATTCCCAGAGGACAGTGATAATCTAGTTGAGAGTTGAGGTAATTGGTATACAATGGGACGCAGGCACGCACACAGACTTGCGTATCTGCGTCATAGATCTCGCACAGATCTACTTTACTAAATCACATAAAGGCTGATAAAAACATGATTATGAAAAAATGAAGACTGGGCTTTATATGATAAGCCTAAAATGTGGTAAGATATGCTAAAACACTTTAAAAGAGTTCATATTTAATGGGACAGAAAAAGTCAAATGGGATCCTTTTTTTTTTTTTTTTAAGAGAGAGAGCGTGTGAGCGGGGAGGGGCAGAGGGAAAAGGAGAGAGAGCATCCCAAGCAGGCTTCACACTCAGCACAGAGCCCAACAAGGGGCTCGATCTCACGACCCTGAGGTCATGACCTGAGCGGAAATCAAGAGTTGGCTGCTCAACTGACTGAGCACCCAAGCGCCCCTAAGGGGATCTTAAGCCACACTTAGGATTTCTATGAGGAAATGAATGGGAAAACCATTTTATATCAGAGATACCATCATGAGAAGCTGCAAAAACGGGGGGAAAATCAGGGGATGGGATGGGACTCTGATGCCGATGGGATGGTGGCCACAGAAAGTCAAAGTCAGTGCTGTAAGGACAGGGGGAGCTGGTGGAGAACCCAGGAAGGCGTTCCCAGTGTAAAGTGATCAGCTTCTCCTCAAATCTCCTGATCATCTGGGTTCTTTAGAAAAGACAGAAATTTTAGATGCCATCTCCAGTTTAGTCAATATCATTAACTAATATAATAATGTTTAAAATCTTTTAAAGGCAAGCACCATGCTTTTCAAACAAAACATACGTTTGGACTAGTTCTGGCCTGAAGACCTTCAGTTCACAACCTGAGCTAGAAGGAGTGCAATGATAGAAGAATCTAAGTCTTAATTCAAAACATGATGGCATGCCTTTCCAGTGGGCATTAGTTGTAATTAAACAGATTCTTTTTTTATTTTTATTTTTTATTTTTGCCATACATGATAATAGGATGAGGGCCAATAGTAGAGAAAACGTGCTGAGTTGAAAAAAAGTGGACTCTTGCTACTCGAACTGTGCTCCTTGGGCCAGCTGCATGAGCATCATCTGGGAGGTTGTTAGAGATTGAGAATCTCAGGCTACACCCCAGACTCCATGAATCAGAATCTGCATTTTACCCACATCTTCTGATGATTCGTATGCACATTATTGTTTGAGAAGCACCAGATATAGTACACTTAATATTCTTGAGGGTTTTTTTTTAAAAGATTTTATTTGGGAGAGGGAGAGAGAGAGAGCACGAGCAGGGGGTGGGGAGAGGCAGAGGGAAAGGGAGAAGCAGGCTCCCAGCTGAGCAGGGAGCCCCAGGAGGGGCTCGATCCCAGAACCCCAGGATCATGACCTGAGCCGAAAGCAGATGCTTCCCCAACTGGGCCACCCAGGCGCCCCAATGTTCTTGTTTTTAAGTAGCTCCTGTAAGATGCATCATACTCCAAGAGTTTGAGCAGATAGCAAAATTTCCAAGAACCTTTAGTGTTACTAGTGGAACATGGAACCAAAAAAGTTCACTCTCACTGAAGCTTGAATAGGGCAGTTAATATGGTAACACTGACATGACATATTTAGTTATGCTTTCACAGTGTTAAGTTCTTTACAAGAATTTGGCGAGCCAATACAAGGCTCAACACAGGTAATGCATTTATTCGGTAATCAGTAAGTTACCTTATATAGTCAGTAAATGTTGAGTCCTGGACAACCGATAAGATCGTTCGCTTTCATGTGTTTTTTCAATATTGTGCTCAGCCTCAAGTATAAATTGAGTCGAGTGACCTTTTGATACTGTATGAAATTGACTGCATTTACTAAGATTCTGTGATTTCAATTACCATAAATTTTTTATCCTGGGTCCACAGCCGTTGGCCCCAACATACCGACATCTTATCCTTGGTTCTGCTAATGTAGTCAGCACCAGTATAGCATGTTATTACTAATATGTGTGTGAGCACACGTGTGGGTGTGTGTTTCCCATCAGAACTTCATATCATGCCCAGGAAACATATGCGATTTTCCCCAAATCGAATCTAAACCCTACATGGATTGCAAAATGTGCATGATTTCTGGTCCAGGGATGGAAATTGTGTTCTAGGGTGCTAGCTGGCTCTTGAATTTGTGAGCTGGATAAGTCGATTAGTGGTTCCTCAGTTTATTAGCAACTTAATTGTCAGAATGTAATAGAAACTTCTGAGCTGCAACAACTCATTAGAAGCAATGAAACATGTGACTTTCTTTTTCTAGAAGAATATTCAGTGAACTGTGTTTTTTTTTTCCCCAAAGAGATCTCAAAAATAAAATTAACACTTGAGTTTAAATGTACACCTGTGAAGGTAGAGGAGTTTTGAATTCTGCCCACTGGAAAAACGCTCTGGAAAAGTGATGGGTACTAAAGGGAGGGAAACCAGGCTTCAAATTTCTACTCTATTTGGCATGGAAACTTAGGTCAGTTTCTTAACCTCCTTAATCCTCAGTCTCTTTATCTGCAAAATGGTGATATTGTAGATATTTCAAAGGATTGTCATGCACGTAAAAGGAAGTAGCATCTGCCAAGTTCTTAAAAACATCTCTGGCGCATACCAAGAACTCAGACTACTCTTCTTTTGTCGACCTAGATATTTTTCTTCACCTGCCCTTTATCCGGAAATACGTTAGATTTTAAAAGATTTTATTTATTCATTTAATTGGCAGAGAGAGAGAGAGAGACAGCGAGGGAGGGAACACAAGCAGGAGGAGTGGGAAAGGGAGAAGCAGGCTTCCCGCCGAGCAAGGAGCCCGATGTGGGGCTCGATCCCAGGACCCCGGGACCATGACCTGAGCTGAAGGCAGTCGCTTAACCGACTGAGCCACCCAGGCGCCCCTGAAATAAGTTAGATTTTAGAGCAACCTTATGTTTTCAAGGTTAAGGATGTAATCATTTAAAAAGCACATAGCCATTGTATTATCTATCAGGAAGAAAGCTGTATCTTGCTATCATGCTCATACTGTAGAGAAATTGACAGTTTCTGCCAAAACAAGAGTTTACTTTTTAGTTCCCTGGTAGACTGTGGTTTGATTTTATTTGGTCTTTATGGCAATAATACTCTGATCACTCTCACAGAAGCTGAAAGAAAAATCTTGCTTCTCCTCTAATGTTTTATTATAGCTGTAGCTCCCAAAGATCTTGGCAATGTTTAGGCATAAAGAGAGGTTGAAGAGTTGTGTGTGGTGATTAAAACTTTAATTCACATTTCAAAGATAGTAGTTATTTTCTGAAGCCCACAGCCCAACTGAAGACTATAATGTGAAGAGAGTATTTCATTTCCAACCAAAAGTGACGCTAAAATTATGGAATATTCCACTCTTTTTCTAATTCCCTTTTCTCTGATGTTCATTTTTCTTTTTTTCTTTGTATTTTTATTTTTTAGTCTTTTTCTTTCATTCAACATTTAAATAATTATGTTGTGATATATACCAGTCACTGCGGGGCAGCTAGGATGCTGTAAACATCACGAGGACGGAGTCTGTGTCTGTTAGAACCACCGTGTGTGCCTGAAACACCTGATATCCCCAAACTACTTTCTAAATGTACAAACAAATAAAAGAAGAAATGAATGAATAAAGCCAAATGGACTTCATGCAGTTTAAATATGTATTGAGGCCTTCTTTCCTTCTCTTTAAAGATATTAGAAAGAGGGCACCTGGGTGGCTCAGTCGTTAAGCATCTGCCTTCGGCTCAGGTCATGATCCCAGGGTCCTGGGATCCAGCCCCGCATCGGGCTCCCTGCTCAGCCGGAAGCCTGCTTCTCCCTCTCCCACTCCCCCTGCTTGTGTTCCCTCTCTCGCTGTGTCTCTCTCTGTCAAATAAATAAATAAAATCTTCAAAAAAAAAAAAAGATATTAGGAAGAATTTAAGTAAAATACCTGCTGTATTTACTAAGGACTCTATTTTACCTCACCATATTTTTAAGTAAAATGAATTATTCCTCCCCCTTATCATCTTCAAATGGATAAACTTTTTTCATCTATATCCCCTGTTGATATTTCCTATGACTCAGTGGCACTTTTTGTTTTTGTTTTAATGATGTTTTTATTCTAGTTCAGCTATTCCAAATTAAAGGCAATATCTGTAGGGTTTTATCAGTAACTAAACCCAATTTGTTATAGAAGAAGAAAGGCTATTTAATCAGGAGTAAAGATTGTAAATGGCTTATGTTAGGTAGTAGATTAAATTCTTATTACATAGTGTTTCTTTGGATTTCCTGTTCAGTTTTGCTCTTTTATCGACAGGATAACATTTTGAAAATGGTTTTTGAAAAGGGACATCGTTAGAGAACTAGCAGGAAATACTTACGTAGCGTTTCATGATGCCCGTTATGTCCAGGTACCTGGCTCACTCCTTCCCACACTGCAGTGGGGCATCTGTCTCTGCTGGCCAGTTGATGCCCCTGGGGTCACCAGCCCCAAATGCCTCTCCAACGACATAGGCTTGCCTGCGGCAGAACCAGAACATGAACCCCACTCTTCAAAGGCCAAAGCCCAAAAGAATTTGATCACTGCTTTGGAAATATTCACAGTGGACATCAATAGGAACGGCAACAAAACGAGAGGCCTTGGATTCATGTTTCAGAAATATTGAGCTGCCGGATGCTCTCTCAGGGGCAGATGCGAAGCAACGGATGCTCCATGGCACAGAACTGTTTTCCTGTCAATCGCTCAAGCCCGATGTTTTCATCTTATGCCTGGAGCTGAAAGGATCTACTACAGGGCGACCCTTAGTTGATAACATCAGATCTTTCACCTCTGAACAGATTGCAGCTGGCTGACTTCATCCTGGCAAACGGACCTGGAACATTTGTTTACAACCATTCATGTCACCTGGGACAACGAGGACTCCCGGAGAGAGAACCCTGGCCCTTGGTTCCTCCTTCCCTTCTGGGCTCTGCTAGAGTCTCAGGCAAACAGTCATTGTTCTTACGCACGATTTTATGGTCTGCTTGATAGTGTGCGGTGTTGTGAGCGAGAAATGCACTGAAGTCAAGGATGCAACTATAGAAGTGTAGTACAAACTCGGTCAATATTGTTTGACTGACTTTATCTGAGATACGTGTATCTTTCACGTAACATTTTTATATAATGCTTCCTCAAAACACAGAGGTATTATGCTACGTTGACTTCCAATTACCTTAGGGGATAGATAGACGGGGCAGATGTCACTGCTGCCGATTTACAGATGGGACAATTAAGGCCCGCGAAAGCCAGGACCCCAACGTTGAGCAGACCTGGACCGACCTTGATGAATTATCTCATCATACTTAAGCTTTTGCTATGGGCCCTTTTATGCCACACCACACACGTTTTACATTTTTATATTTTTATGTTATAACTACAAAAAAGGCTCATTATAAAAAGATTAGGAAAATAATGGAATTAAAGTCCTCGGAAGCCTCCCTTCCTTGTAATACTTTGGAGTTCATTTTTTCAGATGTTTCCAGTATCCGTGCATGGGTCATAGGCTGCACAAGTGCTCCTTGCTAAATTTCTTGATTGATTTTATACTATTTAATGGGTATGTTTCACTTAAGTGACATACATCTATGTCATCATTTTCATGGAGCTCGAGTGTCATGGGGTGGGTTCTCCTGGATGTCTTCCTACTTTAAACTCAAGCTTTCATAGCCTGGTCAGCCTATGGTCATGTCAATGAGGCTCTTGGTTGGTAGGTGTCCCTGCCATATGCCAAAGAGATCTATGGACTTATGAGTACTGACGGAACCCTAGAGAAAGATATTGGCAGCTACTAACCAAGGGGTTCAAAGGTCAAAGCTCCCAGCTCCAAGTGGGTAATTGAAGCAGGGACGCAGGAAGGAAAGCCTGCATAGTAAAGGGGACAGACTCCATATGTGTTGGATGAAGATGGAATGTACACATTCTAACATTTTATGGAAGATGTGAGGATTTCAGTGTTTCAGCCATGTCAGTGTGGGACAGTTGGTCTGCACTCATGGAAAAGCCTTCTCAGCTTCAGCCCATAAGATAGATCGTGGCAAATATTTTCACCTTCCCTCAAAGGCTCTACCATTCAGGTCTTTCGTAGGAGTAATTCTCAGTCCTGGTTCCCATTAGAGTCCCACCAGGGGAGCTTCTAAAAACACTAACTCCGTCCTCCAAACAGACTGATTTTATTGCTGTGGGCTGGGGGTGGGAGTGGAGGGCAAGCATAAATGTATATATATTTTTAATGCTCATGTGATTTTAATATGTAGCCAAAACTGAGACTCCTGGCTTTGCAGGCATCTTTCACTTTGTGTAAAAGAAGGCCAGCAGGAAACGGTTCTTTACATCAAGTTTTTATACCAAGAGCTATATTTTCAACAGCTTAGAGATTTAAGTGTTTCTAAGTTATTCCAGTCCTTTTCTAAAAAAAAATACCTATGCTCTGCTTTCCTAAATAAATCTGACTTTTTTTTAATAAATCTGATTTTTAAAAATATTTGGCTTTCCTTAAAGAAAAGTGGAATTCTTACTGTTTTATCCATTCACTTTTTCCTCCCATTTGTTTATTTTGTTTACGGTAATTTATTTCATCAGTGTCTTTCATGCTAGAATAAGCTTTGTGAGGGCAGGGATTTTAAATTACTTTGTTCGTTGCTAGATCCCTAGTGTCAAGAATGCCTGGTACACAGTAGGTACTCAACAAATATTCAATATTTTTTGACAACAGTTCGACGTGCAAATCATGATTCCTATTTTTAAGAAGTTTATGATCTATTGAGAAGCACAGACATGGAATTTCGTTGGGGCCCAGGATTTCTATAGAGGTCTGAACTGGGAACTTCCCATCTGCGATATTTTAAACAATGTTGAGGCCTAAAGAAGAAAAATGGCAAGTGTATGAGAAAGATTCTTTGCTATTATTTGCTTTTATTCTCCTGGGAAGCAACATGGCATTGTAGAAAGACTAGGGAGCCCAGAGGCCCCAAACAAATGTAGATTTAGATCAGTTAGGAATTGACCTTGAGAAAGTCTGTTTAACACTTTATCTGTCTTCTCATCTCCAAAATCATACAGTTGGATGAGTTGACTCTTTTTGGCTCTCACTCTTCCATATTTCAGTTACTACATCCTATCATTATGTGAGCCCTGTTGTTAAATGACTTTTTTTCTCCTTTTATCATCCTGGAACTCTTGAATTTTTATCCAGTTTACTAGCTTGTACTTCTTTTGTCATTTCCCATGTTGTGACAGGCACGCACGCTTCTTTAACCCAGGTATCAAGGTCACTTTAAAAAATGTCCCCTTGGGTGTTATTAGCCACTTTGTCTAACTGGGTGTCATAGGCAACCCTACTGTGCGTGCTCACCGCATAGGCACAGAAATCCTGATCGTCATGAGTGATTCTGCATTTAGAACTGATTCAGTATAAAATATTTAAAGATTCCTCCTGAGAGGTACACTCATTCTGGTATTAAGAGAAGCTCAGACTCTAAATCCTACGAGATTGCAGCCTTACTCAGATGCTTTGGAAACTGAAACCTACGTGGAATACTTAGACACAAAGTCATGGAGACTGCTCATATTGTCTTCATCTGGCAAGTGTTTTCTGACAACCCACTACTCTGTTCAGAACACTTCAGTGGGGAATGAAAGTTGCTCGAGGAGTCTAAGACCCAGTCCCAGGCTCTAAAGGGCTCTGTTCTCCTGGTGGAAGGGCCCCACACAGCACGGAGGATTACCAGGAACCTCATTGATTCCCTTCACCCTAGATGGCCCCAGAGAAAGGACAGCCTTGCCTCTGAATAGCTTCTAACCACCTTGAGACAATTTTTTCCCATTTTAATGCTCTTGCCAGAATATTGCAGTAATCAGATCATTTGATGTCGCCCGAATCTTGGCGTCCCCAACCTTAATATACCATGTACATCCAGGTGTCAGGGATCTGCAGCTGCTTGGTCTGCACGCATCTTGTGGTGCTAAGTGTTTATGAACAAATAGCATTGGCCTGTGTAATACTGCCTTCTAAGCACTTCTCTGGGGCAGAAAATATACAATCTTATAGAGAATTTATTGGTTGTGATGGGAAATTGTAACAAAATGTCTCACAGAGTCAGCCTAAAAAACAATCTGCTAATTTGCCACAGTAAAACTCTGTGTCATTTACAATGTAGGTCTTCTTTCTGACATCCTAGTGCTACTGTTCTGAGCGATCAGTGCTCATGTGCAGTGTGTGTTAGATATTTTCAACATCACCTCCCTCCCAGATAGCTACATCCTATCTATGTAAGCTACGAAAATACTAATGTCTCACTCATTGCAAGTTCTCACCTCAGAACCTTTGCACTTATTCCTTTTTCTGCCTAGAATATTTCTTTCTCAGATATTATGGCTTGCTATTTCAAATGCTGTCTGTCTGTCTCTCCGTATATAAAAACATACATACATACACATTATTGGATGTATATATTTTACTATCAAGTATGTGTATATATATACATACGTACACACATATATTATATCTGTCCTCTCTGTGTTATATATATACACACACACTCCAAATATGTCTCTCTGTCTCTTTTTCTTTCTCTCTCTCTCTAATGTTATATAATATATATAATAATATATACAATTAATAATATTATTATTATATGAGCTATATCCTCTCTCTACATATATATTCTGTGTGTGTATATATGTACTCTATACTTTATATATGTGTATATACAATATATATTATTGGATGTATACATTTTACTATCAAGTATGTGCATATATGGATATATACACACATGTATCTACACACATATATTCTATTCTTCCTCTCTATGTTTTATATATATATACACACTCCAAATATATCCCTCTGTCTCTTTCTTTTTTCTCTTTCTCTTTCTAATTATATAATATTATGTAATAGGTAAAAATAATAGTATATGATATATACAACTAATAATATTACTAATATTATAAACTCTATATTCTCTCTCTACATATATACATTCTACGTATGTAATGTGTGTGTGTATATATATGTAATCTCTATTCTTTCCCTATATATGTGTATGTATATATAGCCTATCTATTTAGTTATCTTTAGAAGGGGTTCATTTGTTTATTATCTGCCATCCTCTCTCCACCAGAGTAGAATGTAAGTTCTTAGAAAACAGATTATAGCATATAGTAGGCACTCAATAAATACGTGTAAGTAATACAAGTTTATGTACTTGCAAATGTGCACATGAATATGCTATAGGTCTGCACGTGTGTGCGTGAACAGAAAGTGTGTCAAATGTAGATATCATGGCTCAGCGTGGTATGGATCTCAGGTGATCACTGCAATAAACGTGCAAACAGCCAGTGACTGCGTCAGATCACATCTTTTAATTCCAACAAGTAACAGGTAGGCAGTGACCTTTATACGAATTGTAAGGATTTCTGAGCCTTCATGTACATAGTAATTTTGATGCTGCAGTTAAAAATCTCTCTCGTGTCGGCTTGTTGCACAGAACGGTCTTCCCTTTTCCCTTCATTTGTTCACATCCTATGCCAACCTTGAAGTCTGCTTAAATGTTCCCTCCACTACAGTATTTTCCCAACGGATCCATTTTTTGTTCTCACTTATTTTGAACTCAATCTAGTGCATAATGTCTACAATAATGATAATATTAATAGTAGCAAGGATAAGTCCTTACTATATACCAGGCCCTGTTTAACATGGTTTTCATGGATTTGCTCAAAATAGTCCTTCAGTGTAAGTCTTATTATTGTAACACCCTTCTCAGACATGAAATCTGAGACACAGAGAGGTTAAGTAACTTGCTGAAGGTTATGCACATGGTAAGTGATAAACTCAGGATCCAAATGTAAGCAGTCTAACTTCAGAGTATATATTTTGCCTCACCACCTCTTTCATAATAACATCAAACTTGTATAAGGCTTTTATGTACTTCTTGAGCTTTCAAAAAAAATCTTAAGAAGTCTAGGAATGTTTAAGAACTCTGTGAAAGTATATAGAAGAAAATCCTCAAGAATCATTTCGCATGTAGTCTATGTAGTCAAATAGACTAAAAAACCAAAATGAACTTTATGATAATGATGATGGTGAGAAAATGTTGAAAAAAGAGGAGAATGATTGGCAATAAAAAGAGTGAAATGCCATCAGACTAATCAAAATGAAATTCAGGGAGTAAATAACCAGTAAGTTGGAATCAACAAGGAAGCATAGACTATAAAACATCTAGGCACATAACGTAAGATATTGGAAATAAGCATTCACATAGAATAAATAAAAAAATATGTTATTAATAACTATTAAGAACTGCTAGAACTGCATGTGTTAGAAAGGATAAATCTAGCTTCCTTGGAATCATAAATTCCCATCAAAAATTGATCTATACACTACTCAACAGCCACAAAACAGCAAGTTACCCAAACTTGCATGATTCAGAATCATTTGGGGTGCTTATCAAAACTGCAGAATCCTGGACTGCTCCTCTAGGACAATCATTCTCAGCTGGGGGCAGTTTTGCCTCCCAGCAAGTATTTGGCAATTTCGGGAGACATTTTGGATTGTTTTGATAATCGGGGAGGTGCTCCTGGTATCAAATAGGCATAGGCTTGGGATGCTATGAAACATCCTGAAAGGCACAGGACGGCCCCTAACAACAAAGAATCATCTGGCCCGAAACGTCAAGAGTGTCAAAGTTGAAAAACCCTGATCTAGAGGTTTTGATTTAGTGGTCTGCGATAAGACCTAGAAATCTATATTTCCATCCAGGGATCCGGTTATTCTTATAAAAGCTTTAAGAGCTTGAAGACAGACTTTGAGGTAGAGATAGGACATGAAGAAATGAAGGGAAATGGAAAGAACATTCTAACATAAGGGCAGATCACACCCAGTAGGACTAAAGAGAGGTTCCGTGGTGACACTGGGATGGCAATAAATACTGAGAGGCAATGTCAAAGCAATATCCTCATTCTACATGGAAGGCCAGCTCTGCTTCATGGGATGTAACTGCAGTTTCCCACCTTGGTACTTAATTGTTGATAATTAACTCATTTTGTATCCTCTAATATGATTACAGATTAGACTAGCACACGCCCACTCTCATTTTTGTTCCATCGATTCATCCATAAAATTCCAATGTATAAGAAAAGGGAGTGAGAACAAGGTTTTATCAGATATATCTGGTTTGGTATCCAACTCTGCCTCTTATAAGCTGCATGAATTTAGGGGTAATCGTAGGGTCAATTGTTGCTTTAAATGAAATAGTGTGTGTAAGGAAATGAACTCAGCACCAGGCACATAGGAAGTACTCGGTAAAAGTCAGCTGTTACTTGCTATTATTTTTTATTTAAATAACATTTATCTGTCATAATATTTATGAAACTATGTAAATGAACAGGAAAAAAAGTAAAGTTGAGGCTTAAGATGATGATCGGTATCTTTATATCAATCTCAGCAACTGATTATTTTGTAGTCTGTTTTGATCTAAGAGGATTGAGAAAATCCTTCTTCATAGAAACGAGTATTTGTAAATGGCTCCAGGTTTTAAGCTGCTCACCCTCACTTCTCAAGATATTTTTTTAAATCCCGAGACCAACATAAAATGATTCAATATGGCACGTTAATGCAGTGGTGGTCTCCACTGTGCTTACGATAAGAGAAATAACACAGTTGAGTGTGCACATTGCTTTCTAAAACCAAATTAGTTATATTGGCATATGAGCTCAATTATATAAGTGTGTAAAATATATCATATACTACAGTGTTTACTATCAGTCCTTACAACACTTCTGCTATGGCCATGGTTCCGTGGCACACAGTTTGAAAAAGCTTCTGGCTGAGACTATATATACTCCCAGTTTATAGATGAGTGTGTTATGCAGTATGGAATACAGAAGCTCCCTCTAGTCCAGATAGATTACATCAATTGTTTTCTCTTGATTAGCGAGCCTGATGCTTCTGCATGGACAGAGAGTAAGTTGGTCTGGCATGATTTTCTCTTCACAAATCATCTCGGCTCTTTGGAAATTTTTGCAAATTAATTGCTTGATGATTCATGCCCGTATCCTCCCAAACACCCGAGTTGGGGTGAATTAATCCCTGCATTTATAAGACCCATGTCAACTTCTTCCTTTACAAAGGGTGTACGTTACACTGACTCAGTGCTTTGGGGGCTTATTTCAGAATCAGCCCCTCTGTGGTTCTGTTCGAATTTCCTTCTCTCCCACTAAGAATATATTGGCCGTTTGCCTGGCCTATCAGCTGATGCAAGCTAATTTCGAATTACAGCCTAAGATAAATGTTATTAATTGGGTGGGCATGGAAAAAGGTGGGAATTTCAGAGCAAACAACAATGACAACAACAGGAGAATGAAAAGTCACATTATATTTTTAGGATTGGCTCAACATTTCAGATGTTATTCTTACTCATTTTTAATAAGCATCTACTGCATGCCAAGTGCCTTAATAGTGATCCAACAGGCCTTACGGTGCCTCTGTTTTAGATAGGCCATGAATGAGATAAGTCAGTAAAATATATATTGAGTTATAGAAATAAGTGCCAAAAGGAAAAATAAACTAGTGTAATGGATATAATGTTTGGAGTGGTTGGGAAGGTCTCACTGAGAAGGTGACTTTTGAGTAAATGAAGGGATGAAGGGGCAAGCCATGTGGCCATCTGGCAGAAGAGCCTTCTAGTAAGGGGAAACAGCAGGTGCAAAGGCCTTGGAGCAGGAGAATACCTGGCATTTTTGTGGAGTAGTGATGAAGTCAGAGTGGTTGGAGAGGATTCAGGCAGATAAATGGGGGCACTGACAGGGTCAGATGATGTAGGTCTAATATAGGGCAACCAACCATACATCTCAGACCATGATCATCTACATTCACACCCAAGTGATTGAGTATTTACATTCTCAGAAGTTTCTGGCTTGGATGATCAATTATGTGGTGATCCTAGGCTAGTAGGTCACTTGGAGGATTTTGACTTTGAGAGACATGAGAAGCCATGGAGGGCTGGGTCACAAGAAGGGCAAGGTATGACTTAGGTTTTATCAGGATCCTTTAGTCTTCTGTGTTGAGAATGGACAATTGGGATGGGGAGGCAAGTGGTGAGTGTGAAAGCAGAGGAACCAGTTAGGAACTTACAAGATTATCATTCGGGCACGTGCACCACAGCCAGAGTCAAGTCATTTTAGTCGAGGCTACATAAATAGCTAATGGTGCAGATGGGACTTGGGACAATTTTCCTGACTTTCAGTCTGGTGTCCTTTACACAGGGCCCAGCTGCTCTCTTAGTTCAAACCTGAGAACAAACGGAATGCCAGGCTGGATCTTTACAGGTCCATTAAGCCTCCTGTTTGGTGGCTCAACTTGGTTGCTTCCTCGTCATGTTGTGAAAAGTGGACACGAGACATCTCCCTTCCCCCACCCCCACCCCCCTCCCCCTGAAATAGCTTGTTTTGAAGCATCGACCAAGATTTTCTTAAGCCTTTCTCTTGAACATCTGTATTTATGCTTTTGCTCATGTGACCTCTTCAGAATAATGAATTCCACATGTTCAGTGCGTGCTTATTAGCTCATGAGTGTGTGATGTGAGCTAGTAAGTTCGAATGGAGCCTAATACAGATGTGAACACATATTTTATGCCTACTTAAATAGGAGCATAAATATTAACAAAAATTAAATGGACTCCCACAGGTGTAAATATATCCATGGAGGGAGTTCTTCAGTTTTGCTTGTATTTATTTCCACTTGATTCTTGGTTTATTTCATTGTCCCAAGAATTGTCTTCAGTTTTTGACCATTGCTTTCCTCAGTTGGAGTGGATAACTGGGAGGAAGAATCCATGTGCTGATGATATACATATATAGTCAACTGCAGTGGAATATATGAGAATATACCTAAGAGATGAAAATGCACATGGACATAGATTCTGTTTTACATATGTGTACTTGCGATGCAAACTTGTGTGTGTTGGAGCATGGTATGGATAGACACGCTTACATACATGTTATTTTAAGTAGCCACACTATCCATGGAGAGTTACCCAAACAGTGAAATTAAAATCTGTGTTCTTCCTACTAACTACTCTAGCAGTACAACCTTAAATTCCAGCAACTTTGGCATCCAACAGAGTAAATAGAGGGTCACATAATGTGTGCTTATCTCTCCTGGGAATAAAAGAGGGCAATAAGCTAATTCTCAGGGCATCTGTAAGAAGTGAATAGATACAGAAGTATTTTTCATAAGAAATGTGTGATGTAAATTCTTTATTGTCTTGGTTATTTTTCTGCTGCACATATACGCTTGAAACTTCTTACGTCATTTTTTTTTTACATCTTCAAGCATCCATCCCATTTTCAAAGCCATCCCATAAACAGAGAGTTAGTGGGTTATGTTAGGGCCTTCTCTTCTTGAATGGGGCAGGAGTTAGCAAACTTGAAGAAGTGCCACATGGGGAATCCGCCCATTTTCTGTTGGGTTGTGAGAAGGTGCACGGACATGCTGTTGGTCCATACCTGGGTATAAGAGAAGCAAGGAAAAGCATATTGGATTGTAAAGCATTTGAGGAAGGAAAGAGAGGAAAAAGAGGAAAAAAAAAAAAAAAGAGAAAGAGCGTTGTTTGAGAGTGAGTATTCAAAATATTAACATCTCCAGCAAAAGCTTAGACCCCTCAGAGCGGACATGTATAATACACTGTCGATGAGGTGGTATCTTTCCTGATTAAAATGCTTTAAAGAAAAAAGCTAATAACCTCAAATTCTGTTTCAGTAGTCTAGTCTGAATTGTTATTTTTTTCTTTCATTTCAAAAATTATTTTTAAAATTTTAGGTCAGCTTCTTGCAAATCTTGAATCAAACTTCATACATTAAAACCAAAATTTATACATGAAAAGTTTTTTTACCTTTTTGTGCATGAACAAAAGGTACAGAACTTCATGTGTAAAGATCCAGGAAAGGGACTCCTATGGTCAACCGTATTTCTTCTTTGAACCCCACAATCTATCATAAAAGTCACTTTCTCATTTATTTATTTCACCTCCTGGTTGGGGTCTAGTGGGAGAAATAATCCAAAATAGTGGATAATCCAAAAATGTCATTTATATTTGGCTTCAGAATGCATTACCAGATGTTACTCTAGCAGATTTCCCTTCCTAATTAGGCCTCACTTAAAGTAGGAGTTAATTTTGTCTTCATTAGCTGCTTCCAAATCAGCAAGATGGGGCAAGGAGGAAGCCCGTGGCATGCTGGGTATTTGGGAGGAAGCTGGCCCATTGCTAAAAGTCGGCGGTAGATCATGCTTTCAAATATGGGCAATCAAGACAATGGGCATTACACTGGAAATGTTTATTGAGCCTCTTCTTGAAGGATTCTCAGGCTTTCGTCCATTCTTTTTTTTCCTGCCTATTAACCATGAGTGCAGAAAAATTCTGTCCTAGGAATTAGGCAGATAATAACCTCAATTTTTATATAGAAAAAAATAGAGGCTCACAGAGGTTAAGTGACCTCTCACATAGACTGATCTCTGAGTAAACAGTACCTAAGATACTGAAACTGATTAATGAATGATAAGAAGACCCCACTGTTTCCTTCTTATTGATGATTTGAATAATGAGGAAGCAGGAATTCTCCTGGCCTAATTCGCATTAAGAGAGCTAAGATAATGAAGCTGTGATTAAATGGCTATTAAACTATTTTTATCAAACAGAGATCAAGCGAGTGTGAGAATCTGGGGGCGCAGAGTGTAATTGCAATTCTACGAGATGTGGAAAAAATTACTATCATAAGCAGGGCATGGTCCTTCCATAATAGCCTGCATTTAAAAATCTTTGGGATACCACATGCCGGTTTCACTTTGCAGTTCTCCCGTCAGGTGTCCAGTAACATCCCGGAGTCCCTCATTTCCTCCTTAATTTAGTAGATTTATTCCCTCTCGATGCACTTGGGTGAGCTCAATGCACTGTTGGCCCCACCATGTGTAATCAGTTGGAAGATCCTTTTGCCAACTGCTCACAAGGGAAGAAGGCCCAGATATTATGTCCTGGACCCCAAATTTCAAATTTGAGGTGACTCTGAGCACCCGAAGATGCAGAATCTGCCTTCCTTTAACTGTGCCCTTTGAATTATATCACACTTAGGGCAGGTCAGATAGGGACCCAGCAGTCCCAACGAGCAGTAATGAACCAAGTGTTCTTAACTATCGTTTGTTAATGACAGAGCATTGCTTCAGAATTACTGCCCGTTCTGAATTTTGGGTTGTTAGTATACATGTACGTGTATCACCTGTCAGTGGAAATTCTTTACAACGTGAGTATCTGTGGAATGGGCTTCTTTACTCCAGGAGCGCCCTCTGAGAATGAGCGTGACTGTCACAAGAAACTTTTATTTCGGTGGGGAGGAGAGCAGCAGACTTGCCTTGCGTAAGGAGAGCCCAGGGTTGACGCCCAGCATGGCTAGAGCAGGTTGAGAGTCGCAGAGGTCCCCTGTGGAAATGCCTGTTGGCCTCTTCCCTACCTTTCTTTCCCTCTCTGCTGCCACTGGCAACACTGAGCTCAGCTGTGTAGCTTTAGATCACTACCTAATTGGTGACCTGCTTTCTCTTTTTCACCTCTCTGCTCTTCTTTTCTTAACTTATATGGAGCTAATAAGTATATTTTTGTAAAAACAGTAATTTTGAACGATTAGAAAGCGGTGTCAGAGCAGAGTCTTTGAAAGGTTATTTTGCAAAGTCGTTTTACTGCCTGATGTATTTCCATGGCCCGTCACCTGTGAACAGACATGTGTTGGTAGGCCAGAGTGCTTCATCTGCTGTGACTTTGATTTATTTGCTCTGTAAATTGGGACCAAAGCAATAATGGGAAGTGACATTAATTGTTTACCCAAGTCCTTTTTGTCACATCCATTGCCTTCTCTGGAGTGTTTGATTGTTGAGACTCATGCTAAACTAATTGGAATTGCCACAGTGAGGAGCAATGTCCACTCAACTTTACGTACAGGACGATCTGTTGAGCTTCAGAACAAAAATGTCATTGGGAAATATCTTAACTTTTTCACCAGTCTTCTACAATTAGACAAAATACAGAATTTGAAATAACATTCTTTCCTTCCATAATTCAAGAACAACTTTACTAAAATAAACGGTCTCCAAGCCCCTCACTGAGTCAGCCACATTTCTGATGAACATGGGCTCTAAATAAGGATTACAGCCCTACTGGTCTGTCCTGGTTGAATAGCAGCCTACCCTACCCACATACCCCATCTCACACACACACACACACACACACTATCTGCCAATCTTCCATCCCACAACCCTCCCTCCCATTGTGGTTCCAGTAGAGAGAATTTAAATAGCTGTGGTTTAATCAGATCTTGTAAATTAATTATGACATTATCAGGCTCCAATATTTCTGCCATTGTTTTTGATGTACATTCACCCGGGCTTATTAAAGAAATTGGAGAAAACTAGTTAAGTGTTCGTTGTCATTCTGACTTGATTGGAATTATTGTAGTTTGTTTACACTAGGGATAGAACTAAGGCGCTATTGTATTATGTGATTGAAAGCAAATAGAGGCTTGTAGTGTTGCTGGAAAGCCAAATACAAAATTTAAATCGGAGTAAACAAAACTACTCATTTATTGGTAAACATTCTTAACTGTTTTTCTTGAGCTATTTTTGAACTTCAGTGAAATAAGCCTTTCTGAAAACTGGGATACCTGGACAAAAAGTCCAATTTACTGAAACCGTGTGTGCATGTGTGTGTGTGCGTGTGTGCTTGAGATATCATCAAAGATATTTTTATTAGCTACTATGGATATATTTATATTAAAGTAAATCTCATGATTTTGGATGATTTAAAATAATATGTATTTAATTTAAATATAATTTCTATTTAGGACAGATGAATAACCTGAATTTGGTTTTTTGTATGTTGGGGGGAATCTGAATTGAAAGCTCAGAGATTGGAATCTTTGGACGCTAGATTATGATCCTGGGCAGAAAAGAAGTGAAAATCATTTCAATATCTTTATTATTCAGATTACATGGGCAGATCCAGGAGAATTGAAGCTGGGCGGTATGCTCAATAATGATCTCTTATTAAATCAAGCAGTTTGATTTTTAAAGAATCAGTCAGTTTCTGGAAGAATGGTGCCATTTTGAAGTTAACATTTCACTCACCCCCCATTAGGATTTACCTCCTGCAGCGGAGTCCTCAAATTCAGAAAGTTGTCATTCCATCCCGTGTGCCCAAAACCACTTGATTCACAATGTGAAGTCCAGGGGCATTTGGGAGACACATTATGCAAAGGTAAGAAAGGCTAGGAGAGTCTACCATGAGTACAAATGGCTCTTTCTGGCCTCTTGAATCCAAAAGAGAAAGAAGTCTGCAATTTTACTCCTGGATGGGGACTCACCAGGGAAAACAATTTCTGTGTGAAAAATAGAATGTATACGTGATAAAGGCCTGCCTAATTTCTCTAGTAATACAATTTGATTTTCTGATTAGCTGTCTTATTCTGTGATTCTTGTAATTTTGTCAGGTCAATTAACTGGAGTTCAGTGCTAGAGAGAAAGGACGTGTGGGCACTGCTGGCTTCATTAGATGTCAGCAGCTTAGGTGCATTTTGTAATAGAATCTGTGTGGGATAATTTAGCCGATATTGTTAATGTCATAGCATACAGAACTTTAAAAAAAAAGATTTATGAAGCAGGTCAAATTGGACAAACAATGTGAAGTGCTAATAGAAGGAAGAGAAAGTGATCTGCACAACATATATTCTAGGCAGTAAATGCATATCGATGAATTATTCAGCAAGTAATCAATGACCACACTGTGTGCCTCGCATCGGCACTAGTTGTCCAGGTGATGGGAATATAGCACATTTCCCTATAAACCAGGTATATAAGCGGGTACAGAGTACTGAAATAAATGTTACCTTTTATAATAAATTATTCACAGGTTCTTTCCTTCCACTGGAGGGCTTTTAGAGGGCAGGGGTCCATCTTTTTCTTTCTATCTCTAACACGAAACATGGCTCCGGTATAGTAGGTATGCAGATATGTTTATGGAATGAATACCTGAAGATTAACTTTCCAAGGGTGTATGGATGCGAGTGATTGTGGGAGTTGCGGAAACAAGTTAGAGTATGTTCGCAGGAGCCCCCATTCCGAGTAATGTAGCACTAGAATCGTACCCCGGCCACAAGAAACGACTGCATTGAAGAGACATGACAAAGTAAGACTCTACTTAATGACGGACCAGATATAGAGGACTCAAGGTAGTTCTAGAGGTTGGGTCTGAAGAATTGTTACCCAAACTCAGGAAGTCAATGGAAATAGCAGTTTTGTTGTGAAAGATCCTAAGTTTGGGTTTTGGAGGATGAGGGAGCTATTATCAGGTAGAAATGTCCAGTGGGCAGTTCTAGATTTATGACTAAAGTTGGGAGAGATGACAGGGAGGGAAATAAATGGCTGTGGAGTGTTCGGTGATGAGATTATAACTGAAACCATGAAAGTGTATGGTTTGTCTCCATATAGTTTCAGTTTCTGGTGCTGTTCAAACAGAGGGTTATCTAAACATCTCGGCTGCACAGGAGATTGAAACACTATATCTGAAGATGAAATAGATGATGGTTAAAATTCTCTCAAGTTCTGAGATTCTCTAGACCTTCTCCTTTAGTTAGGGAAAGAAGACATACCCACGGGGAAAGCGACTGCAAACAAGACAGCGTCATATACGGCCATAATATGCACTGACATCATAAATTGCCAGCTTGGACAGCTCAACCATCAGAGACTGGTACTGAGAGGTATCAGTTCATTGTGTGATTCAGACCAAAAGTGAATTTGGAGTTTGAAGAAGACATGATCTTTTGTGTTCCGGTGTGAGCATTCAAAATTTCATGTACAGTTGACTCATTTGGATAAACATGACCCCTCTACGCTGATTGATGGTGTTACCTGTCCCCCAATGTCAACTCACTCACGTCGTCTATTTTTCTGTTTTTGCAGAAGATAGATGAAGAGAACGAGGCAAACTTGCTAGCAGTCCTCACAGAAACACTGGACAGTCTCCCTGTGGATGAAGACGGATTGCCCTCATTTGATGCGCTGACAGATGGAGATGTGACCACTGAGAATGAGGCTAGTCCTTCCTCCATGCCTGACGGCACCCCACCGCCTCAGGAGGCAGAAGAGCCGTCTCTAGTAAGAACCCTTCCTACTGTTTAACAGGAATTGGAGTTGCCTCTGGCTACCCGCTGCATGGGTATGATGTAGTAACAATAAGGTCTGGATTTTTAATTTAGACTGATGCCAAAAAAAAGTCCCGAGCAGACTCAGAGTTGCAAATTCTGTGATTCTGTGTTTAAAAATGTTGGTAATAACAGTCTTCATGTGGTCTTACTACAGTTTGCTTTAACTTTTGCTGTGTTTGTGTATTTTTATTTCTTAGCATTATTTATGTTCATGGTAGAAGCTTAGAAAACATAGACGACCCAAAAAGAATAGACCAAAAATTCACCTGTAAAATCAAATAATCTCTGATGGAAAAAAAGATTGAAATCTCCTCTTGTTTTAAGATACATCATCATGTTTGTGAATTTGAAATATATGTATAATGGTTCATGTTACATATTATTTTATTGTTTGGAGATGTCCTGGTTCATTAAGAGATCTCTTGTGGCTGGATATTTAGTCTTTTTCCTATTTTTCACCATCATAAGTCATATAATAATCAACACATTTATAGTTTTATTCTTATGCCTACGATTCTAGAAATAAAAGGCCCATCAAGGGATATGCAATATTTTAAGGTTTTGGATCCATAATTCTTATGAAGATTGAAAAATAATAGCACATTTGCAACCTAAGTTCCCTAAATTTATGGGAGGCAATGAAGAGTGAATTTGTTGGCAATGAAGAGTAAATTTTCTTTCTGATGCAGTGCTTGACCAGAATTTTATTAGTTCTAAGACACAGTTTACCTTCTCATCTATGGTAGCCATTTGTCATTTGCCATAAATCTGATGTAAGACCAAACTATGTAAATTTTGGAATGTTATCCTCCAAACTTTAATAATATTCCTTGGCTTGCCATTTAGAGGTTGTTTCTCTCCCTTCTCTAAGTTTTTTAAATGGTAAAAGCATTCCATGTAAACATATGGAGACTCTGCTTGTACTCCTGTTCATTTTGAGATTTCTGGTTTAGAAGAAACTACGTCATAAGTAATTGCTACCCTCCCCCTACCCCCACCATTTTTCCATTTGCCGTTGGCTTTGCTCTCTGGTACTTTGATGTCTTTACATTGATACCAGAGGATTTTCATCCACATAATTGGTTCAACTGGGAGGGGTTGTTGACTCAACATCATACTGCCTGTCCGAGCAGGGAGGTCCTAGAAGGCCAGCAAGTCAAATGAAGACACAGAGGTCAAGAAACAGTAAATGCTTTGCCTGAGCCAGAATCACATCTCCTGACTCTATTTACTTACAAGTCTTTTTCAGTGATAGCCACTCTTTTATCATAAATACGCTTTGAATCAGTAAAGTGAAACTGGATTGTAAAATATCATTCAAAGCATTACAGAATCTTTTATTTATTTTCACTTGATTCATTTGGGTTATTGAGGCAAAAATGTCCTATATTCTGTCCCCAACCCCCAATTCCTCATTTAGCAGGGCAACTTTTCTCAGCTAGTAGGTATTTGGAAATCCTTTTAGGAGGATCCTTTTTGCCTTATTTTATCCAGAAAAAAAAAATCAAGGTAGACAATACTAAGTCTCAAATGTAGGGAAAAGAATACTTTCACAGTTGGTAGTGTAATGCCAAATTTTTTCTTACTTTTTAAAAATGCATTTCCTTTAGCGCTATTGTGCCTTGGTGTGACTCTAATTAAAGAGTGAGAGAATTAATTTTTATAATTAATTAATATTAAGTTTAAAATTTCAGTAACTTATTCTAATGCCTACAGGATGCATAACTTTTCTCGCTTTTCCCCTCTCATATATTTCTAGCTTAAGAAGCTCTTACTGGCACCAGCCAACACTCAGCTAAGTTATAATGAATGCAGTGGTCTCAGTACCCAGAACCATGCAAACCATAATCACAGGATCAGAACAAACCCTGCAGTTGTTAAGGTACAATGCGAACTTTTTAATATAGGAGGGCAAGTAACAAAGGATTTTGCCTGAAGCAGTAAAACAAAGGATAGGTTTATTTCTATGTATTCAGCTGGGATCCTGCGGTTGCTTTATAATGTGAAACAATATGAAATGGGTTTCCAAAAGCAGCGCTCCAGCTACTTTAAACTAGAAAGAGTTCATTTATTCTTTGTCTTTGGATGATTGGAATGGAAGTCCCACCGTCTGTCACTCCTTGCCCACTTTATTAATACATGCAGCAATGTGGGTTACAATAAAATTTGCTGCTAGGCTGGTATTATCTATGAGTGACTTTAAGATGCAGGATTGCTGTTTCTCCAGCTGTCTAACCTGAGAAAGATTGCTCTGGAATCACCGCAAAAGATCTATCTCTGCCATTAATTGGATAGAATGCTGGCAATGACATAATTCGGTTAGCGGGCTGTATTAAACAATGTTTGTCTTGCCATTCACTGTGAGTGAAAACGGAGCGTTAAGGGGTACTTAAGAGAATTGTGAATACGGGGCTCCAGCAATCAGTGGCAAATTAAGGTTTAAACCAGCTTATTTTTTTTTTATTCACAGTAAAGGCGCTATAGGGTCTTGTTAGTTACATGTTGCTGAGTAGGAACATTGAAATGTAGAGAAATGAAATAAAAAGCTGCATAAATGTCATTTAGGAATTTTAAATGTAATTTTCTTTCCTTGTTCTGCAAACAATTATTCACAGCTCATAGATCTAGTACACTTAGACTGAACACTTCATTGAAAATCTCATCTCTTCAGAAAACCTATATCCATTCTGATAAGGTTCAGTTCACTAATTTTAGCTTTCTTTATGCCTTGTTTTTAAGACCGAGAATTCATGGAGCAATAAAGCGAAGAGCATTTGTCAACAGCAAAAGCCACAAAGACGTCCGTGCTCGGAGCTTCTCAAGTATCTGACCACAAATGATGATCCTCCTCACACCAAACCCACAGAGAATAGGAACAGTAGCAGAGACAAATGCACCTCCAAAAAGAAGTCCCACACACAATCGCAGTCTCAACATTTACAAGGTAGGCTGGGGACTAAAACACAAGGCAAAGCAAGCATGCACCTGGCTGGGAATGCCCAAACTTCAGGCTTTTGCCCCACTGCTGTCTCTCTGAAAAGGGAATTCAGCACTTTATCAGAGACTTATAAAACAAAAAACAAAAAACAAACCCGTCCTTGGACACAGGCTGAACATGTCCTATTCGGCTGATATGCAGCCTAATTCACAATCACCAAAAAGCACCTGAAATGTGAGCTGGGTGGGAAGGGGGTGGTGAAAGGTTTATGTGAAATCTGAATTCCTGAGATAATTGAAATTCAGAGCAAGCTGGGCTAGCCAATAGTAAAAAGCTGTTCTTTTTTCTTTTCTAATAATGGAAAGAAAATGAGGCATTGTTGATTTGTTGTATACACCTTTAAAAAGAGCACATGGTATTTGTGTGGCCTCTCCTGATTAAGTGCAGTCTTTTTTTTTTTTTTTAGAGACCACGTGTTATACTCCTAGATTTTATTTTGTAAATAAGGATTTGGAAATCCCTGGAATTTATTTGTATTTGCTTTCTATTAAAAAATATTGCCCAGATCAAACGAGGCATCTGGGTTGATGTTTATTGTCCCCATACATTCTAGAAGGCTGATGCTTCTGAGGCAGATCAGGGTGATTTGGGGAAAACCTGTCTTGGCAGAGATATAATTTTCTTTCTTTTTGGCTCTTCCCTTAAAATCGTCCTTAGAGGCCCAAAGGAAGCTTGTTGAAAGTTGCGGTCGCTTTAAAATATCTCAGCTTCCACGTTAACCCTACCTTTAACCTCGTGGTGGAGGCAGGCATAGTCTTTTTTTTTTTTTTTTAAGATTTATTTATTTATTTTAGAGGCAGTAAGAGAGGGAGTGCAGGGAGGGGGAGGGAGAGGGAGAGAGAGTCTTAAGCAGACTGTGCGATGAGTGTGGAGCCCAACCTGGGGCTTGATCTCACAACCTGGAGATCAGGACCCCAACTGAAACCAGGATCAGATACTTAAGCGACTGCGCCACCTGGGCGCCCCAGAAGCAGGCATATTCTAACATAGCAATTACAAACACCCACTTCTTTCTTCCCTTTTGTTTCCCTGACTGCCCCTTCCAGCTGCAGAGTGGTAGTCCCTGATCCCTGTTTTGAACCATGATTATTTCATACAGGTATGCTGTTGCTCCTGGTTTTAATTAGTATTTTCTTTCCAGTGTTTTTGGTTTCCCTCTCTCATCCCTACCCCACCATAAACCTTCAGGAACCTTCTTCTAAAGTTTTAAATTGGCTCTCAATTAGGTTTTCCCCAGTGGATGTCTCAGAATCCCTCGGCCATCCTTTTCTGTCGTCAGTTCAGGGAAAAGATATTTATTGAAATGAACCACATTTTTTCTGTAGCTCGCCTTGCCCTGATTGGCCCCTCACGCACTGTGCGCTGGACCAGTTTTTCTTAGAGCAGAACCCGCAGTGCTATGGGATGCAGTGGGGTGGAGAGCCTCGGGTGAAGGGCAGGCAGCTGAGCTCAGTCTAGTGAGTGGACTGAAAAATTCACTGGGCTACTGTCCACCTTGTCCTAGTGTGTCCCAGTCGGGCGTTTATTTTCTGGAGCTGAATCTGAAGCCCTCAGCCAGCTATAACCCTGTAGTCAGTGAACCCAGACCAGCAGCACATGTTTTAAACATTTTTTAAATTTACATATTCTTAAAATTGTATTTGGCCCTTTTGGATTTTGAGAGTTTGGGAGGTTTTTGGTTTTGTTTTTTAGATCCACTTACCACTAATATTACTGAAAAGTCTTACAAACCACGGCAGTGAGGAGTTAAATTGGCCTGTGGAGGACATATTCTTTAGATGAGACCTGCTGTATGTGGATTTTTTTTAGAAAGATATATGCCTGTGGCAAAGCATAAAAAGTTTATCCCCGAACAAAGCCTGTTGACAAAAACACAAGAAAACAAAACCAAACAAACAAAAACCCCACAAAATTCCTATCGTTATTAAAGGCCAAGAACAAAATAAACATGGCTGGCTGTGAATAACCAACAGGAAATAAATGCTCAGCTTCAGGATTTATTTAAATTATGATTCAAACTTTAAAAGTAGAATCTATATTAACGATTAGAGACAGTAGCCCAGGATCCACTGAGGTTTATCCCTTCTTGATGTATCATAACGTGCTTTCACTGAACTGCATGTGTGCTGTCTGTGAGAGTGTGGGGTCAAGTTCTTTTCACTTCCTTAGGATAATGGCCTGACCTTTGGCTCATGTTGGTGTCCCCTCTATTCATTTATTCATTCATTTGCTAATGTATTCATTCATCAAAAAGACCATGATCTGCATGAAAAGAATGCATTCCTGCCCTCAAGGATCTTAGAGGCTCTGGTCTGTCCATCATTGGAATAGTGTGCATTAAACTCCCCGTAAACCAAATCAGTGCTCCTCTCTTGGTAGCTCTCGTGAGTGTGGGCATATTCAGGGATGGCCTTCTGTACTGTATGTGCTTTGGGGCTGAAACTTCCTATAGCCTTCTCTTCCTGTTTGCCATCAGTCCCATTAAACATGGCCGCTGCCCAATGCTGCCCTTCCAGTGCCCTTGCATTCATCTACACCCAACTGTCAGAATGTTAGGGATCTTACTTTGAGCATTTTGGATAGCCTGCCCTACACCTTGAAAGCTGGAATCCCAGAGACCAGTTTTCAATGTGTATTTACTGTGTATGGTACACAGTTCGTATCTAGTGATACTTGCTATGCATGATCCTAATTATGAGTTGAACGCCGAAAATGTTGGTAAATTTCCTTCATGAGTGTGTTCTTTTGGAAAGGCTCATTATATCAGACATACTAAAAAAATTAATCTAAAACCAGTTCATTTATCTGTATATATAAAAGCCAATCAATCAATGTACCTAATTTGTAGAAGACAGCGTGAACTTCATATTTCTGGATGCACATTGGATAGATGATAAAACATTCAATTGTTTAAAAACTAAATCTAAATCGACAAATTAAATATGTAAATACTATTTATCCAAGTAAAGTATGTAACTTCAGCCTAATTTGGACATAAATAATATTTTCACATTTCAAAGGACCTTAATTACTGGGGTTGATTAATTTACTTTAATATCTATTGAATACAATTCCTTTTGGTAATAGGAAAAAGGAAACATATTCTGGGCTGACTCCACCAGTAACTAGTTTTATGGCCCTGGAAGTATTTCACATCTTTAGGTCTCAGGTTTTTCATCCATAAAATGAGAGTTTATTCTAAAAAACTTTTTAGTTTCAAGTCTGTGATTTTCATTACGTAAATGACTACCTCTTGACCTTTTGAAAGTAGTTATGTTAATGAGAAAAAATTGACATAAACCTACATACATATATCTTTATAGATAAGCATATATATATACATAATATGTGGATGTATATCCCAAGTACGTTTCTCATCATGTTTTCCCCTCCTTCTGTTCAAAATACAAGACTGCCAAGGAGAAGCAATTGAAATTTTGGAGTGAGAAGATTCTTACTCCACCCTTCCTAATTGGGAAATGCCTCCTGTAGGAGGTAAGATTTAGGAAGCATAAAAGGAAGTAAATGAGCTCTCTTTGCAAGTCTATAGGTCTCTCAACTGATAAATGCAGTATCTTACTTTGTCTCTAAGATTTGGGGATCTGAACCCCTTTTAAACCATCTGGGTCAATGTCCACAATTTGTCATAATCTCTCAATTAATTATTTTCAGTAAATGGAATGGTTATTGCTTGAGCTTTGGCCTCATAGAAATAACCTATTCTCAGGGCTAGGTATAAAATTATACATTTTAGGAGAAAAATCAACTGAATATTCATAACGTTCTGTTGTCTTATGGTTATTCTGCTGTTTTCTTGTCTAAACAAACCGTGTACTGTATTCCAAATTAAAATAGAACACATTATTTCTCTCTGATGGTATGATGCAAATTTTGTATCCTTAACAGAGATGCTACATTTTGGGGAAAATTCTGGTTTTGTATGTGTTTTTGAATGATAGTTTACCAATGCAAATGTTGTTTGGAATTTGTTTTAGCATAATGGACTGTTGTCTGACTTTGATCCAATATGCAGGGATTTCCTTATTTTAGTTTTCCAGTTTCCAGTTTCCAACCTGATTGTAGTAAGAAAAAAAATTCTAAAAAAAAAAAAACACAAAAAAACCCACAAAAAACCTTCAAAAACTCAGTATTTCATAATTAGTTTCCTTTTTTTTCCTTTAGCCAAACCAACAACTTTATCTCTTCCTCTGACCCCAGAGTCACCAAAGTAAGTATTAAGAAATGTAACCATTTTCAGAAAGGGAAGGGGGTTCTAATACATTTGGCTACAGCAACTCCATTTCAGTTTGTTTTTATAAATGTGCCATATCTTCCAGTGACCCCAAGGGTTCCCCATTTGAGAACAAGACTATTGAACGAACCTTAAGTGTGGAACTCTCTGGAACTGCAGGTAAGCCTTACATTTCACTTGGAACTCTGTGTGTGTGTGCGTGTGTGCGTGTGTGTGTGTGTGTAATATGTATTAAATAATAGCGCATATTCTCCATGTGATTAATGAAATTAACAAATAATACAAGCAACATTGGATAAGAAGTTACCTATAAATATTTTCACTTCTTTTTTTCTTTTAAAGAGAAGACATTTATTGTGTGTCAGACCTGGGCCAGACCCTCTGATGTATACTGTTGCTTTAGATCCTTAAATAACCCTTGAGCAGGAGGAGAAAATAACATTTATTGGTCTCCTACTCAATAAATGTGCCAGGCGTGTAAGTGGTTTTGACTAGTTTCACAACAACCTCATGAAGATAGTGGTAATTTTCTCATCTTTAAGATGAGGATATAAAGTTCAGAAATGTTAGGCAACTTGCCCAGGATCACAGAGCTAGAAAGCAAGGAGCAAAGTTTTGAACCCCAGTTTATTCATTATATCAATGTTTGAATTGGAATATTTTCTCACTCACCATTATACTTAACAGTATAATGTTCTCTTATATATGTTACCATTTTTATATCTTTTCAGCAAAGGAGAAAAATGAAAATGTGCCCATTCACCAAAACAAAATGTACTTAGATATTTTTAAACAAGAGTGATTTTCTTCGCCATTTGGACTTCTGGACTCATTTAGTCAGTCTTACTTTATGCTGAAGAGGAAGGAGCTTTAAAAGCTTGGAGCAACCCCCGAATAACTTAATAATCCACAGACTTCCTAGGCAGACTTCTAAGTCGGGTGTAAATGGGGCCTTTGCACTGAGTGCTTTAGGTTTAGGTACAGAACTATACCAGAAAGTGAATCCTAGGCTGTCTGAACAAGAAGTTCCTTGGCTCTGGCCATTGCTGATAAGGGTAAAGGAACAGTAACTTAAACAAGATGCTTTCAACCAGAATATAGTGCCTACATACACCATGGTCATTGTCACTAAGTTTAATTTCACACTTGGAGTTTGCTAAACTACCACCTTGTGAAAGGTCTACTGCATGATCTCATGATTTAGTCAAGCAATGGAGTAGTTAATTTCATGGTATTTATATATATTCTATGTGTGTGTGTGTGTGTGTACGTACACGTATATACATATGCAAATGTATACATATCTTCATATGCATACATACATATATACATATATACTCACTTATAGGCATATACATAACATCATTTCTTAAATTGTAATGACTTATATGGTTATAAGTAACTTTTATGTATATATATCATATGCGGTAAAGACCTTCTTATCTGACCAACAAGAATGAGTATTTTGGTGCATTTATCCATAAAACTGATTAAAGTATATAGTTTTGTCATTTTACTTTTGCCTGAGTCATATAAAGAAACATTCAAATATCAATTTTTTTTTTTTGTATAAGAAACAGCGACCTTTGCCTTGAACTTAAATGTCTTAATTGGCAATCCATTCATCTTTCTGGCACAAACTGTAGTAATAATAATGTATCTTAGTGGGGCGCCTTGGTGGCTCAGTCGTTAAGTGTCTGCCTTCGGCTCAGGTCATGGTCCCAGGGCCTCTGCTGGGCGGGAAGCCTGCTTCTCCCTCTCCTACTCCCCCTGCTTGTGTTCCCTCTCTCACTGTCTCTCTCTCTCTCTGTCAAAATAAATAAATAAAATCTTTAAAAAAAAAAATGTATCTTAGATGGTATCCACTGTTCCTTTCTTGCTTTTTAAAGGAAAAGAATTAAAGATATTTGTGTAGTAGTCTGAGTGCAAAATCATTGTGGATTTTTATGATTTTCATATAAGTAAATAGTAATCATAATTTCCCATGTTTTCCCAGTGTTTCTGATACCACCTGTCTACAACTAATTTGACATCTCTTCTTTTAGTGACATACCTTTATTGGTTCTTCTTACAGAAACAATTTTTCTTATACTTCATTCAATGGCATCATATTTTGTTACCTTACATAATTCCAGTTACCACTATAATAGACATCAACTGGTTTGGGAAATACTACTGTGGCCCAGTTGAAAGGAATCTATTTACTCTGAGTGTTCAGAATGTTGTATTAGTCAGTTACTTTGTTTCAGAGAGGATTGAGAAAGCTTCCATTTTATACACCCACACCAAGGCTTCTGTTAAAAGGTTTTTATTATTCTCTTACTATAAATAATTTAAGCTTACTATAAAAATGTCAAAAATATAAACTGGTGGAAAAATATTCATAATTCTTTTTTTTAAGACTTATTTATTTGAGAGAGAGAGAGCATAGCAGGGGGAAGGGAAGAGGGCAAGGGAGAGGGTATCTCAAGCAGACTCCCTGCTGAGCACAGAGCCCGACTGGGGTGGGGGTGGGGGGCCTCAATCCCACAACCCTGAGATCATGACCTGAGCGGCAATCAAGAGTCAGACAGAACCAACTGAACTACACAGGTGCCCCTATTCACAATTTTAGATGTAAAGTTACCAATGCATTTTTTTCTTCTATGGATAACTTAATATGTTATATTTATACTATAATCATTTTGTGTATATAATTTTGCATCCTGATTTTTCAGTTAACATTTTAATGAGAAAGTTTTGTATTATCACAGACCCTTTATTATCAGGCTTTTAGTGTGTTATATGACATTAGTTTTAGTAGGTACATCAAAATTTATTTAGTCGTACTCCTCTTATAAAGTTAGGTTGTTTTAAAGTGTTACCGTTTGGAAATAGCACTGCATTAGAAATGTTTGTTCATTATTTTTTTTTACTGAAGTGTAATCGACACACAATGGTATATTAGTTTCAGGCATACAACATAGTAATTCAACACTTCTATATATTATGCAGTGCTCACCACGATAATTATAGTTACCATCTGTCACCATACAAGTTTATTACAATATTATTGATTAATTCCCTATGCTGTGCTTTTCATCCCTGTGACATATTTATAACTGGAGGCTTGTACCTCTTAATCCCCTTCCCCTATTTTGCCCATCCCCCCACCTCCCCCCCCCCGGCAATCACCACCAGTTTGTTCTCTGTCTTTATGAGTCTGTTTCTTGTTTGTTTGTTTGTTTTGTTTTGTTTTTTAGATTCCACATATAAATGAAATCATATGGGATTTGTCTTTCTCTGTCTGACTTATCACTTAGCATAAGATTCTCTAGATCCATTCATGCTTTCACAAACAGCAAGATTTTCTTTTTTATGACTGAATAATATTCCATTATATATGTATACTACATCTTCTTTATTCATCTATTGCTTTTGTATCTTGGTTTTTATAAATAATGCTGCAATAAACATAGGGATGCATGTATCTTTTTTAACTAGTGTTTTCATTTTTGTTGAATAAATACCCAACAGTGGAATTACTGGATTATATGGTATTTCTATTTTTATTTTTTTTTTCAGGAATCTCCATATTGTTTTCCAGAGTGGCTGCACTGATTTACATTTCCACCAGCAGTCACATGGTTTCCTTTTTTCCCCACATTCTCATCAACACTTGTTACTTATTGTATTTTTTATACTAGTCATTCTGACAGGTATAAAGTGACATTGTGGTTTTAATGTCCCTTTTCCTGATGATTTAGTGATGCTGAGCATCTTTTCATGTGTCTGTTGGCCATCTGTATGTGTTCTTTGGAAAAATACCTATTCAGGTCCTCTGACCGTTTTAATCAGATATTTGTGGGGTTTTTGTTGTTGTTGTTCTTTTCACAAATTTTATCTTATTTTCTAAAGATAAATTCTTAGCAGTTTTTAATAGTGAATATAAAGATATCTTGGGGTCTTCTGGTATATATTGCCACATTGCTTTCCAAAGGAGTGCTTTTATTTATAGCCCCATTAGCACTACATGGATATACTTGCTTTATTACATCCTTCCTAGCATTGGATATCTTTGTTTTTGAAATGTTATATATATGAATATATCATTTTAATTTCATTCCTTCCATTAGTGAGGTTATGGTGTTACAAAAAAGCACTTCTTTTACAAAAGTTTTAACATTTTTCTTATTGATAGATATCTAATTTTAAGTAATTTAGTGATGATTTCAAAAGTTTAGGAGCCTACACTATTGAAAGACAAGTAGAGATGTATATAAGATACATTTTTTTTATGTATTTAAAATCCTTAAAAATATACACAGTGGATTTATTTCTGTCAGTGAACCAGAATTCATCTGACTGGTTTAAATCCTTTCCTCTGGGGGCTTTGAAAGATTATTGGGTACAGTGGAAATCAATTTACCAACATGTTTTTGATACCTGCTCTATGCTTGCAATATGATAGGTCTTAGTGGATGTATAGCAAACAGGAGACCTAGAGGCTGATCCATATAAAGTATGAAGCATTGTCCTTGGCCTGCTAAACAAACGTTCTTGTGTTTAAGATGGGGGCTTATAGTCTGTCGGGGAAATAACACACATTGTACAGGTAGCATGAAGGCAAGATACTATTTATTACCTGTAATATTTTGTTACCTTCTAAGAAAGATGGGCCCAGGGGGTGGTTTTTAGTTTATGGAGTGTGGTGGTTTTAAGTGTGAAGCTGCAAATTGGAGAAACTGAGGTAGGGCCAAGTTGCCTTACAAAGTAGAAAGAATTTAGAGCTCTAGAAAAACAAGGCGCTGAGGAGGAACCTGGAGCATGCCGAAGGAGACTGGGAAGAAAAGTTTGGAACTGGAGGGTGGTGTAAAGAAGAGGTTTTTTGGATAGAGATATCATGCATTTGAAATGCAATGCAGTATATGGTGGTTGTGATCTCCATCTCCTCGAACAATCTTTAGTAACTTTTCTTGCATGGTAGGGATTGCACGATGTGACAAGACTGATTGTACCTCAACAGAATCACCAAAGGGAGAAAAGCAGTTATCAAGGGGAACCCTGTAACTTTGCTTCAAGTTAAATACAATGACTGCACAGAAGATTGAAAAGAATTATAAAGATGGTTCAAGGACAGAAAGAAGCATTAAGCTCATATCATTAGTGAAGGACCCAAGTGATCCATGGAAAGGAGTGTGGAGGGAACTGTACTCTCTGTAGGCTGAACTGACTTGGGGAGCCTTAGGGAGAGAAATATTTGTATCAGATTTGAACTGCAAAGATGGAAAGGGGAGAAGATATTGATGGGGCAGAAGCAAGAAGGCAGGAAATCAAAGCGATGTTTGAGTAACACTGTACTTGGCAATGGGCAGTGAAATCAGTAAGGAACTACAAGACAGAGCATGTACTTTTCCTCCTTCATCTTTTAATTGCTAAAATGCTTTTCTCTCTCCTTAATCTTTTCTGGGTCTTAGTTTCCTTAATGTTAAAGTCATATTTATAATCCCCAAATCACATTACTGCCTGACTCCAAGGATTAAAATATAGGTTGAAAAATAAAATTGTCAGTATTCAACCATTTTTGACATCCAAAAATGGCAATTACATGTGCATTCAACCAGAATTTAAAAACTTCATAGGCAGTGAAGCTCAAATGGAAGTAGTCTATGATTTTTCTAAAAGCAGACAGCGTAGCTTAGTGAGGATGTTCAAAACCTTGGCTCTGACATTGGACAACCCAAGTTCAAATTCTGGATCTACCATCTAGCAATAGCAAGGTGGCCTTTAGTCATTTTAATGAACTTTTGTAAGGCTCAGGATCCTAATGAACCAAATGAAGATAATAACAGTACCTGTATCTCATTGAGTCACTCTGAGGGTAGAGATACAATATGAAAAAGGCTTCCTTCAGTGCCAGCATATAGAAGTATTCAATAAATATGCGATATTTAATTACTTATTCTGCATTAACTTTATCTACGGAGGTCATTGTATCTTGTTGCTCATCTTTTCAACTTTTGATTATCTTCACCTGTCCCCTTTCACTGACCCTAATGTTGTTCTCTCTTTGGCATGCTCATATATGAAGGTATATATTTTCTTTGTGGCAAAAATCCCTCGAATTCCCCCCAAAAACTGAACATACACTGTTTGGGGTGTGGGTATGGGATTTACTAAATCGAGGTAGAAAAATCTCCTCTTTGATACCCTCTCAACAACAGCTCCTTCTACATTACTACACATTCTGGAGGTTAAGCACTCCCCAGTTAGCATTTTCTATATGTTATCTTTTTGATTCTCTGGCCATTTCATTGTTGAGGAAAAAGCTATATGTTGACACTAGCTCTGTAGTGGACCCTGGGTTCAAAGCATGTCTGTCTGATGAGAGATGATGTCTCTTTCCTGAAGCCTGAATTTTAAAGATAATAGTCAACATCTGTTATGTTAAATAGGTTTCATTTCACTTGCCAAGTATCGTTGATTGGTTATTGGCTGCCAGGAGCATTGTGTTGAGGAGGATTCCAAGGCCAAGTCCGTACTCAGTGAAGATGTCACGATCAATGAATGATGTCTGCCAGAGGTGCAGCAAGGGGTGGACAGGATGGAAACATTCAGGTTGTTGATTCGTTGATCCTTGGTCTACAGGCTTAATCCACATGGTTCAGGCCAAGGAAATGGATCAAGCTGTTGCCCAGGACTTTCTGGTGTCTTCTTTTTCTTTACTCTCACAAATTTTCGTGAAATTTTCCAAACATTTAAGCACAAGTGTAAAGAGTCAACAAAATCCTGAGGCCTCCAGAATAATCCCTCTGTCCCATCTGCGGAGTCTTTGGGAAACAGGAGGGATGAGACAGGAAGTTTGCTTTATTAGGTATTGCCAGCTGGTCTGACTTTGTGATTGTCCTAAACTAGCTCATTTTGGCTGATCAAAAAAAAAAAACAAACAAAAAAAACACTTCTTTTTTACAGGTGTAAAAACTAATTTGATTTCAAAATAGCTGTTAGTAAAGCAAGATGAGAGGAGAGAATGCTCTTTTGGCAGAAGGCATTTAAATCTATTGCATATGGAGATTTTCAGAGTGCTAGACTTTTTTTTCTGAAATGGAAATGGCAAAGCAATGTCAGCTCAACTAAATGATGGTTTTAGCCAGCAGACACGAAGAAATTTGGTTAGGGACCAAAGTGGCTGACCCCAAAATTTCACATATGTGTATATGTATGTGTACATGTAGATTGTTTTCAAAGTTATTACTCTAAAGGTAATAAAAAGCCATATAACTATTTTATAACTCATTAGAGAAACAAGAAGAACCAAATAATCAGCAGTTTCATCATCCTAACACACAAGGTCTTAGTGATGTTGTCTTCCATTGGTATTGTATTTTCCTCATGGTTTTGATGATAGAAGATGGGTGATTGGGTGCCGTTTATTTTTCGCTTTGTTTTGCCTTGGTTTAAATTGGCAATCGTTCACACTGTACTTTGGTGGACTTGTGCTTAAGAACCCACTCATTAACCAATCATTTTGTAATTTCTTTCATGTGGACTTTTATATTATTATCCTTTTTGGACTTCCCATTTAAAAATTCATTTTGCTGGACAGAATATTGACAGACAGCTATGTTTACTGTGCCCTTTTGGTACATATGTCTTTTGTATGTGACTTATCTTGGGGGAAATAAACCAAAGCAAAATATGAGCAGTAGTTGGTAATTTTAAAAGGAAAACCCTAGCATGAGAGAACTGGAAAGTGAATTTGACAGGTCATATAATCCATTCCTGAGCCCGAGGAACCCAAGAAAGGGAGACCCCACAAATTCTCTTTACAGCCCATTCCAATGTTTGGCAATTCTTACTGTTAGGAATTTCTTCCATATTTCAACTATATCCTTCATTTTCTTTTTTTGATATCATTCTTCTCGACCCAACATCCGGAAAGATCACTCCTTTGTTTCTGAGTTACCTTTTTGGGAAAAAAACTATCCAAATTTCTCGTAAGCCAAGGATAACAAAGCACTTTCCTCTCCCACATCAGCTTGGGGAGGGGGGGTTGGTGATGGCTGCCTGGAGAGACAGGTTTCCCCTCCCCCCCACCCTGATCTCCACTCCTGCCCCAGTACTGTGGGAAAGTGCATGGGCACCAATTAGTATCTTCCATGAGCAAGAGTTGGGGACTTAAGCACATGTCATAAGAATGCTCTGAAGCTTTTCTGTGGGGCCAGTTTTTTCCCCAGGAATTGGGGGTGATAAAGGACATACCGAACAAGGAGTAAAGGCAGAGGCACCTGCAGTCAGGGCAGCCTGGGGTGATGGTCCCCAGAGTACTGAGCAGGGTGGGAGAGGTTCCTCCCTGGGAACATTCACACTTCAGCGGCTGGCTCCTCTGGACCTCCAGGGAGTCCTGGGGAAGTTGAGGGCCCAAGGAGGGCCCGAGAGGAGCTTTTATAACAAAATATTCTCACTAGCAGAGCAGGAACAGTTCATACTTAGTATCAGCCCGTCCTATGGTCTCTTGACACCCACTCCAAGTTCTTGAGGCATAAAATCTAGGAGTGGGATAAGCCACAGGCCTCTCTGCCCAGTCCTTCTTTTTGGGTAAGTTTTTAAGCAACTTAGAAACTCATCTTCTCATTGTTTCTCCTTAAGAAATATTTCAATTGACCCGTGACCTAAGAAAAATCCCACTGTCAAAGAAACTCTGAAACGAGTCACAGTTAGAGGAGTAGATTCTGTAAAATGCTATAAACTATTAAAAAATGAACAAACCAACCCTGCTGAAGTCATTGGGTGGCTTGTGGAACACACACGCGCGTGCGTGGACACACACACACACACACACACACACACCCCAGCGGAGTCATCATTGATTCATCAGAGTCATTCAATTAAACAAACAAACCCAAAAGAGAGCTCCTCAAAGAAAATCATTTTATGGCACATCATGAAAAACCAAACCAAACCAAACTTGTCTCTGACTTTTTTTTTTTTTTTAAATAAAAGGGCTGTTTAAAAAGATGACTGTGGAGTATGTAGCACTTCTCCCCGATTTGCTGTGCATAAGTGCATAAGTGTGAGTGATGCAGAGGTACTTGTTTATTATAGAACACATTTCAATGCAGTAATCATAAATATTGCTAAGGTTGTGCTCTCTTGAAATATGACCTACATACTCTTGATTGTTTGTGTTACGTGATTTGTCTGACACCCATTACATTCCGGGTAATAGCAGCCATTTTTTGCTCTGCACAGCAGGCTCTTTTGACAAAAGAAAATAGGCAGTAATAAAAAAGCTATAGTCTGAATTACATTCTGCACAGTGCTGCACTGCTGAGAGTTTGTGCAAGTGTGTTAACAATGCTCTGAACTGCCTCTTGTCAGCCTTCAGCCTGTAATGGCCATCTGTCCTCACATAAATCTGTCAAAACCTGCTAAGTTCAAGAGAGAGCATGGAATATACCTTGTACTGTCAACACCAAAATGTACACATTCCCCAGAAAATCAACACGCAGGAAATAATCCGGAGGTTATGGGAGGCATTAGCACTGTTGATTTAAGCTTGTGGGGTGAAATTGAGAGTCTGGCCATTAGAGGGAAGATGAGCAAAGGTAGCGGCATTAAGGAATTGAGTATTGACTGTCTTCCGAACGCCGGGGAACTGAGTTCTGGCTGGGGGACATGGTAGAGATCCAATTAGCTCAGGTGCAGCAAGGGGTCCCTGTCCCATCAGTGGCTCTTAAAAGTTTGACACTACATTAAAAAAAAAAAACAAAAAAAAAAAAACAAAAAAACAAGTTCTTCTTACACTTTTGTTTTGCTTTTGCTTTCTTTGTTTTGCTTTGGGTCTCCACTCTATCTGGAAATACATTTTCAATTAGGTGCTGGTGGTTCCATCCTTGAGATTTCTCGGTCTTGCTTGGAGGTATTCTCTGGATAAAGACATTTCAGTAAACAGTAAAAAGTTTAGGGAATTATCTGAATTGTTTTTCCCTTACCCATGTACTCACTAATCTTAAAATAACTTCAATCCATTAGGCAAGTATTATTATTTTTTTTAACAAAGTGTGCCAACAGAAATTTACAGCCCTGCTATTTTCACTCATAGGGTATATTTGGTTATCTCAGTGTTTCTGTAAATTTTAAGCACATGCGCAAGAACATGTACTTAACTTCAAGTTTTGAAGATTTGCCCATTTTTTAAAAGGGACCACGAAGTCCCTTATGTATCCGCATCTGATGTATGATCCAGCACATAATAGGTGTTCAGTGAAATGTCTGTTCCCATTACTACAGGCTGCCTAAGATGTGAAGAAGGTAAAAGCCTGGGCTTTTAACTAAAAAAAACCCCAAAAAACACGACAATCAGGGTGTCACCACTCCCAATAGCAACTTGAGAATCAGTTATTTAAGCGATAATGAGCTTAGGTACTAGGACAAGGGTTTCAGATGTTCAAGACTAAAAAGAATTTCTATATTTAAAATCCCTAGATAGCTGAGCTATTTTTAGAACTAGTCTCTCTTTAATAGTGGCCTAATTTGGAGTTTCTGAAGTTTAGGGTTTCTTTTTATACGTCTAGAATGTCAGTCAAAATACATGTAACTGAGAACAAGGCGATGTGCGGCACGAACATGGCAGGACAGATGCTCTCCATATGTGGTCCACGAGCCACCTCATTAAAAATGTTTGACCAGCTTCCCAAGTTATTCTTGGGCCACTGAAATGTAAGGAGAATCTAGAAAAAAAAATTTTTTTAAAGATTTTATTTATTTATTTGACAAAGAGAGAGAGAGCGCGCTCACAAGCAGGAGGAGCAAGAGAGGGAGAGGAAGAAGCAGGCTCCCTGCTGAGCAGGGAGCCCAATGTGGGGCTCGATCCCGGGACCCCTGGGATCATGACCTGAGCTGAAGGCAGATGCTTAACTGACTGAGCCACCCAGACGTCCCTAGGGGGAAAAAAAAAATAAATGAGTAAGAATTTTTGCAAAAATAAGCCCAGGCAACATTTCCACTAAGAGCATATAATCTATTTGGAGAGACAAGATAAAACATACATTCAAAAAGAGATGAGCAAGAATATATAGCATTATCCGATAAGTATCAAATGAATGATCCTGGCAGTAAATTATTAGGAAAGTAAAAACTACCCTAGTTTGGAAACCATGAAAAGATTTATGGAATTGGATTTTAGGATGTCGAATGTCCTTTTCCCCCAATCAAGGGCTATGTCATTTGGAATATTTGACTGTTATTTGCTCTGCAAAGAGAGATTATTCATCATTTCTTTGAGCATCTTAACCTCCTATGAGAAATATCTAAGAATCTGTCATTTCTTTGGGGGTGGGATTATTAGTATCTTTAAATTTGTTGTAATGGCAATTGAAGGTAGCATGCGGTAGAAATCAGTGTTATGACGGGGCAGTGCAAAAGGTAAAGGAGACGAGGGAAAAAAGAGAGAGAGAAAGGAGAAAGATTGATTATATAGGAATTTCTTAATGGAAGAAAAGACATACTTGTCCACGAAAGAGGGGACAAAAGGAGAGCCTGCCTCAGTGACACAGATGTTTCCTTCAATAATACGTCACCTCCCGGTTCTCTTCCAGCGAAGAGTGCCTGACTGCTAATCGAGGGAGCTTTGCTGGGACCCTGATGTGTCCCTTCACTTTGTGTTTATATTTCCCTGTCTTTCTGAACTTTTCTGGGATGGATTTCCAGAGTCAAATTACTTTGCATTTTTGTAGCTTTCCTCTCCTCATTTAAGGAGCATTAGCTATGCATAATAAAAATTGCCAAATATTAGTTGTAAACTATTTTATTATAGAGGAAATATTAATATTAATTTCTCTCATCTCTTTATTGTAAAGTGAGAGAAAGAGGCAGTATCTTCCTGTTCATACCAAAATTTCAAGTGGCTTTCTGTGACCTACTTGGTTATGTGTGTGTGTATATACATATATATATATATATAAATATATATATATACTTTTTTTTTTTTCCTTACTCCAGCAAGGTTAGATTTCTCTGCCATTTCCTTGGAATGTGCAGTTGCCTTAAGTCTAACCCCAGGCTTGTTAGCAGACTTGAAGTTCTTTTCTGCTGAATAGCCTTCACCCATCCTCCTAAATAGAAAGTGTGTTGTAAACTCAAATATTCCCTTGTAAGCATAAAGTCATTTGAACTCCAGCCTGCCCTTCTTCAAAGTTCCTTGGACTCTGGAGCCACTTCCCAATTATCCTCCCTCGGTGTAAAGAGATGCGTAGAACTTTCTCCGGGGTAAAACATAGAGGAGGCAAACTGTAATTCACAGACTCTCCCATGACGGCATCTGATGGAATTTTTCTGCTCTTCCCTAGAAAAGGACGAAAGGCACCCACTGACGGGGTTTCTCCCGTCTCCCTTTTTTCCCCACGTTTTTAATGAGTTGGTTGCTGACGTGTGGATCTGTTGCAATCCCTCAGCCTCATCCCCCGCCCCGATGTTGTGCTCTAAATAAAATGGTCCACTGGTACTGCAATATTTAGTGTTCCTGTTCATTTAGGTTTCTGTTGCAGAACCATATTTTAGACAGAATGTATTAGTTATGCTTACAAGAAAGTATTATACCTACATTAGCCATGGTTTACCAAGTTAATGAACTGTGGAGACAATCACTGCCATCAACTTGCAGAGTTGTCTCGTTCCCTGCCTTGGTCTGTTGTGTTTTTCTGACCTTATCTTTGAAGTTGTCTCTGTCACTCTGACCCTGCCCCACATTTGCTATCATCCCATCTTTTTTTTTTCTTTTTCTTTTTTTTTTAAGTTGCCTAGTTCTTGGGCTCCAAGGGTAGATATCCTTGATCGGAGAACAACTTCTGAGCCACTCGTATGCTCCGCAGCCTTCTTTGCAGACAAATGCTACCAAAGCTACTCTGTGATTCCCCTGGGCCATGCTGTTAATTCTCCGTAAAGCAGACAGACGATGCCCTTGGCAATGTGAGCTTTGGTAATGCCTGGTGCCACGGAGGCCGGTAGGAGGCGTGAACGTTTTCTGGGAAGCGAGATCTGTTAGCATGGCCGTATAAAGCCAAAGCATCACGGATTTCCCTGCTGCCCGGAGGTAGTGAGATCCATCTTTTCTTGGGGACAGAGGCAGAGGGGGCGAAAGGCACTTTTTCAGGTCTTGTCATGAATTTCGTTTCCTTCTTTCTCACCCTTGTCTGAAATCCTGGAGGAGTTAGGGAACCATATCCTGGCATTTAACAGCATTATCTCCGTCTCTCTCCCCACCCCACCCCCTCCGTGTTGTTGTTGTTTGTTTGTTTGTTTGTTTGTTTTTTCCCTTTTTGACCTTCAGGCCTAACTCCACCCACAACTCCTCCTCATAAAGCCAACCAAGATAATCCTTTCAGGACTTCTCCAAAGCTGAAGTCCTCTTGCAAGACTGTGGTACCTCCGCCGTCGAAGAAGCCCCGGAGCAGTGAGCCTTCTGGCGCCCCAGGCAGTAACTCCGCCAAGAAAGGGCCCGAGCAGTCTGAGCTGTACGCCCAACTCAGCAAGACCTCCGTGCTCACCAGTGGCCACGAGGAAAGGAAGACCAAGCGGCCCAGCCTACGGCTGTTTGGTGACCATGACTATTGTCAGTCGATTAATTCCAAAACGGAGATACTCATTAATATATCACAGGAGCTCCAAGACTCTAGACCACTAGAATATAAAGATGCCTCCTCCGACTGGCAGGGGCAGACTTGTTCTTCCACAGATTCAGACCAGTGCTACCTGAGAGAGACTTCGGAGGCGGGCAAGCAGGTCTCTCCTTGCGGCACCAGGAAACAGCTCCAAGACCAGGAAATCCGAGCTGAGCTGAACAAGCACTTCGGTCATCCCAGTCGAGCTGTTTTTGACGACGAAGCAGACAAGACCAGTGAACTGAGGGACAGTGATTTCAGTAATGAACAATTCTCCAAACTACCTATGTTTATAAATTCAGGACTAGCCATGGATGGCCTATTTGATGACAGCGAAGATGAAAGTGATAAACTGAACTACCCTTGGGATGGCACGCAATCCTATTCATTGTTCGATGTGTCGCCTTCTTGCTCTTCTTTTAACTCTCCATGTAGAGATTCCGTGTCACCACCCAAATCCTTATTTGCTCAAAGACCCCAAAGGATGCGCTCTCGTTCAAGGTCCTTTTCTCGACACAGGTCGTGCTCCCGATCACCATATTCCAGGTCAAGATCAAGGTCCCCAGGCAGCAGATCGTCTTCAAGGTAAACCTTGTCAATGCCCACCCGAAGCGTCAGGTCCAAAAAAGCAAGCCTTCAAAAGCCACAGACAGCCCCAGCCCCTCTCACCAGGCCGTTCCCAGCGCCTCTGGAACTAGCCAGGTTGTCACACCGACATGCCTCCTCATCTTCTCTTGAATCTGTCAGCCTTGAGCACAAGCGCCTTGAGCCAGCCGGATCACAGAGAGCAATTTGTAAGAAACTTGCTCATCTAACTTTTTCCATTACCTGGAGAGCTGCCCTGTGCCAGGATAGTTGAGATCCGTGCAAGATAAAGCTGACAGTGTACCAGACTGGCGCTCGGCGTTAACATCCATGAGAGAGGCTGGGAGAGAACACATCACTCCCAGACCTCTAAGCTGACTAGGTGCTCACCAACTGTCACCGGGGAATCTCACCAGTAGCTAGGACGAAAAAAAGCCACTTTACGCCCCGCGGTGTTTCCAAGGCATGCTCAGTTGGGCCGATAAAGCGGGGCGAACTGGCCGTTGCAAATGCCCTTTTTGTCTTTCCTCTCGCTCGC